>NC_133526.1:72483089-73783089 GCF_048544455.1 Silene latifolia | reverse complement strand
TTGTATTCAAAGCAAGATGTCTCATGCTTTTTGGTTGAAAAGGAGATCGAGGTTGTAAATCATTGATCCAGAATAGGTTAATCATTTTCTTTTACCAACAATTTAAGTTGACACTAATGTGTTCACTTAATAAGGTAAATAGAGAAATCACGATTTAGTCGTGATGGGATTATCAAAGTGAAGACTTTGATATAAGCCAAAGGAAATGTGATATAGTATCACAAGTAAATCTCTCTTAGCATACATTATGGGATAATGTGTGGTTGGATAAAGAATTCAAACGCTATTCGTTATGGTTTGGACTTCAATCAAGTTACTTTGAGTTACTTGATCCTTTTGGGGAATTTATCATTTTTGTCAAAATTATTTTTCCACTAATTCTAAAACGAATCATATGAGATATGAAATGGTAGGGTACCATGTTTGTAAGTTTTCAAAAGAAACAAATGCTCATTTTCCCTTATTATAATCACGAGTACAACGGGTTTGTGGCTCGTGAAGCTGTCTTTCTAGAATAAAAGTTTATTTCTAGAAGACAGAGTGGGAGAAATTATTCAAAAGCCACCAAAAGCCACAAAGAATGTTATGTCGCAAGAAACTGGTCTTTCTTGGCAACATGAGACGTTTTGTGTAAGACGTTGTACGTTTTTTATAAGACGTTGTTTCTTCAAAACCTAGGAGGTTAAAGCCATCACTTGTTGAAGATGATGAATTAGTGTTACTTTTAAGAAAGTAAAGAGCTTAAAGTAAAGAGCTTACAACTTACAAAAAAATTGTTTGATTCAAGTTACTTCTGGAAAGTAATGAATATATGACTTACATAAGAGTGTTTAAGTCACAACTCAATACAAAGCTTAGAGCCATGAAAATCCGAAATAAATTCCGAATGGAATTGTTGGATATCAAAGAGAGATATCAAGCAAAGTGTTTTGCACTATTCGGATCTTCTTAGGGATTGTATTTCATTATGATGATATACATATAAAGAGTGAATCTAAAACCCACTTCTTCAATTAGAAGGAATGTATTCAATACATGTCATAAGTTTTATAGATTCTTACAATCCTAAGATAATGTGCAACTTAAGAGATTGTCTTAAGTAGGACATCAATGAGTTGGAATCAATGTTTTGATCATGTTATAAAACTTTTCTCGATAGGTCGAGAAGTTGTGTTTATACATAGAGTTTAGTGGGAGTTACGAAAATTTTAATTAGTCTAATATGTGGATGACATATTGATCATTGGGAATGATTTAAGACTTTTGGAGTAATATAATACATCTTTAATATCCAGATTTATGTATATAAATCCACATGATATTGGCATCAAATAAGAAGTCTTATGTTGATAAGATTCATGATTAGTTCAATCGAGTTGAACATATTTGATTGATTCCATTTGTTTCCGCTGCCGAATCAATTAAATAGGAAATGATGTATAACACTTCATATACTTTAAGTATGATGAATTGTTTCAAATCGAATTTAAGTAATAGTTACCAAGTAAGCCATAAAGATTACCCTTAAGTGCTTGCAGAAGCATTAAGGATGTAATGCAAAGTGTTTTTGATGCAATTTTGTGTAAGGGTGTTACACAAGTGACAATTGACAATTGAGATTGCGCATGGTTTCCGACAAATCCATAATCAAAACACATTAGGATGGTTAAGATACCATTGTGGCTATGTTATTTAAGAAATAGATTTTCTAGAATCGTTCTAGGCAATAAAGAACAATGAGAAATATTTACAACGGAAATTGAGTACACTTGCAATCATGGGATGTGCAAGAAGGATGAGTCCCCACTTAATCGTGAAAATAGTGGGAGCTATTCTAAGGCTAGAGGGCGTATGTCTTGATTGGATCTCGACACGTACTCAGAAAGTTTTGTAATGCAAATGTATACATTACAAAGGAAAACGAGTATGTAGTAAGGTTGAGTAAGGTACAAGAAGTTGATAAAACCTACTAACCAAAGCCTTCTCATAGGCTTAACATGATGAGTCATGTCATTTCAATTGAATTGAGATGAACAACTACATACAAGATCTAAATTGGATATGAAGTAGTAATCAAGTATTGACTACTCATATGATAATCAAATTTGTCGTTCGAGTTTTTAATATATGAAAACTCCTTTTATACTTTGTTACATCCAAACGGGTTGGAGAGACAATATTGAACCCCGTTAAAGTGAACCCGGATTAACATGGAATTCGCCCATAGTCACTTGTATGAGGTGACGTCTCGAAGTGACTAGAGTGTGATGCGATTGATGGCAAGTTCAAATGCCATAGAGTCATATGAGATGACTAGTCGATCACATAGGAAAACTGTTAGGAACACTTTGTCGGGCCTTATGACCGCTTATAGAGTTCTGGCAAATTTATATAGCATGGTCGTGGCGAGAGCTACTATAGTATTCTAATGAGTCGATTCTTTTGACTAAAGACTGTTCACCTAAGGTGGCACAGTATCCGATTAACTTTGATTTGTGTTACTACGACCTTCGTAAATGGGGTCAAATGGGCATATTTTGGGTTATGATGGTTGTGGCTAGTCGAAGGGAATGAGTGCGATAGGAATTGTCCACCCCCTTGTTAGGGTTAAAACAATATCTCAGGGCCACTCGAGGAGTAATAAACTGGAAATGCGTGGCCACGCTCGAAAGGTATATATGGTAGATAACTCCGGTCAATCAGTTATTCTCCAGATCGAGGAAACCACTCTCGATATGATCACTTGCAAGTACGACCTGAAAGACACCTTGCATTGAGTGGGCGATAGTAATAGGACAAGAGAATTGGTGACGCACACTTGTCGAGGACAAGTGGGAGATTGTTGGAATATGTGTCCTCCGACAATAATGCGATCACAATTGTCGATCATGATGATCACATGTTTAAATATCATTTTAAGAATACATGTGGGATGTAATAATTTTACAGTCAACTGGTCCATACATATCGGTAATGATTGGTTAACTAGAGTTTGACATTACTGTCGTGCGACGGTGGTGATCAGTTGATCCCCTTAGGTCATACCTATAGGGAAATACTCTTAATTGATTATTTAATTAATCGTATGCCGATCGAGTTAATTAAATTGCTTAAAATTGACGGATGATTTTGTGAGTAAAATTAACGTGTCTTATTATAATTTGGTTATATTAGATACGGTCTAAGTAATTGAATTGTTGTATTACTTAGATAAAATTATTGTTTACGAAACAATTTGGAATTGAAATTGAATGAACAATTTATTATAAATACAAGACGTTGTAATTTATAATTTGATAAACCGTTTTGGTACAAATAATTACGAATTACTAGTCGATTTTGTAAATGACATATTTTATGAGTATGCTGATTTTTAATATGCTAAAAATACATTACAAATTCACATGTCAAGTAACATGTCACATATGTCACAATTGACAAATGACAAAATAAAATGGACTACCCATTTTATCTCAAGTGTACCGAAATTTAGAGGGTATTAGTGCATTAATTGTGTTGATTATTTTAATAAGGAAAAAACACAATTATTACACTCTATATGTAGCCATGCATGCCTAGTTGTTCTTGGGAAGAAAGTTGGCCTCATACATTGGCTACCTTCCCTCCTCCAACCGGTTTTGCCAAGTGAAATGATAGAGTTTTTCCTCTATCATTTTATTTTCATACACACTTCAACTCATATTTTTCTAGTGTAGTAAAAATGTATTTTCTCTACAACTTCTAAAATTTTAGAGAAAGAAAAACACACAAAAATCCTCTCCTCTAAACCGAAATAGAGGAGATCAAAATCAATATTTTGGGTTAAATATTTAAGCTAGATTAATATTATTACTAGATCATAATAATATTAGTTATTAAGAGGTTTCCTTGGGTATATGCTTTTGGGAGAGATTCTAAACTTGAATCTTGTTCATCCATTGTTGGAAAGCTCAAGAACTAACAAGAAGGAGATCTTGTTGGTGCCCATAAAACCGAAATCACATAGTAAGAAAGACGATTTCTTCTCTACTTTTGTTCATGTTTGCATGCATAAGATCTAGAATTTATTTTATGACTAAATAAATTGATTCATATATGAATATGTAAATTAATGAGATTAATAATTTCAAACATGCTCAATGTTAATCATAAGAGCAAAGGGAATTTCAAGAAAAGTGGCAATACGGGAAAGAAGAAAACTCCCTACAAGAACAAAAGAAAGGCTTGTGAAGCTAGCTCCTCCAAGCTCAAGTACAATGCCTCATCCGGGGACAAGTGCCACTATTGTTGTGGTGTTGGGCATTGGAAGAGAAATTGTTCAAAATACCTTGGCGATATCAAAGCTGGAACGGTCATTCCAGTAGGTATATAATTATCCCTATCTTTTATGTTTAAATCCCGACTTTGGTATGTTGATACAAGTTGTGATGATTACCCTTTTTATTATAATTAAGGCATCCTAGCAAGGACAAGGGCAAAGAAAAGCAAGCCTAGAGGATCTTCAGGGAAGCTAGATGTAGCCGCCCATGGAGCTAGATCTATGGAAGCTTGTCTTATATTGCTTTGTCTTTATTTTCATGTTGTATTTTGAGATTTTAGAACTATTTTGATTTCCTCGTGCGACTTGGAATTTTTTTGTATCCTTTAAACAATGGTTGTATTTTGGATATTAGTGACTTGGTTTGAAACTCAAGTCACTTATTTTATTGTATCATTTGTTCTAAAATTATCATCATGCACTACTTGCATAGTGAAACATATGATTATCGACTAAAATTGATCAAATCGACAAATATAATGATTAGATCATTATATGTCAATAAGTTATGAATTTGATTCTCCTTATGCCATTGTTACTAAAAGTAACAACTTAAATATGTAAGATCAATTATAAAGTTATGTTGAGTTATTAAACTCATATATTAGGGAATTTGCGATAATATACGGACACATTATTCTAAACGGATGGTCAACTAGGAGATACCTAAAATAGAGAGTATATTTAACAGATGACATGGATAAGACTCGCATATAACATGAATCAAGCTGTCATGATAGGGCTGGTCTTTTATGCGCTAATGCATCAGTCTAGAGAAACTTCTAATACTCCACCATATGTATGTTTGTGACTCACAAAGCTATCTCTCAAGAAGATAGATGTATTTTTGAGAGATAGAGTGGAAGTAGATTGGATCATCGCAAACATGTCTTATAGTTAATGTGTTACTTTGTGAAAGTAATGGAACTATAATCTATAAAGATAGAGTGGGAGTATAGTTCAATGGGAGTTTAGCACACATGTCTTGTTGTTAAAATTTTGCTTTGCGAAAGTAATGATATTATTCCAAATCGACCTTGTTACAACCGAGCCATAGCATTACAATCCAAAGATTGTTACTCAAGAGTAGATTTACTTTAAGGCGAGGGTCTCCTTAAAAGTAAATAGAGCTTTAGAGTACTCAAATGCATAGATTGACATGAAGATGTTGATCAAGATAAATTATGTTAGGAATCACCACATTTCATTTTGATGAAGAGTGGCAAATGATATTAAAAATTTGCTTTTCTAAAATGGGAATTTAGAGAAGGATGTGTTTAGAAAACAAAACCTTAGATAAAGATCTAAGACTCCTAACATCTTATGCGTAGCTTTCTTAAGTGATCCTAGAATGGTCTTAAGCAAGCATCAAAGGATTATACTTTTCGTTCATGTGATAATTGAGAATGGTTTCATTCACATGATTGAAGAATCATGATTATACATGAAGTTAAGTGGGAGCTAGAATTATTTTTTCCTATGTCTTATATGTTGAAGACATATTACTTATTGAGAATAATGTACCAATGCTCTCTTCTGCCAAGAGTGATTGGGAGACTAGAAAAAGGTGCGACATATCATAGATTACCGAATCTATATGAGAGAATATTGGCATAGAGTTGAGAATCTTATGATGATAAGATCTTTCGTATCTGTTTAAAATCAACAAAGTTGAATGGGTTATTCATGTTGATGGAAGTGAAATTACTATGATGGAGTCATAGTCGTTCACTGAACCTATTAAGTTGTCGAACACATGCAATCGTTGCTAATGATTCCGCCATTAGAACGATCATGTATGCCATCAAACGCACATGCTGTGATGAACCATATGCTTGGAGCATAATAAGTCAATAACAAGTTAATTCATAAGATGGTCTTGTGAAAGCCTTAAAGAATAATTGAAGATTTGTTCATATGTTTGGATGATGTACTAAATTATGTGTTGAAGGGTTGCACAAACTTTAGTTTCCAAACTGAAAAGGATTTGTCGAAATCCTAGGCTGATTTTATTGACTAAGGAGTAAGAAGCTGGAAAAGTGTTTTAGTTTCGTACATTGCAAATTCTACAAAAGGAATCTAAGTAAATTGTGATAAAATGGTCAACGTAGGGAATGAGAGTAGATTCCTCTACCAATGACTTTATCACAAGTTATGTGATAACAGTGGGAGCATCTTTCAAGTTAAAGAGCCCAAGTATTCTAAGAAGAATAGACATATACTTAGATAAATTTATGTTATTAGAAATAACATTGAAAAGAAGGAAACAACAATTAATAAAGTTGGAATATATGGATACATGGTATATCCACTTGCCAAGCTTTTATTGCATTGCAACAAGTGTAAGAGGTACACTATAGATTATAAGATATGAAGTAGTAATAGTGTATTGACTATTCATATATGATAATCGCATTTATCGTTTGAGTTTTATTAAAAACTCTTTTATTACTTTGTTATATCCAAATAGGTTGTAAGGACAACGTTGAACCCTATTAAAGTGAACTGGATTAACATAGTTTTTGCCCCTAGTTACTTATATGAGGTGACATCTCGTAGTGACTAGAGTGTGATGTGATTGATGGCAAGTTCAAGTGCCATAGAGTCATATGGGATGACTAGTCGTGGCAAGAGCTACTATAGTATTCTTATGAGTCAATTCTTTTGACTAGAGACTACTCGCCCAAGTTGGCACAATTTCTGATAGGCTTTGATTTATGCTCTACGACTGTCGTAAATGAGGTCAAATGAGTATATTTTGGGTTATTATGAACTGTGGATAAATGAAGGGAATAGTGCGATAGGAATTGTCCACTCCCTTGTCAGGGTTGTTTGAAATCTCAAGGCCACTCGAGGAGTAGTGAACTGGAAATGCGTGGCCACGCTCGGAAGTATCTACGGTAGATAATTCTGGTCCGACAGTTACACTCCAGATTGAGAAAACCACTCAAGATATGATCAAGTGCAAGTATGACCTGCGAGACACCTTGCATTGAGTGGGAGATTGTAATAGGACAAGAGAATTAGTGAAGCACGCTTGTCTTGTAAAAGTGGGAGATTGTTGGAATATATGTCTTCAACAATAGTGCGAACACATGTTTAAATCTCATGTTAATAATACATAAGGCATCTGGTCATCATTAATCGGTAATGATTGGCTAACTAGAGTTTGACATTACTGTCATTTGACGGTGGTGATCAGTTGATCCCTTAAGGTCACACCTAAAGGACAAGTCCCTTAATAGTCAAATTGATTAATTGTATGACGATACAAGTTAATCAATTCCTTAAAATTGAACAATTCAATTGTGAGAGAGAATATTTATATCTTATTGTAATGGGATTAAATAAGATTTATTTTAGTAATTGAAATACTTTATTACTAAAATTGATTATTGTTTGTGAAACAATTGAGATAAGAATGAATGATTAATTATAATTACAAGATGTTGTAAATTATAATTATATGACCCATTTTATTTATGTGTTCAAGTATCACTAGTTAATTTGTTGTATGTGATTTGATTAATTTATAAAATGATATTTATTTGATAAATATGCATTAAATTAATTAATAACATGTAACATACTACATGTGACATATTGTGTGACAAATGACAAATTGACAAAATAAAATGGTAGTCCATTTTATGTGGGTTGGACCGAAATGGAGGGAGTATTAGTGGGATGTGGTTATTTTATTTTATGTGATAAAATGATAAATAATTGAACCTACACTACTAGCCTTACACACCTAAAATGTTTTTTTTTTTTTTTTTTTTTTTTTTTTTTTTTTTTTTTTTTTAGAATGTAAGCATTTTCATTAAGCTCAAAGAAGTATTACAGCCTATCAAGAGAAGAGTAAGTACATTAAATAAAGCCTACTAGAGTAAGCCATTGCCTATCTCTTACAGACACAGTACTCATATCTAGCTGATGCACCTTGCTCTTTACCAACTGCTGAATTTGATGTACCAGAATCATGGGCCTCATCAGTTTACCTTCAATTCTAGCCAAGTTACGCTGCTGCCAGACATGGTAGTAAACTGCCATGACAGCAGCAAGACAGATGCCCTTCTGAATTGATCTCCATTTCCTTCGTCCAATCCAAATGATTGCATTTACACCAAAAAGGAATGCACAACCACGAACAAACCGCATGCAGGACTTGTCTCATCAGAATCGCAATGCATAATAAGATGGCTAATACTTTCTGTATCTGTATCACAAATACAGCATTTATCATCAGTACAGATGCCAATCCTATACAGCTTATCCTTCACATTCAAAGCATTCCTGAAAACTAGCCAAAGATAGAAAGCTATGCTTAGGGAGGACTCTAGGATTCCAAATCAATTTAGCCCATCCCACTTTCTCGCTCCTTATGTCCGACCCAATTGTAGCGAGCCAACATTATACCCTCTTTGATCAGCAAGCCAAACACCATTATGATATCCCCCTCTAAAAAGTTCTTTCACCTTGCAAATAGCCTTCCAATTCCCACTCATGTGAGCTTTAGGAAGATAACTATCCCAGGCACAACCCTTCATATAAATTTGGTGAATCCACTTGACCCATAAACTATCAGGCTTCTTTGAATATCCACCAAACCAGTTTCCCAACAAAGGGCAATGTTCCAATCAAGACTATACCGATACCCAGGCCACCTTCACATTTAGGAGTGCACACTTGGTCCCAGCTAACCAGAGGAGCTCTCATATACACACTAGTGCCATCCCAAAGATAATTACGACATAAAGCATCAATCTTCCTTATAACACCTTTGGGAATGAGGAAAATATTAGCCCAATAGGAGAAAAGAGAAGTTAGCACAGACTGTACAATGATCAGTCTACCTGCATAAGAAATTTTCCTAGCACCAAAAGTTCTAATCTTTTCAATGATTTTTTCAATCAAGACCTGGCAATCTTTCTTACCCAATTTGCCAGCAGTGACAGGTACCCCTAAGTAGTTAAAAGGGACCTTCCCTTCCACACAACCAGAGAGGCTAACAAGCTGCTCCTTCATAGGGCTATGCACACCACTGAAGTAAATATTAGACTTATGCTTGTTCATGTGAAGACCAGAAGCTGCAGAGAAGGTTGCAAAGGATCTAAGCAACACCAAAACAGACTGATCATCACCCCTAGAGAAGAGCAGGAGATCATCTGCAAACATGAGGTGTTGGAGCCTCAACTTTCCACATAAGGAATGAAATCTAAAATCCAGGACCTCAGTAGAGAAATGAAGAATTCTGGACAAGTATTCCATGGCAATAGTGAAGAGGAGAGGTGAAAGAGGGTCCCCCTGCCTCAATCCTTTTTTACCAGGGAACATACCAAATGGCTCCCCATTTAGCACCAAAGAGTAGGAGGCAGTAACCACACATTCCATGATCAACTGAGTGAACTTGGGAGGAAAATTAAGAGCATGTAACATCGATGTAAAAACTCCAGTTCACGAGTCATACGCCTTCTTAAGGTCCACTTTCAAAGATACATCTAGGGGTTACTGAACTTCTATTATAAAGCCTCGATAAGATCTTGACAAACCAAGATGTTCTCAATGATATTCCTCCCTTTAATAAACCCCCCTTGATTAGGGCTAATTATATGAGGTAATACTCTAGACAGTCTGGAACACAGTAACTTAGAAATGATCTTGTAAGTCACATTGCAGCAAGATATGGGCCTGAATTGAGTGACATTTTCAGGTAAATCAACTTTTGGAATAAGACTAACCAAGGTGTGATTAACCTGCTTGAGTAGCTTGCCATGATGGAAAAAATCCTTAACTACACTGCATAACTCATCCCCAACAACAGTCCATGCATCTTTAAAGAAAGCACTGGTATACCCATCCGGGCCAGGAGCTTTATTAGCAGGGATTTGCCATACAATAGCTTTAATCTCAAAGATTGGTCTTTGGTTCAAGAAGCATATGGTGATGATCCTCAGTACATAAAGGACCCCTTTGCACTACCTGGGAGTTAACAGGTTTAAGAATCTCAGTCTCTCCCAGCAGTTTCTGATAAAAAGAAAGAAAAGCCTGCTGTATTTGTAATGGATCAGTATGACACACTCCATAGTCATCAAAAATCCTGAACACCTTATTCTTCTCATGCCTCCCTTTCATATAACTATGAAAAATTCTTGAGTTATTGTCCCCTTCTTTAAGCCAGATAGCCTTGGATTTTTGCAAAAGGAAACTTTCAGAAGCCTTCTGCAATTCCACAAAATCCTTTGCAGCTGCAAGCTCAAGCTCAATCAGTTCACTGTTTTGAGGATGAGCTCTCAGCTGTATTTGAATATCTTCCAAGTGCTGCCAAGCCCTCATAGCATTATTCTCCACATCATCAAAAAGATCTTTGTTAAGCATTTTTAAGGGCTGCTTCAACTTCTTGAGTTTTTTAACAAACTTATACATGGGAGTGCCATAAATCCTGACATCCCAAGTCTGTTGAACACAAGGGATGAACTGATCTGCCTCACTCCACATGTTAAAGTATTTAAAACATCGTTTTTTCTGCCTGTCAGTACTAGTGTGCTGAATAATACATGGTGTATGATCATAATATCCCTCTACATGGAAGAAGGCAAAATAGTCAGGCCGTTGCACTAGCCAAGCATGATTGACTAGAGCCCTATCCAGACGACTATACACTCTGGAATGCGCATCTTGCTTGTTATTCCAGGTGAAATAAGACCCAGTAGCAGCAATGTCCACCATGTTACAGAAATCCAGACACATCTGAAAATCATTCATTTCCTCCTCAGTGGACATCCCCCCTAATCTTTCACAAGGTCTAAGAACAGTGTTAAAATCCCCACAGATAAGCCAAGGCCCATGGATTTGAGTCTGAAAATCACACAATCTCTCCCATAAAACCTTCCTCTCCTGAACACCATTAAAAGCATAGACCATAGTAAGATGAAACAATTCCTTTGTACTTAGCTCCTGGACTAAAGTATGTATATATTGAGCCCCATACTCTAGAAACTGTATTTGATATAAACTAGGTTTCCAAAGGAGCCATACTCTACCACCAGTGTGCCATTGAGAATTGGTAGATACACACCAGTCATCACATATATTTTGTCTAACTTTATTTAGAGATGAAGGCTTCACCTTCGTCTCAAGGAGGCCAAATAATCCAATATTATGTTGATGCAAGAACCATTTAATATGCTTCTGCTTAGATGGACTATTTAACCCCCTCACATTCCAAAAGCCAATCAACACCTAAAATGTTGACAAGAGTAAAAGGGAAAGGATATTCCAATTTTTGGTATGTACTCCTTGACCGCCACCGGTTTTTCCTCTCTTTCATAAGAGAATTGTTCTCTTATTTTCCACTAATATTCATTCATTTTTACATCACATGCATGCTTTCTCAAAACTCTCTCAAAATCTCTCTAAAACAAGTTTTTAGAAACCTTATAAATTATTCATAAATTCTAATATCAAGAAAAGTTACTAGTGTAGTAATTATAAACATATTAGAATACATTTTATGGAATAATAATACACTAATCTAGTTAATTAGTATAATATTTTAAGAGATTAGTCTTGGGTGCAATCAAAGGAGGATATCTACATTGGGATTTTTGGATGATCATCCACCATTATAAGCTCAATAACAAATAAGGAAGGTGACCTTATTTGTGCCCATATTTCGAACCAAATAACAATGTAAGGGACATTGTTTTTCCTTATTAATCTCTTATTTTGTTATGCATGCACTAGATCTAAAAGAACACAAATTAAGAAGTTAATTAGTTCACTGTTAGAAGTGTCTAATAATAGGTATATGAACCTAACAAATCTAGCTTAGGCACATGCTAAGAACTACGATCTAGTTTGATTTCACTTCACGTGAATACGTAGGCAGTCCTCAAGGACACAACCATCCTCACTTTTAACTTTCAACCTCAAGTCTTAAAGCCAGCTCAGAACTACGACCTGGTTTGATTTCACTTCACGTGAATACGTAGGCAGTCCTCAAGGATATAACCATCCCCACCATCAACTTCCAACCTCAATTACCACACCAACCATCAACTTTCAACCATCCTAACCATCAACCTTTAACCTCATTTTCAAACTTCCAACCACAATTTCCATTTCTACCTCTTTATAGACCAATTCTCGAAGTTATCGTGCCTCAAGAGGGGTCTCTTTTATAGCAAACGATGTCAAAAGATGTCCAAGTAGACAACGGATCCATGGCTCATGCCTTGCCTTTATAGGCCGTCATCATTCTTACAATTCTTCTACCTTTGGAACTGATACGCATTGTCACCCACACTTAGTTAGGGGTTGTGCATACTTAAGCAAAGTCTGTCAAATTAATCCCCATGTCGCGTCAAATCTAAGTCAGTGTTGCGTCAGTCTATCGTCTTGCGTCCTAGTGAGTTGATGTTGTGTCAAGTTATGTATCTAAAGCCCATTGAATATGCATAACGCATTACATGCAACAATTTATAAAGAAAGAGCTTTCAAAACTTGTGTGTTTACTTCCTCATTTGAGGTCCATGAGCTAATTGCGTTTCCTCATGTGCTTTCTGCTATTTGCCTATTAGATTGCGTTCTTGTGTGGCTACTAACCATACAGGTGAGTATCAGAAGCAGTATTGCTCAAGGTTTCTTCCATGACATTCAAGAAAATTACAAGAATTCATGATCACTAAATACAGTTCATGGGCTTCTCCTCTTTATTGAAATTTCGCTTGCGATGACCCGAGCGGATTTTCTCCTCAGCGGTGCCAAGGACGTGTCGTTGTCGATCAAACACTTTTCCTCAGTGACGCCAAGGACGCGTCATTATCGATCTATTATTTTCTCCTCAGTGGTACCAAGGACGCGCTGTTGTCAATCAAACACTTTTCCTTAGCGATGCCAAGGACGCGTTGTTATCAATCTATTATTCTCCTCAGCGGTGCCAAGGGTGCGCCGTTGTTGACTTAACATATGATTCTTCCCCTGTGGAGTCATCAATATGTTCCCCAGCGAGAGTTCGTTATCGCTTACAGCCCACGTATTTGTCAACAGAGTTCGCTTGAGACCGATGCGAGCAGATTCCCCAGCGGTTTCTTCCAACGCCCTGCTGACCCTCATATGTTTTGCCATGGAGTTCGAGAGAAATAACTCCCGAAGAGTTCTGTACTTTCAGATCTTTTAAAACTTACCTTAATCCTTCAAGATCTTTCAGAAACTTGCCTTAATCCTTCAGATCTTTCAGAAACTTGTTTTTTCCTTCAGATAACCTTCAAGATAAACCTTCATATGTTTTTTCCTTCATACAACCTTCAAGATAAAGCTTCATATGTTTTTTCCTTCAGATAATCCTTTATTACTTTAAGGATAATCCTTCACAGTCATTCCTTCAAGATAGTCCTTCACTTGCCTTAATCCTTTAGATAACTTTCAAGATAATCCATTTAGATACCCCTCTTCAGTAAATTCCAGAAGTTCTTTTCAGTTAAGTCTTCATGTTCAGTCCTTCAGAGAGTTGTCCTTCAGCCTTTCCCTTTAGAGATAGCCTTCAGAGGGAGCCTTCAGAAGTGTTAAGAAGTTTCTTCAGAGTCCCTATAACCCCTAATGCCTTTAGACACCAAGTTATCTTCAGACCAAAGAGTTTTGCCGAAGCCCCTTCAGTCTCGTTTCACCTAGGGGTGTCTCAGGTATGGTTTCTTCTTATGGCTGGCGAGCTTCATTACGTAGTCTAATAGACTTTAAGCGACCCACCCCGATAGTCGACAGACTCTAAAATTTTCCCGACGACAGGTCCTTGGTTCAGACCCCTTGAGCCGCCTCGCGTCGCCATAGTCGTCAGGTTGTAATCTTCGATTGAACTGATGGCTATAGTTTGACTTTCGCCTTGTCCAAGCCTCAGTCAAAGTGGGGGCTCTGTAGATACCTCATTTCTACAACTCCCACCAACCACCTAGTTATGATTGGGCCGCATGTTTCATACGTGGAACGATTTATGACAGTCCGTAAGTTCATCGACAAGTGATAGCTCAAATACTCGAGTCAACCCCTGGGTCGTCATCTACGCACCGATACGATCGTTTTGACAGTAATTGGAGTCTATTTGGAGTCCGTGTCAAAAACCGCTTCATTTTCTAAAAACTGTTTAAATGCCGAGTCAGTGTATTCCGGAATGTTCTAGAATTCTCTGGATATTTATTCCTAATTAAAATTACTATTTTAAGTAAATATCTACCGTAATATTGTGTTTCATGGAATAAGGAAGTGAATACCTACCGAAATTCCATAATAAAATGCGGAAATCTTTTTTGCTGAGGAGGAAACCTCTGGGGAAATGACGCAGTAGCTGCTGCGCCTCTTCCAAGGGTCGCAGTGGCTGCTGCGCCTTTTCTCCAACCCTCTTTTCACACTTTTCAGAATCTTTCCGTGATTTGTTTCCGTATACGTGTCATTCCTAAACTCTTCTATATGTTTAGTATAAATAGAGGCCTTCGGTCTCCATATTTGGCACGCGAGTGTCCCGCCCTTTCTTTCTCTCTCTTTGCATTCTAGACTACGCTATTGCTTTCTATGCCTAAGTGCTTGATTAATCGACCACATAAGCTCAGATCATTCTGAGTCCTAGTCACGTTGCATATACCGACCAATTTGACCAACTCCACCTTTAATCAACCTAATCAATTTACTAAATCTTCTAACGAGGGCACTTTTCACGCATATTCGAGTCGAGCAATCACTAAACGATAACTTTAGTCAATCTCGTTTCCTCAAACATGTAAGTCTGAGGGTGTAAATCCTATATTATTATTGTAATTTTATTTCTTATCAATTAATGTAGATCTATATCAAAAGAACGTTCGAAAATCGATTTAAAATCCATCTTTTAAAACCGTTTTTACGAAACAGGAGAGGTCAGACGTCGAGAAGAAACGCAGCAACAACTGCGCCTCTTCGAAGGATCGCAGCTCTGCTGCACCTCTTTTAGAGGTTGCTTACTACTCCTCCTCTTCTTCTTCTTCTTCGTCGACTTCTTGCAAGTTTTCTTTTTTTTATTCTTTCGTTTTCTTTCGTCCTTTTGGTTGTTTCATTACAAATCATGTTTTAGCAATTCCTTTTTAAATTACAATGTTTAATTCGTCCTTAATCCCGAGTAATTCAATACTTGTGGGTTTTCGCCATTTTAATTCAAATTGATTCTTCGGGGTTTCGACTTGTTCATGTCGAGGTTCTGGAATCCTAATTCGATACATAGTTTTTCTTCCGGGTCTTATTTTGTCCAATTTCGTCTTAGTCTAACCTCAAGCTTCCTTTTTTGTATTTCCGACACGAGTTCATCGTATAATCATAATCATGTAAACCGCTGTAATTTCTCGTTTTAAATTCGTTTTATGGCTTGCCCAGATACATATAATTGGTTAAAGCACTTAAATTCGAGTCTAATATCAATAACCCATCTTAAATATACCAACGAACGATAACAGTATTGCGGTTCTGACTTCACAGCCAGAACCCACCTCTAGAACAAACACATGAAGTGCTGCGCCTCCACTACAACAAAAACGCGGCATAGTGACGGTCATACCGACGGAAAAAACAAGCCGTCAGAAAACTCAGGATACGGACGGATTTTTGACGGAATTTCCGTC
This sequence comes from Silene latifolia, assembly GCF_048544455.1. NCBI lineage: Eukaryota > Viridiplantae > Streptophyta > Magnoliopsida > Caryophyllales > Caryophyllaceae > Silene > Silene latifolia. The sequence goes on along the minus strand of NC_133526.1, from coordinate 73,767,132 downwards.
GGTATCAATTACTGACGAATTTCCTGTCACGAGTAATTGGCGCGTTGACAAAGTCAATGGCGCTAAAAAACATGTGACGGAATACCCGTCAGTATTTCCAAAAAAACTGACAGAAATTCCATCATTGGCTGCCACACCCAACAGTTAAATAGGATTCCTGACGGAAAATCCGACACTTCCTAGCTAGAAATAAGGACAGAATTCCCGTCAGTGTTTTTAAATACCGACAGAAATTCCGTCAGGACAGGTTTTTTAGTGATGAAATAAGCTGACCCTCTTTCCTGACCGAATTTCCGTCCATAAATGGAAATACCGACGGAAAAGCCGTCAGTATGGCCTTAAATTTTCCGTCGGTATCCCGCGTTTTCGTTATAGTACTCATGCAGAGGACGCAGCAGATGCTGCACCTGTTCTGGGTTGGTTTCTGTCTCTGAACTCCTTCTCGCTTTCACGCAGCTCCTAGTTACGGTTCAAATCAACTATTATTCGTATTATCACCTCTAGTCTGACATATTTTCATATATTAATTCAGTTTTTATTATTTTTCTTTTATTTTCTTCTTTGAAATCCCGTGTTTGAACGTGCTTTTGACGTAGATCAAATAAACCTTGTAATATTTTTAATTTTAATTATTATAATTCGTCAGTATTATTATGTATGATTTAATTGTATGGCATTCACATGTATTGGATCTAACAACGTACTTCGACCAAATTGTTTGCTAAAACACGTGTTCCCCGACATATTCTTATTTCACATGCTAGGATTAATCTATGTTTGTTGCATTACATGCATTACATGCATTACATTGACGACATATCAAATATGAACAACTTCCCTAATCATTAGTAGAGGCCGCTATAGAGGTGGGTGGGATTAGTGATCGGACTCACTTGGAGATTTAGTTTTCGGTTACTTGTCGTTAAGAGCACCTAGACCAAAACAATATTTATAACTTCACAAACAACTCTACTATTAGTAAAGAGGCAAGTAAAGGTCGGATCCCAAGGGACGGGTATTGATGTAGGATTTTTGATTGCAAGTAGCGGTGTCTAAGGGTGTCACAATTTGGGGTTGAGATGAGAAGATCACTAAACTAAATAGCAATAAAAGTAAACAAGCAAGATGATTAAAATGAGATGTAAACAATTGATTAAATTCACTAGGGTGTCATGGGGTCATAGGGGTTTCATGAGAATTGATCATACAAACATATTCTCAAATTATAAGCAAGCAATTATTATTGTGATGGATCGAGTTGGTTTATATCTTACAATCCTAGGAAGGTTTGGGTCCCAGAGCCGAATCCATTAGATTGTACAACACCTACAAGTCGACTTAATCCTCCCTACTCAACTATATGCATGGTCTAATGAGACTCGAGTTGGTTTATATCTTACAAGTCTCATTGAAAAGGTAAGTGATGGGTAAAAAAATGCAAGGATTCATAGGCTCGCATTTCATCAAACATAACATGTGCATAAGTTGAGATCACAACAAGCAAGCAAATAAACTATGAAAACATATTAAATTAAGCATGAATCATTCCCCATGTTGGTTTCCCCTAATTACCCATTAACCCTAGTTAAGGAAACTACTCACTCATTATCAAGTTTAACATGTTAACAAGGTTGTCAATCACATTAACAAACCTAAACATGATGAATAAATGAAGATCATTAACAATAATTAAAATGGGATTAAGAGGATTATACCTACTAATGATTCCAAAATAAAGCAAAGAATGATAGAAGTACTTGATGATTGATTGGAAGGTTGTCAATCTCCCAACAATAACCCAAATAATCTTCAATTACCCAAAATAAAAGATGAACAAAACAGAGATTAAGGAAATGAGATTTGTATTAATATTTGATTAGAAGTTGATTACAAGATTAAGAATAGATTAGAATGATATAAACTACACTAGAGATTGATAAAAAGAACATGCTTCATCTAATTAGACTAATGGGGTATTTATAGTGGGGATTAGGTACACAAATTAGGGTTTACTAAGGGCTTAAATGACGATTAAGTCCTTGAGGAATCGCTCCTCTCAGAAAAGATGCGAGTCTCCTTTTTGCCGGTCTTTCAGAAATATGCGCATCTTTCATGGAGGGAAGAAAAGGTTGTGTGGGACTGTAAGGGAATCCGGGCGTCCAAGGTGTCGGGACGGGCTGATTTCCTGGTGAATGGACGGGCGTCTTCATGGCTGGACGAGCGGATTGTAGCATGGTTGGACGGGCGTCTGGATGGCAAAGACGCTCGGATTCTTTACGTCTTGGACGGGTGTCTTGCCTAGTTGGACGGGCGGATTTCGTCACAGCCTTCTTTTCTTCTTCCAATAATCCTCCGGGATTTAGTCGGGGATGCAAGGATTTCTTCACCATTGCCCATCTACTATAATATGTACAAAGGCCTTCTAGTCTTGTCTTCTTTTCGATGCTTGGTCATTAGATTCGATCAATTTAGCTCCATTTTGCCATGAAAATGCAAGGTTTGCACTCCTCTCCTACCAAGGGAACAAAACCTCAAAGAATATGCAAAACAAAGAACTAAAGATAGTAAATGACCCAAATATGCACTAAAAAGCATAGGAACGAGGCTAATTCGAGGACTAAATATACTCAAATAATGGTCACATCATATATCCCCAAACCAAACCTTTGCTCGTCTTGAGTAAAGAGGTGACAAAAACTAGGACCGTTATTTAAACTAACCTAATAGCAGAGCCGATATGAGACAATTAGCGGGTCTCACTCCGCCCCTTCAACTCACAACAAGACAACCATGAGGTAGGATGCCTTCTTGCAAGGCAAGGTGGGTCTTGCCAAAATGGTGACACATCCAAAATTAAAGCACACAAAATCAAGTAATGGATGCATCTACAAAAGAATAGCCACTTTCCTCATCTAAGTGGCGGAAATTATCTAAAGGGAAAGCAATTCAAGGGTACAGACTCCTACATAGATGCAATTTCTTCAAACTACTAAGCCTAGAAGGATACTAATAAATCACCTTTAAGTTGTGTCAAGCTAGGGTACCTTTGTCCTCAATCGTTAAATGCTTTTGTCAAGAATACGCTCCCTATGGTGTTAGAAACACTGGAGGATCGCGGAATTCCTCTTCTTGCCTAGACAAGAAGAAGGGTCGTCCCCTCTCTACCATGCACAAAAATGGATACGATGGATAAAGGGATCGATAGTATTTGAGTTTCATTTGGGAGTTTGCTTTGTTGTTGTTTTTCCCCCAATTTCTTGGGGCATATAACATTTGAGAACACTTTCTTTTTGCCATTTCTTTTGATTTTTGGCATTTTAATACTTGACTACTTTTCAACTTTCTGCATTTTTCTTTCTAAACATTTTCAAAGTCACCCCAATTAGTAACGAGGGTGCCTTATATGTGAAGCATATGAGTTTTCATTTTTGCTACTCCTCTTTTCTTTTTGATGCAATTTGCAAACTTTTTCTTTTCTTTTCTTTTCTTGAACTCAAATTTTTGAACAATTTCCTTTTGTGCCCATTCCCTTTGATGACAAAAATATGGTAGAACATGGATGAATGATGGTTTCATGGTTTCAAGGGTTACCTTGGAATAAATGGTAACCAAGGAGTTATCACACCACAAGGTACTCTTGACTAGGCCTCAATCCATGGGTCAAAGGATACTAGCATGACACATCTTAGGGTGTTTTACAAGTATTCTAACAAGCAAAGTCTTAAGAAGAAAAAACATCTACTAGGGCCTATATGCACTTGTCAAGCTTCCCAAGTAGACGGTTTCACAAAATTTTTTCTACCATGCAACTATATGCCATGATGCAACTAACATTTATACATCCTAATGCATATGATTCTACCAACTAGTATGCCAAATAATCTAAATGCAAGTCCTAAATTCACATTGTTTATACCGTATCAATCAAAATAAAGCCACATAGTCATTAACATAAAGAGGAAAAAGGAGATTGGAAAGATCATACCATGCGGTCTTCAATATCCTCATGTCTCGGATGTGGCGTAGTCAATCAATTTGAACAAGAATGAACAAACACAATATATACAAGACTACACTACAAAGGAAATGAACATGTTTTTGGAATTTTCAATTTTTCAATTTTTTTGGATTTTTCGAAATTTTTGATTTTTTTGGATTTTTGAATAAAAGTCAAGTTAGAATTTCCCATCCCCACACTAGTATGGGCATTGTCCTCAATGGCCAATACGATAGGAAATTATGCAAGCATGATGCATGATTTCTAAACTAAATGCAAGCTATGCTAAGCTACACTACATGATGCATGGGTTTTTGTTATGGCGGAGAGCGTAATTTAGATTACCTCCCGATGTGTATGCATGGACTTCCCGAAACCAAAATAGACATTATTTCTAACGTCTTGAATTTCGGGGTAGTTCATGCACACGGAATGCAATGCATGAAACTATAAATTGTCATTTTGGATTTTACAAATTGGGAAAAATGAAAAGAACACCTTAATGGAGCCAAGGTGTTAGTCCTCCATGATGCTAGGACTCCTCATACAAATGATCAAAATACAATAAAGAAAACAAAAGAAGTAGACAAACCATAAGAGGGGTGAAAGAATGTAGGAGCCTCCAAGGTTTGCTAATCCTCCATCATATCATCATTATCATCATCTTCCTCCATATATGTGGAGTCATCTCCACTCCCACTTTCACTTCCTTGCTCTTCCTCACTTTCTTTTTCCTCATCTTGAGCTTCTTCTTCTTGAACATTCTCTTGAACCTCTTCTTCTTCACCTTCTTCATCAACACCCTCATCAACAATCTCCTCTCCACCCGGTCTTCCACCACTAGAGGTGCTAGGAAAGAAAATTTCCCTATCCGCCCAACTAGGCAAATGACATGATGGATCAAGAAGTCCTTGCCTAGCTAGATGTAGGAGGGGCGGATATTGGGCCTTGTAAGCATCCATTCTATCATTGTAAGCTTGCTTGTGCATTTCCCTCATGAGTAGAGTCATGTAATCACTACTACAAATCCAGGCAACTACAACGCCCCTTTAACAACGATTATTCACGAAAATCACAATAGACGTTGTAGAATGTATGGCGCGAATTTTACTAAAATCAATTACAACGGGTATGGTTATAAAAACCGTTGTTATTAGTTTTAACAACGGGTCACACATGCACAACCGTTGTTAATAATTTGGCGCAAAATTGGCGCAAAGTTAGTGAAAAGTAATCACAACGGTTATTTTTGAAACCCGTTGTTAAAACTTATTTAACAACGGGTGTTTTTTACAACCGTTGTTAAAACATATTTCACAACGGTTGTTGTTTAGTAACCGTTGTCAATACCTTCCATACTATAAACCACACAAACAGAAGTCTGCTGCAGCCACAAAACACAACCCTTAATACACAAACACAAACACAGCAGACAAACAAACACAAAACACACACTTTCTCTTTCTCTCTTTCTCTCTTTCTCATCGTCGCTTTATCTTCTCGCCGTCACTGTTGATTTCATCGTCTCTTACGTTCTGTATTTATCAGGTAAATCTCGCCGTCACTGTTAGTTTCATCGTCATTATTTTCTTTTTCTTTTTATTTCTTTTGCATGTATGTGTTTTTATCGACCATTATGTTATTTGTTTAAGTATTGTTCGCATAATTAGTTAGTAAAACAATGAAGAAGCAAGATGAAGAAGCAAGATAAACATAACTAATATATATATATATATATATATATATATATATATATATATATATATATATATATAAATTAAAAAAAAATTACATATATAAAAATGCAATTCTTATATTTTCATAAAGGATCTTATTCTGCTCTATCGTATCCGTCCTCTCCTCCTTGGCTATTTGGAGGTTCCGTTCAGCAGTTGCTATATCGTCATCATATAGCCGCAAGCTCGCCGCGCTCCGTCAAGCCATCTTCTTTGGCGTGCTTGATGCGGATCGAGCATCCGCAAGGTAGCTCCTGAAACTTTTCTCAATATGGAGGAACCGGATGATGAAGTCGTTGTTGTTCTCGATCATGGTAAGAGTCTTAAGGATGAAATCATTCATTTTGTTGGAGTTTTTTGGAGTTTGTTTTGAAAGATTAAGTAGAGTTTGTTTTAGTAGTTAGGGTTTGGAGATGTATATATTGAGTTTTTTGGAGTTTGTTTTGAAAGACTAAGCAATGTGTGGGTTGAGTTGTTTTTTAATTAATATATATGTTAGGAAGTTGTGTCATAATCATCATCATTTCTCTCAATGCTGCTTCAAATCTTATTACTAACCCTTCTCATTCCATATTGTCCGTTCATATGCACAGTGATGTCAGTAATAATGCATGCATCGGAATTCTAACGGGCCGTAATTATGCATGCATCTAGTAATATTTAATTTAATTTTTTATTTTATTTTTTAAGAACAAACAACAACGGTTATTTACAAGCAACCTGTTGTCTTTAGTTATAACAACAGTTTTGTATATTAAAACCCTTTGTTATAACTTTCCCCCTAAAATTGAGTCACACTTTCCACAACAGGTTTTTATACATAAAACCGTTGTTAATAGTTTTAACAACGGTTTCCTTAAGAAAACCAACCGTTGTTAAAACCTTCTACAACGGACGCTTTAACAACGTCCGCTTTTTTATATAACAATGGTTTTTGACCGTTGTTATAGCCTGTATTTGTAGTAGTGAATCATTTCCTACCTCGACATCCTTGGGTTTAAACTCGTGATACTCAAATGGGTAGGGTGGTGTGACAATGGAAGAGGAGGAGGGCTCATCGATCTCGCCTCTTTGTTGTCGAATAATGTACTCGGTCTCCTCGGAGAGTGGAAGAAGGTAGTTTGGCCGGTGAACACTCAATCGACAAATATTTGAAGGCAAAGTGAAGGATATAGCTTCATTGGTTAACCACCCATATTTGGTGTCAAGAGGATCATGCTTGACCTACTTAAACTTATGAATCATGGTGTCCTTATCAATGAGATGACCTCCTTTAACCGCCACATAAGTTTTGTCTTTGTTGAAATTTGGGTCAAAGTGCTTGGCCAAATGGGTAACTAGTCCTCCTTTACAATAAAAGCGGTGCCCTCTTTACCACAATCGACATTAAGCCATCGTTCAACCAAAAGTCTTAGAGCATTATATGGCTAAGTATATTCCCTTCCTATGTTCAAGGCCGACTCAAGAAGAACAAAATCGAGCTTGGTAAGATTATTAGTGCCATTTCTTGCTATCAAAGTATTCCCAATGACCTTATGCCACACTCTAATGCCCGGATGGTGGACTAATAGAGCACGACAATCATGAAAGCGCACAAATTTCTTTCCGGAAATTGCCTCCCAAAGAGGAGCGGGGTCATACTTGTCGAGGATCTTTTCATAGTACGGGGTATCACTAAGGCCTAAAATATTACTCAATTCACCAAAAGTGATTCGTCTATTGACATTTGCAAGACGAAACTCGATGTGGGTTCTAGTTTCCACCCTTGTAACTTTCAAGGAACTCAAAAATTCCAATGTTAGGGAGGGGTATTGTGGACAAGGCCCTCGGGATCTGCGTCCGCGGGATCCACACTAGGCATAATCGACTCGAGGTTCTTTCGAATCGAATTAAGACAAATTAGAGTCGCCACCAAGTTTTTTGGGAACTTGGAACCGTTCAAGTCAACTTTACACCTTTCATCGAAAAGCATAAAGCCAATCGACTACGAGTGATTAAAGATAAAGACTTGTACCCTATATCACTCGATTTGAATGACTCTCGTAATCCAATGGTATTTAGACGGATCCACAAACCATAGATCTTGAGTAAGGGGTGAGGGTACGTGTTAGGAAGCCCATAAGGACACCTAACCCCGCCCGTCAATAACGGCCTCTACTAAGTCAAGTATCGGATTTCAAACAAGGTCATAGCTACTACGATATATGATATGCAAACATCGTTTTTAAAACCCTAACATGTGAAGTTTCTATGTCGATTTAGATGCAACTAAACTAACTTTGTCAAAGTTGTAATTTAGCATGTGGGTTGATTGATCTAACAACATACAAAACAAAGCAAACAAGGCTTGATGGGAATGGGGGAGCCGTTGGGATCTATCCTATTACAACCCAGGCATTTCATGCCGACACAACGATAAATTAAAGATACAACTCGATCTAAAATACAACGCTATACACAAAACCGTACATGACGCATTACACGGCCATTCGGCCTAGGAAAACGTGCACAACGGGGTGGCCCACGGCTTACATGACTCACGGCCTTGGGTCACTCCTCGTAATGTGTGCTTTCACTTAATCTCATCGAATTAGACATAGGGCTACGCACCAAAGCATGCATTAGCATAAATCGGGCCATGTTGCTTTAAACAACATGCGATTTACTACACTCTTACATGCATTGGGGCACAACCATCTAACCAAACAAGACTAAGGTTTTTGGAAGAGGTTTTGACTCGATAAAAGAAAGCTAACTTGAAAATTACAACTCGATGAACAAACGATAAATTATAAGCGACAAAACAATAAAGAACAAACGATGTAAAACAAACGAAACAAGAAAGACCAAAGGACACGGCCAAGACATGGCCACTCTAGACACGGCTACCCTAGGTCCTAGGTCAGGTTCATTAGTTAGATCAATTGATTGCGAAACAAGTTCGAAAGTGGGCTAGAAAACAAGTTAGAAACGACGTTGATCGATTGAAAAGATGTCTTGCAAATGTGTATTCTACACGGCCTAAAGGGGTCAAATTAGGTCAAGAAGTTACGATATTAACGCTACTCATCGAGTGTTAATAGGAAGGTGCTAATCACGCACTCCTATGCTAGCGAGAAATTGAGTGAAAAGAGAGATGCGTTCAATTAGGTTATAGAATTGTTAGTTGATTTTTAAAGCTACGTCGATGTACCCTAACGTGTCTAATTAGGTTATTAAATTGATCTAATGTCATCTAAACGAGTTATATGTTAACAATCAGAGGTCATACTAACATGCGAAGGGTCCTAGGGTGGGTCGAATTACACGAAACAAGAAAGGGGTCAAAAGCGAAGAGCGAAGTTAGAATTCGTTTTATTAATGCCCTACCTTGAACACGAGGATATGTAAATGAGACGGGGGTTACGACCGACTGATGTAGCGGATTTCTTTCCCATCTCAAGTCAACGCGGGTGTTCATGGTGGTACTTTAACTCATACTCGGACTAAACTAGTTTCATAGTTAATGATAACAATCGATAAACAAAATAAAACGAAACAATAAAAAACAAACATAAAAAAACGAAATAAAAGAAAGAAAGAGCAGGATTTCATGCACCCTCAACTTACATGTATCTTTGACACCGTCTTGGGTCGTAATCGATGGTAGATTTTATCTCGAGAGGCCGTCGTCGACGAAGAAACAAAGCAAACAACACGTTTTTTGCAAATCTGGACAACAACTTTCAAACTGCGATTTCTCTCTCGTTTCACGGTGAAAATTCGATTTAAAAGATGTTTTGAAAACTAGAAAGAGAGGAGAACAGAGATCTTAAAACAATCCCTGCTCGTTTTGAGTTATTGGGCACGAAAAATGAGCACAAACAGAACTGGATAGACAGGAAAAGCCGCGAAAACAGAGTGTATAACACTCTCTTTTTCGAGGGAATTCGTGTACTCTCAAGGGCAATTTGGCTCGTAAATCTTTGTCTAATGTGTAGATGGATGTTGTATGGTTAATTTGGAACAAGAAACTCGAATTTTGATGGAGGTTTGAAGGGAGAACGAAGGGTTTCAAAGAGGACACACAAACTGATTCTCAGTTTGTAAGTCGGTTTTGTCGAGGGTTTTTGGGAGGCAATTAGGGTTTGTTTCTGGAGTTTAAAGCTTGTAAGTGAAGGTAGTATGTATGGAGAACTTAGAGGAACGAATGTATGGTGAAGGGGGGGTATTTATAGGGAGTTTCGAAGGGTAGAAATAGGGCAACAAGCAATCGGGCCTGTTTCGCATAGCTGCTGCCCATCAGCTATTCGTGGGGTTTTTAGGGTTTGTATGGGGGGTTTGCTTGGTGGTTAAGCTAAGGTAATATGGGTGGGATGCTAGGGTATGGTGTAGGGTTAATGGGCACGGGGTTTGATGGTGTTTGGAGCGGGTTTTGGGCTCGGGATTTAGCACGCAAAACAGGGGGGGCTGTTTGTGTATGCGGGCTGTTTGGGGAGTATTTGGGACGGGATTTGGGATGTGGATAAGGGGGTTCGAATTGGGGTTGGAGGGGTATAGGCTTAGGTTGGTTAGTGTACTCGAGATTCGTGCCAACTCGTAAAGAAAACGGGCTCAAAAACCGAGCTATAATCGAGCTCCAAAACGCGTGGTTGAAACGAGTTTTCGATTTTCAAATTCGATTTTTCAAATCAAATAACACATTAAAATAAATGATTTTTCAAATCAAATGGACTCATAAAATGATTTTTCAAATCAATTATTTATTTTATTTTCAATAAAATAAACTTGAGAAAATAAATTCAAAATAAAGCAATAAAATGAATTCACTTTAAAAAAACATTTAATTTAAATATCATTTAAATTAATAAAATACTCCGTCGACAACGCTCATTCTACATCGTAAAACGAACCCAAATAATGACAATGACAACTAAAGAATACATGTGCCCTATCATCATCGGGTGTTTGCCGGATTCTCTATAAATTCCAATATCGACGGATACGGGTATCTACAGAGCCCCCACTTTGACTGAGGCTTGGACAAGGCGAAAGTCAAAGTATACCCCAGGTCCCTCTCGACCTGAGGATTCTGCGGGTCGTTTATAGTCCATTAGACTTGCGTATATAAGCTCGCCAGCCATAAGAAGAGATCATACCTGAAACTTCGTCGGGGATTAACTCTTACTTCTGTTGCGTCAAATTATAATCGTTGGTCGTCGACCTATAAATTGCATATATGGTGGATTGAGCCTTATCCTTAGGCGCCTACGTATCCGTTTCTGACGGAATCAAACCCGCGTCGTAGTTCGGCAACTGCTGACACTTGCCCAAAGTTTATCATCTGCTGGCGTATGTCCAAAATTCGTCATCTGCTGACATTTGCCCAAAATTTATCATCACGGGCACTTGTCCGAATGGGACGGGACTTTCCAAGGAGGTTGTCGCCGCTTTCATCATTTGCTTTCAGCTACGGAATTCTTCCATTTCATACTCTTGTATTGAATTGAATTCTTGGTGGATGTCATCCTTTACATCTTGATAATGGTCTCTGAAGCCAACGGCTTCAGAGCCCCCAGTTTGCAATGGCTCTAAAGTCGAAGACTTTAGAGCCCCCAGTTGAAGCATATCCTGCTATATTTGAAACATAGAAAATGTACTAGCAAGAATCGTCACATAAGCACATTTGGATCATCGATCTTAAAATTAGATTATTTGAAAGGTTGGGTCATCGACCCGAAAATTGAATTTGAAAATTTTGAATAATTGAGCCATCGACCCGAAGTTTAAATTTGACATCCCTTGGTATGTTGGGCCATCGACCCAAATTTTGAATTTGAAATGAATCCCTTGGATGTTGGGTCGTCGACCCAAAATTTGATGCAAAAAGTTTTTGAAATTTCAGAATTCTGAAATCTTTGGCATTTTGAAATCGAACCTTGACGGGTAAGCAGGAAATACGACTCAGACACTCTGTATGACCCGTAAACAACGTGGGCGTAGCCCGCTACCGTAAAACAAAAAAGGAAAATAAAACCGTAAGTGTACACGGGTTTTAATTCAATTATTGACTTGTTGGGGGTAGAAATGTAAATTGGCCGTTCCGGCGCCAAAAGATGGCAAATGGGAATCACAAGGTCGTCGAACTTGGGATGGAGATATCGTATGGCATGGGCGTGCTCCCGAGGGCACATGGGAATCAAGATCACTTGGCATTGATAAGGTGGATTAAACTCACGGAGCTCCAACGTTGGCTTCGCCCAGACACTAAACACAGACTCATTTTATGAGAACACTTAGACATCACACATCACTCTTGTTGGGAACATTCTGTCACTCTTCTCCTCGCCTCCTTTCTTTTCAGCGAGTTTTCATCATTTCTTGCCACCGCCTTCTTTCTTTTCAGCGGGCTTTTACTATTTTTCTTCCACGCCTTCTTTCTTTTCAGCGGGTTTTTCATATTTTCTGTTCCCAACAAAAACCCACATCTATCTGACTCAGCATCTTTGCCTACATCGTTAGATAAAGCTCATTCCGAGACTTGACATTACACATCTGAACCTATATCCTTATCCTAGCCTACATCGAGTGCTAAGACCGACTCAAACAAAGGTGGCTTCATTTGGACTTGGTTAAGACCCGTAAGAAACCGACAAGATGACAACTTGGATGATGGATGGATTGAATCCCTTATTCTGAAGAACTGTCTACGTATTCGCGTGGAGCGAAATCAAATCTGACGTAGTTCGATCATGGTGCATAAACATGGCATTTTGATTGTGTGTACACACTCGAAGGTTTCACCTAAGGTATCATGCCATATCCCATTCTAGCCTGTAAAGTACCGTTAAATCCCGTGTTTGGGGTTAGGTTTAAAAGGCTTGGATCTTTTGGGATGTGGAGCTTGGTAATAACAAGTTGGAATGGTTAACCATCATTCTGAAGGTTTGTTTTGTGGTGCTAAGGCCAAGGGCTATGGTTGCTGATGTGGTTGGAATGGGTGTCTCGGGTTTGATGAACCACGAGTGAAAATGGGTTGAAAAATGATGTGGGTTCAAATTTCCATGTCTGGACCCTAAAGGCTGGGTGTAACAACACAAGCGGAATAATTCTCAAAATTCCCGATTATCCCTTTGTAACTGTCTCAGGAAGGACTTAGAGGGTAAAGAGGTTACTACTTAAGCTTTTGGGCTTTGCCCATTGAACTTCAACTATGGGTACTTGAATTGACTTCTGGCTTCCGTAACTTCGACATTCAACCAAAAGCGTTCTGCAATGACTTCAACATCTTTTTTCTTTTTTCCTTTTTCTTTCATCACTTTTCATTTTTTCATTTTTTTCATTTTTTTCTTTTGCTTTTTTTTTTCGTCCTGTTTTTCCTCATCTTTTCATTCTTTTTCATTTTTTTTCTTCTCTTCTTGAAAATGGTCTTCTATTCATTCCCTTAGTTACAAATGGATACACCTTAAAACTTGGGCTTCGCCAACTAAATTGGGTTAGAACTAACAATTCCTTCTTAGAACGGATTGATATCTTCTGTCTTCGAGAGGGGATGATTCTGTTGGGGAAAGGCTTGTCTTCCGTCATCGATAGGGGAAACAAGGAGCTAGTTAGGGTTCGTCATAGAATCATCTAAAAGCTTGTCATAAGCACTGGTTCTGATGGAGGTTTTCTACCGCCAGACATGGAATAGGTAAAGGAATCAAACACGGGATCCTATTGTACCTTACATTATGAAACGGGACATATTTCTACCCCGGGGATGCCTTTGAGTGTGTTGTGCATTTTATCATACTTTCGGAATGATTGAGGATTGGAAACAAGATATATTTGGAAACGAAAGCGCAACTTTTTATTGGAAAGGCAATTGCTTAGACTCAAAGGAACGATTCCTAGGACACACCCTAGGTCATCGCGAGACAACCGACTCAACTTCAAGAAAAGAAAGTCCTAGACTCGACTCGACTAAGAAAAGAAAACAGATCCCGACTCATAATTTTTCAAATCTGGTCTTGAGCTTTCCCTTATTCAGCTGTCAGCTTAGATGCTCGGTTCTAGTCCTTGATCCCTTTGATGGTCTGCCTCCATCCCAAGGTAGTCCTCTGAGGATCTACGCCAATGATGAAGGTCGGTGAATCGAATTGTCCTTTATTAACTTCGTTAACGAGAGGATTACATTCTGGAGCAAGACTCCCGACTTGAATTTCATTCTTCGGGTTTGGCAAGAATTCAAAGCAATCCACAAATATCTTCCCGATAAACACCCCTTTTAAGTGACATGGGCGGATAAGATGGGAATAATCGACATTGTCTTCGACAGAAACAAAGTTGGCGTGATCGCCAAATGGATTGGTGATGTTATTGGGTTTAACAGTTGGGATTGGGAGTGTTCCATTCTCAATCATGTCTTGGATTTCGTGCTTCAGTCGATAGCACCTTTCAGTATCATGGCCTTTCCCTTGATGAAAGGCACAATAGGCATTTGGTTTATACCATTTACCTTGTTGATCAACGGGAGGGTCCGGAGTTGGACCAATAGGCTTCAGCTTTCCTTGGGCTGTGAGCCTTTGGAGAGCGTATGTATAAGTGCATCCGATATCGGTGAATGCCCTAGGTGTTTGGCGCTGCGACTTCTTCGATTGCCCTTCTAAGAGATTGATGGCTTCATCAATATGGGTCGTTGCTGGGGCCTTGCCCTTAGACGATGAGGCCCCTTGGTACACTTTCGGCTTTTCAGCCTCTGCCCTTATGACATCATCTTCTACGGTTATCCCGATTCTTATCAATTCTTTGAAAGAGCCAAAATTCTGGTATTTCAGAGCATTGCGGTAAATAGGTCGTAGATTCTTTACGAACTTATCTACCATTTCAACTTCGTCAGGATTCTTGGCTAATTTCACGCTTTCAGCGCGCCATCTTGCAAGGAATTCAGTAAAGCCCTCTTTTTCCTTCTGTGTCATTACTTCCAAAGTCCTTATATTGGTTTGAATCTCAACATTGTCAGCATAGTGCTTACAGAACTCCACCGTAATATCTTCGAAAGTGGGGAAGTTCTTAAGGTCAAGATTATAGAACCACGCCTTCGGGTGTTCATCCAGAGATTGGCCAAAAATTTCAGAGAGCATGTCAGCAGGTACTCCCTTCAGTGCTAAGTACCCTTTATAGGCATTAACATGGTGGACTGGATCTTCTGTACCCTTAAACTTTGGGATATCAGTGAGTACCATGTTCGTGGGCAACTTATCCTGAACTGGGGCATAGGCCCTAGCATTTTCATAGTGGATGTTCTTCCCCTGGGAGAGTTTCAGACGGTCTTCAATGAATTTGAACCGTTTCTCCAGATCAGTCAGAGGTGGGGTAGATGAAGATGAATCTTCACCCAGCTTGGATTCGACCGCATCCATTCTGGTCATCATGAGGTTCATGGCCTCAGTGAGTTTGTTAACAGCATCTTCCATTGATTGAAGTCGTGTTTTTGGCGGCCTTTCTACAAGAAAACCCCGAACCGAGTCAATATTCAAATGTAAGAGCCCCTGCACACTTAAGGACACGACACCAACTTGACTCAAACAAAGACTCGACTTATGACCAACTAACCAAAAGGTTCGACTCACGGTTGGATTTAGACCTTGACTCATTTTAGACTCGACAAAACGACATGACTCAAGCTGTCATAGCTCGATTCTAAACTGGACTCGGTGTGACTAAACCCGTGATTGGACTAACATAGCCCTTAGGTTCGAGTGAAACGTCCACAATGGCCCAGCTTGGACGTTTCTGTGGACTATCTTAGACAAAAAGGTGGACCAACATGACTCGAATCCCAAGAGGTGAGCTTGGGTGACCCAACAAGGTCGTGTTCTAGACTCTTGGAACGAAACACGCCTGGCCTAACACGGCCAGGACCCGGACACGACTCGACGCATTTCATGCTTGGTTGAGGTTCGAGAAACATTTTGGATTGAATTTGAAAAAAACGAATAATTGATTCGAAAATGAGATTTGAAATGGGCAGCATGCCGGCTATAAAAGCTTATTTTTGGCCGAAAATTCTAGTCCTATTTGGGCAGCATTCCGCGTTTTTAAAACCATGCTAATTTTGACAGTAAGTTGTTCAAAAGTTCGGTTATGAAATGGACACGGAAAATTTGAAAAGACTCGGGAAATTCATTTCGCACATTGTCATTCTCATGTTATAAGGATGTATGCTCCTAGACATCTCTAAGTCTCGGCAAGTCTTCTACAAGAAGGTCTATGCCCTCCATCCTTTTTGGGTCTTATAGAGCAAGGGCCTTTAGGTAGAGTACCTAGAAGAGCATCTGCACCATCAAGAACCACGACGAGGAGGAGCGGAAGCAAGCAATGTGCGAGTTCCTGGCATAGTGGGACGTCGCCCCCCACGCATCACAAAGAAACGCTGGGACGGCCCGGGAAAGTCCTTAAGGGTTTATGCATGAATCGTAGTACTATGAGTAATGTTTTACTTTCCAATACTTTCTTTTCAAGTTTCACCTCGGAGGAAAAGACCCTAGAAACAAAGTGTAACTAGTCCTCTTTTCCCCAGCGGAGTCGCCAAACTGTGGACAAGGCCCTCGGGATCTGCGTCCGCGGGATCCACACTAGGCATAATCGACTCGAGGTTCTTACGAATCGAATTAAGACAAATTAGAGTCGCCACCAAGTTTTTTGGGAACTTGGAACCGTTCAAGTCAACTTTACACCTTTCATCGAAAAGCATAAAGCCAATCGACTACGAGTGATTAAAGATAAAGACTTGTACCCTATATCACTTGATTTGAATGACTCTCGTAATCCAATGGTATTTAGACGGATCCACAAACCATAGATCTTGAGTAAGGGGTGAGGGTACGTGTTAGGAAGCCCATAAGGACACCTAACCCCGCCCGTCAATAACGGCCTCTACTAAGTCAAGTATCGGATTTCAAACAAGGTCATAGCTACTACGATATATGATATGCAAACATCGTTTTTAAAACCCTAACATGTGAAGTTTCTATGTCGATTTAGATGCAACTAAACTAACTTTGTCAAAGTTGTAATTTAGCATGTGGGTTGATTGATCTAACAACATAGAAAACAAAGCAAACAAGGCTTGATGGGAAGGGGGGAGCCGTTGGGATCTATCCTATTACAACCCAGGCATTTCATGCCGACACAACGATAAATTAAAGATACAACTCGATCTAAAATACAACGCTATACACAAAACCGTACATGAAGCATTACACGGCCATTCGGCCTAGGAAAACGTGCACAAAGGGGTGGCCCATGGCTTACATGACTCACGGCCTTGGGTCACTCCTCGTAATGTGTGCTTTCACTTAATCTCATCGAATTAGACATAGGGCTACGCACCAAAGCATGCATTAGCATAAATCGGGCCATGTTGCTTTAAACAACATGCGATTTACTACGCTCTTACATGCATTGGGGCACAACCATCTAACCAAACAAGACAAAGGTTTTTGGAAGAGGTTTTGACTCGATAAAAGAAAGCTAACTTGAAAATTACAACTCGATGAACAAACGATAAATTACAAGCGACAAAACAATAAAGAACAAACGATGTAAAACAAACGAAACAAGAAAGACCAAAGGACACGGCCAGGCCATGGCCACTCTAGACACGCCTACCCTAGGTCCTAGGTTAGGTTCATTAGTTAGATCAATTGATTGCGAAACAAGTTCGAAAGCGGGCTAGAAAACAAGTTAGAAACGACGTTGATCGATTGAAAAGATGTCTTGCAAATGTGTATTCTACACGGCCTAAAGGGGTCAAATTAGGTCAAGAAGTTACGATATTAACGCTACTCATCGAGTGTTAATAGGAAGGTGCTAATCACGCACTCCTATGCTAGCGAGAAATTGAGTGAAAAGAGAGATGCGTTCAATTAGGTTATAGAATTGTTAGTTTATTTTTAAAGCTATGTCGATGTACCCTAACGTGTCTAATTAGGTTATTAAATTGATCTAATGTCATCTAAACGAGTTATATGTTAACAATCAGAGGTCATACTAACATGCGAAGGGTCCTAGGGTGGGTTGAATTACACGAAACAAGAAAGGGGTCAAAAGCGAAGAGCGAAGTTAGAATTCGTTTTATTAATGCCTTACCTTGAACACGAGGATATGTAAATGAGACGGGGGTTACGACCGAATGATGTAGCGAATTTCTTTCCCATCTCAAGTCAACGCGGGTGTTCATGGTGGTACTTTAACTCATACTCGGACTAAACTAGTTTCATAGTTAATGATAACACTAAAAAACAAACATAAAAAAACGAAATAAAAGGGAGAAAGAGGAGGATTTGATGCACCCTCAACCTACATGTATCGTTGACACCGTCTTGGGTCGTAATCGATGGTAGATTTTATCTCGAGAGGCCGTCGTCGACGAAGAAACAAAGCAAACAACACGTTTTTTGCAAATCTGGACAGCAACTTTCAAACTGCGATTTCTCTCTCGTTTCACGGTGAAAATTCGATTTAAAAGATGTTTTGAAAACTAGAAAGAGAGGAGAACAGAGATCTTAAAACAATCCCTGCTCGTTTTGAGTTATTTGGCACGAAAAATGAGCACAAACAGAACTGGACAGACAGGAAAAGCCGCGAAAACAGAGTTTATAACACTCTGTTTTTCGAGGGAATTCGTGTACTCTCAAGGGCAATTTGGCTCGTAAATATTTGTCTAATGTGTAGATGGATGTTGTATGGTTAATTTGGAACAAGAAACTCGAATTTTGATGGAGGTTTGAAGGGAGAACGAAGGGTTTCAAAGAGGACACACAAACTGATTCTCAGTTTGTAAGTCGGTTTTGTCGAGGGTTTTTGGGAGGCAATTAGGGTTTGTTTATGGAGTTTAAAGCTTGTAAGTGAAGGTAGTATGTATGGAGAACTTAAAGGAACGATTGTATGGTGAAGGGGGGGTATTTATAGGGAGTTTCGAAGGGTAGAAATAGGGCAACAAGCAATCGGGCCTGTTTCGCATAGCTGCTGCCCATCAGCTATTCTTGGGGTTTTTAGGGTTTGTATGGGGGGTTTGCTTGGTGGTTAAGCTAAGGTAATATGGGTAGGATGCTAGGGTATGGTGTAGGGTTAATGGGCACGGGTTTTTGTGGTGTTTGGAGCGGGTTTTGGGCTCGGGATTTAGCACGCAAAACAGGGGGGGCTGTTTGTGTATGCGGGCTGTTTGGGGAGTATTTGGGACGTGATTTGGGATGTGGATAAGGGGGTTCGAATTGGGGTTGGAGGGGTAGAGGCTTAGGTTGGTTAGTGTACTCGAGATTCGTGCCAACTCGTAAAGAAAACGGGCTCAAAAACCGAGCTATAATCGAGCTCCAAAACGCGTGGTTGAAACGAGTTTTCGATTTTCAAATTCGATTTTTCAAATCAAATAACACATTAAAATAAATGATTTTTCAAATCAAATACACTCATAAAATGATTTTTCAAATCAATTATTTATTTTATTTTCAATAAAATAAACTTGAGAAAATAAATTCAAAATAAAGTAATAAAATGAATTCACTTTAAAAAAACATTTAATTTAAATATCATTTAAATTAATAAAATACTCCTTCGACAACGCTCATTCTACATCGTAAAACGAACCCAAATAATGACAATGACAACTAAAGAATACATGTGTCCTATCATCATCGGGTGTTTGTCGGATTCTCTATAAATTCCAATATCGACGGATACGGGTATCTACAGGTATGTCAATTCTTTCATGGTAAACAATTTACCCAATCCCATAGCCTCAAATAAGGTTTTGGTTTGTTCAATAACACCCAACTTTGTCAAGGCATCTTCACAAATGAATTTTGTAGGCATAATGGTCTTCTTAGCAAAGAGAACAAATTTATCCCTATGAGAGTCGGAAGTGAAAATTACCTCCGGATAATTAGATAATTGCTCAATGACCGGAGTTGTTGATGTTGTAGCTTCCATAGGGGGACCTTGTTGAACCAGCATTCTTGCCTCATGGACTACAAATGCCTTGGACAATTGTTTTGCTTGAAGAGTTTGTTGCCTTTTTGAAAGTGTCTTCTTTGGGGGTGCCTTGTTGCCTCCTTTAGTTCTTGCCATTGTTGATTACACCAAAGAGAGATTGAAATCTTCAATTTTTAGTTATGTCCAAATCGATTTAAGATGAAAGAATGTTGCTTTGTATCTTAAAAATCGACTCAAAGGTTGAAGAATTTGGTGCTTGAATGAATTGTTGTTGTAAAAGGAGTGATTAATTTTTGTTGTGAGGAAGTTTGGATTTGATTTTGTTGAATTTGGTTGAGGAAAATTGGTTTTGGTGATGTAGAGGATGAGGGTTTTTGGGGTTTTTGGGTTTTGGGTAGTGTTTGAATGTAGAACAAATGAAAATGAATGAGGGGGAAGGGGTTTAAAAGACCCGTTAAATTTGAAAACAGCAGTAGGGACGAGCGGATTCAGGACTGGGATGCTTGGATTCTGCACGTTTTGCTTCAGGAAATGACGCTACAGAACGAGCGTCTTTTAGCAAAGACGAGCGGATTCTTCAATGTGAGACGAGCGGATTCTTTGGAAGACGCTCGGATTCTGTTACAGGGTGATTCCTTAAAATTCAACAGCAGAAAGACGAGCGTCTTTGCTGCAAGACAAGCGTCCAGAATCAGACGATCGGATTCTTAATTGGGACGCTCGGATTCTTTGACAGACCATTTTTTTGAATTACATAGCTCAGCCAGACGAGCGTCTGGTGACATTGAATGCTCGGATTCTGCTAGACGAGCGGATTCTCTCATGAGACGCTCAGATTCCTTTTTGTCCACACGGATTCAGGTCCATCCGTGGGTACTGCATAACCCGGATCATTTTCATTCTTCAATGCTCGTGTTCTTCATTGTGGGGGCACTACAAAGGCGTGAATAGCCTAGGCAATTGCTATCCCCACACTAAGTCAAAGCACTACACATTAATAAAATCATAAGTCCCTCCCTCACTTCTCTCAAAAATGATATATATCTTGATCAAGGCACAAAAATATTAATCCAAAAATGACAAAATGCAATGTAAAAATTGAAATGCAAGTTAGGGAGTTAGAATATTTACAAATGGTGGTTTAGGGAGGACTCCACCAAACTCTCATCCAATATGAGATGTCAAGGGGGCATGTTCAAGGTGTTGTTGATGTTACTCAACACCTTGAAGAAGTAGTCGAAAGCTTGTTCATTGTCATGATAAAGATCCTCAATAGACCTTTGCACTTGTTGTTCTCCGTGATGGTCTTGGTTCATAGCATTACCAATGTAGGGATTGAATATCCCTTCGAACTCATCATCCCAAAGACCGCAAACTTCGTCTACTTGATCATTAAAAATCTCTTGAGTTGATAGATACAACTCTCCTTCTTTCTTGTTTTGGCCAATGAGGCCATCTTCTTCACTTGTCATGGGTGAGATTTTCAAGCTCTCTTTGTTGCTATTCTCTTGCTCTTTGAATGGAGCATCATCAACTTTCTTTTTCCATTGGAATTCCGACTTCTTCCTATCATCCTTCCGGCTATAGTGATCAACCATAAAGCATGGTTCATGCAAACGGGGAGCTCTCATGGTCTTGTCAAGATTGAAAGTTATGCTCTCGTCTCCCACTTCTAGAGTGAGCTCTTCGTGCTTCACATCTATCACTGCACCCGCGGTGTGCAAGAAAGGTCTACCTAGAATGATCGGAATATTGGAGTCTTCTTCCATGTCAACGATGACAAAGTCCACCGGGATGAAAAATTTCCCAACTCTCACGGGAACATCTTCCCATATCCCTAACGGTGTCTTCGTCGATCTATCGGCCATTTGGAGTGTGATGTTGGTACATTTAAGCTCTCCCATCCCTAACCTTTTACTAACCGAATACGGCATAACACTCACGCTTGCTCCTAGATCACACAAAGATTTGTTGATCGTGGTGTCGCCAATGGTACACGGTATTGAGAAGCTTCCTGGGTCTTTAAGTTTCGGAGGTGAACTCCCTTGAAGGATTGCACTACTCACCTTAGTGAAGGCGATAGTTTCAAGCTTCCGGATTGACTTCTTTTTCGTAAGGATGTCCTTCATGTACTTTGCATAGGCCGGCACGTGATTGATTAATTCCGTGAAAGGAATCGAGACTTCCAAATTCTTCACAATTTCCATAATTTTCCCGAGTTGGTCATCAAACTTAGGCTTAGCTTGACGACTTGGGAACGGAAGTCTAATCACAATGGGCTCCTTCTCCTTGGCCTTCTCTTCATTTTTCTTTGAAACTTTTTCTTTTGTTGGTTCTCCTTCCTTGGTGTTTTGCACAACTTCTTCTTTGTCACTAGCTTCCACAACTTCATCCTCAACTTGCTTCTTTGGACCTTCATACCTCGTACCACTCCTCAAATGAATGGCACTAACCGTTTCATGTCTTGGGGGATTACCTTGGGGTGGTAATTTCCCCTTTTGTCTTTGAGAGTTTGAAGATGCTAGTTGGGTCAATTGAGTTTCCAACATTTTTGTGTGGGTTAGGATGTTTTTGATGGTGATGTCCTTTGCTTGGCTATCCTTTTGCATTTGAGTGAGAAACTCTTGTTGATTTTTTTGCATTTAGAGGACCGCTTTTTGAACATCAAAACCATGGTCATTTTGTTGTTTGTATGGAGTTTGATTTTGGTAATCTTGGTTTTGGTTGAAAAAGGGTCTTTGATTTTGGTTTCTTATGGGAGGTGGGGTGTATGTTTGTTGAGGATTTTGAACATTTTGGCTTTCGTATGAGAGATTTGGGTGGAATTTGGTGTTTTCATTGTAATAATTGGAATAACGGGTACCACTCTTGTATGCTTGAAAAGCATTCACTTGTTGATTTGTTCCCCTACATTCACTTTGTTCATGTCCCAAAGTTCCACAATTCTCACATATCCCACTTGGGATTGATGAAGATGCTACCATGGCATTAACATGATGCTTTGGTGATTTTGAGGCTTCTTCAAGTTTAGCCATAGCCTTCTCAAACTTCAAGTTAATGGTATCAATATGAGCACTAAGTTGAGCACCCAATTGAGTAACAGAGTCCACTTCATGCTTTCCTCCTCTAGTAGCCTTGCGGGGTCTACTATCTTGTGAGTTATGGACCGCCATTTCCTCAATATTGCTCCAAGTTTTATTATCGTCAGCTTCAGTGAACATACCATTTGATCCCATGTTGAGAATGTTTCTTGAGTCTTCATAAAGACCATTCCAAAATTGTTGTACCAAGAACCACTCGCTAAGTCCATGATGAGCACATGAGCGACAAATTCCTTTGAATTGCTCCCAAGCTTCATACAAAGATTCTTCATCCCTTTGCTTAAAACCCATAATTTGAGCTCTTAGCATGTTAGTCTTTTCCGGAGGGTAGAATTTTTTGTAGAAAGCTAGAACCAACTTCTTCAAAGAGTCAATTCCAAGAGTAGCCTTATCAAGGCCTTTCAACCATTGTTTTGCGGTGCCGATTAGAGAAAAAGGAAATAAGACCCATCGAATTTGGTCTTGAGTCATACCGGTTTGTGAAATCGCATCACAATAGTCGCAAAAAGTCTCCATGTGTGAGTGAGGGTCTTCACTAGGTATCCCCCCAAATTGGCTTCTTTCGACTAATTGGATAAATGCGGATTTAGCAATGAAATTCACGGTTAAGTGTTGTGGTGTGGGAGTACCATTGGGTAGGTTCTCCTCGGTTGGTACGGAATGCGATGAAAATTTAGGCATTGTGGATTGATTTTGTGTTGGATTTTGTGTTGGGTTCTCCTCACCTTCTCTTGCAAAAGGGTTGACGAACTCAATAGTATTTGGTTGAATATCTACAACCTCACCAATACCTCTCAAAGTACCTCTAGCAAGTCTTCTATTGTTTGTCAAAGTCCTTTTAATTTCGTGATCAAGGTAACAAGTTATCTTGTGATCTTCTAGACATGCAAAATATCAAACAACTTGAAAATAATTAGAACAAACCTTGAGAAGTTTTACTTCCCCAAGGCAAAGAAAGACACAACTAATAACAATCTAAGAAAATCAAATCAAGTTAACACCGTCTCTGGCAAAGGCGCAATTTTTGGTCGGACTCACTTGGAGATTTAGTTTTCGGTTACTTGTTGTTAAGAGCACCTAGACCAAAACAATATTTATAACTTCACAAACAACTCTACTATTAGTAAAGAGGCAAGTAAAGGTCGGATCCCAAGGGACGGGTATTGATGTAGGATTTTCGATTGCAAGTAGCGGTGTCTAGGGGTGTCACGATTTGGGGTTGAGATGAGAAGATCACTAAACTAAATAGCAATAAAAGTAAACAAGCATGATGATTAAAATGAGATGTAAACAATTGATTAAAAGCACTAGGGTGTCATGGGGTCATAGGGGATTCATGGGAATTGATCATACAAACATATTCTCAAATTATAAGCAAGCAATTATTGTTGTGATGGATCGAGTTGGTTTATATCTTACAATCCTAGGAAGGTTTGGGTCCCAGAGCCGAATCGATTAGATTGTACAACACCTACAAGTCGACTTAATCCTCCCTACTCAACTATATGCATGGTCTAATGAGACTCGAGTTGGTTTATATCTTACAAGTCTCATTGAAAAGGTAAGTGATGGGTAAAAAAAGCAAGGATTCATAGGCTCGCATTTCATCAAACATAACATGTGCATAAGTTGAGATCACAACAAACAAGCAAATTGTAATACCCAGGATATTTAAGAACACTGTTGACCGATCTTTTTGACCAAACAGACCTTAGGGATGAATGGGTGAGGGATCAGGCTTGTAACATGAGTTTTATAGGATTGTTTACTCAACCTAGCTGAGGCTACTCGGCCGAGTATCACCTATACTCGACCGAGTAGAGCCTACTCGGCCGAGTACTCCCGTACTCGGCCGAGTATGGCTGCTGTCGGCACGTTAATATAAACGCAAGTTTGCGAGATTCATTTCATTTTCTCATTTCCTCGACAGTTTCTCTTTCTCTAACCCTAGCCTATCTTCCTCTCCTATCACCCCATATCTTCACACTCTAATGTGTTTAGCCTAAACCTCCACCATGGGAAGGACGGGATTCGCTGGGGAAGGATGACGTGTGTGGTGGTCGTCTATGTCACCGCCGATGTGTAATGTTAGGTAAGTCTCTGCCTTGTGTTCTTTTGAGTGATTCTTTGAGTATAGTTGTGTAATAGGAGATGGTTATCATTGTTAGGATGCTTATTGGAGTCATGCGTGGCTGTGTATGGAGGTCTTACATGCTTTGCGATAAGGTAGGGTTTTCCTACTCAGTACTGTTAATTGATTAAGATTGTGTTTGTTTCATAATTGTTGTTATCTACTGATTGTCGAAGGAT
Source organism: Silene latifolia (assembly GCF_048544455.1). Lineage (NCBI taxonomy): Eukaryota > Viridiplantae > Streptophyta > Magnoliopsida > Caryophyllales > Caryophyllaceae > Silene > Silene latifolia. The sequence goes on along the minus strand of NC_133526.1, from coordinate 73,742,032 downwards.
GGGGGTTGTAGTGGCGGTGGTAATGTGGTTGTGTGGTGGCGGTTGTTATGTTGTGACAGCTGTGATGCTGAGGTATGTGTGATTGTGGTGGAGTCACTTGCGGGAGTGGCTTCACACCCTAGTTCGCCCTCCGCGGAACCCGCCACGGGAGGGGATGTGCACATTAAGGGACATGGATAGTTGTCGCTCGTTGATGAGCTGGACTAGGTGGGATGGGCTGCGGTCACCCACTGGCGGCGAGGATTACCTGTTGCGATGGGTAATGGGCGAGGATACACCCTTCGGGGTGTAGTCGATTCTTGTGCGAGATCGAGAGACTGGGATAGAGGATGATCAGCTGTTTACATTGTTGAACTGTCTTACATTTGATTAGTCAGTACTGACCCCGTGTTGTTTTGTGGTGTCTGCGGTGATCCATTCGGGGATGGTGAGCAGTTGGCTTAGTAGGTACTGTTGATTTTGGCTGCTAGGATTGGAGGGATCGAGTCATCACGCTACCAGTCTAGAGATGCAGTGTCATGAGTGTTGTAGTCGTACCTTTATTATAAAGACTTTGTATTGAGTTGTGTTGTATGAGGCATATTAATATTATACGATTGTTCTTTTATCGTCTAATTTGATCTACCTCCTCGGGAAACCGAGATGGTGACACCGTCATACACTGGGACGGTCCTTGGTAAGGCGTCCGGGCGTGCGGGGGTGTTACAAAGTGGTATCAGAGCCGACGATTTTGGAACCTGAACCAATGAATCTAATGAATATAGGGTGTCAATTAAAATGAACCTGGTGTATGTACGTTGGGAGCCCCAGCCGATGCTAGATTTTGGGTGAGTAGGCGCCCTCATTTCAAAATCATGGCCCCATCGAACTTATGCCAGACACGGGAAAAAGGGTAGCTAGTGAGAGTCGTTGATTGCTTAGTGATGATGGTTGTGTGTATCTATGTTTAGGATGACATGTGTCAAGGTGTATGTGTGGAAAAGTTTGAAGTGGGTGATGGAATTGTGGCGATGTGCGACCAGTGGTAAGATTAATCAAGTTGTTTCACGATGAATGTGTTGTGTGATGAATTGTTGTCTTGTAATGTGATTAAGGTGTATACATGGTGAGTAGCGGAATTTGAGATGATGTGATATAAGAGCTAAACCTTGCAGGTACCGTGATTAAATTGCTGAGTATGCTATAAGGATAGGGAGTAATAGTTTCATGGCATAGTGAGGAATGAAGGTAGAAGTTGAAGGAAATGTAGATTCATATACATAAAAACATACTCATATATGTCTAAACTAATTTGTCATAAAATTAAAACGGATCTTATGCATGCAAACAATAATATAAATAGAGGAGAAATCATGTCCTTACATTGTAGATTTCGGCTATTAGGGCACAAGAGAGATCATCTTTCTCTTCTTGTTCTTGAGCTTTTCCTTTATGGATGAACAAGATCTAAGTACAAGATCTCTCCCCAAGCTTTATACCCAAGGCTTAACACTTAATCTAATTAATATTATAAGTACTAGTATAATATTAATGTAGTGAAAATTGAACCAAAATTATTTTGGTTTTAAGCTCCTAAAACCGTGTAGAGGAGAAGGAATTTTGGGAGTATTTTATCTCTCTAAAACTCTCTTATTTTGATAAGTTGTGGAATGAATGAATAATACCTTTCCTTATAGTCTAAGAGGCAAATTAAGGGGAAAAACAATTAGTTTTTCCCTCTTAAAAAACCGGACCAAGGGTGAGTGGGAGGGGAGCCAATGCATGCATACATTTGTCTTCACAATGTTTAGTAGGCTTGCATGGCTACTAAAGCATGTAATGATTGTGTTTACCACTTAATAAAACAACCACAATATTAGCTTAAACCTCCTCTTATTTTCGGCACATATGTTAATATGGTATCCATATTATTTTTGTCAATTGTCAATATGTCACATGTCATATGTGATATAAATTTGTTATGTATTTTTAACATATTAAAAATCAACGTATTAATAAAAAATACGTCACATACAAAAATCGACTTAGTAATATCATAATTACTTGTGCCAAAATATTTTACCAATTTATAAATCACAACAGATTGTATTTATAATAAATCATTCAATTCCGATTGTTTCTTTAAACAATAATTTCATCCGAGTAATGATACAATTCAATTACTCAGACCGTATCTCATTTAATCACATTTCAATTTGATACGTAAATTTTACTTCCAAAATCGTCCGTCAATTTTCAAGTAATTTAATTAACTCGCAACATTATACGATTAATTAAATAATCAATTAAGAGTATTGCCATTTAGGTATGACCTAGGGGTCAACGATCACCACCGTCACACGACAAGTAATGTCAAACTCTAGTCACCAATCATTACCGATATATGTTGACCAGTTTGACAAGAACAATATTACTTCCCAATTGTATTCTTAAAATGAGATTTAATAATGATATTTAAATCATGTGATCGCACTATTGTTGAGGACACATTTCCCAACAATCTCCCACTTGTCCTCGACAAGTGTGCGTCACCAATTCTCTTGTCCTATTACTATCTCCCACTCAATAACTGATTGACCGGATTTATCCACTCTGGATACCTTCCGAGCGTGGCCACGCATTTACAGTTCATTACTCCTCGAGTGGCCCTGAGATATTGTTATAACCCTGACAAGGGGATGGACAATTCCTATCGCACTCATTCCCTTCGACTAGCCACAGCCATCATAACCCAAAATATGCCCATTTGACCCCATTTACGAAGGTCGTAGTAACACAAATCAAAGTTAATCTGAAACTGTGCCATCTTAGGTGAATAGTCTTTAGTCAAAAGAATCGACTCATTAGAATACTATAGCAGCTCTCGCCACGACCAGGCTATATAAATTTGCCAGAACTCTATAAGCGGTCATTAGGCCCGACAAAAAGTTCTAACGATGCCTATGTGATCGACTAGTCATCTCACATGACTCTATGGCATTTGAACTTGCCATCAATCGCATCACACTCTAGTCACTTCGAGACGTCACCTCATACAAGTGACTGTGGGCGAATACAATATTAATCCGTGTTCACTTTAACGGGGTTCAATTGTCACTACAACCCGTTTGGATATAACAAAGTATAAACGAAGTTTTTAAAGAAAAACTCGAACGACAAATGCGATTATCACATATGAATAGTCAATGCCTGATTACTATTCCATATTCTATAATCTAATTTGATCTTGCATGTAGTTGTTCATTTCAATTCAATTGAAATGACATGACTCATCATGTTTAGCCTATGAGAAGGCTTTGGTTAGTAGGTTTTATCAACTTCTTGTACCTTACTCAACTTTACTACATATTCGTTTTCCTTTGTAATGTATACATTTGCATCACAACACTTTCTGAGTACGTGTCGAGATCCAATCAAGACATAGGCCCTCTTAGCCTAAAAATAGCTCCCCTTTGTTTTCACGATTGTGCGGGACTCATCCTCTTGCACATCTCATGATTGCAAGTGTACTCAATTTCCGTTATATATATCTCTCATTGTTCTTTATTGCCTAGAACGATTCTAGAAAATCTACTTCTTAATTATCATAGCCACAATGGTATCTTAACCATCCTAATGTGTTTTGATTATGGTTTTGTCGGAAACCATGCGCAACCTCAATTGTCAATTGTCACTTGTGTAACACCCTTACACAAAATTGCATCATAAACACTTTGCTTTACTTCCTTAATGCTTCTGCAAGCACTTAAGGGTAATCTTTATATACTAGGTAAAGATTACTTAAATTCGATTTTGAAAACAATTCATCATACTCAAAGTATATGAAGTGTTATACATCATTACTCATTTAATTGATCCGGCAGCGGAAGCAAATGGAATCAATCAAATATGTTCAACTTGAGTGAACTAGTCATGAATCTTATCAACATAAGACTTCTTACTGACGCTGATATCATGTGGATTTATCTTCATAAATCCGGATATTCAAGATGTATTATAATACTCCAAAAGTCTTAAATCATTCTCAATGATCAATATGTCATCCACATATCGGACTAATTAAAACTTCCGTAACTCCCACTAAAATCCATGTATAAACACAACTTCTCGACTTATCGAGAAACGTTTTATAACATGATCAAATCATTGATTCCAACTCATTGATGTCCTACTTAAGATTCTCTCTTAAGTTTCACACAATCTTAGGATTGCAAGAATCTACAAAACTCAAGACATGTATTGAATACATTCCTTCTTTTGAAGAAGCGGGTTTTAGATTCACTTGCTACGTATTTCATAATAATGAAACACAATCCCTAAGAAGATCCAAATAGACTTAAGCATTTCAACTGGTGCAAAACCCTTTGCAACCAATCAAACCTTGAAATTTCTCTTTATTAGTGCAAAAACCCTTTGTCACTAATCAAGCCCTTTTTTTTCGAATTTTCATGGCTCTAAGCCTTGTATTGAGTTGTGACTTAAACATTCTTATGTAAGTCATATGTTCATTACTTTCTAGAAGCAATCAACTTGAATCAAACAATTTCTTTTGTAAGTTATAAGTTCTTTACTTTCTTCAAAGTAGCATGAATTCATCATTTTTAACAAGTGACGAATTTTAACCTCCTAGGTTTTGAAGAAACAACGTCTTACACAAAACGTCTCATGTAGCCAAGAAAGACCAGTTTCTTGCTACATAACATTCTTTGTGGCTCTTTGAATAATTTCTCCCACTCTGTCTTCTAGAAATAAACTTGTATTTTAGAAAGACAACTTCATGAGCCGCAAACCCGTCGTACTCGTGATAATTGAAAGGGAAAAAATGAGCATTTGTTTCTTGTGATAACTTACAAGCATGGTACCCTTACCCTTTCATATCTCATATGTTTTGATTTAGTAGAAAAATAATTTAGACAAAAATGATAAAATCCCCAAAAGGATTCAAGTGACTCAAAGTAACTTGATCGAAGTTCAAACCATATTGAATAGCGTTTGAATTCTTATCCAATCACACATTATTCCATGATGCGTGCTAAGAGAGATTAACTTGTGATACTATATCACATTTCCTTTGGCTTATATCAAAGTCTTCACTTTGATAATCCCATCACGACTAAATCGTGATTTCTTGAACTTTTGAACTTCTTCAAAGATTTCTCTATTTACCTTATTAAGTGAACACACTAGTGTCAACTTAAATCGTTGGTAAAAGAAAATGATCAACCTATTTTGGATCAATGATTTACAACCTCGATCTCCTTTTCAACCAAAAGGCACGAGACATCTTGCTTTGAATACAAGATACGCATATACCATTAACGATCTAATGGTTTCAAGAGTACTTGATAACTCTTTGCGTTCATCATTCCAAAATTTAAGGTTTAATCTTGGGTTACCAATTTGAATCTTACATCATCTACATGATATATCATTCTAGTTTGTTTTAGAATATAATCACCTTGATAATGGGCTAGCCATACATCAAATCGTGGTGTATAGGGTCACAAAAGTGAAAACCCTTTTTGTATCTTAACAAGTTTATATTCTTATTTAGAGTTTATGCACTTAATAGTCACAATTAAGTACAACTTTAAATCCAAAAACTAGATTGAGTACACAATTACTCTATCTCTCGACATTATTGTTGCTAGTCGTCATATTCTAATCATCCTATGTATCAAGTACAATGATGAAAACCTCCACTAGTTTCTAATATTATTTGAAGTGGTACTAGCAAAATTTATGTTTAATCAAATAAACATTTAAAGAAGAAGGTCCCATTAGATGTCCCACAACTAACTTGTTGATTCTTCAATAATTTGGGGTAGTTTCCTTTCTTGTGTCCAACATTTAAGACAATGGAAACTTTATTGGTCGGGATTGATAGGTTTAGTATCGTCATTCCTCAATGACTTTACTTTCAACATTACCTTGTATCAATTCCATTATTATCTTTCCTTCTTGAACCTCGTCCTCATCTTAACGGTTTAAGAGAATGCTCCCACTTATTTCAATGAGTCTTTGCTTTGAGAAGCAAAATTGAATTCATGAAGATTACTCTTCATTTGTTCGTTTTAGTCTTAAAACTTTCGTTGAAGTGGTTGCGTTATTTTGGCCAATTATGAATTCCAACAAATCTAATTACCAAAACAATTTATCATTTCAAGGTACTTAATTCAATTAAGTATATGAAACATAACAATCCATTGTAAGTAGATGTGTTAGTCAAGAATCAAAAAACTGTTTGATAATGAATACCTTTTATCTATACTCTTTACAAGAGATCCTTAGCAATGGTTCACTTGAGGTTTTAGAAGCAAATTCATATTTGTCTTTAGTTACGATGTTTTAATGGAGATTTGAATCAAAAACGAAATGATATCGTATATGAATTGTGGTAAAGAAATAGAACAATATAATAACGGAATAGTGAAAACAAAACATTTATCGTCATATTAATACTTGTAAATAACAAGCAAAGCATTTACATAGTGACCTCTACCCAACTATGATAAATGATTCCAAGACCCAAATTCATATCAACTTAGGCACGGGGTAGCCGATGAAACCCTCATCAATATAACTCGGTGGATTAACCTTTTAATCGATTCTACTTTTAGAACTCTTGGTCGATAAAATTACTCTAATGTTTATCTATAGCCCAAAACACATCAACAAGGGCACGGGGTAGCCGATGAAACCCTTATCAATTACTTTTGTTGAGTTCAATCCAAATTTCGAATAAATGTGTCCATTATCCAAACCCACATTAACTTAGGCACGGGGTAGCCGATGAAACCCTCATCAACATGAATTCGGTGGATTAGACATTTATCACCCACTTCCCCTACGTAACAAGGTTTGTACCCCGGGGTAGCCGAGTGCACTCCCTCGCGAAATAGGTTTTCATGGTTTCTACTATTTGGTAAGGCTATGTCTCAATTGTTTGTTTTAGCGAGAGGTCATGTCAATTTATTATCTATCACGTTTTAAGTGAACTAAAGCGGTGAACTACGATAATTCGAATTGACACGGTCGATAAACTCGATAAAATAAGGATGCATGTTTAGTTATGGCGATTTAGCGATGCATGTGACATAAAATAAAATGCAAGCATAAAATAAATAAATCCTAGTATGGCCTTTCCTAAAATAGAAAAACTATTTAACTATTACATATTCGGAAACCAACTCCATTGGTCCCTTGAACTTCGGTTGTGGCACGCATCTCGAGGTAACACCGTCTTTATGTATCGCCATTCTTGAAGAAATCCGTCTTTGGGAACTCGGAATGAATAAAATTACATAATAAATTACATAATTTCCTATTATACATTTGTAACTAAAATAAAATAAATCTATTAAATTACAAAACGGTAATACGAGATCACAATAAAATTACAACCGAATCGATATTCCCATACATTTCGGGAAATACCAATTAAAATCTAAGGCCATACTAAGTAAAATTACATAATTCAAAATTACATAAATTAAAATTATGACAATCATAAAGAAAATGCAGCATTATAATATGTATGAACATGCTCAATTTTATGCTAAATCGCCTTTAATTAGCCAATATCGTATATTACTCGGTTTTTACGGTTTGCGTGATTTCAACATTTTATAATCACAAAAATACATAAACTCATATTTATGCATAAGTTAATTACCCTAACCTCTTAGGACTCAAAATTTAGTCTTCACTAATAATTTGACCATAATTAACCCATATTTTATAAAATTGTTCATAAATGGACCAAAATTACAAAAATAAGCTATTAAACTTCAAATAAATCACAAAATTTCAAATAAATTCAAAATTTGAAATTTAAACTCATGAACATTCTGGAAAATTTCCATGACACTCATAATGTTCAAAAACCTTAGGTTAAAAATTTGAAAATTTACCTAGGAAAAACAATGTTGCGGTTTATCGATTTTTAATAAAATAATCATAAAAACATGGAAAAATTATTTTCATTAACTTTTCAATTTTAGATCTGAAAAAGATAATAAAATACAACATTAGACGTTTTTCCTAAGTCATAGATTATGTTTTATTAATTTTCCACTAATAATGTCACTATTTATGCTATTTTTCTTCAAAAATCCATAAATCATGAAAAAAGACTTCTTTATAGCCAATTATTTTACACACATCTTTTAAAATTGCATGTGACAACATATTAATTTTCTATGACCAGATTCGAAATTTAACTCATATTAACCTATTTTTCACTTAAATCCGAATTTAATAATGAAAAATTCATTTTTCGAGCATAACAAGTCCAAAAATTATGAAAATTTACAGATTATCTCAAAATAATATATGTAACAGCATATCCAAAAACCAACTTAAAATTCGAAGTATAGCTATTTTTAGACCAAAAATGACATTTTTACTCATAAAATCACATTTAAATGCCATTATTGTAAAATATGAACAATAAAAATCCGAAAAATTAACCAAAATATCCTAAAACATTTTAGGACCAGAAATATTAACATGCATGTAATAATTTCGTGATATATCATAATAACACAAATTTTACAAGTTTTATTTGTTATTCATATAACTCGGAAAAACTTTTAACCGATTTGCATGCAAACAACCGTGGCTCTTGATACCGATTGAAGGAAATGTAGATTCATATACATAAAAACATACTCATATATGTCTAAACTAATTTGTCATAAAATTAAAACGGATCTTATGCATTCAAACAATAATATAAATAGAGGAGAAATCATGTCCTTACATTGTAGATTTCGGCTATTAGGGCACAAGAGAGATCACCTTTCTCTTCTTGTTCTTGAGCTTTTCCTTTATGGATGAACAAGATCTAAGTACAAGATCTCTCCCCAAGCTTTATACCCAAGGCTTAACACTTAATCTAATTAATATTATAAGTACTAGTATAATATTAATGTAGTGAAAATTGAACCAAAATTATTTTGGTTTTAAGCTCCTAAAACCGTGTAGAGGAGAAGGAATTTTGGGAGTATTTTATCTCTCTAAAACTCTCTTATTTTGATAAGTTGTGGAATGAATGAATAATACCTTTCCTTATAGTCTAAGAGGCAAATTAAGGGGAAAAACAATTAGTTTTTCCCTCTTAAAAAACCGGACCAAGGGTGAGTGGGAGGGGAGCCAATGCATGCATACATTTGTCTTCACAATGTTTAGTAGGCTTGCATGGCTACTAAAGCATGTAATGATTGTGTTTACCACTTAATAAAACAACCACAATATTAGCTTAAACCTCCTCTTATTTTCGGCACATATGTTAATATGGTATCCATATTATTTTTGTCAATTGTCAATATGTCACATGTCATATGTGATATAAATTTGTTATGTATTTTTAACATATTAAAAATCAATGTATTAATAAAAAATACGTCACATACAAAAATCGACTTAGTAATATCATAATTACTTGTGCCAAAATATTTTACCAATTTATAAATCACAACTGATTGTATTTATAATAATTCATTCAATTCAATTGTTTCTTTAAACAATAATTTCATCCGAGTAATGATACAATTCAATTACTCAGACCGTATCTCATTTAATCACATTTCAATTTGATACGTAAATTTTACTTCCAAAATCGTCCGTCAATTTTCAAGTAATTTAATTAACTCGCAACATTATACGATTAATTAAATAATCAATTAAGAGTATTGCCCTTTAGGTATGACCTAGGGGGTCAACTGATCACCACCGTCACACGACAGTAATGTCAAACTCTAGTCAGCCAATCATTACCGATATATGTTGACCGAGTTGTGAAGAACAATATTACTTCCCAATTGTATTCTTAAAATGAGATTTAATAATGATATTTAAATCATGTGATCGCACTATTGTTGAGGACACATTTCCCAACAGAAGTGATGATCGTTTTGATAGTGGATGTACAAAAATACGTGTTGTTATGTGTTTATGTGGTAGAAATCAGCTTTAATTGTGACGAGCCGGATGCACGGAACTCCGAACGATATTATTTATTTTGCAGGAACAATGAAAATTTATGATTTCCTCTTCACTTTTGGAAACTCGACCGAGTAGGTGACTGTACTCGACCGAGTAGACCATACTCGACCGAGTATCAAGCTACGCAACCGAGTATCCGTTTGGTCAAAATAATAATCGCTTCTGTTCTTAAAAACTCGACCGAGCAAGAAGGATACTCGACCGAGTAGTCTATACTCGGCCGAGTATGCCTAAACACTCGACCGAGTAGTTGACACTCGGCCGAGTATGACCTATACTCGACCGAGTAATGCTTTATCGGGATTTAAGCGGGTTATACAAAAACCCTATTTTCGTTCCTTTCTTTCTTATTTCCGCCTCCCACCTTCACATCTCCTTCTCTCTAAAGTTCCATATCCCTCATTTCTCAAGCTTTTGGGTAAAACTTTGGTGTTCCACTTGCTCTTGCTTGCCCCAAATCAGTTTAAGGTAAGATGTAAACTCAATTTTATCATTTGTTTTCAAAGTTATGGTATAATTCCATGCTATAATTCGAATTTTCTTTGTAAAACAACTAAAATTTAGTCTTCAACTTACTGATTCTTGGATTCCATTTATATGTAGACCTTGTGTATGCCCTTGTTTAAGCGATTTCATGGTTTAAAATTCAATTTTTGAATTCTAGGGTTACAAAAACGAAACTCTCTTTGTTGTTGATGGTTATTCTTTAATTGAAACAACTTAAAGCTTATAACCATATAAGTTGTAAGGTAATTGGTGATTTTCTGATAATTTGTCTTAAAAAGATCGTTCCAAAATCGATATACAATTGAAAACAGACCGTCTTTTGCGCTAAGAATTTTTGTGTCAATCCCTTGTTAAAGAGTGTTCTCTTGCAGTATGGTGAAAACCAGAGGCTTACCCAACAAAAGAACTCGTGCTAATGTCCAGCTTGAGACTGGTCAGTCAAGCAGTGGACCCGTAGTTCCGCCGGTGGAGGCACATCCATCGGTAATATTCTCTGATTTCAATCATCGTAAGGCTTTTGTGGCCCTTATGCGTCGCCCTTTTCGTCCCACCCGCTGTGTTAATCCTGGTATCCTTGAGACTTTAGGGATCAAAGAGGACATATTTCATATCTTTCAGATTTTCGGTATGGAAGGGTTGTATCATCTGAGGAAGAAATCCTACCCCCACTTGACCTTGGAGTTTTTGAGCTCTTTTGTTTATGATAAGAAGGGAAAGACTGTTTCTTTTCGTCTCATGAATGAAGATCATGAGCTTAACCTAGATGAGTTTGCTGATCATTTGGGTCTAGAGGCCGAGGGGGAGGGGTACTTTAGTGACGTTGATACGTGCATATTCTATACACTTTATTTGCAGTTTTGGCACGTATTTCCATGTATATTCGTTAGCTTAAAGCTACTATTTCTCTCGAAACGGTTTACTTTGCATTTTCTATGATTTATCGTAGGAATGAGTGGAAGTGAGCTAAATCAAGCCTAAATCGTCCTCCGGAGGCAACTTCAGGGAAGCTTGGAAGAAGGGAGTTCAGACTCACTCACCTCGGGATACGTGCATTGGAGTGAAGAGGTTGTTTTGAAGAAGAAGGAGGTATTTCTGCACAGTGTAGTTGCTCGATCGACTAACCTGCTCAGTCGATCGACCGTGGGATTTCAGCAGAGGCTACTGCACTGCATTGATCAGTCGATCGACCATGCCCCTTAGTCGATCAACCAGGCCGCGCAGCTGAGATTGATTTTTCGTGTTAGACTTTTTAAAGGTCCAATTGTAATTAACTTTTGGTATCGTTTATCAGTAGAACGCAGAATATTTTAGGTTATGCTTTTTGATTATTGAAGAACTCAGTTTTAGATCTAGTTTGGAGACAAGAAAGAGGGACGACGAATCCCGAATTCAATTGCTTTGTTCATCATTTAATTAGTAAGCTTTTATGAAAATTCCTTCTTCTTTAATTTCTTGTTAATTCAATTCTTGTTGTTACCAATTTAATTTCAGCAATTCAGTTCTTGTCTTTTGTCTTTAATTCAATTCAATCTTGTCAAACTTATTCTTTGTTGTCAATTTTGCAATTGTTATAGTTTTAATTATGCATAGCTAATTTTATTGATTGGGAACGAGGTGAGCCATGGCATAAATTAGGGTTGTTCTGTTAGTATGAATTCTTTCGTATCGATCTTATTACCTTTTGATAAACCCGTCTTGCTAGATTGAAAGATTAGTAGGTTAGGTTTTCATTGGGTTTGGAATTTCATTTGAGCGAAGGATTTGAGAAATTCTTGGGAATTAGAAGATCGTAAGGTTATTGAGCATTGATCGAAGGACTTGCTCATGTTCCCCAAGACCGTTTTACTGGACCTCTATTACCTTTTCGACCCGACCTTAGCCATGGTGAACCGAAGTTCCTAATCTATCTTTTATCTTATTTGAGAATTCTCTTATTTTGTCAATTAGTTTTTAGAATCAAACAATTTCAAACACCCCATTTAATTGTTACTTTTTATAGACTGGAAATAGCAAATAGAATTGACCTTGTCTCTCTGTGGTTCGACCCTTACTATCACTAGCTATAGTTTTAGTTTGGAATTATAAATTAAATTTTGATACAAAACGACGGCATCAGACGTGGCCAAGAACAGTGTTGCACCTATTTACCTTCCATATTTGACTGGCAGACCTGCCCCTAGCGCCAGTGCCATGCTGATTAATGATGTGCAACACGTTTCCCTTCGTATGTTTTTGAGGATGTTGACATGTTTGTTGTACTCGAGAGATGACGTGAGCAAGCTCAATTCTCACGAAGTCATTCTCCTTATGTCTTTCCTTAACCTACACTGTCAGAAACTATTCTACTACAGTGCTCCTGGTGTAGTGTGCTCTAGTCTTGAGCGCATAGCACAGTCCGAGACCCGACACATTGCTTGCGGGGCCATAGTGACCCGCTTAGCTCAGCGCCTGACAGATTTTGAGGCCCCACCTTCTGAGGGGAATGAGTATGTAGTGATTGTGCCTACCATGGACGCTCAGTATTGGCGTCAGAACAGATGGTTGAGGAAGATGGATGACGGGTCTTATGCCTGGAGGGTGAGGGGATCTATGTGGATGGTATTTCCGGACCCAGCCCATCTCCCTGTTGTTGATCATTTGGTTGAGTGGGAGACTTGTGCCATTCCTAGACCTGAGCCCCAGACCTACCTAATTGACCCACGGATTCTCTTAGATCTACCTGAGCCTGTCACCGTGCCTGAGGGTCAGCAGCAGACACCTCCCCCACCTCGGGAGCGCCGTGGAGTGAGGCAGTCTAGGGCAGACCCAATTTTACCTGAGCCCTCTTACTCTACCCCTGACTCCTACCCTTACCACCCTTATCAGTACTCGCCCTACCCCACAGTGCATGACCCCAGAATGCAGCCGCATGACCTGGCTGAGCGGATCTCCTCTACTTTGGTGCTCCGCAACCTGCATGAGATGACCCTTAACCAGGGCATAGGGACACAGTTAGCACAGCCTGTCTGGTGGAGGGGACCAGGGGTAGATACGACAGTATTCCACAACTATGGAGTTGACCCGAGTTACTGGAGACCTCCGGATGAGCCAACTCTGGCAGCCAGCTAGGAGGGGATTACTCAGAAGCAGCATGCTTTCCAGGAGCGGGGAGTTCAGGCGCAGGTGGTGATGATGACATGGAGGAGGGTCCTCGTTATTGATCTTGTGTTGTTAGATTATTTGGTGTTAGATATATTTCTTTTGTGTTGGATTTATTATTTCTATTTTGGATGTTGCTTTCGGGATTTATTATCTACTGTTGGATGACTGTACTCGGCCATAAGGCCGTTAATTACTTTATTTATCGTGTGGAGACGAGTTGGATTTCGTTATGTTAGAAATTAGTTGTGTTTGATATTGCTGGGAAGAGTTTGATGCAGGTTGATTGTGAATGCTCTAGGTGATGTCGTCAAATTGCTCTCTGGCTGTCATAACTCGACCGAGCGTAGTTACTACTCGACCAAGTAGAGCTTACTCGGCCGAGTATACAAATATACTCGATCGAGTAGAGCTTACTCGCCCGAGTGGCTTCTCATACTCGGTCGATTATTGCTGACACAGAGGCACTGATGTGTAATAGCTACATGAATTGCATAAGTTATGTGAATAATTGTATGTATGAGTTTGTTAGTGCCTTATTTTGCTATTTTGTACAATAAGTTGTTCAAAAGATTGATTATGATTATGTCACAGGTACGTGATTGTTGAGATAACCTATTAATTTGTGAATGTTTCGTTATATAACATTGGTTGGTATCCAGGAATTTAATTGTTCAGGGGGGAATACCCGAGTCTTTAAATAATGTAGAAAGATAATACAATACCCATACAAATGTTGTATTTGTCACCGATCTTATGCGTGGATATGTTTGGTGACGGTTATAATCGCCCCAGCTGGTCACGAATAAAGCTGCTATCTTATGTTAACCCCATATTATTTATATATACTACTTAGTTGCTGAAATATTCTGTCTTTACAAGTCGCAAGCGTGTAATGTCGTAAAGTAAGTTGTGCTATAAGAGTCTATGAGTAATGTCATGTGTATGTTGGCTTTGGGCACGGGAAGTGGCTAGTGGTGAACTTCGGGGACGAAGTTCCTTTAAGAGGGGAAGAGTAATGTCGCGGAAATACGTATTTAATTATGCCTATAATATTTGGAATCACATGTATGTTATGCATGTTAGCATTCGGAATTACATTTATGTTTCCTTAAAGTTGTATCCATGTTGTACTCAAGTAATATGAAGATTATACTTTGCACGGGTGTCTCAATTCAATTTATGTGATATTTGGTATAGGTGTACGAAATGTGGTGGGTGAGTACTGTTTTTGAGTATTGTTTTGGTTGAGTACTGTTTTTGAGTATTGTTTTGCATTTGTGTATGGTTGCTAGTTGTGGTGTCGCTTTTAACAAAAGAGTGCATATGAATTCATTAATTTTTGTAAGTATATGTGAAAGTTGGTGATTAGTATTGTTTGAAAGAGTAGTTGTGATAGGTGATTGTTGTGTGAGTAATGCGGTATGACGGTGATGTCAGGATGGTGTGAGTGGTGCGCCTTTGTGTAAGTGGTTAGTGTCACAGGGCGTAACCCTGAGGGGAGTGGCGTGCGGGCTGAACTTCGGGGACGAAGTTCTTTTTAAGGGGGGGAAGACTGTAATACCCAGGATATTTAAGAACGCTGTTGACCGATCTTGTTGACCAAACAGACCTTAGGGATGAATGGGTGAGGGGATCAGGCTTGTAACATGAGTTTTATAGGATTGTTTACTCGACCTAGCTGAGGCTACTCGGCCGAGTATCACCTATACTCGACCGAGTAGAGCCTACTCGGCCGAGTACTCCCGTACTCGACCGAGTATGGCTGCTGTCGACACGTTAATATAAACGCAAGTTCGCGAGATTAATTTCATTTTCTCATTTCCTCGGCAGTTTCTCTTTCTCTAACCCTAGCCTATCTTTCTCTCCTATCACCCCATATCTTCACACTCTAATGTATTTAGCCTAAACCTCCACCATGGAAGGACGGGATTCGCTGGGGAAGGATGACGTGTGTGGTGGTCGTCTATGTCACCGCCGATGTGTAATGTTAGGTAAGTCTCTGCCTTGTGTTCTTTTGAGTGATTCTTTGAGTATAGTTGTGTAATAGGAGATGGTTATCATTGTTAGGATTCTTATTGGAGTCGTGCGTGGCTGTGTATGGAGGTCTTACATGCTTTGCGACGAGGTAGGGTTTTCCTACTCAGTACTGTTAATTGATTAAGATTGTGTTTGTTTCATAATTGTTATTATCTACTGATCATCGAAGGATGGGGGTTGTAGTCGCTGTGGTAATGTGGTCGTGTGGTGGCGGTTGTTGTGTTGTGACAGATGTGATGCTGAGGTATGTGTGATTGTGGTGGAGTCACTTGCGGGAGTGGCTTCACACCCTAGTTCGCCCTCCGTGGAATCCGCCACGGGAGGGGATGTGCACATTAAGGGACATGGATAGTTGTCGCTCGTTGATGAGCTGGACTAGGTGGGATGGGCTGCGGTCACCCACTATCGGCGAGGATTACCTGTTGCGATGGGTAATCTGGCAGGGATACACCCTTCGGGGTGTAGTCGGTTACTGTGCGAGATCGAGAGACTGGGATAGAGGATGATCAGATGTTTACATTGTTTACCTGTCTTACATTTGATTAGTCGATCGACCCGTGTTGTTTTGTGGTGTCTGCGGTGATCCATTCGGGGATGGTGAGCAGTTGGCTTAGCAGGTACTGTTGATTTTGGCTGCTAGGATTGGAGGGATCGAGTCATCACGCTACCAGTCTAGAGATGTAGTGTCATGAGTGTTGTAGTCGTACCTTTATTATAAAGACTTTGTATTGAGTTGTGTTGTATGAGGCATATTAATATTATACGATTGTTCTTTTATTGTCTAATTTGATCTACCTCCTCGGGAAACCGAGATGGTGACACCGTCATACACTGGGATGGTCCTTGGTAAGGCGTCCGGTTGTGCGGGGGTGTTACACAAATAAACTATGAAAACATATTAAATTAAGCATGAATCATTCCCCATGTTGCTTTCCCCTAATTACCCATTAACCCTAGTTAAGGAAACTACTCACTCATTATCAAGTTTAACATGTTATTGTAGGAAATTATTAATCTCATTATTTCGACATATTCATATATGTGATATTTAATTTATTCATAAATTAAATCTTGATCTTATGCATGCAAACATAATTAGAAAAGGGAAGAAATCGCCATTCTTACTATGGGTATTTCGGATTTAGGGCACAAGTGAGTTCTCTTTCTCACTTTTCTTGAGCTTTCCTTACAAATGGAAGAACAAGGATTCAAAGATAGAATCCCTCCCAAAGATGTATACCCAAGATAACCTCTTAAAAACTAATATTATTTGAACTAGAACATTATTAATTTTATTAAAAATTGACCCAAAATATTGTTTTGGTCTCTTGCTTTTTCGGTCAAGAGAAGAGGGAAGAAGGAGTAATTTTCTCTCTAAAATTTCTATAAGTTTTAGATGTTAAAATGAATGAATGAATACACACACATTATTGTAGTGTATATTCGGAAAATATAGAGAAAAATCCTTGGTCTTTTTCTATGACAAAACCGGGTAGGGGGTGGTGACAAGGCCCAATGCATGACCAAGATGCTCTTCACAAAATCAACTAGGTGTGCATGACTATCAATAAAATATAAAGCACACTTAACACCTTAATCCACCCTATTATTTCGGTAAAATTGTGTAAAATGGAAAGTCCATTTTACATATTATTTTGTCAATTTGTCACATGTAACATGTTCCATGACATTATGTGTATAAAATGTATTTTTAACAATTAAAAATCAACAAATTAATAAAATATGTCACTTATGAAATTAACCTAGTAATTCATAATTACTTGTACCAAAAAGTGTTTCCGAATTATAAACTACAACATTCTGTATTTATAATAATTTATTCATTCCGTTTTAATTGTTTCCGTAAACAAAAATTTCATCTAAGTAATAAAACAATTCTATTACTTAGACCGTATCTTATTTAATCAAATTACAATGAGATACGTAAATATTACTTCCAAAATCGTCCGTCAATTTTAAGTAATTTAATTAACTCGTATCGTCATAAGATCAATTAAATATTCAATTAAGAGTGTTACCCTTTAGGTATGACCTAAGGGGATCAACTTATCACCACCGTCGCACGACTGTAATGTCAAACTCTAGTCAGCCAATCATTACCAATATGTGTGGACCAGTTGACTGTAAAATATAACTTCCCACATGTATTCTTTAAATGAGACTTAAACATGTGATCATCATGATCGACAGTTGTGATCGCATTATTTTAGGAGGACACATATTCCAACAATCTCCCACTTTTCCTCGACAAGTGTGTGTCACCAATTCTCTTGTCCTATTACTATCTCCCACTCAATGCAAGATGTCTGTAATACTCCGTATTTATAAGTCTTGGGGTACTCTATCGAGTAGGCCTTACTCTGTCGAGTAAGGGTGAGTTGCGTTTTAGAAAAGTTTCTGACCTGTTGGGTACTCGATCGAGTAGCTAGGGTACTCGATCGAGTAAGGGGGTACTCGATCGAGTACCTCGGGTACTCGATCGAGTGTCCGGTTTTACGGGGTGTTTTCTCGGGTTTTGTTAATTATGCGATTAAGGTATATAAGCTTTATCGTCATTATTCTAAATCACTTTTGCAAAACCTAAATTACTGTTTAAGAGAGAAAGCAAGCAAGTTCTTCATCCTAATCGCATAATTAGCAATCCCGGAGTTTGGAAGGTCAGCTCTCGTTGTTGGTTATACCGTTGAGTTCCTTGCGGCGAGGGTAAGATCTATGTACCCTTTTTATTGTCTTTCCTTTGATTTGGTTAAACCCTAATGTAGAGATTTGGGGGTTTATGCGTAGTATGTGATTTGGTAGCCTTTATATGTCGTATGATAGGAGGAGGTTTCATAGAGGAAGCTTTTTGACTCAGCAGTAGAGACCGTCTGATTGTGTGCTTACCAGGTAGGATTTCCTACTCAGTATTAGTCCCATAATGGGATGTTGGTTGATGTGTTGTGTTTGGTTGTTTGATATAGTAATTGTATTGTGATTGTGGTTGTGATCGTTGTCTATGGTTCGCGAGGCGTGGCCTCGGCTGAGTGGGGTCACTTGCGGGAGTGGCTTCACGCCCTAGTTTCGCCTTCTGTGGAACCCGCCACAGAAGGGATGTGCACATTAATGGACAGGGTTATCGCTCACTATATGGAGCGGGGATTTGGTGGGTACGGCTGCGGTCCCCCACTGGCAGGGCTGGTCCAGTGGACAGTTAGTGATTGAGATGATTGGATTTGGCGTGATTATGTGTGTGTGACAGTTAAGCTGTCTGTTTATCTTATTGTTAATATATATTGAATTGTGTGATTAGTACTGACCCCGGTGTTGTTTTGTAAACCTGCGGTGATCCATTCGGGGATGGTGAGCAGATATTGAGCAGGTATTGAGATGAGTACTGGGATAGCTCGGATTGCCACGACATGATGATAGGAGTCTTCCGGTGTAGCTTAGTAGTTTATTTACATTTCAGCTAGAACAGTTAGTTTGAGAATATGTATTACACATTTAGTTGGGTTTTGAGAATTATAACTCTTCGCTAAGTATTTATATTTAAATGTTGTTTCTTCATTGTTTATTTGATTATCATTGCCTCGGGTAACCGAGATGGTAATGTCTTCATACCTGAGTGGTCCTGGTAAGGCACTTGGAGTATGAGGGTGTTACAAATGGTATCAGAGCGACGATCCTGAAACCTGTAACCAATGAATCTAATGAACATAGGGAGTCAATTAAAATGAACCCGGGGTAAAAGTTGTAGGAGCTAATGCAAAGGCTTGGGAGACGTCCTAAGGTCGCGAACTTGCCCTACAATTTTGAACCGGTCACATGGGGGGTGTATGTCAAGGTCGTATGTGTTGCTTGGTCAGCTTGTGTAAGAATGTGATGAAGTGTGTTAATTGTTGGATGTTTGAAGTAGAAGGTTGAGAATGTGAAATAAAGGTTAATGAAATATGTAGACTTGTTGTTGGAGTGATAACATGTTGGATGTTTATAAGGTGGCATTTAATAACATGATATAGTGATCTCGTAGATCGTACGAAAGGATGCGTAGCATTATATGCTTAGTTATGATATAATATGTGGTTTTATAAAGTTTTTAGCATGTTAGCATATGATATAGCATGCGGGTAGCGTTTATGAGTTAGCATGACTCGATCGAGTGGGACTGACTCGATCGGGTGGGTTTTTGACAATTTTGAGTCCAGAATCGTGTTTTTGGGTACTCGATCGAGTAACTAGGGATACTCGATCGAGTAGGGGGTCACTCGATCTCGGTCGAGTATGTTAGAGATCAGAAGGTCTGTTTGGGGTCTGATGTTTGGGTACTCGATCGAGTATGTTGGGCACTCGATCGAGTAGCCCGTTACTCGATCGAGTGTGTTTGGGAACTCGATCGAGTAGGTTCTGGGCAGCGTTTTTTCGTGTTTTGAGGTTTAGTACGTGTTTTTATGTCTACCCTTTCTTATATATAGTTTCAAGATGCCGCCCAAGAAGACCACTTTGTATGCGAGAGCTGAGCTTATGAACATCGATGACATCGTTAAGATGTTGGAGCATCAGGATGCTCTCACTGAGGCTTTAAAGACTGTGGGGAAAGATAAGGATAAGGATAAGGAGAAGGAGGTTGATCATTCTAAAATCAGCCTCTATATAGCGAGGTTTAACCCGAAAGAGTATAAGGGAGTTGGGGAGCCTAACCTTCTCGATAGTTGGCTTAGAGAGGTGGAGAACATATTAGATTTGGTTCACTGTCCTTATGAGATGAGAGTGGAACAGGCTGCGTTCTATCTGAGGGAGGCAGCTGGCAAGTGGTGGGATACAGTGAAAGTGAGTGCTAAGGAGATATATACAAACCAAGGTTTACCTGCTATACCTTGGGAGGAGTTTCGTAGGGCTGTGAGAAAGGAGTTTGTACCGGAGCATGTGAGGAGTAAGTTGAGAGAAGAGTTTGTGATTTTAAGATGACCGCCGAGATGTACGTGGCCGAGTACTACAGCGGTTCAATGATAAGTCTAGGTATCTTTGAGGATATGGGTTTGAGTGAAGAGAATTTGGCACTGAGGTTTGAGAGAGGGTTGACCCCTAAGATTATGGATAAGTTACCCGTGGGAGTCCTTACTGATGTTAAGGAAGCTTATGAGAGGGCTGGGAGAGCTGAGAGGTTAGTGGAGATGGCTCAGGAGAGGTCAGGTGGTGAGAAGAGGAAGTCTGAGAGCGAGGGTGGTGGCCAATCTAATCACAAGAAAGGCAACCACAATTAGTCTAAGGGGTTTTCTTCCGGGTCGGGTTGATCTTTGGGGCTTCCTTTGGGCGTGGCCGTGGAAGTGTTAGTGGTAGTTGGGGTGTGACCTGCTATAGCTGTGGTGGTGTGGGCCACAAGAGGCATGAGTGCACAAGTGCACCGGGATCTTTCCAGAGACCCGCGCAGAGCTATGCGAGCAACAGACCGGCTGGATCATGGCCAAACCGAGGAAGTCAGAGTTACTAGAGTGGAGGCAACCGCAACGGCGGTAGTTCTTATCAGAAACCACCAACGAACAACAACAACAATCAAGGGTCGGGTGCTAAGACGACCACATCAGCCAAGATCTTGTCCAGGGAGGTGGACGAGAAGACCGATGGAAAGTTATTCATGATGGAGAAGAAAGCAGCTGAGGAGGATGCTCACGTTATCACCGGTACTTTTCTTGTTAATGGTGTTCATACCTTTGTTTTGTTTGATTCGGGGGCTTCTCAGTCGTTTGTGTCTTCAAGTCATGTTAAACAGTTGGGTCTGAGGGTATATGAGTCTGTTAGTGAGCAAGTTTTTATACCTTCGGGTGAGTCTGTATCATGTAGGAGGTTGTTTAGAGATGTATCTATGATAGTTGGGCAAGTTGATCTACCTGTAGGCTTGCTAGAGTTTCCTTTTGACGGTTTTGAGATGATAGTCGGGATGGATTGGTTAGGAAAGTATAAAGCTAAGATAGATTGTCATCAAAAGAAAGTGTCTTTAAGAGGTCCTAAGGGTGTTAGTGTGTCTTATCGTGGGTTTCTAGTCAAACCCAAAGTTAAGTTGATTGCAGCTGTCACCTTGAAGTCTTATCTGAGGAAGGGATGTCCTTTGATCTTGTGCCACGTGAGAGATGACCGGATAGAGAGTCCGACAGTTGAGGAGATACCAGTGGTGGGAGAGTTTGCCGATGTTTTTCCAGAGGAGATTCCGGGGTTGCCGCCGGGAAGAGAGATAGATTTCATTGTAGAGTTGAAACCAGGGACGGGGCTAATCCCTAAGGCACCATACCGCATGGGTCCTAAGGAGATGGAGGAGCTTAGAAAGCAGTTGGATGATCTGATAGAGAAGGGATATATTAGACCTAGTGTATCGCCGTGGGGAGCACCAGTTCTTTTTGTAAAGAAGAAAGATGGGAGTCTGAGGTTGTGCATAGACTACAGAGAGCTGAACCGAGTGACCATGAAGAACAAGTATCCTTTGCCACAGATAGATGACCTGTTTAATCAGTTGAGTGGCGCATCAGTCTTTTCTAAGATTGATTTGAGGTCGGGGTACCATCAGGTGAAGATTAGAGAGGTGGACATACCAAAGACGGCTTTCACGTCAAGGTATGGTCATTATGAGTATGTGGTGATGCCGTTTGGGTTATCTAATGCACCGGCAGTGTTTATGGATTTGATGAATAGGATCTTTAGACAGTTTTTAGATAAGTTCGTAGTGGTGTTTATCGACGATATCTTAGTCTATTCTAAGACTAAGGAGGAACATGAGGAGCATCTAAGGATCGTGTTGCAAACTTTGAGGGACCATGAGTTGTATGCGAAGCTATCCAAGTGTGAGTTCTGGTTAGAGAAAGTTGCTTTTCTGGGGCATGTGATCTCTAAATATGGGGTAGCTGTGGATCCGGCGAAGATAGAAGCAGTGACAAAGTGGGAAGCACCAAAGGATGTTGCTGAGGTTAGGAGTTTCTTGGGTTTAGCTGGATACTACAGACGGTTCGTGAAAGATTTTTCCAAGATAGCTAGACCTATGACAGCGTTGATGAGGTAAGAGAACAGGTTTCGTTGGGATGAGAGTTGTGAGACGGCGTTCCAAACATTAAAGGAGCGTTTGACCACAGATCCTGTCTTAGCATTGCCTGAAGGGACCGAGAACTTGGAGGTTTATACAGATGCCTCAAAGAATGGGTTGGGATGTGTGTTGATGCAAAACGGTAAAGTGATTGCCTTTGCTTCTAGGCAATTGAAGCCTTATGAGGAGAACTACCCTACTCATGATCTGGAGTTGTGTGCGGTAGTGTTTGCTCTCAAGATTTGAAGACATTACCTTTATGGAGCAATCTTTAAGGTATTTTCTGATCACAAGAGTCTCAAGTACATTTTCACTCAAAAGGAGTTGAACATGAGACAGAGGAGGTGGATGGAGTTGATTGGCGATTATGACATGGAAATCATCTACCATGAAGGGAAAGCCAATGTTGTTCTTTGATGCTTTGAGTAGGAAGAGTGTACATTCTCGTGTACAGCTCTATCTTTGATGAGGTGAGAGATGAGGTAGCAAGGTTTGGGATACATATGATGCAGAAAGGAGACGCCATGGGTGATATGCAAAGTACATCTTGAGTTTTATGATGACATTCGAGGTAAACAGACGTTGGATCCTAAGATAGTGGAGTGGAGAGCTGGAGTAGAGAAAGGGACAAGTGTCCGATTTTCTATTCATACGAGATGGTAGTTTGAGGTTCGATGGTAGGTGGTGTGTCCCTAATGATGAGGAGTTGAAAAAGACTATCATGACAGAGGCGCATTGTACACCATACTCGGTACATCCGGGTGGTGACAAGCTATACAAGGATTTAAAGAAAACGTTCTGGTGGCCTGGGATGAAGAAAGAGACAAGTGAGTTTGTGTCCGTTATTTGACATGCCAGAGAGTTAAAGGGGAACAGCGACGACCACAAGGGAAGATTCAGTCTTTAGAGGTACCTGAGTGGAAGTGGGAATCCATTTCCATGGATTTCATTGTGGGTTTGCCAAAGAGTCAACAAGGTAACAACATAATTTGTGTAATAGTGGATCGACTGACCAAGTCAGCTCACTTTGTTCCAATGAAAGATACATGGACTAAGGCACAACTGGCTATGGCCTATCGAAAGAACGTGCTTAAGTTACATGGAGTCCCTAAGGACATAGTGTCTGACAGAGATGCGAGGTTTATATCGAGGTTTTGGAAGGAGTTGCAGGAATCGTTGGGAACAACTTTGAAGATGAGTACAGCATTTCATCCTGCGACAGACGGACAGACTGAGAGAACAATCAAGACTCTTGAGGATATGTTGCGAGCTTGTGTGATGGACTTTGGTGGTATCTGGGAACAGAGGTTGGACTTGATAGAATTTTCTTATAATAACAGCTATCACACTAGTATTGGTATGGCACCGTTTGAGGCTTTATATGGGAGGAGATGTAGGAGTCCAATCTGTTGGGACGATAGTGCTGAGGCAGTGGTTTTAGGACCAGAGTTGGTGCATAAGATGGTGGAACAGATTAAGATGATCAGGGAACGGATGAGGGCAGCTCAGGATAGGCAAAAGAGTTATGCAGACCTACATCGCAGGGACATAGAGTTTCAAGTGGGGGACAAAGTTCTTTTCAAAGTGTCTCCTATGCGTGGGGTTATGAGATTTGGGAAGAAAGGCAAGTTAAGTCAGAAGTTTATCGGGCCTTATGAGATCTTAGAGCGAGTTGGGGAAGTTGCATATCGTCCGGCTTTACCATTTTGCATTTGAGAGAGTGCATAATGTGTTTCATGTATCGCAGCTGCGGAAGTATGTGTGTGATCCGTCACATGTATTAGAGGCCGAGAACTTAGAGCTAGATGAGTCCTTATCATATCATGAGGTGCCTAAGCAGATTCTTGACCGAAAGGTTAGAAAGACTAGGAGTGGTGAGACAGTTCTGCTCAAGATCCTTTGGTCTAACCACGAGACCGAGGAAGCTACATGGGAGCCAGATGAGGCTATGAAAGAGCGTTACCCTTTCCTTTTTGATCAGGTATGTATGGTTACGGGGACGTAACCTTGTTTCTTTTAGGGGGGTAGGAGATGATCGCGAACAGTTTTTAAGAGTTTCATACCCTTTTTGTATGGAGTGTCGGTATGTGTGTCGGGATGAGTTGGGTTAGTAACACGTTTTATGTTGAATTTTGTTTTGGTTGTTGAGTCGGGAATGTTATGGGAGTACCTTTGTTTAGTAGTGGTTTGAACTTCGGGGACGAAGTTCCTTTTAAGGAGGGAAGACTGTAATACTCCGTATTTATAAGTCTTGGGGTACTCTATCGAGTAGGCCTTACTCTGTCGAGTAAGGGTGAGTTGCGTTTTAGAAAAGTTTCTGACCTGTTGGGTACTCGATCGAGTAGCTAGGGTACTCGATCGAGTAAGGGGGGTACTCGATCGAGTACCTCGGGTACTCGATCGAGTGTCCGGTTTTACGAGGAGTTTTCTCGGGTTTTGTTAATTATGCGATTAAGGTATATAAGCTTTATCGTCATTATTCTAAATCACTTTTGCAAAACCTAAATTACTGTTTAAGAGAGAAAGCAAGCAAGTTCTTCATCCTAATCGCATAATTAGCAATCCCCGGAGTTTGGAAGGTCAGTTCTCGTCGTTGGTTATACCGTTGAGTTCCTTGCGTCGAGGGTAAGATCTATGTACCCTTTTTATTGTTTTTCCTTTGATTTGGTTAAACCCTAATTTAGAGATTTGGGGGTTTATGTGTAGTATGTGATTTGGTAGCCTTTATATGTCGTATGATAGGAGGATGTTTCATAGAGGAAGCTTTTTGACTCAGCAGTAGAGACCGTCTGATTGTGTGCTTACCAGGTAGGATTTCCTACTCAGTATTAGTCCTATAATGGGATGTTGGTTGATGTGTTGTGTTTGGTTGTTTGATATAGTAATTGTATTGTGATTGTGGTTGTGATCGTTGTCTATGGTTCGCGAGGCGTGGCCTCGGCTGAGTGGGGTCACATGCGGGAGTGGCTTCACGCCCTAGTTTCGCCTTCTGTGGAACCCGCCACAGAAGGGATGTGCACATTAATGGACAGGGTTATCGCTCACTATGTGGAGCGGGGATTTGGTGGGTACGGCTGCGGTCCCCCCATGCGCGGTGGGTCCAGTGGACGATCGGTGATTGAGATGATTGGATTTGGCGTGATTGTGTGTGTGTGTGTGAGTTAAGGTCATCTGTTTATCTTATTGTTAATATATATTGAATTGTGTGATTAGTACTTACCCCGGTGTTGTTTTGTAAACCTGCGGTGATCCATTCGGGGATGGTGAGCAGATATTGAGCAGGTATTGAGATGAGTACTGGGATAGCTGGGATTGCCACGACATGATGATAGGAGTCTTCCGCTGTAGCTTAGTAGTTTATTTACATTTCAGATAGAACAGTTAGTTTGAGAATATGTATTACACATTTAGTTGGGTTTTGAGAATTGTAACTCTTCGCTAAGTATTTATATTTAAACGTTGTTTCTTCATTGTTTATTTGATTATCATTGCCTCGGGTAACCGCGATGGTAATGTCTTCATACTTGAGTGGTCCTGGTAAGGCACTTGGAGTATGGGGGTGTTACAATGTCTTTCAGGTCGTACTTGCAAGTGATCATATCTAGAGTGGTTTCCTCGATCTATAGAATAACTAATTGACCGGAATTATCTACCATAGATACCTTCCGAGCGTGGCCACGCATTTCTAGTTCATTACTCCTCGAGTGGCCCTGAGATATTGTTATAACCCTGACAAGGGGTGGACAACTCCTATCGCACTTATTCCCTTCGACTAGCCACAGCCATCATAACCCAAAATATGCCCATTTGACCCCATGTACGAAGGTCGTAGTAACATAAATCAAAGTTAATCTGAAACTGTGCCACCTTAGGCGAACAATATTTAGTCAAAAGAATCGACTCATTAGAATACTATAGTAGCTCTCGCCACGACCAGGCTATAAAAATTTGCCAGAACTCTATAAGCGGTCATAAGGCCCGACAAAGTGTTCCTAACAGTCTGACTATATGATCAACTAGTCATCACACATGACTCCATGGCACTTGAACTTGCCATCAATTGCATCACACTCTAGTCACTTCGAGACGTCACCTCATGTAAGTGACTATGGGCGAATACAATGCTAATCCGTGTTCACTTTAACGGGGTCCAATTGTCTCTACAACCCGTTTGGATGTAACAAAGTATAAGGTGAGTTAATAACAACTCAAACGACGAATGTCGACATCACATTCGGGTAGTCAATACCATATTACAACCTTGTGATGTATATCGTAAGTGTGTAAACACTAGTCGATTGCAATAGAAGTTTAACATACCATGTGTCCAAGTGTTCATACTTCTTGTATTGCACTATCTTTTATATTCATGTTATCTGTCATAGCATGAACTTTACCAAGTACGCATCTAGGTTCTCAACCTAGGTTCAGGTTCTTTATCTTGAAAGAACTTTCTTGTTGTTTATCACATAACCAACGAATTGTGGTGGATGATATAACTTGCACTGGTCAAGTGTTCTACCAACTCGTAATGCAATAGGTATACGTTTTGTAGGGTCTTGCAACAATTGTCAAGATGATTAGCCTAGCACTTCTCATAAGTCCTAGCATATTAGAAAAATTAGTTTTGAGTAACTTCTTACTATAACTAAGTATATTTCCAACTTCTTATTTCTCCTTTTAGCTTGAATAGCTTAGGATTTTCATAAATCCTTACGCGTTTTCGAACTTCAATATGTGCAACTTCTTGTCACATAACAGAGTGTTTTGTCAAACACTAGAATAGCTCATTAGTTCTCCTCGAGAATTCATGACGATTCTTCTATGGCTTGCCAATGACCCATCATGCTCTTAAGCATATGATTCATTATTGGACATGTGCATGATTATTCTAATGGCGGAAACATTAGTAATTTTTAATCATGTGATCAACCATTTTTAGGTTCAATGAATGACCATGACTGCTTATGGTAATTCCATTTTCATCTATATGAATAACCTACGTTTCTCGTTTATTTGATCTGTATATCTCAATACCTATCCAACATCCCATGATGTGATTGGATTCATCATAGTCCATTTTCATCCAGAATTGAAAACTCAAACATATCTTTGTGAAAGATAGTACTAGCTCGTCATTCTCAATGAGTAATGAGTTATAAATTTTACAGGATGATTGCTCCCACTAAATTCCATGTCTTCACATGATAATTTCAAACTCCCACTCAATTCCACATGTTTCGCAATTGACTACTCAATCGAAACATTTCAAGAATTGAAATACATTTTGCTTTGCCAAGTTATTAAGATAAAACCAAATATGTTCCCAACATATCTTTTCAAAATACCTATTTAGAAAAGGTTTCAATCTTAAACTTATGGAAAAAGATTTTTAATCTCTTACTCATTCATTTTACTATGATGCGTAGCAATGTCATTATTTATATGTGAATTTCTTTTAATACACGACCTTCTCAAAATACCCCTTTCCGGAAGGAGGTTTAACCATTTCATTTTCATAATGAGGTTAAGTAATGACACTAGCGTGGTTAACAATTAAGTTAGATTTTGTAGATATCGGCATATCTTCCTTTGCAACTTTTAGTCATAAATCTCATTTATTTTCAAGGATGCAACTTTGTTTCATTTAGGCTCTTAAGTAAATATCAATATTGAAACTCATGGTCAAGTGTTGTTCATAAACTAGCCAAATCTCTTGTTAAGACTATTCTTTAGTCATTTTCTTCCAAAACTTTCTTTTGGTCTCCTCGTGTAGTTATCTTGAGAACATATTCTTTTGATTACTTCACTTGGTCTCTTTTGTCATTTAGATCTCATCTATTCGAGACCATAGATCTCATCTATTCGTGTATACTTTTTATTTAGGTATACAAATCATTCTTTCTTTCGTAGATCTCATTTACTCAAGTATACAAATTTTCTTGGCATTCATTGTGTCTTCATTTTTCTCCCACTCTATCTTTAGAATAAATACACTAGATATTCAAAGATAGCTTATGAGACACAAATAATGATTTTGAAGTATAAGGAGGACTATGTCATAGATTGACTAATCGTTTTAGATTTGATGAGTGTACTTGGTAATTTACATTCCTTTAGGAGAGTTCAACAACTCAACATCACTTTATAATTGATCATACACAAGCCTTAAGCTTGTGGACATATAATGAATCCCATCATTATAGTTGTCTATTGGATCACTTTAAGTAGATGATCATATGTTTCTATGTGCAAGCATATAAAGACGAATTTTTAGAACAAGGAAATACGATAAACGGGGTGACTTGGATTGCAAACCAAGCCACCATAATCCAAAATACAAAAATTGTTTAGAAAGGATCAACCATTTCCATGTCGAACACGGAAATCAAAATATTTCTAAAAATCCGAAACACAACTTAAAATAAGACAACAATAAAAAGCCAAGCTTCATTGGAAGCTACTCCTAGCTCCTTGATGATTTCTCAAGCTTGCTTTTCCTTTCCTTCGTCTTTGCTTGGAGGAGGCCTTATTTACAATAAAAAGGGGATACATTATCACAACTTTGTATCAAAATACCATAGTTGAATTAGTAACATAAAAGAAAGGATAGTCATTTACCTACTGGAGTGATCTTTCCAGCTTTAATGTCACCAAGGTACTTGGAACAATTCCTTTTCCAATGTCCAACACCATTACAATAATGGCATTTATCAAGAGGACCCTTCTTGGTCTTGGAAGTGCTAGCTTCAAAAGTTTTAGCCTTGGTGGACATGGGAGCTTGCCTCTTACCCTTTTTCCCATTCTTCTTGAACTTTCCCTTGCTTTTGGTGCTTATGTTAAGCACATCCTTAGGTGGGTTAACATTTAACCCCATGTCTCTTTCGGCTTGCACAAGTAACTTGTGCAACTCTTCAAGAGACACGTCCTTGTCTTGCATGTTAAAATTCACCCGGAATTGAACATACGCTTTGACTTTGGATAAGGAGTGTAGAATCCTATCTACAATGAGCTCTTTGGGGATTTCAACTTTTTGAATCTTCAAAGTCTCGATTAGCTCCAAAAATTTGAGCAAGTGAGGGCTAACCTTTTGGCCATCCTTGAAATCGGGATCAAAGAATGCCGAGGCCGCCTCATGTTGGACGATCCTCGGTGTTTGTGAAAACATTGTCACAAGTTTGGAATAGGTTTCATTAGCGGTGCCCATTATAAAGGCCTTCCTTCGGAGATCCGCCTCCATCGCAAAAATCAACACATTTTTCATTGCGGCGGACTCTTTGTGGTAAGCCTCATATGCTTCCCTAGTGGCGGCACTCGACCTAGCATTAGGTTCGGGTGGAGAGGCCTCGGTGAGGTAACGAAGCTTGTCGTCACCTTGGGCGGCTAATTTGAGTTGGGCATCCCAATCGGAGAAATTTGACCCATTCTTTTCAAGTTTACAACGATCCATGAAGGATCGGAGCCATGAAGCATTAGTGAGAGGTGCGGCGTTGGTTTTTGGTGCGGCTATTTGTTATGAGAAATAAAAGTGGTCTACAAAACAAGATAGAAGGAATAAAACATTTGTCGTTTTTAATATCATACTTGCAAATAAATTAACAAGATATGAGGATTTATATAGTGACCTCCACCCAACTATTATAAATGATTCCAAGACCCAAATTCATATTAACTTGGGCACGGTGTGGCCGATAAATCCCTTATCAATATAACTCGGTGGATTAACTCTTTAATCGATTCTACTTTTAGAATTCTTGGTCGATAAAATTAGATTAACATTTATCTTAAGCCCGGAACACATGCAACAACGGTTACGAATACCTCCGTTGAGCTCAATCCAAATTTCGAATAAATGTGCCCATGATCCAAACCCACATTAACTTGGTCACGCTGTGGCTGATAAATCCCTCATGAACATGAATTCGGTGGATAGACATTTATCACCCACTTCCCCTACGTAACAAGGTTTGTACCCCGGTGTGGCCGAGTGCACTCCCTCACGATATAGGTTTTCATGGTTTCTACTTTTTGGTAAGGCTAAGTCTCAATTGTTTGTTTTAGCGAGAGGTCATGTCAATTTATTATCTATCATGTTTTAAGTGAGCTAAAGCGGTGAACTACGATAATTGTAATTGACACGGTCGATAAACTTGATTAAAATGATAATGCATGTTTTAGTTATGGCGATTTAGAGATGCATGCAACATATAAATAAAATGCAATGCATAAATAAAATCCTAGTATGGCCTTCCTTGAATAGAAAATCTAATAAACTATTACAAATTCGGAAACCAACTCCTTTGGTCCCTTGAACTTCGGTCTTGGCACGCATTTTAAGGCAACAATTTCTTTAATGGATCGCCTTCTCGAGTGGCGCCGTCTTCAAGGAACTTCGGAATAAATAAATTACATAATTACTTATTATACATTTGTAATTAAAATAAAAATAAATCTATTAAATTAAAAAATGGTGATACGAGATCACAATAAATTACAACCGAATCGATATTCCCATACATTTCGGGTAATACCAATTAAAACTAAGGCCATACTAAGTAAAATTACATAATTCAAAAATTACATAAAATTAAAATATGACAATCATAAATAAAATGCAGCATTATAATATGTATGAACATGCCCAATTTTATGCTAAATCGCCTTTAAGGAGCCAATATCGTATATTAATCGGTTTTTACGGATTTGCGTGATCTAACCTTTCAAAATCACAATAATTACATAAATTCATATTTATGTACAAGTTAATTACCCTAACCAACTTAGGACTCAAAATTAGTCTTCACTAACATATTGACAATAATTAACTTATATTTCTTAATATTGTTCATAATTGGGCTTACAATACAAAATTATGTCATAAACTTCAAATTAAATCATAAAAATTTAAAATAAATTTGAAATTTGAAATTTTAAACTCATGAACATTCTGTAAAAATACCATGACACTAATAATGTTCAAAACATAGGTTAAAAATTTCGAAAATTTATCGAGAAAAACAATGCTGCGGTTTATCCGATTTATCTATTATTACCATAAAAATATGAGAAAAATTAATTTTATCAACTTTTCACTTATAGATCTGAAATATATGATAAAATGCAACATGTGACGTTTTTCCTTAGTCATGAAGTATGTTTTAGCAATTTTATACTCCCTCCGATCCACACCAAAGGTAACATTGACTTTTTGGCACTATTTATGGTCGTAGAGAATCTTCGATATTATTCTTAATCTATAAGACAAAATATATTCATGTGAGATCTTGTTTGATTCACCGTCATGAATGCTATAAGAATATCAAATTTTTATAATTTTTAATAATGTGTAGCTAAAGATATTTACGTTGCAAAACGTGTCTCGACAAGTGTGAAAAAGTCAATGTTACCTTTGGTGTGGATCGGAGGGAGTACTAAATAAAGTCACTATTTATGTGATTTTTCATCAAAAATTCATAAATCATGCATAAAGACTTCATTATAGTCAAATATTTTACACACATCTTGTAAAATTGCATGTGACAACATACTAAATTTCTATGACCAGATTCGAAATATAACTCATATTAACCTATTTTTTCATTTAAATACGATGTTATCTTGAAAAATCCATATTTCGAGC
Organism: Silene latifolia; assembly: GCF_048544455.1. Lineage (NCBI taxonomy): Eukaryota > Viridiplantae > Streptophyta > Magnoliopsida > Caryophyllales > Caryophyllaceae > Silene > Silene latifolia. Next base: position 73,709,633 of record NC_133526.1, on the reverse strand, counting down.
ATAACAACTCATATTATTATGAAACTTAACAGGCCATCTATAGATAATATATGTGAAAATATACCCAAAAACCATTGAAATAATCGAAGTTTAGCTATTTTTAGTCCAAAAATGACATTTTTATCATAAAATCACATTTTAATGCCATTATTATATAAAATGAACAATAAAAATCCATAAATAAACCAAAATATCCTAAATACATTTTAGGACCAGAAACTTTAACATGCAAATTAAATTCGTGATATGTCATAAAAAACACAAATTTATAAGTTTTGTTTGTTAATCGTATAACTCGGAATAACAATAACCGAATTGCATGCAAACAACCTAAGGCTCTGATACCAATTGTAAGAAATTATTAATCTCATTATTTCTAAGAATTCATATATGTGATATTTAATTTAGTCATAAATTAAATCTTGATCTTATGCATGCAAACATAATTAGAAAAGGGAAGAAATCGTCATTCTTACTATGGGTATTTCGGACTTAGGGCACAAGTGAGTTCTCCGACTCATTTGTTCTTGAGCTTTCTTTACAAATGGAAGAACAAGGATTCAAAGATAGAATCCCTCCCAACGATGTATACCCAAGATAACCTCTTAAAAACTAATATTATTTGAACTAGAACAATATTAATTTTATTAAAAATTGACCCAAAATATTGTTTTGGTCTCTTGCTTTTTCGGTCAAGAGAAGAGGGAAGGAGTAATTTTCTCTCTAAAATTTCTATAAGTTTTAGATGTTAAAATGAATGAATGAATACACACACATTATTGTAGTGTATATTAGGAAAATATAGAGAAAAACCCTTGGTCTTTTTTTATGACAAAACCGGGTAGGGGGTGGTGACAAGGCCCAATGCATGACCAAGATGCTCTTCAAAAAACCAACTAGGTGTGCATGGCTATCAATTAGGTTAATGATTATGCTTTTAAATAAAATATAAAGCACACTTAATACCCTAATCCACCCTATTATTTTGGTACATATTGTGTAAAATGGAAAGTTTATTTTACATATTATTTTGTCAATTTGTCACATGTACTATGTTCCATGACATTATGTGTATAAAATGTATTTTTAACAATTAAAAATCAACATATTAATAAAATATGTCACTTATAAAATTAACCAAGTAATTCATAATTACTTGTACCAAAAAGTGTTTCCGAATTATAAACTACAACATTCTGTATTTATAATAATTTATTCATTCCGTTTTAATTGTTTCCGTAAACAAAAATTTCATCTAAGTAATAAAACAATTCTATTACTTAGATCGTATCTTATTTAACCAAATTACAATGAGATACGTAAATATTACTTCCAAAATCGTCCGTCAATTTTAAGTAATTTAATTAACTCGTATCGTCATACAATCAATTAAATATTCAATTAAGAGTGTTACCCTTTAGGTATGACCTAAGGGGATCAACTGATCACTACCGTCGCACGACAGTAATGTCAAACTCTAGTCAGTCAATCATTACCGATATGTGTGGACCAGTTGACTGTAAAATATTACTTCCCACATGTATTCTTTAAATGAGACTTAAACATGTGATCATCATGATCGACAGTTGTGATCGCATTATTGTCGGAGGACACATATTCCAACAATCTCTCACTTGTCCTCGACAAGTGTGCGTCACCAATTCTCTTGTCCTATTACTATCTCCCACTCAATTCAAGGTGTCTTTCAGGTCGTACTTGCAAGTGATCATATCTAGATTGTTTTCCTCGATCTGGAGAATAACTGATTGACCGGAATTATCTACCATAGAAACCTTCCGAGCGTGGCCACGCATTTCCAGTTCATTACTCCTCGAGTGGCCCTGAGATATTGTTATAACCCTGACAAGGGGTGGACAACTCCTATCGCACTTATTCCCTTCGACTAGCCACAACCATCATAACCCAAAATATGCCCATTTGACCCCATAATACGAAGGTCGTAGTAACATAAATCAAAGTTAATCTGAAACTGTGCCATCTTAGGCGAACAGTCTTTAGTCAAAAGAATCGACTCATTAGAATACTAGAGTATCTCTCGCCACGACCAGGCTATAAAAATTTGCCAGAACTCTATAAGCGGTCATAAGGCCCGACAAAGTGTTCCTAACAGTTTGCCTATGTGATCGTCTAGTCATCACACATGACTCCATGGCACTTGAACTTGCCATCAATTGCATCACACTCTAGTCACTTCGAGACGTCACCTCATGTAAGTGACTATGGGAGAATACAATGCTAATCCGTGTTCACTTTAACGGGGTTCAATTGTCTCTACAACCCGTTTGGATGTAACAAAGTATAAGGTGAGTTAATAACAACTCAAACGACGAATGTCGACATCACATTCGGGTAGTCAATACCATATTACAACCTTGTGATGTATATCGTAAGTGTGTAACCACTAGTCGATTGCAATAGAAGTTTAACATACCATGTGTCCAAGTGTTCATACTTCTTGTATTGCACTATCCTTTATATTCATGTTATCTGTCATAGCATGAACTTTACCAAGTACACATCTAGGTTCTCAACCTAGGTTCAGGTTCTTTATCTTGAAAGAATTTTCTTGTTGTTTATCACATAACCAACGAATTGTAGTGGATGATATAACTTGCACTGGTCAAGTGTTCTACCAACTCGCAATGCACTAGGTATACGTTTTGTAGGGTCTTGCAACAATTGTCAAGATGATTAGCCTAGCACTTCTCATAAGTCCTAGCATATTAGAAAAATTAGTTTTGAGTAACTTCTTACTATAACTAAGTATCTTTTCAACTTCTTATTTCTCCTTTTAGCTTGAATAGTTTAGGATTTTCATAAATCCTTACGCGTTTTCGAACTTCAATATGTGCAACTTCTTGTCACATAACTGAGTGTTTTGTCAGACACTAGAATAGCTCATTAGTTCTCCTCGAGAATTCATGACGATTCTTCTATGGCTTGCCAATGACCCATCATGATCTTAAGCATATGATTCATTATTGGACATGTGCATGATTATTCTAATGGCGGAAACATTAGTAATTTTTAATCATGTGATCAACCATTTTTAGGATCAATGAATGACCATGACTGCTTATGGTAATTCCATTTTCATCTATATGAATAACCTACGTTTCTCGTTGATTTGATGTGTATATATCAATACCTATCCAACATCCCATGATGTTTATATCTCAATACCTATCCAACATCCCATGATGTGATTGGATTCATCATAGTCCATTTTCATCCAGAATTGAAAACTCAAACATATCTTTGTGAAAGATAGTACTAGCTCGTCATTCTCAATGAGTAATGAGTTATAAATTTTACAGGATGATTGCTCCCACTAAATTCCATGTCTTCACATGATACTTTCAAACTCCCACTCAATTCCACATGTTTCGCAATTGACTACTCAATCGTAACGTTTCAAGAATTGAAATACATTTTGCTTTGCCAAGTTATTAAGATAAAACTAAATATGTTCCCAACATATCTTTTCAAAATACCTATTTAGAAAAGTTTCTTAAACTTATGGAAAAAGATTTTTAATCCTAACTCATTCATTTTACTATGATGCGTAGCAATGTCATTATTTATATGTGAATTTCTTTTATTACACGCCCTTCTCAAAATACCCCTTTCCGGAAGGAGGTTTAACCATTTCATTTTCATAATGAGGTTAAGTAATGACACTAGCGTGGTTAACAATTAACTTAGCTTTTGTAGATATCAGCATATCTTCCTTTGCAACTTTTAGTCATAAATCTCATTTATTTTCAAGGATGCAACTTTGTTTCATTTAGGCTCTTAAGTAAATATCAATATTGAAACTCATGGTCAAGTGTTGTTCATAAAGTAGCCAAATCTCTTGTTAAGACTTTTCTTTAGCCATTTTCTTCCAAAACTTTCTTTTGGTCTCCTCGTGTAGTTATCTTGAGAACATATTCTTTTGATTACTTCACTTGGTCTCTTTTGTCATTTAGATCTCATCTATTCGAGACCATAGATCTCATCTATTCGTGTATACTTTTTATTTAGGTATACAAATCATTTTATTCTTTCGTAGATCTCATTTACTCAAGTATACAAATTATTTTGGCATTCATTGTGTCTTCATTTTTCTCCCACTCTATCTTTAGAATAAATACACTAGATATTCAAAGATAGCTTATGAGACACAAATAATGATTTTGAAGTATAAGGAGGACTATCTCATAGATTGACTAATCGTTTTAGATTTGATGAGTGTACTTGGTAATTTACATTCCTTTAGGAGAGTTCATCAACTCAACATCACTTTATAATTGATCATACACAAGCCTTAAGCTTGTGGACATATAATGAATCCCATCATTATAGTTGTCTATTGGATCACTTTAAGTAGATGATCATATGTTTCTATGTGCAAGCATATAAAGACGAATTTTTAGAACAAGGAAATACGATAAAAGGGGTGACTTGGGTTGCAAACCAAGCCACCATAATCCAAAATACAACAATTGTTTAGAAAGGATCAACCATTTCCATGTCGAACACGGAAATCAAAATAGTTCTAAAAATCCGAAACACAACTTAAAATAAGACAATAATAAAAACCCAAGCTTCATTGGAAGCTACTCCTAGCTCCTTGATGATTTCTCAAGCTTGCTTTTCCTTTCCTTTGTCTTTGCTTGGAGAAGGCCCTATTTACAATAAAAAGGGGATATATTATCACAACTTTGTATCAAAATACCATAGTTGAATTAGAAACATAAAAGAAAGGATAGTCATTTACCTACTGGAGTGATCTTTCCAGCTTTAATGTCACCAAGGTACTTGGAACAATTCCTTTTCCAATGTCCAACACCATTACAATAATGGCATTTATCAAGAGGACCCTTCTTGGTCTTGGAAGAACTAGCTTCATAAGTCTTAGCCTTGGTGGACATGGGAGCTTGCCTCTTACCCTTTTTCCCATTCTTCTTGAACTTTCCCTTGCTCTTGGTGCTTATGTTAAGCACATCCTTAGGTGGGTAAACATTTAACCCCATGTCTCTTTCGGCTTGCACAAGTAACTTGTGCAACTCTTCAAGAGACACGTCCTTGTCTTGCATGTTAAAATTCACCCGGAATTAAACATACGCTTTGACTTTGGATAAGGAGTGTAGAATCCTATCTACAATGAGATCTTTGGGGATTTCAACTTTTTGAATCTTCAAAGTCTCGACTAGCTCCAACAATTTGAGCACGTGAGGGCTAACCTTTTGGCCCTCCTTGAAATCGAGATCAAAGAATGCCGAGGCCGCCTCATATTGGACGATCTCGGTGTTTGTGAAAATATTGTCACAAGTTTGGAATAGATTTCATTAGCGGTGCCCATTTTAAAGGCCCTCCTTTGGAGATCCGCCTCGATCGCAAAAATCAACACATTTTTCATTGTGGCGGACTCTTTGTGGTAAGCCTCATATGCTTCCCTAGTGGCGGCACTCGACCTAGCATTAGGTTCGGGTGCAAAGGCCTCGGTGAGGTAACGAAGCTTGTCGTCACCTTGGGCGGCTAATTTGAGTTGGGCATCCCAATCGGATAAATTTGACCCATTCTTTTCAACTTTACAACGATCCATGAAGGATCGGAGCCATGAAGCATTAGTGAGAGGTGCGGCATTGGTGTTTGGTGCGGCCATTTGTTATGAGAAATAAAAGTGGTCTACAAAACAAGATAGAAGGAATAAAACATTTGTCGTTTTTAATATCATACTTGCAAATAAATTAACAAGATATGAGGATTTATATAGTGACCTCCACCCAACTATTATAAATGATTCCAAGACCCAAATTCATATTAACTTGGGCACGGTGTGGCCGATAAACCCCTTATCAATATAACTCGGTGGATTAACTCTTTAATCGATTCTACTTTTAGAATTCTTGGTCGATAAAATTAGATTGACATTTATCTTAAGCCCGGAACACATGCAACTACGGTTATGAATACTTCCGTTGAGCTCAATCCAAATTTCGAATAAATGTGTCCATGATCCAAACCCACATTAACTTGGGCACGGTGTGGCCGATAAATCCCTCATCAACATGAATTCGGTGGAATAGACATTTATCACCCACTTCCCCTACGTAACAAGGTTTGTACCCCGGTGTGGCTCGAGTGCACTCCCTCACGAAATAGGTTTTCATGGTTTCTACTTTTTGGTAAGGCTAAGTCTCAATTGTTTGTTTTAGCGAGAGGTCATGTCAATTTATTATCTATCACGTTTTAAGTGAGCTAAAGCGGTGAACTACGATAATTGTAATTGACACGGTCGATAAACTTGATTAAAATAATAATGCATGTTTTAGTTATGGCGATTTAGCGATGCATGCAACATATAAATAAAATGCAAAGCATAAATAAAATCTTAGTATGGCCTTCCTAGAATAGAAAATCTAATAAACTATTACAAATTCGGAAACCAACTCCTTTGGTCCCTTGAACTTCGGTCTTGGCATGCATTTCAAGGCAACAATTTCTTTAATGGATCGCCTTCTCGAGTGGCACCGTCTTCAAGGAACTCCGGAATAAATAAATTACATAATTACTTATTATACATTTGTAATAAAAATAAAAATAAATCTATTAAATTAAAAAACGGTGATACGAGATCACAATAAATTACAACCGAATCGATATTCCCATACATTTCGGGTAATACCAATTAAAACTAAGGTCATACTAAGTAAAATTACATAATTCAAAAATTACATAAAATTAAAATATGACAATCATAAATAAAATGCAGCATTATAATATGTATGAACATGCCCAATTTTATGCTAAATCGCCTTTAAGGAGCCAATATCGTATATTAATCGGTTTTTACGGCTTTGCGTGATCTAACCTTTTAAAATCACAATAATTACATAAATTCATATTTATGTACAAGTTAATTAACCAACTTAGGACTAAAAATTAGTCTCCACTAACATATTGACAATAATTAACTTATATTTCTTAATATTGTTCATAATTGGGCTTAAAATACAAAGTTATGTCATAAACTTCAAATTAAATCATAAAAATTTTAAATAAATTTGAAATTTGAAATTTTAAACTCATGAACATTCTGGAAAAATACCATGATACTCATAATGTTCAAAACATAGGTTAAAATTTTCGAAAATTTAACGAGAAAAACAATGTTGCAGTTTATCCGATTTATCAATTATTACCATAAAAATATGAGAAAAATTATTTTTATCTACTTTTCACTTTTAGATCTGAAATATATGATAAAATGCAACATGTGACGTTTTTCCTTAGTCATGAAGTATGTTTTAGCAATTTTATACTAATTAAAGTCACTATTTATGTGAATTTTCATCAAAAATTCATAAATCATGCATAAAGACTTCATTATAGTCAAATATTTTACACACATCTTGTAAAATTTCATGTGACAACATACTAAATTTCTATGACCAGATTCGAAATATAACTCATATTAACCTATTTTCTCATTTAAATACGATTTTATGAAAAATCCATAAAATCGAAGTTTAGCTATTTTTAGTCCAAAAATGACATTTTTATCATAAAATCACATTTTAATGCCATTATTATATAAAATGAACAATAAAAATCCATAAATAAACCAAAATATCCTAAATACATTTTAGGGCCAGAAACTTTAACATGCAAATTAAATTCGTGATATGTCATAATAAACACAAATTTATAAGTTTTGTTTGTTAATCGTATAACTCGGAAAAACAATAACCGATTTGCATGCAAACAACCTAAGGCTCTGATACCAATTGTAGGAAATTATTAATCTCATTATTTTGACATATTCATATATGTGATATTTAATTTAGTCATAAATTAAATCTTGATCTTATGCATGCAAACATAATTAGAAAAGGGAAGAAATCGTCATTCTTACTATGGATATTTCGAATTTAGGGCACAAGTGAGTTCTCCTTCTCACTTGTTATTTAGCTTTCTTTACAAATGGAAGAACAAGGATTCAAAGATAGAATCCCTCCCAACGATGTATACCCCAGATAACCTCTTAAAAACTAATATTATTTGAACTAGAACAATATTAATTTTCTCTCTAAAATTTCTATAAGTTTTAGATGTTAAAATGAATGAATGAATACACACACATTATTGCAGTGTATATTAGGAAAATATAGAGAAAAACCCTTGGTCTTTTTCTATGACAAAACCGGGTAGAGGGGTGGTGACAAGACCCAATGCATGACCAAGATGCTCTTCACAAAAGCAACTAGGTGTGCATGGCTATCAATTAGGTTAATGATTATGCTTTTAAATAAAATATAAAGCACACTTAATACCCAAATCCACCCTATTATTTCGGTACATATTGTGTAAAATGGAAAGTCCATTTTACATATTATTTTGCCAATTTGTCACATGTAACATGTTCCATAACATTATGTGTATAAAATGTATTTTTAACAATTAAAAATCAACATATTAATAAAATATGTCACTTATAAAATTAACCAAGTAATTCATAATTACTTGTACCAAAAAGTGTTTCCGAATTATAAACTACAACATTCTGTATTTATAATAATTTATTCATTCCGTTTTAATTGTTTCCGTAAACAAAAATTTCATCTATGTAATAAAACAATTCTATTACTTAGATCGTATCTTATTTAATCAAATTACAATGAGATACGTAAATATTACTTCCAAAATCGTCTGTCAATTTTAAGTAATTTAATTAACTCGTATCGTCATACGATCAATTAAATATTCAATTAAGAGTGTTACCCTTTAGGTATGATCTAAGGGGATCAACTGATCACCACCGTCGCACGACAGTAATGTCAAACTCTAGTCAGCCAATTATTACCGATATGTGTGGACCAGTTGACTGTAAAATATTACTTCCCACATGTATTCTTTAAATGAGACTTAAACATGTGATCATCATGATCGACAGTTGTGATCGCATTATTGTCGGAGGACATATATTCAAATAGTTAACAAGGTTGTCAATCACATTAACAAAGCAAAACATGATGAATAATTGAAGATGATTAACAATAATTAAAAAGGGATTCAGAGGATTATTCCTACTAATGATTCCAAAATAAAGCAAAGAATAATAGAAGTACTTGATGATTGATTGGAAGGTTGTCAATCTCCCAATAATAACCCAAATAATCTTCAATTACCCAAAATAAAAGATGAACAAAAGAGAGATTAAGGAAATGAGATTTGTATTAATATTTGATTACAAGTTGATTACAAGATTAAGAAGAGATTAGAATGATATAAACTACCTTGGAGATTGATAAGAAGAACATGCTTCATCTAATTAGACTAATGGGGTATTTATAGTGGTGATTAGGTACACAAATTAGGGTTTACTAAGGGCTTAAATGACGATTAAGTCCTTGAGGAATCGCTCCTCTCAGAAAAGATGTGAGTCTCCTTTTTGCCGGTCTTTCATAAATATGCGCATATTTCATGGAGGGAAGAAAAGGTCGTGTGGGACTGTAAGGGAATCCGGGCGTCCAAGGTGTCGGGACGGGCGGATTTCCTGGTGAATGGATGGGCGTCTTCATGGCTGGACGAGCGGATTTTGGCATGGTTGGACGGGCGTCTGGATGGCAAAGACGCTCGGATTCCTTACGTCTTGGACGGGCGTCTTTCCTAGTTGGACGGGCGGATTTCGTCACAGCTTTCTTTTCTTCTTTTTTTCTTCCAATAATCCTCCGGGATTTAGTCGCGGATGCAAGGATTTCTTCATCATTGCCTATCTACTATAATATGTACAAAGGCCTTCTAGTCTTATCTTCTCTTCGATGCTTGGTCATTAGATTCGATCAATTTAGCTCCATTTTGCCATGAAAATGCAAGGTTTGCACTCCTCTCCTACCAAGGGAACAAAACCTCAAAGAATATGAAAAACAAAGGACTAAAGATAGTAAATGACCCAAATATGCACTAAAAAGCATAGGAACGAGAGTAATTCGGGGACTAAATATGCTCAAATAATGGTCACATCAATTTGGTGTTCGAATTAAAGAGCTTCCTAATACGTACCCTCACCCCTTACTCCAGTTATCTCTGGACATCCGTGTCCATTGGCAATTCGAGAGTCATTCTAGACATGGAATGCTAAGGGTAACGATTTCTTAGTGTTCATGTCATTACTTCGTGTCTTGACATGGCATGAGGTATTCGACCGGTTTCCAATTTTTCCACAATAAATTGGTGGCGACTCCACAAATGCAGGCTTATTCAACCTTTCACCGGTTTCAATGCCTCGCCAATCGGTAACGGCCCATGACGTGCTTTGGCAAACCAAGGTTCCGTGGGAGAAGTGCCTCCGCCTCGAAATCAATGCGCAGGTGGCCCATGTCCACAACGGGGGAAATAGGAAGGGCTTCTTACAAAGATTCACCAAATTAACCATAAATAGAGTTGAGGTGAGCAACCACCTCATCGCTAACCTTAGAATGCCTATCTAGTATACGAACTCCTACTACAAATTGAATTTGCTTTACCAGATTAGATAAAGAGGATTCTTTTTCAGCAAATAGCCTTGCATTACGTTCCTGCCAGATAACATAAATGGCAGCAGATAAGCAACAATGAAACCAAGTCATCTCCAATGTTTGTGCTTGCGTCTAGATGTACACAAGGTGAGCTCAGTTCTGAGATAATTTGTCTTGCCCATAACTGCATCCATCCTAACAATCTCCTCCAAAGTGCATCAGTAAACTCATACTTGAAAAACAAGTAAGTATGAGTTTCAGAAGATCTTTTGCAAAGAGTGCATCTGTTCATTAGGTATAATCCACGCTTGTTGATGTTATCTACTGTAAGAAGTTTTTCTGGACAGGAAGGGAACAAATGAAGCTATGCTTTGGAATAATGCTAGAGTTCCATATCGCCTTTGCCCACTTTTCTCTCGCATAATGAGGCCTGATGTGCTCATAGCTTTTTGCAACCTGGAATCTCCCAGTAGTATCAACATAGCTAATAAGTTGCTCTTCAGCCTTGGCAGCATTTTTATACCTTTGCAGCGAAAAATCCCAAGTAGTCAAAATGCTTCTCCAACTCTCAGAATGATGGGGACTAATAGTAGCTGTCCAGATGGCGAAAGGTTTCATGTTATACTCAGCATTCCGAATTGTCCAGAGGGAAATAGATGGGTTCAGCATTCGCCAGACCCATTTACACAGGTGTGCCCTATTCCAAGAAAGAATCTCCTTTATGTTCAGTCCTCCTTCATCCCAGGGGCAGCAACAAGAAGGCCAACTCTTCATATATATATTTTCTGATTTTCAGCAGAGGTATGCCATAGGTGGTTCGAGCAGAACTTTTTCAGAAGTTTGACAAGAGCTTTAGGTAGCAATAAGGTGTTACACCAATAACTTTCAAGGCTAAAAAGAATATAGTTGAGAAGCTGTAGCTTTCTAGCATAAGAGAGAAGTTTTGTAGACCAGTGATGGACAAAATTTTGGATTTTACAGATCAGAGCATTGTACATGGACATAGTAAGCTTACTGTTATGCAGGGGTAAGCCAAGATATTTAAAAGGAAAGGTACCTTCATAGTACCCAGTTAGTCCCATGATCATATTTTTAATATCTTCCTTAACTCCCCCAAAGTAGATACTGGTTTTCTCCGCATTGGCCACTAAACAAGAGAATGAACCAAAGAGCTCAAGGGTAGTAGCAACAGCCTGCACAGAAGGAGCATCACCTCTCACAAAGATCATGAGATCATCTGCTAAGTTTAGATGGTTAAGATTGATCCTGGCGCATTTAGGGTGGTATGTTACTTGAGGCTTAGAACAAATTTGTCTCAAGAACCTAGACAGAATTTCCATTCCCAGAACAAACAGATAAGGTAACAGGGGGTCTCCCTGTCTTAATCCCCCTGCACCTTTGAAGAAACCCACATTTCCACCATTTAGTTTCAAAGTAAACCAAGTGTGACTAACACAGCCAATTATCCATTTTATAAACAGCTCAGGGAAGTTTAAGCCCTTCAACATGCTTGCTATGAACTTCCATTGAATAGAGTCAAAAGCTTTTTTAATGTCCACCTTGACCAAGCTTCTAGGAGAGCAATTTCTTTGTGAATAACCTTTGATGATTATCATTGATTTATTGATATTATATTTGGGCGAAATTTTGGAATTTTTGGCTTTAAATTGATTTGCTTTTTAAAATTATATATTAGGAATATATTCAGTTTATTATGAAATATTTTCTCTATTTTTTAAGTGTATATGACTTGGGATTTTATATACGAATTAGGGAAAGGTAATTGGAAAGGCAAACAAGTGAAAAGGAATGAGATTACCCATTACTTTCCTACCCGTTTGGTTCATTCATCATTAGGAATGGCACAATCTACAACCACCATCCACCCCACCCTCTTTGGCTGAGTCACCGGCGACCATACGGCCATCACCGACATCCACCTCAATTTCCATATTGTGTTCAATCGTCCAGCGTTTCTCTTTTTGTAACCACCATAACTAATCCCCTAAAAACTCCTCCCACCATCAAAATCCCCTCCCCATTCCTAAAACACCATATCCGGTGTTTTAGGAGTAAAAGAAGCAATTTTCAAGGCGGAGGAGGTTTTTCTGAGGTTAATTATGGTGGTTATGATGTAAGAGTGAGGGGTTTCGAATGAGGCTTGCACTGATGGACTGGTGGTGTCGACGAGACGCCGGGGTAAGGTGGTAGGGGTAGCGACGGAAATGTGTATGTAGGCCAGTGATCGACGATATGGAGGTGGTGGTGGTGGGGGTAATGGAGGTGTCCGACATGACACGACACTTTGACACTTCAATTTAGACCACAAAATAGGAAAATTCACCCAAAATAGCCGTGTCAGATCAAAATACCCGTAAATGCATTAAATGTTACATTAATATTAATAGTCATCAGAGAAATTCATTTCATTTTATTTCTCTCATTTTTTATTCATCCTCTCGATTACTATGTCAAGGAGCAACTTACACTTTAGCTATCAAAAGTACAATTCATACTTCAACGGATACGCAAACAGATAAACTTAATATTTTTTGTATCTTAAATTCGACATTTAGAAACTCCTATTTGAAAATTTAAATTGAATATAACTACATAAAAAACTTAATCATGTTTTTTAAATAATATTATTAGTATAATTATATTTAAAATGCATACCCGTGCAATTTGCACGAGTTTTGCAATTTATTTAAAGAGTTGTATTTTAATTACATTAGGGTTATAAGACAAGTTTTATTTTATTTTCGATTCAATGTCATTGATTATCGTAGTGAATGAATGAATATTTGATCTCAATAATGAGTGGGATGAAGATTTGTATGATTTTATTACAACTTTAGATTATGTTGACAATGAACTTCTTGATGAAGTTGTTAATAATGTCATGGATGATGACGTTGTAGATGAAATGAGATCGAAGTTCATAATGAAGTGCTTAATGGTCCTTAGTAATGATGTTTCCAACGATGATGTTTGTTCAATTATTAATAATTGTTTTGTTCATGAGGCGGTTTGTTCATAAAAAGGGAATTTGGTGTTTGTTTGGTAGTGTGGTTTCACTTGAGCTACATGTTCACCCAAGATGCCTACGTACCTGTAAGGCACGAAGTACTTTACAATATAAAGCATACGTAGTTCATAAAAGATGGAAGGATATTAATTTAAGATTTGTTTTCGGTATGGAGTTTAACCTCTTGCTTAGAAGCTTTGGCGTGCAGTTTACGCTCTTGCTTAGGAGCACTCACTGTTGGGGTTTAAGAATAGTAGCGCTTCAGAAACTTCTCATTGGTTGGGCCTACATGAACGCTGATGCATGCTATTTATATAGACTCTTTGCGCTTATTTTTCACGCATTTCTATGCGATTCCCGTAGTTTTAGGCTACGTAATGCCTCGAATAGTCTACTCTGGTTTGTTTGGCTTTAATTGTAGGAATGGACCCGGAAGGAGCAAAACTAAGCTTGGAACTGTCCCTTTAGCTTGCATTTAGAAGATGGATGGAATTTGAGCGAGAATACTTTTGCCTTGGGATGCGTGAAGACGTCTTAGAAGCATATCAACATCCTATGACTGATTCAGTGGTAGTTAACTCGATCGAGAGCTATGCTGGCTTGATTGATCGATCAAGTCCTTTTTGATGGTGAAGATTACTCGATCAAACTTCTGCTATGTTCGATCGAGAGGAGGATTTATGGGGTTCCTCGATCGACTAGATTCCATGCTCGATCGAGAGGTTTTTGCTAGAAGTTGATCGATCGAGGAGTTTCAATGTGCTCGATCGAGTACTCTGTGATCTGACGCAAGATTCTATTGCGTAAACTTATTTACTTAATATCTTAGTATTCGTTTTTAGGTTAAAAAATATCTCTCTTATAAAAGGAGAGACCTATTTAGGTTTAGGCATCTTTAATCAGTCATTAATTTCAGAACCCTTTTATCATTCAGTTTTTAGTTTTTCAGACTCTTGGTCGACGCTTGCTTCGCTATTTCTCGGAACTCGATTTGTGTAACTCCTTTCTCTCTTTAATTCATATTATTAATTCCTTTTTGCAAACATTTAATTCTCTTATCTCTTGATTGTTGTAGCTTATTAGATTTAATATTTAGTTTATGCAATTTCTATTAATTCATATTTATACCATGTTTAATATAGTTCTCTCTATCGTTATTTGTTTTATCACCGTTATGAGTAGCTAAATTCCTATTGCTAGGATTAGAGGAGCCATGATAGTAAAACAATGAAGCTATAACTAGTTTAAGAGGTTTTAATGTGAGAATTATTTTATAGCAATATAACAGTAATTATTTGGTTGAGTGCACACAACCAATTTAATTAATCCGGTTAAATTCATTACCTAGATCGGAAGATTGGATTGAAAACACCTGTTATGAACAATAGACTACCCTAATCAGAGCGGAAGCTATTTAAGAAGAAACTAGGGCGGATAGCGGACCAGAAGGACCTTTCACTACCCTTCTAACTATAGACTGACTGACCATACCTTTAGCTGAATTGCGTAATATCATGGTGAACCGACATCCAAGCATCTTTCTCTCTATTTGATCACACTCTTTTTCGTACTTGCCAATTTTATTTGTTATTTCTTTTATTGCTTTTAATTTAGTTTATTAGTTTAGTTAAACCAAATCAACCAAAAACCCCCAATTTATGACCGTAGTCAGATTAGATAACAAGTAGATAGTGACCGCCTCCCTGTGGATACGATACCCTGCTTACCTCTACTGCATAAGTTTAGGCCGGTTAGGTTTTATTTTTGATAGGTTGCGACAGCCGTGTCAAATTTTGGTGTCGTTGCCCGGGAAGCAACTAGTTTATTTACTTGTTTTATTTTAGTTTGTTTTAGTCTCAAGGGATTTTTAATACCTTGAGACAGTTCTTATTCTTCTCTCTTAGTTTTGTGTATGCCCAGGTCCAACAGGTCAGAGTTAGTACCAGCTGATCCTGAACCTGAAAGGACATTTCGCCGTAGACAAAACTTATTGAGGGAGATTCGTCGAGAGGAAGACTTGAGTACTCTTGACCAAGTTCTAGAAAATTTCACTTTTGCAGAAGCTCAGTCTTTAGAGGAAGACAAATCTATTTCTGCAACCGTTACTAAATCTGCGAAGATGCCTAACATTGCTAGTCATTCTGAGTCGACAGCTGATTCTATTCCTAAGGGTTTCAAGCTTTCAACTGATGAGGGGAGTACCGTTGATATTCACCCTTCTTATATTAATCTGGTGGAGAGAAACCTGTTTAGAGGCGTAGCTGGTGAGGATCCAAGAAAACATATGGAGATCTTCACGGATTACTGTTCTACTATTCCTGCTACCAAGGGAGTGACCCAAGAGAAGATTAAGGAAGTCCTATTTCCTTTTCTCTTACTGATGGAGCCCGGGAGTGGTTGACTGACTTGGATAAGACTTTAGCAGAGATTACTGATTGGAACACCCTAGCGCTTGCTTTCTGTAAGAGATACTACCCTCCGCAGAGAACTAATGCATTGCGAGGGCTGATTACAAGTTTTAAACAAAATCCGACTGAGAACTTGTATGAAGCATGAAGTAGGTTTAAGAAGCTGGTTAGGTCTGTCCCACATCACGGGTTTGGCCAGTGGTTTTTGTGCAACCAGTTCTACAATGGGTTGTATGATGACCACCGTGCTGTTTTAGATGCTGCAGCTAATGGAAGATTTCAGAAGAATATCGATGATGATAAGGGCTGGCACATTATAGAGGAGATGGCTACCCATTGTGCTGAATATGGGAATCCAAGGAGTTGTACTAGAACAATTGCTGAAGATAATAGTGCACTTATGGCTCAACTAGAAGCCATGAATGCAAGATTCGATAAGCTAGAGTTGCAGGATGCGGAAAATCAACAGACGGTCCACTTGTTGTCTAGACAGAAGACCGTCTCATGTGAGAGATGTGGTGCTGATGGCCATACTGCAGTGGAGTGTTTAGCTGAGAAGGAGCAAGTCTACGCCTTTCAACAATTTAGGCAAGGAGGCTCTTATTTTAACAATCAAGCTGGAGTTCATCCCAATTTGAGGTGGTCTAGCCAAAATGTGTTGAATCCTACATCTCCACCGCAGCAACAACAAACCTATGTTCCACCCCATAGAAATTAACAACAAGGCTTTCAAAAGCCTCATTCTTTCCCACCGCCGCATCAGCAAGGTGCCTCTTCTAGTGGTAATAATGACATAGCTGAGTTGAAGTCAATGGTGCAATCACTTTCACTTGAAATGCAGAAATATGACTAAGAAAATGATGCTTCTATCAAATTCCTTGAGTCCCAGTTTGCTTAATTGGCTACAAAGCAAGCTTCAAGACAACCGGGCCAATTACCATCACAAACTAACAAGAAACCACATGAGACGGTAAATTTGATCAGTTTAAGGAGTGGTCTTTCTTATGAGGGACCCAAAATGCCAAAAGAGAATGCTGAATTCTCAGACTCGGTGATTGAAGCTACTGTTGATGGGAAGGCATCTTTTGACGAAAGACTGACTGTTTCACATGGTGTACTCGATCGACTAGTTTCTGATGGTCGATCGAGAAAATCTACTGAAGAAGTGCCCAATCGAAGGGATAATAGTGCTCGATCGAGCACTGGGGAAAACGAGCGTCTCGATTGAGTATCCCAAACTGCTTGATCGAGCAAAATTTCCGAGAATACCTCTTGATCGAGAAGTGAAGTTGCTCGATCGACCAGTATTAATGCTGAGAGTGGCAATTTGTCGTCTAAATCCAATTTTGACAATAAATCTATGAATAAAGATAATCCGTATAAGCCCCGAGTTCCATTTCCAGGGAGGCTACGGAGGACAAAGAAGGAACAACAATTTGGCAGATTTGTCGATCTTCTACGAAGTCTTAAAGTTAACATACCGTTTGTCGAGTTACTCACCCAGGTACGCTCTTACTCAAACTTCATGAAAGAAATTCTTTTACGTAAGAGGAATGTAGATGAATTTGAAATGGTAGCTTTGACTGAGGAGTGCTCCGCACTTCTTCAGAATAAGACTTAACCGAAATTAGCTGACCCGGGTAGTTTTTCAATTCCCTGTCATATTGGGACTTACTTGGTTGATAATGCGCTTTGCGATTTAGGAGCTAGCGTAAGCGTCTTACTGTGGACACGGGCCCGCGGGGGCGAAAAGTGAGGAAGCTTTTCTGTGCATTTGTGGAGTCGCCACCAATTTATTGTGGAAAATTGGAAACCGTTCGAATACCTCGTGCCATGTCAAGACACAAAGTAGTGACATGAACACCAAGAACTCGTTACCTTAGCATTCTATGTCTAGAATGACTCTCGTGGATGCCTATGAACACGGATGTTCACAGAGATCTGGAGTAAGGGGTGAGGGTACGTATTAGGAAGCTCTTTTGATCAAACACCTAATCGTGTTCGCCTCGATAGCGGCCTCTACTAATGATTACGGAAATTGTCTATACTCGATATGTTGTCGATTTATATGCATGCAATGCAACATTCATTAGATTAATCCTAGCATGTGAGAATTAATACTAAGTCGGTTATCACGTAATTTAACATGCAATTGAGTCAAGTAGAAATTTAAGATCGATTACATGTGAGAGCATACAAGCAATACGATCAAAGAAATACAATAAAAATACAATAAATAAAATTACAATAATTACTGATGCGTGTCTTAAATATGATGTTTCACACCCCATTTTACACGCATTTCAGAGCTCATTTGTGTAGTTTATGCTACTATTCGCCCCATTTCGTCTACTTTCGTATTTTTATGTAATATTTCAGATTTATGCGGAAATGAGTAGATATTGAGCTAAATTCGTCCCCGAGTACCTTGCATTGCATTTGACGTGAAGTAGAGACTCGAGAAACGAACTTGGTGCGCATTTCGAGGTCTGAAAGACGAATCCACGAGAATTAAAAGCGGATTATCAGCTACTCTAGTCGATCGACTGGACCCTATAGTCGATCGACCAGAGCCCGACTTACAGGAACTCCTGTTCAGCATACCTCAGTCGATCGACTGCCTTGTGTGGTCGATCGACCAAGCCGCTATTCCAGACGTGAATTAAAAGATCGAGAATAAGCAAGCCGATAGTAGTTAGGTTTTGGATATAAGAACTACGTTGTATTCTATATAACGTAAGCTAGGTTTTGAGAACAATCATCTAGTTTTTATCAAGCTTTGATTTAGTTTTAGTTCTATTTTCATAATTAGGGTTCGAGATTATTGCTCTTCCATTAATAAAATTTCCTTTCACTTTCGGTTCTGGATCTCTCTCTATAATTCCTTTCGGTATTCTTCTGCTCAGTTTCGTTGTTTATCTCATTCGTAGTATAGTAATTGCTAGAATAGTCTCCCGAAAGCCAAATTTATCGTTTATTGTTAATTGTTTAATTCATCGTTTTAATCATGAATTCTTCTGCTTTATTAGTCAATTTTATTGTTGTTCTTATCGTAGCCATGAGTAGCTAAATACCTCGTGCTAGGATATAGGGGATCTGTAGAATTAGGCGGCAGTAGAATAGTACGACCTGAGTCGCGCCACGGTCGATCGACCGCACACCCTGGTCGATCGACTGGCCACGTGAGGTTTTTCTTCGTTTTAATTGCTTTAAATTCCATATTTGACGAATCGAGTGCACGCGATTAGTTGAATGCTTAGTAATTGACTGACCCATTAGATCGAAAGATAGGGAAGGTTGCTAGACTACCAATTAAAATACTAAACTATGCTAAGATCGAAAGATAGGTAAAGTTTAGATTTTTAGTCACTTTTCAGGACGAGAGTCAATACTAGTGATATTAGGGACCTGTAGCGAGATCGAAAGACGCTACTTGTTGAGAGTGGACCGAGAGGACCTCTTATTTTCCCGCATCATGTGTTTATTTCAGACCTACTTAGTATGCTGCTGCCGAAACTACAGTGAACCGACCATCTTAGTACCCCTTTTATATTTGATTTTATACATTTCTTTAGTTTATTGCTCCTTAGTTATAGACCAATTCAAAACAACCCCCCACATAATCGTTACCTTAGACTGAAATTAGACAACTAATAATTACATCTGCCTCTCTGTGGTTCGACCCTGCTACCGCTATCTATAGTTGTAGTTAGGAATTAAAAATTTATCTTTGGTGCACAACGAAGGGCATCAAATTTTGGCGCCGTTGCCGGGGAGGCAATTGTTCTAATTTTTAGTTGTTTTATTTTAGTCTGCTTCTTAGTTTAAGGGACATTTTTTCCTTAAACTATTCTGATATTCTTTTTGTAGTTTCCTCTTATGCGCAGGTCACAGGGTGGTGAATTACTACCGTTCAATCCTGAGTTTGAGAAGACTTTGCGCGAGTTGATACGATCATCTACGATATTGCCGACAGAGGAAGAGCTGAGTACTTTGTCGAGTTACTACGAGAACGAGCTATTCGAGGAGGATCCACCTTCATCTCCTATTTCTACTTCATCAGCTGAGACCGTCACTTCTCCAGATTTTCTAGAGATGGTTGAAGAAGCGACTATAGCAAGTCACCCTGAGCTGACAGCTGCAAATCTATACAAGGGGTTCGAATTACCGGGAGCTGATAGAAAATTCGAATCGAAGCCTTCTTATATCAACTTGGTTGAGAGAAACCAATTCGGGGGAGCTGCAAATGAAGATGCAGCCAAGCATATGGAGATATTTATCGATTATTCTTTGCTCTATACCCCGCCGATCGGTGTGACCCAGGACCAGGTGAAGGAGACAATGTTTATATTCTCACTCCGCGATCTTTGCAAGGGAGTGGTACAGAGACTGACCGAGCCGCTAATGGGATCACCGATCGGAATTCGCTGGCCTTAGCGTTTTATAAGAAATATTTCTCTGCCTCGAAGACGAATGCTATTAGAGCTCAAATCACGAGCTTTAAAAGTGGTCTGATGAGAACTTTCATGAGGCATGGGTCCGTTTCAAGAAGCTGGTGCGAACCATTCCGCATCATGGGTTTGAGAAATGGAGCCTATGCAATACGTTCTACAATGGGCTCTATGACGATCAGAGGGCTATCCTGGATGCGGCAGCCAGTGGCCGATTCCAGGAGAATATGGGAGAGACTAAGGGGTGGAAAATCATTGATGACTTGGCCACCCATAAAGCTGAGTATGGAAATTCCAGGGGAAATCAAAGGAGAGCTGCTGAATCTCTCTTCGTAGCGCATTAGAGGCTCTCACGGCGAGATTTGATAAGTACCAGTTGGGAGGAGCTTCAAAAGGAGGGATCTACCATGTGAATCTTGTTTTTTGAGATGGTCCTTTTGTCTGCAAAAGATGTGGAGCCGAGGGACATGTTTGCATAACCGTCCTAATCCCTTTTACTCTTGTGTCGCCTTTCAACATTATAGGCAGACAAACACTTACTATGAGCCGAATGTCCATCCGAATCTGAGGTGGAGCAGCTAAAATGTCTTGAATCCGACTCAACCTCCACAACAGCAGCAGAATTATGTGCCCCCTCATAAGCAACAACAGTTCCAAAAGCCTCCATATGTCCCTCAGCAGCAACAACAATCCCAAAATTCCGAGTTTGCCGAATTGAAGAACTTGTTGCTGAAGGAGTCTTAAGCTAGAGAGGCCGGGATGAAGATGTTGGAGAGCCAAATTGCCCAATTGGCTAGCAAGAATACAACTCGAGCTCCGGGACATTTACCGACTCAAACTGGTCAAAAGGAGACCTTAAATGCACTTACCTTCAGGAGTGGGACTACCCTTGATGGGCCTGCTATGGTTGAGGATGTCGCTGAAAAAGATGAGGCGGAATCGAGTCAAAAGAAAGTTGTAACAAATAAGAACAAGAAAAAGACGATCAGCAGGTATGTCAGTCGATCGACTGACATACCCAGTCGATCGACCAGTCCGCGCAAAGAGACAAACTTACGGAGGAATCAGTAGAGCTCGGTCGATCGACTGAGAAACATGGTCGATCGACTAACCAAGCTGCTGAAGGTGATTCTTTTCGTCCTCCGATGCCCGATAACTTGAGGGACCACTTGTTTTGGGGTGCGACTGCCCCAAAAATATTGAGGGAAGACCCGAATGCTGATGAGTCCGTTCCGGTTCCGAAATACGACCCTTTGTCGATTAATGGTTCACATTTGAGACGGTCTGAAGAAGGGTCAAGCTACAACAAGGAGAAGGTTGTGGACTTTCAGCCTAAGTCCGCCGATGCCGGCATGAGAGATTTAGAAGTGAGGGCTAAGTTACTTCTTACAGCTCCTTATCCAGAGAGATTAGTGCCGATGAAGGAACATGTATCGTTTAATAAGTTTGAAAATGTTATTCGTAGCTTAAATGTACAAGTTCCTTTTCTTGAGTTAGTCAAATAAGTGCCTGCTTATATGAAATTCATGAATCAACTCTTATCTAAAAATAAGTCACTTGAAACTGTGCACACTGTCGCACTCATTGAGGAGTCATGCTCTTATTTGACCCACACTGCGCCCCATAAGCTAGAAGACCCGGGTAGTTTTTCAGTTCCATGTAGTATTGGCACCTTTTCTATTGAGAAGGCCTTGTGTGACCTAGGAGCCAGTATTAGTGTAATGTCCTTGAGTCTTGCTAGGAAGCTCAAATTGACTAGGTTTGCAGTTACCAACCTGACTGTACAGATGGCTGACCGATCTGCGGTCCAGCCAATAGGAGTCTTAGAGGACATTCCTGTGCAAATAGAAATGTTTTTCTTCCCTGTCGACTTCGTTGTACTAGATATGCCCGAGGATGCTCACATTCCTATCATATTGGGTAGACCATTTCCGCACACTGCTGGTGCAGTTAAAGATGTTGGTTCGGGGACTTTGACCTTTAAGGTAGGAAAGCATTCTATTGTCTTTGCCCAGACAGCTAAGAAGAAAGACCCCATGTGGCCAATAACTTATAATACGGTTTTTGAAAAGAAATCCTATTTTGTGCTTCCTTATATGCCTGTCTCTACGCCTATTCCGTTTGTAACCCCTCCGCCCCAGATTGGGAGCAAATTGGAGGAAGATTCTTCTATTTCTGATATTGCAGGAGCTGGTTTGGGGAAGAAAGAGCCGCATGTTGCTCCAGCTGTGAGGGAGCCAGTCGTTTCAAGAGGTGGCTTAGGATGTCTTAGCTATGGCACTGATGAGGAGCTTGAAAATGAGCCAGTCAACGTGAGGGAGTCTGACTTGGACTTTGATGAGCTAGAGGAGGTCATTGAGTGGGAAGATGTCCGACCTGTTGATCTGTTTAGTCATGCTGATGTTGGAGTTGAGAAGAGTGCAGCTGAGGAGATGAGCACTGATGAGGCTACCTCTTGTAGCCAGAAGCCGACCAAGTGGGCCATTCCGTGGCCATTCTTGATCAACTATTAGTTGATCACATACTTTTTCAAACATTCATTTTATTGCTTTTTAAGACTTTTTATTGTTTTCGTGTGCGCGAGACTTCGCATTTTAATACGTTTGCTCAGGATTTTAAACACTTTAGTCAGTTACTTTGAGTTTTGCGCAATTTTGGGCGCGTTATTATGTGCTTCTACAGGTATATAGACCATATTAGCTCAAGTTAGTGAGCTAATTCGAAGAAATCAGAAGGTTGCAGCAGCTATTCCAGTCGATCGACTGGTCGTATGGTCGATCGATGGCCGCATGCACCAGGAGCTTCGTTTCGACATTCGGTCGATCGATGGGTGAGGTGGTCGATCGACCGTTGCCCGCTGTTGTACCTGTTTTCGACCTTTCCCCTGCTGTGTTTGGTCGTTTTGCGGACTTAAGGGAGTCTTCTCTCTTCTTTATTTTCCGCCATATTTCTGTTTTCTTCCGTTTTAATTTTTGCACATACTTACCGCGTCCACCTTGATTTCTTGGTTTTATGCGTGGTATTTGCTGTCCTTCCAGGTACTTATTGGTAGCACTGCTAGCTACTGAAACCTCCTAGCTCACGCTGGTTTGGAGAGGTTTCTTTTTAATGCGTTTAAAGTCTTGTGAGTTTCCGAGTTCTTTATTCATGCCTTATGTAGTTAATTTACGCAAATTCCCGTTTTCCTGTTATTTCATTACATGATTTTGCACAATGGGGACATTGTGCGATTTGGTTTGGGGAAGTGTTTTGCGTTGCATTTCATTTGCTTGCATTCACGTTTACATTTTTGCATTTCATTTGCTTGCATTCACGTTTACATTTTTGTCTTGCATTTGTTTTTTTTCATTTTCCCTTATATATACAGAAAATTCAAAAAAATGAAAAAATTTGAAAAAATTCAAAAAATTGCAAGTTTATTTTAGCATATAGGTCGAGTTGGAACGATAGTATTTCAATGATGACATTGCATTTGCATCTGTTTATGCCTAAGCCTTGCTAATTGACATGTTATTAGTAAAATCAGATATGCATAGTCTACGAGTTTTTGTTAAATTATTTGCTGGACTTGAAACTTGACTTTGATTTTTGGCAAACTACATCACTTTCTGAGATTTAGAGCCTATAACTGGTGACATCCATGACCAGTTTATCTAGGATTGTGAGTAGTTCTCCTTATGAGACATGTTACATAAATATGCATAAATATGAATTTGATCTATTCGGTTTGTGGTTAGTTGACACATGTGGTAGAGGTTTTCCTTTATTCATTTTGCCCATAAGCTCCACACTGCCAAAAATAGCCTTTTTGTCCCATTACTACGTCCTACATTTAGCCTGCCCTTGTCAAGCTAGTAGTTTACGTCCTTGGGGTTGTTACTTCGTTTTTGGTGGCATATGCTCATTTTGAGATGAAGTTGGGATTTGGAAAAAGGAAAGAAAGAAAAAAAAAGAAGAGAAAAGAAAAATGATTCGAAAAAGAAAGAAAAAAGAGAGTACTGTACTGTAGACGTGGTCAATCGACTGACCATCCTGATCGATCGACTGATGCTCGAGAAGGAAAAGAAAAATCAATTCGCATAATTCAAAGTTTTTTTTTTTATATGGCGATTTTTGCTCCCATGTTACATTTATATCTTATGGGGAGTTGATTGATTAATTTTTATGGAGATTGTGAGTTTTGTGCTTGCTATTAGCACCGGTTTCATCGAAGATTTTGAGCAAGTAGTTGGATATTGTTATATGGTTTTGTTAGGGTACTAGCTTGATCACCTGTACCTCCACGTTCCCATAAATGTTTTGCCTCTTCTTGCCCATTACCTCACATATCCCTTATCTACCTCGGCATGTGTCATGGTCATTTGTTTGGTTGGAATGCGTATGTACGGTTGTAGAGATCATTTTCATATTATATTGCAGGCATGTTCTTATAGGTCGTAGTTAGGTGAGAGTCACTACAAAGTAAATTCTTTCTATCTTTTACATATACTCACCTGTATTTATTGAGTGATTTGAGCGATCCGTGAGAGTCCATATTGATAAGTCTCTATCGTTGACGGTTCAGCAGTTTTTGACAATTTCATAACTCGTTTGCATGATTCACATTTCTAATTGATTGTTGGTTATTGCATTAAATTGGTTTAGGCCTTACAGTTTGCATTTCGCTCTGAGATTGAACTCGTTCCACTAGGTTTTAGGATCGAGTCTAGTTCTTGCTTGGGGATAAGCAAGGGTTTGGTTTGGGGAAGTTTGATGCGTGTCTTAAATATGATGTTTCACACCCCATTTTACACGCATTTCAGAGCTCATTTGTGTAGTTTATGCTACTATTTGCCCCATTTCGTCTACTTTCGTATTTTTATGTAATATTTAAGATTTATGCGTAAATGAGTAGATATTGAGATAAATCCGTCCCCGAGTACCTTGTATTGCATTTGACGTGAAGTAGAGACTCGAGAAACGAACTTGGTGCGCATTTCGAGGTCCAAAAGACGAATTCACGAGAATTAAAAGCGGATTATCAGCTACTCTAGTCGATAGTCGATCGACCAGAGCCCGACTTACAGGAACTCCTGTTCAGCATACCTCAGTCGATCGACTGCCTTGTGTGGTCGATCGACCAAGCCGCTATTCCAGACGTGAATTAAAAGATCGAGAATAAGCAAGCCCATAGTAGTTAGGTTTTGGAAATAAGAACTACGTTGTATTCTATATAACGTAAGCTAGGTTTTGAGAACAATCATCCAGTTTTTATCAAGCTTTGATTTAGTTTTAGTTCTATTTTCATAATTAGGGTTTGAGATTATTGCTCTTCCATTAATAAAATTTCCTTTCGCTTTCGGTTCTGGATCTCTCTCTATAATTCCTTTCGGTATTCTTCTGCTCAGTTTCGTTGTTTATCTCATTCGTAGTATAGGAGTTGCTAGAATAGTCTCCCGAAAGCCAAATTTATCGTTTATTGTTAATTGTTTAATTCGTCGTTTTAATCATGAATTCTTCTGCTTTATTAGTAAATTTTATTGTTGTTCTTATCGTAGCCATGAGTAGCTAAATAACTCGTGCTAGGATGTAGGGGATCTGCAGAATTAGGCGACAGTAGAATAGTACGACCTGAGTCGCGCCACGATCGATCGACCGCACACCCTGGTCGATCGACTGGCCACGTGAGGTTTTTCTTCGTTTTAGTTGCTTTAAATTCCATATTTGACAAATCGAGTGCACGCGACTAGTTGAATGCTTAGTAATTGACTGACCCATTAGATCGAAAGATAGGGAAGGTTGCTAGACTACCAATTAAAATGACTAAACTATGCTAAGATCGAAAGATAGGTAAAGTTTAGATTTTTAGTCACTTTTCAGGACGAGAGTCAGTACTAGTGATATTAGGGACCCGTAGCGAGATCGAAAGACGCTACTTGTTGAGAGTGGACCGAGAGGACCTCTTATTTTCCCGCCTCATGTGTTTATTTCAGACCTACTTAGTATGCTGCGGCCGAAACTACAGTGAACCGACCATCTTAGTACCCCTTTTATATTTGATTTTATACATTTCTTTAGTTTATTGCTCATTACTTATAGACCAATTCAAAACAACCCCCCACATAATCGTTACCTTTGACTGAAATTAGACAACTAATAATTACATCTGCCTCTCTATGGTTCGACCCTGCTACCGCTATCTATAGTTGGAGTTAGGAATTATAAATTTATCTTTGGTGCACAACGACGGGCATCAAATTTTGGCGCCGTTGCCGGGGAGGCAATTGTTCTAATTTTTAGTTGTTTTATTTTAGTCTGCTTCTTAGTTTAAGGGACATTTTTTCCTTAAACTATTCTCATATTCTTTTTGTAGTTTCCTCTTATGCGCAGGTCACAGGGTGATGAATTACTACCGTTCAATCCTGAGATTGAGAAGACTTTGCGCGAGTTGAGACGATCATCTAGGATATTGCCGACAGAGGAAGAGCTGAGTACTTTGTCTAGTTACTACGAGAACGAGCTGTTCGTGGAGGATCCACCTTCATCTCCTATTTCTACTTCATCAGCTGAGATCGTCACTTCTCCAGATTTTCTAGAGATGGCTGAAGAAGCGACCATAGCATGTCACTCTGAGCCGACAGCTGCAAATCTATACAAGGGGTTCGAATTACCGGGAGCTGATAGAAAATTTGAACCGAAGCCTTCTTATATCAACTTGGTTGAGAGAAACCAATTCGGGGGAGCTGCAAATGAAGATGCAGCCAAGCATATGGAGATATTTATCGATTATTGCTGCTCTATACTCCCGCCGACCGGTGTGACCCAGGACCAGGTGAAGGAGACAATATTTATATTCTCACTCCGCGATGCTGCAAGGGAGTGGTACAGAGACTTGGACCGAGCTGCTAATGGGATCACTGACTGGAATTCGCTGGCCTTAGCGTTTTATAAGAAATATTTCTCTGCCTCGAAGACGAATGCTATTAGAGCTCAAATCACGAGCTTTAAACAGGGTCCTGATGATAACTTTCATGAGGCATGGGTCCGTTTCAAGAAGCTGGTGCGAACCATTCCGCATCATGGGTTTGAGAAATGGAGCCTATGCAATACGTTCTATAATGGGCTCTTTGACGATCAGAGGGCTATCCTGGATGCGGCAGCCAGTGGCCGATTTCAGGAGAATATGGGTGAGACTAAGGGGTGGATAATCATGATGACTTGGCCACCCATAAAGCTAAGTATGGAAATTCCAGGGGAAATCAAAGGAGAGCTGCTAAATCTCCTTCTATAGCTGCATTAGAGGCTCTCACGGTGAGATTTGATAAGTACGAGTTAGGAGGAGCTTCAAAAGGAGGGATCTACCATGTGAATGCTGTTTCAGACGGTCCTTTCGTCTGCAAAAGATGTGGAGCTGATGGACATGTTTCAGACAACTGTCCTAATCCCTTTGACTTCTGTGCTGCCTTTCAACATTATAGGCAGACAAACACTTACTATGAGCCGAATGTCCATCCGAATCTGAGGTGGAGCAGCCAAAATGTCTTGAATCCGACTCAACCTCCACAGCAGCAGCAGCAGCAGCAGCAGAACTATGTGCCCCCTCATAAGCAACAACAGTTCCAAAAGCCTCCATATGTCCCTCAGCAGCAACAACAATCCCAAAGTTCTGAGTTTGCCGAATTGAAGAACTTGTTGCTGAAGGAGCCCTAAGCTAGAGAGGTCGGGATGAAGATGTTGGAGAGCCAAATTGCCCAATTGGCTAGCAAGAATACAACTCGAGCTCTGGGACATTTACCGACTAAAACTGATCAAAAGGAGACCTTAAATGCAATTACCTTCAAGAGTGGGTCTATCCTTGATGGGCCCGCTATGGTTGAGGATGTCGCTGAAAAAGATGAGGCGGAATCGAGTCAAAAGAAAGCTGTAACGAATAATAACAAGAAAAAGACGATCAGGAGGTAAGTCAATCGATCGACTGACATACCCAGTCGATCGACCAATCCGCGCAAAGAGACAGCTTCTGGAACTGTAGAACTCAGTCGATCGACTGAGCAACATGGTCGATCGACTGACCAAGCTGCTGAAGGTGATTTTTTTCGTCCTCCGATGCCCGATAACTTGAGGGACCACTTGTTTCGGGGTGCGACTGCCCCGAAAATATTGAGGGAAGACCCGAATGCTGATGGGTCCGATCCGGTTCCGAAATACGACCCTTTGTCGATTAATGGTGCACATTTGAGACGGTCTGAAGAAGGGTCAAGCTACAACAAGGAGAAGGTTGTGGACTTTCAGCCTAAGTCCACCGATGCCGGCATGAGAGATTTAGAAGAGAGGGCTAAGTTACTTTTTATAGCTCCTTATCTAGAGAGATTAGTGCCGACGAAGGAACATGTATCTTTTAATAAGTTTGAAAATGTTATTCGTAGCTTAAACGTACAAGTTCCTTTTCTTGAGTTAGTCAAATAAGTGCCTGCTTATATGAAATTCATGAAGCAACTCTTATCTAAAAAGAAGTCACTTGAAACTATGCACACTGTCGCTTTCACTGAGGAGTCATGCTTTTATTTGACCCACACTGCGCCCCATAAGCTAGAAGACCCGGGTAGTTTTTCAGTTCCATGTAGTATTGGCACCTTTTCTATTGAGAAGGCCTTGTGTGACCTAGGAGCCAATATTAGTGTAATGCCCTTGAGTCTTGCTAGGAAGCTCAAATTTACTAGGTTTGCAGTTACCAACATGACAGTACAGATGGCTGACCGATCTGCGGTCTAGCCAATAGGAGTCTTAGAGGACATTCCTGTGCAAATAGGAAAGTTTTTCTTCCCTGTCGACTTCGTTGTACTAGATATGCCCGAGGATGCTCACATTCCTATCATATTGGGTAGACCATTTCTGCACACTGCTTCTACAGTTATAGATGTTGGTTCGGGGACTTTGACCTTTAAGGTAGGAAAGCATTCTATTGTCTTTGCATAGACAGCTAAGAAGAAAGATCCCATGTGGTCAATAACTTATAATACGGTTTCTGAAAAGAAATCCTATTTTGTGCTTCCTGATATGCCTGTCTCTACGCCTATTCCTGTTGTAACCCCTCCGCCCCAGATTGGGAGCAAATTGGAGGAAGATTCGTCTATTTCTGATATTGCAGGAGCTGGTTTGGGGAAGAAAGAGCCGCCTGTTGCTCCAGCTGTGAGGGAGCCAGTCGTTTCAAGAGGTGGCTTAGGATGTCTTAGCTATGGCACTGATGAGGAGCTTGAAAATGAGCCAGTCAACGTGAGGGTGTTCGACTTGGACTTTGATGAGCTAGAGGAGGTCATTGAGTGGGAAGATGTCCGACCTGTTGATCCTTTTAGTCCTGCAGATGTTGGAGTTGAGAAGAGTGCAGCTGAGGAGATGAGCACTGATGAGGCTACCTCTTGTAGCCAGAAGCCGACCAAGTGGGCCATTCCGTGGCTATTCTTGATCAACTATTAGTTGATCACATGCTTTTTCAAACTTTCATTTTATTGCTGTTTAAGACTTTTTATTGTATTCGTGTGCGCGAGACTTCGCATTTTAATACGTTTGCTCAGGATTTTAAACACTTTAGTCAGTTACTTTGGGTTTTGCGCAATTTTGGGCGCGTTATTATGTGCTTCTACAGGTATATAGACCATATTAGCTCAAGTTAGTGAGCTAATTCGAAGAAATCAGAAGGTTGCAGCAGCTATTCCAGTCGATCGATCGTGTCGTATGGTCGATCGATCGGCTGCCGCACGATGCATCAGAGCTTCATTCTCGACATTCAGTCGATCGACCGGGTGAGGTGGTCGATCGAACGTTGCCCATTCTTGTACTGTTTTCGACCTTTCCCCTGCTGTGTTTGGTCGTTTTGCAGACTTAAGGGAGTCTTCTCTCCTCTTTATTTTCCGCCATATTTCTGTTTTCTTCCGTTTTAATTTTTGCACATACTTACCGCGTCCACCTTGCTTTCTTGGTTTTATGCGTGGTATTTGCTGTCCTTTCAGGTACTTAATGGTAGCACTGCTAGCTACTGAAACCTCCTAGCTCACGCTGGTTTGGGGAGGTTTCTTTTTGTTGTGCTTAAAGTCTTGTGAGTTTCCGAGTTCTTACTTCATGCCTTATGTAGTTAATTTACGCAAATTCCCGTTTTCCTGTTATTTCATTACATGATTTTGCACAATGGGGACATTGTGCGATTTGGTTTGGGGAAGGGTTTTGCGTTGCATTTCATTTGCTTGCATTCACGTTTACATTTTTGCATTTCATTTGCTTGCATTCACGTTTACATTTTTGTCTTGCATTTGTTTTTTTTTTTTATTTTCCCTTATATATACAGAAAATTCAAAAAAATTGAAAAAATTTGAAAAAATTCAAAAAATTGCACGTTTATTTTATCATATAGGTCGAGTCGGAACGATAGTATTTCAATGATGACATTGCATTTGCATCTGTTTATGCCTAAGCCTTGCTAATTGACATGTTATTAGTAAAATTAGATATGCATAGTCTACGAGGTTTTGTTAAATTATTTGCTGGACTTGAAACTTGACTTTGATTTTTGGCAAACTACATCACTTTCTGAGATTTAGAGCCTATAACTGGTGACATCCATGACCAGTTTATCTAGGATTGTGAGTAGTTCTCCATATGAGACATGTTACATAAATATGCATAAATATGAATTCGATCTATTCGGTTTGTGGTTAGTTGACACATGTGGTAGAGGTTTTCCTTTATTCATTTTGCCCATAAGCTCTACACTGCCAAAAACAGCCTTTTTGTCCCATTACTACGTCCTACATTTAGCCTGCCCTTGTCAAGCTAGTAGTTTACGTCCTTGGGGTTGTTACTTCGTTTTTGGTGGCATATGCTCATTTTGAGATGAAGTTGGGAAGTTGGAAAAAGGAAAGAAAGAAAAAATTGGAAAGGAAAAAAAAAGAGAAAAGAAAAATGATTTGAAAAAGAAAGAAAAAAGAGAGTACTGTACTGTAGACGTGGTCGATCGACTGACCATCCTGGTCGATCGACTGATGCTCGAGAAGGAAAAGAAAAATCAATTCGCATAATTCAAAGTTTTTTTTTATATGGCGATTTTTGCTCCCATGTTATATTTATATCTTATGGGGAGTTGATTGATTAATTTTTATGGAGATTGTGAGTTTTGTGCTTGCTATTAGCACCGGTTTCATCGAAGAGTTTGAGCAAGTAGTTGGATATTGTCATATGGTTTTGTTAGGGTACTAGCTTGATCACCTGTACCTCCACGTTCCCATAAATGTTTTGCCTCTTCCTGCCCATTACCTCACATATCCCTTATCAACCTCGGCATGTGTCATGGTCATTTGTTTGGTTGGAATGCGTATGTACGGTTGTAGAGATCATTTTCATATTATATTGCAGGCATGTTCTTATAGGTCATAGTTAGGTGAGAGTCACTACAAAGTAAATTCTTTCTATCTTTTACATATACTCACCTGTATTTATTGAGTGATTTGAGCGATCCGTGAGAGTCCATATTGATAAGTCTCTATCGTTGACGGTTCAGCAGTTTTTGACGACTTCATAACTCGTTTGCATGATTTACATTTCTAATTGATTGTTGGTTGTTGCATTAAATTGGTTTAGGCCTTACAGTTTGCATTTCGCTCTGAGATTGAACTCGTTCCACTAGGTTTTAGGATCGAGTCTAGTTCTTGCTTGGGGACAAGCAAGGGTTTTGTTTGGGGAAGTTTGATGCGTGTCTTAATTATGATGTTTCACACCCCATTTTACACGCATTTCAGAGCTCATTTGTGTAGTTTATGCTACTATTTGCCCCATTTTGTCTACTTTCGTATTATTATGTAATATTTCAGATTTATGCGTAAATGAGTAGATATTGAGCTAAATCCGTCCCCGAGTACCTTGCATTGCATTTGACGTGAAGTAGAGACTCGAGAAATGAACTTGGTGCGCATTTCGAGGTCTGAAAGACGAATCCACGACGATTAAAAGCGGATTATTAGCTACTCTAGTCGATCGACTGGACCCTATAGTCGATCGACCAGAGCCCGACTTACAAGAACTCCTGTTCAGCATACCTCAGTTGATCGACTGCCTTGTGTGGTCGATCGACCAAGCCGCTATTCCAGACGTGAATTAAAAGATCGAGAATAAGCAAGCCCATAGTAGTTAGGTTTTGGAAATAAGAACTACGTTGTATTCTATATAACGTAAGCTAGGTTTTGAGAACAATCATCTAGTTTTTATCAAGCTTTGATTTAGTTTTAGTTCTATTTTCATAATTAGGGTTCGAGATTATTGCTCTTCCATTAATAAAATTTCCTTTCGCTTTCGGTTCTGGATCTCTCTCTACAATTCCTTTCGGTATT
This sequence comes from Silene latifolia, assembly GCF_048544455.1. NCBI lineage: Eukaryota > Viridiplantae > Streptophyta > Magnoliopsida > Caryophyllales > Caryophyllaceae > Silene > Silene latifolia. Next base: position 73,676,867 of record NC_133526.1, on the reverse strand, counting down.
CTTCTGCTCAGTTTCGTTGTTTATCTCATTCGTAGTATAGGAATTGCTAGAATACTCTCCCGAAAGCTAAATTTATCGTTTATTGTTAATTGTTTAATTCGTCGTTTTAATCATGAATTCTTCTGCTTTATTAGTCAATTTTATTGTTGTTCTTATCGTAGCCATGAGTAGCTAAATACCTCGTGCTAGGATGTAGGGGATCTGTAGAATTAGGCGGCAGTAGAATAGTACGACCTGAGTCGCGCCACGGTCGATCGACCGCACACCCTGGTCGATCGACTGGCCACGTGAGGTTTTTCTTGGTTTTAATTGCTTTAAATTCCATATTTGACGAATCGAGTGCACGCGACTAGTTGAATGCTTAGTAATTGACTGACCCATTAGATCGAAAGATAGAGAAGTTTGCTAGACTACCAATTAAAATGACTAAACTATGCTAAGATCGAAAGATAGGTAAAGTTTAGATTTTTAGTCACTTTTCAGGACGAGAGTCAGTACTAGTGATATTTGGGACCCGTAACGAGATCGAAAGACGCTACTTGTTGAGAGTGGACCGAGAGGACCTCTTATTTTACCGCCTCATGTGTTTATTTCAGACCTACTTAGTATGCGGCTGCCGAAACTACAGTGAACCGACCATCTTAGTACCCCTTTTATATTTGATTTTATACATTTCTTTAGTTTATTGCTCATTAGTTATAGACCAATTCAAAACAACCCCCCACATAATCGTTACCTTTGACTGAAATTAGACAACTAATAATTACATCTGCCTCTCTGTGGTTCGACCCTGCTACCGCTATCTATAGTTGTAGTGAGAAATTATAAATTTATCTTTGGTGCACAACGACGGGTATCAATTACATTGGATTAATTGATTTATGTCGAAAATACATTTAAAACGGATAATTTTAGAAAAGAAAGAATAAATAAATAAACAAACAGAAATTAGGTGATAATACGATTAATAGTAAATTAAATACGTAAACTAATAAACTAGGTCAAAGCGAAAGGGAGTTCAGGGGGATTTAACTCAACCAAGAACAAAAGCAGAGTCTGCGTCCCTTGGAAGAGGCACGCAGCTTGATTCTTTGCGTCTGTTCTCGGGTTGAGTTCTTCTTTGTGAAGCGGAATCGCATCTCGTTAATATTCGTAGGTTAATTTAATGCTTGATTATGAATAATTGACTCGGATAGAAGTGATTAACAGATTATTTACATGTGATTGAGTCATAAAAACGATAAAACACGGATAAAATTAATTAGAACGAATATATACAAGATTAATTAGGCCAATAATGGATTAAAACGAATTAAGACACATTAATTAGGTTAAACAGGTTATTAAGACGACGATGATAAACAGATGAAAATATATCAATGGTGAATTCCAGAGACTCAATATTAATGAATCGAACCTCTAAAACCCGAATTGATTTTCATGACGAAAACCCGCAAATATGAATTATAAGGGATTTAAGTCGGGAATTTAAAAGATGGATTAAATAATAAATATTTACATATTAGAATTATCATATTAGAATTATCGTGTTAATGAACAATAATCAAACAAATAAAACGAAACAAACAGACGAACAAAAGACGAAGGAAGAAGAAAGGAAGCAGGAACTGCGGCAGCCTCAGGAAGAGGCGCATCAGTTGCTGCGTTCTTTCTCGACGTTTGTCTCCTGTAAATCCGTAAAAAGGGTTTAAAACAATGTTTTATAAATCGGTTTTTTAAACGTATTTTCGACTAAATCTTACATTAATGATTACAAAAATGAATAACAATAATAGAATAAGGATTATACACCCTCAAACTTACATGTTTGACGAAGCGAGAATGACTAAGTTAACGTTTAGTGATGCTCGAGTCGAATGTACGACGAAAGTGCCCTCTAAGAGGAAAACGAACAAAATTGATTAAGTTGATTGATTGTGGAGTTGGTCAAATTGGTCGGTCATGCAAAATGAGGCTGGTACTCAGAAAGATTCAAGCTTACGCTGTCGAAAGTTCAAGCACGTAGACACCAAAAAGTAAGAACGTGGTCTAGAATGCAAAGGGAGAAGAGAAGGGCGGACACTCGCGTGAGAAATATGTGAGACCGAAGGTCTCTATTTATACTAATCACACGATGGAAATTAGGGTTTAGGAAAGGAGAGAAAGATCCGGAAACAACCGACTTAGGTTAAACACGGAAACTTGGACAAAAAGAAAACCTTGAGGAAAAGGCGCAGCAATGCTGCGTCCCTTGGAAGAGGCGCAACACTTGCTGCGTCCTTTCCTCAGCGGGTTCCTCCTGCGCAAGAAAGCGCGTTTGACAGCCTGTCGTATTTTAGGCATAACTTTCTCTACAAGACTCGGATTAAGGTGATTTTGGTGGCGTTGGAAAGCTATGAAATAGATCTAGAACTTTATGTGAAATATGCCTGACCCAAAAAAAGTCGTTATCACCTCGTAAAACGGGCCTAAAGTTCGGGTTGTCATTTTAACTAAATGAAATGCACATTTTGTAATGTAAACTTTTATTTTAGCTTAATGAAGTGACATGAGACTCAAAATGAGATATAATCTCAACATTTTATGACATCCTAACCTTAAGTAGACAAGCACATTGCTTTGACTCGGGATTTGATGGTTTTAGTAAATGAAGACGGTTTTTGACCCGGACTCCAAATGAACTCTAATTACTGCCTAAACAACCTTAATGACACCTAGATGATGACCATGAGGTAGACACAAGTATTTGAGCTATCACTTGACGATAAACTTATGAATTGTCATAAATCGTTCTATGTACCAAACATGCGGCCCAATCATCATCGGGTGGCTTGCGAGAGGTGCAGAAATGAGGTATCTAAAGAGCCCCCACTTTGACTGAGGCTTGGACAAGGCGAAAGTCAAAGTATAGCTCAATCGAAGATTACAACCTGACGACTATGGCGACGCGAGGTGGCTCAAGGGGTCTGAGCCAAGGACCCGTCATCGGGAACATTTTCGAGTCTGTCGACTATCGGGGAGGGTCATTTAAAGTCCATTAGACTACGTAAGGAAGCTCGCCAGCAATAAGAAGAGAACATACCTGAGATATCTTTCTCGAGATGTTTCCGGAGGTGCGTGGGAGCTATGGTTAAGCGTAGGAGCTAAGGGTAGGCGTAGGAGCTAAGGGTAAGACCTAAAAGTTATGTAAGGATTGTGCTAGGGTGTGGGAACTTCTGTAGAACGACACCTTTGTTGAACTCGGTGAGGAAACAAAAATTTCAAGGGTAGCAGGACGTAGGCGGGAACTGCTGGGGGAAATCTGCTTGGGTCGGTCTCAAGCGAACTCTGGCAAAAACTTGAAGTTGAATCTCCATGTCTCGAGAAGAACAATCGGCTGTCATGAACTCTCGCTGGGGGATTAATGAGGTTGAATCTCCATGTCTCGAGAAGAACAGTGAACGCTCGCTGGGGGATTATTGTGGTTGAATCTCCATGTCTCGAGAAGAACAATCGGCTGTCGTGAACTCTCGCTGGGGGATTATTGTGGTTGAATCTCCATGTCTCGAGAAGAACAATCGGCTGTCGTGAACTCCCGCTGGGGGATTGTTGAGGTGGAATCTCCATGTCTCGAGAAGAACAATCGGCTGTCATGAACTCTTGCTGGGGATTGTTGAGGTGTGTCGAAACACCGTCAGATAAAATTCGCTCGTTGTTGCAAGCGAAGTCTTGATAAAGTATTACTTCTGATACTTACCAGGATGGTTAGTAGCCACACAAGAATGCATTCTAATATATGCATGTAAGAAATTATCACATGGACCTCGAATGAGGAAACACATAGGCTTTGAAAAAGTCATTTCTTTTTAAAAGTCGTTTAAAACTTGTTCAAAGAAATTTGTCGTTTGTAATGCGTTTGCATATTCAATGGGCTTTAGACATAAGACTTGACATGACACAGATCTACTAGGAAGCGACGTGAAATGTAGACTTAGGTTTGACTGACGCGACAGTAACTTAGATTTGACTCAACACAAGGATGAGTTTGACAGACTTTGTTTAAGTATGCGCAACCCCTAGCCAAGTGTGGGTGACAATGTGTATCAGTTCCAAAGGTATAAGAATTGCAAGAATGATGAAGGCATATAAACGCAAGGCATGACCATGGATCATCTGTCTACTAGGACTTCTTTCACCACCGTTTGCTGTAAAAGAGACCCCTCTTGAGGCACGATGACTTGGAGAATTGATCTAAGATCTTTGTCATTGTCCGGACCGAGTACTAGCTAGACTTAGAGGAATAAAGGAAGGGTGGCATCTTGGAAGAGAGGCCCCCAGGATGAGAAGATAACTCTGGACTTTGGTAAAAAAGAGGCTAGGCGACAATAAGGAGCCCCTAATATAGAGGTGTTGGTTGTGGGAGGGATGTTAATTGAGGCTGGAAGGTTGAAATAGAGGTTGAAAGTTGATGGTTGAGGTGGTTGATAATTGATATTGAAAGTTGGAAGTGGGGATGGTTATGTCCTTGAGGACTGCCTACGTATTCACGTGAAGTGAAATCAAACCAGATCGTAGTTCTGAGGTTTGGTTAATTTTGTTTAGGTGTTGTGGTTGTATCCTTCTTGTGTAAGAAAAGATTGCCTACGTATCCACCTGAAAAGGTGAAATCAAACCATGCTTGTAGTTCAAGTGTGTGCCTAAGCTATGTTGTTAGGACCTTAAAGTGCAGGGGTCACAAGGGTAATATTCCTTTGGTGACTCGAAGAATCGATTTGAGATAACTCCCTTTGATCATAGACCAAAGAGGTATAATTAAGTTTGTAAAAAAAAATTCCTTAGTCCTGTGAGCACATTTAGTGGACCCTATGGATGATATGGGTATGTCCCATTCTAGCTAGAAAAGTATTTGAAGACTCTATGTATGGGTCAAGGTGCAACTGGATTGGATATTTGGAATGTGGAGCTTGGACATAAGAGGCTTTGATGAAGAAATCTATGGAGCTTGATTTTGTGGAGTTAAGGCTTCATGGGGCTATGGCTTGCAATGTGGCTTGGAAATGGAGTCTCTTGGCTTGATGTAGCCTGAGCACATAAAGGTAGGTTAAAATGACGTTGGATCAAGTTTCCATGTCTTGGCCCTAAAGGATGGGTATATTTGACAAGCTTTAGAGGAGTCTCAAAATTCCTAACTATCTCCTTGGTAACGGTCTCGAGAAGGACTTAGGGTGTGTGATGTGTGAAAGGCTAAGTGGGTTGCTAGCTAACCATCTTTATTGATGTCTTGATTCTATATAGACTTCAGCATTATTCGGCTCAATATTGTTCTTGATTCAGACTCAGATTCTTGGTCTAGAATATATCTCAGATTTTTGCTCAGATTCTTGATTCGGTTTTTGAGGATGACTTCAACTTTGGATATTGACTTGCTTGATTGAACCTCTTATTTTGACTCTTTTGTGTTGGATTATGGGCCTAATTTTGGCCTTGGATATTGACATCAGTTTCTTTTGATTGAGCCTTTTGTCTTTGATCATGGCTCGTATCGTCTTGGATGGACTTGGGTCAGACTAGCACCTTTTGATTTGAAACGGGTTGGTCTTTTAGTAACACGGGTTGTTTATTGTGGGGAATGGGCTTGACTTCCGTCATGGTTTGTTAACAAGGGAGACAGTCTGGATTCGTCCTAGAATCTCTTGAGATAGGCTCGTCCTAAACTGAGGTTATAGCAAGGTTTCTATTGCCAGACATGGAATAGGTAAGAAAAGAACACGGAGTTTCAGGTCCTCTACAACTTGGAATGGAACATCATTTAAGTGCACTCACATCGACTTGGAACGTGTGGTTGTTGTTCGTTTTAAAAAAATGTCTCAAATCAATTCTTATTATCACAGGAAATGGTAAAGGAAGAGATAGGATAGAATATGTGGAGTGAAAATTGTATTTTTATTGAAATGTATTTAACATAGACATGAGAAGACACGTGACTCGCGGGACAGCCCCTAGATTGTCACTAGTAATGAAAATGGACACGAAGAAAGATACTAGAACAATTGGGGAAAGAAAGCTTAAGACTCGGACTCGGACCCGGACTTTGACTCGATCTTAGATCTAGACTCGTAATCATCGGCCCATGCTTGAACATTTTCTCTTCTAGCAACTGGCTTTGGCATCCGGCTTTGAGCATTCATCCATTTGAACACCTCGTCCTCATCATTGGGAATACTAGAAGGGTAAAGGCCCAAGAGACATTCCTGTCTTTGAAGAGTAAGACACCCATGAGGGTCATTCTGTTCTCTTAACGGACCGAGGGTCGATAAAGATATCTTGCCGTGATAGAGAATATAGTGGATGGTATATTTGAGTTTGGAGCATTCTTCAGTGTCGTGTCCATTACCCCTATGGAATAAGAAATATTGAGAACCGTCCCAGAAGCGACCTCTCCTCTCGTACTTAGGGTCTGGGGTTGGACCGATTGGTTGGATCAGTCCTTTGGCAAAGAGTCTTTTGAAGGCTACCGTATAAGGTATGCCTAAATTGGAGTATTACCTTGAATGCCGAGTTCCTCTTTCTGGTGAAGGTTCTATAACCTTTACGTCAGTAATGTAGATTGTTTGATTGTTGGGTGTAGACGTGGACAGTGAACCTTTTTGAATGACTTCATTGACACGAACAATCTCTGCCTATAATTTTTAGACGGTTTTGATGCCACCTTTCAAATGAGAGGTGTAAACTGGGTGTACACAGTCAATAACGTCCTCAACCAATGTCGCCTCCTTCGACTGGTCGGGTATTTGTGAATCTAATTTTCTTCTTTTCACCAAATGATTGGTGGGTCGTTCATCTTTTTTATCATCTGTGATATCGAACTCCCTATAAGATCGCTTAACTTCTGTACCCAAACATTTTAGGAGTGAGACAGAAATCCTACCATCTTCAATCCTATCTTGTATGACATGCTTGAGCTTATAACAATCTTCGGTACCATGCCCCCTACCCCTATGTTATTGACAATATAAATTGCCATCCCACATTTTAGATTTCTTTTCTGGATCTGGTGTAGGTCCTATTGGTTGAAGAAGACCTAAAGAGGATAATTTGTTCAAGGCTAGGGCATAAGGTATTCCTAGATTTGTGAATGACCTGGGAGAGTTGTTTAATTTCTTTGACGAAGGCTCCATGTGGTTGCCTTTGATTTTGACTTCTGGATGAGAAGAACTAGGAATAGATCGCTCTCTTTTTACTTTATCCTCTAGACCATGAGGTTGAGGGGTTGTCTGGACACTCTTCATCTTGAAAGATTGGGTCTCAAGCTTCTTCTCCATTTCAGCAAATTGATTCCCCATGTTGGAAAGCCGAGAGTTTAGAGTATCAATGGCTCCCTCTATCTTGGAAAGCATGAGCATTCCACTTTCAACATCATCCTTCTTCGGCGCTTTGATTTCTTTGTCATCACGAGGATCGAGGAGATGAGAAAATTCTAGGAATGATTCTTCATCGTGTTTAGTGCTGTTAGACCCAAGAGGGTCGGTCCCATCAAATTGCTCCACAAATGGTGGCATCAGAAGCTTGCCATCCTCGATCATATCCTGAATAATATGCTTTAGCTTATATCACATCTTAGTATCGTGTCCCCTACCTCGATGGTACTGACAATATGAATTGCCCTTCCATCTAGGCAGTATCTTTTCGGGGTCTGGGGTTGGACCAATTGGATGAAGTTTTCCTTGGGAAACTAGTCTTTTTAGAGCTACTTCTTATGTGATTCCGATGTCAAGGAATTCCCTATGAGCCCGTCCCGGCCTTCTGGGCGGAGTTTGCAAGAGGTTAACTCCCTTGTCTTCATTGGCCTTCTTAGATGGGCTAGTTGTGTTGAAGCTATGCCCTGGCCTTGGGGTATGAGAAGATGTTAAAGGTTTCATCATATATATCTTGTTTTCCATATTGATGACACGAGCGCTCAAGTCTTCGACGGTGGCCTGAAGCTTAATGACTGCAGCACTTAGTTCTTCGACGTCGACAGATAAACGTTCTTGAACACTTTCATTGGAAATTGCAGAATTCATACCGAGAAGAAAATGATGCGCATTACAACTTGATTTGACGTGGAATAACGCATACTAGAGCAACAAACAAAGGATACATGACGAGACGGGATGACTAGACTCTTAACTTGTGAATCCAGGAAATGTCGTGAGTGACTTCTCGTGTTTGGATTCACGGTGTTTGACCTTGACCTTTAGACTCGAGTGTTGACTTTGACAGAGTGACATTTATGTGGTTGACTTTATTGACGGGATTGGCGACACGTGTTAATTCTAATTCGTGTGTTTAAGACAGACTTGACTCGAGGTTCGGGTATGTGTGTCCCAAACGTGTACTAGGAGAATTCAAGAAACGGACATGGGAATGACTCGATGTGTTAGACTCGAGTGTGTGAGACTAGGTGTGGAAATGTTTAGCTCCTAATTGAATTGCGGTAGGGGGTCCAAAATGACGGCGTGACGCCTTAGGACTTGACTTGAATTTTGAAAAGACCCAAAATGTAAAGGAAGACGAGTTTATGACCCGACCGAGTTCCGACTAAGACATAGCCGGTTTGAATTTTGACTCTAACTTAGCCCAATTGAATTTATATACTTACATTTACACGGTTTGAAAAATATTTTGGTTTTCTCTTTTTTCTTTTTCCTTTTTTTTTCGGACCTTTTTTTGTTTTTTTGTTGTTGTTTTTTATTTAGTTTTGAAATGGGTTTTAGGCCCGAAGTTTGACTTGACATTTGGACAGAGTTTTGACTAGTTTTGCGCTAATATTGGCCTATTTCGAAAATTTTACATTTTGAAAGAGGTTTTGATTTTCACAAAATTCGTCATGGTTTCGTTAAGAAAATGGTGATCACATACAAGCATTTATACATGCATTATAACGGGATGTTGAGTGCATTTAAAAGGGTTTTGGCTTAAAAGGGTGGGTTGCCATACCGAACGATCAAACCCGGTGTCTGTGGAGAGGCTCGTACCAAATAGGAGTAAGGCCGATTCCTAGTCCATTTCCTCGAGTAGTGAAAGCCCTTGATACAAACAAGAGTAAGTACCATGGTATGGATGACGTCAATCACTATCCATCATTAGGCCCAAATAAGAATTTGGACAATCTAGACGGGACGATTGGTCGAATGGGTTGGGTTGGGCCTAGGATGGCCGAATAAAACGATCTAGGAAGACCCAGTCATGAAAACCAAAAACTGTCTTGTACAAACTATTCCCTAACCTTGTTCAAGTTTCACCCTTGGCTACACGTAAGTGTATTATTCCCTAGCGGAGTCGCCAAACTGTAGACGCGGGCCCACGGCGGCGAAAAGCGAGCAAGATTTTCTATGCATTTGTGGAGTCTCCACAAATTTATTGTGGAAAATTGGAAACCGTTCGAATGCCTCGTGCCATGTCAAGACACAAAGTAGTGACATGAACACCAATAACTCGTTACCCTTAGCATTCTATGTCTAGAATGACTCTCGTGGATGCCAATGAACACGGATGTTCACAGAGATATGGAGTAAGGGGTGAGGGTACGTATTAGGAAGCTCTTTTGATTGAACACCTAATCCCGCCAGCCTCGGTAGCGGCCTCTACTAATGATTAGGGAAATTGTCTATACTCGATATGTTGTCGATTTATATGCATGCAATGCAACATTCATTAGATTAATCATAGCATGTGAGAATTAATACTAAGTCGGTTATCACGTAATTTAACATGCAATTGAGTCGAAGTAGAAATTTAATATCGATTACATGTGAGAGCATACAAGCAATACGATAAAAGAAATACAATAAAAATACAATAAAGAAAATTACAATAATTACATTGGATTAATTGATTTATGTCGAAAATACATTTAAAACGGATAATTTTAGAAAAGAAAGAATAAATAAATAAACAAACAGAAATTAGGTGATAATACGATTAATAGTAAATTAAATACGTAAACTAATAAACTAGGTCAAAGCAGAAATGGGAGTTCAGGGACAGAACTCAACCAGGAGCAGGCGCAACAGAGATGCGTCCCTTGGAAGAGGCGCAGCAGTTGCTGCGTCTGTTCCTGGGCTGAGTTCTGGCTGTGAAGCCGGAACTGCATCTTGTTAATATTCGTAGGTTAATTTAATGCTTGATTATGAATAATTGACTCGGATAGAAGTGATTAACATATTATTTACATGTGATTGAGTCATAAAAACAATAAAACACGGATAAAATTAATTAGAACGAATATATAGAAGATTAATTAGGCCAATAATGGATTAAAACGAACTAAGACAAATTAATTAGGTTAAAAAGGTTATTAAGACGGCGATGATAAGCAGACTAAAATATATCAATGGTGAATTCCAGAGACTCGATATTAATGAATCGAACCTCTAAAAACCCAAATTGATTTTAATGACGAAAACCCGCAAATATGAATTATAAGGGATTTAAGTCGGGAATTTAAAAGATGAATTAAATAATAAAGATTTACATGTTAGAATTATCATATTAGAATTATCGTGTTAATAAACAATAAACAAACAAAGAAAACGAAACAAACAGACGAACAAAAGACGAAGGAAGAAGAAAGGAAGCAGGAACTGCGGCAGCCTCAGGAAGAGGCGCAGTAGTTGTTGCGTCCTTTCTCGATGTTTGTCTCCTGTAAATCCCTAAAAAGGGTTTAATACAATGTTTTATAAATCGGTTTTTTAAACGTATTTTCGACGTAAATCTTACATTAATGATTACAAAAATAAATAACAATAATAAGATAAGGATTATACACCCTCAGACTTACATGTTTGACGAAGCGAGATTGACTAAGTTAACGTTTAGTGCTGCTCGACTCGAATGTACGACGAAAGTGCCCTCTAAGAGGAAAACGAACAAAATTGATTAAGTTGATTGATTGTGGAGTTGGTCAAATTGGTCGGTCATGCAAAACGAGGCTGATACTCAGAAAGATTCGAGCTTACGTGGTCGAAAGTTCAAGCACGTAGACGCCAAAAAGTAAGAACATGGTCTACAATGCAAAGGGAGAAGAGAAGGGCGGACACTCGTGGGAGAAATATGTGAGATCGAAGGTCTCTATTTAAACTAATCACACGACGGAAATTAGGGTTTAGGAAAGGAGAAAAAGATCCGGAAACAATCGACTTAGGTTAAACACGGAAACTTGGACAAAAAGAAAACCTTGAGGAAAAGGCGCAGCAGTGCTGCCAGATACGTGCATTTTATATAGTCTTTTTAGGCCTTTTTATGCACGTATTTCTATGCTATTATCGTAGTTTTATGCTACGAAATGCCCCGAATATGCTACTTTGGTTTGTTTTGTCTTATTTGCAGGAATGAACCAGAAAGTAGTGAAATCAAGCCTTTTACCGTCCATTTAGCATGCATTTGGAGGAAGAGTGAATTTGGAGCGGGAATGTAGCTATTTTGAGATGCAAAGAAGAAAGATAGCTAGGCGAGCAAAGGAAGAACTTCAAATTGCTATTGCCTACTTTGAAGAGCCATATCTAGAGTTCTACAACAGATATTCAGGTGATTATAATTGGAGATGAAAGCTTGTCCTCTTAGCTTTCCAACGCCACCGGAATCGCCCTGTTTGCCCAAGTAACGAAGAAATGGCAGCCGTTTGAAGTTCAGTGCGCGAAGTAGGAATTGTGTGTTGGAAAGTACTCGATCGAGTCCTTTTTCTACTCGATCGAGTAGATTCAATTTAAGGTTTACTCGATCGAGTAGATTTTCTACTCGATCGAGTGGTTTAAGCTTAATTTTACTCGATCGAGTGATTTTAAGTTACTCGATCAAGTGGTTTTGATGTTACGCAGGATTAATTAAGTTGGGCTTAATTTCGGGATAGACTTTTGTTTTCCTATTTAAAGCTTTCATAATTAGGTTAAGGGATATATCTTATCATACATCTCTTAGTTTACATCTCAACACTTTGCTACGATTATTCGGGATTCGGATTTGGCTTGCTACGATTTCCGATCTACAACTTTGTAACCGTAATCTTTCCCTTTTAATTCATTCTTGTTTCTTTATTGCTTTTATTATTCCTCTATTTAGTTATCATATCTTATGTTATTAGATTAGCAATTGCTAGTGTAGTATCCCGAGCCATACGTAGCTAATTCCTTTAATATGTTAGAACTAGGGAAACTGTGGTAGCAATATGTTAGGATCGACATGATTAGATTAGTTTTGCGACAAAAATTGTATTAAGCAATATAATTGTGATTAGGTTGAATGAATGCATGCAGGAGACAGATTAATTAGTTACCCCCGACCTAGATCGAAAGATTGGAAGGGAAGGCTTGCTTAATTACAATAGGTGATACCTAACTAGGGCAAAAGCTAAATTAGGGAGACCCTAGGGCGATTAGAGACCGAAAGGGTATTATCGTAGGTTTAAGGACCGAAAGGTGACGACCTCGCTCTTTTTATCAATAATTTAATCGACTCAGTTGACCCGATAGTGTAGTTGCCACGGTAGACCGATTCCTAGCATATTTTCTCTCTTATTACTCTGCTCTTATTTTCTCGTACTCTTTCTCTCTTTGCTTTAGATTAGTTTTAGATTAATTACAATCAATTAACCCCCGTTACTCATAGACTAAAATTAGACAGATAAATCTCATTTTGCCTCCCTGTGGAGATCGACCCTACTTGCTGCTAGTTTCTGTTAGTTGTATTTAGGTTTATTTTTGATTCAGAAACGACGGTATCAAATTTTGGCGCCGTTGCCGGGGAGGCAGCGCAGTTTTATCTGTTTTTTTTAGTTTATTTCTTGTCTCAGGGAACTTTAGTTCCTTGAGACCGTTCTTATGTCTTCCATTCTTAGATTTCCGCAGGATGAGAACGAAAGGTTTGGTGCTTATATAGACAGGTTGGAGGAGTTTCTCGAACCAAGACGAGGAAGGTTTTCGGGAGATCAAATATGCCAGTCTATCATCCGGGGAATTAATGCCCCTACGCGAGCATACCTCGAGGCTAATGGTAAGTGGGATTTCGAAGGAATCCCCGTAAAAGAGGTTTTAGAATTTTTTGATTGGTTTGCTGCTGAAACTGTTAAACCCAATTTCTCTCTTCATATTGACTCAGACGAGGGGATGGGTGAGACTTTAGAAACCAATATAGAGGATGCTATAAAATTTGACGCAGACATAGAGGAGACTACTAGTGTGGTGGACAATCCTTTCTATAGGGAAAATTTAGAACCTCTTTATGATTCTTCCACAGATAGTGAGGACGAATGGGAGGGTCTCTTTGAGAACTTCCCTACTGACGAGTCTACTGATAAGGGGAGTGAGGAGAAAATTTTTGACCGTCTTGAGGTTAAATGGGATAGTTATGATGATATAGTAGATGAACCTATTATAGAGGACCCAATTGACCCAATTGACTTTACCGTCCCTTGCATTTGGGATGAATACCCACCTTCTCTTTTAGCAGACCAGATTACTCCACCTCACAATATAAACCCGTCAGTGCATCTGGATTATACTCGCATTATTTTTGAGTCAAATGCTCATGAGCTCTCTTATTTTCCACTCGCGGTTAATTTAAGCTTCTATATTCCGCCCTTAGCTGGAGGGAGGAATAATTTTGTGGATGTTTTTAGGAGCTGTCATAGGAAATTTGTTAGACTTAAATGCTATTTCATTTTAATTTCCTATGCTATTGCTATTTTATGGTGCTACTTACATTTTTGTGTAGCACATGCGCAACTGTTTGATCGGTTGCTGCGCGCTTTGAGCTGTTTTGACTAGGCTAATTAGAGCAGCTGGATGAAAAAGAAGGTCGAGCTGGGACCTGTCTGAAACTAGCGCTACCCCGGAGGCAACCCGGAGATTTATTTTTAGTTATTTTTCAAACATTGCATTTTATTTCAGTTGTGTGTAATAATTGGTCTTCGTACCATAGACTATATCAGTATGCTTGCTTTGTTAGTTTTGCGAGCTGTTTTTATTGCGTCTTTTGCAGGAATATACTAAGGATCACTCGATTGATTACTTTTTGTACTCGATCGAGAGCTTTTGCTGCTGAAATCACTCGATCGAGTACTTATTCTACTCGATCGAGTACCTGCAAAAAAAAAAAAAAAAAAAAAAAGAAAGTACTCGATCGACCACTATTCCTCTCGATCGAGCTGTTTTGGATGCCCATTGCTTGGATTAGCTTCTTGTGACGATGTTTCGGAGCTATTAGTGACCTCCCACGTTGCTGGCTGGTTTGGGGAGGTCTCTTATTCGCGCAATCTTGTGAGCTTTCCGTATTTACTCTCTTTCTCTTTTAGTTTGCATTTCCATTCCATGTTTTGGTACAATGAGGGCATTGTACGGTTTGGTTTGGGGAGGTTATGCATCCATATTTATGTCTGCATCTTGTTTTTATTGCATTTCTGTTATCACGTTTAATTTCAGTATGCATTTATGTTTATTTTCATAAAAATCAAAAATCTCATAAAAATTGAAAAATTTCAAAAATTCAAAAAATATTCACGTTTATTTTTGCATATAGGTTGAGTCGGAACGGTAGATTTCTGTGATGAAATTGCACTTTAACTTGTCTTTTTACTTGAGCCTTGGACTTTATTGCTAGTTATTAGCTGAGTCTTGCGGATATCTACGAGTTTTTGTTCAAATATAGCTGACCGTGTAGACTTGACCTGATAAATTGGCAACCTACTCTACAATTTCCGAGTTTTAGAGCCTTATAACTGGTGACATTCATGACCGGTTCATGTAGGAATTGAGAGTAGTACTCCTTGCATAGCATGTTCATTATTTTTGCACTATTATGACATTCGATTTCTTGTCAAATGTATACATTCGGGTTTGTGGTCGGTGTCACATGCATGGAGGTGCTTATAAATTTTCCCCTTTTCTTATATTTTTCACCCATATAGCTCCACTTAAGCCAAATCTTGCCTTTTTGACCCATTAGCTACATCCAAAACTCAGCCTGCCTAGTCAAGCTAGTTTAGTTTGTCTTTTGTGGTATATTTTTCCGTCTGCAGATTGGTCGTGTGTATTTTGATTGGAGTTGGTGTGTATAAGAAGGGAGAAAAGAAAAGAGAAAAAAAAAGAGTTGAAATTGAAAAATAAAAGAGAAGTGAAAAACGTGAAAAGAAAAGAAAAAAAGAAGAAAAGAAAAAAAAAGGAAAAATTGAAAAAAAAAAGGAAAAATCATGTGAAAAGCCAGGAAGAAGAAGGAAGTTGTAAAAATTTTAAGTTGGTTGATTTTCATTCCGTCTGTATTCATTTCTATCTTGTGACGATCTCACTCCTCCGTTTTATCCCATATTTTTGAGGAGATTGTGTATGAGATTAGTGAGATGTGTGCCAAAGAAGGGCACTTGTACTTTATTTTACAGTCAGCTGAGGATTGGATGGTCCTATATGGTCTTGTTTAGGAACTAGCTTGACGCTTTACCTCCACATTTCCATAATTTGTTTTGCCTTTTCTCACCTGAACCTCACTTTCCCATATCATTTGTAAGCCCTCAGCTGTGACGGACATTGTTGGTTGGAATGTATGTGTAGTACTTGAATCGTCTATCATCTTTGTTACATGCATGTTATGTAGGTCGCAGTCTAGGTGAGTGACTGTTTCTCTTTCTCTCTTATACATATACTTTCACCCTTTGCTTCATGAGAGAAGAGTGACTACGTGAGAGTCCGATTTTGTCGGTCTTGCAAGGTCGATAGGTCAGCTTTATTTATGGACATCTTATAATTCGTTTGCGTATTGACCATTGTAGTCAGAATCGTTGATTTTAGTTTGCATTAAACTGGTTTAAGTAGACAAGTAATAGCTAGCTCTGAGTTATCTTTTCCGTTCCATTAGTTTGCATTTAGTTTACTCGAGTACGAGTAAAGGTTTGGTTTGGGGAGATTTGATACGTGCATTTTATATAGTCTTTTTAGGCCTTTTTATGCACTTATTTCTATGCTATTATCGTAGTTTTATGCTACGAAATGCCCCGAATATGCTACTTTGGTTTGTTTTGTCTTATTTGCAGGAATGAACCAGAAAGTAGTGAAATCAAGCCTTTTACCGTCCATTTAGCATGCATTTGGAGGAAGAGTGAATTTGTAGCGGTAATGTAGCTATTTTGAGATGCGCAAAGAAGAAAGATAGCTAGGCGAGCAAAGGAAGAACTTCAAATTGCTAGTGCCTAATTTGGAGAGCCATATCTCTAGTTCTACGACAGATATTCAGGTGATTCTAATAGGAGATGAAAGCTTGTCCTCTTAGCTTTCCAACGCCACCGGAATCGCCCTTTTTGCCAAAGTAACAAAGAAATGGCAGCCGTTTGAAGTTCAGTGCGCGAAGCAGGAATTGTGTGTTGGAAAGTACTCGATCGAGTAGATTTATGTTCGATCGAGTCCTTTTTCTACTCGATCGAGTAGATTCAATTTAAGGTTTACTCGATCGAGTAGATTTTCTACTCGATCGAGTGGTTTAAGCTTAATTTTACTCGATCGAGTGATTTAAAGTTACTCGATTGAGTGGTTTTGATGTTACGCAGGATTAATTAACCCGTGTTGGGCTTAATTTCGGGATAGACTTTTGTTTTCCTATTTAAAGCTTTCATAATTAGGTTAAGGGATATATCTTATCATACATCTCTTAGTGTACATCTCAACACTTTGCTACGATTATTGGGGATTCAGATTTGGCTTGCTACGATTTCCGATCTACAACTTTGTAACCGTAATCTTTCCCTTTTAATTCATTCTTGTTTCTTTAATGCTTTTATTATTCCTCTATTTAGTTATCATGTCTTATGTTATTAGATTAGAAATTGCTAGTGTAGTATCCCGAGCCATGCGTAGCTAATTCCTTTAATATGTTAGGACTAGGGAAACCGTGGTAGCAATATGTTAGGATCGACATGATTAGATTAGTTTTGCGACAATAATTGTATTAAGCAATATAATTGTGATTAGGTTGAATGAATGCATGCAGGAGACCGATTAATTAGTTAGCCCCGACCTAGATCGAAAGATTGGAAGGGAAGGCTTGCTTAATTACAATAGGTGATACCTAACTAGGGCAAAAGCTAAATTAGGGAGACCCTAGGGCGATTAGAGACCGAAAGAGTATAATCGTAGGTTTAAGGACCGAAAGGTGACGACCTCGCTCTTCTTATCAATAATTTAATCGACTCAGTTGACCCGATAGTGTAGTTGCCACGGTAGACCGATTCCTAGCATATTTTCTCTCTTATTACTCTGCTCTTATTTTCTCGTACTCTTTCTCTCTTTGCTTTAGATTAGTTTTAGATTAATTACAATCAATCAACCCCCGTTACTCATAGACTAAAATTAGACAGATAAATCTCATTTTGCCTCCCTGTGGAGATCGACCCTACTTGCTGCTAGCTTCTGTTAGTTGTATTTAGGTTTATTTTTGGTACAGAAACGACGGTATCACTGCCTCCCTTGGAAGAGGCGCAACACTTGCTGCATCCTTTCCTCAGCGGGTTCCTCCTGCGCAAGAAAGCGCGTTTGACAGCTTGTCGTATTTTAGGCATAACTTTCTCTACAAGACTCGGATTTAGGTGATTTCGGTGGCGTTGGAAAGCCAAGAAAGAGATCTAGAACTTTATGTGAAATAGTCCTGACCCAAAAAAAGTCGTTATCATCTCGTAAAACGGGCCTAAAGTTCGGGTTGTCATTTTCACTAAATGAAATGCACATTTTGTAATGTAAACTTTTAGTTTAGCCTAATGAAGTGACATGAGACTCAAAATGAGATATAATATCCAAATTTTATGACATTCTAACCTTCAGTAGACAAGCACATTGCTTTGACTCGGGATTTGACGGTTTTAGGAAATGAAGACGGTTTTTGACCCGGACTCCAAATGAACTCTAATTACTGCCAAAACGACCGTAATGACACCTAGATGACGACCATGAGGTAGACACAAGTATTTGAGCTATCACTTGACGATAAACTTACGAATTGTCATAAATCATTCCGTGTACCAAACATGCGGCCCAATCATCACCGGGTGGCTTGAGGGAGGTGCTGAAATGACGTATCTACACTTACCTCTGTCTCTGCAAAGAGACTTGGTTTGACAAAATTTCAATGCACGAACATGATCGTACAGATGGCCGATCGCTCATTATCACGACCGTTAGGAGTCTTAGAGGACATCCGTGTTAGGATCGGGAAATTCTTTATTCCCGTTGATTTTGTAGTCATAGACATACCTGAGGACACATACACTCCCATTATTTTGGGAAGACCGTTTTTGCATACTGCTCATGCAGTAATTGATGTCGGGTGTAAAACCCCAAACTACCGGACCAAGGTAATTAGGGCGTTATCGTCTCGGTTTCCCGAGGTAATGGAATCGAAATTACAATTAAGAAACTTTATTAATAAACACAAGTTTAGTTATTAAAATTATGAACTAATAAATAAAATGCAACTCGTCTATGACTATGCCATCTACTTAGTAACTATGTACTCGACTCCAAGTCTGTCGCTCGGCCCGAATCCTGATCATGTCAACAAACAAACTTGCACATAATCTGCTCCCTATATGGCCAAAGAACATCATATGGATCAAAACAGGACACCACAAAAGAGACAAGTGACAGATACAGGCACACAAACGTCAGTTTCAATGCACCGATAAAAGATGGCACAACTAAAGTGCGAACATGCAAAACGACTACCAAAATGAATGACATAATACAACGAGACCACTATCACGGTACCGGGACACGCCCAGGCATACCGACAACCACACAGGTACCGAGACACGTCCAGACGTACCAATAACCACAAACAGGTACTAGGAAACGCCCGGACGTACCGGGTCCGGAAGCCAACCGGATCCCCTGCCAAACGTCGTGTCTCAACCACACAAGTCCCTCTGACACAAGTCATTAATGTGCACATCCCTCTTGGAGTGGAAAGCTCCAAGAGGCGACTCAAGTGTAAGACGGTCTCCCAAACGTCTTACGTCTCAAAATAACAACAACAACACTAACTATACGACAATAACAACAACAACACTAACTATACGACAATAACAACAACAACACCAAGGCATGAACCACAACCAACATAACATTATCGTCCTCTTAATGTTATGATTACCACTAAGCATGTTATAATACAACTGCCCTAATTATGCTAGGCTAACTACAACATCAAAATAAATTACATTAAATCATTGAAACCGAGTAGGATTAACCTGTTAGAAATATCGGTATATTTCATCAAGAAAATTCGGATTATAACGAAATTATGAAATATGAAATTACGAGTCATAAACGAAATGCATAAACAAAAGAATAGAGATTAGAATTAACCTCAGATCCTAGCAATTTGGCCTAAGAACAAATATCGAGATCGATATTCTCCTAATCGTTGCACCCAAAATGCTCCGAGAAAAGCCTTTTTCTTGCTAGAAAGAGAACCCTAATTCCTAATAATTTTTAGGGTTTTGTAATGAGAGTATCGAGTAAAAATCAAGAGAGAAAATGATCATTCCCTCTCTCCTATTTAACCGTCCAAAAGGAGAAAAGAGGGGCAAATCTTTTTCTTATTTTTCTCCCCTTTAAACGTGTAACAACCAAACAAATAAGGAGAAAATCTTCTTATTTTAGGTTGTTATCACATTGTATAAAATGTGTATCATTATCAATTATCATTTATGTCGTCACGTATTAATAAGTCCACACACAACAGTTTGTAGTCGATTTATTAATACATGTCTGTCATCATATATTATGACAATTTCGTATAATATATACATTAACTATAAATATCGCATATTTATAATTTGCTAATTAAATATAACCGTTTATGTGTAATTACGAATTAACATCTTAATTCGTTTAAGCTAACATTATATACATTAATTAAATATAACAGTTTATATTCAATTTACGAATTAACAATTAATTCGTCTCAGCTGATATCATTTAATTGTATTAAATAATCGACTCATCATCACATTGACTAACCTTTTAATCAAATACATGGACTAACCTTTTAGTCATATAAGGCATCAATGTGATTATATTTTCATATAATCACATCTCTCAAACACATTGTTTAGGTGTGACTTTTCGGGACCAGTTAATCACAACCATCAGTATGATAATAACGTCAAACTTCTAGCAAGCCTACCGTTATTAGTAAACGTTAATCAACTGATAAAATACTAAGTATACCCTGTGAACCTATAAGAGATTTATACACGTTATCACACTAAATGTGGAGGACACTAGCTCCAACAATCTCCCACTTGTCCTTACAAGTGTATGTGCGATAACCGATTCTCATATCCTTAATTTCTCACACTCAATGTAAAACAATTTGCAAAATCCGTATTCACAAAGGTTGTATTTTACAAGTGATCAATATCAAGAGTGGTTTTCCCGACTAGAGAGTAACTTAACTGATAAACGAATCATCATTTGAGCATGGCCATGCATTTCAGTTACAACTCCTCGCACTACTACAAAAAACGTAATAGACATCACTCAATAAACATCCGATTTTCTAAAAAAATTGATGTCCATTTATAGACATCAGAGTTTTGAAAAAAGCCGATGTCTATAAAATTCAATATGCATCGGTTTATTTAAAAGACTGATGCCTATGAAATTCAACTTTAATAGACATGGGACAATTAAACATCTGATGCCTATCAATTTTTAGAAACTTCCAGTACTTAAAATGCCTCGTCCTCTTTTACTCATTTATATACTCTCTCTTTCTGATTTCCCCAACCTACATCATTTTCACTCTCTCAACCCTAACACTATAGACTACTCACCACGGCCGACGACCACCAGTTCACCTGGGTCAAACCTTTGCCGCCATTGGCTGTAGACCTTCGTCATTCTCCATAGCTAATAACCGACCGAATACCTTCATTCGCCGTTGGCCGCCAACTTTCGCTCTCACCTTTCGACCACCGCGTTTTGCCCGCCGCCAGCCTCTCTTCCAGAATCCATCAAGGTATATTTTCGATTCTAATTAATTCAATCTTCTATATTTTTTGCTTGGTTCAATTTAGGGTTATGTTTCTTTCAAATTTAGGGTTTAGGTTCTCTAATTTGTAAATTGGGTTCATTTATGTATTCTTTTGTGTATTCTAAAAGAGTAGTATACGATTAACAAATATTTTGTTGTGTTGATGCTGAAGTAGTTGACATAAGCTGCGATTTACCGTTCAGTTTAATTGTAGTTGAAGCTAATAAACATAGCAAATCTCTAATTCTACTCGTTAATCAAAATGTTAGTGATGATAATCGAGTGCCTTGCTTCATTTCGTCTCCTATATGCGATTTTCGAATATATGCTATAAGCACTAATTTTTTTTATATAATGCAACACCATGATATGAATATGCTTGAACAAATGTGAGTGAATTCAGCTACCCATTTTTATGCGTTTGGCCCAAAAAGTAGAGTCAAATTGTTGTGTTGAAACTAGGATTACCGGAGTAGCTAACGCCCCTATGAGTCGCTAATTGATTTGCAAATCATTTGGGTATTGATTCACTTGTATATGTGCTGACTACTGAGTACTCCTAAATTAACAAATAGGACATAAGATTTGACATTTGTAGCCAAAGTGAAGTGTCAAATTAAAATAGCTTTTAATATCAAGAGATTGAAAAATTTCATGGTTAGAATCAACTGTTTCAATTGCTTGACATCATTGTTTAGAGATGAATATTTTGTGAAACAATACTTTAAGCCATTTTCCAGATAACTAACTGATTGTTTTTTTCTTTTCAAATACTACCTAAACTTTAACCTCATTTGCTTATAACTACTACATAATCCAGTAACTTTCTTTGGATTTTTCTAGTTTCATCTACTTTAATTTAATTTTTCTGTACCAGCATCAAAGAACAACTATAGTCACAAACATTGTGACGTTAGATAGGCTCACAACATTTATTGAGAAGAAACATAGTGAGTTTAAATTTAATTATCTCAGCATATGATTTTTTTTTGTGTGGGTTATCTCAGCATATGATCTGCCTGGTTATTCAACTTAAAGCTATAGATAGTTTTCTTAACTAGAAAACTCTTATAGGAAACTCTTGTGGCCTCTGTAATTGCAGGAGGAAAGCATGACAGGTGTAAGCGAGGGTATAAGAATGTAATCGGTGAAGCTATTCACCCGCTATGATTCATTTTCCCTTTGCATAGATACAAGTTTACTTGAGTAAAATAATTGTATTCTGGCCGGTGTCATATTTTTGCTTCAGTTTCTCTCTGAACCGCTTCTATTAGGGTCACCTCAAACTGAAGTGACAACTCTTCATAAGTACCTCTGTTGTTTGAGACCTTTTGAGTGGCATACTTGGTTAGTTAGTACTAAGTAGCTCAGTTCTTATACGCTTTGCATAGTCAAGTTTCTTTGGTTAGCTGTTCATTCTTTCCTTGGTTAGCTGTTCATTCTTTGCATTTCATTCTTTGCATTTCACAGTTCAAATATGGCTACCTGTTCATTCTTTTTATTTCACAGTTCAATTATGGCTCAATATTGATTTATTTACAACTCATTTCAAATCCTTTCCTGTTACATCTATGCAGGTGACCATCCAGAAGATGTCAAAGCAAGGCCGAAAGTTTGGGCACAGGCGATGGCATGTACTATTAAAGCGGCAAAGAGAGCGATAGCAAACTAAAATGACACAGGGCCAATGCTTGGCATGGATACTTGGTTAGTTAGTACTAAGTAGCTCAGTTCTTATTTGCCCGGTGGCATACTTCATAAAGAGTATATTTTCATGTCACTGGTAACACATTTTCTCATTAATATTCCGTCTGATTTCAGGTGCCTCAAATTTTCCACGATTCGCTTCTGATTATGGCTTGTTTAATTTACTTACCATTGTGTCACTGTGTCCAATGCAATTGTGCCACAGCTGGTCGCAGGTTAGTATATTTGATCTCTTGTACTTTGCACTTTCCTGAATCCTCCTTGAGGTTTTGTTTTTGTCGAAACTAGGAAGAGAAGTTGAACATTGTGTTTTACTTCCAAACATTCCCGTGTCGAAAGAGTGAAAGATATTTTTTTTCCTTGTCACTTATGTATAGGCTTGTTTCAACATCTAACCAACTAATTTTGCAGTTTTTATTGCACACCAGTGACACTAACAATATCTTGTTCGAGCATGCAATGCAATGCTCTCATAGTTTTCAGATTTAACTTAGTTCAATGTTGGGTTTTAATTTCACTGGAATCAATGGATTGTAAGAGGTGACAAGGGTAAAGTAAAGGTCAAGGAGTACGAGTTGCTAAGGAGGAATTTCATCAGTGGCTGCTTTGGCAAGGATAATCTTATGGCAAATTTGATGAACATTATTTTTGTTGATAGGTTGGTTGGTTGGTTGGTTAAAGATCGTTTGGTAATTGACTTGGAATAATCGGTTAATTGTATAAAGATATTTGTTGTTAATTACTGAAAAATTATGCATTTGTGATCATATGTAGGATTAATGTATTGGGCAAGCAACAATACCGTAATTTATTTTTTTTTATAAAAAAAAAATTATAGACATCAGTTTTTTTGGATATCTGATGTCCATGGTCTTAAATAGACATCAGATTTTTATAAACATCTGATGTCTATATCTTATATAGACATCGGATTTCCTAAAAATCTGATGTCTATTTTTACATAGACATCAGATTTAAGACTAATGTATAAGCAAAAAGAATATACATGTGTCAACTGTGCATCAGTTGTAAATCTGATGCCTATTGAGGAAAATGTCTGATGTCTATGATGATTTTTGTAGTAGTGTCGAGTGGCCCTGAGAAATGACTAAACCTGATAAGGATGGATATTTTCTTCAACTCGAATCCTGAAGATACAAGCACAGTATGAAATGACCCACTAAAAATCTGCTTAGCCTCCTGTTACGGTCGACCATGAGAAAGAAACCAAAGTCACCCAAAAACTGCCTTAATCTCAAGTGACAGTCGATAGTCAAAAGAATCAACTCTAGGAACACAATGGATGTCCAATCCACGACCTGGCACCGAATGTTTTTAAACGTTTAGGACTCCATTACGTTGTCACAATGTCCTACGAGGTATCGTTATAACTCGCATCTGTGATCGATCAGCCAACCGTTTGACTTATGGCTCGTTGAACCCACCATCAATCAACTTCACAATATAGTAGCCAGAGTTCTCAGCTCATGTAGGCGATTACGGACCAAAACAAATATAATGTAATTCATTTCACTTTGTGGCGTTCAATGTTGTCGTACAATCCACATGAAAAACAAAATATGAAATAATATGATGAAGTTATAAATAGCATATGAAAAAGAAAATGTATCGAATCCATAAACAACTACTACAACTAAGGAACACGTTTAATTCCCATGGAAATAACGTGCCCTTCATGCTTATCATATTTCAATGGTTTAGTGAGAGGATCCGCGATGTTGTCATCCGAAGCAATCTTGTCAATCACTATCTCCTCTTTCTCCACGTAATCACGGATCAGGTGAGCCTTCCGATGTACATGTCTAGACTTGTTGCTAGACTTAGGCTCCTTGGCCTGGAAGATGGCACCTCTATTGTCACAATAGATGGTGATTGGGTCATTCGAACTAAGAACTATGGTTAGTCCTTGTAAGAATTGACGCATCCATATAGCTTCTCTTGCTGCTTCTGAAGCGGCATAGTACTCGGATTCAGTAGTGGAATCTGCTACAACTTCCTGTTTGGAACTTTTCCAGCTGACCGCAGCACCATTAAGAGTAAAGATGAATCCAAACTGAGATTTCGAATCATCTCGATCCGTTTGGAAGCTAACATCTGCGTAACCGATTGCACATAGCTTAGTATCTCCTCCATAAGTCAAAGCCCAATCCTTAGTTCTCCGTAGGTACTTAAGGATGTTTTTAACCACCATCCAGTGTGTTTCACCTGGATTGCTTTGGTACCGACTCGTCATACTCAATGCATATGCCACGTCTGGACGTGTGCATATCATGGCATACATGATTGATCCTAGTGCTGAGGCATAAGGAACGTGACTCATGCGTTCGACCCCTTCCGGTGTCTTGGGTGATTGAGACTTGCTCAAATGCATCCCATAAGTCATTGGAAGGTTCCCCTTCTTGGAGTTGGTCATGCTGAACCTTTCAAGAATCTTATCTAAATAAGACTCCTGACTCAGTGAAAACATCCGTCGTGATCTATCTCGATAGATACGTATTCTAAATATGCGTTGTGCCTCACCCTGATCTTTCATCTGGAAATGGTTCTTCAACCATCCTTTTACCGAAGATAAGAGAGGAATGTCATTCCCAATCAAGAGTATGTCATCGACATACAATATCAAGAAAACAATCTTGCTCCCACTCGACTTGACATATAAGCATGGTTCCTCGACCGATCGAGTGAAACCATACTCTTTTATCACCTGGTCGAAACGATGATTCCAACTCCGAGAAGCTTGCTTAAGTCCATAAATGGAACGTTTAAGCTTGCACACTTTCTTAGGATTTTCAGGATCTATGAAACCTTCGGGTTGTACCATGTACAATTCCTCCTCCAAATAATCGTTTAAGAAGGGGGTTTTCACATCCATCTGCCAAATTTCATAGTCATGAAAAGCGACAATCGCTAAGATTATCCGAATGGAACGCAGCATAACTACGGGTGCAAAGATTTAATCATAATGCAATCCGTGCACTTGAGTGAAACCTTTTGCCACTAGTCGTGCCTTATAGGTATCTGGTTGCCGTTCTACATAATGCTTTATTTTGTAAAGCCATTTGCACTGAAGAGGTCATACCTTGTTAGGTAAATCAATAAGAACCCATACGTCATTCTCATACAGGGAGTCCATCTCGGATTGCATGGCTTCAAGCCATAGCTTAGAGTCGGAACAGGTCATGGCACCTTTATAGGGAGCGGGTTCATTACTCTCTAGGAGTAAAACGTCATTTTCCTCGACCATACCAATGTATCTGTCTGGAGGATTAGAGACTCTACCCGACCTCCTAGGTTCCTAAGGAATATTAATCGTATCATAAGTTGAAGGAACATCTTCCTCCATCTGTTCCTCGGTTGTTGGTTCTTGAATCTCCGATAGCTCGAAGGTTCTATTACTTGACTTGTTCTCGAGAAACTCTTTCTCTAAGAACTTTGCACTAGCCGCAACAAAAACTCGATGTTCGGTAGGCGAATAGAAGTAATGACCAAACAGTCCTTTTGGATAACCAATAAAGTATGTCTTGACCGATCGCGGGCCGAGCTTATCCTCGTGTCTCCACTTGACATAAGCCTCGCAGCCCCAAACCCGAATAAAGGACAAGTTAGGGACCGTTCCCTTCCATATCTCATACGGAGTCTTGTCAACAGCTTTAGACGGACTTCGGTTAAGTATAAGAGCAACTGAAAAAAGAGGAAAACCCCATAATGAATCAGGTACTACCGTGTAACTCATCATGGATCGAACCATAACAAGTAGTGTTCGACTTCTCCGTTCGGACACACCCTTTAATTGAGGTGTTCCAGATGGAGTTATCTGTAAAACTATTCCACAGTCTTTAAGGTGTTGATCAAACTCATTTGAAAGATATTCGCCACCACGATCTGAATGGAGTGCTTTTAACCTTTCTTCCCAGTTGGTTCTGAACCTTATTCTGGTATTCCTTGAATTTTTCAAAAGACTCACTTTTATGCTTCATTAAGTTGACATATCCGTATCTACTCAAATCATCCATGAAAGTGATAAAATATCTATAGCCGTCTCTTGCGGTGATTGACATAGGACCACATACATCAGTATGTATGATTCCTAATAGGTCATTAGCTCGCATTCCAACACCTTTGAAGGAAATTCCAGTCATTTTGCCGATAAGACATGATTCACACGTGCCAAATGATGAGAAATCAAATGTGGAGATAGTCCCATTCTCAATGAGTTTCTTTACACGTTTTTCATTTATGTGTCCCATTCGACAATGCCATAGATAAGTTTGATCTTTGTCACCAACCTTTAATTTCTTATTATTCACATGTAATATATCTGTGGTTTGATCTAAGATATAAATTCCATTCATGGAAACTGTTTTGCCATAAACCATTTCATTAAAAGAGAAAATACAGCTATTGGCCTTTATTGAAAATGAAAAATCGTCTTTATCAAGTACGAAAACAGAAATAATATTCTTAGATAAACTGGGTACATAGTAACAGTTATATAAATATTACTCAAAACCACTCGGGAGCTGGATTACGTATGTTCCCATTGAGACTGCAGCAACTCTTGCTCCATTCCCAACTCGTAGGTCCACATCACCCTTTGCGAGGGGTGTGATGTTTTTTAGGCCCTGCAAATTATTACACAGATGAGAACCGAAACCAGTATCAAGTACCCAAGTTCCAAAACTTGCATGGTTAATCTCAATCATATGAATATAGGATGACATACCAACAGGAGTGACGTGGCCTGCTTTTATGTCCTCACGGTACACGGGACAGTTCCTCCTCCAATGCCCAGTCTTGTGACAATGGTGGCACTCAACGTTACCGCCCTTGCTCTTTGCCTTGCCTTGTGAGCCACTAGTCTCACCAGGCCCACTCTTAGCGTTTCCTGACTTCTTCAACTTTGGCTTTCCTACAGTTAGGTCGCCATGAGCTTTGCCCTTACCCTTATTCTTGTTGGAAATCATGAGAACATCTTGCTTCATGCTCCCACTCAATTTCATATCCTTCTCGGTCTGTACGAGAAGTGAGTGTAGCTCATGAGGTCTTTTCTTCATGTCATTCATGTAGTAATTTGCCCTGAAAAGGGCAAAACCATCATGAAGTGAATGAACCATACGGTCAATGACTATGCTTTCACTGATTTTGCAATCAAGTGAATGAAGCATACGGTCAATGACTATGCTTTCACCGGTTGGGACTTCTGGAGTTTCGCCTCAAAGAAGCGACAGGTATGCTCATAAGTAACGATTCTTGGTGCTTTTGAGAACTCATTAGTGAGCGTGGTGAAAATCTTGTTTGCACCTTGGGCAATGAAGCGTCTTTGCAAATTGGTTTCCATTGCAAAAATGAGTACGTTCTTTATCGCACCCGCTTCCATGACGAAGTCACTATAAGCAAGTGACTTGTTAGCTCTTGCATTGGGGCCTGGGTTTGGCGGTATTTGCTCAGTCAAGTACTTGAGCTTACTGTCAGCAATGGCTGCATTCCGTAATGATACCTCCCAGTCCGCAAAGTTGGACCCGTCATTCTTCAGTCGTGTGGACTGATTCATGTGGTCCATGAAAGTTTTGAGCCAGGACTCGCGTGCAAGTGTGGCACTTGGCATTGGGATATCAGTATTTCCAGCCATTTGTTGTAAGCAGTATTATCAATATAAAACGAATTCTACACTACGAAAAGAAGAAGAAAAAACATAATAAGCATACTCATCGTTATGATTTAAGTCTAATGCAAAACTGTTATAATGCGAAGACTCAAGCATTTATACAATTGACCTCCCTCAAGAATTATATAAATGATTCCAAGACTCAATTATCTGTAAATTGATAAGCCAACTTCTTGGCTAATTCTACTTTTAGAATTCTTGGTTGATAAATTTCTGTAAATTCTATCTATAGTCCATCATAATCTCAAGAAACTCTTCGGATTATAATGTTGAGGTAAAATAAGTCAACACAAACTACTTACCCAACATAGAAGGGGTCATATGGAGAGTAAGGTCCTATATACCTACCGACGAAGAAGGGATTCACAGTTGTTTGGCCTATAAAGACTAGTCTCAATTTTAGTTTTAGATGAAGATCCCATCAACTTCATTTTAATACATTTTAAGTGAACTAATATCTAGCATGCGATAATGAATAAACTAAGATGATGGCTTGAAATAGTGTGACATCTTTATGTCCAGGATAACTAACATCCAAACTATATGAGTCAATTTTCATGCATATAAGTAGGTGGTTTGGTTTAGGCGGAATATGATGCACTAACTATCATGCGAAGAAAAGCAACAAGAATGGAAAAACGTAAAAACAAAAACATAGTCCTAGTGTGGCCTATCTACCAAAAAGAACATAAATACAAATTTGGAATCCTTCCTAGGACCCGAGAAGCTTGTCTTGATGTTCCATCTTGGTCCATGTAGCGGGAGTGAGCAATCCAATCTCCATCTTTAGCCTTCTCAAAATTACAATTAATAAATTACAAAATAAACCTATTTACATTCTAATTTAAAAAACATAATACTAAAGAAAACCAAAGGAGATTCGAGATCTCAAAATTACATCAAGATTATGTTTCCATCATTACGAAAACATAATCAACTAAGGCCACACTAGGTAATACCAAATTACAACCGATTGCAAAAATGCGTAAATAAACCATTCAACAATTCATACAACTAAATAAAATGCATCAACAATAAATTAATCATTCAAGACATAATTCCTTAATTATGTAGAGTAATTTATCCTAACCACCTATTTTAAAATGATCAAAATTATGTGACAATTCCTCAATTACTCACAATAATTCCAATCTTAATACACATTAACTTGTAATATGAATTAATCTAACATCATTTTAAACCACTTTAAAATAATTGGGTATCTAAAATTTGTGAACTTTTTCACAACAAACAATCATACATTATAGATATAATGTATAATAATTATTGGCCAAAACACAAAAAAAAAAAAAAAACAAACGAATTTTTTTTTATTGCTCTCGGCATTCTGCCGTAAAATTTCGAAAAAAAAGTTATTTTTTTTTTTTTTCGAAAACAACCCCTTTTATTTGAACAAATTTGTTTAATGTTGCTACTATAACAAGATTGGTATAATCATCAACGTTTAATTTAAACATAGATCCAAACTAGATGATTCAATTTAACCTCTTAAAATGAATATCTAAATATGATTAAATCGATTATCTAAATATTTGATTCATCACAAATGATTTGAACATTATTAAATTCATAAATCATGATTCTTAAACAACAATTTAACACCATGTATGCCAAAACTATATAGCAAAAACAATTGAACATCATCAATCAAAACAATTTCCATTTACATTTCAATTTAATTCTTATTAAATCAAAACATCTACAAATTTATCATATTATTATCTTAACATATTAAAACAATATCAATAAATCAAAATGGAAACAAGGCATAAAAAAAAAAAAACATCTCGGCAAAAAAAAAATTGATACAGCCGATTTTTTTTTTTTTTTTTTTTTTAATCCATTTATGAAAATCATATAAAATAATTTCGTGGCCTAAGCTCTGATACCACTTGTTAGACATATCGTTATATTTCATCAAGAAAATTCGGATTATAACGAAATTATGAAATAAGAAATTACGAGTCATAAACGAAATGCATAAACAAAAGAATAGATATTAGAATTAACCTCCGGTCCTAGCAATTTGGCCTAAGAACAAATATCGAGATCGATATTCTCTTAATCGTTGCACCCAAAATGCTCCGAGAAAAGCCTTTTTCTTGCTAGAAAGATAACCCTAATTCCTAATAAGTTTTAGGGTTTTGTGATGAGAGTATCGAGTAAAAATCAAGAGAGAAAATGATCCTACCCTTTCTCCTATTTAACCGTCCAAAAGGAGAAAAGAGGGGAAGATCTTTTTCTTATTTTTCTCCCCTTTAAACGTGTAACAACCAAACAAATAAGGAGAAAATCTTCTTATTTTAGGTTGTTATCACATTGTATAAAATGTGTATCATTATCAATGGTCATTTATGTCGTCACGTATTAATAAGTCCACACACAACAGTTTGTAGTCGATTTATTAATACATGTCTGTCATCATTTATTATGACAATTTCGTATAATATATACATTAACTAAAAATATCGCATATTTATAATTTGCTAATTAAATATAACCATTTATGTTTAATTACGAATTAACATCTTAATTCGTTTAAGCTAACATTATATACATTAATTAAATATAACAGTTTATATTCAATTGACGAATTAACAATTAATTCGTCTCAGCTGATATTATTTAATTGTATTAAATAATCGACTCATCATCACATTGACAAATCTTTTAGTCAAATACATGGACTAACCTTTTAGTCATATAAGACATCAATGTGACTATATTTTCATATAATCACATCTCTCAAACACATCCTTTAGGTGTGACTTTTAGGGACCAGTTGATCACCGCCATCAGTATGATAATAACGTCAAACTTCTAGCAAGCCAACCGTTATTTGTAAACGTTAATCAACTGATAAAATACCAAGTATACCCTGTGAACCTATAAGAGATTTATACACGTTATCACACTAACTGTGGAGGACACTAGCTCCAACATAACCTACCTTTTTGCAATCTCCTCAAGCTACTCGAAATTACCAAGCATCCATCTCACAAAACCGTCTCATCCTACATAAGTTACATAATAGCTATCACAATACATCCTATACTAATATACGCTACAAAGCCCCTTATTATCACCCCATAATTACCCAAATTACACTTATTAAATACTAATTAATTACCCATGACGAACTCCCCCAAAAGTTAGGGTTTAAAGACTAGAAAAGGTGAGATCTTTACTTACTAAGTGAAGGGGATGAAGAGGAAGGTGGTAGATCCTTTAATCCAAGCTTGAATCCCAAGTAGAAGGTGTTTGTGAGGGTTTTAGAAAGAGGGGAGGGAGTTCGGAGAGATAAAGAGGAAGGTGGAAATGATTTAGGGTTAGGGGAAGAAAGGGATTAAATCCCGTGTTCTTAAATAGTGGCACTCGATTGAGTGCCGAGTCCACTCGGTCGAGTGGAATCACTCGGCCGAGTAGCACCCCACTCGATCGAGTGGACTTACTCGGTCGAGTGTACCATTCACTCAACTGAGTAGACCCACTCGATTCGCTGCAACACCAATCGGTCTAGGCTCTGGTCTAGTGTAAGGTTATCTTTCCTTTCTGAGTGCTCTCTTATCGGTCAAACCCCCCTCTCACGTGTCCTGAGGTCTAAGTACGGGTCCTACAAAGACCGGGTATTACAATCTTCCCTCCTTAAAAATGAACTTCGTCCTCGAAGTTCGCCTCATTATCACTTTTCTTTAACACTTTCTTACGTCTCATTCGTGTCATGCCTCACTCCCACGACTCTTCCTCACACATTCGCTCGTCTCTCTCGCTAGTGTTTTACCGTACGTGCTCTTTTGTGTTCACATGTCCTTTCTTATTCCTAGTTCTCATGTCCTTTCTTATTCCTAGTTCTCATGTGCTTTCTTATTCCTAAATGTTACATTCACCCCCCCCCCCTAAAAGAGAGCTTCGTCCCGTAGTTCGCCACTCGATCTCTCGCAAGAAAGATTCTTTTACTCACTCGTAGGCTCCTGGGTTTGAGTACAAGTGAAGCTCAACATTCATTCTCCCTCTCATGGCTAAGGTTCAATGGTATCATGCATAGTGTGAGATTCTAGGTATATGTGTATAAATCATGACTCCGTACGCAACAATCATAACGCGGTCAACTACCTCGCCTAGCGGGGCTCACTTTCTTCTATATCCCTTATTCCCGATTAATTCATGTGGTGCACAAACCATGAGATTACGCATATATTATCATCCATCCTCGTATCATAACATCTTAGTCTAGTTGCCACAAGACTCGATCGTGTACGACTCATATAATTCTCGCTAATGTTTATCAATTACCGCATCATCATTATCCTTACTAAGTATGTTAGGTCTCATTCATTGTTTTAACGTATTTCATGTTACAACATATAAAACGACATTTAGCAATGTAAATAACTCATTCTGGTTTATTCGTTGATGATTTCTACGTTCATGCAACTATTGGGTGGCCGGTAGGGTCACAAAACGAAACTAATTGGTCCATGTCGGTTCAAAACCATCAAAACAGAAACAGAACAGTCCACTCAGTCGAGTGGAGACTTACTCGGTTAAGTGGGAGTGGCACTCGGTCGAGTGAGAGGGTCACTCGGTCGAGTACAGGTTCTTACAGAAAGTTCCAAGGGTCAGATTTCAGCTCACTTGATCGAGTGATAGGGGACACTCGGTCGAGTGATCCGCCACTCGGTCGAGTGAAGATGGGGCTCGGTCGAGTCTTACCTGATAGTCGTAAAATTCGATCATTCATGGTCTCTAAATATACCAATGGTCAATCATACTTGCAAAAGAGTCTCAATGGTAATCATAGCATCATCCCACCACACATTATCCACTAGGTTTTGGCCTTATGGCCGAGTTTACAACGCGAGAAAAGAAAATTGTCCCAGACTCAACTGACAAAAGGTCACACAAGCTTTCACATGAGTGGGTAAAACTAAGAAGATGACTTCATCCTCTTGCCAACCTTCTTTACCCACCGAACCAGGGCCCCTTGGTTGCTTACCGGCGACTCCTCTCTCCGTGTGCTAAGCTCTTTGCTCCTTGTATCTCCCGAGGTGTCCATCGTCGCGTCTTCTACAATTGCGTTGACATAGTGTCCTTGATACTCCATAAGCCCCGGTGCCCAACTAGATGCTCCTCCTCCACTCCCGCTCCCATAGAAAACATTGTTCCCACCCTCGTGAGTGACACCTCCCACCTCTTCTTGGTATGAGCTATCCATGTTACCTTGGTAACCACAACCCACATTCTCTTGGTAGCCCCCACTTTGGTGCGCATCATTAAAGAAACTTCCGGTGGTGTAGTGCGGTCCCGCCTAAGGACCAAGCAAGTGTCCGTCGCCGTGAGGAACTCTATGACCCCAATCTGAGGGTTGAATACCATAGCCTTTGAATAACCCGGAAGTGTCCCCATCCCCGGACCAAAAACTAGTATGTTTGGTTGGCTATATCCCTTGGTTATAAGTAAACTCATGTATATCTCTTAGGACCAAGGATTTGTTCAATATCTCAACTAGGTACGCCATGGGGTATTGGTGGTCATAAGCCGGTGGTGGTTGGTTATATCCTCCAGTGAAGGACGACATGTGCATGGAGTGCCGGGGAGGATCATGGTGCGGTGAAGGCTCATGCATGAAGGAAGAGGACGGGGCGTAAGTGGAGTGTCTAGGGCGATCAAAGGGCAGCGGGGGCATGGACACAAAGGAGGATGATGGGGCATGTGGAAAAGTCCTAGGAGGATCGGAAAGGAGTTGCATGGTTGGTTCCCCTCGTGCCGCCTCACTACGAAGAGTGTAAGTAAGACTTTCGGGAATGAGGTAGGATCGGGCTGGAGGGCGAGGTAGGGCTAGTTCGGGTAAGTGAGAGGTTTCGGGCAATCCCCCGTTTGCAGGCATATACGAGTCCGTGTTCACTCTCTATGAGTATCCCCTATTGTCTTTCCTATCCATAATCCAAAACAAGCCTTTCATGTAGGCAATGTCGAAGTATGGTACCTTCGTACTTGATGTGACCATAATTTGAGCATATTTAGTCCCCGAATTAGCATTGTTCCCATGCTTATTAGTGCATATTTGGGTCATTTATTGTCTTTAGTCCTTTGTTTTGCATATTCTTTGAGGTTTTGATCCCTTGGTAGGAAAGGATTGCAAACCTTGCATTTTCATGGCAAAATGAAGCTAAATTGATTGAATTCAATGACCAAGCATCAAAGAGAAGACAAGATTAGAAGGCCTTTGTACATACTATAGTAGATGGGCAATGATGAGAAAAGATCCTTGCATCCCCGAGGAAATCCTCAAGGATTTTATGAAGAGAAAGAAAGAAAAGAAGAAAGGAAGAAGCTGTATGGCAGTCCGAGCGGATTGACCACAATCCGCCCGTCCAAGAGGAGCAATCCGAGCGTCTTCCTCAGCTGGACGCTCGTCCAGAACCACCCCAATCCGCCCGTCCACCCCGCAAATCCGCTCGTCCAAAACACCCGCAATCCGCCCGTTCCGTGCCCTGAACGCTCGGATTGTGTGTGCTGTGATCATTATTTACGCACATTTAGTCCCCTAATTGAGCCAATTTTGCATACTATTATAACATTCTATGGCCATTTTATCCGTCAAAACCTCCCTATTTGCTTTTCTATCGCATTTCATATGTTTTGTAGAAAAGGAGATAATAAGGCGGAAATTCCCGTCTTTCGTGCGTATTCGGAAGCTATTTGACGATGTTTGATGGACTAGTATGAAGAGGAAGCGAGAACTAAAGACCAATTC
The DNA here is from genome assembly GCF_048544455.1 of Silene latifolia. Taxonomy (NCBI): domain Eukaryota; kingdom Viridiplantae; phylum Streptophyta; class Magnoliopsida; order Caryophyllales; family Caryophyllaceae; genus Silene; species Silene latifolia. The sequence goes on along the minus strand of NC_133526.1, from coordinate 73,641,666 downwards.
TACAAGAATAAAAAGAAAGTGAAGAGAAAGGATTCTGTCACAGAAGACGAGCGGCTTGCACACAAGACGCCCGTCCTGAAGTGACAACTCGTGCGTCCAAGAAACAAAGACGCCCGGATTCCTCCAAAGAATCCGAGCGGATTCCCATGAAGACGCCCGTGCCCAACCTCATGAATCCGCGCGTCTTCCTCCCTGGACGGACGGACCGCGACATCTTCCACCGAGATGCCCATCCTTAAAAAAAGACCAGCGTTTCCCTGCTTAAAACTTAAAAGTGTAATTACTAATTAAGCCCTTAGTTAACCCTAATTGTTACACCTAATCCCCACTATATATACCCCATTTGTAATAATCAAACCATGAAGTATTATTAGAGGAGAAGAGATCTCTCTTAGCTAGAACAAATCCTTCCTTAGATTATATTAGGAGTAGATTAGAATAGATTACTCTTTAATCTTTCCACAAATCTCACATTAATCTCTCCTTAATTATTGTTCAAGTTTGTTACTTTTGGGTAATTGAAGATTATTGGGTTATTATTGGAGGATTGACAACCCTTCATCAATCAATCAAGTTTCTTCTATTATTCTTTGCTTTATTATTTGGATCATCTCAAGTTTGGTATAATTCCTTTACTCTTTAATCTTTATTGTTCATTTCTTCATCCTATTATCATGTTTATACTTGTTGTGATGATTGACACCATTAATTACATGTTTCCCATGATAATGAGTGAGTAGTCTCTTAGCTAGGATTAGTGGGTAATTAGGGGAAACCAACATGGGATTGATTCATGCTTAATCTAATATGTTCACATGATTAAATTGCTTGCTTGTTGTGATGTCAACTTTATGCACATGTTATGTTTGATGAAATGCTAAGCCTATGAATCCTTGCATTTACAACCATCTCTTATCTACTCAACTTGACTTGTAAGATATAAACCAACTCGAGTCTTGTTAGACCATGCATAGAAGTTGAATAGGAGGAAAGTAAGTCGACTTGTAGGTGTTGTACAATCTAATCGATTCGGCTCCGGGACCCAACTCTTCCTATGAACCGTAAGACATAAACCAACTCGGTTCCTCCACAACATTAATTGCTTGCTTATAATTGTAAACATGTTTGTATGATCAACACCATGAATCCCCTATGACCCCATGATATCCTAGCACTTTTAGTCATTTATTTACATCCTTCCCTTTATTGTTTGTTTTACTTTATCGCTTCCATTTTTCTAAAACACAACTACAAACCCAAATCAATTGTGACACTAGCATAAATTGAGATAGATAGACTTAGAACCCAAAGCACACCGTCCCATGGATCGACCTCGACTTACCGCTAACTAGTTGTTTGTTGAGTATTATAAATGTGTTTTGATTGGATGTGACCCGACGACATCGCAGACCCACGTCAAAAATGGCGCCGTTGCCGGGGACGGTGCTATGTGATTAAGTTCTTACTTGTTTGTCTATTTTGATTTTGCTTTCACCTTGAGGAACTTGTTCCTCAAGGATTGTTCTTACCGTTTTTGTGTAGTTTCCATGCTTGTAGTTGTTTCCTTGTCTTAGCTATGATGGCTCAAGACTTGACATATGGAGTATGTGGTGGATTCTTTGAGTATGACTATGGGTATGGGGAGTTTGAGGAGCAAGTCAACACAAACCTACCTTACAACTCATACAATGAAAATCCTAACTACTACCCAAAATTTTCCAACCAAAAGACTCACATCCAATATCCACGACAACCACCCACTCAATACCCACAACAAAATGAGTTTCAATTGCCACAATACAATCACTTTCACACTTACCCACAACAAGAAAATGAACCCATTCAAAATATGATTTTCCAAATGATGGGAGATCAACAAAACTTCTTCAAACAAATGCTAGAAGAGAGCCAAAGAAGGGACATTGTTCTTCAAGGCATTGTTACTCAAGGTGAGGAGTTGGAAATTCAAATTGCCCAAATAAAAGAAACCCAACTAACTACCCCTCACCATTCTTTGGACATTGACCATGAATGCGAATTTGAAGTAGTAACTTTTGACATGAAAAGTGAAGAATGGGAAGAGCCAATCTCCTTGAGCTCTTGTGAGTATGAAAGTATGGTGTTCGATGAGGAAGATATGAGGTTGAGTAAGCCAAGTACTCTTAGCCTTTGTGAGTATGAGGGTGTGTCCTTTGAAGTGAATGTTGAGACATTGGAGAAAGAGTTAAATGAAGCCCCCATTTATGATTCATATGAAGATAGCAACAATGATGATGAGCCTAAAGGATGGACTCGTAATATCACCTTGCTTGAGGAACCTATCCTTGAGACATTTGAGATACCCTATCATGAAGAAGAACGCCCTTCCCCTATTCCTCATAAAGACTACTTGACACCTATCATGGAGCCAATGATCATTGAAGAGGATATGGTAGACCTTCTTCAAAAGGCCAAAGTATCGTACAAAAGCTACTTGGTGAAAAAACTCAAAGAGAAAATTGCTCGTGAAGCCACTTGTGGAGATTTGGCACCCACAATGACAACTTCTAAGGAACTCGATCATCAATACCATGAAAATTCTCCTTCTACTATTGAAGGATTGACAAATTCAAATGCTATCATCATTACCAAAATTGAAGAAGAAGTTGGTGAGTGGAAGTCTACGGATGAAAATGAACCATACTTCATGCCTAGTATTGACAAGAATCATGGGCTTGTTTATCGGAAACATTGGGAAAGCTCTAATGCCGAGGACAAAGCAAAAGAAAGAGAATTTTACAAGCTTCCTTGGCCAAATTTCACGTTTAAATGGAGCAACCCATACTTGTGTCTATTTGGAGCTTGTTCACTAGCTTTTGATCTCTTGTTAAGAGCCTTGAGCTCTATGGACAAGAATTTCTATAACTTGAATTAGTTTGGTGGAGTCCTATCTCAAACCACCATTTGTATGATATTTCTTGGACTCCTTACTTTGTATAATATTGTACATTCTTGCATTTGCATTTGATTTCTTGCATGAGAGTAGTGAGAGAGAGAGTCATCTTACATTTTTATTGAGCAAATTTCAGAAAAAGATAAGGAGAAATAGCAAATTAAAGAAAGGGTATGATTGTGCAAGGAAAAGAAAGAAAAAGAAGAAAAGGAGCTGAAGACGCCCGTCCCGAGGCCTGGATGCCCGTCAAGGACCCTCGTCACACAACTGGTTGGCGCTGTCTAAGAATCCAGGCGGATTCAAGACAAGACGCCCGTCCTGAAAGAAGACGCTAGTATTCTCCACGGGACGCCCATCCTTAATGTCATCTGGAGCAAGATTTTGAAACTGCTAGGAAATCCGAGCGGATTCTTGAAAATCCGCCCGTCCCGAGTAATACGCCCGTCTCAACGCAAAAGACGCCCGTCTTCTTCCTGCTCCCAAATTAGCTGAGACCCTGTCTTAAAATCCGCGTGGATTTGAAGGAAGACGCCCGTCTTCTAGACGCTAAAGACGCCCGTCCCGCAGCAAAGACGCTCGGATTGGGCCCTCTTTCTCGAACAATCCGGCCAGGTCCCACCCTTATCCGCTCGGATTCCCCCTTCTTCTATAAAATCACCCCCTTTCTCCCTCATTTCTTCACCTTATCAAACCCTAAAACACTCATCTCCTTCCTCAAAAACACTCCCCTCACATCAAAAGCCAACAAAACCTCCATTTCCTCAACTTCAAGATGATGAACCTTAAGGGCAAGGCTAAGAAGTTGGTTGAATCCACCGGAAGGAAGCGCAAGGGATCATCCTCATCAACTCCGCGAGAGGTAGCGCTACCAAGGAACTTCCGTCGCATAATGAGAGGAGGAATTGAACAACTTGAGTACTTCCAAGAGGTGCTTTTTGAATCCGATGACCACCGCAAGAACTTTGTCAAATTGCTAGCTAAGAACTATGAACCCACTCAATTCATAGATACTAGGGTGTTGGAAACCCTTATGATAAGGTACCCTACCAAGATGTTCTTTGATGGCCTTGGGATTGGAAAACATTTCCATGCCCATGAGGAGACGTACCTTAGTCTCACCCTTGAGTTTTTGAGTAGCCTTCGCATTGTAACGAATACCCGAACAACTGTGGGCATGGAGTTTAGGTTGTACAACCTAGACCATAGTCTTTCCCTTGATCAATTTGCCTACATTTTCGGTCTTGAAGTGCCCACCAACTATACCGATAAACCCGATAATTTCGATGCGGACCATCTTTGGAGGGCTATTTCCGGGAGGAATTTTACCGGTTTAAAGCAATGTTATACCTTCGCCATCCAACATCCGCTGATTTGAATCACCGAGCGCTTTATGACCGGTACCATCAATGGGAGGTACGAACAAGATAGGTGTACTCTCATTGATTTAAATTTTCTTGAGTCCTATTTGAATGTTCGAGGGACGAGGCGCTATAACTTCAACACACCCCTTGAGATACTTACTAGGTTTCATGATTTTGCTCAAGGGACCACCCAACTCAAGACCTTCGTAATGGGAGGTCTAATTACTATTTTGGCTAACTACCTTTGCCCCGGGTTCAACGCCCGTGAGATCTATACTCCTCTTGAGGGGAGGACTTTGATTGATAAGCACACCGTCTTCACCCATCACCGGTGGTGTAACTACACTCAAGACGGGACTAAAGAATGGTACACCAAAGGATGCCCCTCAATCATCCTTGAGGGTTGGAAGATACCGGGCATTGACCCAAGATTGAGCCCATATTCGCCTCCACCAAGCTACCTCTTTGATATCCAAATTCTCGACAATCCCCCTCAAAGGGAAGAGCCGCCCCGCCAACAACAAGTACCTCATGGGGTACCGGGAAGGCCTACTCGCCCACCTTCCTATGTACCCATCCCACCATACCCTACTCCTTATACCGAATTCCGACCGGAAATCCCCTATACCCCGGGTATTAATGATTTGATGAAACTCATGAATAAAGTGGACCTCGGGGTACATGAAGGGAGGGTCGACAACTACTTGGCCCTTTATCCCCAATACTATAACATGGCTCAACAAGGGTATATTGACCCTAATGGTCCTAAGCCCTCTTGGGCACAACCACAACACTTGTTCCCTAATCAAGGGAATCAAACTTGGGATCGCGACGGCGGAGAGCATTCTACCCAAGGTGGAGGGTACTCGAGTTAAGGAGGAGAGTTTGACCAAGGAGGGTATTGGGGCCAAGCAAGAGGGTATGACCAAGCCGGGAGCTCTCACCAATATGGCTACCAAGATGAGGAGGATGACGAGTGAAAGAGGCCTACCTCACCACCTCCATGTGTATGATACCCCTCTCTCCCTCTCTCTTTTGTATATACATTGCATTTAGTGTAGTTTTCGCATGCATTTGTATCATATCTCATTTGCATTAGTTAGTTCATATAGTATAGTTGCATTGTAATATATTTCACATGATTCATGTTGATAGTTGCATATAGACTAGAATTCATGCATAGGCACTATTGACCAAACCTATTCCTTTTCTACACTAGAAATAGTGCTTAAATCGGTTTGGGGAGGTTTGATCATAGGTGACCATAGTTTACTAGAAAACATGCACCATATAATATAGTTTAGATTGCATTCATTTGTTATATATGACATATAGAATTGCATTTAGTTAGAGCATGCATTCATATCATATCATTGCATTAGCACTTTAATTTCCATAAAATCGAAAAATCCAAAAACATGTAATTCCTTTTTATTCCTACTCCTACATGTACATTGAGGACAATGTCCAAAATAAAGTGGGGGATGGGAATTTATTCCAAAAATGCATAAAAATTGAAAAATTTCAAAAAATCACAAAAATATGTTCTTTAATTTCATAAAATCAAAAACCATAAAAATTTGAAAAATTGAAAAAATCAAAAACATGTTCATTTCCCTTGTAGTGTAGTCTTGTGTATATACTTGTTTGTTTGTTTGTCTATTCTTTTTTCACATTGATTGACTACGCCACATCCAAGACATGAGGATATTGAAGACCGCATGGTATGATCTTTCCAATCTCCTTTTTCCTCTTTATGTTAATGACTATGTGGCTTTATTTTGATTGATGCGGTATAAACAATGTGAACTTAGGACTTGCATTTAGTTTATATGACATACTAGTTGGTAGAAGCATATGCATTAGGATGTATATATATGTTAGTTGCATCATTGCATGTAATTTGCATGTTAGAAAAATTTTGCGAAACCGTCTACTTGGGAAGCTTGACAAGTGTATATAGGCCCTAGTAGATGCTTTTTCTTCTTAAGACTTTGCTTGTTAGAATACTTATAAAACACCCTAGGATGTGTCATGCTAGTATCCCCATGGATTAAGCCCTAGTCAAGAATACCTTGTGGTGTGATAACTTCTTGGCTACCGTTTATTCCAAGGTAACCCTTGAAACCATGCATGCAACCATCATCCATGTTCTACCACATTTCTGTCATCAAAGGGAATGGGCACAAAAAGAAACCAATTTGAGTTCAATGAAATGAAAAGTGAAAGAAAGTTTGCAAAAAAAAAATGCATCAAATGAAAAGAGGAGCAAAAATAGAACTCCTAAAGCTTCAAATATATGCCACCCTCACTACATATGGGGTGACTTTGAAAATGTTCAAAAAGGAAAATGCAAAAAGTTGAAAGTTGTCAAGTGTTGAAATGCCAAAAATCAAAAAGAAATGGCAAGGAAGTGTTCTCAAATGTCAAAAGCCACAAGAAATTGGGGGGGGAAAAACAAAAACAAAAGCAAACTCCCAAAGTGAAACTCAAATATCTATTGATCCCTTTATCCATCGTATCCATTTTTGTGCATGGTAGAGAGGGGACGACCCTTCTTCTTGTTTAGGCAAGAGGGGGAATTCCGCGATCCTCCAGTGTTTCTAACACCATAGGGAGTCTACTCTTGACAAAAACATTTAACGATTGAGGACAAAGGTACCCTAGCTTGACACAACTTGGAGGTGATTTATTGGTATCCTTCTAGGCTTAGTAGTTTGAAGAAATTTCATCTATGAAGGAGTGTGTACCCTTGAATTGATTCCCTTATAGATAATTTCCGCCACTTAGATAAGGAAAGTGGCTATTCTTTTGTAGATGCATCCATTATTTGTTTTATGTGCTTAATGTATGGATGTGTCGCCATTTTGGCAAGCCCCACCTTGCCTTGCAAGAAGGCATCCTACCTCATGGTTTTCTTGTTGTGAGTTGAAGGGGCAGAGTGAGACCTGCTAATTGTCTTATATCGGTTATATTAATAGGATAGTTTAAATAAAGGTCTAGTTTTAGTCACCTCTTTACTCGGGATGAGTAAAGGTTCGGTTTAGGGATATTTGTTGTGATCATTATTTGCGCACATTTAGTCCCCTAATTGAGCCTATTTTGCATACTATTATAACATTTTGATGTGACCATAATTAGCGCATATTTAGTCCCCGAATTAGCCTTGATCCCATGATTTTTAGTGCATATTTGGGTCATTTATTATCTTTAGTTCTTTGTTTTGCATATTCTTTGAGGTTTTGTGTCCTTGGTAGGAAAGGAGTGCAAACCTTGCATTTTCTTGGCAAAATGAGACTAAATTGATTGAATCCAATGAGCAAGCATCAAGGAGAGACAAGATTAGAAGGCCTTTGTACATATTATAGTAGTTGGGCAATGATGAGGAAAGATCCTTACATCCCCAAAGAAATCCCCAAGGATTTTATGAAGAAAAGGGAAGAAAAGAAGAAGAAACAAGGCTGAGCAGCAATCTGTGCGGATTGTCCTGAAGACGCCCGTCCCCAGGACCACAATCCGTGCGTCTTCCATCAAAGATGCCCGGGCAGCAGCACCCAGAAGACGCCCGTCTTCTCCCAAAGACGCCCGGGCAGAGACTCACGAATCCGGCCGTCCCGAGCTTAAGACGCACGGATTCCAAGACAGCACAAATTCGTTTCTTCAAGCTACAAGAAAGATGCCCATCCTTCAGAAAATACCGGCGTTTCCTTAAGTAGGGACTTAATCGTCAATAAAGCCCGTAGTTAACCCTAATGCATCCACCTAATTTCCACTATAAATACCCCATTAGTCTAATTGGAAGAGCATGTTCTTCTTATCAAGTCTTAGAGTAGTTAATATCAATAAAATCTCTCTTTAGTTTTGTAATCAACAATTAATCAAGTTTCAATAAAAGTTTTATTTCCTTAATCTCTCTTTTGTTCATCCTTTATTTTGGGTAATTGAAGATTATTTTGGCTATTATTGGGAGATTGACAACCTCTCAATCAAGCATCAAGTACTTCTATTATTCTTTGCTTTATTATTGGAATCATTAGTAGGTATAATTCTCTTAATCCCTTTTTAATTATTTCTAATTACTTTCATTTGTTCATCATGTTTCACTTTGTTGGTATGATTGACAACCTTGCTAGCATGTTCAACATGATAATGAGTGAGTAGTTCCATAGCTAGGGTTAATGGGTGATTAGGGGAAACCAACATGGGGAATGATTCATGCTTAAATTAATATGCTTTCATGGTTTATTTGCTTGCTTGTTTTGATCTCAACTCATGCACATGTTATGTTTTATGAAATGCGAGCCTATGAATCCTTGCATTTTTTACCCATCACCTACCTTTTCAATCAGACTTGTAAGATATAAACCAACTCGAGTCTCATTAGACCATGCATGTTGTTGAGTAGGGAAGACTAAGTCGACTTGTAGGTGTTGTACAATCTAATCGATTCGGCTCCGGGACCCAAACTTTCCTAGGATTGTAAGATATAACCCAACTCAATCCATCACAACAATAATTGCTTGCTTATAATTTCAGAACATGTTTGTATGATCAATTCCCATTAATCCCCTATGACCCTATGATACCCTAGTGCTTTTTATCAATTGTTTACAACACTTTTTAATTCATCTTGCTTGTTTACTTTTATTGATATTTAGTTTAGTGACCTTCTACATCAACCCAAATTGTGACACCCCTACGACACCACTAGTTGCAATAGAAATCTCATCTCAATTCCCGTCCCTTGGGATCCGACCTTTACTTGCCTCTTTACTAATTGTAGAGTTGTTTGTGAAGCTATAAATTGTGTTTTGGTCTAGGTGCTCCTAACGACAAGTTACCAAAAATATTTAGTCCGACCAAAAATGGCGCCGTTGCCGGGGACGGTGTTAACTTGATTTAGATTTTCTTATATTGTTATTAGTTGTGTCTTTCTTTGCCTTGGGGAAGTAAAACTCCTCAAGGTTTGTTCTAATTGTTTTCGAGTTGTTTGATATTTTGCATGTCTAGAAGGTCACAAGGTGACTTATTACCCTTTGATCGTGAAATTAAAAGAACTTTGACAACCAATAGAAGACTTGCTAGGTGAAATTTGAGAGGTATCGGTAAGGTTGTAGATATTCAACCAACTATTGAGTTCATCAACCCTTTTGCAAGAGAAGGTGAGGAGAACCCAAAACAAAATACAACACAAAATCAACCCACAATGCCTAAGTTTTCATCACATTCCGTACCCACCGAGTAGAACCTACCCAATGGTACTCCCACACCGCAACATCTAACCGGAAATTTCATTGCCAAATCCGCATTTATCCAATTAGTCGAAAGGAGCCAATTTGGGGGGATGCCTAGTGAAGACCCTCACTCTCATATGGAGACCTTTTGTGACTATTGTGATGCGATTTCTCAAACCGGTGTAACTCAAGACCAAATTCGATGGGTCTTATTTCCTTTTTCTCTAATTGGCACCGCGAAACAATGGTTGAAGGGCCTTGATAAGGCCACTCTTGGAATTGATTCTTGGAAGAAGTTGGCTCTAGCTTTCTACAAAAAATTCTACCCACCGGAAAAGACTAACATGCTAAGAGCTCAAATAACGGGTTTTAAGGAAAGGGATGAAGAATCTTTGTATGAAGCTTGGGAGCGGTTCAAAGGAATTTGTCGCTCATGTCCTCACCATGGACTTAGCGAGTGGTTCTTGGTACAACAATTTTGGAATGGTCTATATGAAGATTCAAGGAACATTCTCAACATGGGATCAAATGGAATGTTCACCAAAGTTGATGACAATCAAACTTGGAACAAAATTGAGGAAATGGCGGTCCATAACTCACAATATAGTAGACCTCGCAAGGCTACTAGAGGAGGAAAGCATGAAGTGGACTCCGTTACTCAATTGGGTGCTCAACGTAGTGCTCACATTGATACCATCAATTTGAAGTTTGAAAAAGCTATGGCTAGACTTGAAGAAGCCTCAAAATCACCAAAGCATCAAGTTAATGCCATGACGGCATCCTCATCAATCCCAAGTGGGATATGTGAGAAATGTGGAACTTTGGGACATGACTCAAGTGAATGTAGGGGAATAAATGAACAAGTAAATGCTTTCCAAGCATACAAGAGTGGTACCCCTTATTCCAACTATTACAATGAAAACACCAAATTCCATCAAAATCTCTCATACAAAACCAAAATGCTCAAAACCCTCAAACAACATACACCCCACCTCCCATGAGAAACCAAAATCAAAGACCCTTTTACAACCAAAACCAAGGTTACCAAAATCAAAATCCATACAATCAACAAAATGACCAAGGTTTTGATGTTCAAAAAGAGGTCCTCCAAATGCAAAAGAATCAACAAGAATTTTTCACTCAAATGCAAAAAGATAGTCAAGCAAAGGAAACTACCATCAACAACATCCTAGCTCACACCAAAATATTGGAAACCCAATGGACTCAACTAGCATCTTCAAGCTCACAAAGACAAAAGGGGCAATTACCACCTCAAAGTAATCCCCCAAGACATGAAACGGTTAGTGCCATTCACTTGAGAAGTGGTACAAGGTATGAAGCACCGAAGAAGCAAGTTGAGGATGAAGTTGTGGAAGCTTGTGATAAGGAAGAAATTGTGAAAAACTCCAAAGATGGAGAATCATCAAAAGAAGATATTTCAAAGAAAAATGAAGACAAGGTCAAAGAGAAGGAGCCCATTGTGATTAGACTTCCTTTTCCAAGTCGTCAAGCCAAGCCCAAATTTGATGACCAATTTGGAAAGTTTATGGAAATTGTGAAGAATTTGGAAGTCTCAATTCCTTTCACGGAATTAATCAATCACGTGCCGGCCTATGCGAAATACATGAAAGACATCCTCACTAAGAAGAAGTCGATCCGGAAGCTTGAGACTATCGCCTTCACTAAGGTGAGTAGTGCAATACTTCAAGGGAGTTCACCTCCAAAACTCAAGGATCCGGGAAGCTTCTCAATACCGTGTACCATTGGCGACACCACGATCAACAAAGCCTTATGTGATCTAGGGGCTAGTGTGAGTGTTATGCCGTACTCGGTGAGTAAACGGTTGGGGATGGGAGAGCTTAAATGCACCAATATCACACTCCAAATGGCCGATAGATCGACGAAGACACCATTAGGGATATGGAAAGATGTTCCGCACATTTAATTGGGAAGTTTTTCATCCCGGTGGACTTTGTCATTGTTGATATGGAAGAAGATTCCAACATTCCAATCATCCTAGGAAGACCTTTCTTACACACCGCGGGTGCGGTGATTGATGTGAAACATGGAGAGCTCACTCTAGAAGTGGGAGATGAGAGTATAACTTTTAATCTTGACAAAACTATGAGAGCTCCCCGTTTACATGAACCATGTTTTATGATCGATCATTATAGCCAGAAGGATGATAGGAAGAAGTCGGAACTCCAATGGAAGAAGAAAATTGAAGATGCTCCATTCAAAGAGCAAGTGAATTGTAACAAAGAGAGCTTGCAAAGCTCACCAAAGTCAAGTAATGAAGAAGATGGCCTCATTTGCCAAAACAAGATAATGGGAGAGTTGTCTCTATCAACTCAAGAGATCTTTAGTGATCAAGTAGATGAAGTTTGTGGTCTTTGGGACGATGAGTTTGAAGGGATTTTCAATCCCTACATTGGTAATGCTATCGATCAAGACCGACAACAAGGGCAAAGATCTATTGAAGAACTTTATCACGACAATGAACAAGCTTTTGATTACTTTTTCAAGGTGTTGAGCAACATCAACAACACCTTGGACATGCCCCCTTGACATCTCTCAAGAATGAGATTTTGGTGGAGTCCTCCCTAAACCACCATTTGTAAATATTTCTAACTCCCTAACTCGCATTTTAATTCTTAATTTGCATTTTTGTCATTTTTGGATTTTTATGCCTTGATCAAGATAATTAACATGTTTGAGAGAAGTGAGGGAGGGACTAATAATTTCAATTGATGTGTAGTGCTTTAGCTTAGTGTGGGGATAGCAATTGCCTAGGCTATTCATGCCTTAGTAGTGCCCCCACAATGAAGAACACGAGACTTTGAAGAATGAAAAATGACAAGGGATATGCAAGGTACACGGATGGAACTGAATCCGGGTAAAAGGGGTAGAATCCGAGCGGTTTCAAGAGAATCCGCCCGTCTTCAGGCAATCCGGGCATATTGGGCAGAAGACGCCCGTCCTTCTGAGCTGAATTTTTGAAATTTTGTGACTGTTAAAGAATCCGGGCGTCCTGCAATAGAATCCGCCCATCTTCATAAAGACGCCCGACCTGCAAGAGAAGACGCCCGTCTTTTTGGCTGAAGAAAACAAGAAAAATCCCTGGAAAGGAATCCGCCCGTCTTCTCTGAAAGACACCCATCCCGCATTTTCAAATCCGTCCGTCTTTGCTGCAATCCGCCCGTCTTTAGGCGAGAATTCCTGAAGCCCATCCAGACGTAATCCGGCGCCCCGAAGGAAAGCCGCCGTCTTCCCCCCCGCATTTCAAATTTTTCGGGTTTATTATAAACCCCATCCCACATTCATTTCCTCATTCCTTCATTCAAAACACTACCCATAAACCCCATAACTCCAAAACCCTCATCCTCTCCATCACAAAAACAAGATTCCTCAAAACATTCACCAAAATCAAATCAAAACATCCTTTTAACAACAAATTAATCACTCCTCTTTCAACAAAAACCAAAACCAAGCAAAAAATCTTCAACCTTTGAGTCGATTTTTGAATTCATAAAGGCAAAGTCTTTCATCTTTAAATCGATTTGGGTACACTAGAAATTGAAGATTTTCACTCTTTTCTTGGTTTATTCATCAATGGCAAAGACAAAGGGAGCAACAAAAGCAACAAAGGCAAAGGAACCAAAGGCAAAGGCACTCTCATCAAGACAAAAGAGTCTTCAAGCAAAGAAAGCATTGGCTATGGTGGTAGCTAGCCCAAACATGGAGGTGCAACAACAACAACCTCCCATGGAAGCAACAACATCTACTACTCCGGAAATTGCTCAACTTCCGAATTATCCGGAGGTAATTTTCATTTCCAAATCCCATAGGGACACTTTTGCTAAGTTTAATAGAAAATCATTTCTATCCACCAAGTTTATTTGTGAAGATGCCTTAGATAATTTGGGTGTCCTTGAGCAGACTAGAGCCTTCTTTAAAGCCATGGGGTTGGAGAAATTCTTTACAACAAAAGAATTGACATACCCCTCCCTTACCTTAGAATTTTTTAGTTCTTTGAAAGTTAACAAGGTTGAGACTATGGAAACCATCGAGTTTCGCCTAGCCAATGTTAGTAGGCGCATCTCCTTTGAGGAAATGGGTTAAGCTTTGGGTCTTAGCAATTAACCGAGTTATTTCAAGAATGTTGGCAAATATGACCCCGACCCTCTTTGGGAGGCGATTTTTGGAAGGAAATTCGAGAACTTTCATGCTAGTCGCGCTCTATTAGTCCACCATCCGGGCATTAGAGTGTGGCACAAGGTTGTAGGGAATACCATCATTGCAAGAAAAGACACCAACCATTTCACCAAACTCGATTTTGTTCTTCTTGAGTCGGCCTTGAACATTGGAAGGGAATTCACCAAGCCTTTCAACTCTGTAAGACTTTTGGTGGATAGATGGCTAAACGTTAATTGTGGGAAGCAAGGCACTACCGTTATTGTGAATGGAGTTCTAGTCACTTTTTTGGCTAAATACTTTGTTCCTAACTTCAACAAGGATAGCAAGAATGAGGCAAAGAAGGGTGGTCATCTCATTGATATTGATACTATGATAAACAAGTACAAGTGGGTCTCTCATAACCCTCTTGACACCAAGTACGGGTGGCTCACTAGTGAGGCTAGATCTTTTACTTTGCCTTCGAAGATTTGTCGTTTAAGTGTCCATCGGACCAACTATCTCCTTCCCCTTTCAAAAGAGGCCGAATACATTATCCGACAACAAAAGGGTGAAATTGAAATACCCTCCTCTTCCATTGTCACACCACCCTATCCTTTCAAGTACCAAGAGTTCAAGCCCGAAGGTGTTGAAGCAAGCAAAGATTATATGACTCTTCTTATGCAAGAGATGCACAAGCAAGCCTTCAAGGACCGGGAAGATGCTTACTTAGCCCAATATCCACCCCTCCTTCACTTAGCTAGGCAAGGACTACTTGACCCTTCATGTCCTTTGCCTTGTTGGGCGGATAGGGAAGTCTTCTTTCCGAGTGCATCTAGGGGTGTGTTTCCGGGTGATAATGAAGTTGTCGGTGATGCAGAGGTTGATGATAACTTTGATGAAGAAGCTAGTGAAGAAGGAGAAGAGGATGATGAGCAAGGTGAACAACAAAGTGAAGAGGGAAGTGGTGATGAGTCCACTTCTAGTAAGGAAGATGATGATAGTGATGATATGATGGAAGATTAGCAAGCTTTGGAGGCTCCTACCCTCTTGAGGTTTGTCTATTTCTCTCTTTGTTGTATTTTATTAATCTTGATCATTGTTGGAGTAGTCCTAGAACCATAGAGGACTAACACCTTGGCCCCATTGAGGTGTTCTCATTTTATTGTTCCCACTTTTAAAAATCCAAAATGACAAATTTAGTTTCATGCATTGCATAGTGTGTGCTTGAACTACACCCAACCTTAGGACATTAGCAATAATGTCTAACTCGGTTTGGGGAAGTACATACATACACAACGGGAGGTAATCTAAATTATCCTCTCCGTCATAAACAAAAACCATGCATCATGTAGTGTAGATTAGTGTAGCTTGCATTTAGTGTAGAAATCATGCATTATGTTTGCATAATTTCCCATCATTTTGGCCATTGAGTACAATGCCCATATTAGTGTGGGGATGGGGAATTCTAACTTAACTTTTATTCAAAAATCCAAAAAAATTGAAAAATTTCGAAAAACCATAAAAATTTGAAAATTGAAAAACCAAAAACATGTTATTTTCCTTTGTAGTGTAGCCAAGTATATATTATTGTATATATTGTGTTTGTTCTATCCTTGTTCACATTGATCAACTACGCCACATCCGAGACATGAGGATATTGAAGACCGCATGGTATGATCTTTCCAATCTCCTTTTTCCTCTTTATGTTAATGACTATGTGGCTTTATTTTGATTGATGGGGTATAACAATGTGAACTTAGGACTTGCATTTAGTTTATATGTCATATTAGTTGGTAGAATCACTTGCATTAGGATGTATATAATAGTTGCATCATGGCATATAGTTGTATTTAGATGAAATATTTTTGAAAAGTGCCTAATTGAGAACTTTGACAAGAGCAACTAAGTTATTACAAATACTTTTTCAACTTAAGACTTCGCCTACTAGAATGGTTGTAAAAACACCCTAGACTGTGTCATACTAGTGTCTTTCGACCCATGACCCAAAGCCTAGTCAAGGGTTTGCATGTGAGTCACCTATCCAACCCCGTGATGCGATGTGGACTTGGTTAACTTGTCTAGGTGACCTTGATTGACCTTGTGGTATGGCAACCCAAAAATACTTTCTATCAATAAGTTTGAAGTGCTTATTTCAAAGATTTTGTATGTGGAAACGTTTTATTGCCAAGGAAACCTCAAATGTTATGAAATGTTGAAATATTGAGAATTTTAGTTGTTTTGATGGAGGCGTACCACTTCGATGTGCTTTGGAGAGGGATCCATTGAATTGGGCCCCCACACAGTTGTGAATTCAACCGCCCAGAGACAGAGTGACTATCACCCCGAAAAGCTATTGTTTAGAGGTTAACCGGTTGCCTAATAAGCGATTGGCGAAAGCAAAGGACATTAGCACGGAAGGGACAAACCCCATCTCTAATTTTTGAAATGTGAAAGTTGAATGAGGTCAATTTTTGAATACTAGTCATATCCACCCTTGTTTACAAAGATTTGAGCATTTCATTCCCAAAAAGCCTTTTTGTCAAGCCACTTTGTCGAGCTTGAGACGATCCATGACCTTTAATTTTGTAGAGAACTCGAGACTTGTCATGTCATATGCTACTAGCATCATGGGGATCATCATTCCTCACCATCCGATCGCTCTTGACGAAAGTATTTGGAAATTGAGGACGAAAGTAGTCTAGTTTAACACCATTTAGAGGTGATTTAGTGCCATCCTCTTAGCCTTAGTGATTTGTTGAACTAGTATTTGTGACGGAATATATGCTTTTAAATTTGTTCTCTTTTAGTTGCCTCCGCCACTTGATGAGGAAGTGGCTATTCCTTTTGTAGATGCATCCATTATTTGATTTTGTGTGCTTAATGTTTGGATGTGTCGCCATTTTGGCAAGACCCACCTTGCCTTGTAAGAAGGCATCCTACCTCATGGTTGTCTTGTTGTGAGTTGAAGGGGCGGAGTGAGACCCGCTAATTGTCTCATATCGGCTATGTTATTAGGTTAGTTTAAATAATGGTCCTAGTCTTTGTCACCTCTTTACTCGGGACGAGCAAAGGTTCGGTTTGGGGATATTTGATGTGACCATAATTAGCGCATATTTAGTCCCCGAATTAGCCTTGATCCCATGCTTTTAGTGCATATTTGGGTCATTTATTATCTTTAGTTCTTTGTTTTGCATATTCTTTGAGGTTTTGTGTCCTTGGTAGGAAAGGAGTGCAAACCTTGCATTTTCATGGCAAAATGAGACTAAATTGATTGAATCCAATGACCAAGCATCAAGGAGAGACAAGATTAGAAGGCCTTTGTACATATTATAGTAGTTGGGCAATGATGAGGAAAGATCCTTGCATCCCCAAAGAAATCCCCAAGGATTTTATGAAGAAAAGGGAAGAAAAGAAGAAGAAACAAGGCTGAGCAGCAATCCGTGCGGATTGTCCTGAAGACGCCCGTCCCCAGGACCACAATCCGTGCGTTTTCCATCAAAGACGCCCGGGCAGCAGCACCCAGAAGACGCCCGGGCAGAGACTCACAAATCCGGCCGTCCCGAGTCTAAGACGCACGGATTCCAAGACAGCGCAAATTCGTTTCTTCAAGCATCAAGAAAGATGCCCATCCTTCAGAAAATACCGGCGTTTCCTTAAGTAGGGACTTAATCGTCATTTAAGCCCTTAGTTAACCCTAATGCATCCACCTAATTTCCACTATAAATACCCCAGTAGTCTAATTGGAAGAGTATGTTCTTCTTATCAATTCTTAGAGTAGTTAATATCATTAAAATCTCTCTTTAGTTTTATAATCAACAATTAATCAAGTTTCAATACAAGTTTTATTTCCTTAATCTCTCTTTTGTTCATCCTTTATTTTGGGTAATTGAAGATTATTTGGGTTATTATTAGGAGATTGATAACCTCTCAATCAAGCATCAAGTACTTCTATTATTCTTTGCTTTGTTATTGGAATCATTAGTAGGTATAATTCTCTTAATCCCTTTTTAATTATTGCTAATTACTTTCATTTGTTCATCATGTTTCACTTTGTTGGTATGATTGACAACCTTGCTAGCATGTTCAACATGATAATGAGTGAGTAGTTCCATAGCTAGGGTTAATGGGTGATTAGGGGAAACCAACATGGGGAATGATTCATGCTTAAATTAATATGCTTTCATGGTTTATTTGCTTGCTTGTTTTGATATCAACTCATGCACATGTTATGTTTGATGAAATGCGAGCCTATGAATCCTTGCATTTTTTACCCATCACCTATCTTTTCAATGAGACTTGTATGATATAAACCAACTCGAGTCTCATTATACCATGCATGTTGTTGAGTAGGGAAGACTAAGTCGACTTGTAGGTGTTGTACAATCTAATCGATTCGGCTCCGGGACCCAAACTTTCCTAGGATTGTATGATATAACCCAACTCAATCCATCACAACAATAATTGCTTGCTTATAATTTAAGAACATGTTTGTATGATCAATTCCCATGAATCCCCTATGACCCCATGACACCCTAGTGCTTTTTATCAATTGTTTACAACCCTTTCAATTCATCTTGCTTATTTACTTTCATTGTTATTTAGTTTAGTGACCTTCTACATCAACCCAAGTTGTGACACCCCTAAGACACCACTAGTCTCAATAGAAATCTCATCTCAATTCCCGTCCCTTGGGATCCGACCTTTACTTGCCTCTTTACTAATTGTAGAGCTGTTTGTGAAGCTATAAATTGTGTTTTGGTCTAGGTGCTCCTAATGATAAGTTACCGAAAATAATTAGTCCCGACCACATTCTTTGGCCATTTTATCCGTCAAAACCTCCCTATTTGCTTTTCTATCACATTTCATATGTTTTGTAGAAAAGGAGATAATAAGGCGGAAATTCCCGTCTTTCGTGCGTATTCGAAAGCTATTTGACGATGTTTGATGGACTAGTATGAAGAGGAAGCGAGAACTAAAGACCAATTCTACAAGAATAAAAAGAAAGTGAAGAGAAAGGATTCTGTCACAGAAGACGAGCGGCTTGCACACAAGACGCCCGTCCTGAAGTGACAACCCGTGCGTCCAAGAAACAAAGACGCCCGGATTCCTCCAAAGAATCCGAGTGGATTCCCATGAAGACGCCCGTGCCCAACCTCATGAATCCGCGCGTCTTCCTCCCTGGATGGACGGACCGCGACATCTTCCACCGAGATGCCCATCCTTCCAAAAAGACCAGCGTTTCCCTGCTTAAAACTCAAAAGTGTAATTACTAATTAAGCCCTTAGTTAACCCTAATTCTTACACCTAATCCCCACTATATATACCCCATTTGTAATAATCAAACCATGAAGTATTATTAGAGGAGAAGAGATCTCTCTTAGCTAGAACAAATCCTTCCTTAGATTATATTAGGAGTATATTAAAATAGATTACTCTTTAATCTTTCCACAAATATCACATTAATCTCTCCTTAATTATTGTTCAAGTTTGTTACTTTTGGGTAATTGAAGATTATTGGGTTATTATTGGAGGATTGACAACCCTTCATCAATCAATCAAGTTTCTTCTATTATTCTTTGCTTTATTATTTGGATCATCTCAAGTTTGGTATAATTCCTTTACTCTTTACTCTTTATTGTTCATTTCTTCATTCTATTATCATGTTTATACTTGTTGTGATGATTGACACAATTAATGACATGTTTCCCATGATAATGAGTGAGTAGTCTGTTAGCTAGGATTAGTGGGTAATTAGAGGAAACCAACATGGGATTGATTCATGCTTAATCTAATATGTTCACTGATGTGACCATAATTAGAGCATATTTAGTCCCCGAATTAGCCTTGTTCCCATGCTTTTTAGTGCATATTTGGGTCATTTATTGTCTTTAGTTCTTTGTTTTGCATTTTCTTTGAGGTTTTGTGTCCTTGGTAGGAAAGGAGTGCAAACCTTGCATTTTCCTGGCAAAACGAGACTAAATTGATTGAATTCAATGACCAAGCATCAAGGAGAGACAAGATTAGAAGGCCTTTGTACATACTATAGTAGATGGGCAATGATGAGGAAAGATCCTTGCATCCCCGAGGAAATCCCCAAGGATTTTATGAAGAAAAGGGAAGAAAAGAAGAAGAAAAGTGACTGTCCAGCAATCCGTGCGGATTGTCCTGAAGACGCTCGTCCTCCACCTCCACAATCCGAGCGTCTTCACTCCAAGACACCCGGGCAGCAACCCCAGAAGACGCTCGTCTTCTCCCAAAGACACCCGGGCAGCAACTCACGAATCCGGCCGTCCCGTGCCAAAAACGCACGGATTCCAAGGCAGCACAACTTCGTTTCTTCAAGCTTCAAGAAAGATGCCCATCCTTCCAAAAATACTGGCGTTTCCCTAAGTAGGGACTTAATCGTCATTTAAGCCCTTAGTTAACCCTAATTCCTACACCTAATCCCCACTATAAATACCCCATTAGTTTAATTAGAAGAGCATGTTCTTCTTAGCAATCTCTAGTGTAGTTAATATCAATCAAATCTCTCTTTAATTTTATAATCAACAATTAGTCAAGTCTTAATACAAGTTTTATTTCCTTAATCTCTCTTTTGTTCATCCTTTATTGTGGGTAATTGAAGATTATTTGGGTTATTATTGGGAGATTGACAACCTCTCAATCAAGCATCAAGTACTTATTTTATTCTTTGCTTTATTATTGGAATCATTAGTAGGTATAATT
This sequence comes from Silene latifolia, assembly GCF_048544455.1. NCBI lineage: Eukaryota > Viridiplantae > Streptophyta > Magnoliopsida > Caryophyllales > Caryophyllaceae > Silene > Silene latifolia. Next base: position 73,621,237 of record NC_133526.1, on the reverse strand, counting down.
ATCTTAATCCCTTTTTAATTATTGCTAATTACTTTCATTTGTTCATCATGTTTTACTTTGTTGGTATGATTGACAACCTTGCTAGCATGTTCAACATGATAATGAGTGAGTAGTTCCATAGCCAGGGTTAATGGGTAATTAGGGGAAACCAACATGAGGAATGATTCATGCTTAAATTAATATGCTTTCATGGTTTATTTGCTTGCTTGTTTTGATCTCAACTCATGCACATGTTATATTTGATGAAATGCAAGTCTATGAATCCTTGCAATTTTTACCCATCACCTATCTTTTCAATGAGACTTGTAAGACATAAACCAACTCGAGTCTCATTAGACCATGCATGTTGGTTAGTAGGGAAGACTAAGTCGACTTGTAGGTGTTGTACAATCTAATCTATTCGGCTCTGGGACTCAAACTTTCTTAGGATTGTAAGATATAACCCAACTCAATCCATCACAACAATAATTGCTTGCTTATAATTTGAGAACATGTTTGTATGATCAATTCCCATGAATCCCCTATGACCCTATGATGCCCTAGTGCTTTTTATCAATTGTTTACAACACTTTTTAATTCATCTTGCTTGTTTACTTTTATTGCTATTTAGTTTAGTGACCTTCTACATCAACCCAAATTGTGACACCCCTACGACACCACTAGTTGCAATAGAAATCTCATCTCAATTCCCGTCCCTTGGGATCCGACTTTTACTTGCCTCTTTACTAATTGTAGAGTTGTTTGTGAAGCTATAAATTGTGTTTTGGTCTAGGTGCTCCTAACGACAAGTTACCGAAAAGATTTAGTCCGACAAAAATGGCGCCGTTGCCGGGGACGGTGTTAACTTGATTTAGATTTTCTTATATTGTTATTAGTTGTGTCTTTCTTTGCCTTGGGGAAGTAAAACTCCTCAAGGTTTATTCTAATTGTTTTCGAGTGGTTTGATATTTTGCATGTCTAGAAGGTCACAAGGTGACTTATTACCCTTTGATCGTGAAATTGAAAGAACTTTGACAACCAATAGAAGACTTGCTAGGAGAAATTTGAGAGGTATTGGTGAGGTTGTAGATATTCAACCAACTATTGAGTTCATCAACCCTTTTGCAAGAGAAGGTGAGGAGAACCCAACACAAAATACAACACAAAATCAACCCATAATGCCTAAGTTTTCATCACATTCCGAACCCACCGAGTAGAACCTACCCAATGGTACTCCCACACCACAACATCCAACCGGAAATTTCATTGCCAAATCCGCATTTATCCAATTAGTCGAAAGAAGCCAATTTGGGGGGATGCCTAGTGAAGACCCTCACTCTCATATGGAAGCTTTTTGCGATTATTGTGATGTGATTTCTCAAACCGGTGTAACTGAAGACCAAATTCGATGGGTCTTATTTCCTTTTTCTCTAATTGGCACCGCGAAACAATGGTTGAAGAGCCTTGATAAGGCGACTCTCGGAATTGATTCTTGGAAAAAGTTGGCTCTAGCTTTCTACAAAAAGTTCTACCCACCGGAAAAGACTAACATGCTAAGAGCTCAAATTACGGGTTTTAAGCAAAGGGATGAAGAATCTTTGTATGAAGCTTGGGAGCGGTTCAAAGGAATTTGTCGCTCATGTCCTCACCATGGACGTAGCGAGTGGTTCTTGGTACAACAATTTTGGAACGGTCTATATGAAGATTCAAGGAACATTCTCAACATGGGATCAAATGGAATGTTCACCATAGTTGATGACAATCAAACTTGGAACAAAATGGAGGAAATGGCGGTCCATAACTCACAATATAGTAGACCTCGCAAGGCTACTAGAGAAGGAAAGCATGAAGTGGACTCCGTTACTCAATTGGGTGCTCAACTTAGTGCTCACATTGATACCATCAATTTGAAGTTTGAAAAGGCTATGGCTAGACTTGAAGAAGCCTCAAAATCACCAAAGCATCATGTTAATGCCATGACGGCATCTTTATCAATCCCAAGTGGGATATATGAGAATTGTGGAACTTTGGGACATGACTTAAGTGAATGTAGAGTAACAAATGAACAAGTGAATGCTTTCCAAGCATACAAGAGTGGTACCCCTTATTCCTACTATTACAATGAAAACACCAAATTCCATCCAAATCTCTCATACAAAAGCCAAAATGTTCAAAACCCTCAACCAACATACACCCCACCTCCCATGAGAAACCAAAATCAAAGACCCTTTTACAACCAAAACCAAGCTTACCAAAATCAATCTCCATACAATCAACAAAATGACCAAGGTTTTGATGTTCAAAAAGCGGTCCTTCAAATGCAAAAGAATCAACAAGAGTTTTTCACTCAAATGGAAAAGGATAGTCAAGCAAAGGAAACCACCATCAACAACGTCCTAGCTAACACCAAAATGTTGGAAACCCAATTGACTCAATTAGCATCTTCAAGCTCACAAAGACAAAAGGGGCAATTACCACCTCAAAGTAATCCCCCAAGACATGAAACGGTTAGTGCCATTCACTTGAGAAGTGGTACAAGGTATGAAGCACCGAAGAAGCAAGTTGAGAATGAAGTTGTGGAAGCTAGTGACAAAGAAGAAATTGTGCAAAACTCCAAGGATAGAGAACCATCAAAAGAAGAAATCTCAATGGAAAATAAAGACAAGGTCAAGGAGAAGGAGCCCATTGTGATTAGACTTCCTTTTCCAAGTCGTCAAGCCAAGCCCAAATTTGATGACCAACTTGGAAAATTTATGGAAATTGTGAAGAATTTGGAAGTCTCAATTCCTTTCACGGAATTAATCAATCACGTGCCGACCTATGCGAAATACATGAAAGACATCCTCACAAAGAAGAAGTCGATCCGGAAGCTTGAGACCATCGCCTTCACTAAGGTGAGTAGTGCAATACTTCAAGGGAGTTCACCTCCAAAACTCAAGGATCCGATAAGCTTCTCAATACCGTGTACCATTGGCGACACAATGATCAACAAAGCCTTATGTGATCTAGGGGCTAGTGTGAGTGTTATGCCGTACTCGGTGAGTAAAAGGTTGGGGATGGGAGAGCTTAAATGCACCAATATCACACTCCAAATGGCCGATAGATCGACGAAGACACCATTAGGGATATGGGAAGATGTTCCCATACGAATTGGAAAATTTTTCATCCCGGTGGACTTTGTCATTGTTGATATGGAAGAAGACTCCAACATTCCAATCATTCTAGGAAGACCTTTCTTACACACCGCGGGTGTGGTGATTGATGTGAAACATGGAGAGCTCACTCTAGAAGTGGGAGATGAGAGTATAACTTTCAATCTTAACAAGACTATGAGAGCTCCCCGTTTGCATGAACCATGTTTTATGATTGATCATTATAGCCGGAAGGATGATAGGAAGAAGTCGGAACTCCAATGGAAGAATAGAATTGAAGATGCTCCATTCAAAGAGCAAGTGAATTGTAACAAAGAGAGCTTGAAAAGCTCACCAAAGTCAAGCAATGAAGAAGATGGCCCCATTGGCCAAAACGAGATAATGGGAGAGTTGTCTCTATCAACTCAAGAGATCTTTAGTGATCAAGTAGATGAATTTTGTGGTCTTTGGGATGATGAGTTTGAAGGGATTTTCAATCCCTATATTGGTAATGCTATCGATTAAGACCGACAACAAGGGCAAAGATCTATTGAAGATCTTTATCATGACAATGAACAAGCTTTTGATTACTTCTTCAAGGTGTTGAGCAACATCAACAACACCTTGGACATGCCCCCATGACATCTCACTAAGGATGAGAGTTTGGTGGAGTCCTCCCTAAACCACCATTTGTAAATATTTCTAACTCCTAACTCGCATTTTAATTCTCATATTGCATTTTTTTGTCATTTTTGGATTTTCATGCCTTGATCAAGATAATTATCATGTTTGAGAGAAGTAAGGGAGGGACTAATGATTTCATTTGATGCGTAGTGCTTTAGCTTAGTGTGGGGATAGCAATTGCCTAGGCTATCCATGCCTTAGTAGTACCCCCACAATGAAAAACACGAAATTTTGAAGAATGAAAAAATGACAAGGGATATGCAAGTACACGGATGGAACTGAATCCGGGTAAAAGGGGAAGAATCAGAGCGTCTTCAAGAGAACCCGCCCGTCTTCAGGCAACACGGGCGGCTTGGTCAGAATCCGCCCCTCCTTCATGAGCTGAATTTTTGAAATTTTGGGACTGTTAGTAAATCCGGGCGTCCTGCAAAAGAATCCGCCCGTCCTCAAAAAGACGCCCGTCCTGCAAGAAAAGACGCCCTTCTTTTTGGCTGAGAAAAACAAGAAAATTCCCTGGAAAGGAATCCGCCCGTCTTCACCGAAAGACGCCCATCCCGCAGCTGAACAATCTGAGCGTCTTTGCTCAAAGCCGCCCGTCTTTAGGCGAGGATTTCTCAACCCAGAACAGACAGAATCCGGGCGTCCCGAAGGAAAGCCGCCCGTCTTCCCCCTGCATTTCAAAATTTTCAGGTCTTTTATAAACCCCCTCCCACATTCATTTCTTTATTCCTTCATTCAAAACACTACCCATAAACCCCAATACTCAAAACCCTCATCATCTCCATCACAAAAAAAAAGATTTCCTCAACCACATTCATCAAAATCAAATCAAAACGTCCTTCTAACAAAAATCAATCACTCCTCTTTCAACAAAAATCAAACCAAGCACCAAAATCTTCAACCTTTGAGTCGATTTTTGAATTTATAAAGGCAAAGCCTTTCATCTTAAAATCGATTTGGGTACACTTGGAAATTGAAGATTTTCACTCTTTTCTTGGTTCAAGCATCAATGGCAAGGACAAAAGGAGAAACAAAGGCACCAAAGGCAAAGGCACTCTCAACAAGACAAAAGAGTCTTCAAGCAAAGAAAGCCTCATTGGCTATGGTGGTAGCTAGCTCAAACTTGGAAGTGCAACAAGAACAACCTCCCTTGGAAGCAACAACATCCGCTACTCCGGAAATTGCTCAACTTTCGAACTATCCGGAGGTAATTTTCATTTCCAAATCCCATAGGGAAACTTTTGCCAAATTTGTTAGAAAATCCTTTCTATCCACAAAGTTTATTTGTGAAGATGCCTTAGATAATAAGTTGGGTGTCTTTGAGCAAACTAGAGCCTTCTTTAAAGCCATGGGGTTGGAAAAATTGTTTACAACAAAAGAATTGACATACCCCTCCCTTACCTTAGAATTCTTGAGTTTTTTGAAAGTTACAAAGGTAGAGACCATGGAAAACATCGAGTTCCGCCTAGCTAATGTTAGTAGGCGCATATCCTTTGAGGAAATGAGTAAAGCTTTTGGTCTTGATGATTCACATAGTTATTTCAAGAATGTTGGCAAGTATGACCCCGCTCCTCTTTGGGAGGCGATTTCCGGAAGGAAATTTGAGAACTATCATGCTAGTCGCGCTCTATTTGTCCACCATCCGGGCATTAGAGTGTGGCACAAGGTCATAGGGAACACAATCATTGCAACAAAAGACACCAACCACTTTACCAAGCTCGATTTTGTTCTTCTTGAGTCGGCCTTAAACATTGGAAGCGAATTCACCAAGCCTTTCAACTCTCTAAGGCTTTTGGTGTATAGATGGCTAAATGTTGATTGTGGAAAGCAAGGCACTACCGTTATTTTGAATGGAGGTATAGTCACTCTTTTGGCTAAATACTTTGATCGGAACTTCAACAAGGATAGCAAGTATGTGGCGAAAAAGGGTGGTCATCTCATTGGTATTGATACTATGATAAACAAATACAAGTAAGTCTCTCATAACCCTCTTGACACCAAGTATGGGTGGCTCACTAGTGAGGCTCGATCTTTTACTTTGCCTTCGAAGATTTGTCGTTTAAGTGTCCATCGGACCAACTATCTCCTTCCCCTCTCAAAAGAGGCCGAATACATTATCCGACAACAAAGGGATGAAATTGAACTTCCCTCCTCTTCCATTGTCACACCACCCAATCCTTTCAAGTACCAAGAGTTCAAATCCGAAGGTGTTGAAGCAAGCAAAGATTATATGACTCTTCTTATGCAAGAGATGCACAAGCAAACTTTCAAGGATCGGGAAGATGCTTACTTAGCCCAATATCCACCCCTCCTTCATTTAGCTAGGCAAGGACTCCTTGATCCTTCATGTCCTTTGCCTAGTTGGGCGGATAGGGAAGTCTTCTTTCCGAGTGCATCAAGGGATGAGAGTCCGGGTGACGATGAGGTTGTCGGTGATGCGGTTGATGATATCATTGATGAAGAGGCTAGTGAAGAAGAAGAAGAGGATGATGAACAAAGTGAACAAGAAAGTGAAAAGGGAAGTGGTGATGAGTCCACTTCTATTGAGGAAGATGATGATGGTGATGATATGATGGAAGATTAGCAAGCTTTGGAGGCTCCTACCCTTCTGAGGTTTGTCTACTTCTTTGTTTTATTTATTTATCTTGATCATGATTGGAGTAGTCCTAGCAACATAGAGGACTAACACCTCGGCCCCATTGAGGTGTTTTTATTTTATTGTTCCCACTTTTGAAAATCCAAAATGACAAATTTAGTTTCATGCATTGCATTGTGTGTGCATGAACTACACCCAACCTTAGGACATTAGCAATAATGTCTAACTCGGTTTGGGGAAGTAAATACATAAACAACGGGAGGTAATCTAAATTATCCTCTCCGTCATAAACAAAAACCATGCATCATGTACTGTACATTAGTGTAGCTTGCATTTAGTGTAGAATTCATGCATCATGCTTGCATGATTTCCCATAATTTTGGCCATTGAGGACAATGCCGATATTAGTGTGGGGATGGGGAATTCTAACTTAACTTCTATTCAAAAATCCAAAAAAATTGAAAATTTCAAAAAACCATAAAAATGTGAAAAATTGAAAAACCAAAAACATGTTCATTTCTTTTGTAGTGTAGTCGTGTATATATTATTGTATATATTGTGTTTGTTTTACCCTTGTTCACATCGATCGACTACACCACATCCGAGACATGAGGATATTGAAGACCGCATGGTATGATCTTTCCAATCTCCTTTTTCCTCTTTATGTTAATGACTATGTGGCTTTATTTTGATTGATGCGGTACAACAATGTGAACCTAGGACTTGCATTTAGTTTATATGGCATATTAGTTGGTAGAATCATTTGCATTAGGATGTTTATATGTTAGTTGCATCATAGCATGTAGTTGCATGTTAGAAAAATTTTGCGAAACCATCTACTTGGGAAGCTTGGCAAGTGTATATAGGCCCTAGTAGATGCTTTTTCTTCTTAAGACTTTGCTTGTTAGAATACTTGTGAAACACCCTAGGATGTGTCATGCTAGTATCCTTTGACCCATGGTTTAAGGCCTAGTCAAGAGTACCTTGTGGTGTGATAACTCCTTGGCTACCATTTATTCCAAGGTGACCCTTGAAACCATGCATCCATCCATCCATCATCCATGTTCTACCATATTTTTGACATCAAAGGGAATGGGCACAAAAAGAAATCAATTTGAGTTCAATGAAATGAAAAGTGAAAGAGAGTTTGCAAAAAAATGCATCAAATGAAAAAAGGAGGAAAAATAGAACTCCTAAAGCTTCAAATATAAGCCACCCTCACTACATATGGGGTGACTTTAAAAATGTTCAAAAGAAATGCAAAGAAAAGTTGAAAGTTGTCAAGTTTTGAATTGCCAAAAATCAAAAACAAATGGCAAGAAAATGTTCTCAAATGTTATATGCCACAAGAAATTGGGGGGAAAATAAAAATGAAAGAAAACTCCCAAAGTGAAACTCAAATATCTATTGATCCCTTTATCCACCGTATCCATTTTTGTGCATGGTAGAGAGGGGACGACCCTTCTTATTGTCTAGGCAAGAGTGGGAATTCCGCGATCCTCCAGTGTTTCTAACACCATAGGGAGTCTACTCTTAACAAAAGCATTTAACGATTGAGGACAAAGGTACCCTAGCTTGACACAACTTGGAGGTGATTTATCGGTATCCTTCTAGGCTTTGTAGTGTGAAGAAAGTGCATCTATAAAGGAGTGTGTACCCTAGAATTGCTTCCCCTTTAGATAATTTCCGCCACTTAGATGAGAAAAGTGGCTATTCTTTTGTAGATGCATCCATTACTTGGTTTTATGTGCTTTAATGTTTGGATGCGTCGCTATTTTGGCAAGACCCTACTTGCCTTGCAAGAAGGCATCCTACCTCATGGTTGTCTTGTTGTGAGTTGAAGGGGCGGAGTGAGACCCGCTAATTGTCTCATGTCGGCTATGTTATTAGATTAGTTTAAAATAATGGTCCTAGTTTTTGTCACCTCTTTACTCGGGACGAGCAAAGGTTCGGTTTGGGGATATTTGATGTGACCATAATTAGAGCATATTTAGTCCCCGAATTAGCCTTGTTCACATGCTTTTTAGTGCATATTTGGGTCATTAATTGTCTTTAGTTCTTTGTTTTGCATTTTTTTTGAGGTTTTGTGTCCTTGGTAGCAAAGGAGTGCAACCCTTGTATTTTCATGTCAAAACGAGACTAAATTGATTGAATTCAATGACCAAGCATCAAGGAGAGATAAGATTAGAAGGCCTTTGTACATACTATAGTAGATGGGCAATGATGAGGAAAGATCCTTGCATCCCCAAGGAAATCCCCAAGGATTTTATGAAGAAAAGGGAAGAAAAGAAGAAGAAAAGTGACTGTCCAGCAATCCGTGCGGATTGTCCTGAAGACGCCCGTCCTCCACCTCCACAATCCGAGCGTCTTCACTCCAAGACGCCCGGGCAGCAACCCCAGAAGACGCCCGTCTTCTCCCAAAGACGCCCGGGCAGCAACTCACGAATCTGGCCGTCCCGTGCCAAAAACGCACGGATTCCAAGGCAGCACAACTTCGTTTCTTCAAGCTTCAAGAAAGATGCCCATCCTTCCAAAAATACCGGCGTTTCCCTAAGTAGGGACTTAATCATCATTTAAGCCCTTAGTTAACCCTAATTCCTACACCTAATCCCCACTATAAATAACCCATTAGTCTAATTAGAAGAGCATGTTCTTCTTAGCATTCTCTAGTGTAGTTAATATCAATCAAATCTCTCTTTAATTTTGTAATCAACAATTAATCAAGTCTTAATACAAGTTTTATTTCCTTAATCTCTTTTTTGTTCATCCTTTATTTTGGGTAATTGAAGATTATTTGGGTAATTATTGGGAGATTGACAACCTCTCAATCAAGCATCAAGTACTTTTATTCTTTGCTTTATTATTGGAATCATTAGTAGGCATAATTCTCTTAATCCCTTTTTAATTATTGCTAATTACTTTCATTTGTTCATCATGTTTCACTTTGTTGGTATGATTGACAACCTTGCTAACATGTTCAACATGATAATGAGTGAGTAGTTCCATAGCTAGGGTTAATGGGTAATTAGGGGAAACCAACATGGGGAATGATTCATGCTTAAATTAATATGCTTTCATGGTTTATTTGCTTCCTTGTTTTGATCTCAACTCATGCACATGTTATATTTGATGAAATGCAAGCCTATGAATCCTTGCATTTTTTACCCATCACCTATCTTTTTAAAAAGACTTGTAAGACATAAACCAACTCGAGTCTCATTAGACCATGCATGTTGTTGTGTAGGGAAGACTAAGTCGACTTGTAGGTGTTGTACAATCTAATCGATTCGGCTCCGGGACCCAAACTTTCCTAGGATTGTAAGATATAACCCAACTCAATCTATCACAACAATAATTGCTTGCTTATAATTTGAGAACATGTTTGTATTATCAATTCCCATGAATCCCCTATGACCCCATGATACCCTAGTGCTTTTTATCAATTGTTTACAACACTTTTTAATTCATCTTGCTTGTTTACTTTTATTGCTATTTAGTTTAGTGACATTCTACATTAACCCAAATTGTGACACCCCTACGACACCACTAGTTGCAATAGAAATCTCATCTCAATTCCCGTCCCTTGGGATCCGACCTTTACTTACCTCTTTACTAATTGTAGAGTTTTTTGTGAAGCTATAAATTGTGTTTTGGTCTAGGTGCTCCTAACGACAAGTTACCGAAAAGATTTAGTCTGACCATTCACACGATTAAATTGCTTGCTTGTTGTGATGTCAACTTTATGCACATGTTATGTTTGATGAAATGCTACACCTATGAATCCTTGCATTTACAACCATCTCTTATCTACTCAACTTGACTTGTAAGATATAAACCAACTCTAGTCTTGTTAGACCATGCATAGAAGTTGAATAGGAGGAAAGTAAGTCGACTTGTAGGTGTTGTACAATCTAATCGATTCGGCTCCGCGACCCAACTCTTCCTATGAACCGTAAGACATAAACCAACTCGGTTCCTCCACAACATTAATTGCTTGCTTATAATTGTAAACATGTTTGTATGATCAACACCATGAATCCCCTATGACCCCATGATATCCTAGCACTTTTAGTCATTTATTTACATCCTTCCCTTTATTGTTTGTTTTACTTTATTGCTTCCATTTTTCTAAAACACAACTACAAACCTAAATCAATTGTGACACTAGCATAAATTGAGATAGATAGACTTAGAACCCAATGCACACCATCCCATGGATCGACCTCGACTTACAGCTAACTAGTTGTTTGTTGAGTATTATAAATGTGTTTTGATTGGATGTGACCCGACGACATCGCAGACCCACGTCAGTGTGACAGCTATTTCGTCTTCTACATGTTTTATGAAGGATGCGCATATTTTTCTAAGACCGGCGAAAAGGAGACCGGAGTCTCCCTTGAGACCAGCGATTTCTCAAGGACTTAATCGTCATTTAAGCCCTTAGTAAACCCTAATTTATGTACCTAATCCCCACTATAAATACCCCATTAGGCTAATTAGATTATCATGTTCTTCTTAGGAATCTCTAGTGTAGTTTATATCAATCAAATCTCTCTTTAATCTTGTAATCAACATTTAATCAAGTTTTAATACAAATCTCATTTCCTTAATCTCTCTTTTGTTCATCTTTCATTTTGGGTAATTGAAGATTATTTGGGTTATTATTGTGAGATTGACAACCTTCCAATTAATCATCAAGTACTTCTATTATTCTTTGCTTTATTATTGGAATCATTGGTATGTATAATCTTCTCAATCTCTCTTTAATTATTGTTAATTATCTTCATTTATTCATCATGTTTTACTTTGTTGGTATGATTGACAACCTTGCTAGCATGTTCAACATGATAATGAGTGAGTAGTTTTCTTAGCTAGGGTTAATGGGTAATTAGGGGAAACCAACATGGGGGATGATTCATGCTTAAATTAATATGTTTTCATAGTTTATTTGCTTGCTTTTTGTGATCTCAACTTATGCACATGTTATGTCTGATGAAATGCGAGCATATGAATCCTTGCATTTTTTACCCATCACCTATGTTTTCAATGAGACTTGTAAGACATAAACCAACTCGAGTCTCATTAGACCATGCATATAGTTGAGTAGGGAAGATTAAGTCGACTTGTAGGTGTTGTACAATCTAATTGATTCCGCTCCGGGACCCAAACTTTCCTAGAATTGTAAGATATAAACCAACTCGATCCATCACAACAATAATTGCTTGCTTATAATTTGAGAATATGTTTGTATGATCTATTCCCATGAATCCCCTATGACCCCATGACACCCTAGTGCCTTTTATCAATTGTTTACATCCCTTTTTAATCATCTTGCTTATTTACTTTTATTGCTATTTAGTTTAGTGATCTTCTACTTCAAATCCCAAATAGTGACACCCTTAGACACCACTAGTTGCAATTGAGAATCTCATCTCAATTCCCGTCCCTTGGGATCCGACCTTTACTTGCCTCTTTACTAATTGTAGAGTTGTTTGTGGAGTTATAAATTGTGTTTTGGTCTAGGTGCTCCTAACGACAAGTACCGAACACTAAACCCTCACAAGAGGTACCGACCAAAAATGGCGCCGTTGCCGGGGACGGTGTTAACTTGATTTAGATTTTCTTAAATTGTTATTAGTTGTGTCTTTCTTTGCCTTGGGGAAGTAAAACTCCTCAAGGTTTGTTCTAACTATTTTCAAGTTGTTCGATATTTTGCAAGATGGACCTTATAGATTGTTTTGTAGAGGACCACTTAAGTATACCTTTCTTCAAAGACCCCATGCAAGCATTGGAAGCCTTGGAAGCAAGCGAGGCTAAAAATATGTATTGGGAATTGGAGTTAGATCTTTTTGAGGCCGCTCTAGCCAACAAAGAACTTACTCATGAGCAATCCGAATTAGTACATAACATCCTCGTGGAAGCATACCAACCTATATAAAATGAGCAATCCATCCTAGAAGACATCTTACAAGCTCAAGATCAAGAAGAATTCGTCTTGTAATTCGAGTGTGATGAGATTGATGAGAACGAAGAACAAGTTGAATATGCCATGAGAATGGAATGTCTAATGGAAATGGAGCAAATTTTCAATGAACCTTCAAAGGAGGAAAGTGAGGTACAAACCCCTACTTTAAAACCCCTTCCCCCAAATTTGAAATATGCTTACCTTGATGAATCAAAGACCAAAGCCGTGATTGTTAATGATAGACTTGATGAAAACCAAATAGGAAAATTGCTTGATGTGTTAAAACAACATGAAAAGGCTATAAGTTATAGTCTAGATGACCTTAAGGGGATAAGTCCCAACTTTTGTATGCATAGAATTCATCTAGAAGAGGACCATAGACCTACCATCCAAGCTCAAAGGAGATTAAACCCCCACATACAAGAAGTTGTCAAGGGAGAGGTTATGAAATTACTTGATGCGGGAATCATATATCCCATATTGGACTCTTTGTGGATTAGCCCCGTTCAAGTGGTACCTAAGAAAGGAGGTACCACGGTGGTGAAGAACGAAAAGAATGAGTTAATACCCACAAGGAAGATCACCGGTTGGCGCATGTGCATTGACTATCGAAAATTGAATTCCGCAAAAAGAAAGGATCATTTCCCCCTACCATTCATTGACCAAATGCTTGAGAGGTTAGCCTCCAACAAATTCTTTTGTTACCTTGACGGGTATTCGGGATTCTTCCAAATCCCTATACACCCGGATGACCAACATAAGACCACCTTCACATGCCCTTATGGTACTTTTGCGTATAGGAGGATGCCTTTTGGCTTATGTAATGTCCCCGCCACTTTCCAAAGATGCATGATGAGTGTCTTCTCCGACTACCTAGAGACCATAATGGAAGTTTTTATGGATGATTTTAGCGTTTATGGAAAAGACTTTGACTCATGTTTGCATAATCTTTCTCTTGTATTGCAAAAATGTGAAGATGTTAGTCTTGTTTTAAATTGGAAAAAGTGTCACTTCATGGTCAATGAACGAATTGTTTTGGGTCATTTAATCTCGGAAAAGGGCATCGAGGTCGATAAAGCTAAGGTTGAGGTGATAGAGAAACTCCCACCTCCCGTGAATGTTAGAGGGGTGAGAAGTTTTCTCGGTCACGCGGGTTTCTATGGCCGTTTCATAAAAGATTTTTCAAAAATAGCGAAACCCCTCACTCAACTCTTACTTAAAGATGCCCAATTCCATTTCACTGATGAGTGTGTTGAAGCCTTTAATAGAATCAAGGAAGCAGTAATCTCGGCACCGATCATTCAACCTCCAAATTGGGAACTACCGTTCGAGATTATGTGTGATGCTAGTAACTAAGTCGTTGGAGCGGTTCTTGGCCAACGGGTAGGAAGAGCTCTTCATGCCATCTATTATATAAGAAAGACTCTTGATCCCTCCCAAGTGAACTATGATACTACCGAGAAAAAGCTTCTTGCCATTGTCTATGCTTTGGACAAATTTCGTTCCTACTTACTTGGATCTAAGGTGATTGTCTTTTTGGATCACCGTGCTTTCCGACATCTCTTGATAAAGAAGGAGGCCAAACCAAGGTTGTTAGGATGGATTTTGCTTCTTCAAGAATTCGACTTGGAGATAAGAGACAAGAAAGGAGCCGAAATGTAGTGGCGGATCACTTGTCAAGGATCCGATTTCATGATGAACAAGGAGAAACGCCGATCAATGACTCATTTCCCGATGATATCTTGATGGCCATTCAAACACAACTTGAAAGGCACATCACCCCATGGTTTGCCGATTATGCCAACTATATCGTTGGAAGAGTACTCCCTCCAAATTTGAACTACAACCAAAGGAAGAGGTTCTTATTCGAAGTAAAAAGGTACTTTTGGGATGACCCAAATCTCTACAAAGAGTATAGTGATGGGCTCTACCGGAGGTGCATCCCTCAATGGGAAGTCCAAGGAATCTTGGAAGGATGCCACTCATCACCCTACGGTGGGCACCATGGAGCAAGGAGAACCATTGCAAAAATTCTTCAATCGGGCTTCTATTGGCCTACAATGTTCCAAGACACGAGGGAATTTATCATTCATTGTGATGCTTGTCAAAGAACGGGGAATATCTCTTGGAGGAACGAAATGCCACAAAGGGGCATACTAGAGGTAGAGATCTTCGATGTTTGGGGGATCAACTACTAAGGTCCGTTTGTGACATCCAATGGGAATAAGTATATCCTTGTGGCCGTAGACTACGTCTCAAAGTGGGTGGAGGAAATTGCCACCCCAAACGATGATGCAAAGACGGTCACCAAGCTCTTCAAGAAAATAATCTTACCAAGATTCGAAGTTCCTAGAACAATCATAAGTGATGGAGGAACGCATTTACATGAAAAGAAACTCGTATCCCTTTTGACCAAGTATGGTGTTCAACATAGAACCGGCTTGGGATATCATCCTCAAACAAGCGGTCAAGTTGAAGTTTCGAATAGAGATATCAAACAAATTCTTGAGAAAGTGGTGAACAAAACCCGAAAGGATTGGAGCACAAAGCTTGATGACGCTCTTTGGGCTTATAGGACGGCGTATAAGACTCCCATAGGAGCCTCCCCTTACAAGCTTGTCTATGGAAAAGCATGCCACTTGCCAATCGAATTGGAGTACAAAGCTTTTTGGGAAATCCGTGCCCTTAACCTTGATCTCAAATTAAGTGGTTAAAAGAGGATGATTCAAATTCAAGAGTTAGAAGAATTCCGACTACAATCTTATGAGAATGCCAAGATCTACAAGGAAAGGACAAGGTTGCTTCATGACAAGAGGATCAAGCAAAAAGCCTTGCACAAAGGGGATAAAGTCCTTCTATTCAATTCCCGCTATCGACTCTTTTCGGGAAAGTTGAACTCCAGATGGATGGGTCCCTATGTGATCACCGAGGTTGGGAAATATGGGGATTTTGAAATCAAGGCGGAAGATGGAAGCAAATTCAAGGTCAATGGTCAAAGATTGAAGCCATATTATGAGGGAGCATTTATTGGAGAGGTCGAGGTCACCTACCTCGGGACTCCTCATCCTTGAAGGAATCATCAAAGGGAGAGTTTGGTGGAGTCCTCCCTAAACCACCACTTATAAATATACTAACCCCTCTAACTTGTATTTATAATTTTGTTGCATTCCTTTTATCATAAACATAAATTCTTTCCATGAGAGTAAGTGAGGGAGGGTCACTAATGATTTTTGATGAAGGAAGGAACTAGTTTTCAAGTGTGGGGAAGCTTTTATCGGAGTTAAGGAAATCAAAGGGAATCCGCAGCAAGGAACTTGAGCGTCCAAAAAGAGAATCCGCTCGATTTGTACAAAGACGACCGTCTTGTTGAGAATACGCTCGTCCACCAGGAATCCGAGCGTCTGAAGACGAATCCGCTCGACTTTATGCTGCAAAATTTTAAGAAAAGTTCCTGTAACAGAATCCGCTCATCTTTTATCAATTGTTTACATCCGTTTTTAATCATCTTGCTTATTTAGTTTTATTGCTATTTAGTTTAGTGATCTTCTACTTCAAACCCCAAATTGTGACACCCTTAGACACCACTAGTTGCAATTGAAAATCTCATCTCAATTCCCGTCCCTTGGGATCTAACCTTTACTTGCCTCTTTACTAATTGTAAAGTTGTTTGTGGAGTTATAAATTGTGTTTTGGTCTAGGTGCTCCTAACGACAAGTACCGAAAACTAAATCCTCACAAGAGGTACCGAACAGTACTCATGGGCCTATCAATTGCCCCCGGTTCATAACCCAAGAAGTTCTTGGCTAGTCTAGTCACTAGGGCACCACACTCAAAGGAGCACTTATCGGACTTGGTCATCCTTTCAAATGCTAAACTAACCATAGACACGGGGCTAAAGTAAAAACGTCTCTCATAGTATGGATTGAGGAAGGGGCTAAAGTAAAAACTTCCGAGGAATTGAGTTTACTATGGTCCTTTCTTCCGTAAAGGAGGTTGGTCATAAGACGAAGGAAAACTTTCAAAACAGGGTGTTCCACATCATTTATTTTCATGGCGCTAACGTCGGTATTGCGGTTGCCCGTGTAAAGGTCGATATATTTTGTGGCTTTCATTTTCTTCTTCACCTTATCAAGAGTATGGGTGTCCCTTTTTCCTACACCTAGCCGCTCCGCAAAAACATCACAAGATAGTGAAATGAGGTGTTCTTGAGTCGAAAGCTCACGGTGTGGTCTTTTGGATTGAAGAGGAAGGAGCTGAAAAATTCTAGGTTAAGGATGCGGTAGCTTATTTCCGCTAAGTTATACAATCCCTCCATCCGAAGTACGCTAAAGATGTCGTGCACTTGTACCTCTACCCCCAAGGCTACTAAGGCACTCTCCGACACACACCTAGTGGGGTTCATACGTCTCTCAGTGAGGGCTAAGAAGGTATTCCTATGGGGTTCACTTTCAAATTCTAACCTCGGGTATCCGGGATGAGTGATGGCGGGTGGCGCCTCCGGTTAGGGTTGGGGTTGGCGGTTGTTTCTTCCACGGGTGCTCCTCGTGTTCCTTGACATGCTACAAGAGAAGTCACATAGAAATCATATAAGGAAAGATGAGACTTGTGACTAACTCTGAAAGTGGATGAAATTCGTCCCCAAATTCCTAAACTCAATACTTGACCAAGTAGTGGGCATGAAAAACGAAGCTTTTATCATAGTGAGTGTTAAATTTTGGGAAATCCTTTCACATTTTTAGATGAAACTTTCTTAATTCGCTTCATAGTGTGGTGATAACCATTACATTCTTAGTTTATCGACACTTCTCAAACCATTTTCAAGACAAAAATCAAAATTGTTCATGGACACTTAGGAAGTTTTCAAGAGTTTTCACCAAATTTTCAAGATGGGAAAAATTTTCATTTTGAGATTACCTACCGCATTATCGATCAAAAGGGTAGTCTTATTAGGCAATTAAGTCAACTTTTACTCAAGAAAAATCAAAATTTTGGCATGACTTGTCTAAAATTTGAAAATTTAAGACGAAAATTTAAGGCGAAATTTTAACATATTAAACAAAATCCATCCATAACAACAAAGGTTAAGCCCTTGTTGTCCAATTAGACTCAACAACAAGCACCAAAAGTCCACATAAAAGCTCATGTATCCATTTTCGTGTTCTTCAATTTAGATGGTAGAATTGACATAAAAACGTGATTTTTAGCAACAACGATAAGGTAAAAAGCTATTTGTCACTATGAATTAAGCAAAAGCATGAATTTAATTGACAAACCTTGAGCACATTAGTGTAGATCTAGCAAATTCAAGATGGAGGAGTAAGCAGAATAATGGTCTACTTACATTGCTAGTTAGGAGAGATTTGTGGCGGAGATCATGAGTGAAAAACTTAGCCAAGTAGCAAATCACCAACAATGGAGTTTTAGAATTATTTTTAGAGGAATTTTGGTGTTGTTGGAATAAGGTGAAAATGAGATATGACGGAGATAAGGAATGAGGAAAACGGAAGTTAAACCCGTGAAATTCCCAACCCACTTCCACTCGGTTGAGTGGCGAGTTTACTCGGTCGAATGAACTTTCACTCGGTCGAGTGAACTTTCACTCAATCGAGTGGGAGCTTACTCGATCGAGTGACCGGATTTACAGAATGTTTTGACCCCCTGGAAAGTAGTCCACTCGGTCGAGTATCAGGCCCACTCGGTCGAGTCCACCCGCACTCGGTCGAGTATGGACTCGCACTTGGTAGAGTGGTTTCTTAAGGCTCGAAATTGAGTCGAAAAGAACGATGAAACCCCCGCAACACAAAGAGAAGGTTCGGGAGTCCACCGGCTTTCGGTGACTCCCCGAGTTAGCTTATACGACATCCCACTTTACCGTCTTTTGTATAATACCGTAATACTAATGGCTACTCTACCAACATAATTCACCAATCATACACGACGAATACACTAACATGCATTCATTTAGCACACGGTGTACAATTCAAAAGCAAGGTCGGCATTCGTACACCAACATAATACCACTTCTAAGCATGGTATTCTTAACAGTCTAGCATTCAACTTCCATTCATGCATCATGACAAGCACTATCTTATACGAGAGCTTAACGTAAATCACACATTCTCGCAAGCATACAACTATACAACTTCCTTATAGCGTTCACCCATACTTCTAACCACCCACGTAGTGACCAACCGAGACAATAGGCACTAGTTTTGATATGACGGTGCCGACTCATCCAAAACCAATTTCCTATCATACTCAATTGGGTTCATTTCATTAGACTCACGTAGTTCATTTTGGTTCATTGGTTTTAGGTTCCAAAATCATCGCTTTGATACCACTTTGTAACACCCCAAACTATCCGGCCAAGGTAATTAGGGCGTTAGCGTCTCGGTTTCCCGAGGTAATGGAATCGGAATTACAATTAAGAAACTTTATTAAATAAACACATGTTTAGTTATTACATTTATGAACTAATAAATAAAATGCAACTCGTCTATGACTATGCCATCTACTTAGTAACTATGTACTCGACTCCAAGTCCGTAGCGCGGCCCGAATCCCGATCACATCAACAAACAAACCTGCATATAATCTGCTCCCCATATGACCAAAGGACATCATATGGATTAACACAGGCTACCCTAAAAGAAACAGGTGACAGACACAGACACACAAACGTCAGTTTCAATGGACAGATAAAAGATGCCATAATTAAAGTGCGAACATGCAAAACGACTACCAAAATGAATGACATAATACAACGAGACCACTATCACGGTACCGGGACACACCCAGGCATACCGACAACCACAAAGGTACCAGGACACGCCTAGACGTACCAATAACCACAAATTGGTACCAGGACACGCCAAGACGTACCAGGTCCGGAAGCTAACCGGATTCCCTGCCAGACGTCTTGTCTCAACCACACGAGTCCCTTCAACTCAAGTCATTAATGTGCACATCCCTCTTAGTGTGGGAAGCTCGAAGAGGCTACTTAAGCGTAAGACGGTCTCCCAACCGTCTTACGTCTCCAAAATAACAACAACAACAACAATAATACGACAATAACAACAACAATTCTTCTCACATATGTGATATTTACCAAGGCATGAACCACATCCAACATAACATAATCGTCCTCTTAATGATATGATTACCACTAAGCATGTTATAATAAAAATGCCCTAATTATGCAAGGCTAACTACAACATCAACATAAATGACTTTAAATCATTGAAACCGAGTAGGATTAACCCACCTTTTCGCAATCTCGTCAAGCTACTCGAAATTACCAAGCATCCATCTCACAAAACTGTCTCATCCTACATAAATTACATAATATCTATCACAATACATTCTATACTAATATACACTACAAAGCCCCTTATTATCACCCCTTAATTACCCCAATTACACTTATTAAACACTAATTAATTACCCATGACGAATTTCCCCAAAAGTTAGGGTTTAAAGACTAGAAAAGGAACGATATTTATTTACTAAGTGAAGGGGATGAAGAGGAAGGTGGTAGATCCTTTAATCCAAGCTTGAATCCCAAGTAGAAAGTGTTTGTGAGGGTTTTAGATAGAGGAGAGGGAGTTTAGAGAGATAAAGAGGAAGGTGGAAATGATTT
Organism: Silene latifolia; assembly: GCF_048544455.1. Taxonomy (NCBI): domain Eukaryota; kingdom Viridiplantae; phylum Streptophyta; class Magnoliopsida; order Caryophyllales; family Caryophyllaceae; genus Silene; species Silene latifolia. The sequence goes on along the minus strand of NC_133526.1, from coordinate 73,601,244 downwards.
TGGGTTAGGGAAAAAAAGGGATGAAATCCCGTTTTTTGAAATAGTGGCACTTGACCGAGCACTCCACTCAGTCGAGTGTACCGTTTTCTCGACCGAGTAGACCCACTCGATCCGCTGCAACACCAATCGGTCTAGGCTCGGGTCTAGTGTAAGGCTATCTTTCCTTTCCGAGTACTCTCTTATTGGTCTAAACCTCCTCTCACGTGTCCCGAGATCTAAGTACGAGTCCCACAAAGGCCGGGTATTACATCGGGGCTAAGACCTTAACCTTTTAGGTGGGTGGGGAGGATTTGACATTCACCCAGTCCAGTGTTCGCAGGGCGCCCATGCAAGTCATGCCTTGTAACGCTATTCCCTCTTTGGACCCCAATGAGGATCTCTATAGTTCTATTGAGTCATATACTGCTGTTATGACACCTCCACCTCAGTCTTGGAGCAAATTGGAGGACCATTCTGCTATTTTTGTTTCTACAGGACTTGGCGGAATGGATAGTGGAGATCCCGTTGCGGGGCTTGGTGCATTGCAATTGGAGCCTAGTACTGATGGCGTTAAAGATCATAGAGGCCATGAAAAGAAGAAGCCTGATAAAGAAAAGAGGAAGGTTGCGGATTACGATGCGTGATATTCCCCTTTCGATGGCTCAGTTGTTTGGAAAATAAAGACGGAGGTCACTAATGCTGAAGGGACCTCGTCAAGCTAGAGGCCCAGCTTTGGGCTATTTAATTACTTCAGAGGATAATACGGGACGCTATCCCATTTGTAAACATTTTTTTAATTTGAATTTTCGCTAGACATTTAATTAGTTATTAGTTATAGACTTTAGTATTAGCTTAGATAGATTTAATTAGCTTAGGACGAATATTGACTGCGTACTTTTGTTTTGGTATTTTGTGCGAAGTATTATTGCGTATATTGCATGTTTTGGGAGAATTTTGGATCATTGGGAAGCGTGCCAAGAGAGAAGCCCTCGATCGACCACTTTATGTGCTCGATCGAGCAAATGCCCAAGTGAAAATCCTCGACCGAGTTATTTCAAATACTCGATCGAGCATGCATATGTAAGAGGTTCTCGATCGAGTAGTGAAAGCACTCGATCCAGCAAATTGTGGAAGATGCTCTTGGTCGAGTAACTTCAAACCACTCGATCGAGAAGTTTAAGCGCTTATCTGACGAGGGAGTTTCTTTTTCCTTCACTTTACTTTCATTTGCTTGTTTTAATTTCTTCCCAAATTTCTCTCGACACCCTTTAATCCCTCAACCTAATCTCTCAATTTCTTCCCTAATTTACCAATCAAATTACCATAATACATTTTAAGCATCAATTAAACCACATTACCCTTATTTTCATAATCAATTCTTGATTTAATTGGGGATTTGCGGAATTAGGGTTGCGAAAAATTCAATTTAATTCGATTATTAGAAGTTTTATTTGGTTTTAATTGTTGTTTTTGTTGGGTAATCATCTAAGTAAGTTCCTCTCCCCTTCTTTTATAATTAATTGCAATTTCTCCCTTATTTTATACAAATTACGGTTATCAAATTGGTTTGGGGAAATTTATTTTTGTTGATTTATTGTTAATTGGAACTTGCATTTCATTACAGCTATGTAAAGTAGTAAAGAAGGCAGACTCGAAAAGCCAACTCCGACGGCTTCTGTGTCGATTTTGACCTCCGCTCTGACCGTGGTCCTTGCTGCCACCACGCCCACAGTTACTACTACAGTTGTTACTACGACGGTGTCGACCCCTATTGTGTCGACACCCGCCACTACTACTACTGCTTCCACTGTTACTGTCACTGCTGCTGCAGCTGCTGCTGGTTCATGGTCTGGGACGGGTATGGGTTCCCTTGCTGCTGCGCTACGGGCCCCTGCAAGGAATGTTACTGACACGTCTACGGAATCTCTACCTGAGTTTCCGGAGGTAAAATTTTTGTCCCCGTCCTACCGTACTCGTTTTTTTGAATTTAATGGAATGTCATATGACCTCGACTCGTTTTTTGTGTCGAACTGCCCTAGAGACTCTAGGAAATTTCGCACCTGTTGTTGACCTGCTCAATGGGACGAGGATATCGGGATTAGCCACTATGAAGGAGTTCACCTATAGGGTACTTACCTTAGAGTTTTTTTAGCTCTTTTGAGTTTCACCATGCGGCCTATGCGACTGACCATGGGAGCACTTGCATCACTTTTCGACTTTTTAACTCTACCTTTTCCTGGACTTTCGTTGAGTTCGGGGAACGTTGTGGTCTAGTTAGTGATGGTTGCCTTGAGCCTCGTAGGAAGCTCATGCCTCAGATTTGGGCTAAACTTTCACACATTCCCTATGGTCAGCGTCGTGGTCCCCACGTTCATTTATACCTTACCCGCTACTTTCTCCGTCTGCTTGGAGAAACTATTTTTTGTCTTCATGAGCCTAACAATGTTAACAATACTGCGTTGTCTATCTTAGTTGGGTACCTGAATATTGATAGCGGTACCCTATTTGTTTCCAACATTGCATACTTGACAGCTCAGCATTGTAACACTGTCGGGTTAAAAGTATCGGGTACAATAGCTTCTGGTGGACTAGTGACTCGCATTGCCCGCCGTCTTTTACCTGACTTTCCCCGTGGTCTTAAATATTTTGATAAGGATAATGTTATTGACATATCTGTTATGTTTTCAATGAACTGGCTTGCTTTTGACCATAGGACGTGGAAAATTGGCACTTCCACTTCCGTGACCTTACCTTCACCTTCTCTACCCCGTCTTTCACCTTTGACTACTGTGACGGCTAGATTACCACCACCTCCACCTTCTTACCTCCTTGACTTCTCTCCTACCATTTCTAGGAAGCCAAAGAGGCCTTTCCCTCCTGTTAGGAAAGTTGGAGAGGGGTCTGGACCTCGACAGGCTGGGCCTATACCCACTCTCATGCCCACGTCCACGTCCACGTCCACGCCTACACCCTCTACCTCTCAGCCGGCTTTACCGGCTATTTTTATTCCACCTCCAACTTTTGAGGCGCCTGAGGTCATGGACCAAGGGCGTCGTGATGCTCTGCTTTTGGATATGTGCAGGACGGTAGCTCGGATGGAGCGGGATCAGGCCTTGTCCTTATTCCACCTCTACGAGTCTCAAATGCTTAGAGGCCGTCCGGTGCCAGCTGGGTGGCCACATCCTTCGTTTTACCGATACCCGGAGAATGGGTATCCTCAGCCTGAGAGCGAGGAGGACATGGCCGACAGAGAGAGAGAGAGAGAGAGAGAGAGAGAGAGAGAGAGAGAGAGAGAGAGAGAGAGAGAGAGAGAGAGAGAGAGAGAGAGAGAGAGAGAGAGAGAGAGAGAGAGAGAGAGAGAGAGAGAGAGAGAGAGAGAGAGAGAGAGGATTAGAGTTGACCTTGCTGCTGAAGGTCGTTCTAGGAGGAGGGTTGAGGAGGAGGAGGACCCTACCATTCAGGTGGCTGATGAGGAGGGTATTGACGAGTAGCTGCTGGCTACTTCTTTCCCCGGTTTGCTGGCTGGTTTGGGGAAGTTGTACATTGTAAGTATTTTTGCTTTTTATTCTCTTCATCTCCTTTAATTTAGTTTCATTTATGTTGCATTTGAGTTTGTACTTTCCCTTTCCCTATTATTCTGCTGGTGTATGCTGGAGGACAATGAGGGCATTGGGTGTTTTGGTTTGAGGAGGGTAATGCATACTTTGAGTCTGCATTTGCATTTGTTTTGCATTCACGTTTATTGCATTTTAGCTTGCATTTTTTTTCATTTATTTCAAAAATCAAAAAAAAAAAATTAGAAAATTTCGAAAAAAAAAATCAAGTTTATTATTGCATTTAGGTTGAGTCGGAATGGTGATTTTCAATGATTAAATTGTTGGGGTTGGTGTCCTTAACAGTTAGTGCAAGGACTTATAAACCTCTAAAAGGATCAAAGGGCATACTTTTGGTATTATTATCAGTTGATCCACGTTTATCAATAACGGTTGGCTTGCTAGATAAGTTTGACGTTATTGTCATACAGATGGCGGTGATCAACTGGTCCCTAAAAGTCACACCTATAGGATACGTTTGAGTGACGTGACGGTATGAAAATACAGTCATGTAGATGCCAAATTTGACTAACCAGTTAGTCTGAGTTATTTGACTAATAATTAGTCAAAATGTGATGTTGAGATATTATATTTAATACGGATTAAATATCATGGGCTAAAGGCGAATTAACCAGTTAATTCGTAATATTAAATATAAGCGTTTTATATTTAATTAAATGTATATTGAATATAATTATACAATACTGTTTTGTCGGACATGTATTAATAATCCAACTAACCCGGATTATTAGTTGATGCCTTAATTTCCGATAACCGATAACAGTTTATAATGAAACCGCGTCGTATACACTTAGCGAATTATGAACCGGACCACAAGTTTAAATTAAGAGGAAGTGGAAGCCCACTTCCCCTTGATCCATTCGGTTTGGCCGAATTAGAGAGGCCATAAGGAGAGCTTTCTCCTTTCACTTCAGACCTAATTCATTTGCTAAAAAATATTAGGGTTTTGGGAATTGTGCCTCCCAAAATTCCGGATCTCTCATCCAACACAAACTCACAATACAATCCCCTCGATATTGCAAGGCAATTAGGGGATTATCTCTAGCACAAGGGCATTACTCGGACATCTTGGGTGCAACGATTAGGAGGAGATCTAACTTGATCTCTCATTGCCTTTTGCACTAGGACCGAAGGTTATTTCTACATCTTTATCGTTTTCATCATGTTTTTCGTTTTATGACTATAAACTACATATGAATTTTGCGTTATAATCCTACAATTAAAGGGTAGTATACGGATATTAACCCACAAGTGGTATCAGAGCGAGGCCACGCAAATTTTTCTATGTGATTTTCATCAAACGATATTTGAATCGATGATTTTGTTCAAAAAAAATTGTCTCGGCTGCAATTTTTTTCCTCTCGGCACATTTTTTTTGTGTTTTGTCTCGGCAATTTTTATGTTGCTGCGTTTTTTTTTTGTGTTGGGATCCGTGTCTAGTTTACACGGTGATGATTGTTTTGTTTTAATTTTGATTGCATATTGTTTTGAAATCGATATTCATTTCAATATGTTTAAGATGCATCAAAATGATTACATAAAATTTCGTGTGGCACAAATTTTTGTCTCGAAAATTTCTGAAAACCATGTGGCCTCATGTCTCGGCCTGTTTTTCCTGTTTTTACATTGATTTGCGTGCTACACATTTTGTTTAGATCGTTCGATCTCAAGTATTCATTCGTTCTTCACATGTTGCAATTCTAACCGATAATTATTGCAAAAAGTTGAAGATTAACAATTGTAGTGTGATTTCTATACGGATTAGATTAAAACTACAATTGTGTTTTTTTATCAAACCATTTTGTTTTGATCCCTTTTGCTCACGTTTTGAGCCGCGTAAATTTTTTTTTTTTGCCTCTTGTAGCTCTCGGCATTTCTGCCGGTTTATAAAAAAAAAAAAAAAATATTTTTTTTTTGCCCCTGGTACTGTTCACGTACAGTACAGAGAAGAAAAAAAAAAATAAAAAATTTCTTTGTTTTTTTTTCTCGGCCATTTAATGCATAAAACGTTTTTTTTTATGCTCTCGCTTGATTAGTGAAACGGTTCACTCACGTAAAATAATGTTACTTTAACATGATTTATTGTAACGGATTATCTCGGATTAAAATTAACTTGACTAAAGCGGTTTTGTCATGTAATTTTAATTATCTTTGGTGGTTTGGATAAAAATTTAACATAATTACGGAATTATGTCACGAATAAGTTTAACTTTTAGTTGATGCATTTTATTTATCGTTATCGTTAATTTTGAATGTTTTTGAATGCCTTTTAATTACGTATTTAATTATTTTGCAAACGGTTGTAACTTAGTGTGGCCTTAGTAGAACGTGTTACCGTAATGATGGAACACGGTCTTGGTTGTATTTTGAGATCTCGTATCTCCATTTTATTTCTTTTAATTACAGTTTTTATTTAGAATGTAAATAGGTTTATATTTGTAAATTTTAAATTGTAATTTTTGAGAAGACTAAAGTTGGAGACCGGATGCTCACTCCCGCTACATGGATCAAGATGGAACATCAAGACAAGCTTCTCGGGTCCAACGGTGGATTCCAAAGTTGTTTTATGTTTTACTTTACTAGGATAGGCCACACTAGGAATTTTATTTACGTATCGCATTCATTTATTTATTTTTCGTAACGATAACATGCATCATTTTCCGCCTAAAAACCAAACCACCTAATTATTGCATGAAAACTGACACATATAGAGGTCACGAGTTAGTTTTCATTGACATTCTCATGTCACACGATTTTAAGCCATCACCTAAATTGATTCATTCACGCAGACGCTAGTTATTCGTTCACTTAAAATGAATTATAATTAAGTTGATGGGATCTTCCTCGTATAAACAAAAATTGAGAACGGTCTTTATAGGTCAAACTCCAATGAGTCCCTTCTTCGTCGGTAGGCATACTATGACCCCTTCTACGTCGGGTAAATTGGAACCGATTGACTTATTTTATCTCAACACTATGGTCACTAAATGCGATCCTGTGACTATGGTGGACTATAGATAGGATTTACGGAAATCTATCGACCAAGAGTTCTTCCGGAAGAATTAGCTAAACAGTTGGCTTATCAATTTACAGAAATTGAGTCTTGGGATCACTTGTATCATTCTTGAGGGAGATCAATTATGCAAGTGCAATGAGTCTACACGATTAAAATGTATTTTAATAGACTTAAATCACCTCGATGAGTTGCTTATTTCGTTTTGTTTTTCTTTCTTTTTCAGTGTAGATCACGAATTTTAAAACTGCTATAACAAATGGCTGGTCCAACTAACGACCCAATGCCAAGTGCCACATTGGACCGTGAGTCCTGGGTTCGGATCTTCATGAATCAGATGAATCAGTCCACTCGACTGAAGAATGATGGATCCAACCGAGAGGCGGGAGGCGGCATTACGGAATCTGCCGCTGCGATGGGAAGCTCAAATATTTATTAGAGCCCCTCCCGCAAACCCAGGTCCCACGGCTAGAGCTGCTTTGAAATCACCAAGTTTAATGATTTCGTATGGAAGCGGGTGCGATTAAAAACGTACTCATTTTTGCAATGGAATCAAATTTGCAGAAACGCTTCATAGCCCATGGTGCGAACAAGATTTTCACCACGCTCACTAAGGAATTCTCGAAAGCACCGAGAATCGTGACTTATGAGCATACCACTCGCTTCTTTGATGCGAGACTCCAGAAGGGCCAACCGGTTAGCCCACACATTCTCAGCATGATTGAGAATGTCGAGAAGCTGGAGACCTTTGATTGTAACATCAGCGAGAACATTGTTATCGACCGCATGCTTCATTCACTCCACGATGGTTTTTCGCAATTCAGAGCGAATTACTATATGAATGATTTGAAGAAGACTCCCCATGAACTGCACTCCCTTCTCGTACAGACCGAGAAGGACATGAAGTTCAGTGGGAGCTTGAAACAAGATGTTCTCGTTGTGTCCAACAAAGGGAAAGGTAAGGGCAAAGCTCAGGCAAACCTAGCAGTAGGTAAACCGAAGTTCAAGAAGTCGGGTTCAGGTAAGAGTGGTCCTGGTGAGTCGAGCAACTCATCAGGCGCGACAAAGAGCAAGGATGGTAACATGGAGTGTCACCATTGCCACAAGACTGGGCATTGGAGGCGTACATGTCCCTTATACCATGAGGACTTAAAGGCAGGTCGTGTTAAACCTGTTGGTATGTCTTCTTCCTCTTCTACTTTTATTCATATGATTGAGATTAACCACGCAAGTTACGGAACTTGGGTACTTGATACTGGTTGTGGTTCTCATCTGTGTAATCATGTGCAGGGGCTCCGAAACATCGAACCCCTCGTAAAGGGTGAGGTGGACTGCGTGTTGGGAATGGAGCAAGAGTAGTGTTTGCCATCTCAAAGGGGACATATGTGATCCACTTCCCGGCGGATTTGAGTTGTCATTATATGATTGCTATTATGTTCCTAGTCTTTCCAAAAACATTATTTCGGTTTCGCACTTGACAAACTTGGTTTTTCATTTGTAATAGAAAATAATGCTTGCATTTTCTCTTTACACGATATGATTTACGGCAAGGCAGTCTCCATGAACGGAATTTATGTTTTAGATCAGACCACGGAAATATTACACGTAATGAATAAAAAGTTAAAGGTTGGTGACAAAGATCAAACATATCTATGGCACTGCCGTATGGGACACATTAATGAGAAACGCGTAAAACAGCTCATCAAAAATGGAGCTATCTCGGCCTTTGATTTCCAATCATTTGGCACGTGTGAATCATGTCTCATCGGTAAGATGACTCGGATTTCCTTCAAAGGTGTTGGAATGCGCTGCGACCTATTAGGACTCATACACACGGATGTATGTGGACCTATGTCAATCACCGCACGAGAAGGCTATAGGTATTTCATCACTTTCACGGACGATTTAAGTAGATATGGCTATGTCTACTTAATGAAGCATAAAAGTGAATCCTTTGAGAAATTCAAAGAATACGAGAATAGGGTGCGAGAACCTATTGGGTAGAAAGATTAAAACACTACGTTCAGATCGTGGTGGCGAGTATCTTTCTCACGAGTTTGATCATCACCTCAAAGACTGTGGGATTGCCCTACAGTTAACTCCACCTGGAACACCTCAATTGAATGGTGTGTCCGAACGGAGAAATCGAACACTACTTGATATGGTTCGATCCATGATGAGTCACTGCACGGTTTTACCCGATTCATTATGGGGTTATGCTCTTATGTCAGCCGCTCTAATACTTAACCGAAGTCCGTCTAAAGCTGTTGACAAGACTCCATAATGAACTATGGAAGGGAACGGTCCCTAACTTGTCCTTTATACGGGTTTGGGGCTGCGAGGCTTATGTCAAGTGGAGACACGAGGATAAGCTCGGCCCGCGATCGGTCAAGACATTCTTTATAGGTTATCCTAAAGGAACCCTTGGTCATTACTTCTATTCGCCAACCGAACAACGTGTTTTTGTTGCGGCTAGTGCGACATTCTTAGAGAAGGAATTTCTCGAGAATGCAAAGAGTGATAGAACCTTCGACCTGTCGGAGATTCCAGAACCAAATACCGAGCAACTATTGGAGGAACCTATTCCTTCAATCCCGGCTGCGGTTAACATTCCTGAGGAACCTAGGAGGTCGGGAAGAGTCTCTATTCCTCCGGACAGATACATCGGTATGGTCGAGGAACATGATATAGATGACGTTCTACTCTTAACGAGTAGTGAACCCGCAACCTATAAAGGTGCCATGACCAGTTCTGACTCAAAGCTATGGCTTGAGGCCATGCAATCCGAGATGGACTCCATGTATGAGAACAACGTGTGGGATCTTGTTGACTTACCTGCTAAGGTTCGTCCCCTTCAATGCAAATGGCTTTACAAGATAAAGCATTCTGTGGAAGGTCAACAAGATATCTACAAAGCACGACTAGTTGCTAAAGGTTTCACCCAAGTGCCAGGTTTGCACTACGATGAGATTTTTGCACCCGTAGTCATGCTGCGTTCCATTCGGATTATCTTAGCGATCGCCGCTTTTCATGACTATGAAATTTGGCAAATGGACGTGAAAACCGCCTTCTTAAACGGCTTTTTGGAGGAAGAGTTGTACATGGTACAACCCGAAGGTTTCATCGATCCAAAACATCCTAAGAAAGTGTGCAAGCTTAAGCGTTCCATTTATGGACTTAAGCAAGCATCAAGGAGTTGGAATCATCGCTTCGACCAAGTGATAAAAGAAAATGGATTTACTCGATCTGTCGAGGAACCATGTCTATATATCAAGTCGAGTGGGAGCAAGATTGTCTTCCTAATATTGTATGTTGACGACATACTCCTGATTGGGAATGACATACCTCTCTTAACTTCGGTGAAAGTATGGTTGAAAAACCATTTCCAGATGAAAGATCTGGGTGAGGCACAAAGAATTCTGGGCATCCGTATCTATCGAGATAGATCACGCCGGATGTTATCTCTCAGTCAGGAGTCTTACATAGACAAAGTCCTAGAGAGATTCAGCATGACTAACTCCAAGAAGGGGTTCCTTCCTATGGCTCCAGGGGTGCATTTGAGCAGGTCTCAGGCACCAGAGACACCGGAAGAGAAAGAGCGCATGGCACGGATTCCTTATGCCTCGGCAATAGGATCAATCATGTATGCCATGATATGCACACGTCCGGACGTGGCATATGCATTGAGTATGACAAGTCGATTCCAACAGCATCCAGGTGAATCACACTGGTTAGCTGTCAAGAACATTCTTAAGTACCTCCGGAGGACTAAAGATTGGGCATTGACTTATGGAGGCTCTCAAAAGCTATGCGCAACCGGATTCTGTGAGATGCTAGCTTCCAAACGGATCGAGATGACTCGAAATCTCGATCCGGATTCGTTTTTACTCTTAATGGCGCTGATCAGTGGAAGAGTTCCAAGCAAACGATTAAAGCAGATTCTACGATGAATCCGAGTACTATGCGCGTCCGAAGCTACAAAGGAAGCGATATGGATGCGTCAATTCTTACATGGACTATCCGTAGTGCCTAGTTCGAATGACCCGATCACCATCTATTGCGACAATAGTGGTGCCATCTTCCAGGCTAAGGAGCCAAAGTCTAGCAACAAGTCTAGACATGTACAACGGAAAGCTCATCTAATCCGGGATTACGTGGAGCAAAAGGAAGTAGTGATAGAAAAGATTGCTACGGATAATAACATAGCAGATCCTCTCACTAAACCATTACGACAAGATAAGCATGAAGGGCACGTTAATTCCATGGGAATTAAACGTGTTCCTAAGTTGTAGTACTCTTTTATGGATTAGATTCATTCGCTTTTGTACTCTATACAACATCATCGTTTTGATATTTATATATTTTGTTTTTCATGTGGATTTGTACGACAAATTTTGAACACCACAAAGTGAACTGAACGAACATTATATTATTCAGTCCTTAATTGCCCTCATGAGCTGATAACTCTGGCAATTATTTTGTGACGTTGGTTGATGGTGGGTTCAACTAGCCATAAGTCAACAGGTTGACTGACCAATCACAGAGGCGATTTATACGGATATTTCGTAGGACACAATTGTGACATCGACGTGGAGTCCTAAATGTTTTATAACATTCGTTGCCCGGTCGTGGATAGGACTTCCATGGTGATCCTAAGAGTCGATTCTTTGACTATCGACTGTCTCTTGAGACTAAGGCAGATTTTGGGTGACTTTGGTTTCTTTCTCACGGTCATCCGTAACAGGGGGCCAAGTAGATTTTTTCTGGGTCATTTCATGCTGTGCTTAGATCGGAAGGAGTTCGAGTTGAAGGAAATATTCAGCCTTTATCAGGTACTCGATATTTCTCAGGGCCACTCGAGGAGCTGTAACTGAAATGCATGGCCATGCTCGGATACGGATTCGTTTTATCAGTTAAGTTACTCTCTAGTCGGGGAAACCACTCTAGATACAGATCGATTGTAAAATACGACCTTTGCGGATCCGGATCTGCAAATTGTTTTACATTGAGTGGGAGAAATTTTAAATGAATATGAGAATCGGTTATCGCACATACACTTGTACGGACAAGTGGGAGTTTGTTGGAGCTTGTGTCCTCCAGTTAGTGCGGATAACGTCATTGCACATACACTTGTACGGACAAGTGGGAGCTTGTTGGGGTTGGTGTCCTTAACAGTTAGTGCAAGGACTTATAAACCTCTAAAAGGATCAAAGGGCATACTTTTGGTATTATTATCAGTTGATCCACGTTTATCAATAACGGTTGGCTTGCTAGATAAGTTTGACGTTATTGTCATACAGATGGCGGTGATCAACTGGTCCCTAAAAGTCACACCTATAGGATACGTTTGAGTGACGTGACGGTATGAAAATACAGTCATGTAGATGCCAAATTTGACTAACCAGTTAGTCTGAGTTATTTGACTAATAATTAGTCAAAATGTGATGTTGAGATATTATATTTAATACGGATTAAATATCATGGGCTAAAAGCGAATTAACGATTAATTCGTAAAATTAAATATAAGCGTTTTATATTTAATTAAATGTATATTGAATATAATTATACAATATTGTTTTGTCGGACATGTATTAATAATCCAACTAACCCGTATTATTAGTTGATGCCTTAATTTCCGATAACCGATATGATTTATAATGAAACCGCGTCGTATACACTTAGCGAATTATGAACCGGACCACAAGTTTAAATTAAGAGGAAGTGGAAGCCCACTTCCCCTTGATCCATTCGGTTTGGCCGAATTAGAGAGGCCATAAGGAGAGCTTTCTCCTTTCACTTCAGACCTAATTCATTTGCTAAAAAATATTAGGGTTTTGGGAATTGTGCCTCCCAAAATTCCGGATCTCTCATCCAACACAAACTCACAATACAATCCCCTCGATATTGCAAGGCAATTAGGGGATTATCTCTAGCACAAGGGCATTACTCGGACATCTTGGGTGCAACGATTAGGAGGAGATCTAACTTGATCTCTCATTGCCTTTTGCACTAGGACCGAAGGTTATTTCTACATCTTTATCGTTTTCATCATGTTTTTCGTTTTATGACTATAAACTACATATGAATTTTGCGTTATAATCCTACAATTAAAGGGTAGTATACGGATATTAACCCACATAAATTGCACTGCATTTAGTCCTTTTGCTTAAGCCTTGCAATTTTAACATCTTTTAACATAGTCATTTTGCATAATCTACGAGTTTATGTTAAAATATAGCTGAACGAATAGACTTCAACTGAAATTTTGGCAACCTACTTATATATTCTAAGATTTTAGAGCCTTAAAACTGGTGTCATCCATGACCAGTTCATGTAGGATTGTGAGTAGTTACTCCTTGCATAACATGTAACATTAATTTGTACAAGTATGAAATTCAATTGTTTATTGTCTGCATACATTCGGGTTAGTGGTTGGTGTCACATGCAGGGAGGTGCTTACATTCTCTTTTCTCCCATTTTTAACCATTAACTCCACATTTAGCCAAATTTGCCTTTTGACCCCTTAACTACACCCAAACTTAGCCTACCCTTGTCAAGCTAGTTTAGTGTTAGTTTTTGTGGTATGTTTTGTAATACCCCGTATTTTGATAGTAATTTATGATAATAATTTATGTAATTTAATAATTGATTAAAGACATTTCTAATAATAATTACAAGTAAGACGTTAATTAAATAATAAATTAAGTATCCAAGTCGGGAATTTGGCTTAGCTAATAATTGAGCTTTGTGCCGTGTGACACAAATTGGAGGATCAGTTTTATTGGCTTTACACATAAGTGATCGGGATTTTTATCGGGAATTATTAATAATTAATAATATGGAAATAAGAATATGTGAAGGTAATAATAATTATATCAATTATTATCCTAACAATAATAGTGTATGGCAATAATGAAATTAGCAAAGATATATGAGGAAATCCTACTTATGGTAAGACTAATATATTATAATAATAATATATATAATTTGTAATGGTAATAATAATAATGGCAATTCCTATAATAATTAGAATAAGGTAATTGTAATAGTTTCCTAATTGGTGTCATATACTCTCTAACCTTAGACTATAAATACCATAGTAATTCTGAAAAATAATTCATAAAATAGAAGAAGGAGCGTTTGGAGACGGAAGAACAATTTAACGATAAAAGATAAAACCGTCTTAAACTTAATTGATTTCGTTTTAAAGCTTATAACCATAATAACGTTTGACCACCATGTAACACCTATATACCATTATAGGACTCGTATCCAACATATATTACAGAACATTCAGATAACAACTTTATGTCTATCACACCATACCACTTATCGTGAGGTCAGAACCTCACACAAACGTTTATATACATCATAGTGTTGGGAAATGTGTCCTCAACAATAGTGCGATCATATGATTTAAATATCATTATTAAATCTCATTTTAAAGAATACAATTGGGAAGTATTTTTACTGTCAACTGGTCAACATATATCGGTAATGATTGCCTGACTAGAGTTTGACATTACTGTCGTGCGACGGTGGTGATCAGTTGACCCCCTAGGTCATACCTATAGGGCAACACTCTTAATTGATCATTTAATTAATCGTATAGTGTTACGAGTTAATTAAATTACTTGAAAATTGACAACTACATGCAATAGTGTAAAAATATTCATTCATTCCAACTTCTAAAAATATTAAGTTTTAGAAAGAGAAAAATCCTCCATAATTCCTCTCCTCTAACCGGTTTTAGAGAGACCAAATACCAAATTATTTTGGGTCATTTTTCACAAGATTAATATTGTACTAGTTCATATAATATTAATTTTATTAAGAGTTAGCTTTGGGTATAATTCCTAAGGAGAGATCCTACACTTGAATCTTGTTTCTTCCATTAAAGGAAAGCTCAAGAACAAAAGAAAAGGAGATTTCTTTTGTGCCCATTTAAACCGAAATACCCATTGTAAGAATAATGATTTCTCCTCTATTTTATTATTTGTTTGCATGCATAAAATCCGTATTTAATTTTATGACAAATTAATTTATAACATATATGAGTATGTTTATGTATAAAGATCTACATTTCCTTCACATAGACCCGTAATCACATCCCAGCAGTCAATCCTGATCACGTAAGCTACCACCTGATAAAAGTTACCTCTCACCCGAGCTTAACTCGTATGCCCCTCTTATTCTCGCATTCGCATATCCATCACCCCCTGCCAAATGTAACCATACCATTAATACTTAACTACTAACAACTGCCTCATATAATCACATCTTATACTCTCTCACAACCATACATATCAATCTGGTCTCTACAAAATCAACATCTTTAGAGTTGCTACCCTTCTTATCTATCATCACCTTTAACCATTATTCACCGTACCACAACAAACCTCTTACAGTCATCTCCAAACATCACGGTTTCTTTCCTATCTTTTGTTAACTTCCCCAAATAACGAACATCAAACCCATCAACCAAATTTACCCCAACACTATTTCCAATTTCATCCTTAATTGTATCGTCATCTAATTCTCCACCAAAATCTCATATCATGTAGATACTCTACCAATTTCTTACTCCCTTAATTCCTCGAAACTCATGACTAATCATGCTGTTCTGAAACTCCTATATAACCATTAACTAACATCCTCATGATAGTATCATAAATCTCGACGATTCCTTACTTCTATATTATATAACTCCGGTCAACATTTTTCTCAGCTTACTTTTATCCTTCTTTTCTCTTTACACTCAACAATACCAATTATCATTCCATCTCCTTACCCCTTATACCTAACTCTCTGGTAGTCCGGTTACCTTTTTGTTGTTCCAAAAATCAAGTTCCATTACTTTATATCGGCACTCTCTCACTCTTCTTTACAATGGGTCCCTTCTAATCATTCCACTCACTCACACTTGCCACTAATTATAAAACCCAAAACTCATTTCCTACCATTAACTGCCCAAAAAAATCACACCTTAGTTTCACCTATTGCTGCTACAAATTCCCAAACTCACTATCAGCAAATCCACATCGCGACATGTCTCCATTAACTTCACTATATACCACTCTTCTCCATCCCTCCACAACGATCTTTCATTACATACATTCTTAACCAACACAATCTAACCATCTCTCTCCATAATTCCTTACACATCTCAAGTCGCTACTATGCACATCCTTCCTTCCAATCTTTTCATTCTCACGTTCCTTAGACCCATACTATTCCTTGCCCATATTCCCTTACTTTTACATTACTCAACACACAATCATATCACTCATCCCGTCTCACAAAACATGCGCCATGCCTTAATAAACAATACCAATCTTCCTTTTCTTTTTCCGCCATCTATCACAATCACATATAACTCATGTCCTCCCCACCGAACTCATACTCATCATAGGTGCCACTCTTTAAATCATAAGATTAGGTAACTTACGCATCAGGACCAACACATACATAAAACAATACATAAAGAAGTAATATAACACCTTTGATTTAAACATAATATGCAACGAATGTCAAAAGATAAGCATATGACCCAAAATACGCATATGACCTGCACAAACCCCACTCGATCGAGTACCCAACCTACTCGACCGAGTGCCTCGACTCCTGAACCTAATCAGATCTCTGCTCTTACACATACTCAACCGAGCTGACACGTCACTCGATCGAGCGACCATTACTCGATCGGGTGCCCCTATGTAGTCGATCGAGTACCCAAAACATGATTCTGCCCATAAAACACTAAACTACCTACTCGATCGAGTCACACCCACTCGATCGAGCACCTCACCTACTCGATCGAGTGCCCCCCACTCGATCAAGTCGAGCAGACTTGATCTCCCCCAACATGATATACATGACTATACTTTCAATAAAATGACAACAACTACGCATGCATATACACGTAGCTCGTTATAAAACAACAAAACAATTTATTCGTACCACTAATGTGCCATATTATAAACAACCAACATGCTTTTCATCCAATTCGATGTACAAAACACATATCTTTCAATCCCTATTCTACATGTTATTACTTAGCAAAAGCCAAACATTAACATCTATCATGCTCATATAACATTCAACTTATCAATCATGTACTACCCGCATGTTTTAATTTTTTTAACTTTTCGTAACACAAAACATACTCATACATTACAAATCCTATTTCCATGTTACTAATGCAACAATATTACAAACCCACTTCGTCACCTAACATATTCATAATCACAAAATTAATATTCTCATGCAATTGACACTCCATCTTTTCCAATCGATTCTTCCCATTCCACCCACATTCTTCATCTAACAAGTGCATATGATACAACAGTAGACAAGTATATAAACTTATTATTTATGTTTACGCAAACAAAATTATGTAAAAATATGTCACATCCTCTAATCACATGGTACTAGTATAGACACATTATAAATCATCCATCCTGCAACATCATTATTCATCACATATTATCACATATGAACTACTTCCTTTTTCCACCACATCATTCGTCATTCTCACATACTTTTCCAACGACTCCAATCAACATTGTAAACAAACTATCATTCAACATGCTTTCAACCAACGACATATAAAATCACACCAATTCATGCCACATATCACTATATAGGTACATGATTCACAAAACAAACACATAGCGATCCCGATTCATATCCCATGGTGACCGGTTCAAAATTGTAGGGCGAGTTCGCGACTTTAGGACGTCTCCCAAGTCTTTGCATTAGCTCCTACAACTTCTACCCCGGGTTCTTTTTAATTGACTCCCTATATTCATTAGGTTCATTGGTTACAGGTTTCAGGATTGTCGCTCTGATACCACTTTGTGACACCCCCATACTCCAAGTGCCTTACCAGGACCACTCAAGTATAGAAATGTCACCATCTCGGTTTCCCGAGGCAATGATAATCAAATGACAATAACGAAACATAATTTAAATAGTAACTATAATTTAAGTGATTACATGTCTCGAACAAAACTGTTAAAGGAAATACAAAGTACTCAAACGGTCTACTGATAAAACTATCAAAGCTACTAGACATTGTCTCACACAGCGGAAGACTTCCAACTGCAACGTGATGACTCATCCCAGCTATCCCATGCGCATCAATCATACCTGCTCAATAAATGCTCACCACCCCAGAATGGATCACCACATTTTTTAAAACATTTAACCGGGGTCAGTACTAATTACACAAACACAATGCCACAATGAAACAAGTACTCAAACAGTTCAAAGAGCTCAACACAACCCAGTCTCCATCTCCAATCTCCACACAACTGACTACACACTAAAGTGTGTAGCCCTGCCAGAGTACCCATCGCAACAGGTTACTCCTCGCCGCCAGTAGGGGACCGCAGCCGTTCCCACCTAAGCCCCGCTCATCTCCATCGAGCGATAAACCCATGTTCATTAATGTGCAGATCCCTTCTGTGGCGGGTTCCACAGAAGGCGAATCAAGGGCGTGAAGCCACTCCCGCAAGTGACTCCACTCAGCCAGGGATGCACCCCGAAGATCACAGACAATTAAACAGTAATCACAATACAAAATCAACAATCGTCTTAATCAATCAAAAATATGAAATCACAACCGTCTGAATCAACCAACAACATGAAATCGTAACCGTTTGAATCAACCAATAATCACTAACTACAACACAATCACCACACATTATGTAACTAATACTGAGTAGGGAAACCCTACCTGGAAAAGCAATCACCACAGACGGTTGAGCAGCTAATCAAAATCGTTCTTCAATGAAATCACCCCCTATCAAACATAGAATCATACAATCACCATCTAATAAACACAATACTCCCCAAACCCCCAAATTACCCAATTAGGGTTTCAACTAAAATCAACGGATCAACATAAAAACGGTACAAGGATCCTACCCATAATATGACGGTCTCAAAGGTATAAAGAACTCAGGATTATGGCGACACAAGCCTTGGGATGTGATAGCAATATGAGAGAGGAGAACTACGTAACCTTGTTTTCTCTTTTGTGAAGTTTAGAAAAAGTGTAAAACTGAAAAGAAACTGACGGATTAAGTTTATATATCTTTCTCACGTTGCTATCAAAACCCGTCAAAACAACCCGTAAAAGTAACTTACTCGATTGAGTAAGTAACTTACTCGATCGAGTGCCACACATACTTGATCAAGTACCCATCCGACAGACTACTGTTTCATATAAAAACATACTTACTCGACAGAGTAAGCCCCACTCGATAGAGTACGCATAGACATAGAAAACCGTAGTATTACAATTTGTGTATGTCGGGTTTTCGGTAATTGGTTTTGTTCGTGATTGTTGTTGCTAGGGCGTGAGGTTCTAATTGGTAGGGGACGGTTGGGCTGGTGGTTGGAGGTCATTAAGAGTCGTGGTAGTGCGGGCTAGGGTGTGGCAGTCTTGGGTGGAGTTGATGGTGGCTAGGGGAGTCGTGAGGGACGGGTTTTGGTGGAGTGTTGGACTCGGTTTAGCTTTGTTAATATGGGTATGTATGGTTGGGTGTTTCACGGTTTGTTGTGAGTTTTTGGGTATTTGTTTTATGGGTTTAGGTTTTATTTATTTGAGTCGGGTTTTTAAGTTGAATCAGGTTTTTAATTGAATCAGGTTTTAATATCGTAACCCTTTAATAATTATAATAAATAATTAATTTTATAATAAAAGGAATAAACAAATAAATAATTGAATTATAATATTTTGTTTAGGTGACGGAATTGGTTGAACGGATTTATTGAAGAATAATACTTCTAGTTGATTGCTTTTATAAGATTGATAATCAGGTAGGATAACTACTCAACTTGTCTTGCTATTTAATTGATAAGAGGAATTTTGGAACTGTGTGGTTAATTGTCGTTGAAGGAATTATCGGATGTGAATTATATGTCATTGGGTTATGCTTTGGTTACACTACGCCAATTCTGGCAATCAATAAGGAGCGTATCATAACGGTTTAATGCATTTAATAACGACACTTAGATTACCGTTTTTAAAATATTGGCGGAAACCTAGACCACGCTAATAAGAATAACGGTTTCCGTCGAAAACCGTTCGTATTATAATGTGACAACGCTTGTTTAACAAACCGTTATCAAAAACGTTTAACGGTTTCCAAAAGCTCGTTATAAAATCGCTCTTATCAACGGTTGTTAGACAACCGTTACCAGTTTAAGAAAACGGCATTTCGAAAAATGTTACTAAATTAGCACCAGTAACGGTTTGTGTTACACGTTGTTATGTTATAGATACGGGTTTTTTATAACCATTATCATTTGCTATTATGAAAGAACGGTTTTTCAATTCAAGCGTTGTCACTATTTGATTAGATTTCTCAGTTTGACCACTGCATTCAAAACTTTATAAGAACTTTAACAAATATTCAGTTTGACCAACCGTTTTCAATTTGACCAAAATAATTCAATAAATATGTCTTCGTAATGTTAAAATCTAAATTATCAAACATTTACTCTTTAATTTCTCTCTAAAAAAAATATGGCTGGTGTATCGGAGCTACAATCACGTAATCGTTACGCACAGCCTTTTACTTGCATTCTCCATAATCTCCCGGTTCGTTATGATGGGATTGGAAAGGGTTTAAACTCTAATTTTTGGTGGTTGAGGCAAATGCTTCATGACTCCGGTTTCACTGCGGTTAAAAAAATGTACCCTGTGTCTACAAACAAGCAAGGTTTTGTAGGCTTCGCTTTTATCGAGTTTGACGAAGCCAACTGCCATGATATTTTTCATCAGGCAAGAACATCAGGGGCAAGATTTGCGGAGAAAGATGCGAGGAAAGAGGACTTTTATTCGGATGCTAAACAAAAGGGCCCTTATCTATGGTTGCGACCCATGTTGATAATCGTCTGCTGACACATTACCGGAGGCAGTACATTCCTGCCAACGTGCCTATATCATGGGAGAAAGAGGCCATTCCACCAGCTGGGCTGCCCGCTGATGATGAAGAGTCGATCTACGACTTAATCTATGCCGAAATTAGGCATGAAGACTATCCTAATTCTTCATCAGATTCTAATTAAGTCTTTAATTATTATCTGACATTATGAGTTGTATTTTGATTATGATGGTTATTTGAATAAAAGTTTAATTATTTATATTATTTGTTACTACCTTTTAATCAAGTCCTTACAATCAAATTCAATCCAGCAAATATAATATTATAATGACTAACTTTCTACTTATTATAATAAAAAAGAATAGAAACGGCATAATAAGATAATAAGAATTGGAACCGTTATGTCAATAATAAGACAAAATGATAACGGTTCTTTGTTAAGCCGTTATCATATTACATATATCAACAACGGTTATTTTAAACCGATGTCATATTATAACAATTAACAACGGTGTTTCTTAAACCATTGTAAAAACAGATCCCGCGCTATGATAGCAATATAGAGTTTATTTTTTTAGGGTGTTATTTATAATGAAAAACTAATTAAAGAAGTCATCTTTGCCGTCGTCGCCATCATTAATCTTTATAGCTTAAAAAAGGTAATCTCATTTTCATAGCTACTGGCTTATATATGGGTCGTGCTTGGATGAGTGATGGTGAAATTTGTGATCCCATTTATAATGATGGAATTGCTGAATTTTACAATTTCGTTAGTGAAAATTTTCATCTCCACTCATCAATCCCCTTCCCTTGTAATAGATGTGGTAATATTAGGGTTTTGCCTATCCCAGATGTCAAAATACACTTGGTAAAGAATAGTTTCAGTAGAGATTATAGGCGTTGGATTTTTCATGGAGAATTAGAGGATGAGGATGGGGAATCTGATGTAGAAGTAAATAATCATACACCTGAAGCTGCTGGTTTAGATATAGGGGATGGGGCATATGATGTGTGTGTAAACAATCGTTCACCTACACCTTAAGTTGTTTTAGGTGAGAAGTTTGCTGAAGATGATGGATTCGATGATTTTGAAGCTACCGGTGATGGGGAAATAAATGCTGATGATTTAATTGGGAAGTTGAGTCAATCTGAAATGCCTTTATTTACTGATTGTAAGAAGTATACCAAATTGTCCGCGGTGGTAAAGTTATATAACTTGAAAGGGGCAAATGGGTGGAGTGATAAGAGTTTTACGGATCTTCTAGCTTTGTTATGTGACATGCTTCCTGACGGTAATGTTCTTCCGAGTCGGACATATGAGGCTAAAAAAATGATTAGACAATTGGGCATGGAATATGAGAAAATACATGCTTGTGTCAATGACTGCATATTGTACCGTAAAGATTATGAGAAATTATCATATTGTCCGCGCTGCTCTATATGGCGTTATAAGACTAAGGAAGGGATCTCAGCTAAGGTGTTGTGGTATTTTCCAATAATACCATGATTCATAAGGATTTATTTGAATGAAGAAGATGAAAGAATGTTGACTTGGCATAATAGTGGAAGGATTGAAGATGGAAAGTTAAAACACCCAGCGGATGGTCAACAATAGAAAGAGTTTGACGCTAAATATCCTGACTTTGCCAAAGAAGCAAGGAACTTGCGTCTCTCGCTCTCCACAGATGGAATGAAACCTTATGGAAACATGAGTACCCAACACAGTACTTGGCCAGTTCTGTTGGCCATCTATAATTTGCCCCCATGGGTTTGCATGAAACGGAAGTATCTGATGTTGTCTTTGTTGATATCTGGCCCTCTGATGTGACTCATATTTGAGCACATTTAGTCCCCTAATTGAACCTATTTTGCATACTATTATAACATTACATAGCCATTTTATCCGTCAAATGCTTTCTATTTTGCTTTCCTAGTGCATTTCGTATGTTTTGTAGGAAGGAAGATAATTAGGCGGAATTCCCGTCTCCCATGCATATTTAGAAACTTTTTGACGATATTGGATGGACTAGTATGAAGAGGAGGCAAGAATGATGACCAAGGATGTAGGAATAAAGAGTATATAGAAGGATCATAAGCTTAAAGGCAATGATGACGAGAAGGAAGCCATTGCAATACGAAATTGCTCGGAACCCAAACTAAGACTTTCTCCTTTGGCTCTGAAAGTATGCTAGATGAAACAGCATCGAAAAATCAAGTGGTCTAGGCTTTTGAATCACTCCAATACGAGTCCGGATGAAGAAATGACGTCCGATTTACGATCCGAGCTCAAATAGACAAGCTGTCCGCCAATCCACGCGTCCCGAGACTCAAGACGCTCGTCCCCAGACCCAAGACGAGCGTCTCCCCTTCAAGACGCTCGTCTTCCTTTCCTATTATCCGAGCGTCTCCCCTCCAAGACGAGCGTCTTCTCCCCTCATAATCCGAGCGTCTCCTCCACGATCCGCTCGGATCACAGTCCAGGGAGCCCGTGCCTATTCTCTAGACGCTCGGGACGAGCATATTGTGGTGGGACTAGCAACGTGATATGTGCATGTCATCATTTCCCTACTCAACACTTAGCAATGCTATTTACTAATCTCCCCTTGCTTAACCTAATGATGTACTACTATATATACTTCAATTGTAATAATCAAAAGAACCAAGTTTCCTTAGATTAAATCAAGTTCTCTTAGATTTGATTAAACCTTCATTAGGAGTAGATTAGAATAGATTAATCTTTAATCTTTCCACAACTCACACATTAATACTTCCTTTAATTATTGTTCATGTTTATTATTGGGTAATTCAAGTTTATTGGGTAATTGAAGATTATTGGGTTATTATTGGAGAATTGACAACTCTTCATCAATCAATCAAATTTTCTTCTTTTATTATTTGCTTTATTATTTGGAATCATCTTCATAGGTATAATTCTCTTTACCCTTGTTTAATTATTGTTAATCATTTTCATTTATTCATAATGTTTTGCTTTGTTAGTATGATTGACAACCTTATTAACATGTTAAACTTGATAATGAGTGAGTAGTTTCCTTAGCTAGGGTTAATGGGTAATTAGGGGAAACAAACATGGGGAATGATTCATGCTTAATTTAATATGTTTTCATAATTAATTTGCTTGCTTTTTGTGATTTCAACTTATGCACATGTTATGTTTGATGAAATTCGAGCCTATGAATCCTTGCATTTTTTACCCATCACTTATCTTTTCAATGAGACTTGTAAGACATAAACCAACTCGAGTCTCATTAAACCATGCATATAGTTGAATCGAAAGGACTATGTCGACTTGTAGGTGTTGTACAATCTTACTGATTCGGCTCCGGTACCCATACCTTCTTAGGGATTGTAATATATACACTAACTCGATCCTAACACAACAATAAGTGCTTGCATCTAGTAGAGAACCTGTTTGTATGATCAACTCTCATGAATCCCCTATGAACCCATGATATCCTAGCACTTTTAGTCATTTGTTTGCATCGCTTTATTTATTGTTTGTTTTACATTATTACTTTCATTAGTTTAGAACACAACTACAAACCCAATCAAATTGTGACACTAGCATAAATTGAGATAGATAGACTTAGAACCCAAAGCACATCGTCCCATGGATCGACCTCGACTTAACCACTAACTAGTTGTTTGTTGAGAATATAAATGTGTTTGATTGGGATACATGACGATGTTAGAAATCTATATCTCATTACTTTACATATTCATATATGTGATGAATTAATTTAGTCATAAAATTAAATATTGATCTTATGCATGCAAACATAAATAAATAAAGAGAAGAAATCGTTTTCCTCACATTAAAAATTCGTATCAAAGGGCACAAGTAAGATCTCCTTCTTACTTGTTCTTGACCTTTCCTTATATGGATGAACAAAGATTCAAAGGTAGAATCTCTCCCAAAGATGAATACCCAAGATAACCCCATAATAGATTAATATTGCTTGATCAAGAATAATAATAATCTTACTAAAATTGACCCAAAATATTTATTTTGTACTCTATTATTTCGGTAAATAGAGGAAAGAATTTTGGAGTTTTTATCTCTCTAATTTTATGAGATGTAGAGAGGAAATTTTATTTCTTACTCTAGAAATAATTATTTGTAGTATGAATGAAAAATTAGAGAGTAAAAACTCTCTAAATTGGTCTTAGGAAACCGGTGGGAGGAGGGATTGGGGAGCCAATGCATGGGCTTTTCTCTAATCAAGAAATAGGCATGTAAGGCTAGGTGTTGGAAGTGTAATCATGATGTTTCCACTCAATAATTAAACATAATTTAAACACCATACTCCCTCCAATTTTTCGGTCCATATTAGATAAAATGGATTCCATTTTATCTTTGTCAATTTCTCAATTTGTCACATGTCACAAGTCATGTAAAATTGTCTTGTATTTTTAACGTATTAAAAATCAACGTATTAATAAAATACGTCATGTACAAAATCGACTTAGTAATTCACAATTACTTGTACCAAAACACTTTACCAATTATAAATTACAACATCTTGTATTTATTATAAATTATTCATTCAGTTCAATTGTTTCCGTAAACAATAATTTCATCTAAGCAATAAAACAATTCGATTACTTAGACCGTATCTTATTTAATCAAATTACAATGAGACACGTAAATATTACTCCCAAAATCGTCCGTCAATTTTAAGTAATTTAATTGACTCGTATCGTCATACGACCAATTAAATATTCAATTGAGAGTGTTACCCTTTAGGTATGACGTAAGGGGATCAACTGATCACCATCGTCGCACGACAGTAATGTCAAACTCTAGTCAGCCAATCATTACCGATAAGTGTGGACCAGCTGACTGTAAAATATTACATCCCACATGTATTCTTAAAATAAGATTTAAACATGTGATCATCATGATCGACAGTTGTGATCGCATTATTGTCTGAGGACACATATTCCAACAATCTCCCACTTGTCCTCGACAAGTGTGCGTCACCAATTCTCTTGTCCTATTACTATCTCCCACTCAATGCAAGGTATATTTCAGGTCGTACTTGCAAGTGATCATCTCGAGAGTGGTTTCCTCGATCTGGAGAACAACTGATTGACCGGAATTATCCACCATGGATACCTTCCGAGCGTGGCCACGCATTTCCAGTTCATTACTCCTCGAGTGGCCCTGAGATATTGTTATAACCCTGACAAGGGGGGGACAATTCTTATTGCACTTGTTCCCTTCGACTAGCCACAGCCATCATAACCCAAAATATGCCCATTTGACCCCATTTACGAAGGTCGTAGTAACACAAATCAAAGTTAATCAGAAACTGTGCCATCTTAGGCGAACAGTCTTTAGTCAAAAGAATCGACTCATTAGAATACTATAGTAGCTCTCGCCACGACCAGGCTATATAAATTTGCCAGAACTCTATAAGCGGTCATAAGGCCCGACAAAGTGTTCCTAACAGTCTGCCTATGTGATCGACTAATCATCTCACATGACTTCATGGCACTTGAACTTGCCATCAATCGCATCACACTTTAGTCACTTCGAGACCTCACCTCATGTAAGTGACTATGGGCGAATACTATGTTAATCCGTGTTCACTTTAACGGGGTTCAATTTGTCACTACAACCCGTTGGAATGTAACAATGTATAAAGGAAAGATAAAAGACAAATGTGATTATGAACATGAACAAAAACAACACTTTTATTTCATTTCAAAATCTAACACAAACTTGGTACACGTTTAAGTCCCATGGACGCAACATGTCCATCATGCTTAGCCTGCGATAAAGGCTTGGTGAGCGGATCAGCTATGTTATCATCCGTCCCAACCTTACATATCGCAATTTCCTTTCTTTCAATGAAATCTCTAATTACATGATATTTTCTAAGTACATGTCAAGATCTATTACTAGACTTTGGCTCTTTAGCTTGGAATATTGTCCCACTATTATCACAATAGAGAGTGATGGGATCATTGGCGGTAGGTATTACTCTTAGACCTTCCGTTAATTGCCTGATCCAGACAGCTTCCTTTGCAGCTTCTGATGCTGCAATGTACTCAGCCTCCGTTGTTGAATCCGCAGTCATAGCTTCCTTGAAGCTTCTCCAGCTAACGGCACCACCATTGAGCATGAAAACGAAACCAGCTTGTGATTTCATGTCATCTCTATCCGTTTGGAAACTTGAGTCTGTGTAACCATTAACACGGAGCTCGGTGTCTCCTCCAAACACTAAGATAGAATCCTTGGTCCGTCTCAAGTACTTAAGGATGTTCTTGACGGCTATCCAGTGACTCTCACCTGGATTTCCTTGATATCTACTCATCATGCTCAAGGCATACGAGACGTCAGGACGTGTGCATATCATGGCGTACATGATTGATCCAACAACGGAAGCATAAGGGATCAACTTCATGCGTTCAACATCATGGCGTTCGGAGGGAGATTAAGACTTGCTCAATATAGTCCCAGTTACCATAGGTACCAATCCCCTTTTTGATTTGTCCATGCTAAACCGTCGAAGAATCTTATCAACATAAGACTCTTGACTTAGTGCCAATATCCTCTTGGATCTATCTCTATGGATCCGGATACCTAATATAGGTTGTGCCTCTCCTAAATCCTTCATTTGAAAGTGGTTACCTAACCACTTCTTAACAGAAGACAACATCGGAATATCATTTCCAATGAGTAGTATGTCATCGACATACAAGATTAGGAACACAACATTGCTCCCACTAAATTTCATGTATAAACATGGTTCCTCAACACTTCGAGTAAAACCATCCTCTTTTATAACAAGATCAAATCGATGATTCCAACTTCTAGATGCTTGCTTAAGCCCATAAATGGATCTCTTAAGTTTGCATACTTTGTTAGGATTTTTAGAATCGACAAAACCTTCGGGTTGTATCATGTACACTTCCTCTTCTAAATGCCCATTTAGAAAAGCGGTTTTGACATCCATTTGGAATATTTCATAATCATAAAATGCGGCAATCGCTAACAAAATCCTTATGGATCTTAGCATGGCTACGGGGTCGAAGGTTTCATCATAATGGAGACCTTGGACTTGGGTAAATCCTTTTTCCACTAGCCTAGCTTTGTAGACATCATCATGTCCTTCTATGCCATTCTTGACTTTGAAAATCCATTTGCATTGAAGAGGTCTTGCCCCTTTAGGCAAATCTACCAAGTTCCAAACTTGGTTTTCATGCATAGAATCCATTTCGGACTTCATGGCTTCAAGCCATAAGGAGGAATTAGGACTAGAGATTGCGGCCTTGTAGGTGGCGGGCTCGTCACTTTCCAAAAGCAACACATCGAGTGTTCCATCTTCTTCGATAAGTCCCACATATCGATCGGGATGGCGAATAACACGGCCCGTTCTTCTAAGTGGAGGAGAGACAACCGCGTTAGATGACGAAGGAACATCTTCTTGCGTCTCTATCTCGGTTTGTGGCTCTTGAACTTCATCAAGTTCAAAATTTCTCCCACTCTGTCTCTTAGAATTAAATTGACTTTCTAAGAAGACAGCCTCGCAAGACACAAACACTTTGTTCTCTTGAGGTTTGTAGAAGTAGTATCCTCGAGAGGTCTAGGGGTAACCTACAAAGATTCATTTTTCGGATTTTGGGGCAAGCTTGTTGTCGGTCTTTGCCTTGACGTATGCATCACATCCCCAAATTTTTATGTAGGATAGATTAGGAACCCTTCCTTTCTACATCTCAAATGGAGTCTTTTCGGTTGCCTTTGTGGGACTATTATTCAAAGATATAATTGCAGTTTGGATTGCAAATCCCCAAAACGAGTTCGGCAACTCGGTTTGACTCATCATGGATCGAACCATATCAAGTAGGGTTCGATTTCTCCTTTCGGCAACACCATTTAGTTGTGGTGTTCCGGGTGGAGTAAGTTGTGATATAATACCACAACCTTTTAAGTCTGAATCGAATTCAAGGCTAAGATATTCTCCACCACGATCGGATCATAGTGCCTTAATCCTTTTGTTCAATTGGTTCTCTACTTCGTTTTGAAATTCCTTGAATTTCTCAAAAGCATCACTTTTATGCTTCATTAAATAGATATACCCATATCTACTCAAGTCGTCGGTGAAGGTTATGAAGTAGTCATAATTTCCTCGAGCGGTGATACTCATTGGTCCACATACATCGCTATGTATGAGTCCCAATAGTTCACTAGCTCGTGTCCCTTTACCACTAAAAGGATTTCGAGTCATTTTGCCAAGAAGGCAATATTCGCATGTTCCATATGATTGAAAATCAAATGGTGTAATCACATTAGTCGAAATTAATCTTTTGATGCGATTCTCGTTTATGTGACCTAATCGACAATGCCAAATGAATTATTCATTTGGATCACTTGATTTGAGTTTCTTTGATTGAATGTTATAGATATCATTAGTCGGATTCGAGGTTTCTAAAATATAAATGCCATTAATGGAAGAAGCTTGGCCTATAACCAAGTCGTTCCTCGAAATAGTACAACGATTGTTCTTAATGTCAAAACAAAATCCGTCCATGTCTAACATAGAGATAGAAATAATGTTTTTAGAGAGTGTAGGCACATAAAAACAATTATGTAAATACAACTCAAATCCATTAGGCAAAGCTAATACATAAGTTCCTTTGGATTCGGCCGCTACTCGAGCTCCATTTCCAAGGCGTAGATCCACATCTCCTTTGCTAAGCCTCTTCACGTCTCTTAAACCCTGTAAATGATTACAAAGGTGAGAATCACAACCGGTATCCAGTACCCATGTCGTAGTGGAAGCATAATTTATATCAATAACATAAATTTCCTTAGGAATTTTACCTTTTGGAACGATGATTCCTTCCCTTATATTTCGCAAATATACGGGATAATTCCTAAGCCAATGTCCCATGCCATAGCAATAATGGCACTCATCTTCAACTTGCTTGAAGTTTTTCCCTTTCTTTCCCTTCTTCTTAAACTTTTTACCCTTAGAAGCAAGAGCGTGATTGCTTGAGCTCGCACTAGTTTCGGCATCCTTCTCTTCCAAAGACAAAGATCCTATAGATTTTATGAGGCGGTCTTCCTGAGACCGGCTCACAAGAGATCTAGTAGTAGGTGGTCTAGAAGAAGTGATGAAGTTAAGGTTTCCATCCGAACCTATCCCAAAATGAAGTTCTCTAGAAGTGTCGAAATCATTGTTGAAGCAAACGTCGTCAAAAACATTGTGGCAAGACTCAATAATTTTTGTAATAGTTGATAACTATTACAAATTCAGAAACCAACTCCATTGGTCCCTTGAACTTCGGTTTTGGCACGCATCTCGAGGTAACACCGTCTTTAATGGATCGCCTTCTCGAGTGACATAGTCTTCAAGGTTCTCCGGAATAAATAAATTACATAACAAATTACATAATTTCCTATTATACATTTGTAATTAAAAATAAAATAAATCTATTAAATTACAAAACGGTGATACGAGATCACAATAAATTACAACCGAATCAATATTCCCATACATTTCGGGTAATACCAATTAAAAACTAAGGCCATACTAAGTAAACATTACATAATTCAAAAATTACATAAAATAAAATTATGACAATCATAAAAAAATTCAGCATTATAATATGTATGAACATGCCCAATTTTATGCTAAATCGCCTTTAAGGAGCCAATATCGTATATTAAACGGTTTTTACGAATTTGCGTGATTCAACCTTTTTAAAAATCACAATAAATTACATAAAATCATATTTATGCACAAGTTAATTACCCTAACCAACTTAGGACTCACAATTAGTCTCCACTAACATATTGACAATAATTAACTTATATTTCTTAAAATTGTTCATTAATGGACTCAAAATTACAATAAAATGACATAAACTCCAAATAAATCACAAAAATTTCAAATAAATTTAAAATTTGAAATTTTAAAATCATGAACATTCTGGAAAAAACCATGACACTCATAATGTTCAAAAACTTAGGTTAAAAATTTCGAAATTCATCGAGGAAAAACAATGTTGCGGTTTATCGGATTTATTAATAACAACCATAAAAATATGAGAAAAATTATATTTATCAACTTTTCAATTTTATATCTGAAATAGGTAATAAAATGCAACATGTGACATTTTTTCTTAGTCATGAAGTATGTTTTAGCAATTATTCACTAATTAAAGTAACTATTTATGCTATTTTTCATCAAAAATTCATAAATCATGCATAATGACTTCATTATAGTCTATTATTTTACACACATCTTGTAAAATTTCATGTGACAACATACTAAATTTCTATGACCAGATTCGAAATATTTCTCATATTAACCTATTTTATCATTTAAATTCGATTTTATCATGAAAAATCCATATTTCGAGCATAAGAACTCATAAAATTATGAACAGTTACAGGTCATCTAAATATAATATATGTGAAAACGTATCAAAAACCCACTGGAAAAATCGAAGTTTAGCTAATTTTAGTCCGAAAATGACATTTTTATCATAAAATCACATTTTTAATGCCATTATTATATAAAATGAACAATAAAAATCCATAAATTAACCAAATATCCTAAATACATTTTAGGATCAGAAACTTTATCATGCATAATTGATTTCTTTATATATCCTAATAAACACAAATTTACAAATTTTATATGTTAATCGTATAACTCGAAAAAACTATAACCGATTTGCATGCAAACAACCTAAGGCTATGATACCACTTGTTAGAAATATATATCTCATTACTTTACATATTCATATATGTGATGAATTAATTTAGTCATAAAATTAAATATTGATCTTATGCATGCAAACATAAATAAATAAAGAGAAGAAATCGTTTTCCTCACATTAAAACTTCGGATCAAAGGGCACAAGTAAGATCTCCTTCTTACTTGTTCTTGACCTTTCCTTATATGGATGAACAAAGATTCAAAGGTAGAATCTCTCCCAAAGATGAATAACCAAGATAACCCCTTAATAGATTAGTATTACTTGATCTTGAATAATAATAATCTTACTAAAATAGACCCAAAATATTTATTTTGTACTCTATTATTTCGGTAAATAGAGGAAAGAATTTTGGAGTTTTTATCTCTCTAATTTCTTGAGATATAGAGAGGAAATTTTATTTCTTACTCTAGAAATAATTATTTGTAGTATGAATGAAAAATTAGAGAGTAAAAACTCTCTAAATTGGTCTTAGGAAACCGGTAGGATGAGGGATTGGGGAGCCAATGCATGGGCTTAATTCTCTAATCAAGAAATAGGCATGCAAGGCTAGGTGTTGGAAGTGTAATCATGATGTTTCCACTCAATAATTAAACATAATTTAAACACCGTACTCCCTCCAATTTTTCTGTCCATATTAGATAAAATGAATTACATTTTATCTTTGTCAATTTCTCAATTTGTCACATGTCACAAGTCATGTAAAATTGTCATGTATTTTTAATGTATTAAAAATCAACGTATTAATAAAATACGTCATGTACAAAATCGACTTAGTAATTCACAATTACTTGTACCAAAAAACATTACCAATTATAAATTACAACATCTTGTATTTATCATAAATTATTCATTCAGTTCAATTGTTTCTGTAAACAATAATTTCATCTACGCAATAAAACAATTCGATTACTTAGACCGTATCTTATTTAATCAAATTACAATGAGACACGTAAATATTACTCCCAAAATCGTCCGTCAATTTTAAGTAATTTAATTGACTCGTATCGTCATACGACCAATTAAATATTCAATTAAGACTGTTACCCTTTAGGTATGACCTAAGGGGATCAACTGATCACCACCGTCGCACGATTGTAATGTCAAACTCTAGTCAGCCAATCATTACTGATAAGTGTGGACCGGTTGTCTGTAAAATATTACATCCCACATGTATTCTTAAAATGAGATTTAAACGTGTGATCATCATGATCGACAGTTGTGATCGTATTATTGTCGGAGGACACATATTCCAACAGATGACACCTCTCATCACCCTCGACTACCTGGAAAAGACATAGATGTGTATTTGGAACCACTTCTAGATGATATGAAGATTCTGTAGGAAAGAGGGATACCGGTGTTTGATGGTTATAAGAAGAAAGTTTCAATATGAGAGTTATGTTATTGTGTAAAATAACTGACTTTCTGTCGTACGACGATCTTTCTGGACATACTGTACATGGGAAAGAGGCTTGCCCATTGTATGGGGGGGATGTTGAATCAGAATATTTGAAGCATTCTCGCAAGCATGTGTACATGGGAAATCGTCGATGGTTATGCCCTGATCATCATTATCGTAAGCTTCACAGGGCGTTTAATGGGTGTCCTGAGCAACGTGGGAGTCCTAATATTTTGAATGGTCATGAAGTGTATGATAAAGTGAAAGATATTGAGATAACGTATGGAAAGAAGGGACCTAAGTTGTCTACTCGTGGTTATAAAAAAAACCATATTTTTTTACCAAACTTCCGTACTGGCGTGACCTCACGGTTAGACATTGCCTAGATTTTATGCACATTGAAAAGAACGTTTATGATAATATAATCAATACTCTGTTGAATGTCCCAGGTAGGACAAAAGACAACAAGGCAGCATGGGATGATATGGTTGAGATGGGTATTAGGCCCGAGCTGGCAGCTAAAACAAAACGAAATCGGACTTTTTTGCCGCCTGCAGCTCATACTCTTTCAAAAAAGGAGAAAAAAGAGTTTTGTGAATGCTTGCATGGTATTAAGGTGCCAGAGGGCTATTCAT
Organism: Silene latifolia; assembly: GCF_048544455.1. Taxonomy (NCBI): domain Eukaryota; kingdom Viridiplantae; phylum Streptophyta; class Magnoliopsida; order Caryophyllales; family Caryophyllaceae; genus Silene; species Silene latifolia. Next base: position 73,567,948 of record NC_133526.1, on the reverse strand, counting down.
CTAATATTAGACGCCTTGTTTCCTTGCAGGACCTAAAACTTACTGGTTTAAAGTCACATGACTGTCATACATTGATGCAACAACTACTAGCTGTGGTCATTCGTTCCATTCTACCTCCAAAGGTTCGACATGCTATAATTAGATTTTGCTATTTCTTCAAATCAATCAACATTAAAGTCATTGATCCCGATGAAGTGGAAACTGATGTGACCAATATTTGAGCATATTTAGTCCCCGGATTAGCCTTGTTCCTATGCTTTTTAGTGCATAATTGGGTTATTTACTATCTTTAGTCTTTCGTTTTGCATATTCTTTGAGGTTTTGTTACCTTGGTAGGACAGGAGTGCAAACCTTGCATTTTCATGGCAAAATGGAGCTAAATTGATCGAATCTAATGACCAAGCATCAAAGTGAAGACAAGACTAGAAGGCCTATGTAAATAATGTAGTAGATGGGCAATGATGAGAAGATCCTTGCATCCCCAACAAGATCCTTGAGGATTGTTGGAAGAAGAAAAGAAGAAAAGAAGAAGAAGCTTGCTGAGCTACTATCCGGGCGTCTTGGCCACATGACGAGCGTCCTGGCTGGCTACAATCCGAGCGTCCCGTAGCCAGTCGGCTCGTCCTAGCCCTCTATAATCCGAGCGTCTCATGACTCAGGCCGCTCGAATTCATTCCTAGTGAAAGCCGTCTCCTCCCCAGTCCACTCTGAATGCGGATATTCCTTGAAGACTAGTGCAGCGGAGATGAGCATCTCCTTCGAGAGGAGCACTTCTTTAACTTTTCTTAAGGGTCTCAATCGTCATTTAAGCCCTTAGTAACCCTAATTTATGTACCTAATCCTTAGTATAAATACCCCATTGTATTAATTAGATTATCATGTTCTTCTTATGCAATCTTAATCTCATTTTAATCTTGTAATCAACTTTTAATTAAGCATTAATAAAAATCTCATTTCCTTAATTTCTCTATTGTTCATCATTTATTTTGGGTAATTGAAGATTATTTGGAGTTTATTTGGAGGATTGACAACCTTCCAATCATTCATCAAGTACTTCTATTATTCTTTGCTTATTATTTTGGAATCATCATTAGGTATAATTCTCTTAATCCCTTTTTATTTATTGTTAATCATCTTCAGTTATTCATCATGTTTTGTCTTGCTAGTATGATTGACAAACTTGTTAGCATGTTAAACTTGATAATGAGTGAGTAGTCCTCTTAACTAGGGTTAATGGGGAACTAGGGGAAACCAACATGGGGGATGATTCATGCTTAATCTAATATGTTCACATAATTTATTTGCTTGCTTGTTGTGATCTCAACTTATGCACATGTTATGTTTGATGAAATGCGAGCCTTTGAATCCTTGCATTTTTTATCCATCACTTACCTTTTCAATGAGACTTGTAAGACATAAACCAACTCGAGTCTCATTAGACCATGAATATAGTCGAGTAGGGAGGATTAAGTCAAATTGTAAGTGTTGTACAATCTAATCGATTCGGCTCCGGGACCCAAACCTTCCTAGGATTGTAAGATATAAACCTACTCGATCCTATCACAACAATAATTGCTTGCTTATAATTTGAGAATATCTTTGTATGATCAATTCCCATGAATCCCCTATGAACCCATGACACCCTAGTGCTTTTAATCAATTGTTTATATCTCATTTTAATCGTCTTGCATGTTTACTTGCATTGTTATTTAGTTTAGTGATCTTCTTATCTCAACCCAAATTGTGACACCCTTAGACACCACTACTTACAATCGAAAATCCCACATCAATACCCGTCCCTTGGGATCCGACCTTTACTTACCTCTTTACTAATAGTAGAGTAGTTTGTGATGTTATAAATATTGTTTTGGTCTAGGTGCTCCTAATGACAAGTAACCGAAAATGATAGTCCGACCAAAAATGGCGCCGTTGCCGGGGACGGTGTTAACTTGATTTGATTTTCTTTGATTGTAATTAGTTGTGTCTTTCTTTGCCTTGGGGAAGTAAAACTCCTCAAGGTTTGTTCTAATTATTTTCGAGTTGTTTGATATTTTTCATATCTAGAAGATCACAAGGTAACTTGTTACCCATTGATCACGAAATTTAAAGAACTTTGACAAACAATAGAAGACTTGCTAGAAATACTTTGAGAGGTATTGGTGAGGTTGTAGACATTCATCCAAATACTATTGAGTTCATCAACCCTTTTACAAGAGAAGGAGAGGAGAACCCAACACAAAACCCACCACAAAATCAACCCACAATGCCTAAATTTTCATCACATTCCGTACCAAACGAGGAGAACCTACCAAATGGTACTCCCACACCACAACACTTGACCGGTAATTTCATTGCTAAATCCGCATTTATCTAATTAGTCGAAAGAAGCCAATTTGGGGGGATGCCTAGTGAAGACCCTCATTCTTATATGGAGACTTTTTGTGACTATTGTGATGCGATTTCACAAACCGGAGTGACTCAAGACCAAATTTGATGGGTCTTATTTCCTTTTTCTTTGATTGGTACCGCGAAACAATGGTTAAAGAGCCTTGATAAGGCTACTCTTAGTATTGACTCTTGGAAGAAATTGGCTCTTGCTTTCTACAAAAAGTTCTACCCTCCGGAAAAGATTAACATGCTAAGAGCCCAAATCACGGGGTTCAAACAAAGGGACGAAGAATCTTTGTATGAATCTTGGGAGCGATTCAAAGGAACTTGTCGCTCATGTCCTCATCATGGACTTAGCGAGTGGTTCTTGGTACAACAATTTTGGAATGGTCTTTATGAAGACTCACGAAACATTCTCAACATTGGATCAAAAGGTATGTTCACCGAAGTTGACGATAATCAAACATGGGATAAATTTGACGAAATAGTGGTCCATAACGCACAATATATTAGATCTCGGAAGGCTGCTAGAGGAGGAAAGCATGAAGTGGACTCTTTTACTCAATCGGGTGCTCAACTTAGTGCTCATATTGATACCATCAACTTGAAGTTTGAGAAGGCTATGGCTAAACTTGAAGAAGCCTCCAAATCACCTAAGCAACATGTTAATGCCATGGTGGCATCTTCATCAATTCCAAGTGGAATATGTGAGAATTGTGGAACTTTGGGACATGACCAAAGTGAATGTAGGGGAACAAGTGACCAAGTGAATGCTTTTCAAGAATACAAGAGTGGTACCCCTTATTCCAACTATTACAATGAAAACACCAAATTCCATCCAAATCTCTTATATAAAAGCTAAAATATTCAAAACCCTCAAACAACATACACCCCACCTCCAATGAGAAACCAAAATCAAAGACCCTTTTACAACCAAAACAAAGGTTACCAAAATCAAACTCCATACACTCAATCAAATGACCAAGGTTTTAAAGTTCAAAAAGCGGTCCTCCAAATGCAAAAGAACCAACAAGAGTTTTTCACCCAAATGCAAAAGGATAGCCAAGCAAAAGATATCACCATTAACAACATACTATCTCACACAAAGATGTTGGAGACCCAAATGTCTCAATTAGCATCTTCAAGTTCACAAAGACAAAAGGGGCAATTACCATCTCAAGGTAATCCCCCAGGAAAAGAATCGGTGAGTGCCATCCATTTGAGGAGTGGTACAAGGTATGAAGGGCCGAAGAAGCCCGTTGATGAAGATGTTGTGAATGACAAGGAAAGAGTTGTTGAAAACTCTAAAGTAGAAGAACCCACCATTCAAGAAGTTTCAAAGAAGAATGAAGAAAAGGCCAAAGAAAATGAGGCTATTGTGATTAGACTTCCATTTCCGAGTCATCAAGCTAAGCTTAAGTTTGATGACCAACTTGGAAAATTCATGGAGATTGTGAAGAATGTAGAAGTCTCAATTCCATTCACGGAATTGATCAATCATGTTCCGGCCTATGCAAATTATATGAAATATATTCTTACGAAGAAGATATCAATCCGGAAGCTTGAGACTATTGCTTTCACTAAAGTGAGTAGTGCCATTCTTCAAGGAAGTTCACCTCCAAAGCTCAAGGATCCGGGAAGTTTCTCCATTACATGCAGTATTGGTGACACTACAATCAACAAAGGTTTATGTGACCTTGGGGCAAGTGTTAGTGTCATGCCATATTCCGTAAGCAAGAGGTTAGGAATGGGAGAACTCAAATGCACCAACATCACGCTTCAAATGGCGGATAGATCAACAAAGACACCTTTAGGGGTATGGAAAGATGTTCCCGTAAGAATTGGCAAATTCTTCATCCCGGTGGATTTTGTTATTGTTGACATGGAAGAAGACTCCAACATTCCTTTTATTTTAGGAAGACCTTTCTTGCACACCGCGGGAGCGGTGATCGATGTAAAACATGGAGAGCTCACCCTTGAAGTGGGAGATGAAACCATCACTTTCAATCTTGACAAGACTATGAGAGCTTCACGATTACATGAGCCATGTTTTATGGTTGATCACTATAGCCGGAAGATGATAGGAAGAAGTTGGCATTTCAATGGAAGAAGAAAGTGGATGATGCTCCATCAAAAGAGCAAGGAAATTACAACGATGAGAACTTAAAAAGCTCACCCATGACAAGTGAAGAATAAGGCCTCATTGGCCAAGAAAAGAAAGAAGGAGAGTTATCTTCATCAACTCAAGACAATTTTAGTGATCAAGTGGACAAAGTATGCGGTCTTTGGGATGATGAGTTTGAAGGGATATTCAATCCCTATATCGGTAATGCTATGGCCCAGGACCATCATGGAGAACAACAAGTGCAAAGGTCTATTGAAGATCTTTATCATGACAATGAACAAGCTTTCGACTACTTCTTCAAGGTGTTGAGTAACATCAACAACACCTTGAACATGCCCCCTTGACATCTCATTATTGGATGAGAGTTTGGTGGAGTCCTCCCTAAACCACCATTTGTAAATATTCTAACTCCCTAACTTGCGTTTTAATTATCGTATTGCATTTTTTGTCATTTTTGGATTTGCATTTCTATGCCTTGATCAAGATTTTCATCATTTTGAGAGAAGTGAGGGAAGGACTTATGAGTTTATTGATGTGTAGTGTTTTGCCTTAGTGTGGGGATAGCAATTGCCTAGGCTATCCATGCCTTTGTAGTGCCCCCACAATGAAGAACACAAGAAATGAAGAATGAAATAACACGGGTTACGAAGCACCCACGGATGGACCTGAATCCGTGTGGAAGAGGCAGAATCCGAGCGGCCTGAGGCGAATCCGCTCGTCTTGAAATGAACCCGAGCGTCCAGTGCATAAGAAGCTCGTCTTGTGAAGCTGCAGAATTAATTTTTGGGTCTGACTGAAAAACCGAGCGTCCCAACAAGGAATCTGCTCGTCTCAGCCAAGACGGTCGTCCCAGAGGAAAAGACGCTCGTCTTTACACTGCCAATTTTTGGGATTTCTCCCTGGAAAGGAATCCGAGCTTCTCAAGCAGAAGGCGCTCGTCCCAGCTCAAGAATACGCTCGTCTTACCTTCGAGACGCTCGTCCCCAGGCGTTTTTCCTGAACCCAGAAATTGAAGAATCCGAGCGTCCCGAGGCTGAATCCGCTCGTCTCCTTCTGCTTTTCAAAATATAACGGGTCTTTAAACCCCTCCTTCCCAATTCATTTTCATTATTTCAAACACAAACACTACCCAAAACCCTCATCCTCTCCATCAACAAAAATCAAATTTCTCAACCAAATCAAATCCAAACATCCTCAAAACAAAATTAAATAACTCCTTTAGCAGCAACAAGTGATTAAAACACCAAAATCTTCAACTTATGAGTCGATTTTTGGGATACAAGACAACATTCATCTATCCTAAATCGATTTGGGTATTACTAGAAATTGAAGATTTCAAGCTTTCTTTGGTGTTACTAAACAAAGGAGTATGGCAAGAACAAAAGGTGGAAGCAAGGCACCCCAAAAGAAGAACCTTTCTAAGAGACAACAAGCTCTTCAAGACAAGCAAGCATCAAAGGCATTGGTAGTTCATAATGCAAGGTTGGAGATTCAAGAAAAAAATCCTCCTATGAAAGCTAGTACTTCTACTACTCCGATCATTGAACAATTAGCCGATTATCCGGAGGTAATTTTCACTTCCGACTCCCATAGGAAGAAATTTATTCTCTTTGCTAAGAAAACCATCATGCCTACCAAGTTCATTTGTCAAGATACATTGTCAAAATTGGGTGTCTTGAACAAACAAAGACCTTTTTCGAGTCTATGGGATTGAGTAAATTGTTTGAAATGCAAGAATTGACCTACTCCTCCCTCACCTTAGAGTTTTTAAGCTCTTTGAAAGTCACAAAGGTGGAGACCCGAACCACTATTGAATTTCGTCTTGAGAATGTGGATAAATGCTTATCTTATGACGAAATTGGTAAGATATTTGGCCTTAGTGATAACCCGTCTTTTACAAAGAAGCCTACCAAGTATGACCCCGCTCCTCTATGGAAGGCCATTTCTGGAAAGAAATTCACATCTTATCATGATTGTCGTGCTATATTAGTCCATCATCTGGGCATAAGAGTATGGCATAAGGTTGTTGGGAATACCTTGATAGCTAGGAAATGCACAAATCATCTTACCGAACTTGATTTTGTTCTTCTTGAGTCGGCTTTGAACATTGGGAGAGAGTTCACAAAGCCATACAATGCTTTACGACTTTTAATTGATAGATGGCTTAATGTTGATTGTGGCAAAGAAGGCACGGCCTTTATTGTCAATGGAGGATTAGTGACTTATTTGGCTAAGCACTTTAACCGGGATTTCATCAAGAATGACACTTATACACCGGTAAAGGGGGGCCCTATCATTGATCTAGCCACCATGATTCTAAAGTTCAAATGGGTCAAGAATGATACTCTTGATAACAAATTTGGGTGGTTGACAAATAAAGCTAAATCCTTCACATTGCCTAGCAAGATTTGCCGCTTGAATGTTCATAGACTGAATTACCTTCTCCCACTCTCCGAAGAATCCGAATACATCATTCAACACCAAGGGGAAGAAGTTGCCGAGCCCTCTTCCTCCATTATCACCCCACCTTATCCATTTATCTACCACGAGTTCAACCCCGAAAATGCCAAGGCGGGAAACGATTACTTGACTCTATTGATGAGGGAAATGCATAAACAAGCTTATAATGATAGAGTTGATGCTTACAAAGCACAATATCCACCCCTCCTACATCTTGCTAGGCGAGGACTTCTCGATCCATCTTGTCCTTTGCCTAGTTGGGCGGATAAGGAGGTATTCTTTCCTAGCACTTCTAAAGGTGGTAGACCGGGTGAAGAGGTGATGGTTGTTGATGAGAGTGATGAGCAAGAAGGTGAAGATGAAGAAGTTCAAGAAGAAGAGGAAAGTGAGGATGAACAAGAAAGTGAAAGTGAGAGTGGAAATGACTCCACATCCATGGAGGTTGATGATGCCTTAAGTGAGGAAGTTGATGATAATGATGATGATGACACGATGGGTGAGGATTAGCAAACACTTGGAGGATCCTACATGCTTACACCTCCTTTATGGTTTGTCTACTTCTCTTGTTTTTACTTTATCTTGATCATTTTGTGGAGTCCTAGCAACATTGAAGGACTGACACCTTGGTTCCATTAAGGTGTTCATTTTTATTGTTCCCACCTTCAAATTCCAAAATGACAAATTTTGTTTCATGCATTGCATTTTTTATGCATGAACTCCCCCAATTTTTGACATTAGAAATAGTGTCTATTTTGGTTTGGGGAAGTTTATGCATATGCATTGGGAGCTAATCAAAATTATGCTCTCCACCATAACAAAAACACATGCATCATGTAGTATAGTTTAGTTTAGTTTGCATTTGGTTTAGAAATCATGCATATTCATGTAAATTTCATAATTTCCTATCGTATTGGCCATTGAGGAAAATGCCCATACTAGTGTGAGGATGGAAAATTCTAACTTGACCTTTTTAAAAGAAAAATGATAAAAAATGAAAATTTTGAAAAATACAAAATTATGTCCTTTAATTTCATTAAAACAAAATACAAAAAATATTCAAAAATTCAAAAAACCAAAAACATGTTCATTTCCTTTGTAGTGTAGTCTTGTATATATTGTTTGTATATATTGTGTTTGTTCAACCTTTTTCACATTGATCGACTATGCCATATCCGAGACATGAGGATATTGAAGACCGCATGGTATGATCTTTCCAATCTCCTTTTTCCTCTTTATGTTAATGACTATGTAGCTTTATTTTGATTGATGCGGTAAAAACAATGTGAAATTAGGATTGCATTTAGTTTATTTCGCATACTAGTTGGTAGAAGCATATGCATTAGGTTGTATAAATGTTAGTTGCATCATGGCATATAGTTGCATTTAGGAAACATTTTGTGAAACCGTCTATTTGGGAAGCTTGACAAATGTATATAAGGCCCTTGTAGATACTTTTTCTTTTTAAGACTTTGCTTGTTAGAATACTTGTAAAACACCCTAGGATGTGTCATGCTATTATCCTTTGACCCATGGATTAAGGCCTAGTCAAGCGTACCTTGTGGTGTGATAACTCATTGGCTACCGTTTATTCCAAGGTGACCCTTGAAACCATGCAACCATCATCCATGTTCTACCATATTTTTGTCATCAAAGGGAATGGGCACAAAAATTGTTCAAATTTGAGTTCAAGAAATAAAAAGAAAAGAAAAAGTTTGCAATTGCATCAAAAGAAAAGAGGAGCAAAAATAGACTCCTAAAGCTTCAAAAATAAGCACCCTCACTACAAATGGGGTGACTTTGAAAATGTTCAAAAGAAATGCAAAGAAAAGTTAAAAATTATCAAGTATTGAAATGCCAAACATCAAAGAAATGGCAAAAGGAAAGTGTTCTCAAATGTTATATACCACAAGAAATTGGGGGGAAAAACAACAACAAAAGAAAACTCCTAAAATGAAACTCAAATACTATTGACCTCTTTTTCCATCGTAACCACTTTTGTGCATGGTAGAGAGGGGACGACCCTTCTTCTTGTCTAGGCAAGAAGGGGAATTCCGCTATCCTCCAGCGTTTCTAACACCATAGGGAGTCTACTCTTGATGAAAGCATTTAACGATTGAGGACAAAGGTACCCTAGCTTGACACAACTTGGAGGTGATTTATTGGTATCCTTCTAGGCTTAGTAGTTTGAAGAAACCATATCTATAATGGAATGTGTACCCTTAGATTGCTAGATAATTTCCGCCAATTAGATGAGGAAAGTGGCTATTCTTTTGTAGATGCATCCATTACTTGTTTTGTGTGCTTTAATGCTTGGATGTATCGCCATTTTCGCAAGACCCACCTTGCCTTGCAAGAAGGCATCCTACCTCATGGTTGTCTTGTTGTGAGTTGAAGGGGGCGGAGTGAGATCCGCTAATTGTCTCATATCGGCTATATTAGTAGGTTAGTTTAAATAAGGGTCCTAGTTTTGTCACCTCTTTACTCGGGACGAGCAAAGGTTCGGTTTGGGGATATTTGATGTGACCAATATTTGAGCATATTTAGTCCCCGAATTAGCCTTGTTCCTATGTTTTTTAGTGCATAATTGGGTCATTTATTATCTTTAGTCTTTCGTTTTGCATATTCTTTGAGGTTTTGTTTCCTTGGTAGAAGAGGAGTGCAAACCTTGCATTTTCATGGCAAAATGGAGCTAAATTGATCGAATCTAATGACCAATCATCAAAGTGAAGACAAGACTAGAAGGCTTATGTAAATAATGTAGTAGATGGGCAATGATGAGAAGATCCTTGCATCCCCAACAAGATCCTTGTGGATTGTTGGAAGAAGAAAAGAAGAAAAGAAGAAGAAGCTTGCTGAGCTACTATTCAGGCGTCTTGGCCACGAGACGAGCGTCCTGGCTGGCTACAATCCGAGCGTCCCGTAGCTAGTCCGCTCGTCCTAGCCCTCTAGAATCCGAGCGTCTTATGCCTCCGGCCGCTCGGATTCCTTCCCAGTGCAAGCCGTCTCCTCCTCAGTCCACTCAGGATGCGCATATTCCTTGAAGACTAGCGAAGCGGAGATGAGCATCTCCTTTGAGAGGAGCACTTCCTCAACTTTTCTTAAGGGTCTTAATCGTCATTTAAGCCCTTAGTAACCCTAATTTATGTACCTATTCCTTAGTATAAATACCCCTTTGTACTAATTAGATTATCATGTTCTTCTTATGCAATCTTAATCTCATTTTAATCTTGTAATCAACTTTTAATTATGCATTAATACAAATCTCATTTCCTTAATTTCTCTATTGTTCATCATTTATTTTGGGTAATTGAAGATTATTTGGGGTTTATTTGGAGGATTGACAACCTTGCAATCATTCATCAAGTACTTCTATTATTCTTTACTTACTATTTTGGAATCATCATTAGGTATAATTCTCTTAATCCCTTTTTAATTATTGTTAATCATCTTCATTTATTCATCATGTTTTGTCTTGCTAGTATGATTGACAACCTTGTTAGCATGTTAAACTTGATAATGAGTGAGTAGTCCTCTTAACTAGGGTTAATGGGGAATTAGGGTAACCCAACATGGGGGATGATTCATGCTTAATCTAATATCTGATACGTGCATTTTATATAGTCCTTTTGGCCTTTTTATGCACGTATTTCTATGCTATTATCGTTGTTTTATGCTACGAAATGCCCCGAATATGCTACTTTGGTTTGTTTTGTTCTATTTACAGGAATGGACCATAAAATAGTGAAATCGTGCCTTTTACCGTCCTTTTAGCATGCATTTGGAGGAAGAGTGAATTTGGAGCGGGAATGTAGCTATTTTGAGATGCGCAAAGAAGAAAGATAGCTAGGCGAGCAAAGGAAGAACTTCAAATTGCTAGTGCCTACTTTGAAAAGCCATATATGGAGTTCTACAAGTTATATTCAAGTGATTCAAATTGGAGATGAAATCTTGTTCTCTTAGCTTTCCATCGCCACCGGAATCGTCCTATTTGCCTACGTAACGAAGAAATGGCAGCCGTTTGAAGTTCAGTGCGCGAAGCAGGAATTGTGCGCTGGAAAGTACTCGATCGAGTACAATTATGTTCGATCGAGTCCTTTTTCTACTCGATCGAGTAGTTGCATTTTAGGGTTTACTCGATCGAGTAGATTTTCTATTCGATCGAGTGTTTTGATCTTTATTTTACTCGATCGAGTAGTTTAAAAGGGCTCGATCGAGTGGTTTCTATTGGGCTCGGGCCTTTTTAGCTTTAATCCGTCATTAGGTTAAATAAAAATTTTATTTTCTTATAAATAGGAAGAGGGACGTCATTTGTAACTCTCTTCCCTATCTCATACACTACTTTACAATACTTTTTCCCTGTTACTTTTCTACTGTTCTCTGCTTTCCGGATTTTACTCTGTAATTCTCCTTTCTCTTTTCCTCTCTTTACTTAATGTTTATCTTTTACCATTTGCTCTTCCCTTTATTATGTCTTGCTAATTTCTCTGCTAGGATTAGGTGATTCGATGGACTGTTGTTAATTGCTAATTAGGTTTATAGCTTTGTCGTTGTTGTTTTTGTCTATGTTGTTAATTACTGCTATAAGTATATCCTGCTAGTTGAGTCGACGCAATTAGCTTATTTAACTTTGGTAAGCCTTGACCTACACCGGAAGGTTGGAAGGGGTGAGACATGCAGTGAGCAATATGATGCTTTAGTGAGGGCAGAAGTTAAGCTAATAGCATTTTAGGGCGAATTGAGACCGGAAGGAGATATTCGTTGCCCCTTAGACTGACACATCGACTAATCTGTGACCTTAACTGCAATTAATCGACGTTCATTGATGAACCGACATCCTAGTTCCCTCTTTCTTCTGTTAATTTCTCTTATTTATTTTTCTCTTGCCTTAATCTTATTAGTTTAGTTCAAATATTTAAAACCCCCATCTTGTCACATTAGACAGACCGAATAGACAAGTAGATAGTGACCGCCTCCCTGTGGAGATCGACCCTACTTACCGCTAACTTCTGTTAGTAGTAGCTAGGTAATTTATTTTTGGTACGCAAACGACGGTATCAAATTTTGGCGCCGTTGCCGGGGAGGCAACTATTTTATTTGCTTGTTTATTTTTGTCTGTCTTTAGCCTCAAGGGACTAATTCCTTGAGGCAATTCTCATCTTTTTTCTCTAGTGTTGTTTTGATAGGTCCTACAGGTCCTACCTAGAGAATTCTAGGTAAAAGATCGTCAAAGGGAAGGCTTGAGTACCTTTGATCTTGGCCATGGAGAGCAATGAAATGTCATCTTGGTTCGTTTTGGATGACGATTGTAATGAAGTGTGACACCCCGCAATAAAGCGGAAAATATAACTAATACAATTAAAGCGGAAATTAGGAAATTTTTTGAAACTTTTAAAGTTTAAAGTGCGGGTTCATTAAAACCTAAAACATAAATAGAAAATGCGGAAATAAAGATTTATATTATACAAACGTGATAGTCAAGGTGAGGGAAAATATATCCCTCGAATGACAAATGATAAAAGGTGAGTCTAAGCAATTCCATTAAACCGACTAATAGTCAAAGGTGCTCGCTAGCTCACACGTCTAAACCCCATAAATGCATCTTCAAAAACCTGTCATTCACGTAAACATGAAAGCCACAGTCAGTGGGGAGTAACTCAGGGTTCTCCCAGCCACATTATGTTAAAATAAACATAACAAGGAACTCAGTTAAGCAAGGCGTAGAAAATAATTGTAAGCAATGTGAATAAATAAATGCAATGGAATAAAACTTGCCAATTGAGTAAAAGTAATTAAAGTGACTAAAATTAGCATAACATAAATTCATCCAATTATGTAAGACATTCGAATAAAAGAAGATGAGTAACCGTTAAATAATTATGGACACGCATCCCAATTAAAAATGACATATGCAACCATCCTTAATGCAACCCATTTATCACTCTTAGACTATAATTTCCCCGGGTAGGACTACGATGGTCCCAGTCTAAATCTGCAGATTCTCGGGTGTACAGCCCGATTCGACGTGCGCCAGCACAGCACGCACCCAAGACTCGACTTCTAATGGAGACCGAGTACCCCAATCGCCAGAACAGCACGAAAGTGGCGGAAAGACTAAGATAAAACTCACTTGCCAGAACAGCACAAGTGGCCAAAAGCCGTACTTGCCAGAACAGCACAAGTAGGCCAAACCCGCACTTGCCAGAACAGCACAAGGGGGCGTAAATGTAAGTCAAGCAAAAGGTATAGCAAAATGACAAATTTACATGGATATGACCCATTTAATTAAACAAGTAGAATAATTCACTCGTACTTGAAAAATAATTAATAGATAAGAATGAACGGATTAGAAATCATGTTATGGGAAATTAAGACATTTCATAATATATGACATGTATAAATAGTAAATTCCACATTTATGATTAATGTGAGAAATATACATAAATGAACGGTAGATAAAGTATTTAGGATGCAAAAACATGTGACGGAAGTTAAATAAATTAAACCCGAATACATGTATTTCAAGGTAAAAAATTTACCCAAATGAGGCTACGGCCTAGCCATGACCAGCCCAACCAGGCCACGGCCTGGCCGCACCCCGTCTCAGCCTGCCACGGCCTGTGCCAAAACTGGCAGCCCTTGCACAAACAACCAGCAGCACATCAGCATACAATACAGGCCAAAAACGCAGCATACAAGCAGACAAACACATTACTTCCCCCTCTGTCCAACCGTCTTAGGACGGTTTCCTAGGCCAAACCAAGGTAGATTTCACCCGTACAATAGACCCAATACCAACATGTACATATACTTGAGACAATAGCAAAAAAAATGGTTCAATATAGCATAAAGAAACCTGTCAAAACAGCCCGCGAAAACTGCCCCACAAGGTTCATTTTCACGATTTATAAAGTTCATTTGTGACCGTCTTAAGACGAAAGTTTAAGCATGAAAAGGGTGAAATTTCTCACATACAACCAACCCATTACATACTTTGGTATACATATGAGACGGAAAGCAACTATTCGGTTCAAATAATCCGTGGAATCGACTCAAAAACAGTCCACAAAAGTCGTCCATTATCAACCAATATAAACATGGTTTTTCTAGCAACTTATGAGGCCGTCTTACGACAAGTTTTTAAGCATGTTACAAGGCGGAATTCATCCAAACAAAAGACTATATTCATTCATGTATACGCACACAAGACATGAGCAATCAAATTGACTCGAACCAACAACCATTTCAACCCATAAATCGCGTCCAAAACGCCCCAGCACAGCCCCTGTTTCACGGTTTTATGTCCAGTTTTGTGTCCGTCTTAAGACGAAATTTTAAGCATGAAAATGATAGTATTCATCCAAACAAATTACCCAACATGATTACCCACTTTACCAAGAATCCAAAGGTACCAACTTTTCTCAAAATCGATAAGTAAAACTCGAATAAAACCATCTCAAAGGACACCACATGAACTCAGTCAAGACAAAAACTTTGTTTTGTAAAAAGTAAGAACACATGTAAATACATATAAATTTCAACATAATGTCGAGTAATCCCATCACCGTTACCTTATTTGCTCTACCACGAACACGGTTCCGGCTCAAAACTACTCCGGGTTGTCTAAGCTTGCACCTAAACACAAAAACGAACGGAATTGACGAGAATTTCGAGCCTTAAGATAGATGGCAGCCACGAAATTGGAGGAAAGACGGAACCTTTCTTACCTAGAAAGATGAAGGAGGAAGTAAGGAGGAGAATGATGCAAAAATTAAGAGGAATGGTGAAGAAATGGGGCCGGGATCTGTGTTACAAGGGTACGAAAATGGAGTTGTACATGCTATGCTTGGTTCGTTTATGCTGCTGCATTGTCTTCTTTTTTGTTGTTGTTTGTGGGTATTTCAAAAAGGACGAGATAGGAGGAAAACAAATGGGGTTGGTTGGTATTGGTCAGTAAGGTGAGGTAGAGTACTTAATTATTATTATTTTAGTTGGGTGCCAAAATTGAGGAGTGTGTTGTCGACACGGGATAGGTCGAGAGTAGATTAGTCTAATCTCACATGTGAACATGTGACGATCTTTTGCTAGACGGAAATTCGCTTTAAACCTACTATAATTTAAGACGGAGCTTTATTATCATTATTGTCGCTATTAATATTATCCGACAAAAATATTTATTTTATATAAACAAGCTTGTGAAAATGTAACTTTTATAAAATTTATGTTCAAAAGGAGATTAATTAAATTAAATAATTTGAAAATATAAAATAAAGTAATCGAACGGTTAAATAAGTTTTAAATGTCAGAATGAGAAATTCGCGGGTGTTACAATCACCCCATCTTTTAAAAAGTTTCGCCCTCGAAACTTGAAGGCGGAAATGAAAGGTTATAAAAATAAAATTGAACTTTTTGAAATTGGTAACCAACCATTTAAAACGTTACTTATCGTAAGAATTAAAATTCTTTCAAAAATTTCAGCTAGAATTTCCCGACAGAACCAGATTCTCATCAAAGGAACGGAGGTGCTCTCGTTGCGCATTCGAGAACATCACATTCCAAATCAAAGATAAGGTCAAAAGCAAATCATTTGTATAAATCTAAAATCAAAATACTTTCAAAAACATTAATGAAGAGTTTTCAAAAGTATAAGTCTCATTCATGGAACGAAATTGCTCTTGTTGTGCACACAAGAATGCTAACTTTCCAAGTCAAAGACAAATTTAAAACAAAAATCACTCGCCGACAAGCGTAGAACAAGTTATTAACGTCTCTAATAACGAGTTCTAACATCCGATCAACGTTAAAATCAAAAGAAAAGGTAATCCACTCAATTTTCTTTTGCAAAAGCCAAAATAGAGATAAAGGTTTCACTTTTAAACTCAAAAGGGAGTCAAATTCCTGAAAATATAACATTAAACTTTCACCAAGAAATTTTAAATAGATCAAAGTTAACAGGAATTGTATAAAATTTAAAGGAATCTCGGGTTTAGAAATTAAAATCGTGTTAAAGAAGTCGATATTCAAGGAACAAATAGGGAATTGAATCAAATTTTCATTCTTCAAATTTTTAAAGTAGGTACGGTTTGCAGAAGTAACATAAACTTTTAACAACAAAACGAAATGGTAGCTTGAAATGTTAGAGATTTTACGAAGTGAAAAGCAACTTAGACATCATAAAGGCAAATTACGCTAGGAGAATCCAAGCTTAACTAACAAAAGAGCTATGATGAACTTCATAGGGTAAGAATTGAAGTCAAATCCACAAGGATGTCAAAGATAGAGTTTCATAGGTCACTAGCATCAAACTCAAGGGAGGAGCAAGATGAAGCGAGGAAAAGAGGTATGAGCGGTAACGCTTATGGCCCAAGGGGAAGGAGAAATTAGGTAACAAGGAAACGCCAGATACTCAAACCTCAAATAACAACAGCATCCAAATGGTTCTGAAAACTTTCTAACAACAAAACTCATAACTACAACACTCCCAAGGATTTCCTCAAATCACTTATGTTTCTTCTCCCTAAGCAATTCCATGAAACAAGGTACTCATTTAGGGTAAGGTAGTAACATGCCAACCCAAAGTCTGAAAAATCACTAGGATCTCAAGTCCTTCTATCCTTTTACTTATTACGGATTCCCAAAAGCAGATCTACACTTATCTACAATCATTATGCCATCTTCTTAAGTACTCAATGCAACTTCAAGGTCTATAAAATTATAGGGTCAACAAATTCTTCTCAATACTAAGCCCCTCTCAACTCAAGAACTCTCAAAAGCCAACTAATACCAAATCACATCAGCAATCCATTATAGTCATCGACATCCCAAGGTATATCCATTCAAATCCGATATCCTAGAACTTACTAACCATCGAGTTCCCAAGAGACAAGGTCTTAATTGTAACAACATTTTATCACCTCATATTCCTCATCCTAACACCAAAATAGAAACTATGTCCTTAAACTTAACAATTGGTGTCAACCATACCATTATCCTTTTTAGTTACTAAAACACGTGCTAAGACTTCCTAACAATGTAGCTTACTTTCACTCTCATACCATACCTCAAGTAGTAATCAATATCACTCACTTAAACCAACTAATAATCCCACAATTAGCTTTTCTCATATGGTTATACACATTTTCAAACTCCCATGTCCATAGTGATTATAGATGCCAATCAAAACTCGACTTACTTAGTCAATTCTATATCCCCAACTCCACCATTCAAATCCATCCATTTTATATCAAGAACTAAGCACTAGTATCCCAAGACACGTCTCACTACACTTACCAAGCCTTACAAACCACAAACATAAACCACAAAGCCAAGTTCTATAACCTTAGTAACAAATGCAACTCACACTTGACACACATAATCCACCAATCAAATGTACTCACTTTGTGGAGGAGCTAGGTATAAGAACCATCAAGTATGTCTCATCACACTACCTAAGTCTTTCCAACATCAAACCCTCTCAAAACAAGAATTAAGACTCAAACACCACAAACTCCACAAAAGTCAAATTTTCCAACCAAGGTCAACATTACTCAAAAGAAGGAGTACTATCCGATAAGCGTTAAGGGAGGATAAGCAAGGAACAAAGGACATGTTAGTGAAGGAAAAGTAGATCTATATACTTAACATATTCATATATGTTTTAATTTAATTTGTCATAAAATTAACAAATGATCTTATGCATGCAAACACTTAAACAAAATAAAGAAGAAACATTGTTCTTAAATTGGATTTTCGGTTTATAGGGCACAAGAGAGATCACCTTTCTCTCTTGTTCTTGTGCTTTCCTTTAGTGGAAGAACTAAGATCCAAGTGTAGGAACTCTCCCAAAGCTAAATACCCAAAGCACACTCTTAATTAAAATTAATATTATGAGTACTAGATAATATTAACTTTGTAGAAAATTGACTCAAAATAATTTTGTTGTTGGTCTCCTAAAAACCGGTTTCAAGAGAGGAGAAGAGGAAGGAGAAATCTTTTTATCTCTCTAAAAATATTTGATGAGATGAATGAATGAATGAAAAAAGACAATAACGTTATTGTGTATAAGGTAAAATTTAGAGGAAAAACCAAGTGGTTTTTGCCTCTAAAAACCGGGTGGTAGGAGGGGCAAAGGGAGCCAATGCATGCCTTTGTTTATCTTCACAATGTAAACTAGGGTTGCATTGCTAGTAAGGTAAGTAATCATTATGTTTACCACTTATATTATAAACACAATATTTAGCCTAATCCCCTTCCTAATTTCGGCACCTTCATAAAATGGAACCCATTTTATTTTTGTCAAACTTGTCTTATGTCACATGTCATATGTAACATAAATTTGTTATGTATTTTTAACATATTAAAAATCAACGTATTAATAAAAAATACGTCATATACAAAAATCGATTTAGTAATTCATAATTACTTGTACCAAAATTTTTTACCAATTTATAAATCACAACAACTTGTATTTATAATTATTCATTCGAATTCAATTGTTTCCTTAAACAATAATTTCATCCGAGCAATGATACGATTCGATTACTCAGACCGTATCTCATTTAATCAAATTTAAATGAGATACGTAAAAATTACTTCCAAAATCGTCCGTCAATTTTAATTAAATTAATTGACCCATAACGTTATATGATCAATTAATTAATCAATTAAGAGTTTTGCCCTATAGGTATGACCTAGGGGATCAACTGATCACCACCGTCGCACGACAGTAATGTCAAACTCTAGTCAGCCAATCATTACCGATATATGTTGATCAGTTGACAGTAAATATTACTTCCCAATTGTATTCTTAATAATGAGACTTAAACATGAGATCATCATGATCAACAGTCGTGATCGCATTATTGTCGGAGGACACATATTCCAACAATCTCCCACTTGTCCTCGACAAGTGTGCGTCACCAATTCTCTTGTCCTATTACTATCTCCCACTCAATGCAAGGTGTCTTTCAGGTCGTACTTGCAATTGATCATATCGAGAGTGGTTTCCTCGATCTAGAGAATAACTGATTGACCGGATTTATCCACCATGGATACATTCCGAGCGTGGCCACGCATTTCCAGTTCATTACTCCTCGAGTGGCCCTGAGATATTGTTATAACCCTGACTAGGGGTGGACAATTCCTATCGCACTCATTCCCTTCAATCGCCTGACCATCATAACCCAAAATATGCCCATTTGACCCCATTTACGAAGGTCGTAGTAACACAAATCAAAGTTAATCAAATCGTGCCATCTTAGGCGAATAGTCTTTAGTCAAAAGAATTGACTCATTTGAATACTATAGTAGCTCTCGCCACGACCAGGCTATATAAATTTGCCAGAACTCTATAAGCGGTCATAAGGCCCGACAAAATGTTCCTAACAGTCTGCCTATGTGATCGACTAGTCATCTCACATGACTCTATGGCACTTGAACTTGCCATCAATCGCATCACACTCTAGTCACTTCAAGACGTCACCTCATGTAAGTAACTATGGGCAAATACAATGTTAATCCATGTTCACTTTAACGGGGTTCAATTGTCTCCACAACCCGTTTGGATGTAACAAAGTGTATGGTGAGTTAATAATAACTCATACGACAAATGTCGACATCACACTCGGGTAGTCAATACCATATTACAACCTTGTGATGTATATCGTAAGTGTAAACACTTATTGATTGCAATAGAAGTTTAACATGCCATGTGTCCATGTGTTCAAACTTCTTATACTTGCATTTTCCTTTACATTCATGTTCTCTCTCATAGCATGAACCTTACCAAGTACACATCAAGGTTCCCGACCTTGGTTTTGGTTCTTTATCTTGAAAGAACTTCCTTGTCGATTATCACATAACGAACGAATTTGTGATGAATGATATGACTTGTACTGATCAAGTACTCCATCCACACACAATGCACTAGGTATATGTTTTGCAGAGTCTTGCAACAATTTGTCAAGATGATTGACCTAGCACTTCTCACAAGTCCTAGCATATTAGGAAAGATTAGTTTTGAGCAACTTATTCTCTAACTATGTATCTTTCCAAAACTTCTTATTTCTCTTTCTAGCTTGAAGAGGTTTAGGATTCTCATAAATCCTTGCATGTGCTCGGATTTTCTATAATATGTGTAACCTCTTGACACACAATAGAGCATTCCGTCAAACACCGAAATCGCTCATCGAATTCTACTCGAGAATTCATGACGTTTCTATTATGGCTTACCAATGAATCATCATGCTCTTATGCACATGATTCACCATTGGACATGTGCATGATTATTCTAATGGCGGAAACATTAGTTACTAATAATCATGAGATCAACCGTTCATAGGTTCAATGAACGACCATGACTGCTAATGGCAATTCCATTTTCATCTACATGAATAACCTATGTGAATGTTGATACGATGTGTATCTCTTAATACTAATCCAATATTTCTTGATGTATTTGGATTCATCATAGTCCATATTCATCCAGAATTGAAAACTCAAATACTTCTTGTGAAAGAAGGTATTAGCTCGTCATTTTTCAATGAGTGATGAGTTGTAAACATTCAAAGGATGATGGCTCCAACTAAATTCCATGTCTTCACATGAAAATTTCTAATGCTCCCACTTAATTTCACATGTTTCGAAATTGATTACTCAATTGAAAACATTTTAAAGTTTGGAATGTATGTCACTTTGCAAAGTTATTAAGATGACACCATATATGTTCTCATCATATCCTTTCAAAATTCCTATTTCGAAGAGGTCTCATCTTAACCTTATGGAAAGAGATTTTAAATCTCTAATACATTCATGTCATAATGATGTGTGGCAATGTCATTTATTAAATATAATTAATATCTAATACACATCCTTCAAAATATCCCTTTTAGAAGGAGGTTTAACCAATTCATTTTCAAAATGCGGTTAAGTAATGACATCTGCGTGGTTTAAAACTTTGGCTATTGAAGATATCGGTATATCAATCCTTGCAACCTCTAGTCATAAATATCGCTTATTACTAGGATGTTACATTGATTCATTTAGGCTCTTAAGTAAATCTCAAGGGTGAAACTATTGGTCAAAATTTTCATAAACTTAGTCAAAAACTCTTGTTAAGACTTTACATTAGTCATTTTTCTTCCAAAACTTTCTTTTGGTCTCCTCGTGTAGTTATCTTGAGAATATACTCTTATGATTACTTCACTTGGTCTCTTTGGTCATATAGAACTTACATGAGACCATAGATCTCATCTATTGGGTATACTATATAAATAGATATACCTTTATTCAAATCATTCTTTCTTGCGTAGATCTCATTTAGACAATCTTATCTTGGTGTGAGTTGTGTCCTCATTTTTCTCCCACTCTATCTTTAGAATAAATACACTAGAGATTCAAAGATAGCATATGAGACACAAATAATGATTTTTGAAGTATAAGGAGAACTATCTCATAAGTTTGACTAATAGTTTTAGATTTCGTAAGTGTTACTTGGTGATTGGCATTCCTTTAAGAGAGTTCATAGACTCAAAATTACTTTATAAATGATCATACACAAGCCTTAAGCATGTGGACATATAATGAAACCCGTCATTATATTTGTCTATTAGATCACTTTAAGTTATATGTTTCTAAGAACAAGCATTTAAACATGAATTTTAGAACAAAAGGATAAAATGATAAAACGGGTGACTTGGGTTGCAAACCAAGTCACCATTATCCAAAATACAACAAATTATCCTAAATACCTTTCCATGTCGAACACGGAAACTTAAGGTTCTAAAAATCCAAAACATAATTTAAAATAAGACAATAAAAAGCGAAGCTCCATGAAAGCTATTCCTAGCTCCTTGATAGTTTCTTAAGCTTGCTTTTCTTTTCCTTTGTCTTTGCTTGGTGGAGGCCCTATTTACAATAAAAAGGGAGATACATTATCACAACTTTATATCACAATACCATAGTTGAATTAGAAACATAAAAGAAAGGATAGACATTTACCTACTGGAGTAATCTTTCCAGCCTTAATATCACCAAGGTATTTGGAACAATTTCTTTTCCAATGTCCCATACCATTACAATAATGGCATTTATAAAGAGGACCCTTCTTGATTTTCGAAGTGCTAGCATCATTAGCTTTAGCTTTGGTGAAAGTGGGAGCTTGCTTCTTACCCTTCCTCCCATTCCTTTTGAACTTCCCCTTACTCTTTGTGCTTATGTTAAGCACATCCTTTGGAGGGTTCACATTTAACCCCATGTCCCTCTCGGCTTGCACAAGTAACTTGTGCAATTCTTCAAGAGACACATCCTTGTCTTGCATGTTAAAATTCACCCGGAATTGAACATACGCTTTGACTTTGGAAAAGGAGTGTAGAATCCTATATACAATGAGTTCTTTGGGGATTTCAACCTTTTGAATTTTCAAGGTCTCGAAAAGCTCCATAAGTTTGAGCACATGAGGGCTAACCTTTTGGCCCTCTTTGAATTCGAGATCAAAGAATGCCGCGGCCGCCTCATATTGGACGATCCGCGGCGTTTGTGAAAACATTGTCACATGTTTGGAGTAAATCTCATTAGCGTTGCCCATTTTAAAGGCTCTCCTTTGGAGATCCGCCTCCATCGCAAATATCAAGACATTTTTCATTGCGGCGGACTCCTTTTGGTAAGCCTCATATGCTTCCCTAGTGGCGGCGGTCGACCTAGTAGTAGGTTCGGGTGGAGAGGCCTCGGTAAGGTAACGAAGCTTGTCGTCACCTTGGGCGGCTAATTTGAGTTGGGCATCCCAATCGGAGAAATTTGACCCATTCTTTTCAAGTTTACATCGATCCATGAAGGATCGGAGCCATGATGAATTAGCGAGAGGCGTGGCATTTGGAGTTGGTGTTGCCATTTGTTATGAGAAAAAGAAGTGGTCTATAAAACAAAATATAAGGAGTAAAACAAATGTCGTTTTAATAATAATACTCGTAAAAATTTAATTTAAACAAGTTCTAAGCATTTTTCTAGTGACCTCTACCCAACTAGATAAATGATTCCAAGACCCAAATTCATATCATCTTAGGCACGGGATAGCCGATGGAACCCTTATTAATATAACTCGGTGGACGTTTAATCGATTCTACTTTTAGAACTCTTGGTCGATAAAATTACTCTAATGTTTATCTATAGCCCGGAACACATGCGACTACGGTCACGAATACTTCCGTTGAGGTCAATCCAAATTTCGAATAAATGTGTCCATGATCCAAATTCACATTAATTTGGGCACGGGATGGCCGATGAAACCCTCATCAACACGAATTCGGTGGATAGACATTCATCACCCACTTCCCCTACGTAACAAGGTTTGTACCCCGGGATGGCCGAGTGCACTCCCTCGCGAAATAGGTTTTCATGGTTTCTACTATTTGGTAAGGCTATGTCTCGATTAATTGTTTTAGCGAGAGGTCATGTCAATTTATTATCTATCACGTTTTAAGTGAACTAAAGCGGTGAACTACGATAATTGTAATTGACACGGTCGATGAAGTCGATTAGATGATGATGCATGTTTTAGTTATGTCGATTTAGCGATGCATGTGACATATAAATAAAATGCAAACATAAAATAAATCCTAGTATGGCCTTCCTAAAATAGAAAAACTATTTAACTATTACATATTCGGAAACCAACTCCATTGGTCCCTTGAACTTCGGTTGTGGCACGCATCTCGAGGTAACACCGTCTTTATGTATCGCCATCTTGAAGAAATCCGTCTTGGGGAACTCCGAGATAAATTAAATTACATAGCAAATTACATAATTTCCTATTATAAATTTGTAACTAAAATAAAATAAATCTATTAAATTACAAAACGGTGATACGAGATCACAATAAATTACAACTGAATCGATATTCCCATACATTTCGGGAAATAACAATTAAAACTAAGGCCATACTAAGTAAAAATTACATAATTTAAAAATTACATAAATTAAATTATGACAATCATAAAGAAAATGCAGCATTATAATATGTATGAACATGCCCAATTTTATGCTAAATCGCCTTTAATTAGCCAATATCGTATATTACTCGGTTTTTAAGGATTTGCGTGATTTCAACATTTTATAATCACAAAAATTACATAAACTCATATTTATGCATAAGTTAATTACCCTAACCTCTTAGGACTCAAAATTTAGTCTTCACTAATTATTTGACCATAATTAACTCATATTTCTAAAAATTGTTCATTAATGGACTTAAAAATATAAAAATAAACTATAAACTTCAAATAAATCACAAAAATTTCAAATAAATTTGAAATTTGAAATTTAAACTCATGAACATTCTGGAAAAATACCATGACACTCATAATGTTCAAAAACTTAGGTTAAAAATTTCGAATTTTTATCCGGAAAAACAATGTTGCGGTTTATCGGTTTTAACTAAAATAATCATAAAAACATGAGAAAAATTATATACACCAACTTTTCAATTTTAGATCTGAAAAAGATAATAAAATGCAACATTTGGACGTTTTTCCTTAGTCATAGATTATGTTTTATTAATTTTTCACTAATAATGTCACTATTTATGCTATTTTTCTTCAAAAATCATAAATCATGCACAAAGACTTCAATATAGCCTATTAATTTACACACATCTTGTAAAATTGCATGTGACAACATACTAAATTTCTATGACCAGATTCGAAATTTATCTCATACACTACTACAAATACAGGCAACCACAACGGCCCTTTAACAACGCTTATTCACGAAAATCATCAAAACACGTTGTAGAATTTATTCCGCGAATTTTACCAAACTTAATTACAACGGTTATGTGTTGTTAGCCGTTGTTATTGGTTTTAACAACGGGTCATACTTAAACAACCGTTGTTAATGAAAAAACTAATAACAACGGTTAAATTTTAACCGTTGTTAATGGTTTGGCGCCAAATTAGTGAAAAGTAATCACAACGGTTATATTAGAACCCGTTTTTAATACTTTTTAACAACGGTTGTAGACTCAATAACCGTTGTTATTAATATTATGAAAATCTTAAGAACAACATATTGCTTTATTCTGCTATACGCTACAAACACAAACACAAGCTAATACTGCTACTATATCATCCTCCATTCCTCCCTGATCGTCTCTCTGTCTTCATCTCCGTCACTGTTGTCACGTCTTCTCTCCCTCATCGTGTTTATCAATCAGGTATATATATGTTTCTTAGCAACGCTTATAACTAGATATAGGATTTTTTGGGTTATTATCTAATTTGTTGATAATTTAGCTTAATTGCTTTCCTGAATTTCGTTAATTTGTTTGCTTATTATTGTATTTTCTGAATTAGTTGCCTATTATTACGAATGTAGAATAATGACTCGAACTTGGATGATTGATGCAAATATGAGTGACCGCACCTACAAGGATGGTTTAGCAGAATTTTATGAATTCGTTTCGAACAATTTGAAAGGTTCTTCTAGTATTGCATGTCCTTGTGAAAGATGTGGTAATATTAGCTATATGGCTTTTCCGGACGTTAAAATACACCTAGAAAAGTGGAGATTTAGTCGATCCTATACACGTTGGATTTTTTATGGGGAATCATTAGAGGAAGAGAATAACTCTGAAGAAGATGATGTTGAGGTACACGAAAGCCAAACTGATGATCCTGAGTTTGCCGAGTTTTTTGAGTTGGAAGAGTTGGAAGTAGAGAAGTTGAATGTTGGGTCTATAGATAATGAAGAGAATGATGATGAGTCGATTGCTTTTGAAGATGTAGGTGATGACACTAGTAATTGGGATGACCTTAACAACATGTATGAGAAGTTGTGTGAGTACGAAGCACCTCTCGTATCCTGGTTGTAAGTTCACAAAAATGTCGGATGTGGTGAAGTTGTATAATATCAAGGGGGCAAATGGGGTGAGTGACACGTGTTTCACTAGTTTTTAGCCTTGATAAAGGAGTTGCTTACGATGGTAATGTTCTACCTGTTAAGACATATGAGGCGAAAAAACTAATAAGAGGAGTGGGTATGAAATATGAGAAAATACATGCATGTCCAAATGATTGCATATTGTATCGGAAATTATATCAAAACTTAACCAATTGCCCTAAATGTTTGGAGTGGCGTTATAAGGATAAGGAAGGGATCCCGGCTAAGGTGTTGTGGTATTTTCCATTGATACCAAGTGTCATAAGGATTTATGCGAATCCCGATGATGCAAAAATGTTAACTTGGCATGAAACAGGAAGAATAAATGATGGAAAGCTAAGACACCCGGCAGATGGTAAGCAATGGAAATCGTTCGACGCTAAGTATCCCGAGTTCGGCAATGAACCTAGAAACTTACGTCTAGCGCCGTCCATCGATGGAATGAACCCACACGGAAACATGAGTAGCCAACATAGTACTTGGCCGGTAGTGTTGGCTATTTATAACTTACCTCCATATGTGTGCATGAAAAGAAAGTATTTGATGTTGTCGTTGTTAGTTTCCGGCCCTAAACAACCTGGAAATGATATAGATGTATATTTGGAACCTCTTCTAGATGATTTGCGATTGTTGTGGGATAGTGGGATAGAAGTATTTGATGCATATAAGAACGAAACTTTCAATTTGAGAGCGATGTTATTGTGTACAATAACCGACTATCCCGACTTATGGCGACCTTTCGGGCACACAGTTCATGGGAAAGAGGCTTGTCCATTGTGTGGGGAGGATATCGAGTCCGAATACTTGAAGTCTTCTCGTAAGTATGTGTATATGGGAAATAGGAGGTTCTTGTATCATGACCATTGTTATCGCAAGATGCGGAAAGCATTCAATGGAAGACAAGAACTTCGTCAACCTCCTAGAATTTTGAGTGGGCATGAAGTTTATCGGAAAGTAAAGCATATTGAGATAGATTATGGGAAGAAGAGCGGCTCTAAATTGTCTACTCGTGGGTATAAGAAAAGATCCATATTTTTTGATAAACTTCCATATTGGCACGACGGGAGGTCGGCATTGCCTCGATTTCATGCACATTGAGAATAATGTCGTGATAATATTATCAATACCCTTCTGAATGTTCCTGGTAAAACAAAGGATAACGCCGCAGCTAGGGAAGATATGAAAATGATGGGTATTAGGCTAGAGTTGGCACCACAGAAGAGAGGTAATCGTACATTTTTACCGCCAGCAGCTTTTACCCTTTCACGGAATGAGAGAAAAGAGTTCTGTGCATGCTTGAATGGAATTAATGTGCCACATGGTTATTCGTCGAACATCAAAAGCCTAGTGTCGATGCAAGACCTAAAACTCACCGGGTTAAAGTCACATGATTGTCACACTTTGATGCAACAATTACTACCTGTGGCTATTCGTTCCATTTTACTTGAAAAGGTAAGATATGCTATAACTAGATTCTGTCTCTTCTTCCAGTCCATATGCGAGAAAGTCATCGATCCCGATGACGCGGATTCATTGCAGGACCTCGTTGTAACCTCTCTTTGTCAGTTGGAAATGTATTTTCCACCCTCTTTCTTCACTATCATGATTCATCTGACCATTCACTTGGTTAGGGAGATTTTGTACCTTGGGCCCGTGTACTTGAGATACCAGTATCCTTTCGAAAGATTGATGAAAGTCTACAAGGACTATACATCTAATCGGTATCGTCCGGAAGGTTGTATTGCTGAACGCGCTATTTTAGATGAAGTTCTTTCATATTGTTACGCTCATCTCTCCCCTGAGGAGTTGATTGGCGTTCCTAAGAATCGTCATAGTGACTGGATGACCGGAAAAGGTATTAGGGGCCGGGTTGAAAAAATTGTGACACGTGAAATGTTGCATTTAGCACACATGTATGTGCTAAACAACGAAGATGAGGTGCAACCTTATATTCAACAACACAAAGATGAGCTCAAATACGATCACCAAAACAAGACCGAGAAGTGGATTGCGAACGAGCATACGAAGACGTTTCCGGAGTGGTTTAGGAATATTGTCTTACGATTGTCTTGATCAAACTGGTGATGACATCTCTCCTAGGTTACTACGTCTTGGTTTAGGTCCAAATGCAAGGGTCACCTTTTACAACATTTTTGCCATTAATGGATATACTTTTTACACCCG
This sequence comes from Silene latifolia, assembly GCF_048544455.1. NCBI lineage: Eukaryota > Viridiplantae > Streptophyta > Magnoliopsida > Caryophyllales > Caryophyllaceae > Silene > Silene latifolia. The sequence continues at coordinate 73,539,864 of NC_133526.1, read as the reverse complement.
CGAGCAAGATGAGGTGAGCACAATGCAAATTAGTGGTGTGAGTTCTGAATTTGAGGCAACTACTTCAAAAGATAAAAAGCCTATTTGGGGAAAATGCCTTTATTATGGTGTTATTCAAGAAATATTGGTACTAGATTACATTGATTTCACAATGCCTTTGTTTCGATGTAACTGGGTTGATAACAACATCCATTGTGTCCGAAAGGATAAGATGGGATTTACGTTGGTCAATCTGGGTAAGGTTGGCAATAATAAGGATGATCCTTTCATAATGGCATCCCAAGCTAAACAAGTGTTCTATGTCACCGATCCTATGGATAAGAAGTGGTCTGTTGTACTGTCTATAAGGAAAAGAAGGAGTAGTCCATCCGATAATGGTGATGATGATCAGGATGTCGTTTTTGAGGGAATGGATCAGTCTACCACTGTATCTTATTTCGACGATGTTGACACTGATCATGAGGACACTGAAAGCATCTATATGCGTGATGACCATGGTGAAGGTATTTGGGTTAACGAAGAAACTATGACATCCAAGAAACGCCCCGATCCCGAGATAGTTCATCGGGACACAAAGTATGCATGCATCTTTGGTGTTGTCTTATTTTCTTGATCTTATTATTAGATGTGGATGCTGGTGTTGAAATTGCTGAATAATGTTGTTGGTGCTTCTGCTGGTTACAGTATGTATTGTTACAGGTTTGGACTGTAATGGAATTACAGTAATTTTTTAAAAAAAAAGAGGTTCAACAATAACAACGGTTATATTTAAATTACCCGTTGTTAATACTTTCAACAACGGGTGTAGTACCTCTACCCGTTGTCAATTCTTTTTTTTTGACATATTTCATTTTGGCGCGAATTTGGTGAAAATATATTACAACGGGTATATTTTAACCGTTGTAATAAACTTTTGACAACGGTTTACTTTTATTGACCCGTTGTTATTAACATATAACAACGGTTCTTCTTTGAGCACCCGTTGTTAATAGTTTGTCTTAATAAAAAACTAATATAGATCCATACAGCATGCCATACACAAACACACACAACATTATTAGTTCAACCGTTGGTATCCTGTGTTAATTCTTCTCTCTTTATCATCCTGCCCAGTTTCCGAAGCCCAGATTCCGTTGCCTTCCCTTATCATCCTGCTCGTTCTCTTTATCATCATCATCAACAGGTATGTTCACTTTAATTTTGTGTTTCGTCATTAGGGTTTTAAGACGATCATCTTGTTTCTTTTTCATGCATCTGTTTGTTTTTCGTCTTCCTTGTTATATTTATCATCCCGCATCATCTACATTACACCTCTTATCAGGGTTTAGGATTTTAGAAGCTCAATCTGTTTTTTTAAATTTTCATTCCTATTAGGGTTTAGGGTTTTAGATAATACTCTGCATGTACGTTGTTAAGTTGTTCATTTCCAGCTATATCATTCATATTTGGGTTTTAGGATTATCATGGGTGAAAAACGTAAAAGAAGTCAAAAGAATAATGAGCCTGGTGATAATAAGCCTGGTGAGAGGGGTGCTACGAAGTGCAAGAAAGTCCTTGCAGCTATAGCCGCTAAACAGCCGTTCCAAATAACATGGAGTGAGATGGGTTTCCCTACTGGTCCAAATGCGGGTCTTTTCTCCAGTTGGATTGGTGCTTCCACAAGACAGTTTGTGCCTATCCATTTAGATGATGTTAGAACTTTGAATCCCAAATTGGCGGAGTTATACTTGGCTCGTGTAAAGGAAGGCTTTATTATACCCGATAAAAGCAATGATGTGTATTTAATGCATAAGGCAGCGGATGTCCACAGGCAGTGGAGGTGTGGCGTTGCTAGGGATTGGTTGTATGTGGACAAGGCAACGGGGGAGATGCGTAAGAGCCCACCGGAAAACAAGTGTCCCACCATCAAGCAGGAAGAATGGGATCTTTTAAAAAAGATGAGAACTACTGAGAAGTTTCAGGTTAAATATCCTCGCCTTTTAACGATTTACCTATCATTTTTTTAATTAATGAGTCCTTTATATAATCTTTTTATTATCTCATCTACTTGCGCTTTTATATAATTATTTGAAGGCCGTTAGCAGAAGAAATCGTGCTAACATTTCATGCAAGAAGGGGAAATTCTATGGTTCTCGAGGCGGTTACAGAAAGATAGAAGAGGACCTCGTAAGTAGCATGCATTATTCCCCTGTGAGACTTTATTTTTTTAATCACACTTGGACTTGCATTGATACACATTTACGTGTATAAAGGTTACCATGTTAATGTGTAGGTGGCAAAGGGAGTGAAAGAGGTGGATCGGCATGTAACTTATAAACAAGGGCACACGCCTAAAGGATCCCGGTCGTCGCGTGACAAATATGATGAGGAAGTTTTGGCCAACATAGTAAGCATTATTTTATTAAGACGAGTTCATTACTAACTTTATTATTTTAGTCACAAATATAATTTGAAGTTTATTTAATATATTATAGGACAACGTATTGAAAGAGGTAAAAGAAGGGAAATTCACTCCCAGTGGTCGTAATGACGTTCTTGCTAGAGCGATCGGCCGACCCGAACATCCAGGTCGTTTGAGGGGCGTCCCGTTACAGGTTGGAGTAACGAAATATTATGGGAAAACCGCCCGAGATAAAGAAGAAAAGGAAGACTAAGTCCGAGAAGGTGACATGGTAACATTTATTCTATTATTTTCATTTAAGTTCAATTCACATGTTATTGTTGGGATAAAAATTGCGGACACATTACATTCTTGGCAAGCGACTTGATTAATGGCATCCGTACTACTAAAGCTGAATCGGAGGTAAGCTTTCCGAAGAAGAAGTGAAGATGATGGAGGATGTCATTTCTAAAGGGGTAATAATAAGGTACAACAGATTGGTCAAGAGGCCGCTACTACCTTGGCAATACATGAGAAGGAAGTATCGGTCAACGAGATTCAGAAAGATCAGGTACCTAATAATGCTTCTGAAGTTGTAACAACTAAAGCCGATCAGGTACCTAATACTTCCTTATTTTTCTTTTCTTTTTTTTTGGGTAAGATCGGGGGTGTGTTCACCGCCGGCTCTAATGCTATAACTTCCGACATGGTGCCATTGAATTGGTTAATTTTATTAGGTAAATAATGGGTCTGAAAAAGAGATGCAACTTGAGAAGACTACTGATGGAAAAAAAGCATACATACCCTTCAAGTCGGTTCCTGTTTTCGATAAGGTATGCATGAAGTGTTTAATTAGTTAAATTTATATGAATGCTGAAGTTTGTGCAAAAATCGGCCCCGAGAGAAAGCGTTTTTGCAAAATCTTTTGAATCTTTCAAGCGTTTTTGCAAAGATATAATAATGTATGTGTATATTCTTCAGGCCGTAAACAAGAGGCCGATATTCTTTGACCCTAATAGAACCGAAAAGCCACATGTGCGTGTTGGCCGGGGTCTCGTAGAAAACAAATCGCAGCAGCAATGAAATCGTAGTTCATGGCAAAAACTTTTGCCGAATCATAGAATAGTAGAGATAACTACGGTCTTTCCAGGCCATGAAAACTTTCAACCGCCTGTCCCGATTCGTGACGACATTACCATTCGGGAGATGCGCTTGGAAGTTTCATCCAATGGCCTCGAAACTCACATCTACTTGGCGAAGATATCTCCGCCGCCTCAAGAAATGAAAGCAGTTGGGGTTAGAAGAAATACCTTTATATATATGTTACATTTTTTAATTGTTGAATGTTTTTATATGTTAAATTTATATGTTATTTTTTTTTTTTTTTGTAGGGAACAAAAAAGCCGGCTTTGGCGGATAAGCCTAAGTCCACGGACATGCCAACGACCTCGACTTCACAACAACTTGATGAGGTATTTAATTAACTTCTCCATTTTTTTAAAAATTAACCTCGCTCCCTTTATTTATATTTTGTCTGTATTTATAAAAAGCATGGTAATTTTGTGTAGGGGACAAAAAAGACCGATAAGCCTAAGTCCCCGGTCTTACTGCTACTACTACCTCATCATTGAAAGAGCAGTTGACGAGGTATTTAATTAAGTACGCTTTTATTTTTATTACTCCAACTAGGATATGTTACCTTTGGATTTTTTATTATTTTAATTATCTACTACATGTGTAGGCTGGTGGTAGTAGCACAAAATCAAAGACTCATTCTTTCCCGGACCGGAAAGTTAGGACTTTAAACTCCACACAATATAAAGGGAAGGATTACATGCAAAAAGTAAGAACGGTGACGATGATGAGACTGCATGAGGAGGCTGGCCATCGCATAGCCACCGAGCAAGTGATAGTTATTCCGCTCGAGGAGGATATTCTAGGGGCTGAGCGCCAAGCGCTTATATCATGGGATCTGCTAGCCGTATGGGCTGGCCTAGACCAGATTGATATATCACACATATTTGTTTGGATGAAGTAAGTTTCTTAATAAATAATTTCATAGTCTAATATTCTGACTACTAGATAGTGTTTTAAATACCGGAATTAATACCGTAATAATGTAGGATATTGAAATTGAGAGTGATCCCCGAGAAGAATATTCCATCTGATCTATACGGATTCCTGTGCCCCTATGTTTTATCTTTATTTATTCCGGATTTCTCGTTCGAACAACGGGTAGATTATATTGATCAGCAATTGGCGACAACCAAGAAGCTGATTTTTTGCGCTTATAATGAAAAAGGGTAATAAACAAATTAATATTACGTTTCCCCCTACAATTGCATTTTCATACCTAATATATGTACTTGTTAATAATGATGATGTCTCTTGATGTAGGACTCATTGGGTGTAGGGATGTCAATGGATCGGGTTCGGGTCGGGTGAAGCCTTATCCGTCATCCATCCGTTCTTTTAAAATCTCATCCAACCCGTCCGTCATCCATGAAACATATCATCCGTCATCCATCCATCCATCATCCGTGGATGAAACGGGTGGATCGGGTGATAAACGGGTGTTGTGTATATTTATATTTCAAGTTTAAAAAAAATAATGATTTTTTTTCTCTACAAAAATGAAGTTAGATAATTACTTAGTTTAACTTTCTAGTTGGTAAGTTCACAAAATATCTATATTGAGAGTAGATAAATATGAAAATTTAAATATTTTATATCTTAATAATGTGTTATATGTAAAAAAAATTAAATAAAAAGTAATAGAATCGGGTGATGGATGGATGTCAGGTGGATAGCGGGTGGAATTTCTTCATCCAACCCATCCGTCATCCATCATCCATTTCATCCGTCATCCATCCATCATCCATTTAAGTCGGGTTTTCATCCATCTTTTAGGATCGGGTGGATCGGGTTTTGATGGATGCGGGTGAAATTGACATCCCTAATTGGGTGCTAGCAGCCATCATGCCGACAAGGAATAAAGTTTTCTGGTTGGACTCTTTACATCATCAACCAAGCGAGACTTTTAAGCACTTGATTAATATGTAAGTTTATAATACTGATTTATTTATAATAACATTTTCATTTTTTATTTATAGAAAAAAGCTCTTTCATATTTTTGCCCCTAAAAAAAATTAGTTTTCGCCTCCTTTTTATTTATTTAAAAAAGGGCCTTTAAGAAGAAAAGAGCAAACGAGCAGGATCAACCCACGGAAGATTCTGATGTTGGCCCTGATTTTATTACGATAACAGGGGTACGTGCTCAAATACAATAACATTATGTGCAAAATCTGTGTTTAATACTAATACAATACCTAAAGTTCAAGATTCTGATGTGAGCCTTCTCTCGTCTGTTTTTTTTTATGTAATAATAGGCCCCTCGCCAGCCAGATAGCATACAATGTGGATACTACGCTTGTCGGTTCATGTTGGAGATTATTAGGCGAAGATATCTCGTTATTCCAGACAAGGTTAGTAATAATTTAAACATGTGTTTATTACTTTTTTTAAATTAGAGCTAATGTTGTCTTGCTTGCTGCTATATATACCATGATGTTGCTAATGTTGTCTTGCTTCTTTCGCTATATATACCATAATGTCTTCTCTTTGTTTTTTCCGCAAAGATGCAATCAACCCGTCTCACAACAGATTGAGCAAGACTCAATCGTAGATATAGACGAGGTAAGAGACATGTGGGGCAACTACGTCTTAGAATATATTTAGAAATGCATGATACTCAGAGTTTAGATCAACTTATTAGTAAATTTTTTGTTGAAGTTAGGGAATGATAAGTTCATGTAAATTCAACTCCTTGTAAGTATATATATATATATGATGATGCATTTCTTTGTTGTGGTTGAATTGAATCTATTGAGTTCTGATGAACCCAGCTGTGATTTATGCTGGTGCTGGTATATGGTGCTGCTGACATATGCAGGTTTTTGAATGACATAAAACAAATTTATTTTTTCAAAACATTAGGAGTTTGTAATAAAAACGGTTACTAAAAAAACCGTTGTGAATACCTTTCACAACGGTTAATAAAAATAACACCGTTGTGAATGACATTCACAAATACCCGCGCATAATATTCAACAACGGGTATTAAACAAAGAACCGTTGTTAAAAGTCTTCACAATTTTGGAGGTAAAATTACAACAACGGGTATTAAACAAAGAACCGTTGTTACTAAAAATTTCAACAACGGGTATGTACCATAAACTCGTTGTCAAAAGACTTCACAATTTTGGAGGGAAATTTACAACAACGGTTATACATACGACAACCGTTGTTATATTATTCCCTCCATAATTTTGAAACACTTTCCACAACGGAGAACACCCAACAACAACGGCTTTTAACCGTGGTGAATATTTTAGACAACGGTTTCACTAAATAAGCAAACCGTTGTAAATACCTTCTACAACGGCCGCTTTAACAACGTCCGCTTTTTGATTTTACAACGGTTTTTACCCGTTGTTATAGGCTGTATCTGTAGTAGTGATATTAACCTATTTTTCACTTAAATCCGATTTTAATAATGAAAAATCCATTTTTCGAGCATGAGAAGTCCAAAAATTATGAAATTTTACAGGTTATCTCAAAATAATATATGTGACAACATATCCAAAAATCACTAGAAAATTCGAAGTTTAGCTATTTTTAGTCCGAAAATGACATCTATACTCATAAAATCATATTTTAATGCCATTATTATGTAATATGAACAATAAAAATCCATAAAATAACCAAAATATCCTAAAAACATTTTAGGACCAGAAATTTTAACATGCATAAATTAATTTCGTGATATATCATAATAACACAAATTTTATAAGTTTTATATGTTAATCTTTATAACTCGGAAAAACTTTTAACCGATTTGCATGAAAACAACCATGGCTCATGATACCGATTGAAGGAAAAGTAGATCTATATACTTAACATATTCATATATGTTTTAATTTAATTTGTCATAAAATTAACAAATGATCTTATGCATGCAAACACTTAAACAAAATAAAGAAGAAACATTGTTCTTACATTGGATTTTCGGTTTATAGGGCACAAGAGAGATCACCTTTCTCTCTTGTTCTTGTGCTTTCCTTTAGTGGAATAACTAAGATCCAAGTGTAGGATCTCTCCCAAAGCTAAATACCCAAAGCACACTCTTAATTAAAATTAATATTATGAGTACTAGATAATATTAACTTTGTAGAAAATTGACCCAAAATAATTTTGTTGTTGGTCTCCTAAAAACCGGTTTCAAGAGAGGAGAAGAGGAAGGAGAAATCTTTTTATCTCTCTAAAAATATTTGATGTGATGAATGAATGAATGAAAAAAGACAATAACATTATTGTCTATAAGGTAAAATTGAGAGGAAAAACCAAGTGGTTTTTGCCTCTAAAAACCGGGTGGTAGGAGGGGCAAAGGGAGCCAATGCATGCCTTAGTTTATCTTCACAATGTAAACTAGGGTTGCATGGCTAGTAAGGTAAGTAATCATTATGTTTACCACTTATATTATAAACACAATATTTAGCCTAATCCCCTTTCTAATTTCGGCACCTTCATAAAATGGAACCCATTTTATTTTTGTCAAACTTGTCTTATGTCACATGTCATATGTAACATAAATTTGTTATGTATTTTTAACATATTAAAAATCGACGTATTAATAAAAAATACGTCATATACAAAAATCGACTTAGTAATTCATAATTACTTGTACCAAAATATTTTACCAATTTATAAATCACAACAACATGTATTTATAATTATTCATTCGAATTCAATTGTTTCCTTAAACAATAATTTCATCCGAGCAATGATACGATTCGATTACTCAGACCGTATCTCATTTAATCAAATTTCAATGAGATACGTAAAAATTACTTCCCAAATCGTCCGTCAATTTTAATTAAATTAATTGACCCATAACGTTATATGATCAATTACTTAATCAATTAAGAGTGTTGCCCTATAGGTATGACCTAGGGGATCAACTGATCACCACCGTCGCACGACAGTAATGTCCAACTCTAGTCAGCCAATCATTACCGATATATGTTGATCAGTTGACAGTAAATGTTACTTCCCAATTGTATTCTTTATAATGAGACTTAAACATGAGATCATCATGATCAACAGTCGTGATCGCATTATTGTCGGAGGACACATATTCCAACAGTTAGGAAATACAAGAGTGACTTACAAGGAATAATAAAAGAGGATTTAGAAGAAGGAATAAGCATTAAGAAGTAAAGAACAGGGCAAAGTACACAAAGAATGAGAAACATCTTCGAGGAAGTAGAAGTATTCTTCAAAGGTTGAACAATTCTTCAATCCTTAGCAATAGGCATCAAATCTTGATCTTCATGAAGGTAAGCTAACGGTCATTGATCCAAGGACACGACAATTATTAAATGACAATCAACAAACATGTTAGAACCTAACAAAGAGCAAACACACTACAGACTACCACCTTAGGTCCTTAAGTCTACCCATCTCTCATTCATTATTCAAGGTCACGTTCAATTTAAATTTGGGGTACACGTGTGTGCGTCGGGAGCAACATATGCTCTGATACCAACTGTGACACCCCGCGATAAAGCGGAAAATATAACTAATACAATTAAAGCGGAAATTAGGAAAATTTTTGAAACTTTTAAAGTTTAAAGTGCGGGTTCATTAAAACCTAAAACATAAATAGAAAATGCGGAAATAAAGATTTATATTATACAAACGTGATAGTCAAGGTGAGGGAAAATATATCCCTCGAATGACAAATGATAAAAGGTGAGTCTAAGGAATTCCATTAAACCAACTAATAGTCAAAGGTGCTCGCTAGCTCACACGTCTAAACCCCACAAATGCATCTTCACAAACCTGTCATTCACGTCAACATGAAAGCCACAGTCAATGGGGAGTAACTCAGGGTTCTCCCAGCCACATTATGTTAAAATAAACATAACAAGGAACTCAGTTAAGCAAGGCGTAGAAAATAATTGTAAGCAATGTGAATAAATAAATGCAATGGAATAAAACTTGCCAATTGAGTAAAAGTAATTAAAGTGACTAAAATTAGCATAACATAAATTCATCCAATTATGTAAGACATTCGAATAAAAGAAGATGAGTAACCGTTAAATAATTATGGACACGCATCCCAAGTAAAAATGACATATGCAACCATCCTTAATGCAAGACATTTACCACTCTTAGACTATAATTTCCCCGGGTAGGACTACGATGCTCCCAGTCTAAATCTGCAGATTCTCAGGTGTACAGCCCGATTCGACGTGCGCCAGCACAGCACGCACCCAAGACTCGACTTCTAATGGAGACCGAGTACCCCAATCGCCAGAACAGCACGAAAGTGGCGGAAAGACTAAGATAAAACTCACTTGCCAGAACAGCACAAGTGGCCAAAAGCCGTACTTGCCAGAACAGCACATGTAGGCCAAACCCGCACTTGCCAGAACAGCACAAGGGGGCGTAAATGTAAGTCAAGCAAAAGGTATAGCAAAATGACAAATTTACATGGATATGACCCATTTAATTAAACAAGTAGAATAATTCACTCGTAATTGAAAAATAATTAATAGATAAGAATGAACGGATTAGAAATCATGTTATGGGAAATTAAGAAATTTCATAATATATGACATGTATAAATAGTAAATTCCACATTTATGATTAATGTGAGAAATATACATAAATGAACGGTAGATAAAGTATTTAGGATGCAAAAACATGTGACGGAAGTTAAATAAATTAAACCCGAATACATGTATTTCAAGGTCAAAAATTTACCCAAACGAGGCTACGACCTAGCCATGACCAGCCCAACCAGGCCACGGCCTGGCCGCACCCCGTCTCAGCCTGCCACGGCCTGTGCCAAAACTGGAAGCCCTTGCACAAACAACCAGCAGCACATCAGCATACAATACAGGCCAAAAACGCAGCATACAAGCAGACAAACACATTACTTCCCCCTCTGTCCAACTGATACGTGCCTAATATATAGTCCTTTTGGCCTATTTCAGCACGTATTTCTATGCATTTCTATACTGTTTTTATAGTATTTTGCCCCGAATTGGCTACTTTGGTGTATTTTGTCCTTTTTGTAGGAATGATCGCGAAAGTGGTGGAACCATACTCCTTTTCGTCCTTTTTGCATGCATTTAGAGGAGACGGGGTTGTCCCAGAGTGAGTTACTGCATTTGGAAGCGTCGTGGCACGCATTACGAGGCACTTGGGTGAAGACGTGAGTTGAATTGAAGATAAAAGTACTCGATCGAGCTATCCCTTGGTCGATCGAGTGGTTTCTAGACCCCCTGATGCTCGATCGAGCTATCCCTTAGTCGATCGAGTAAGCTGCACATGACCAAGTCCTCGATCGAGTAAGAAGCTGGTCGATCGAGGGACTCCTGCTGAGATGTTTATCGATCGAGTGGTTTAATCCACTCGATCGAGAGGTTTTCACGGGCATGGGCTTTTAATTAGTCCGTGTGTTGTTTATTTCCGCAAACTTTAGTTCTTTTTCTATTTAAACCTAAGTTAATTAGGTTAATGTATCTAATCTTCGACACTAGAAAACGACTGCTACCTTTGCTACGTTGCTTTTACTTTCTGCTGCTACTCTTATTTTCGGGATTGCTTCATTGGATTTCGTGTCTTTACGCCGGAATTTGCTTGGATTGTAATTCCTCCCTTCTCTTTATTAATAAGAATTACTTGTTGCTTTAATTTCTCGTTTATGTTATCATTCCTCTTTGCCCTAATCTTCATTATTACGTTTTGTCATTTATTCATTATGTTCTCTGCTGGAATTTTATCTGCTGTTAGTTTAATTACCGACATGAGTAGCTAAACCCCTTTCATGTTGGGATTAGGGATCTGCGGTAGAAAAATGACGACCTAGTGAATGAATTGGACGAATTGATTAAGAGACCCTGTCACTATAGCAATTTAACTGTAATTCCCGACCTAGTTGAGTGCACGCTTCTTTGTCACCCATTAAACTGGCTACAATTAATCCTGGATCGAAAGATTGGACTAAATAGGCCTGCTATAAACAGTAGACTACCCTAATGAGGACGAAAGTTAAGTTAGTGGTATTTTAGGATAGGAAGTGGACCGAAAGGACCTTCTAACATCCGTCTCACATCAGTTCGTCTGAGTCATTTACTGCTGATTTGTTGGACTACCGTAATGAACCGAAATCCCGACATGTCCCTCTCTTCTTGATAGTTAAATCGTAATTTACCGCTTTTATTACTCGTAGTTTAGAATCAAATTTAATCAAACCCCCCCAATTGTTACCATAGGATTAGAATAGACAGCTATAATTACATTTCCTCCCTGTGGATTCGATACTCGACTGCCTCTGCTACATTTTAGTTGAGACCGTTAGGTTTTATCTTTGATAGGGTTGCGATAGCCGTGTCAAATTTTGGCGAGATTGTGCTTTGAGTCTAGTGAGTTTTATGCCAAGTGAAGGGCACTAGTACTTAGTTTTTCAGTCAGTTTGAGATCCGGATGGTTTCATTATGGTCCTGTTAGGAACTAGCTTGACGCTCTTACCTCCACATTTCCATAACTTGTTTTGCCTTTTCTCACCTGAACCTCACTATTCCCATATTATTTGCATACCCTCGGCTGTGACGGACATTGTTGGTTGGAATTTGTGCATCAAGATTACTTGAATTGTCTTTCATTTTTGTTGCATGCATGCTATGTAGGTCGCAGATTAGGTGAGTGACTGTCCTTTCTTCTCTCTTTTACATATTACATTCGCCCTTTGCTTCATAAGAGAAGAGTGACCACGTGAGAGTCCGATTTTGTTGGTCTTGCAAGGTCGATAGGTCACTTTATTTATGAACGACTTATAATTCGTTTGCATCGACCGCTTGGCTTTAACTGTTGATTTTTGTTGCATTAAATTGGTTCAAGTAGACAAGTTAAGCTAGCTCTGAGTTATCATTTCCGTTCCACTAGTTTAGTTTTGAGTTTACTCGAGGGCGAGTAAAGGTTTGGTTTGGGGAGATTTGATACGTGCCTAATATATAGTCCTTTTGGCCTATTTCAGCACGTATTTCTATGCATTTCTATACTGTTTTTATAGTATTTTGCCCCGAATTGGCTACTTTGGTGTATTTTGTCCTTTTTGTAGGAATGATCGCGAAAGTGGTGGAACCATACTCCTTTTCGTCCTTTTTGCATGCATTTAGAGGAGACGGGGTTGTCCCAGAGTGAGTTACTGCATTTGGAAGCGTCGTGGCACGCATTACGAGGCACTTGGGTGAAGACGTGAGCTGAATTGAAGATAAAAGTACTCGATCGAGCTATCCCTTGGTCGATCGAGTGGTTTCTAGACCCCCTGATGCTCGATCGAGCTATCCCTTAGTCGATCGAGTAAGCTGCACATGACCAAGTCCTCGATCGAGTAAGAAGTCGTTCGATCGAGGGACTCTATTTGAGATGTTGGTCGATCGAGTGGTTTAATCCACTCGATCGAGAGGTTTTCACGGGCATGGGCTTTTAATTAGTCCGTGTGTTGTTTATTTCCGCAAACTTTAGTTCTTTTTCTATTTAAACCTAAGTTAATTAGGTTAATGTATCTAATCTTCGACACTAGAAAACGACTGCTACCTTTGCTACGTTGCTTTTACTTTCTCTTCGCTACTCTTATTTTCGGGATTGCTTCATTGGATTTCGTGTCTTTACGCTTAGGAATTTGCTTGGATTGTAATTCCTCCCTTCTCTTTATTAATAAGAATTACTTGTTGCTTTAATTTCTCGTTTATGTTATCATTCCTCTTTGCCCTAATCTTCATTATTACGTTTTATCATTTATTCATTATGTTCTCTGCTGGAATTTTATCTGCTGTTAGTTTAATTACCGACATGAGTAGCTAAACCCCTTTCATGTTGGGATTAGGGGATCTGCGGTAGAAAAATGACGACGTAGTGAATGAATTGGACGAATTGATTAAGAGACCCTGTCACTATAGCAATTTAACTGTAATTCCCGACCTAGTTGAGTGCACGCTTCTTTGTCACCCATTAAACTGGCTACAATTAATCCTGGATCGAAAGATTGGACTAAATAGGCCTGCTATAAACAGTAGACTACCCTAATGAGGACGAAAGTTAAGTTAGTGGTATTTTAGGATAGGAAGTGGACCGAAAGGACCTTCTAACATCCGTCTCACATCAGTTCGTCTGAGTCATTTACTGCTGATTTGTTGGACTACCGTAATGAACTGAAATCCCGACATGTCCCTCTCTTCTTGATAGTTAAATCGTAATTTACCGCTTTTATTACTCGTAGTTTAGAATCAAATTTAATCAAACCCCCCCAATTGTTACCATAGGATTAGAATAGACAGCTATAATTACATTTCCTCCCTGTGGATTCGATACTCGACTGCCTCTGCTACATTTTAGTTGAGACCGTTAGGTTTTATCTTTGATAGGGTTGCGATAGCCGTGTCAAATTTTGGCGAGATTGTGCTTTGAGTCTAGTGAGTTTTATGCCAAGTGAAGGGCACTAGTACTTAGTTTTTCAGTCAGTTTGAGATCCGGATGGTTTCATTATGGTCCTGTTAGGAACTAGCTTGACGCTCTTACCTCCACATTTCCATAACTTGTTTTGCCTTTTCTCACCTGAACCTCACTATTCCCATATTATTTGCATACCCTCGGCTGTGACGGACATTATTGGTTGGAATTTGTGCATCAGTACTTGAATTGTCTTTCATTTTTGTTGCATGCATGCTATGTAGGTCGCAGTTAGGTGAGCGACTGTCCTTTCTTCTCTCTTTTACATATTACATTCGCCCTTTGCTTCATGAAAGAAGAGTGACCACGTGAGAGTCCAGTTTTGTTGGTCTTGCAAGGTCGATAGGTCAGCTTTATTTATGAACAGCTTATAATTCGTTTGCGTACTGACTGCTTGGCTTTAACTGTTGATTTTTGTTGCATTAAATTGGTTCAAGTAGACAAGTTAAGCTAGCTCTGAGTTATCATTTCCGTTCCACTAGTTTAGTTTTGAGTTTACTCGAGGGCGAGTAAAGGTTTGGTTTGGGGAGATTTGATACGTGCCTAATATATAGTCCTTTTGGCCTATTTCAGCACGTATTTCTATGCATTTCTATACTGTTTTTATAGTATTTTGCCCCGAATTGGCTACTTTGGTGTATTTTGTCCTTTTTGTAGGAATGATCGCGAAAGTGGTGGAACCATACTCCTTTTCGTCCTTTTTGCATGCATTTAGAGGAGACGGGGTTGTCCCAGAGTGAGTTACTGCATTTGGAAGCGTCGTGGCACGCATTACGAGGCACTTGGGTGAAGACGTGAGCTGAATTGAAGATAAAAGTACTCGATCGAGCTATCCCTTGGTCGATCGAGTGGTTTCTAGACCCCCTGATGCTCGATCGAGCTATCCCTTAGTCGATCGAGTAAGCTGCACATCACCAAGTCCTCGATCGAGTAAGAAGCTGGTCGATCGAGGGACTCCTGCTGAGATGTTGGTCGATCGAGTGGTTTAATCCACTCGATCGAGAGGTTTTCACGGGCATGGGCTTTTAATTAGTCCGTGTGTTGTTTATTTCCGCAAACTTTAGTTCTTTTTCTATTTAAACCTAAGTTAATTAGGTTAATGTATCTAATCTTCGACACTAGAAAACGATCGCTACCTTTGCTACGTTGCTTTTACTTTCTCCGCTACTCTTATTTTCGGGATTGCTTCATTGGATTTCGTGTCTTTACGCCGGAATTTGCTTGGATTGTAATTCCTCCCTTCTCTTTATTAATAAGAATTACTTGTTGCTTTAATTTCTCGTTTATGTTATCATTCCTCTTTGCCCTAATCTTCATTATTACGTTTTATCATTTATTCATTATGTTCTCTGCTTTGGAATTTTATCTCATTGTTAGTTTAATTACCGACATGAGTAGCTAAACCCCTTTCATGTTGGGATTAGGGGATCTGCGGTAGAAAAATGACGACGTAGTGAATGAATTGGACGAATTGATTAAGAGACCTTGTCACTATAGCAATTTAACTGTAATTCCCGACCTAGTTGAGTGCACGCTTCTTTGTCACCCATTAAAGCGCACAATTAATCCTGGATCGAAAGATTGGACTAAATAGGCCTGCTATAAACAGTAGACTACCCTAATGAGGACGAAAGTTAAGTTAGTGGTATTTTAGGATAGGAAGTGGACCGAAAGGACCTTCTAACATCCGTCTCACATCAGTTCGTCTGAGTCATTTACTGCTGATTTGTTGGACTACCGTAATGAACCGAAATCCCGACATGTCCCTCTCTTCTTGATAGTTAAATCGTAATTTACCGCTTTTATTACTCGTAGTTTAGAATCAAATTTAATCAAACCCCCCCCAACTGTTACCATAGGATTAGAATAGAAAGCTATAATTACATTTCCTCCCTGTGGATTCGATACTCGACTGCCTCTGCTACATTTTAGTTGAGACCGTTAGGTTTTATCTTTGATAGGGTTGCGATAGCCGTGTCAAATTTTGGCGCCGTTGCCGGGGAGGCAATTGTTCAAGTTAATTAGTTGTTTCGTTTTAATCCTGTTTCGGTCTAAGGGACACCCGTTCCTTGGACTATTCTCATTTTTTGTTGTAGTTTCTTCTTATGCGCAGGTCGCAAGGTGGTCCACTACTACCATTCGATCCTGAGATTGAAAGATCTCTGCACGTAAAGAGGAGATTGTTTCAAGACCAACAGTTAGAGGAAGAGTCCAGTTCTCGTTCCAACTACTACGAGAACGAACTGTTCGAGGACAACCCACCGTCTTTTCCAGTTTCTACCTCATCAGTTGAAACCGTCACTTTTCCGGACGTTCCTGAGATGGCCGAAGAAGCGACCATTGCTAGTCACTCTGAACCTACAGCAGCGAATCTCTACAAGGGATTCACGTTACCAGGGGAGGCAAGAAAATTTGAGCCAAAGCCGTCCCTTATAAATTTGGTCGAGAGGAATCTATTTGGGGGAGCTACAAATGAAGATGCAGCAAAGCACATGGAAATATTCATTGATTATTGCAGTTCCATGTCTCCACCAACTGGCGTGACTCCTGACCAAGTGAAAGAAACCATGTTCATTTTCTCACTCCGCGATGCTGCAAGGGAGTGGTATAGGGATTTGGACCGGGAAGCTGAGGGGATAACGGACTAGAATTCACTAGCTTTGGCGTTTTATAAGAAGTATTTCTCCGCCTCAAAGACTATTGCCATTAGAGCTCAGATAACGAGCTTTAAACAAGGGTCTGACGAGACCTTCCACGAGGCATGGGTTCGATTCAAGAAGCTAGTGCGCACCATACCGCACCATGGGATCGAAAAATGGAGCTTGTGCAACCATTTTTATAATGGTTTATATGATGATCACAGGGCCGTTTTAGATGTCACGCAATGGCCGTTTTGCTGAAAACTTGGGAGCTACCAAGGGGTGGAAGATCATTGATGATCTGGCCACCCATAAAGCTGAATATGGGAACTCGAGAGGAAACCAAAGAAGAGCTGCCGAATCTACTTCTGTCGCGGCACTTGAAGCCCTCACTGCAAGGTTTGACAAGTATGAGCTAGGAGGGGTTTCTAAGGGGGCATGTACCGGAGTTAATCTTTGTGACAGACGGTCCTTTCGTCTGTAGGAGATGCGGAGGAGAGGGACATGTCTCAGATCATTGTCCCAGTCCTTTTGAGCAATGCGCTGCCTTTCAACATTACAGGAAGAACAACAGTTACTACGAGCCGAATATCCATCCCAATTTGAGGTGGAGCAATCAGAACGTGCTCAACCCCACGGCTCCTCCAACGCAGCAACCATACATTCCTCCACACCAGAAGCAACAAGGCTACCAGAAGCCTCCATCCTTCAACCCTCCTAACCAAGGTGCATCATCCTCTAGTGGGGTGAGTGAAATGAGCGAGTTAAAGTCCATGATGCAAGCCATATCGAAGCAATTGCAGCTGAATGATCAACAAACTCAACAACAAATCGCGTCACATAAGGCACTTGAGACTCAAGTTGCCCAACTTGCTGCAAATCAATCCTCGAGGAAGCCGGGTCAATTACCGACTCAAAATGAGAAGAACCCACATGAGACGGTAAACCTGATCGAATTGAGAAGTGGTCTTTCTTATGAGGGACCAGAAGTGAAGAAATCAGACCCGAAGATAGCTGTAACTGATGATGAACAGTGTTCTGTCAAGAAAAAAGGGCTCACGACAAAGCAGTTACTCGATCGACTACAGGCTGGTGTTCGATCGAGTGAAAATGGTGAGGAAAACCCTCGATCGAGTGGTTGCTCTGCTCGATCGAGTGAACAGGAATTTGAGGATGGTCGATAAAGTGGTAATGTTACTCGATCGACTGATTTTGATGAGGAGAGTGCTCGATCGAGTGAACATATTGTTCGATCAAGTGATATTGATGACGGGAAGCTTATTCGAGAGCCTGCTAGTGCTCGTTTAAGCGAGAGATCACCGGAAAGACCTCGTTCGAGAGGTAAGAGGCGTCCAAAGGATACCGAACTTGCACCAGAAGACACTTTTGAAGCGAGAAACAAGGGACTCGAGATACCTATCACGGTTCCCTTCCCGAGGCGGCTGCAGAATACCAAAGTTAATCAACAGTTTGGCAAATTTGTTGAACTTTTGAAGAACTTGGAAGTCTTCGTGCCGTTCACTGAATTGCTGACTAAGGTACCCTCTTATTTAAGATTTATGAAAGAAATTTTAGCACGTAAGAGGACTATTAATGATAGTGAGACCGTAGCTTTGACTGAGGTGGGGTCAGCCCTATTTCAAAATAAGTTACCCCCTAAGCAATCAGACCCGGGTAGTTTTTCGATTCCGTGTTATATCGGTATGCAGTTGATTGATAATGCGCTATGCGATCTAGGCGCTAGCGTAAGTGTCTTACCTTTGTCTCTGGCTAAGAGACTTGGTTTGACAAAACTGAGTTGCACCAACATGGCTGTCCAGATGGCCGACCGTAGTCTGTCACGGCCATTAGGTATAGTAGAAGACGTACCTGTCCAGATCGGGAAGTTCTTTATTCCCGTCGATTTTGTTGTCTTAGATATCCCCGAAGAAGCACACACCCCTATTATTTTAGGGAGACCATTTCAATCCACTGCCCGTGCAGTGATAGACGTCAGTGGGAAGACTTTGACATTTCAGGTAGGGGATGAGGAGCTGATTTTTCATCAGTCCAAGTTCCGGAGAGCTCCCATACAAGTTCAGTCTTGCAATGCTCTTTCTTCTATTGTTCCTATTGTTGACGCTCCAGATGAAAATTTGGAGAATATTGCTGTTATTGTTAACCCTCCGCCTCAGATTGAGAGTAAGAAGGAGACAAGTTCGTCTGTTGTCCTTACTGCAGGTACAGATGAAAGCGAGAATGGGACTGTCAAAGGACGTGGTGTGGCCATTATCAATCAAAGTGGCAGCAAGGATGCCAAAGATGATGACAGAGGAGCGAGAACGAAGAAAGTTCGAACCTATATAGATTGGAACTACATTCCTCCTACTGTCGCAAATGGTGATTCAAGCTCATGGAAGATGAAGAGGTCGGTCAGTATCGCAGAGGTGACGTCCTCCAGTCAGAAGCCCACGAAGGGGCTACTGAAAGCTGATGAGAATTAAACGGGGAAATACCCCGTGTAACAAATTGTAATAGACAATTCGTTTGAATTTCTTTTAAACTTTGCCTTATTACGTTTTAATTAGGACAATTAGTTAGACAATTTTTAGCATAGGCTAAGACTATAGACTGTGTTTTCTGCGTATTTGGTATTTCGGGATGTGTTTGGATGTGTTTTATGCAGGTTTGGGGAAGTTTCACGCATTTCAAGGAAGCAAAGACGGAAATCAAAGAGTCTACAAGAGGAAGTTCTCGATCGAGTACTTTTTGTACTCGATCGAGTGGAAATTGGTTCGATCGAGCTGTCTGGTTACTCGATCGAGAAAAGCCAAAGAGGAACAGGTCGATCGAGGGGATACCTACTCGATCGAGCATGGGGGACATCAAAAGTCCTCGATCGAGTGATTTAAAAACCACTCGATCGAGTGGTATGAACAGGACACGGGAGTTTTCTTTCTTAAAACTCTTATTTTCCTAATTCTATTTTCATTTCACCTTAATTCCGTCTAACTCCCTCCCTAATTGCGATTTTCACTCCCCCAAATCCCCATTTTCTTGCCCAAAATCACCAAATCCGTCACCTACATTCCATTGCTAGCACTTTAATCTTCAATAGCCCCTTGTTTTTCCCTCTATCTGTGTTCATCTTCACTGTTTTTAAAGGGAATTAGGGTTTGCGGTTTTTTCGATTAAAATCCGCCTTTTTTGCTTGGTTATTTGAAGTTTAATTGCTTTTATAGGATCATCATCATCAAGTAAGTGTTTCATTCACACTCTTTACATTTTCTCTTCGATTAATTCGAATTTCTTGAGGTGATTTTGAATTAGGGTTCGAAAAATCCATGTCTAGTCGAATTTTTTTCGATTTAATTGTGTTTATACACCCTTAATTAGCTTCTTGATGATCTTATCCCAATCCCTCACTGCTTCGCTTGTTTAATTCGAAATTTGCGCGAGATTTCCGCGATTAGGGCTTCTAAGTCGGTTTTCTCGATCGTCGACGGTCTTTTTGTTGCCTTGCTTTGTTTAACCTCAGTCCTTGCTCACTTATTCTTTGTTGTTAATCGCTTTTTACCGTCCCCTATCGCCATTACTTGATGTGAATTCTCGGGAAATCTCGTCTTTGTGAGTCGGAATCTTCGATTGCTAGGAGTCCTACATGCTCCCATATGTGGTTTTCATCTTTGTGTTAGCCACCATAGCAGTCATTACTTTATCATATTACCACCACTCACATGTCGCCTTTCGAATTTGTTGAGGATTGTTGGACTTTATATCTTTGCCGGAAGTCGAATTTTTCGACCGATAGGGCCATCTTTTCTTTGTCACATCTTTGGTTAACGCTTTATTTTAGCCACGGTTAGCAGCCGTTCTTTCTTATTAAGCCCTTGATTTGATTGCAGATGGATACTAGTTCTCTGCCTTCTACTAGTACCACTTCCAGTCCATCCGTAAGCGCGCCAGTGGTCCCTGCTGTTGCCACTAGCTCCGCCCTAGTCACCACTGCAGCACCAGTTCTCCTTGTTTCAGCTGCAGGGACAGTTTACACCTCAGCTAGCTCACCGGAAGCTCGATTCGAGCTACACCAGCCACTACTCCTGCCAGGCCCTTCTCCATGCTGGACAGAGGACTCACCCCTCGCTTCCCAGGGCCAGGTATGGTGCCACCTAGGCCGAACCAGTAGGCTAGCCAGTTAGCCATCACTTCCAGCCCTTCTGAGGCTGATGTTACGGGAGAGGGCACTCTCACCCCTTTACCGCGGATGCCCACGGTACGTTTTACTTCAGCGGACCACCGGACTAGGTTAGCCGCTTTACTTCGTTGCCCCCTCTCTTCCACCCGTTTCCTTGCACGGACTGACCTAGAGACCTTAGGAATTTATGAGGAGTTCTGTAGTTTGTTGAACGGGACGGGTATGTCTGTCCGATCACCATGCGGGAAGTCGCTATTCGTACCCCTACATACGAGTTTTTCAGCTCCTATTCTTTTGACACCGACTCTTACGATGCTGACCACTCCAGTTCTTGCATTCACTTTCGACTCCGCAATGAGTCGCACCACTGGACTCTGGCCAGGTTTGGGCAGGTTTTAGGCCTAGTTAGTGACGGCCCCGTAGACCCACCTCGGGATCTCCTTCAGCCACTTTGGGCTGCACTTTCTCACACTCCCTTCCCCACACGGAAGGGAGCCCACGTGCACTTACCTGCTCCCCGTTACTTTTTGAGACTGATAGGAGAGACCATTTTTGGGCAACCTGAGCCCAATAACGTGACCAACACTGAGCTAGCGATTCTCGCGGGGTACCTCAACATTGACTACGGTACCCCATTTGTTCTAAACATTGCTTATTTGGTAGCTCAGCATTGGAACGGAATTGGGACTCAGGTCAAGACCGCTGTTGTCTGCGGCGGGCTAGTGACTAGGATTGCCCGCCACCTTTACCCCACTGAGCCTGGACTTACTGCACCCGATAGGATGGCTTACCTTGACCTGGGTGCCATGGCTGACTTCGCCTGGTTCCCAAAGACGAAGGGGAGCGCGAGGACGTGGAAGATTTGTGGTTCCACGTCTGTTACCTTACCGTGCCCTACCCTTCCTCCACTCTTACCGCTCCCGTCTGTTGCTGAGGGAGCGAGGCCACCTCCACCCACCTACCACCTTACCTTCACTCCTACTTCTTCTTCTAAGAAGAGGAAGCGGGAGGCCGGAGCGACTTCTAGCTCTCAGGCTCAGACTCCGGCCCAGACTCAGACTGGACCCACACAGACTCCTACACCTACACCTTCACTCACTCCACCTCCTTCTGATCCGGCCTTTCCGGCCAATTTTGTCTGCCCTCCTGTTTTAGGGGCGCCCGAGGTCATGGACCAAGGGCGTCGTGATGCCTTGCTTTTGGATATGTGCAGGTACATTACTGAGATGAGACGGGATATGGCTTTGGCTGTATTCCCGCTCTACGAGTTCCATATCCGAGCCCGGCGACCGATTCCAGTGGGGTGGCCACATCCCTCCTTCTACCGATACCCAGCGGACGGGTACCCTCCACTACCTTCTGACTCAGAGGAGGAGGCGGAGGAGACACCGGTAGCACGAGAGGTGCGGTTACGGGCTGAGCAGGCGGCACAGCGAGCTGCCAGAGAGGAGGCGGCTGACCCTCCGTTCACACCCGGTCCGGAGGATCAGCCTGGAGATGACGACTGAGTTTCCCCTAGTTTGTTGCTGGTTTGGGGAGACCGTTTTGTTGAGTCGGAGTACCTGGGAGACGGCGGTGCCGACGACGAGTAGCTACTGGTCTACTCACTTCCCCAGTTTTCTGGCTGGTTTGGGGAAGTTCTCTTTTGTATGTACCTTACTCTTTTTATTTTGTCTCCTTTATTTTTATTTTGCTGGTTGTATACCCCCATCCCCCATCTTTCTGCTGGTGTATGCTGGAGGACAACGAGGGCGTTGTCCGTTTTGGTTTGGGGAGGGTATTGCATCCTTTTGAGTCTGCATCTGCATTTGTTTTGCATTCACGTTTAATTTCCCGCTGGCATTGTTTATTTTCAATAAAAAAATCAAAAAATTAGAAAAATTTCAAAAAACTCAAAAACAATTCACGTTTACTTTTGCATATAGGTTGAGTCGGAACGGTAGATTCCCGTGATGAAATTGCACTATAACTTGTCATATTACTTGAGCCTTGCACTTTTATTGATAGTCTTTAGCCTTGTCATTCGCATAATCTACGAATTTCTGTTCAAATATAAGCTGACTGTTTAGACTTGACCTATAAACTGGCAAACTACTTAAAAATTCTGAGTTTTAGAGCCATAACTGGTGACATTTGTGACCAGTTCACTAGGAATTTTGAGAGTAGTACTCCTTGCATAGCATGTTTGTCTCATTTGCACATTCATGACATTCAATTTCTCGTCAAATGCACATATTCGGGTTTGTGGTTGGTGTCACATGCAGGGAGGGTTCTTTTGGCCTATTTCAGCACGTATTTCTATGCATTTCTATACTGTTTTTATAGTATTTTGCCCCGAATTGGCTACTTTGGTGTATTTTGTCCTTTTTGTAGGAATGATCGCGAAAGTGGTGGAACCATACTCCTTTTCGTCCTTTTTGCATGCATTTAGAGGAGACGGGGTTGTCCCAGAGTGAGTTACTGCATTTGGAAGCGTCGTGGCACGCATTACGAGGCACTTGGGTGAAGACGTGAGCTGAATTGAAGATAAAAGTACTCGATCGAGCTATCCCTTGGTCGATCGAGTGGTTTTTAGACCCCCTGATGCTCGATCGAGCTATCCCTTAGTCGATCGAGTAAGCTGCACATAACCAAGTCCTCGATCGAGTAAGAAGCTGGTCGATCGAGGGACTCCTGCTGAGATGTTGGTCGATCGAGTGGTTTAATCCACTCGATCGAGAGGTTTTCACGGGCATGGGCTTTTAATTAGTCCGTGTGTTGTTTATTTCCGCAAACTTTAGTTCTTTTTCTATTTAAACCTAAGTTAATTAGGTTAATGTATCTAATCTTCGACACTAGAAAACGACTGCTACCTTTGCTACGTTGCTTTTACTTTCTGCTGCTACTCTTATTTTCGGGATTGCTTCATTGGATTTCGTGTCTTTACGCCGGAATTTGCTTGGATTGTAATTCCTCCCTTCTCTTTATTAATAAGAATTACTTGTTGCTTTAATTTCTCGTTTATGTTATCATTCCTCTTTGCCCTAATCTTCATTATTACGTTTTATCATTTATTCATTATGTTCTCTGCTGGAATTTTATCTGCTGTTAGTTTAATTACCGACATGAGTAGCTAAACCCCTTTCATGTTGGGATTAGAGGATCTGCGGTAGAAAAATGACGACGTAGTGAATGAATTGGACGAATTGATTAAGAGACCCTGTCACTATAGCAATTTAACTGTAATTCCCGACCTAGTTGAGTGCACGCTTCTTTGTCACCCATTAAACTGGCTACAATTAATCCTGGATCGAAAGATTGGACTAAATAGGCCTGCTATAAACAGTAGACTACCCTAATGAGGACGAAAGTTAAGTTAGTGGTATTTTAGGATAGGAAGTGGACCGAAAGGACCTTCTAACATCCGTCTCACATCAGTTCGTCTGAGTCATTTACTGCTGATTTGTTGGACTACCGTAATGAACCGAAATCCCGACATGTCCCTCTCTTCTTGATAGTTAAATCGTAATTTACCGCTTTTATTAGTTGTAGTTTAGAATCAAATTTAATCAAACCCCCCCCCCCCCCCAATTGTTACCATAGGATTAGAATAGACAGCTATAATTACATTTCCTCCCTGTGGATTCGATACTCGACTGCCTCTGCTATATTTTAGTTGAGACCGTTAGGTTTTATCTTTGATAGGGTTGCGATAGCCGTGTCACCAACCGTCTTAGGACGGTTTCCTAGGCCAAACCAAGGTATATTTCACCCGTACAAAAGACCCAATACCAACATGTACATGTACTTGAGACAATAGCAAAAAAAATGGTTCAATATAGCATAAAGAAACCTGTCAAAACAGCCCGCGAAAACTGCCCCACAAGGTTCATTTTCACGATTTATAAAGTTCATTTGTGACCGTCTTAAGACGAAAGTTTAAGCATGAAAAGGGTGAAATTTCTCACATACAACCAACTCATTACATACTTTGGTATACATATGAGACGGAAAGCAACTATTCGGTTCAAATCATCCGTGGAATCGACTCAAAAACAGTCCACAAAAGTCGTCCATTATCAACCTATATAAACATGGTTTTTCTAGCAACTTATGAGGCCGTCTTACGACAAGTTTTTAAGCATGTTACAAGGCAGAATTCATCCAAACAAAAGACTATATTCATTCATGTATACGCACACAAGACATGAGCAATCAAATTAACTCGGACCAACAACCATTTCAACCCATAAATCGCGTCCAAAACACCCCAGCACAGCCCCTGTTTCACGGTTTTATGTCCAGTTTTGTGTCCATCTTAAGACGAAATTTTAAGCATGAAAATGATAGTATTCATCCAAACAAATTACCCAACATGATTACCCACTTTACCAAGAATCCAAAGGTACCAACTTTTCTCAAAATCGATAAGTAAAACTCGAATAAAACCGTCTCAAAGGACATCACATGAACTCAGTCAAGACAAAAACTTTGTTTCGTAAAAAGTAAGAACACATGTAAATACATATAAATTTCAACATAATGTCGAGTAATCCCATCACCGTTACCTTATTTGCTCTACCACGAACACGGTTCCGGCTCAAAATTACTCCGGGTTGTCTAAGCTTGCACCTAAACACAAAAACGAACGGAATTGACGAGAATTTCGAGCCTTAAGATAGATGGCAGCCACGAAATTGGAGGAAAGACGGAACCTTTCTTACCTATAAAGATGAAGAAGGAAGTAAGGAGGAGAATGGTGCAAAAATTAAGAGGAATGGTGAAGAAATGGGGCCGGGATTTGTGTTACAAGGGTACGAAAATGGAGTTGTACATGCTATGCTAGGTTCGTTTATGCTGCTGCATTGTCTTCTTTTTTGTTGTTGTTTGTGGGTATTTAAAAAAGGACGAGATAGGAGGAAAACAAATGGGGTTGGTTGGTATTGGTCAGTAAGGTGAGGTAGAGTACTTAATTATTATTATTTTAGTTGGGTGCCAAAATTGAGGAGTGTGTTGTCGACACGGGATAGGTCGAGAGTAGATTAGTCTAATCTCACATGTGACGATCTTTTGCTAGACGGAAATTCGCTTTAAACCTACTATAATTTAAGACGGAGCTTTATTATTATTATTGTCGCTATTAATATTATCCGACAAAAATATTTATTTTATATAAACAAGCTTGTGAAAATGTAACTTTTATAAAATTTATGTTCAAAAGGAGATTAATTAAATTAAATAATTTGAAAATATAAAATAAAGTAATCGAACGGTTAAATAAGTTTTAAATGTCAGAATGAGAAATTCGCGGGTGTTACATGAAGACAATGGTTACGGTGAATCCTCCCTTTTCAAAGCCGAGTTGGATGCTTTAGAGGCTGCGATATATGAGACAGAACCCTCAAAGGAGGGGAATGAGAAGACAGCTGAGTCAGTAATTGTTCCTAGCACAGAAGAGGTAATATACTCTTTTGTCAATGATTCCGACGTTAGGAGCAATCAACCTGAGGTAATTAATGATAATTATTTTGTTATTGGTAATTAATGATAATTATTTTGTTATTGGTATAAAATGTACACTACCCCATAGACTATATCAGTTATGCCGTTTTGTTAGTTTTGCGGGCTGTTTTGATGTGTCTTTGCAGGAATCCACTGAGGATGACTCGATCGAGTACTTTTTGTACTCGATCTAGAACTTTTTCTGCTGAAATCACTCGATCGAGCATTTATTCTACTCGATCGAGTACCTACCAAGGAGAAACCACTCGATCGACCATTATTCTTCCTCGATCGAGCTGTTTAAGATGCCCTTTGCTTGGATTAGTTTCCCGTGACGATGTTTTGCAGCTATTAGTGACCTCCCGCGTTGCTGGCTGGTTTGGGGAGGCCCCTTATTCGCGTATCTTGTGAGTTTTTCGCATCTTAACTCTTTCTCTTTTAGTTTGCATTTTTCCCTTTCCCCTATTTGTGCTGCTGCTGTTAGCTGTTGTGTACAATGAGGGCATTGTAAAGTTCGGTTTGGGGAGGGTATATGCATCCATATCTGTGTCTGCATATTGTTTTTATTGCATTTCTGTTATCACGTTTAATTTCTGTATGCACTGTTGTTTATTTTTATAAAATTCAAAAATCTCATAAAATTTAAAAATTCTCGAAAAATTAAAAATTTTCACGTTTATTTTAGCATATAGGTTGAGTCGGAACGGTAGATTTCAATGATGAAATTGCACTGCATTTGTCTTTTGTCTTAAGCCTTGCATTGAACTATATATTCTTTTAGCTTTGTCTTTTGCATATCTACGAGTTTATGTTGAAATTTAGCTGAACGAGTAGACTTGACCTGAAATTTTGGCAAGCTACTTATAATTTCTAAGATTTAGAGCCGTATAAACTGGTGTCATTTGTGACCAGTTTCATGTAGGAGTGTGAGTAGTTACTTCTTGCATAGCATGTTCATCAATTTGCACATATATGAAATTCAATTGCTTTTTGCCTACATACATTCGGGTTAGTGGTTGGTGTTGCATGCAGGGAGGTGCTTACAATTTCCCTTTCTTTCATTTTTACCCATTTAACTCCACATTAGCCAAATTTGCCTGTTGACCCTTAGCTACATTCCAAATTTAGCCTGCCTTGTCAAGCTAGTTTAGTGTATGTTTTTGCGGTATATATTTTATTGTGCCGAGTTTGGCTTGTATCCAATGATTTGGAGTTAGTAATTTATGAAGAGAAAAAAAAGAAAAAAAAAAAGAAAGAAACCGAGAAAAGAAAAAGAGAAAAAAAAGATGTGATGAAAGAAAAGAAAAGAAGAAAAGAAAAAAAAAGGAATGTTGATGGTTTCGCTCCTATGCTTTATTTACATTTATTGAGGAGTATTTTCAGTTTGGTTTGGTGAGTTTTGTGCCAAATGAAGGGCACTCATGCTTAATTCTATAATTGAGTGAGAAACGGATGTTGTCATATGGTTTTTTTTTAGGTACTAGCTTGGCCGCATATACCTCCACATTCCCATACATGTTTTGCCTTTCCTTACCCATTGCCTCACTTTACCATATTTTTGTAAGCCCTTGGCTGTGACAGGACCTTGTTCGGTTTGAATGTATGTGCGGTAGCTAGAATTGTCTATCATATTAGTTGCATGCATGTTTATGTGGGTCGTAGTCTAGGTGAGCGACTGTTTTTCTTTCTCTCTTACATATATATGTTCACCCTTTACTCCATGAGAGAAGAGTGACCCGTGAGAGTCCATTATTAAACGTCTTGCAAGGTCGACGATTCAGCTCTATTATAAACATCTTACAACTCGTTTGCATTTGACTGTTTGCTATAAGTGTTAGTTTGCTTGCATTAAATTGGTTTAAGTGGGCATTTATAGCTAGCTCTGAGTTATCTATTCCGTTCCATTAGTTTGGATTTAGTTTACTCGAGGACGAGTAAAGGTTTGGTTTGGGGAGATTTGATACGTGCATTTTATATAGTCCTTTTTGGCCTTTTTATGCACGTATTTCTATGCTATTATCGAACTTTAATGCTACGAAATGCCCCGAATATGCTACTTTGGTTTGTTTTGTTCTATTTGCAGGAATGGACCAGAAAATAGTGAAATCGAGCCTTTTACCGTCCGTTTAGCATGCATTTGGAGGAAGAGTGAATTTGGAGCGGGAATGTAGCGCTATTTTGAGATGCGCAAAGAAGAAAGATAGCTAGGCGAGCAAAGGAAGAACTTCAAATTGCTAGTGCCTACTTTGAAGAGCCATATCTGGAGTTATAAAACATATATTCAGGTGATTCAAATTGGAGATGAAATCTTGTTCTCTTAGCTTTCCATCGCCACCGGAATCGCCCTGTTTGCCCAAGTAGCGAAGAAATGGCAGCCGTTTGAAATTCAGTGCGCGAAGCAGGAATTGTGCGCTGGAAAGTAATCGATCGAGTACAATTATGTTCGATCGAGTCCTTTTTCTACTCGATCGAGTAGTTGCATTTTAGGGTTACTCGATTGAGTAGATTTTCTATTCGATCGAGTGGTTTGAGCTTTATTTTACTCGATCGAGTAGTTTAAAAGGGCCCGATCGAGTGGTTTCTATTGGGCTCGGGCCTTTTTAGCTTTAATCCGTCATTAGGTTTAAAAGTTTTTTTTTCTTATAAATAGGAAGAGGGACGTCATTTTTAACTCTCTTCCCTATCGCATACACTAATTTACAATACTTTTTACCTGTTACTTTTCTACTGTTCTCTGCTTTCCGGATTTTACTCTGTAATTCTCCTTTCTCTTTTCCTCTCTTTATTTAATGTTTATTCTTTTACCATTTGCTCTTCCCTTTATTATGTCTAACTAATTTCTCTCCTAGGATTAGGTGATTCGATGGACAGTTGTTAATTGCTAATTAGGTTTATAGATTAGTCGTTGTTGTTTTATGTCTATGTTGTTAATCACTGCTATAATTGTATCCTGCTAGTTGAGTCGACGCAATTAGCTTATTTAACTTTGGTAAGCCTTGACCTAGACCGGAAGGTTGGAAGAGGTGAGACCTGCAGTAAGAAATAGGATGCTTTAGTGAGGGCGGAAGTTAAGCTAATAGCATTTTAGGGCGAATTGAGACCGGAAGGAGATATTCGTTGCCCCTTAGACTGACACATCGACTAATCTGTGACCTTAACTTCAATTAATCGACGTTCATTGATGAACCGACATCCTAGTTCCCTCTTTCTTCTGTTAATTTCTCTTATTCATTTTTCTCTTACCTTAATCTTATTAGTTTAGTTCAAATATTTAAAACCCCCATCGTGTGACATTAGACAGACCGAATAGACAAGTAGATAGTGACCGCCTCCCTGTGGAGATCGACCCTACTTACCGCTGACTTCTGTTAGTAGTAGCTAGGTAGTTTATTTTTGGTACGTAAACGACGGTATCAATATGTTCACATAATTTATTTGCTTGCTTGTTGTGATCTCAACTTATGCACATGTTATGTTTGATGAAATGCGAGCCTATGAATCCTTGCATTTTTTACCCATCACTTACCTTTTCAATGAGACTTGTAAGACATAAACCAACTCGAGTCTCATTAGACCATGCATATAGTCGAGTAGGGAGGATTAAGGCGACTTGTAGGTGTTGTACAATCTAATCGATTCGGCTCTGGGACCCAAACCTTCCTAGGATTGTAAGATATAAACCAACTCAATCCTATCACAACAATAATTGCTTGCTTATAATTTGAGAATATATTTGTATGATCAATTCCCATGAATCCCCTATGAACCCATGACACCCTAGTGCTTTTAATCAATTGTTTACATCTCATTTTAATCGTTTTGCTTGTTTACTTACATTGTTATATAGTTTAGTGATCTTCTTATCTCAATCTAAATTGTGACACCCTTAGACACCACTACTTGCAATCGAAAATACTACATCAATACCTGTCCCTTGGGATCCGACCTTTACTTACCTCTTTACTAATAGTAGAGTAGTTTGTGAAGTTATAAATATTGTTTTGGTCTAGGTGCTCTTAACGACAAGTAATCGAAAATGATAGTCAGACTAGAAACTTTGCAGGATATCTTCGTCACCAGTCTTTGTCAGTTTGAAATGTATTTTCCTCCCTTATTTTTCACTATCATGGTTCATTTGACCGTCCACCTAGTCCGGGAGGTTTTGTATCTCGGGCCAGTGTATTTGAGATATCAGTACCCATTCGAATGATTGATGAAAGTTTACAAGTATTACACATCTAATAGGTATTGTCCAGAGGGGTGTATTGCTAAGCGAGCAATTATCGATGAAGCTCTTTTGTATTGTTACGCGTACCTCTTCTTAGATGAGTTAATTGGAGCTCTTACAAATTGTCATAGTGACTGGATGAATGGAAAAGGTGAAAGGGGTTGTGTTTCCAAGGATATGTCATCTGACATGCGATATAGAGCTCATACATACGCTCTATTTAACAATGATCATGTCCAGCCTAACAGAGAAGAACACCAGAGTTACCTTAAGGGAAAACACCCTCATAAGAACGAAAGGTGGTATGCAAATGAGCATTACAAGCAATTTAGTGACTGGTTTAAGGATACTATTTACGATGATGACAACCCAATTGATGATAGCTCAACCAGCCTACGACATCTCGCTTTCGGTCCTAATGCTCGTACACCTTTTTATAGCGGGTATGCGATCAATGGGTACACTTTCTACACCCGCATTCAAGATGAGTCGTGCACAATGCAAAACAGTGGAGTTTGCGTAGATTCTCAGGCTATATACTTTGCTATTTCAAAGGATAAAAATCCTATTTTGGGTAAAATGCAATATTATGGAATTATTGAAGAGATATTGGTTTTAGACTACATGGATTTTGAGATACCTCTATTTCGGTGCAAGTGGGTTGACAACAACAATGGTGTTAGAAAGGATGATTTAGGATTCACATTAGTAAATTTTTACAAGGTTGGAAACAAGGACGATCGTTTTATATTAGCGTCACAAGCAAAACAAGTTTTTTATGTTACCGATCCTATGGATAAGAAGTGGTCAGTTGTTCTATCTTGCCATCGCCGAATTCCAGATGATGAAGACGTTGAATTTGAAGGACTTGATCACAGTGCTATATCGCAATTTGGTAATGATGTTGAAAATATTAACATTCCAAACATATATCCACGGGATGATCATGATGAAGGTATTTGGGTTAATGAAGAGACTAGCAAATCCAAAAAACGTTCCCGACAGTGGTGAAAATATCAGCAATCCAATCGAGTTATCTTATGTCATGTGTAATTATTGTCTTGCTGTTATATATATCAAACTGCTGTTGTAAAGTTTTTTTGCTGTTGCAGCGGGCGGGTTAGGGAAAAATCGTGTCAAACAAAATGATGCTTTATCTATATGAAAATGATGCTTTATTTCTTGCCGGTAAAATCAAACAAAATGAAATACTAATTAAAACAGATATACCCAATCCGTTGTTCTGGACGTGTAAAGTTATAACGATTGAGCCCGTTGTTATGTATATAAAAATGTTGCTTTATTTCATGGCGGGAAAATCAAACAAAATGAAAATATTTCAGACAATGGTTATTTCTAACCCGTTGTAGATAGTACTAATCAATTACGGTTTCAAACAAAACCGTAGTCTGTTTGGAAACAAAATATAACGGTTTTTCTTATACCGTGTTTATTACTTTCCAATAAACAAGGTATTGCAAGTGTTGTATTATTCACTGATATATACTCTGAGCTTCCCCTCCCCGACAT
Source organism: Silene latifolia (assembly GCF_048544455.1). Taxonomy (NCBI): domain Eukaryota; kingdom Viridiplantae; phylum Streptophyta; class Magnoliopsida; order Caryophyllales; family Caryophyllaceae; genus Silene; species Silene latifolia. Next base: position 73,507,849 of record NC_133526.1, on the reverse strand, counting down.
AATATTCTCAAACATTGAGCTTCCCTTTACCACCAGCCTACCCTTTACCACCAGCCTACCCCATCGTCGTCGCAGTCATCGTCATCGTCGCCATTATCGACGCCAGATCAATCCGGATTGTCCTCTTTAAAGAAGTAATAAATCCTCCTCTCTAGAGATTTGTTTGTTATTATAAGTATGCATTGTTATTATTTGTTTATTAATTTCTGCTTTAGATATGGTCCAAAAGCACAAAAGAAATGATGTAAATGCGTCAGGCGAGGACTTAGGTGATGAGAATAATTTACAACACACTGCGGGTTGAATGCGCCACAGGGTTTCCCTAAAGCAATAAATTAAAAGATACCTAATCCTTTACAATGGGATAAAGATACGGGGCTGCCATATGGTGACTATGCCGGGTATTTTGCGAGTTGGATTGGTTGTTGTGTAAGACAATATATGCCTTTCGGTACGCTGCGTATTTGTGAACTGATTCAAATACGGAACACCATGCTAATAAACAGAATAAAGGTATGTATATACAATAATAAATGTTTTAGGTGAAATTTAGTTACTACTTGATATGTGTATTAGCCGAAACACTTGTACCAATGCTCATCATATATGCAGTTAGCTTACGTTGTCCCCGAAATGTATGATAAGTACCTAAAAAAAAAGACAGGGGAAGCCCTCAGATGTTGGAAGTTAAAGATGGCTGAGAACCACTTGTTCAACAAGGAAACCGGGGAGATGAACAAGAACCCACCAAAAAAGAAGTATCCGTATGTCAGTCAGGACCATTGGGATTTCTATATCGCTTATAGGCAGTCTGACAAGTTTAAGGTAACTTAATAATAATAATAAGTAAAGAAGTATACTTAGTTTAGTGTTTGGCCATGCTTACGTTTCTTGATACAATTTATTTGATGAAGGCTATGAGTGAGAGGAACAAGGCGAACATTTCAAAGAAAAAGACCGCCGTTTACGGCTCCCGAGGTGGTTATAGATTGATTAAGAAGAAACTTGTAAGTACATAATTCTTATAGTATTAGACTATTAGGTGTTATAGTCGGATGTTATATATGTTCATCGTAATCATACATATTTTGAGAGGATATCAATGTGATGAATGAATTGTAGGCATAACTTGGAAAATTCAGTCGTCACGATGCTTGGGTGGAAGGTCACACTCCTAAGAATGGAAAGACGGAAACTGAATATGATAAGGACATCAAAGAGAAAATTGTAAGTTTGTGTAAATATGCCACTCCTACTACTGGTAGTCGGAGTTATATAATTGTGTGATGCTTAATGGTTTTATGTGTATGTAGAGGATCTGTGAGAAGGAGGTAGAGGAAGGAAAATGGAAGCCTGAAGGACGTGATGACATTCTTGCTAGGGCAATCGGCAAAGCAGAACATCCAGGTCGTGTGAGAGGGGTAGGAACGCATGTTGGTATCACGAAGTATTTTGGGAAAACTACTCGACGTGGTGATGCTTCCAAGAAGGTAATCTATAAATACTGTATTTGAACCAACGTAATTAATTTACAACTATATATGCTGACATTAATTTCTACTACACAACTACATAAAATAGCCAGGCTGGTGAAGAGAATGTTGGAAAATGGGGAAAAGCCATCAGAAAAGGAATTGGATATGGTTCAAGAAGTCATAAAGGAAGTAGAGGAGGAGGAGGAGGAGGAGGAGGAGGAGGAGGAGGAGGAGGAGGAGGAGGAGCAGGAGGAGGAGGAGAAGGAGAAGGAGAAGGAGGAAAAAGAGGTAATAATATTTGTCTTATATACAGTGTGTTATATGATTTGGAAAATCAGTACATGTTATATGGACAAGTGTTAATGTACATAAGGAAGCAGAGGATGACATGACAAGGGAGAAGGAAATGGGAAAGGAGACTGAAGTGAGAGCCGAGCATCGATATCAGGCAGTTGAAGAGGAAGAGGATGCCAGGAAGGCCATGACACAGGATGAAGTGGAGGTAGTTGATGATCAAAATGTTCTTCTCAATACCGAAAAATGTAATAGCTGCTAGTTTATAATTATTCATATCATACACGTTTTTTACTTAGGAAATTTATTAAAGGTTGTAAATGTATGTGTACTAATTGATTAAAGCTGACGTGAAGGGCGATTGCAAGGTGGCTTATCGTCTGTCCTATTTACAGGGGAAACATAAAGTTGTTTTTGCCAGGGGATACGTGTTCAATTACGACCGGCTTCAGCAAGTTAAGGTTCATGGTATACCCCTTCGTCACAATTGCAGGAAAGTGGAAGTGTCCCAATTATATAAAGACGAGTATGGGGAAGTACAAGTACCATTTCCTACTAAGGGGGTCACTTATTTGAAAGAAGCCCTAAGCTCTTATGTGCAATGGCCTGACAAACTCATCAATGTTGTCATCCCCGAGGTACCTATATGCAGACGTTAAACTTTACTGAGGGGGTCACTTGTTCTTTAAATATATTAGGGTACGAATATTAACATATCGTAAGTACTTTAATCTTTACATTTGCAGAACATAAGCAAAGCCATGATGGCAGCTAAAGTAATTACTACTACGTTAACGAAAGTTGTTGCAGGCAAGCCTGCTTATGATTCTTATTATGAATCGTGTGAATATAAGAAAAAGATGAAAACTGCTTTGATAAAGGCTTTGCACAACCTGGCTGTAAAGAGGTCACCTACAGGTGATGTGGTCATGATTAGCATTGAAAAAGAAGTTATGGGCGCAGCTGATATAGCCATACTGGACCCGAAGCAATTGATGGAATTTGTCGACCTTGACAATTTAGATGTTGTTCACATTTTTATTTGGATGAAGTAAATTTTATTAATATAACTATTAAGTGATTTCCATTTACGAATAATGATGTTTGTTAAAATTATCAATTACAATTACAATCTTCGTTCCATGTGGCATAATAGGTATCTCAATAATCAATTCATTAAGTGGAAGGTCCCTAGTCACGCCTACGGTTTCTTGAGTCCTAAGGCGTTCTCTGTTAACAGAATTTCATACGAAGAACAAATCAATAGTATCGCTCGTCGGTTGATGTCATCCAAAAAACTATGGCTTGCCCCCTACAATGAGAATATGTATGTATAGTACGTGATTATTGTAATGAATCACGGTTCTCTAAATTTATTATTAACATGCTTAAATGCGTGTAAATGAACTAACAGTTTAATGTCTTAAAATGAATAGGAAGCATTGGTTGCTACTGGCAATCCAAGTGGAAAGAAAAGTAGTGTACTGGATTGACTCTCGCGAAGGCAAACCCTCTGACAGTTGTGTAAGGATGATAACTGAGTAAGTTTACAACCTTCAATAATGTCATTTGTTATTGTATGACTTGAGCCATATATATGCAAATAATAATGGCATCTATGTATATTTATGAAGTAGTATTTTTGAAGCAAAAAAAAAAGATTATGTCCATTTGGGAAATATGAAAGCAACACTGATCTCAATTTTATCATGCCAATAGTAAGTGTTTTCTTAATAATTACTCGTACCATTTAATTAATGTTTATGGGAGAGGTTGATTATCAAATTCAGCTGATTTGTGTGTAATTTATATAATAGTCTCCTAAAGCACCAGACGACAAACAATGCGCCTTTTACGTTTGTCACTCAATGTGGAAGGTTATCGATGGAAAACTTTCTACCATTTCGATACGGGTTAGTGTGATTTATAAACTATTTCAGATATAAATTCAGTTCAATTCTGTATACTTCCATGAATTATATCTATTTTGATTATATATATTTTGAATTGTAGTTTCCACTAATACTCAACAAAGCCCCAGAATATTTGCTAGAGGACATCAATCGGATGAGAAATATGTGGGCCAGTTATGTTGTTTCATTAGCGGAGTCTCAATAGTTTGCTCATGCTTTATGTACGTGTGTGTGTGTATATATATAGAGCCATTGTGTATTGGCTTCTTTTGCTTTTTTGAGGAAGTTTTGTTTTGGCTTTTGATCATCCTGTGTGTTTTGTTTTGAAACTGGGTTTAATTGATAACGGGAGGTAATATTTTGATGTAGGATTGAATTTTTGCAGTGCACAGCTGCTGGAATGCTATTTTCAGTAACAGCTGAAAAATAGCATTCCAACAGCTGCTACAAACGCTGCTGAAAAAATAGCATTTCAGCAGCTGCTAGAACAAGCTAATTTTTTTTAAAAAAAAAAGAAAAAAAAAAATAAAAACGAAAACGGTTAAAAACAACCGTTGCAAACAATTATTTGACTACGGTTTTATTTAGATAAATAACCGTTGACATATTTTCCCTCCCCATTCAAACCGCCAAAAATATAAGATAACGAACGATAACCGTTGTCGAATTCAAAATGTTAACAACGGTTTATTTAAGAAGAACCGTTGTCAAAGTTTCATCAATTGATAAATATAACAACGGTTTATCACGCAATAAAACCGTTGTTAAATATTTACATTTAATTAAATAAGATAACGAAATGAACTGTTATCATAGATAATATTTAACAACAGTTTTGGAACCATTAAACCGTTGTCAATAGTAAACTAGGACAAAGGATTTGAAACCGTTATTAATATCTAATAACGGTTTCTTAAAAGTATACCCGTTGCCATAAATATAATTAACAACAGTTTTATAACGGTTCTTGAGTAGTGATAACGGTATTATAGATCCATTATTGATGTTATATAACGGTCATACAACCGTGGTATATATATTTAACAACGATCGTTGCAATAACGGTTCCATGTTTCTATTTAATAACGATAATTGCATTATTTGACCGTTATTGGATGTCTTATTTGGCGTAGTGTTATTGGTTATTCATATCATAATTATTGGATACCTCAGACTCGTTCTGGGATAATTATTATTATCTACATGACATTTGCATTGGATGCCTCAGTTTTATACTGGGATGGTGGATACCTCAGTTTTATACTTGGATGGTGAATACCTCAACTTCGGTTCAGATGGTGAATACTTCAGCTTCAGTTGGAATGATGAATACCCCGGGCTAGGAATTGGCGGGATGAATGGGTGTTTCGGGTGATGAGCTCAGTTGTATTGACATTGTGTATCATATCATTTCACTTTGACTTGTTGTTGGTTATTCCTACTCAAACTCGTGGTTGACAGTATATTCGTGAACACCTGTGATGAACCATTATGGGGAGCAGATTTGACAGGGGCTAAAGATTAGCTGACTTGGGAGCTATGAGAAGCGTGAGGACTTGGCCAGTCTACCTAGAAGTCTAGACCACGTAGAATATTTTATCCCTTTATTTATTTCCGCTGCGAGTTGTAATTATTTTATATTAAGTTTTAGTTGGTTAAGTTGTAATAAACATGTAATCGCTAAGTTTTAATTTAAGGTACTTTGGGTAGTTGGACTTTGTTATTCACTACCTCGGGAAACCGAGATGGTAATAGTCTTATTTATTTGGGAATGTCTAGCTAAAGTCTCCTGAATTAATGGGGGTGTTACAAAGTGGTATCAGAGCAAAATGATCCTCAGGCCTAACCAATGAATAATAATGAACTTAGGATGTGTCTAATAAAATGAACCCCGGGTAGAAACTGTTAGGAGCCCCTCTTAGTGCGGTTAAGAAGGATCCCTTAATTCATACCCCGGTCCTTCCAATTTTGAACCGGTTACCTTGAGAGATATTTAAGTGTGGGTAATTTAAAATGAATATTGTTTATTTTGTCTTAGGAGTTTTGTTTGCCTTGTTTAGCTTGTTTGAATGTTGTTTTCATTGATGATTGCGGTTACGGGGACGTAACCTTGCTTTTACGGAGAAGGGATGTGATATGATTTTAAGCATTGTTATAACATGTGGATATGAGAAAAGTATGTGGGCATGTATGAGGGAAGTGTAATTATGATTAACATGTGAAGTATTACGGAAATTTGCGTGGAATTGTGAAGAATGTGACTTGGTTGATTTCTCGTAATTCTATCCTTGATTGTTTTAACTGCCATTTACTGCCTGTTTAATGTCCTTATACGAAATTTTCATTTTTGATAGCCTTGTGAGTTAGCTTTCATATGCCGCTGGTTTCATGTTTAAATAATATATGGTTTAGGAGAAATAAATATTTTAGTGGACAGTTGTCAGAATATTCCTGTACAGTGATGCTTTCGTGCCATGTCTTTGTAAAATTTGCCATTAAAAAGTTATTTATTATTTTGGTATAATTCTAACTCCACTGTTTAAAGGATTCATATATGTTTCTAAATTGATAAGCCACGTTATAAGAAAATATTTTGACATTTTATGGTGATTTTTACAAGTTGACCTAAGTTTCTGATAAATTGCTGTAAAATTTCTGTCTCGACCGACTAATTTTTAAAATGCATTATAAATTGACCCTATGAGTTTTTGACTTGATTCTTTCTCTCATCATTTACTAACTCTCTGTATTTTCTAAAAAGTATAAGTGCTCAAGAATTAATTATGTTATTATTTATTAATGACTTTGGAAGTTGTAACATGTTTTCTTAGCCTTGAAAAATGAAAGTTTTTGTTTCTTATCTTTTGCACAATGATAATATTGTAAATTATGTGAACTAGGATATGACACCCCCATATACCAAGGAGCCTTAACAAGATCTTCCATAGCATATAAGGGCATCACCTTCTCGGTTGCCCGAGGTAAGTAATCATCAAAGGTCGATAAAAGAACATTTAAAGTTATCTTACAAGTGATACAACCTAACTATTAAAACAAAAGGTACAACTCGTCAAAGCTATATAACTACTTCTGACATTTCCCGTGAGGACTCATCCCTGCCAGAACTCCAGCTACCATCCCAGAAAATACCTGCTAAGACTGAATGCTCACCATAAGGGATCACGACAGACACAACAAAACAAACAAAAGACAAACCACACAAGGTCAGTAACTGAAGAGACACACTAACCACAGGCACAACAAGACAGAACAGAAACATACACACAAGCCACATCTCCTCCAATCAATCACCGTCACCGACTGTCCACTGGACTAGCCCTGCCAGTGGGGGACTGCAGCCGTACCCACCAAATCCCCGCTCATCATACCGAGCGATAAACACTGTCCCATTAATGTCCACATCCCCTCTCGTGGCTGGTTCCACGGAGGGCAAAACAAGGGCGTGAAGCCACTCCCGCAAGTGACTCCACTCAGCCGAGGACGCACCTCGAGAACCACAGACAATCAGTCAGAAACAGTTGTATCACAACAACGACAACCACAACCACAACGACAACAACAACAACCACAACAATGACAACAACAATCAACAACAACAAACGACACTATAACAACCAACAGATACTGAGTAGGCAAACCTACCTTTAACCAAAAGCAGCGATTCCTCGATCAACCGTACGACATCAACCAAGTAAGCAATTCCTATACAAACAGTATACAAGCCTATTACTACAAATACAACCCTACAAGGAACAACAAAGACAAAGATGATGACGACGACGTACCTACGCATATCACAACGGTGTTAAGACCGCTACCCAACTCAAGCAACCCAACCTCAAAGCACTAGCATCCTTAAAGGCTCACATGGAAGGTATTTGGTGAAGGGAAGGAGGGAGGCGACCTATAGATCTGAAAGAAGGAGGCGGAAATTGTAATACTCCGTATTTATGGTCTTGGGGGTACTCTATCGAGTAGCCCTTACTCTGTCGAGTAAGGGTATGTTGCAGAATAAAATAGTTTCTGACCTGTTGGGCACTCAATCGAGTAGCTGGGGCACTCGATCGAGTAGGGGGGTACTCGATCGAGTACCTTGGGTACTCGATCGAGTGACCGGTTTATCGGGGGGGTTTTTCTCGGGTTTTGTTAATTACGCGATTAAGGTATTTAAATCAATTCGTCTTTATTCTAAATCACTTTTTACAAAACCTAAAACCTGTTTAAGAGAGAAAGCAACTTGTCTTCTTCCTAATCGCGTTCTTGACAATTCCCGGAGTTCAGACGGTCGGATTGCATCGTAGTTTGTGTCGTTGGATTCCTTGCGTCGAGGGTAAGCTTTTAATATAATTTATATACCGTTTTGTTAAGATTGATGAAACCCTAATTTGGGATTTGGGGGTTTTATGAGTAAGTAAGTAATCGGTAGCCTTTATGTGTTATGTGTGATAGGAGGAGAATTCGTAGAGGAGCCGTTTTGAGACAATTTGTTTAGATCGTCTGCGTGTTTGCTTTCCGGTAGGATTTCCTACTCGGTATTAGTCCCATAATGGGATATTGGTGACGTCTTTGTAGTTAGTGTCCGATTGTGATTGTGTTTGTGATTGTGGTTGTGATTGTGGTTGGTTGTGATGGTTCTCGAGATGCGTTCTCGGCTGAGTGGGGTCACTTGGGGAGTGATCTCACGCCCTAGTTTCGCCCTTCGTGGAACCCGCCACGAAGGGGATGTGCACATTAATGATACGGGGTTATCGCTCGTACGATGAGCGGGGCTTAGGTGGGAACGGCTGCGGTCCCCCCCATGGCGAAATTGGGTCCAAAGTGGACGATCGGTGTTGAGATGATGATGGGAGTTGGTGTTGTGTGTATGTGTGTGATTCAAATTGTCTGTTTGCCTTATTGTTATTATCTATTTTGATTGTGTGATTAGTATCTGCGACCCCGGTGTTGTTTTGTAAAACTGCGGTGATCCATTCGGGGATGGTGAGCAGATATTGAGCAGGTATAGAGATGGTACTTGGATAGTGGGGATGGCCACGACATGACGATAGAGTCTTCCGCTCGTAGTTTAGTCTTGATTTACATTTCATTTGAGAACAGTTAGTTGGAATAATGTATTGTACTTTCAGTTGGTTTGAGGATTGTAACTTTTCATTAAAGCACTTATAATAAATGTTGTTTCTATTTTGTCTATTTGATTATCATGCCTCGGGCAACCGAGATGGTGATGTCTCCATACCTGAGTGGTCCTGGTAAGGCACTTGGAGTATGGGGGTGTTACAAATGGTATCAGAGCGACGATCCTGAAACCTGTAACCAATGAACTTAATGAACATAGGGAGTCAATTAAAATGAACCCGGGGTAAAAGTTGTAGGAGCTAGTGCAAAGGCTTGGGAGACGTCCTAAAGTCGCAAGGGGTCGCCCTACAGCTTTGAACCGGTCACGTGGGGTAAATATGTGTTGAGTCATGTGTGTGCTTAGTAACTTGTGTAACAATGTGATGGAATGTGATGATGGATGGATGTTTAAATTGAAAGTTGATGAGATGAAAGGAAGGTGATGATATATATATACCAACATTGTTGATAGCATGATGGAATGTTTTATAACGTGCAATTAATAGCATGAATGTTATGATGTAATGTGATTTTATAAAGTTATCATGTTAGTGTGTGACGTAATATGCGGGTAGCTTTTACGTAATAGTGATACTTGATCGAGTGAGACTAACTCGATCGGATAGGTTTCTGACGATTTTGGACCAGAATCGAGTTTTGGGGCACTCGATCGAGTAACTAGGGGTACTCGATCGAGTAGGGGGTCACTCGATCGAGTAGCCTAGATACTCGATCGAGTGGGTTAGAGATCAGAAGGTCTGTTTGGTTCTGGAGTTTGGGTACTCGATCGAGTACATGGGGGCACTCGATCGAGTAGCCCGTTACTCGATCGAGTGGGTTTGGATACTCGATCGAGTGGGTTCTGGGCAACGCGTGTTCGTGTTTTGAGGTTTAGTACGCGTGTTTATGTTTATCCCTTTCTTCTATAGCTTCAAGATGCCGCCCAAGAGAAACGCTTTGTACGCGAGAGCTGAGGTTATGACTACGGATGACATCGTTAAAATGTTGGAACATCAAGACGCTCTTACAGAGACCCTGAAGAGAGTGAATGAGGACAAGGACAAGAGTAAGGAGAAGGAGGTTGACCATGCTAAAGTCAGCCTCTATATCGCGAGGTTTAACCCGAAGGAGTACAAGGGAGTTGAGGAGCCTAACCACCTTGATAGTTGGCTGAGGGAGATGGAGAACATCTTTGGATTTAGTTCATTTGTCCGGATGAGATGAGAGTGGATCAGGCTGCATTCTATCTGAGGGAGGCAGCTGGCAAGTGGTGGGATTCCGTGAAAGTGAGTGCCAAGGAGATGTATACCAACCAGGGGTTACCTGCTATACCTTGGGAGGAGTTTCGTAGGGCTGTGAGGAAGGAGTTCGTACCAGAACATGTGAGGAGTAAGTTGAGGGAGGAGTTTGATAAGTTTAAGATGACTGCGGAGATGTCTGTGGCTGAGTACTACAGACAGTTCAATGAGAAATCCAGATATGCTGAGGACATGGGTTTGAGTGATGAGAATTTGGCTTTGAGGTTTGAGAGTGGACTAACCACGAAAATTATGGATAAGTTACCCGTGGGAGTCCTCACTGATGTGAAGGAAGCATATGAGAGGGCTGGGAGAGCTGAGAGACTAGTGGAGATGGCTCAGGAGAGGTCTGGTGGAGAGAAGAGGAAGTCGGAGAGCGAGGGTGGTGGCCAATCTAATTACAAGAAAGGCAACCACAATCAATCTAAGGGATTTTCTTCTGGTTCTGGGTTTAGTGCTGGAACTTCCTTTGGGCGAGGTCGTGGGAGTGTGAGCAACAGGCTGGGAGTGACTGCTTTGGTTGTGGTGGCGTAGGCCACAAGAGACATGAGTGCACGAGCACACCGAGATCTTTTCGAGACCGCACGAGCTTTGCGAGCAATGCACTGACCCACTGGATCATGGCCAAACCGGGAGGTCGAGCTATCGAGTGGAGGCAACCGCAACGGCGGTAATTCTTATCGAAGACACCGATGAACAACAACAACAACAATCAAGGGTCGGGTGCTAAGCCGACCGCATCGCCTAATCTTGTCCGGGGAGGTGGGCGGAAGACCGATGGCAAGTTGTTCATGATGGACAAGAAGGCGGTGAGGAGGATGCGCACTTTATCACCGGTACATTCCTTGTTAATGGTATTCCTACGTTTGTTTTGTTTGATTCGGGGGCTTCTCAGTCGTTTGTGTCTTCGAGTCATGTAAAACAGTTGGGTTTGAGAGTATATGAGTCTGTTAGGGAGCAAGTTTTCATACCTTCAGGTGAGTCTGTATCGTGTGGGAGGTTGTTTAGAGATGTATCTTTGATAGTTGGGCAAGTCGATTTCCCTGTAGACTTGCTAGAGTTTCCTTTTAATGGTTTTGAGATGATAGTTGGGATGGATTGGTTAGGGAAGTATAAGGCTAAGATAGACTGTCATCAAAAGAGAGTGTCCCTAAGAGGTCCTAAGGGTGTAAGCGTGTCTTATCGTGGGTTTCTAGTCAAACCCAAAGTTAAGTTGATTTGTTTGTCACTTTGAAGTCGTATCCGAGGAAGGGATGTCCTCCGATTTTGTGCCACGTGAGAGATGACCGGATAGAGAGCCCCGGCGATTGAGGAGATACCGGTGGTGGGGGAGTATGCAGATGTCTTTCCAGAGGAGATTCCGGGGTTGCCACCGAAGAGGGAGATAGATTTCACCGTAGAGTTGAAGCCAGGGACGGGGCCAATCTCTAAGGCACCGTACCGTATGGGTCCTAAGGAGATGGAGGAACTTAGGAAGCAGTTGGATGATTTGATAGAGAAGGGATACATTAGACCAAGTGTATCGCCTTGGGAGCACCAAAGTCTTTGTTCGTGAAGAAGAAAGATGGGAGTTTGAGGCTGTGCATAGATTACCGGGAGCTGAACCGTGTGACGATAAAGAACAAGTATCCTTTGCCAAGGATAGATGACCTGTTCGATCAGTTGAGTGGTGCAACGGTCTTTTCTAAGATCGATTTGAGATCGGGATACCATCAGGTGAAGATTAGAGATGTGGACATACCGAAGACAGCTTTCACGTCGAGGTATGGCCATTATGAGTATGTGGTGATGCCATTTGGGTTGTCCAATGCGCCAGCAGTGTTTATGGATTTGATGAATAGGATCTTTAGACAGTTCTTGGACCAGTTTGTAGTAGTGTTTATAGATGATATCCTAGTCTACTCTAAGACTAAGGAGGAGCATGAGGAACATCTGAGGATAGTGTTGCAGACTTTGAGAGATCATGAGCTGTATGCTAAGTTGTCTAAGTGTGAGTTCTGGTTAGAGAAAGTTGCTTTTCTGGGGCATGTGATATCTAAAGATGGGGTAGCTGTAGATCCGGCGAAGATTGAGGCAGTGACAAAGTGGGAAGCACCAAAGAATGTTGCTGAGGTTAGGAGTTTCTTGGGTTTAGCTGGGTACTACAGACGGTTTGTGAAGGATTTCTCCAAGATAGCTAGACCGATGACAGCGTTGATGAGGAAAGAGAACAGGTTTCGTTGGGATGAGAGTTGTGAGAAGGCGTTCCAAACCTTAAAGGAGCGTTTAACCACAGCTCCTGTCTTGGCATTGCCTGAAGGGAGCGAGAATTTTGAGGTTTATACCGATGCTTCGAAGAATGGGTTGGGATGTGTGTTGATGCAGAACGGTAAGGTGATTGCCTATGCTTCTAGGCAGTTGAAGCCTTATGAAGAGAACTACCCTACTCATGACCTGGAGTTGGGTGCAGTGGTGTTTGCTCTCAAGATTTGGAGGCACTACCTTTATGGAGCAATCTTTAAGGTATTTTCGGATCACAAGAGTCTCAAGTACATCTACACGCAGAAGGAGTTGAACATGAGACAGAGGAGGTGGATGGAGCTGATTGGCGACTACGACATGGATATCATCTACCATGAAGGAAAGGCCAATGTTGTTGCTGATGCTCTGAGTAGGAAGAGTGTACATTCCTTGTGTACAGCTCTATCCTTGATGAGGTTGAGAGATGAGGTAGCGAGCTTTGGGATTCATATGATGCAGAAAGGAGATACCATGAGTGATATGACAGTACAGCTTGAGTTTTATGATGACATTCGGGATAAGCAGGCTTTGGATCCTAAGATAGTGGAGTGGAGAGCTGGAGTAGAGAAAGGGACAGTGTCCCGGTTTTCGATACATACAGATGGTAGTTTGAGGTTCGATGGTAGGTGGTGTGTTCCTAATGACGAGGAGTTGAAAAAGACAATCATGACAGAAGCGCATTGCACACCATATTCAGTTCATCCGGTTGGAGACAAGCTTTACAAAGATCCAAGAAAACGTTTTGGTGGCCTGGGATGAAGAAAGAGATTGCTGAGTTTGTGTCCCGTTGTTTGACATGCCGGAGAGTTAAAGGGGAACAGAGAAGACCACAAGGTAAGGTTCGGTCTTTGGAGGTGCCTGAGTGGAAGTGGGAATCCATTTCCATGGATTTTATTGTGGGTTTACCTAAGAGTCAACAAGGTAACAATATGATTTGGGTGATAGTGGATCGCTTGACCAAGTCAGCTCACTTTGTTCCAATGAAAGATACATGGACTAAGGCACAACTGGCTATGGCCTATCGAAAGAACGTGCTTAAGTTACATGGAGTCCCTAAGGACATAGTGTCTGACAGAGATGCGAGGTTTATCTCAAGGTTTTGGAAGGAGTTGCAGGAATCGTTGGGAACAGCCTTTGAAGATGAGTACAAACATTTCATCCCTGCGACAGATATGGGCAGACTGAGAGAACAATCAAGACTCTTGAGGATATGTTGCGAGCTTGTGTGATGGATTTTGGTGGTAGCTGGGAGCAGAGGTTGGATTTAATAGAGTTTTCTTACAACAACAGCTATCACACTAGTATTGGTATGGCACCGTTTGAAGCTTTGTATGGGAGGAGATGTAGGAGTCCAATCTGTTGGGACAATAGTGCAGAGGCAGTGGTTTTAGGACCAGAGATGGTACATGAGATGGTGGAACAGATTAAAATGATCAGGGAACGGATGAGAGCAGCTCAGGATCGACAGAAGAGCTATGCAGATCTACATCGTCGGGACATAGAGTTTCAGGTTGGGGACAAGGTTCTTCTGAAAGTGTCTCCTATGCGTGGAGTTATGAGATTTGGGAAGAAAGGCAAGCTAAGTCAGAAGTTTATAGGGCCTTATGAGATCTTAGAGCGAGTTGGGGAAGTGGCTTATCGTTTGGCTTTCCGGGGCCGCTTTGGAGAGAGTGCATAATGTGTTTCATGTATCGCAGCTGCGGAAGTATGTGAGTGACCCGTCGCATGTGTTGGAGGCAGAGAGCTTAGAGCTGGATGAGTCTTTATCGTACCTTGAGGTGCCTAAGCAGATCCTAGACCGAAAAGTTAGAAAGACCAGGAGTGGTGAGACAGTTTTGCTTAAGATCCTTTGGTCTAACCATGAGACTGAGGAAGCTACATGGGAGGCGGAGGATATCATGAAAGAGCGTTACCCTTTCCTTTTTGATCAGGTATGTATGGTTACGAGGACGTAACCTTGTTTCTTTTAGGGGGGTAGGAGGTGATCGCGAGAGTTTTTAAGAGTTTTTACACCCTCTTGTTTATGTTGTGTCGGTATGTTTGTCGAGATAAGTGGGTTAGTAGCATGTTTCACGTTGTATTTATTTTTGGACCTTCGAGTCGGGAAGCTTATGGGGGTACCTTTGTTTGGTAGTGGTTTGAACTTCGGGGACGAAGTTCCTTTTAAGGAGGGAAGACTGTAATACTCCGTATTTATGGTCTTGGGGGTACTCTATCGAGTAGCCCTTACTCTGTCGAGTAAGGGTATGTTGCAGAATAAAATAGTTTCGACTGTTGGGCACTCGATCGAGTAGCTGGGGCACTCGATCGAGTAGGGGGGTACTCGATCGAGTACCTTGGGTACTCGATCGAGTGTCCGGTTTATCGGGGGGGTTTTTCTCGGGTTTTGTTAATTACGCGATTAAGGTATTTAAATCAATTCGTCTTTATTCTAAATCACTTTTTACAAAACCTAAAACCTGTTTAAGAGAGAAAGCAACTTGTCTTCTTCCTAATCGCGTTCTTGACAATTCCCGGAGTTCAGACGGTCGGATTGCATCGTAGTTTGTGTCGTTGGATTCCTTGCGTCGAGGGTAAGCTTTTAATATAATTTATATACCGTTTTGTTAAGATTGATGAAACCCTAATTTGGGATTTGGGGGTTTTATGAGTAAGTAAGTAATCGGTAGCCTTTATGTGTTATGTGTGATAGGAGGAGAATTCGTAGAGGAGCCGTTTTGAGACAGCTGTTTAGATCGTCTGCGTGTTTGCTTTCCAGGTAGGATTTCCTACTCAGTATTAGTCCCATAATGGGATATTGGTGACGTGCTGTAGTTAGCTGTCTGATTGTGATTGTGTTTGTGATTGTGGTTGTGATTGTGGTTGGTTGTGATGGTTCTCGAGATGCGTTCTCGGCTGAGTGGGGTCACTTGCGGGAGTGATCTCACGCCCTAGTTTCGCCTTCTGTGGAACCCGCCACAGAAGGGATGTGCACATTAATGATACAGGGTTATCGCTCGTACGATGAGCGGGGCTTAGGTGGGAACGGCTGCGGTCCCCCATGGCGGTGGTGGTCCAAAGGTGGACATCGGTTTTGAGATGATGATGGGAGTTGGTGTTGTGTGTATGTGTGTGATTCATTTTGTCTGTTTGCCTTATTGTTATTATCTATTTTGATTGTGTGATTAGTATTGACCCCGGTGTTGTTTTGTAAAACCTGCGGTGATCCATTCGGGGATGGTGAGCAGATATTGAGAGGTATAGAGATGGTCTTTGGATAGCTGGGGATGGCCACGACATGACGATAGAGTCTTTCCGCTGTAGTTTAGTCTTGATTTACATTTCATTTGAGAACAGTTAGTTGGAATAATGTATTGTACTTTCAGTTGGTTTGAGGATTGTAACTTTTCATTAAAGCACTTATAATAAATGTTGTTTCTATTTTGTCTATTTGATTATCATGCCTCGGGCAACCGAGATGGTGATGTCTCCATACCTGAGTGGTCCTGGTAAGGCACTTGGAGTATGGGGGTGTTACAGAAATGATTTGCGGTTTTAACAAAACACGATTATAAACCCTCCCTGAAAAGACGCTACTCGATCGAGTAACCCACTTACTCGATCGAGTGGTCCCTACTCGATCGAGTACCCAAGCCTGTCGATTGAGTACCCTCTAGTCTATCGAGTACCACTCACTTCTAAAGGCAATCATGGCACAAGGTAACTCTGGCGCGCATCACTAAGAGCTATTACCTGCCCCCAAGGTTGGTCAACGGGTCCCTAAAAGGACGGGTATTATAGTCTTCCCCCCTTAAAAAGAACTTCGTCCCCGAAGTTCAACTCATCCTCCCCCACCCATAAAACAAGACACCAAGGTCGACATCACTGTTCTCCCGACGCAGGTCACTACTCTCTAGAAGTATTACCCCACTATGTCATCATCATCACTGCCCGACACATCCTATACACCAACTTCTACAACCCACAACTCGAAGTACCAAACCCACGACATGTACCAACACGACCAACGACTATACTACTACTCCAAACTCTTAGCGACGCACTACGGGACTATACTTTCACTATTACACAACTATCAACACCAAAACATGCCAGACAACGATCCTGTTACACTGTATAATTTAAACACTTCGTTACCGTTGCCGACACACTCATCTCTTTATGACTATCTTTTCATTGTACATTACTCAACTTTTACTTAAACATACAAATTAGTCATCAAAACAATTAAAACAATTACAACTTCATGCTAGAATTATAACAGAGACAATAGCGAGCATTACAAACAAACAACGAAATCAGTGTAGTATACAACAAAATTATTATAATATCGGCCTTTTTATTTTGTGACATTACTCTTCCCCCCTAAAAAGGAACTTCGTCCCCGAAGTTCACCATCAAATAAATTTTCTAACACAAACTGCACCTTGTCGACATTACTCATTAATCACGACTAACATAGTTTTCTATATATATGTATATATATATATATATATATATATATATATATATATATATATATATATATATATATATATATATATATATATATATATATATATATATATATATATATATATATATATATATATATATATATATATATACTACCTTACGAGGATAATTGTCAAGAACCATAAAACATGTACATATCAATTGTATATAATGTAGTTATGGAAATTCTGCGAAATAATTAACAAGTCTTTTCGATAATAAATAAGTTATGCTCTCTACTCCCACAACATTTCATTTATAAGTAATAAATCATCCCAAACATGTTACTATCCTTCAATAAGCATTATAACTATCGAAATATGTAGAAAATAGAAACATTCAAACAATTTTATTTTCGAAAAAGTTTCTTTAACAGTGTTACTCGATTGAGTGGGTTAGGCACTCGGTCGAGCTGGCCCTACTCGATCGAGTATCTTAGCTACTCGATCGAGTAGCCCGAGATTAGAATACCCTTTTTACTGGCACACCTGCAGCTACTCGATCGAGTGAGGGGCACTCGGTCGAGTGGCCACAGGTCAAATGCTACTCCACAACTTTCCTAACACAACACAATATATATATATACGGTCGCATAACCGTGAGTCGGGATGGTAACCCGACCAGAAATCCTGCAAACAAGTCTAGGAAAAGTAAGTACGGCCTTATGGCCACCAATACAAACCGAACATAATAAGTACGAAATGAAAAAGTTCCAACGAAAGCAAACTAATATTTGATATAACTACAAACAAGATAAGAAAAGGAGTATCACTCCTGCTGCTGCTGCTCATCCATGACATAATCCTCATCTTCACCACCACCTGAGGTGCCAGCTCCTGAAGTCCCAAGACCCTCATCATCCCCTGCTCCTACCTCTGAACTCATGTATCATGGGGTCAAACCGCCATAAGGATAAGACTGAGGAGCTCCCCATGTGGGCGCATCCACCCCGTAGGAGTAGAAAACCCCGTTGTAGTCCCCAACTCCCCTCCACCAAACTGGATGT
Organism: Silene latifolia; assembly: GCF_048544455.1. Lineage (NCBI taxonomy): Eukaryota > Viridiplantae > Streptophyta > Magnoliopsida > Caryophyllales > Caryophyllaceae > Silene > Silene latifolia. The sequence goes on along the minus strand of NC_133526.1, from coordinate 73,489,953 downwards.
GGTCCCGAGGTCCCAATACCCTGAGCATACGCCATCTCGTGCATGTTCCGGCGCGTCAAGGTAGAGGAGACTCTCTCTGTCAGGTAGCTGTCACGCGTCGCCGGGGTATCAAGGTAAGGGTAACAAGGAAACGGGTGCTGTGGTGGTGCTGCCAGCTGTGGCTGGGTCTCAGCCATCCTCTCTCTCACACGGCGCGGTCCCCTCCCTATCCTGGGTCTATCCTCCGCAGCTCTCACATTCTCCCCCTTCCTCGGCTCGGGCATAACCTGAAGGATCGTATCATCGATGAGGTACGTCTGTCTCGCCGGAGGTGCATCCTCAACCTCCTCCTCATCAGAATCGGCAGCTACTACTACCGCATCCAATGGCTCAGTCGGTGGGAGGTGCTCAGGAGCCGGTATCCTCATCCAGTTCATGCCCTACACCCTCTATGCTAGGCTACCATCCGCCAAGGTTCTCAACCATTTCAGGTCGAGGAAATAATCTCTGTCCATGGTAGGTACCGGGGTGGCTAAGGGAACGTACTCGGAGGAAGTCTCAAAAGAAGCTAGCTTTTCGGCTAACCGAGTGGCGATAGCACCACAACTCAGAAACCTAAAGCTAGAGGAGGCCATCAAAGCAAGACTAGCGCAAACTATTGCAGGAGCATTGAAGGTCACTTTTTCAGTTCGTTCAGGGTTAAGGTAAGCCATAAGAAGCAACAACTCGTGGGAGTTTAACTTACTCATATCAGACCTCTCGTAAAGGAAACACAACATAGCACGAAGAAAGACCCTGAAGGTAACATGTTGCACATCATTAATCAGCATGTTGCTAGCAGTGGGAACTGATTTCCCGGTGATACAGGGCGTAAGGCGGCAAACTCCACACTCAGATGGTATGTCACAAAGGGATCCCTTGGGAGGCTTAGCCAAGCTAAGGTGAGAGGCAAAAAGGTCCATGGTCAACACAAAACTGGTGTTCATAAGACAGAACTGTACGGTCTGCTCAGCCGGTTCGTTTTTAAACGAGCTCATAAACTCCAAGGTCAGAAAAGCATATGAATGCTTCCGCAAAAAATATAGCCCAGTGAACCCCAAAGTCTCAAAAATATGACGAACATCCGTCTCAATACCCAGGTCCTCTAAAAGGGTCGTGTCCACACAACAAGTCGGTCTCATCTTACGGGATTGTAAGGCTACAAACCTTTCCCATTGTGTAAAGTCTACAAAGACCACAGAAGGATACTTTGGTACAGCTGGTACCACTGGTCCACTACCCTCCCCAACTTCGGGCTGAGAAGCCCTACCCCTCTTACTTTGTCTGGTCCCCAAGTTTAGTCTCGGCATCTGTTTCAATGTATTATTTAAGTACACCAACGCATATGCACCAAAACATGTTATTTACACAAATTAAGTCATGACAGAATCATCTAAGTACAAACTATCACCAACAATTTCCCAAATTACAAATAAAATTTCAATTCCTTATATCTCAGACGGTCCCTACAGCTATGAACATTTCATCATAATTAACACGAATTAATTCAACGACTACAATCTTTAGGACTTAAATCTTCAAAATACATCCATGTACACATAAATTCCCAATCATATGAGACGAATTTCAGTTTAGGGCACTTTTAAGACGGAGTTTTAAGGCAAATTTTTAGGTGAAAATCACAAAAATCAACTTCCCACATGACGTATACAACATAAATTACTCAAATTTCATCATTTAACATGTAAAAGACAACCAAAAATCAATTTAATTTCTCAAACCCTAGAAAATCCGGCCCTAATACTACGCAATTTCTACTTGAGTTTTGTAGTATAAACAACAATAATCCTAAAAGGGAAGCATCTAGATCATATTACAACAATTACAAGCAAATTTTCTTCCATATGAATCGATTTTTCATATTTTCTAACAACCTAATTGTCTTTTAAATTGATGAAAAGCATAAAAATAGGAAGGAAATCATACCTTAATCAAATAGGAAGTGAAGGAACAAATAAAAGCAATGAAAATCACCCATATAAATTACCACAACACAAGATTTGAGAACAAGAGGAGAGGTATGGAGGTCTTAGGGTTTATGAATGAGATAGAAATAAAGAAAGATGGGTGAAAAGAGAGTATAAGAACCCGCAAATGTCCAGGTACTATAGCTTACTCGATCGAGTGTCTCGGGTACTCGATCGAGTAGGCGCTATTTGATCGAGTATTCATAGAAAATTCCTACTTCCTCGATGTCATAGTTTCCTAACTAGATCGAGTGAGGTCTACTCGGTCTAGTAAGCACTCACACTCGGTCAAGTAAGGTTGGGTACACGGTCGGAATAACGAGGTTAACTGAAGATTCCTGCAAAACAACATCACGTGTCGATTCCAAACCGAGTTCGGAAATCGTCACCGGTTATCATATTCATTCACATTACACCATTACTACTCAATTGTACCACACCGGTTTCACCAACTAAGATACATATCATGTTATTCTATAACAAGCTCCACACAACATAGTTTACCATGCTATTAAATCATTCATGTATACATTTAACGCATTATCTCATCACTTAAACCTTTGCCTACTATTCTTCTAATAAACTTATAATCACATTACTTTAATCACTCTTTTAACATAAAATTTACAGGTATCATCCAAGGGTACTACCAACATAATTATGCTTCAACATAAACAAATTAACCTACTCAAATTAATCACGTCACATGCGGAAGCTTTTAGCCATTCATATATCACATTCATCCATTAATATTTTGACAAATCTCACTACAATTCTACAACTCTTTAACTACCCTCATAAGCACTATTATAAGGCTTATAAACCCTTATATAAAGTACCATTACTAACGACTTGAACAAACACAGCCATTATCGCATTTCATATCGCATCACGCGTTTCTACTCTTTTTACATACTTCTATCGTATAAAACCTTTCACGTTCCTCATTATCATCACACAAACATATTAGTTCCATCAAAATGTTACCATATATGTTTCTAACATAACTATTATGCACATGCTAACTTCAACATAGATCCGACAGCAATCAATTCCAACATAAGAACCATACATATTAAGCACATAATGGCCGACTCAACATGCCCATACCCAGTGACTGGCTTAAGCACAATGGGGCCAATATTTTGAAATGAGGGGGTCTACTCACCCAAAATCTAGCATCGGCTGGGGTTCTCAATATACATACACCAGGTTTATTTTATCAGACTCACTACGTTCATTAGGTTCATGATGTGACCATAATTGGCGCATATTTAGCCCCCGAATTACCCTTGTTTCCATGCTTTTTAGTGCTTATTTGGGTCATTTCTTATCTTTAGTTCTTTGTTTTGCATATTCTTTGAGATTTTGATCCCTTGGTAGGAAAGGAGTAAGAATCTTGCATTTTCATGGCAAATCAAGACTAAATTGATCAAATTCAATGACCAAGCATCAAGGAGAGACAAGATTAGAAGGCCTTTGTACATATCATAGTAGAAGAGCAATGTTGAGAAAGGATCCTTGAGTCCCCAAGGAAATCCCCAAGGAATTTATGAAGAAAAGGGAAGAAAAAGAAGAAGTATCACGCTGGCTGACAATCCGAGCGGATTGTCAGCAATCCGCTCGTCCCGCCTATCCACAATCCGAGCGTCCCAGCTGGAATCCGCTCGGATTCCCCCTTAACAATCCGCCCGGATTCCCCAGAATCCGCTCGGATTCCATCGACCAAATCCGGCCGTCCCGACCCTAATCCGCCCGGATTCCTTCACAGCGCGGGTTGTCTTCTTCAAGCTACGAAAAGAGAAGCCCTTCTCTCCAAAAATACCGGCTTCTCCTTGCTCTACTTAAAAAGTGTAATTACTAGTTTAGCCCTTAGTTAACCCTAATGCATCCTCACTAATTTTCACTATAAATACCCCATTAGTCTAATTAGAGGAGCATGTTCTTCTTATCAATAATTAGTGTAGTTAATATCAATCAAATCTCTCTTCAATATTGTAATCAAGTATTAATCAAGTTTTAATCCAAGTTTTAGTTCTTTAATCTCTCTTTTGTTCATCCTTTATTTTGGGTAATTGAAGATTATTTAGGTTACTATTGGGAGATTGACAACCTCTCAATCTAGCATTCAAGTACTTCTATTATTCTTGCTTTATTATTGGAATCATTAGTAGGTATAATCTCTTAATCCCTTTTTAATTATTGTTAATTACTTTCATTTATTCATCATGTTTCATATTGTTGGTATGATTGACAACCTTGCTAGCATGATCAACATGATAATGAGTGAGTAGTCTCTTAGCTAGGGTTAACGGGTGATTAGGGGAAACCAACATGGGGAATGATTCATGCTTAAATTAATATGCTTTCATATCTTATTTGCTTGCTTGTTTTGATCTCAACTCATGCACATGTTATATTTGATGAAATGCTAAGCCTATGAATCCTTGCATTTACTATCATCTCCTATCTTTTCAATGAGACTTGTAAGACATAACCCAACTCGAGTCTCATTAGACCATGCATGTTGTTGAGTAGGGAAGATTAAGTCGACTTGTAGGTGTTGTACAATCTAATCGATTCGGCTCCGGGACCCAAACTTTCCTAGGATTGTAAGATATAACCCAACTCAATCCATCACAACAATAATTGCTTGCTTATAATTTGAGAACATGTTTGTATGATCATATCCCATGATTCCCCTATGATCCCATGACACCCTAGTGCCTTTAATCAATTGTTTACACCCCTTTTTATTCATCTTGCTTGTTTATTTTCATTGTTATTCTAGTTTAGTAACCTTCTACATCAACCCAATTTGTGACACCCCATAGACACCACTAGTTACAATAGAAATCTCATTTCAACTCCCGTCCCTTGGGATCCGACCTTTACTTGCCTCTTTACTAATTGTAGAGTTGCTTGTTAAGCTATAAATTGTGTTTTGATTCGACCGTGACCAACGACCACATCTATTTATTTGTGAATACTAAACGGACCGATCAAAAATGGCGCCGTTGCCAGGGACGGTGTTTGTTTGATTTAGATTTCCTTTTTGTTATTAGTTGTGTTTTTCTTCGCCTTGAGGAAGTAAAAATCCTCAAGGTTTGTTCTAATTGTTTTTGAGTTGTTTGATATTTTGCATGTCTAGAAGGTTACAAAGTGATTTGTTACCTTTTGACCGTGAAATCGAAAGAACCTTGACGAATAATAGGAGACTTGTTAGGAGGAATTTGAGAGGTGTTGGTGAAGTTGTTCAACCCACTAGTGAGTTTGTCAATCCTTTCGCAATAGAAGGAGAAGAAAACCCATTACACAATACCCCACAAAATCCACCTACAATGCCAAAATTCTCGTCACACTCCGTACCCACCGAGGAGAATCTACCAAATGGTACTCCTACACCGCAACATCTCACCGGAAATTTTATTGCCAAGTCCGCCTTCATCCAACTAGTTGAGAGGAGCCAATTCGGGGGAATGCCTAGTGAGGACCCTCATTCTCATATGGAAACCTTTTGCGATTATTGTGATGCTATCTCTCAAACGGGCGTGACTCAAGACCAAATAAGATGGGTCTTATTTCCTTTTTCCTTAATCGGCACCGCAAAGCAATGGTTGAAGGGCCTTGATAAGGCCACCCTTGGAATAGATTCTTGGAAGAAGTTGGCTCTAGCTTTCTACAAAAAATTCTACCCACCGGAAAAGACCAACATGCTAAGAGCTCAAATTACGGGTTTCAAGCAAAGGGATGAAGTGTCTTTGTATGAAGCTTGGGAGCGGTTCAAAGGTGTTTGTCGCTCATGTCCTCACCATGGACTTAGCGAATGGTTTTTGGTGCAACAATTTTGGAATGGTTTATATGAAGATTATAGGAACATTCTCAATATGGGATCAAATGGAATGTTCACCGAAGTTGATGACAATCAAACATGGAACAAGATTGAGGAAATGGCGGTCCATAATTCACAATATAGTAGACCTCGCAAGGCTACTAGAGGAGGAAAGCATGAAGTGGACTCCGTTACTCAATTGGGTGCTCAACTTAGTGCTCACATTGACACAATCAACTTGAAGTTTGAACAAGCTATGGCTAGACTTGAGGAAAACTCAAAATCATCGAAGCATCATGTCAATGCCATGACGGCATCCTCATCAATCCCAAGTGGGATATGTGAGAATTGTGGAACTTTGGGTCATGACCCAAGTGAGTGTAGGGGAACAACCGAACAAGTTAATGCTTTCCAAGCTTACAAAAGTGGTACCCCTTATTCAAATTTTTACAATGAGAACACCAAGTTCCATCCAAATCTCTCATACAAAAGCGAAAATGTTCAAAACCCTCAAACAACATACACTCCACCACCCATGAGAAATCAAAATCAAAGACCCTTTTACAATCAAAACCAAGGTTACCAAAATCAAAATCCATACAATCACCAAAATGACCAAGGCTTTGATGTCCAAAAAGCGGTCCTCCAAATGCAAAAGAATCAACAAGAATTTTTCACCCAAATGCAAAAAGATAGCCAAGAAAAAGAAACCACCATCAACAACATTCTAGCTCACACCAAGATGTTGGAAACACAATTGACTCAACTAGCATCTTCAAGCTCACAAAGACAAAAGGGGCAATTACCACCTCAAAGTAATCCCCCTAGACATGAAACGGTTAGTGCCATTCACTTGAGAAGTGGTACAAGGTATGAAGCACCGAAGAAGCAAGTTGAGGATGAAGTTGTGGAAGCTAGTGAAAAGGAAGAAATTGTGCAAAACTCCAAAGATGGAGAATCATCAAAAGAAGAAAGTTCAAAGAAAAATGAAGACAAGGCCAAAGAGAAGGAGCCCATTGTGATTAGACTTCATTTTCCAAGTCGTCAAGCCAAGCCCAAATTTGATGATCAACTTGGAAAGTTCATGGAAATTGTGAAGAATTTAGAAGTCTCAATTCCTTTCACGGAATTAATCAACCACGTTCCGGCCTATGCAAAGTACATGAAAGATATCCTCACAAAGAAGAAGTCGATCCGGAAACTTGAGACTATCGCCTTCACTAAGGTGAGTAGTGCAATACTTCAAGGGAGTTCACCTCCAAAGTTAAAGGATCCGGGAAGCTTCTCAATACCGTGTACCATTGGCGACACGACGATCAACAAAGCCTTATGTGATCTAGGGGCTAGTGTGAGTGTCATGCCATACTCGGTAAGTAAAAGGTTGGGAATGGGAGAGCTTAAATGCACCAACATCACACTTCAAATGGCCGATAGATCGACGAAGACACCATTAGGGATATGGGAAGATGTCCCCGTGCGAATTGGGAAGTTTTTCATCCCGGTAGACTTTGTCATTGTTGATATGGAGGAAGATTCCAACATTCCAATCATCCTAGGAAGACCTTTCCTACACACCGCCGGTGCGGTGATTGATGTGAAACATGGAGAGCTCACTCTAGAAGTGGGAGATGAAAGCATAACTTTTAATCTTGACAAGACCATGAGAGCTCCTCGTTTGCATGAGCCATGTTTCATGATTGATCACTATAGCCGAAAAGATGAAAGGAAGAAATCGGAACTCCAATGGAGGAAGAAAATTGAAGATGCTCCATTCAAAGAGCAAGTGAATTGTGACAAGGAGAGCTTGCAAAGCTCATCAATATCAACCAAGGAAGAAGAGGATGGCCTCATTGGCCAAGAGAAGAAATTGGGAGAGTTGTCTCCATCTAAGCAAGAGATTTTCAATGATCAACTTAATGAAGTTTGTGGTCTTTGGGACGACGAGTTTGAAGGGATCTTTAATCCCTACATTGGGCATGCCATCGATCATGATCAACAACAAGGGCCACGGTCTATTGAGGACCTCTACCATAATAATGAACAAGCTTTTGATTACTTTTTCAAGGTGTTGAGCAACATCAACAACACCTTGAACATGCCCCCTTGACATCTCATCAAGAATGAGAGTTTTGTGGAGTCCTCCCTAAACCACCACTTGTAAATATTTCTAACTCCCTAACTTACATTTCAATTCTTGTATTGCATTTTTGTCATTTTTGGATTTTTATTTACTTTGATCAAAATAATTGTCATATAAGAGAGAAGTGAGGGAGGGACTAACGACTTCAATTGATGTGTAGTGCTTTACCTTAGTGTGGGGATGGGAATTGCCTAGGCTATCCATGCCTTAGAAGTGCCCCCACAACGAAGAACACAAGAAATGAAGAAGAATGGAAGAATGGTAAAGGGAAATGCATTGTGCACGAATGGAATGAATCCGGGTATAAAGGACCAGAATCCGAGCGGATTGTACCAAATCCGCCCGTCTTGTGCAATCCGAGCGTCCTACAGAAAAGACGCCCGTCCTGAACTGAGCTGAAATTCGAGATTTTCCTGACTGTTAAAGAATCCGAGCGGATTCCAAAAAATCCGCCCGTCCTGAAGAATCCGGCCGTCTTGTAAAAAGACGCCCGTCTTTGCAGCTGAGGAAAACAAGCAAAAATCTCTGGACTGAAATCCGTCCGTCTTTGAAGAAATCCGCCCGTCCCGTGTTCAGACAATCCGAGCGGATTGTACCAAATCCGCCCGTCTTTAGGCGAGCTTTCGCAAAGATTGAAGAAGCAGAATCCGCACGGATTGTGCCTAATCCGCACGGATTGCCCCTGCAGTTTTGAAAATTTCGGCCTCTTTATAACCCCTCCCACCTTCATTCATTCATTCATTCATTCATAAACACTACCCACAACATCAAAACCCTCATCCTCTCCATCATAAAAACAAAAACCCTCAACAACATTCAACAAAAACAAATCAAACCACCCTTCCAACAACAATTTAATCACTCAACCTTCAACAAAAATCAAAACCAAGAACAAAATCTTCAACCTTTGAGTCGATTTTTGTTTTCATAAAGGCAAAGCCTTTCACCTTCAAATCGATTTGGGCATCCTACATATTGAAGATTTTTCATTCTTTTCTTGGTTAAGCTCATCAATGGCAAGGACTAAGGGTGCAACAAAGGCAACCAAGGCACCAAAGGCTAAGGCACTCTCACAAAGGCAAAAGGCTCTTCAAACAAAGAAAGCTTTGGCTATGGTGGTAGCAACACCAAACTTGGAAGTGCAACAACAACAACAACATTCTATGGGACCATCAACATCCTCTACTCCGGTAATTAATCAACTTTTGCATTATCCGGAGGTAACTTTTATTTCCGATACCCATAGAAATACCTTTGTCAAGTTTGCTATGAAGTCATTACAATCCACCAAATTCATATGTAAAGATGCCTTGGAAAAATTGGGTGTTCTTGAACAAACAAAAGCCTTTTTCAAAGCCATGGGGTTGGAGAAATTGTTTGAAACAAAGGAATTGACATACCCCTCCCTTGTCTTGGAATTTTTAAGTTCTTTGAAAGTCACCAAAGTTGAGAATAGGGAAAATATCGAGTTTCGTCTAGCTAATGTTAGTAGACGCATTACTTTTAAGGAATTGGGTGAAATTTTGGGTCTTAGTGATGAAGAAAGCTATTTCAAGAGTTATGGAAAGTATGACCCCGAACCTCTTTGGGAGGCAATCTCCGGGAAGAAATTTGAGGATTTTCATGCATGTCGTGCTCTTTTGGTCCATCATCCGGGCATAAGAGTATGGCACAAGGTTGTGGGAAATACCATAATTGCTAGGAAAGACACCAATCATTTCACAAGACTCGATTTTATTCTCCTTGAATCGGCTTTGAATGTCGGAAGAATTCACACCAAGCCTTACAATTCCTTGAGGCTATCGGTTGATAGATGGCTTAACGTTGATAATGGGAAGAAGGGCACGACCGTTATTGTCAATGGCGGGCTAGTCACGGTCCTAGCTAATCACTTTGATCCTAATTTCAATAAGGATAAGAAGTACAAAGCAAAGGAAGGTGGCCATCTTATTGATATGCACATTATGATTAACAAGTTCAAGTGGGTTGCCCATAACCCCCTTGACACTAAATATGGATGGTTAACTAGTGAAGCTAGATCGTTCACCTTGCCCTCGAAGATTTGTCGCCTAAGTGTCCACCGGACCAATTATCTACTCCTCATTTCCGAAGAAGCCGAGTATATCATTCAACAACAAAAGGGTGATCTTGAAACCCCTTCCTCCTCCATTATCATACCACCTTACCCCTTTGAGTATGAAGAGTTCAAGCCGGAAGGAATTGAAATTGGGAAAGACTATGTGACTCTTCTTATGCAAGCAATGCACAAGCAAGCCCATGAAGATCGGAAAAATGCATATTTGGCTCAATATCCACCCCTCCTACATCTAGCTAGGCAAGGACTCCTTGATCCATCTTGTCCTTTGCCTAGTTGGGCGGATAAAGAAGTCTTATTTCCGGGTGCATCTAGGGACGTGGTGGGAGATAATGAGGTTGTTGGAAATGATGAAGAAGTTGATGATAATATTGAGGAAGAAGCAATGGAAGGAGAAAGAGATGGTGAAGATGATGATGAGGAAGAAGATGAGGAAGAAAGTGACAAGGAAAGTGGCAATGTGACCACTTCTCATGAGGGAAGTGGTGATGATGATAGCATGATGGAAGACTAGCAAGCCTTGGAGACTCCTACACTCCCATGGTTTGTCTATATCTCTTTGTATTTTATTTCATTTTGATCATTGTTGATTTAGTCCTAGCAACATCAAAGGACTCACACCTCGGTACCATTGAGGTGTTCTTTATCGTTCCCATTTGTAAAATCCAAAATGACAAAACTAGTTTCATGCATAGCATAGTGTGTGCATGAACTATACCCATCCTTGGACATTAGCAATAGTGTCTCACTCGGTTTGGGGAAGTTAATGCATACACAACGGGAGGTAATCCAAATTATCCTCTCCGTCATAACAAAAACCGTGCATCATGTAGTGTAGCTTAGTATAGAATTGCATTTAGTATAGAAATCATGCATCATCTTTGCATAATTTCCATCATTTTGGCCATTGAGGACAATGCCCATATTAGTGTGGGGATGGGAATTCTAACATTTAACTCTTATTCAAAAACCCATAAAAATTGAAAAATTTCAAAAATCATAAAAATTGAAAAAAATTTGAAAACCCAAAAACAAGTTCATTTCCTTTGTATATATTGTCTTGTATATATTGTGTTTGTTTTATCCTTGTTCACATTGATTGACTACGCCACATCCGAGACATGAGGATATTGAAGACCGCATGGTATGATCTTTCCAATCTCCTTTTTCCTCTTTATGTTAATGACTATGTGGCTTTATTTTGATTGATGCGGTAAAACAATGTGAATTTAGGACTTGCATTTAGTTTATATGGCATATTAGTTGGTAGAATCATATGCATTAGGATGTATATATGTTAGTTGCATCATGGCATGTAGTTTGCATGTTAGAAAAATTTTGTGAAACCGTCTATTTGGGAAGCTCGACAAGTGTATATAGGCCCTAGTAGATGCTTTTTATTCTTAAGACTTTGCTTGTTAGAATACTTGTAAAACACCCTAGGATGTGTCATGCTAGTATCCTTTGACCCATGGTTTAAGGCCTAGTCAAGAGTACCTTGTGGTGTGATAACTCCTTGGCTACCGTTTATTCCAAGGTGACCCTTGAAACCATGCATCCATCCATCAATCATCCATGTTCTACCATATATTCTTGTCATCAAAGGGAATGGGCACAAAAAGAAATCAATTTGAGTTCAATGAAATGAAAAGTGAAAGAAAGTTTGCAAAAATGCATCAAATGAAAAGAGGAGCAAAAATAGAACTCCTAAGCTTCAAATACAAGGCACCCTCGTTACTAATTGGGGTGACTTTGAAAATGTTCAAAAGAAATGCAAAAAGTTGTCAAGTGTTGAAATGCCAAAAATAAAAAAGAAATGGCAAGAAAGTGTTCTCAAATGTTATATGCCACAAGAAATTGGGGGGAAAACAAAAACAAAAGCAAACTCCCAAATGAAACTCAAATACTATCGATCCCTTTATCCATCGTATCCATTTTGTGCATCGTAGAGAGGGGACGACCCTTCTTCTTGTCTAGGCAAGAGGGGGAATTCCGCGATCCTCCAGTGTTTCTAACACCATAGGGAGTCTACTCTTGACAAAAGCATTTAACGATTGAGGACAAAGGTACCCTAGCTTGACACATTTTGGAGGGGTGGAGTGAGACCCGCTAATTGTCTCATATCGGCTATATTATTAGGATAGGTTAGTATTGGTCCTAGTCTTTGTCACCTCTTTACTCGGGACGAGCAAAGGTTCGGTTTGGGGATATTTGATGTGACCATAATTGGCGCATATTTAGCCCCCGAATTACCCTTGTTTCCATGCTTTTTAGTGCTTATTTGGGTCATTTCTTATCTTTAGTTCTTTGTTTTGCATATTCTTTGAGATTTTGATCCCTTGGTAGGAAAGGAGTAAGAATCTTGCATTTTCATGGCAAATCAAGACTAAATTGATCAAATTCAATGACCAAGCATCAAGGAGAGACAAGATTAGAAGGCCTTTGTACATATCATAGTAGAAGAGCAATGTTGAGAAAGGATCCTTGAGTCCCCAAGGAAATCCCCAAGGAATTTATGAAGAAAAGGGAAGAAAAAGAAGAAGTATCACGCTGGCTGACAATCCGAGCGGATTGTCAGCAATCCGCCCGTCCCGCCTATCCACAATCCGAGCGTCCCAGCTGGAATCCGCTCGGATTCCCCCTCAACAATCCGCCCGGATTCCCGTAATCCGCTCGGATTCCATCGACCAAATCCGGCCGTCCCGACCCTAATCCGCCCGGATTCCTTCACAGCGCGGGTTGTCTTCTTCAAGCTACGAAAAGAGAAGCCCTTCTCTCCAAAAATACCGGATTCTCCTTGCTCTACTTAAAAAGTGTAATTACTAGTTTAGCCCTTAGTTAACCCTAATGCATCCTCCCTAATTTTCACTATAAATACCCCATTAGTCTAATTAGAGGAGCATGTTCTTCTTATCAATAATTAGTGTAGTTAATATCAATCAAATCTCTCTTCAATATTGTAATCAAGTATTAATCAAGTTTTAATCCAAGTTTTAGTTCTTTAATCTCTCTTTTGTTCATCCTTTATTTTGGGTAATTGAAGATTATTTAGGTTACTATTGGGAGATTGACAACCTCTCAATCTAGCATTCAAGTACTTCTATTATTCTTGCTTTATTATTGGAATCATTAGTAGGTATAATCTCTTAATCCCTTTTTAATTATTGTTAATTACTTTCATTTATTCATCATGTTTCATATTGTTGGTATGATTGACAACCTTGCTAGCATGATCAACATGATAATGAGTGAGTAGTCTCTTAGCTAGGGTTAATGGGTGATTAGGGGAAACCAACATGGGGAATGATTCATGCTTAAATTAATATGCTTTCATATCTTATTTGCTTGCTTGTTTTGATCTCAACTCATGCACATGTTATATTTGATGAAATGCTAAGCCTATGAATCCTTGCATTTACTATCATCTCCTATCTTTTCAATGAGACTTGTAAGACATAACCTAACTCGAGTCTCATTAGACCATGCATGTTGTTGAGTAGGGAAGATTAAGTCGACTTGTAGGTGTTGTACAATCTAATCGATTCGGCTCCGGGACCCAAACTTTCCTAGGATTGTAAGATATAACCCAACTCAATCCATCACAATAATAATTGCTTGCTTATAATTTGAGAACATGTTTGTATGATCATATCCCATGATTCCCCTATGATCCCATGACACCCTAGTGCCTTTAATCAATTGTTTACACCCCTTTTTATTCATCTTGCTTGTTTATTTTCATTGTTATTCTAGTTTAGTAACCTTCTACATCAACCCAATTTGTGACACCCCATAGACACCACTAGTTACAACAGAAATCTCATTTCAACTCCCGTCCCTTGGGATCCGACCTTTACTTGCCTCTTTACTAATTGTAGAGTTGCTTGTTAAGCTATAAATTGTGTTTTGATTCGACCGTGACCAACGACCACATCTATTTATTTGTGAATACTAAACGGACCGATCAGTTCATTTGTTACAGGTTCCAAAATCGTCGCTCTGGTACCACTTTGTGACACCCCCAGATACCAAGGAGCGTTAACAAGACCTTGCCTAGCATATAAAGGCATCACCATCTCGGTTGCCCGAGGTAAGTAATCATCAAAAGTCGATAAAAGAACATTTAAAGTTATCTTACAAGTGATACAACCTGACTATTAAAACAAAAGGTGCAACTCGTCAAAGCTATATAACTACTTCTGACATTTCTCATGAGGACTTATCCCTGCCAGAACTCCTGCTACCATCCAAGAAAACATCTGCTAAGACTGACTGCTCACCATAAGGGATCACGGCAGACACAACAAAACAAACAAAAGACAAACCACACAAAGTCAGTAACTGAAGAGACACACTAACCACAGGCACACCAAGACAGAACAGAAACATACACACAAGCCACATCTCCTCCAATCAATCACCGTCACTGACTGTCTACTGGACTAGCCCTGCCAGTGGGGGACTGTAGCCGTACCCACCAAATCCCCGCTCATCATACCGAGCGATAAACCCTGTCCCATTAATGTCCTCATCCCCTCCCGTGGCTGGTTCCACGGAGGGCAAAACTAGGGCGTGAAACCACTCCCGCAAGTGACTCCACTCAGCCGAGGACGCAACTCGAGAACCATAGACAATCAGTCACAAACAGCTGTATCACAACAACGACAACCACAACGAAAACAACAACAACCATAGCAACGACAACAACAATTAACAACAACCAACACTTTAACAACCAACAGAGACTAAGTAGGCGAACCTACCTTTAACCAAAAGTAGCGATTCCTCGATCAACCATACGACATCAACCAAGCAAGCAATCCCTATAGAAACATTATACAAGCCTATTACTACCAATACAGCCCTACAAGGAACAACAAAGATAAAGATGATGACGACGACGTACCTACGCATCTCACAACGGCGTTAAGACCGCTACCCGACTCAAGCAACCCAACCTCAAAGCACTAGCATCCTCAAAGGCTCCCATGGAAGGTATTTGGTGAAGGGAAAGGAGGGAGGCGACCTATAGATCTGAAAGAAGGAGGCGGAAATGATTTGCAATTTTAACAAAACACGATTATAAACTCTCGCTGAAAAGACGCTACTCGATCGAGTAACCCACTTACTCAATCGAGTGGCCCATACTCGATCGAGTACCCTAGCTACTCGATCGAGTAGCCTCTACTCTATCGAGTACCACTCACTTCTAAAGGCAATCATGGCACAAGGTAACTTTGGCGCGCATCACTAAGGGCTATTACCTGCCCCCAAGGTTGGTCAATGTTGGTCAACGGGTCCCTAAAAGGACGGGTATTACATAGGATGACATGTCTAGTGATATGAGGAATGTGTTGCCCTAAGCCTATATACAAATTGTATCCATGTTTAAGTTAGATTTCATTAGTAAGAAATAAATGCGCAAGTAATGAATCTAAATTAATTTGAAGATTGTTGTTATTCATTTATCCACCAATCGATGTTCTGTTGAGAAAAATACTTGTCTTATGTTACAATGTGTATCACGTGTTCTTGTGAGGTTACAATAAATGGTTTAATTATTTCCATTGTTTGATATTCCAAACTTCGAGGACGAAGTTTATTTTTAGGGGGGAGGAATGTAATACTACGAGTGTTTTGAGTTATTATTTGTATACCTGTGATAAGATTGATGTGGTTGATAATTGTAAAATGCATAATTGTGTGGGATGGTGCTTAGTTATGAGGATGTTTATAAGAGTTGTGGTAGTAGTTGTGAGCGAACTTCGGGACGAAGTTCATTTTAAGGGGGGGAAGACTGTAATACCCCGTATTTTGATCATAATTTATGATAATAATTTATGTAATTTAATAATTATTTAACGGCATTTCTAATAATAATTACAAGTAAGACGTTAATTAAATAATAAATTAAGTATCCATGTCGGGAATTGGGCTTAGCTAATAATTGAGCTTTGGGCCGTGTGACACAAATTGGAGGATCGGTTTTATTGGCCTTATACATACACTACTACAAATCCAGGCAACTACAACGCCCCTTTAACAACGATTATTCACGAAAATCACAATAGACGTTGCAGAATGTATGGCGCGAATTTTACTAAAATTAATTACAACGGGTATGGTTATAACAACCGTTGTTATAAGTTTTAACAACGGGTCACACATGCATAACCGTTGTTAATAATTTGGCGCAAAATTGACGCAAAGTTAGTGAAAAGTAATCACAACGGTTACTTTTGAAACCCGTTGTTAAAACTTATTTGACAACGGTTGTTGTTTTACAACCGTTGTTAAAACGTTTTAACAACGGGTTTTGTTTAATAACCGTTGTCAATACCTTCCATACTATAAACCACACAAACACAAATCAGCTACAGCCACAAAACACAAACCTTAATACACAAACACAAACACAGCAGACAAACACAAACACAAACACAAACACAAACACAAACACAAACACAAACACAAACACAAACACAAACACAAACACAAACACAAACACAAACACAAACACAAACACAAACACAAACACAAACACAAACACAAACACAAACACAAACACAAACACAAAACACACACTTTCTCATCGTCTCTTTCTCTCTTTCTCATCGTTGCTTTATCTTCTCGCCGTCACGGTTGATTTCATCGTCTTTTACTTTCTCTATTTATCAGGTAAATCTCGCCGTCACTGTTGTTTTCATCGTCTTTCATCGTCATTATTTTTGTTTTCTAATTATTTCATTTGCATGTATGTGTTTTTATCGACCATTATGTTATTTCTTTAAGTATTATTCGCTTAATTAACTAGTAAAACAAATTAAATAAACTAAAACAAAGAAGAAGCAAGATGATAGAGAGGAATGCATGATAAACATAATTAATATATATATATATATATATATATATATATATATATATATATATATATATATATATATATATATATATATATATATATATATATATATATATATATACATAAATTAAAAAAAATTACATTAATAAAAATGCAATTCTTATATTTTCATAGAGAGTCTTATTCTCTTCTATGATATCCGTCCTCTCCTCCTTGGCTATTTGAAGGTTCCGTTCAGCAGTTGCTATATCGTCATATAGCCGCAATCGCCTCTTTCTCTGTCAAGCCATCTTTTTTGGCGTCCTTCAAGATGCGGATCGAGCATCCACAAGGTAGCTCCTGAAACTTTCCTCAATGTGGAGCAACCGGCGGATGAAACTGTTGTTGTTCTCGATCATAGTAAGAGTCTTAAGGATGATATCATTCATTTTGTTGATGGAGTTTGGAGTTTGTTTGAAAGATTAATTAGGGTTTATTTGGAGTTTGTTTTAGCAGTTAGGGTTTGGAGATGTATAGTGAGATAATGGAATGTTAGTTGAGATAATGCATGTATTTATACTAAGCAATGTGTGGTTTGAGTTGTTTTTTAATTAATATATATGTTAGGAAGTTGTGCCATAATCATCATCACATCTCTCTCTGCTGCTTCAAATCTTATTACTAACCCTTCTCATTCCATATTGTCCATTCATATGCACAGGGATGTCAGTAATAATGCATGCATCGGAATTATAGCGAGCCATAATTATGCATGCATATAGTAATATTTAATTTAATTTTTATTTTTATTTTTTAAAAACAAACAACAACGGTTATTTATAAACAACCCGTTGTCTTTAGTTATAACAACGGTTTTGTATATTACAACCTGTTGTTATAACTTTCCCCCCAAAATTGAGTCACACTTTCCACAACGGGTTTTTATACTTAAAACCGTTGTTAATAGTTTTAACAACGGGTTCCTTAAGAAAACCAACCGTTGTTAAAACCTTTTACAACGGACGCATTAACAACGTCCGCTTTTTTATATAACAACGGTTTTTAACCGTTGTTATAGCCTGTATCTGTCGTAGTGATAAGTGATCGAGATTTGTATCGGGAATTAATAATAATGATATGGACAAAATAATATGTGAAGGTAATAATAATTATATCAATAATTATCCTAATAATAATAGTGTATGCCAATAATAAAATTAGTAAAGATATATGAGGAAATCCTACTTATGGTAAGACTAATATATTATAATAATAATATATATAATTTGTAATGGTAATAATAATAATAATGGCAATTCCTATAATAATTAGAATAAGATAATTGTACTAGTTTCCTAATTGGCCTCATATACTATCTAATCTTAGACTATAAATACCATAGTTGTTGGAGTTAGTGTCCTCCACAATAGTGCGTTAACATAATAAATCTCATTAATAGAATATCATCAGATATTTAACTATTTGATCCTCGTCAGTTGATTAACGTAAATCGATAACGGTTGGCTGACTAGAGTTTGACGTTATTGTCGTGAGACGGCGGTGATCAACTGACCCCTTTCGGTCACACCTAAAGGAACGAACCCAAATTGATAACTAATTAATTGTATGAGATACAATTCATTTAGTCCCTTGATTTATAGATTAAGAGGTTAGTCGATTATTGTTAGAGAGATTTCGAGTTGCGAACTCGAGGAGCGGCAGTTATTATTTAATTATGCGATAATTAAATAATAAGTTTTGGGAAACGGGTTTTAGTTAATTAACTGTTAATTTACTAAAATTGTACTAATTGATTAATGTGATTAATATTAGTACGTAAATAATATGTGTAGTGGTACACGTATATTTACGGAGTGAATTGGACGAATTTATTATGGAAGCATTTAAACATGATACGATGTTTAAAATGAAAATTACACGGATTTGTGCGACAAATATAAAAACCAACATGGACCCGTATATGGTCATGTGGACCGTGTAAAATAAGTGTGATGGATGATTACTTACATAATCAATTTACCTTATTTTGTATACTACCATAATATAAGTCTTATACTACATTTTGCATGTGATGTAAGATAAAAATTATAAGACAAAATTGTCCACAAAAGACTCCTTCCACCCGCCACTTCCTTTCCCATTTCTACACTCTATATATTATTCACTTGTTCACTCCATCCTTCTTACACAATTCATCATACTTTGCATGTGAACAAAGCTCTTCCTTCTCTCTACAATAATTCCTCTCTAGTATACTATTATTACTAAGAATAGTTAGTAATATTACTAGTATTATTTTCAAGGGCACATATTAATAAGTTACTAGTTCTTACTTATTAATATTATTTGGGTTGTTCTTGGGTGCTACTTGGAGGAGACTTTCTAATTGAAGGTTATACAAGGAGGATCATCCACATATATTTAGCTCAAGAACAAATTAGTAAGGAGAACTAATTTGTGCCCATTTTACCTTATAATCAATGTAAGGAAATTGTTTTTCCTTATACTTTGTTTTTATGCTTTTATATTAGCATGCATGTTACATAGATCACATTAACATCAATTTATGAGATAAATTTATTTTATTAGAGAGTCTAATATGGATCTATGATCTTTCAAGTGGTATCAGAGCATAGGCTTGTAATTTGCATGTTGATTTTAAGCATTTTTATGAATTATGAGATAATTAGTAAAAACTCAAAAATTGTGTTAGAAGAGGTTTTGGCACGAAATTTTTGGGACATGCATACCTACTGATCTCAAAAGGTTTGTGGAATTTTTTGGTGATTTTTCAAGTAATTTTGCTAATTTTAATGTTTTTTGGTAGAAAACCGAGTCAAAATGTCGCATTTTAGTGAAAAATTGACTAAAATTAGTTAAATGTTGATTCGGTGCATGGCCTTTTTATGGCATTTCATGCATGTTTTCTACTGATTGTATGCAAAAGGTTGAAGGTTGGTTCGAAATTTTTGCATGTTTATTGATTTTTTGAGTAAAAAGTCGATAAAAGTCCAATTAATTAATCATAATTTCGAAATTTTTGATTCTGCCCATGATAAATTTATGTACATTTAGAAATATTATTTAAATGTCAAAAGTGATTTTGCATGTGTGTTTTCACTTTGTTTTGATGATTTATTGGTTTTAGTGGTTAAAAACCGATAAATATCGATCTTTTTCTTCACAAAATTTATCCGAAATTTTTGGGCAATTTTTATGACTTTTTGGTGTTCTTGGGAGTGTTCCAGAATACTAAAAATTTTTGTTTCAATTGTTTGGGTAATTTTTCAATTATTTTGGATTTTTACTTAAATATTATGATTTTTCCGATTTAATTAGCAAATTATCACCAAACCAAACTAATAATTTGTCATAAAATTAGTGAAGACTAATTTTGAGGTTCAAAACAGTTTGGACTATTAGTTTGGACTTAAATGAGATTTAAGAGTTAATTATTGATTTTTACATGTTAAAAATCGATTAAATCCACAAAACCGAGATGGATACCAATGAATGATAGGTAGGGCGATTTTGGCATCATATTTACAGCATTTTAAGCATATTTATTTAAGTTGAATGAATGATTGTCATTTATTTAAAGTATTTATCTTTTGTACCTAGTATGGCCTAGTTAATTTTTAATCGTTATTACCCGAAATGAATGGGAATATCGATTTGTTTGTAATTAAATACGATCTCGTATCGTCGGTTTGTAATTAATTAATAGTTTTATTCATTTTATTAATTAATGTATAATAGGAATAGCTATGTAATTCATTTGTAATAGTTATTTTACCGGCGTTTCCAAAAGACGGATTACAACGAAACGGAGTCTATTTTTGGAAGGTGTTCCAAATCCCACAAGGAAGAGCCACTTAAGGAATGAAGAGGCAAGGGACCAAGGAGTTGGTTTCTGAAATGTAATAGACTAGTTTTTTATTAACTAGGAGGCCATACTAGGATTTATTCATATGCTTACATGTTTGCTTGTTTTATTTTCGCGCATGCCAAAATCGCCATTCACATGCATTTTATTTTTCGTGGTTGTCAATTCACGTCATTTACATTCGCTGAATTAATTCACTTATAAGGAATTTATGACTAAATTGACAAGATCTCTCACATAACTAAAATTGAGATTAGCCTTACCAATTAGTAACACCTATGAATCTCTTGTTCATTAGAGCCACGCTCGCCCTAGCGGGGTGTTCTCTTTTTACCTTGGGTAAGTAGGGTGGTAAGCGGTTATCACACGCCAAAATTGGTTGGACTCAACGGGATATAAGACGGTCTTGTGTTCGGGGCTAGTAGATAAATTTGAGGAAATTTGTCGACCAAGAGTTCTAGAGGTAGAATTAGTCAACGTGACTTACCGAATTTACGCAATTATGGGATGTTTCGCCCAAGCGATGCTCATTTTTGTTTAATATTTGGGTCTTGGAATCATTTATATAATTTAGTGGGAGGTCATTATATAAATGCTAAAACTTGCTAAACATGTTTTTACAAGTAATTTTAAAACAATGAATGTTAATTTCCCTTTTTTGTTGTAGCATTTTAATTCGCAATGGCAACTTCATCAACTCCATCGACTACTTCACTAGGCAAAGATTCATGGCTAAGGTCCGTAATGGACAAATGTATTTTAAAAGATGACGGTAGTAACTTTCTTGAATGGGAATCCAACATCAAAAGTGCCGCGTTGTCCGACAATGTGCTCACTTACTTAACCGATGCTCCTCCTATCGAGCCCGGTGCAAGAGCTTCATCGGCGGTGCGGACCGCCTATGATGACTATGTGAGGATGTTGAATGATATCAAGAATGTGTTGATATGGTCAATATCGCCAAAGCTCAAGCCATCATGCATTTCTTTAAATGCTTACGAGATATTCACTCGTATGATCACTATGTTTTCACAAACACCTAAAGTCCGTCAATACGATGCGGCGGCACGCTTCTTTGAAGCTAAGCTTGAGAGGGGCCAAAAGGTTGGTCCCCATGTCCTTCAAATGGTCGAATATGTTGACATCCTAGAGCGTCTAGGGTGTAAGATTCCTAAAACTCTTGTGGTGGATCGTATCCTTCACTCACTTCCCACCAAGTTTGCCCACTTTAGGGTACACTACAACATGAATGGTATGGATAAGAGTTACCATGAAATTCATGCACTCCTCACCCAAGCGGAGAGGGATATGGAGGCTAGTGGGAGTGAAAAGGGAGATGTTTTAACCATGAAGTTAAAGAACATGTCTCTTGGAATCAAGAAAGGAAAAAGGAAACAAAAGTCCCAATTCAAGAAATCGTCAAAGAAAATTGACAAGGGAAAGGGGAAGGCCGTTGTGAATGGCAATCCCAAGGCAAAAAGTGTCAAGCTCTCCGAGGCCGAATGTTTCCATTGTAATGGGAAGGGGCATTATAGGAGGAGTTGTCCCAAATACTTGGAGGATCTCAAGGAAGGGCGTGTGACGCCTATTGGTATGATTTCCTCTCTCTATGTGATAGACGTTAATTATGCTTGTACTTCCACTTGGGTACTTGATACCGGATGTGGCTCTCACCTTTGTAACCATTTGCAGGGTATAAGGGACGTGCAAGCACTAGCAAAAGGTGATGTGGATCTCCGCATGGGCAATGGAGCTAGAGTAGCCGCCGTTGCCGTAGGGACCTATGTGCTCACTTTAGCTAGTGGTTTAGAGTTGTATTTAAATAAGTGTTATTTTGTACCAACTTTAACTAAGAACATCATCTCCATTTCCGCGTTAGACGCGGAAGGCTTTTGTTTTATGATCAAGGACAAGTGTTGTACTTTCTCTTTAAATGATGTGGTTTATGGCAAGGCCATTTCAATTGGAGGCATTTATGTTTTAAATGATGTTAATGACGTTTATCATATGGAAACTAAAAAGCTCAAAAAGGGTGATCCAAACGAATCCTACCTTTGGCATTGTCGTTTAGGCCACATAAACGAAAGACGCATTAAGAGACTTGCTTCATCAAAAGTGCTCAAACCATTTGGTTTCGAATCTTATGGTACATGCGAGTCTTGCCTTTTAGGCAAGATGACTCGTGCACCTTTTTGCGGGAAAAGGGACACGAGCTAGTGAGGTTTTGGCTCTCATACACACGGATGTGTGTGGACCATTAACCATCACCGCTAGAGGAGGTTTTCACTACTTCATTACTTTTTACTGATGACTTAAGTAGATATGGGTATGTCTACTTAATGAAGAACAAAAGTGAAGCCTTTGACAAGTTCAAAGAGTTTCAAAAGGAAGTAGAGAACCAATTGGATAAAAAGATAAAGACTCTACGGTCCGACCGTGGTGGTGAGTATCTAAATATTGAATTTGATTCACACCTAAAAGATTGTGGTATAGTATCACAATGGACTCCTCCCGGCACACCGCAATTAAATGGTGTGGCCGAAAGGAGAAACCGAACTTTACTTGATATGGTTCGGTCAATGATGAGTCTAATTGAGCTTCCTAGTTCATTTTGGGGTTTTGCCCTCTTGTCTGCAGTATTTTCACTAAATCGAAGCCCGACTAAAGCGGCCGATAAGACTCCATATGAGATATGGACGGGGAAAGTCCCTCATTTGTCATTCATGCGTATTTGGGGTTGCGAAGCGTACGTTAAGATCAAGTCTGACAATAAGCTTGCACCTAGGTCTGACAAATGTCTTTTTGTAGGATATCCAAGGGAAACACGTGGCTATTACTTCTACAATAAACACGAGAACAAAGTGTTTGTGGCTCGTGATCTTTGTCTTCCTAGAAAAGGAATTTATTTCTAGGAGACAGAGTGGGAGAAAATTTGAGCTTGAAGAAGTTCGAGAGCCACAAACCGAGAATGAGGTAGAGGAGAACGTGGAGGAAAACATTCCCTCTTCCTCTGAAACGGTAATTATTCCTAGAAAGTCAAGTAGGATTTCTAATCCACCGATCGATACCTTGGTAACATCGAAGAGGATGGTGTTTTGTTACTTCTTGAAAGTAATGAACCCACTACCTACAAATCGGCCATGTCTAGTCCCGACTCCTCGCTTTGGCTAGAAGCCATGCGGTCCGAAATGGATTCCATGTACGAGAACCAAGTATGGGACTTGGTGGATTTACCTGAGGGAGTGCGACCTCTTCAGTGTAAATGGATATACAAAATTAAACTCGGCGTGGATAAACATGTGGATGTTTACAAAGCTAGATTGGTGGCAAAAGGTTTCACCCAAGTTCATGGCTTACACTATGACGAAACCTTCGCTCCAGTCGCTATGCTAAGGTCCATTAGAATAATCTTAGCGGTTGCCGCATTTCATGATTATGAGATTTGGCAAATGGATGTCAAAACCGCCTTTTTGAATGGGATTCTAGAAGAAGAGGTGTACATGATACAACCCGAAGGTTTTGTGGATACATCTAACCCTAAGAAGGTGTGTAAGCTCAAGAAGTCCATCTATGGTCTTAAGCAGGCATCTAGGAGTTGGAACCATCGCTTTGATCATGTCATTAAACAATACGGATTCACTAGAAGTGTGGAAGAACCGTGTTTATACATGAAGTTTAGTGGGAGTAAGGTTGTATTCCTTGTCCTATATGTGGATGACATATTGCTCATTGGGAATGACATTCCATCGCTCACTTCCGTTAAGGAGTGGCTAGGGAAACACTTCCAAATGAAGGACTTGGGAGAGGCACAACGAATCTTAGGTATCCGGATCTATAGGGATAGGTCCAAGAGGATACTAGCATTGAGTCAAGAAGCTTATATTGACAAAGTTCTTGACCGGTTCAATATGAAAGACTCCAAGAGAGGATTTCTACCTATGGGCCAAGGGATTACTTTGAGCAAGTCACGGTCTCCCTCTACCCCTAAGGAAATTGAACACATGAAGACCGTCCCTTATGCTTCCGCTGTTGGGTCTATCATGTATGCTATGATTTGCACTCGTCCCGACGTTGCGTATGCCTTGAGCATGACAAGTCGGTATCAAGCCAAGCCTGGTGAGAGTCACTGGATAGCCGTAAAGAACATCCTTAAGTACTTGAGAAGAACTAAGGATTCGTTCTTAGTGTTTGGAGGAGAAACTGAGTTGTGTGTAAGAGGTTACACAGACGCAAGTTTCCAAACCGATCGGGATGACATGAAATCCCAATCCGGCTACGTGTTTATGCTAAATGGAGGAGCTGTTTGCTGGAAGAGCTTCAAGCAAAGTGTTACTGCGGATTCTACAACAGAGGTTGAGTACCTTGCGGCGTCCGAGGTCGCGAAGGAAGTTGTTTGGATTAGGCAATTCATGGAGGGGCTAGGAGTAGTCCATTCCGCCAAAGATCCTATCACTCTATATTGTGATAACAATGGAGCTATTTTTCAAGCCAAAGAGCCTAAGTCTAGTAACAAATCTAGACACATTGAAAGGAAATACCATGTAATTAGAGATTATGTGGAAAGGAAGGAAATTGACATTTGTAAGGTTGGGATGGATGACAACATTGTCGATCCTTTAACCAAGCCTTTATCAAAGGCCAAGCATGATGGTCATGTCGTCTCTATGGGATTGAGACGAGTACCAGATTTTCTTTAGATTATGGATATGTAATAATTGGATAGTGTATCTTTTATTATATATATGATAATCACATTCATTGTTTTCGTATTCATTCTTTTATGAATTTTTATTTAGTGTGACTAAATTTTAATACCTTGTTTATCCGAATAAGTTGTGGAGACAATGTTGAACACTATTCAAGTGTATAAGATGAACATTGTATTTTGTCCCTAGTCACTTAATGAGGTGACGTCTCGGAGTGACTAGATTGTGAGTCGATTGATGGTTGTTCAACACCATAAGGTCATATATGATGACTGGTCGATTACATAGGCGGAGTGTGTGACACTTTGCCGGACAGTGACCATTTAGAGAGTCCCTAAGTTCTATTATAGACGCCTGGTCGTGGCGGGGATCTCTAAGATGTTCTAATGAGTCGATTCTTTTGATTGGAGACTATTATCCGAGCAGGTGCGTTTCCGAGTGACTTTGGTTTTTGTCTAGGTCGTGCCGTGAAAGGAGGCCAAAAGGGCATTTACTAGGTCATGGTGAGTTGTATTGTGCAATAGGATAGATAGGGCATACGGGAATTGTCCACCCACGTTGGGTAACTATATCTCAAGGCCACTCGAGGAGTTAATGACTACAAATGCGTGGCCACGCTCTGAAGTAATCTGTGAGAGATTTTTCCGGTCAGGTAGTCACACTCCCGATCGAGAAAACCACTCGCGATGTGTTCATGTGCAAGTGCGACTGTAAGACACCTTGCATTGAGTGGGAGATTAAAACGGACAAGAGAATTGGTAGCGCACACCTTGTGTCGGACAAGTGGGAGATTGTTGGAGTTAGTGTCCTCCACAATAGTGCGTTAACATAATAAATCTCATTAATAGAATATCATCAGATATTTAACTATTTGATCCTCGTCAGTTGATTAACGTAAATCGATAACGGTTGGCTGACTAGAGTTTGACGTTATTGTCGTGAGACGGCGGTGATCAACTGACCCCTTTCGGTCACACCTAAAGGAACGAACCCAAATTGATAACTAATTAATTGTATGAGATACAATTCATTTAGTCCCTTGATTTATAGATTAAGAGGTTAGTCGATTATTGTTAGAGAGATTTCGAGTTGCGAACTCGAGGAGCGGCAGTTATTATTTAATTATGCGATAATTAAATAATAAGTTTTGGGAAACGGGTTTTAGTTAATTAACTGTTAATTTACTAAAATTGTACTAATTGATTAATGTGATTAATATTAGTACGTAAATAATATGTGTAGTGGTACACGTATATTTACGGAGTGAATTGAACGAATTTATTATGGAAGCATTTAAACATGATACGATGTTTAAAATGAAAATTACACGGATTTGTGCGACAAATATAAAAACCAACATGGACCCGTATATGGTCATGTGGACCGTGTAAAATAAGTGTGATGGATGATTACTTACATAATCAATTTACCTTATTTTGTATACTACCATAATATAAGTCTTATACTACATTTTGCATGTGATGTAAGATAAAAATTATAAGACAAAATTGTCCACAAAAGACTCCTTCCACCCGCCACTTCCTTTCCCATTTCTACACTCTATATATTATTCACTTGTTCACTCCATCCTTCTTACACAATTCATCATACTTTGCATGTGAACAAAGCTCTTCCTTCTCTCTACAATAATTCCTCTCTAGTATACTATTATTACTAAGAATAGTTAGTAATATTACTAGTATTATTTTCAAGGGCACATATTAATAAGTTACTAGTTCTTACTTATTAATATTATTTGGGTTGTTCTTGGGTGCTACTTGGAGGAGACTTTCTAATTGAAGGTTATACAAGGAGGATCATCCACATATATTTAGCTCAAGAACAAATTAGTAAGGAGAACTAATTTGTGCCCATTTTACCTTATAATCAATGTAAGGAAATTGTTTTTCCTTATACTTTGTTTTTATGCTTTTATATTAGCATGCATGTTACATAGATCACATTAACATCAATTTATGAGATAAATTTATTTTATTAGAGAGTCTAATATGGATCTATGATCTTTCAATAGTAATTCTGAAAAACAATTCATAAAATAGAAGAAGGAGCTTTTGGAGACGGAAGAACAATTTAACGATAAAAGGTAAAACCGTCTTAAACTTCATTGATTTCGTTTTATAGCTTATAACCATAATAACGTTTGACCTCCGTGTAACACCTATAGACCACTATACGACTCGTGGCCTTGACCTAGGACAACCTTGGACCACCGTGCCTCTAACGTGACCCTTCCTTGACCGATATTGACTGTGTAGGGTGGTTGATGGGGCGGTTTTTGTGGCATAGGCGGGTTGTAGCTGTGTGATTGTTACCGCGAGTTGGACCCTTGTTTGGGCATATCGTGACCTGGTAATGGTGGGGTTGTGTTGGGGTGGCCTATTCGACCACAGTGGAGGTGTCGGGGTGGTGTCAGCTGGTGGTTTGTGGCGGTGGTGGCGGTGAAATAGGGGAAAACAGAGGAGTTGTCGAGGCTGTCTTAAGACGGACAATGTGGCCGCATTAGTGACTGTACCGGGGAAAGGGGACCACCCCTAGAGTCACCGTGAGACAGTGGTGTCAATAGTGGTGGCCAAAGGTGGTAATTGTGGCTGGGGTGGTGTTGGCGAGAGGTTCTTTACACGGTGTTTGTGTATGTCGGGTTTTCGGTAATTGGTTTTGTTCGTGATTTTTGTTGCTAGGGCGTGAGGTTGTGAGTGGTAGGGGACGGTTGGGCTGGTGGTTGGAGGTCATTAGGAGTCTGGTAGTGCGGGCTAGGTTGTGGAAGTCTTGGGTGGAGCTGATGGTGGCTAGGGGAGTCGTGAAGGACGGGTTTTGGGGGAGTGTTGGACTCGGTTTAGCCTTGTTAATATGGGTATGTATGGTTGGGTGTTTCAAGGTTTGTTATGGGTTTTTGGGTATTTGCTTTATGTGTTTGGGTTTTATTTATTTGAGTCGGGTTTTTAAGTTGAATCGGGTTTTTAATTGATACCGGTTTTAATATCGTAACCCTTTAATAATTATAATAAATAATTAATTTTATAATAAAAGGAATAAACAAATATCGGATGTGAATTATATTTCATTGGGTTATGCTTTGGTTATTGGTTATTCATAACATAATTATTGGATACCTCAGACTCGTTCTGGGATGATTATTATTATCGGCATGACATTTGCATTGGATACCTCAGTTTTATACAGGGATGGTGGATACCTCAGTTTTAAACTGGGATGGTGAATACCTGACCTTCGGTTGGGATGGTGAATACTTCAACTTCGGCTGGAATGATGAATATCCCGGGCCAGGGATTGGCGGGATGAATTGGTGTTTCGGGTGATGAGCTCAGCTGTATTGGCATTGTGTATCATATCATTTCACTTTGACTTGTTGTTTGTTATTTCTACTCAACCTCTTGGTTGATAGTGTATTCGTGAACACCTGTGATGAACCATAACGGGGAGCAGATTTGACAGGTGCTAAAGATTAGCTGACTTGGGAGCTATGGGAAGCGTGAGGACTTAGCCAGTCTACCTAGAAGTCTAGACCACGTAGAATATTTTATCACTTTATTTATTTCCGCTGCGAGTTGTAATTATTTTATATTAAGTTTTAGTTGGTTAAGTTGTAATAAACATGTAATCGCTAAGTTTTAATTTAAAGTACTTTGGTGAGTTGGACTTTGTTATTCACCGCCTCGGGAAACCGAGATGGT
Organism: Silene latifolia; assembly: GCF_048544455.1. NCBI lineage: Eukaryota > Viridiplantae > Streptophyta > Magnoliopsida > Caryophyllales > Caryophyllaceae > Silene > Silene latifolia. The sequence goes on along the minus strand of NC_133526.1, from coordinate 73,460,713 downwards.
AACAGTCTTATTTATTTGGGAATGTCTAGTTAAAGGCTCCTGAATAAATGGGGGTGTTACATGTTTATCATTGTGTCAATTTCGGTTTACATTGTAATTTTGGGAGTTGGTATTTTGGAGAAGGAGAATGAAAAAAGTCGAAAAGTGAAGAAGAAAAAAAATTAGTCGAGAAGAAAAAAAAAGGAAAAAAAAAGATTGAAAAGAAAAACAGAAAAAAAGAAGAAGAGTTGAAAAGAAAAAAAAAAGAATTACTCCCATGTTTTATTCTTATTTGATGGGGAGTTGTGCTTGAGGATGTATAGGCTAATGGCATATTTTTGACAACACATTTGGTTTAGTAAGTCGTATGCCAAAGCATTGGTATTTGTGCTTAGTATTTAGATGGTTGTGAAGCGGAATGTTGTCATTTGGCTTTGTTTAGGTTGCTAGCTTGGCTATTACCTCCACATATCCAAAAATATTTTGCCCCTTCTTAACCATTACCTCACTTTCCAAATCTTTGTAAGCCCTCGGCATGTAACAGGACCTTGTATGGATATAATGTATGTGTACGGTAGCTAGAATTGTCTATCATACTAGATTGCATGCATGCTTATGTGGGTCGTAGTTAGGTGAGCGACTTTTTATTCTTTTGTCTTACATATACTTGCTTACCCCTGGCTACATGAGAGAAGAGTGGCCCGTGAGAGTCCATTTTTAAAGGTCTTGCAAGGTCGACGGTTCAGCTTTATTATAAACATCTTATAACTCGTTTGCATTTGACAGTTTTTGCAATAAGTGTTAGTTTGCTTGCATTAAATTGGTTTAAGTGGATGATTTGTAGCTAGCTCTGAGTTTAACTCCATTCCACTAGGTTCTTAGTTGCATATAGTTTGCTTGGGGACAAGCAAAGGTTTGGTTTGGGGAAGTTTATGCGTGCTATTTATAGAGACTCTTTGCGCTTATTTTGCACGCATTTCTATGTGGTTCCCGTAGTTTTAGGCTACGAAATGCCCCCAATAGTCTACTCTGGTTTGTTTAGCTTTAATTGCAGGAATGGACCCAGAAGGAGCAAAACTGAGCTTGGAACCTTCCCTTTAGCTTGCATTTAGGAGATGGATGGAATTGGAGCGAGAATACTTATGCCTTGGGATACGTGAAGACGTCTTGGAAGCAAATTAACGTCTTATGGTTGATTCAATGGTAGTTAACTCGATCGAGAGCTTTGCTGGCTTGATTGCTCGATCGAGTCCTTTTTTATGGTGAAGATTCCTCGATCGAACATAGCAGGATTTATGGGGTTCCTCGATCGAGTAGATTCCATGCTCGATCGAGAGGTTTTTGCTGGAAGTTGATCGATCGAGGAGTTTCAATATGCTCGATCGAGTACTCTGTGATATGACGCAAGATTCCTTTGCATAAACTTATTTACTTAATATCTTAGTATTCGTATTGAGGTTAAAAAATAGCTCTCTTATAAAAGGAGAGACCTAATTAGGTATAGGCATCTTTAATCAGTCATTAATTTCAGAACCCTTTTATCATTCAGTTTTTAGTTTTTCAGACTCTTGTTCGACGCTTGCTTCGCTATTTCTCGGAACTCGATTTGTGTAGTTCCTTTCTCTCTGTAATTCATATTATAATTCCTTTTTGCAAACATTTAATTCTCTTGTCTCTTGAATGTTGTAGCTTATTAGATTTAATATTTAGTTTATGCAATTTCTGTTAATTCATCTTTATACCATGTTTAATATAGTTCTCTCTATCGTTATTTGTTTTATCACCGTTATGAGTAGCTAAATTCCTATTGCTAGGATTAGGGGAGCCATGATAGTAAAACAATGAAGCTAAAACTAGTTTAGGTGGTTTTAGTGTGAGAATTATTTTATACCAATATAACAATAATTATTTGTTTAAGTGCACGCAACTACTTTAATTAATCCGGTTAAATTCAGACCTAGATCGGAAGATTGGAATGAAAAGACCTCTTATAAACAATAGACTACCCTAACCATTGCGAAAGCTATTTAGGAAGAAACTAGGGTGGATAGCGGACCAAAACGACCATTCCACTACCCTTCTCACTATAGACAGACTGACCTTACCTTTAGCTGAATTTCGTAATATCATGGTGAACCGACATCCTAGCATCTTTCTCTATATTTGATCACACTCTTTTTCGTACATGACAGTTTTAATTATTATTTCTTTTATTGCTTTTAATATAGTTCATTAGTTTAGTTAAATCAAATCAACCAAAAACCCCCAATTTGTGATCGTAGACAGACTAGATAACAAGTAGATAATGACCGCCTCCCTGTGGATACAATACCCTGCTTTCCTCTACTGCATAAGTTTAGGGCGGTTAGGTTTTATTTTCGATAGCCTTGAGCTTTTGTTGAGCCTCTAATCTTTTTTCATTGAGAGCCTCTAACTCTGCTAACCGCAATTTGTCATTTCCATCTTCTATAAGTCTCCCCTGAATAGCAATGTGTAAGGATGGGATATGCAACTCTAATGACAACATGGCATCCACCCCATACACCAAAGCATACACGATACGCCCACAATGTCTCACCAATTCTTTCATGCCAGTCTCGCTTTGACTTTGGTACTACTTTCTTCAGAAAGTTGCAAAAGGTCTTGTTGAAGGCTTCAGCCAAACCATTTGCAGAACCGTAGTACATTGATGACTTGTATTGTTTGAACTTGAATTTCTCTCCTAGACTTGTCATTAGATGGTTGAAGAACTGTTTCCCGTTGTCAGTTGTGATACGTTGAGGTACACTATATCTGTATACGATCTGGGTTGGAATAAAGTCCACAAAATTTTCTTTTTTCACCTCTCGTAGTGTGATGACTTTTGCCCATTGTGAGAAGTAGTCAGTGTCGGCGAGAATATACTCGTGTCCATTTGAGTAAGAGGTTCCACAACATCAAGTCCTAAAGCTTCAAAGGGCCATGAAGAAACATTTGGGTGTAACGTCTTCGGCGTTTGGTGTATGAAGTTTGGGTAGAACTAACAAGGATCACAATTTTTCGCGAAGTCCATACAATCTTGCACCATGGTTGGCCAGTAATACCCCATTCTCTTTACACTATCATGAAGTTTAGGCCCAGTTTAATGAGCGCCACAAATACTAGAGTGAGCTTCATGCATTGCTTCATCAGCTTCTTCCTTGCTTAGACACCTCAACCATTGCTGTAGTACCTCGTAAAAGGCGTGGTTAGTGGTTAGTGAAACGGTGGAAATGTTAAAATGTATTTTATATATTATATTAAATTGAGAATTAGATCGTGAGACGGGAATAAATAATAAAATATAAAATGAGTCGGGATGATGGTGTTAGGCGTGTAAATAATAAAGAAAGGGAGTAATTTAATAAATAAAGGTAGTATGTAATAATAATAATAATAATAATAATAATAATAATAATAATAATAATAATAATAATAATAATAATAATAATAATAATAATAATAATAATAATAATAATAATAATAATAATAATAATAATAATAATAATAATAATAATAATAATAATAATAATAATAATAATAATAATAACAATAACAATAACAATAACAATAACAATAACAATAACAAGAAATAACAATAACAATTACAATAACAATAATAATAATAATAATAATAATAATAATAATAATAATAATAATAATAATAATAATAATAATAATAATAATAATAATAATAATAATAATAATAATAATAGTAATAATAATAATAGTAATAAGAAGAATAGTAATAGTAATAGTAATAGTAATAGTAATAGTAATAGTAATAGTAATAGTAATAGTAATAGTAATAGTAATAGTAATAGTAATAGTAATAGTAATAGTAATAGTAATAGTAATAGTAATAGTAATAATAATAGTAATTATTATTATAATAATAATAGTAGTAATAATAATAGTAATAATAATAATAATAATAATAATAACAATAATAACAATAATAATAACAATAATAACAATAATAATAATAATAATAATAATAATAATAATAATATTAATAATAATAATAATAATAATAATTTAGTGAGAGAGAGGGAGGGAGATCTAAAAGGGAGGAAAAAGGATTCATCATAATTAATCGCGTCAAAAGAAGATATCGACCCTCAATTTAATCCGTCTTTTATTATATAATTCAAATTCCAATTTTGACTACAGTATGACCTGCCGTGACCTTGGCCGTGAAACACCATGACTGACCAAACCTCTGCTTTGACCGTCGTTGACCGCCCTAGAGTTGGGGACAAGGTTGTTGTTGTGGTTGTTGTCGGGTTGCACCGTGGGATTGAGCACGGGTTTTTAAACCCCTAGCATGACTCATTGTGGACATAGACACCTACACGCCAAGCCAATCTGTCGATGTATAAAGGTCTTTTTGAAAGCCACGCTTGGCGGCGTAAAGATTCTTTCGGCCGGATCGTTTTAGATCGGTCGGTTTCGTCTCGGCAAGGGTCTCAAAACGATTCAAGAGATGTTCGGAGTCGCCACCAAGCATTTGTGGGATGCTTGGAATCCGTTCGAATCCACTTTATACCTAGGTCAACCAAGGCAAAAAGCGGTGTTTGACATAGGTACTAAAGATAAGGAATCGTCCCTCTTTAGCATCCTATCTCTAGAATGACTCTCGTACGCCCTGGATAAGGTCGTCCACTATCCAAAGTTTCTGAGTAATAGGTGAAGGTACGTATTGGGAAGCCCTTTAATCTAACACCCAATCCTGCCCGCGGTAGCGGCCTCTACTGATCGATCTTGGTTGGTTAAATGTAAAAGTTGATAAAATGGGTAAATGCATGAATGCGCATCCACGAGTTTGAACCTAACATGTGAGCTTTCTATGTCTGTTGTTTAATCCAAGTATCAAGTATTTGATGTCAAGTTGGATTTAATGTTGATTTGCATGCAAGACGGAAATTTAACATCCATTTACCGAGTTATGTTTATGGTGCATAACGTGATCCGTTTGTCTTAGTAAGGCATTTTTCAAATACAATGTAAAATGAGCAGATTTGTCATCTGATCCGTCCTCTATTCGGGTTAACCGAAGTCGGGACCGCCTAGACAAGTGCTGGAAGGAAACAGACCCCGCTTCAGGCAACCAGTATAGGCGCGAGCCAATAGGCGATGCAAGTGGGTCTGCCCTAGTTTGAAAATGGAAAAATGAGTGGCCTGTTTAGGCGCGGGTCAATAGACGATGTAAGAGCGTCTTATGACCATTGAAAAAGTTCGTAAAATATATTGAAAAGAGGGTGTTTAAACCCGTCTTGATTTGAAAAGACCACTTAGGCCGATTTTGTGTTGATGTGAAGAACGAGACTTGAATAATCGTCATTGTTTTAACAATATTCGATGTCGGGTTCGGTTTTGCAAGCTTGACATGAATAGTTTTGAAAATAATTATGTAATTGTTTTAAGTTCATTTGTTTGTAATTAGTCAATGTTCATCATCATACTCGGGTTAAAATCCGACATGGTATGTAGAACCAAGGATGGTTTTGTGTTGGTGACTAATACATTTGATTTGAAAATGTAAAGAAATGAAAAAGGTTTTTAAAATACCTTTCAAAATGTAAAGAAATGAAATAGAAGGTTTTAAAATACCTTTTATAATATAATTAACCAAATATTATTACCGAAATACGGATTAAACTGTCATTGTTGATACGGTCGTTATGGTACCAAAAATAAATACCTAAGTACTACTAATAGAAGTCAGCGGTAAGTAGGGTCGATCTCCACAATGAGGCGGTCACTATCTACTTGTTAATTCTAGTCTGTCTACGGTCACAATTGGGGGCTTGAGTTGTTTAAACTAAACTAAATGAGATTAAAGCAAGAGAGAAAAGAATAAGAGGAATTAACAAGAGAGAGAGAGAGAGAGAGAGAGAGAGAGAGAGAAAGAATTAGGATTGTCGGGTCATCAATGAATGTCAGATAATTGCAGCTAAAGTCACAGATCGGTCACTTGTATCGGTCTAAGGGGCATTGAATATCTCCTTTTTGTCTCAATTCGCCCTAAAACACTATTAGCTTAGCTTCCGCCCTCACTAAAGCATTCTAATGTTCACTGTAGGTCTCACCCCTTCCAACCTTCCGGTCTATGTCAAGGCTTACCAAGATTAATTATCTAATTATGTCGAATCAAGTAGACAAGAACAATTATATGCAGTGATTAACAACAAAGACATGATTTTATCAACAGATCTGCAAACCTAATTAGCAACTAACATCAACTCATTGAATCCCCTAAATCCTAGCGGGAGAATTAGCTAAACATAATAGTAAATAAGGCAAGAGCGAAAGATAAATAAATAATAAACATCGCAAATTAAAGAGAGTAAAGAGAGAATTACAAATTAAGATCCGGAAAAAGAGAGAACAACAATCGTCTGCAAGAGAGTCTACAAGGGGAGAGAAGGGAGAGAGAGAAAAGGGAGAGAGAGACTAATCTTAATGACGTCTTTCCTATTTATAGGAAAGACAATCCTTAAACCTAAAACATCAAATTAAAAGCAAAAAGCTCGCGTCCAAAATCCAGCTGCTCGATAGAACACTTTGAACTGCTTCGATCGAGTAGAGTCCAGCAAAAATCAATCGATCGAGTAAACAAGCAACTCGATCAAGGAACTCCTAAAAAGCCCATTTCGATCGAACACATAAAGTATTCGATCGAGTCTTTTCATCCTCCAAAAGTGCTCGATCGAGGACTATGGGTAGCAAAACATCTCGATCGAGTGATTCTCACTGCAGCAGCTTGTGTTCTTCATTTGGTTAGCTTCCGAGACTCCTTTACGCACCCCAAGGTAGTAGCATTTCTGCTCCAAATCCACTCATCCTCTGAATGCAAGCAAAAAGGACCATAAAAGGCTCGATTCCGCTACTTTCAGGTCCATTCCTGCAAATAAAGCAAAACAAACCAAAGTAGAATATTCGGGGCATTTCGTAACATAGAACTACGAGAATCGCATAAAAATACGTGCATAAGAGACTTAAAAAGACAATATAAAATGCACGTATCAAATCTCCCCAAACCGAACCATTACTCGTCCTCGATTAAACTAAATGCAAACTAATTGAACGGAAAAGAAAGCTCAGAGCTAGCTACAAATGCCCACTTAAACCAATTTAATGTAAACGAACTAACACTTATAGCAAAAATGTCAAATGCAAACGAGTTGTAAGATGTTTATAATAGAGCTGAACTGTCGACCTTGCAAGACCTTTGATAATGGACTCTCACAGGTCACTCTTCTCTCATGAAGCAAAGGGTACGCATATGAATGTAAGAGAGGAAGAAATATAGTCGCTCACCTAAACTACCATCCACTTAAACATGCATGCAGCTAATATGATAGACAATTCTAACTACCGTACATACATTCCAACCAAACAAGGTTTGTCACAGTTGAGGGCTTACAACACTATGGTAAAGTGAGGCAATGGGTAAGAAAAGGCAAAATATTTTTGGAAATGTGAGGGTATAGGCGGCCAAGCAAGTACCTAAACAGAACCAAATGGAACACATCCATTTCTAATCCATCAAAATGAAGCATAATGCCTTTATTTGGCATACAAACTCACCAAACCGAACATACTCCCCATAGATAATGATAAAGCATAGGAGCGAAACCATCAACAAATCAAACATCTTTTTTTTCTTTTTCTTTTTTTTTTCTTATCTTTTCCACGGTTTCTTTTTTTTTTTCCTTTTGATTCACGTTTTTTTTTTCATTTTTCAATTCTTTTTTTTTTCTCATCCTCCTTATTTCTTTCGTAAATGACCAACTCCAAGTAATGCAATACAAACCAAACTTGGCACAATAAATTATATACCGCAAAACATACACTAACTAGCTTGACAAGGCAGGCTAAATCTGGATGTAGTTAAGGGTCAAAAAGGCAAATTTGGCTAATGTGGAGTTTATGGGTAAAAATGGAAGAAAAGAGAATGTAAGCACCTCCCTGCATGTGACACCAACCACTAACCCGAATGTATGTAGGCAAAAAGCAATTGAATTTCATACTTGTTGGTGAGCCGAAGTCGTATGCTCCCAAAAATAAGTAATAAAATCCTATTACCTTAACTATATAGTAGAGGTAAGTTGGGTGTCGAATCCACAGGGAAGGCGATGTAATTAATGTGTAAAAAGTAAAGAGTACAAGTAACAATTATATGGGGGGTTTTGAGATTGATTATAACTAATGAACTAATAAGAAAAAGCAATAAGTAAATGAGATGAATTCAGATGGCTAAAAAGTCTTGGGTCAACAAACATCCACTATCAACAAACTAATTGGTCTTCGATTGTCTTTAATTCAATTACTCTCAAGTACTCTATTGTGGAAATCCAAGTTTCCTTCTTCCTCTTAAGTATAGTCAACTAACTCAAAACGCAATATTAGAAGACCCTAATTATTGAACAATCTAATCCACGCATCTAGATTTAATCCAACAACAACATTAACAATCCAAGGAAGCAATAAAGATAACGATCTTTAACACACGCGGTTAACGATTCGAATTATATGTTTAGTCTCTACTTCGTCCTAATAACGATGAAACGAATAAAAATTATTAGGGTAAAGTTTGCTACTTTAGTCTAGATTAATCGCTCCAATCTGCCGATCCAAGAAAGGGAGGATTAGTTCCTCATAATTTTTAAGCAAAAGTAATTAGGGTTCAAGAGAGTTTTTCCCCAAATTACACTTATTGAATGAAAATATGAATGATAATATCAACTTAATACTTAACCTAATAATAATAATAAGATCCGTAGCTGAAAGTTGGAAACAAAGGAAATAAAACACGAGTAGAGCTGAGACACGGGCGACTCGCGCCTCAGCCCGCGACCCGCGCGCAAGTCTGCCCAAAAACGCTAAACCCTTGAATTTTATTCTCCGTGTTTGATTTTTCTTTTGTCTTTTGTTGTTAGCCCATGTGGGAACAAGCCCACGTGATAACAAATGCTAAAGTGACTTCATTTGCTTGCTTCATGTTGTTCACCAATTTGCACAAGTCAATCTTGCACTTGGGTTTGATCTTTTTATTACAAATCATCAATTTGTTCTAGGATTAAACCGAAACCTTGGCCCTTGATTCAACATCCCACGAGGTCAACCCACCAATACACTTGCAACATATAAATTCCATAATCCAATTTAATTATTCCAAAATAGTGTCGACAACAAAAGATCATAACTTACGCAATTACAACTCTAAACTCCTTATCAAAACTACTAATTCTCACCCAAATCGACACTTATATACCGTACTAAACCGGTCTTATCAACTTCCCCACACTTAGATCTTTACTCGTCCTCGAGTAAACTCAAAGGACTTAATAATTGCTCATACCAACACCGATCCACAGAAGTATAAGGAAGCTAACAAAACGCAATGCAACTCTTACCATACGATCTTCAATACAATAAGGAGAGATAGAACAGTTTTGGAAGAATTCTTTTCTTTTACCTAAGTCTCTCATTTTGCCTAGAGCGCCCGCCCTTGCGGGTTTTCACTCTAACTTATCTTTTTTTTAACCTCACTCTACTCTCAGTGGCACGCAACTCGATTCTTCAGTTTACCCGGAGCGTCCTTTCGGGTTTTCACTCCGTCCTCGTCCACATCCCAATCTTGCCTAGGTGCCCTTTCGGGTTTTCACCTAGCCGGAATACTTGTCTTTCATTCTTTTTTCATTTTTTTTTTTCGTTTTTTTCATTTTTTTCCAAATTTTTTTTTTCCTGAAATAAAAAACTGAAATAAACACACCACACAATTACAAAGGTGTACAAATCGGAACAATTCTCCCTCCCCACACTTAAATGAAACATTGTCCTCAATGTTGCAAGAACACAATATAGGAAAAAAGGGAACAAACCTCAGTCAGACGACTCAATAGACATGTCAATCCTCAACATCGCGTGTAATAGAGCAATCCACGCACCACACCTCCTCCCCACACTTGGCCACTAGCATATTCCATAAAACATAATCACACAAGGCCAACAAAGAATAAGAGTAACCAAAGAAGACTAACGCCCCTTATTACTCCATCCTAACAAATGACCAAGTAGCTCTAAGAACATATGTGCCAGCAACAAGCTGCACATAAATAAAATACCTCCACAACTCCGAGCTCACATGGTCAATCCTAATCTCCTCTACACCAAATAAACAATCCATCCAACCGCATTAGCAAGGTGCCCACAACAACACACCGCGGTTTCTCCTCACCTTAGCCACTATCCTACCCAACCAACCTTCTATGTCTCCCTTCTTATGTCGCCAAGACCCGAAATCAAGGCAGTTCCGATTGTTTTTTTTCTTTCTTTTTTTTTTCTTTTTTTTTTGCAAAAATTGCACACAAAAATCTATGGGTTGCCTCCCAGAAGCGCTGTTGTTTTACGTCGTTGGCTCGACATCTCGCGGAGTGGTAAACCACCCGACTTAAGTAAGAGTCTAGAAAGTTACCTTACCAATGGAACGGGGTGAGCACTACTTCACTTGATATATATGACTTGTATTGCTTTACCGGAGCCCTTCCGGCGAATTAGTTTATCAAACCAAATCTTACCCTTCCTTTTACCAGCCTCAGCATCTTTAATATTCTCCCATAGAAGGATACACCTTTTCTCCTCTCTAGGTGGGGTGTCCTGCAAAATCTCACAATCTTTGCTCGGAAGTGGTGGCTTCCGGCTTCTCATAGAAGTATGGTTAGTAGCAATAGCACAAAGAGAATAAGCCGCAGAGTTAGTCAAATTAGGTGGATTAATTTCAAATTTAACCACTCTCCCATTAAACTCCATAGTCAAGGAACCATTGGGAACATCAATTCGGGTTCCTGCGGTCTTTAAGAATGGTCGACCTAATAAAATTAGGACTTCATCGACCTCCTGTGCCATATCCAAAACATAGAAATCAGCAGGAAAAACCAGCTGATCTACCTTAACCATTACATTCTCTACTACTCCCCTAGGGTGAACACTAGACATATTAGCAAGTTGGACTACCACCCTAGTACTCTTTAAGGGACCAAGCTTAAGAGACTCATAAACATGGTAGGGGAGAACATTTATTGACGCCCCTAGATCTAACATGGCTCTTTCAAACCGTGTATCACCTATGGTGCAAGGTATAGTAAAGACACCCGGATCACTACACTTAGGAGGAGTCTTACTCTTAAACAAAGCTGACACAAATTCACTAGCTTTACCCTTTGGCTTTTTCAAACTACGTTCCTTTTGATTTCTTTTAATTGTACAAAGTTCTTTTAAAAACTTTGCATACCTAGGAACACTCTTAATCAAATCAAGTAAAGGAATATTTACCTCGCATTTAAGAAAGGTTTCGTAAATATCAGTGTCAGGCTCCTTCTTCCTTGTGTCCTTCAAAGCCTCAGGAAAAGGTGGCGGTGGTTCATATGAAATTATGGATGGTGTCACCTCCTTTGAATTGGATGCATCTTCTTCCCTTCCATCACTAAGTAGCTTTTCCTCTTCAACCACTAGCTCCTCCTCTTCTTGAATGGTCACCACCTTAGGCTTAGCTCTTGGCTTTTCAATCTCCACCAATTGTCTACCATTTCTCAATGACACAACACTCACATTCTCTTTAGGATTCAGAACTGTTTGAGATGGTAAAGCACCCGATTGTTTAGCTTCCAGCCGATTGACCGCAGTAGCCAATTGACTAACTTGATTCTCAAGATTCTTGAAATTTTGCTTATTTTCTGCTATATCTTGAGTGACACTAATGGTAAGAGCCCGAATCATGTCCTCAGTCGACATTGATGAGCTCGGTGTAGCTTGTGGTGGTGGCTGGGGTACGGAGGGTTGCTCTTGTGGTTGCATAATAAACTGACCTCTAGGAGGGCCAGATGATGGGTTAGCTTGAGAATTTCCCCAACGGAATTTGGGATGAGCTTTCCATCCTTCATTATAAGTATTAGAGTATGGATCCCATTTCTTGTTTGGAATACTCTCCCATACACCATTCACCGTCTGAGAATCACCCTCTTGCATTTGAGGGCACAAATTGCTAGGATGACCCTTAGTAGAGCATATACCACAAACAATAGCCATTTGTCTGCCAGATAACATATCACGGAGTGTAGAAGAAATATTATCAACCTTTTCCTCCAAGCCAGGACTAACACCCATAGCACTCACTCCTCTCCGTGAAGGTCTTCTCTCAAACTGTCTAGAGGTCTCAGCTAGCTCTGTGATAACCTCCCAAGCTTCATCTGGATTCTTGTTGGTTATATTTCCTCCACAAGCAGAGTGAATCATACGGCGGTCATCTTGGTTCAGTCCGCCACAAAAATACATGATGAGATCATGTTCGGAGTAACCATGGTAGGGGCAACTGGCACATAACTGCTTAAACTTTTCAAGGTACTCATACAAAGTTTCTCCGTCTTGCTGCTCAATATTACTGATGGCTCTTTTCAATTGAGCTGATCGAGAGGGAGGAAAATACTTCTCCAAGAATGATTTCTTCATACCTATCCAAGTAGTGATACTCGTAGGTGGTAGATGATTTATTAACCAGTCTCTCGCATTGCCTTTCAAGGAGAAAGGAAAGGCTCTCAATTTTAATTGCTCATATGTGACATCAACTGGCTTCATACCGGTGCACACAATATGAAAGTTCGAAAGATGCTTATTTGGATCCTCTATACTCGTCCCACTGAAACTCGGTAATTGATGTATCAAACCAGATTTCAGTTCAAAAGTAACTCCATCATCCAATGCTTGAAAAGTGATGCATAATGGCTGAAGAGCAAAATTTGGAGTTGTGAGCTCTTTTAATGTACGGGTCTCTCGGGCCATATTCTCAATGGTAATAGAAATTTCCGAAGTATCTGAATCAGAGTGTAAATCCTCCTTGGATTCTGGGTGCTCGAAAACAACTAACTGGCTCCCACTGATATGTCTCAACCTGAAAAGTGTCCGTTCAATCTCTGAGTTGTAAGGCTCGAGTGGATGGTTAGTAGAACGGGTATTATGCATAAACAAAACTAAGACTCTATACTACAAAACACACAAATTAACTATTGCCTTCCCCGACAACGGCGCCAAAATTTGGTGAGCCGAAGTCGTATGCTCCCAAAAATAAGTAATAAAGTCCTATTACCTTAACTATATATGTGACACCCTCATTCTTAGCGTTAAATAAACACGTAAATTCTACAGAAAAACTGACAGGATATGTTTGTAATTGGTTCAACTAGACAAAACCTGTAATTTTTAAAACTTTTCTAAACTATTCACAATCATTTCCAAGAGGAGGGTGCCAAAACCTGCAAATGCTAACAAACTAATTTACATAACTATGCTAAAGCTGCGAGAATAAAGTGATACAAACCAAAGAAAAAGAGGGAGACATATGTCCCTTCAAAATATAAACACAGCCAAAAGTTTAAAGGTTTACTACAAAAATAGCCAAACTAAGTCCAAGGTTCTTTTACTCACTAGCTCGTCCGTGAACCCCATCTAAGCAACACCAACCTGTCAATCGCATTTTATACAAACACGAAAGCCACAATTCAGTGGGGAGTAACTTCGAGTCCTCTCAGCCACGAAATGTCATATTTAGTGTAACATGTAAACAACATGATAAATAATTCAATTATCGAGTATTCTAACATATGAGCACTAAACTGACCAAATTAAACTATCATGTGAAACATATAACAAGCAGTAATCCAAACTTTATCAATTGTAACCGGCTTACATCTCACCTATTACAATTCATAAAATCACCATACAAGAAAGGGCAATATATCAAAGACAGGCATAAGTTCTTAGCACGGTCAATAGTCACTCTGTAACTCGAGTCTATACCACGAGGTAGGGAAGGTAATCGAACCGGTATCTTGGCTCAGAGGTTCTATCAAAACATGGCCAAGACACAACACAACCCTAGCCTAAAATCTGCGCAGACCTAGACATGCGGATACACACCACCGCACCCAAGACCCACAATTTTTCTAAAATAAAGTGAGTACCCTAAGGAGTCCACCAAAGGGTTGGCTAGTACTTAAGCTGACCACTTACTCTCAAAATAAGTAATGAGGTCATGCCCCAACTTGGATATAAACCCACCAAGTCAGGAACACAAAGGCTATTAAGCAGTGAACATACACTCGTCAAAGACTATAAAGACCTATCTATGACAAACACAACAACCTGCAAGAAGTATTCAATACAAATTCCAATTTTAGCAATATTAACAATATTAAAGGTTTCAGGGAATCTAGGGCCGTTTCTACAATATAAGAAACTACTCAAATCAACCAACAACATATGTGAACTAAGAACTTAATAAATGGCCTAAAACAAGAATAAGGCCAATTATCCATTTTTCACATTAATTTTCATCCAACCGAATTTTTACCCGCAACCCCAGCCCTGCGACAGGTACGGGTTAAATTGCGGCTGACAAATTACACAATTGACTGACATCGATTCAGTCAAAGGGACCAAGGCTCAGTTTTCGGCATAATCATCCAAACATTACAATTATCGCTATAGAATTCATTTTGAGCTTATTCACCACAATTTCATCTTATAACCTATTCTAACATGTGTCAACTACCAAAATAAACATAATTTTTACCATCAACAAAATTTTTACTACTAATATGATTCATTTCAAAAGATTACCCATTTGTTACTTATACTAATTATAACATTATTAAACCCGAATGACAAATAATGCATGAAAAACCGCGAAACAAGCAACGGGCTCACCCGGGCCAGCCGTGGGCCTGCTGGCCGCCACCCCCAACCCTCCATTTCTCCATTTTTGTTCAGTTTAACACCGTCTGAATCATCAATTAATCGTTCCCAATTCATTTCTATACTAATATGAGAACTTAAACTAACAAAAGACATGAATTAGACATGCATTTAACCCATATTATCATGTGACATAAACTACTCAAATAAAAATCACAAAAATCATACAAAAAGCAAAGAATGTGACGATTATTCGTCGAGTAACTCGAAATATGTTACCTTTAGCAACAAAATGAGCAACTAGCACCTTGAACACCAAACCCTAATATACAACTAGCCACTATCTTCAACAATATACGAGTCCCCAAACTCGTCTTCCAAATCTTCACCTAAATAAACAATAAAAACACAATAATAAGTACAAAAACCGAAATATGCCCAAATTCGTCTTAAATCAACATCAATAAAACTGAAATTAAAACATACTAGGATGTAGATCTTGAAGAGAGGATTCCGAAAATATAAATTTTGCGAAAATCGGACTAGAAATGAAGAAATTATGATGAAATTACCTTAGAAAAGCTTAAGTTTAAGATGAAAATGGTGTTTTTGATTTGGGAATTGTTTAGAATGTTCAAGGTAATGTGGTTGGGCAAGAAAAATCAGAAAGAAAGGGGGAAGGGAGGTGAGCCGTGGGAAGGGAAAAGAGGAGACGGGTTTTGGCTCGTTTCGATGATAATTAGAACCGTTTGTCAAATGCAAATTCCGACAAGACCAAAGTTCTTAAACACGAGATTACAAGAAGATTGAGTACTCATATGACCCATTTCCAAAATCGTTTGCCCAATTTTCAAAAGAGTTGTCATTTTTTTCCCGATATGCCCTTATTTCGAAATAAAAGGTTTTTACACGGTTTAAACTATTTTTAAACATTTCGAAACTATCAAAATAAATACTTTACTTCAAAATATAATAGAATTATATTTCTTTGAATTATTATTACTTCAAATACATTAATATCAAATTTTACTTGATTAATAAATTACTTCCGCAATATAATAATGGTCCGAAATTACGGGGTATTACAATCACCCCTCCTTTTAAAAAGTTTCGTCCTCGAAACTTAGAAGGAGAAATTATAATATACAACATCTTAATAATATAATCATAAGAAAAATATAGGTATCTTTTCAATGAAACGGTGATACTCCTGTTGATCAGACAAGAACATCCACATTCATATCAAGATATAAAAAAAATATTTCTACACCAATAAATGAGAAAACCCATTATTGGGACGTCTCCAATAACGAGATTTAACACTCATTAATGTTAAAACCATTAAAGCATTTTCAAAATTTTAGTTTAAAGTTCTATAATAAGTATAATATCTTTACTAATTATGATTAAATACGGCTTAGCAACGCGGAAAAAGAGTAAGAAAAAGGAGTACCTTACGAGAATAATTCAAGATATTTAGCTAACATAGAAGCTTCAGTCTCCCAAGTCTCTTCTTCGACATTTCCACAACGCCAAAGAACTCGGACTAGAGGTACAACTTTGCTCCTATGTTGCTTGTTGGCTTTTTCAAGAATCCGAATTGGCCTTTCTTCAATCGCCAAGTTAGGCTCCAATTCAAGAATCTCTTCTTGGATGATATGGCTAGGGTCACTAATGTACTTCCTCAACTGAGAAACATGGAAGACATTGTGAACCTTGCTCAGATTTGGGGGCAATTCTAAACGGTAAGCAGCAGGACCAATCTTTTCAATCACCCGAAAAGGTCCAATATATTTAGGGCTCAACTTCCCTTTTACGCCAAACCGTTTCACCCCTTTCATAGGTGACACTTTAAGGAATACTTGATCATCAACCTCAAAAGAAAGTGGTCGACGACGGACATCAGCATATGATTTTTGACGGTCCTGAGCGGCCTTCATCCTCTCCCGAATCATTTTAACTTGTTCAATGGACTCGGTCACCAAATCAGGTCCTAACATCGGAACATTTTTGGTTTGATCCCAACAGACTGGAGTACGGCATTTTCTACCGTGCAGAGCTTCATATGGTGCCATTTTAATGGAGGCTTGATAGCTGTTGTTGTAAGAGAACTCAACCAGAGGTAAACATTTCTCCCAAGAAGTTTGGATATCTAAGGCACAGGCACGAAGAAGATCCTCTAAAGTTTGAATTGTTCTTTCGGTTTGACCATCAGTGGCGGCGTGAAAAGCAATGCTCATTAGTAGTTTACTACCCAAGGCCTCCTGTAATGCAGTCCAGAAACGAGAACAAAATCGAGGATCCCGATCTGAAACTATATCTTTAGGAACCCCATGATAGCGCACTACTTCATTCACATAGGCACCAGCTAGAACTTCTAATCTCCAGGTCTCTTTGATAGGAATAAACCGAGCACACTTAGTCAATCGGTCCACAACCACCCAAACAGCATTCTTCCCAGTGGAAGTCCTGGGTAAAGCCATCATAAAATCCATGGAAATAGACTCCCATTTCCAAAGAGGAACATCCAAGGGTTGAAGCAAACCCCCGGGCTTTTGATGCTCTATCTTTACTTCCTGGCAGGTGAGGCATTTACTGACATACTCCATAACTTCAATCTTCATCCTAGGCCACCAGAATTGCAATTTCAAATCTTTGTACATTTTGGTACCTCCCGGATGAACGGAATAAGGAGAGAGGTGTGCTTCATCAAGAATTCTTTTTCTCAAATCAGCTGCCTCTGGAACATAGATTCTACCATGATAACGAAGATACCCATCATCATCAATCTTACAATCTTTAGCTTGCCCAAGTTGAATTTTAGCTCGAATGGATTTGAAAGTAGGATCATCGGAAAGGCAAGCACGGATCTCACGGTGGAAGTCAGGTTCGGCTGACATGGCATTAAGATGATTAGAGCCCCTTTTTACAAGGCTTATTCCTAATTTTTGAAGTTCTAAAGCAAGTTCAGGAGGTAATTCCCGAAAAGAATTCAAAGAATGACAGGATTTTCTGCTAAGAGCATCAGCCACCACATTAGCTTTTCCTTCGTGATAAATTAGATCGGCATCATAGTCATTCACCAATTCCAACCATCTTGTTTGTCTCATGTTCAGCTCTTTTTGGGTAAAGAGATATTTCAGGCTTTTGTGGTCGGTGTAGATGTTGCAATGGACTCCAATGAGGTAGTGTCTCCAAATCTTCAAAGCATGCACCACCGCAGCTAATTCAAGATCATGAGTCGGGTAGTTAACTTCATGAACTCTAAGCTGTCGAGAGGCATACGCAATTACTTTCCCTTTTTGCATCAAGACACAACCTATACCATGCTTAGAAGCATCACAGTAAACATCAAAGTCCACTCCTTCTTCAGGTAAGGTCAACACCGGAGCGGTAGTCAACCTCTTTTTCAATTCCTGGAAGGCATTTTCACACTCCTCAGACCACACAAACTTAGACTCTTTCTTCAGCAACTGAGTCATCGGCCTAGCAATCTTTGAAAAATCCTTCACAAACCGCCGATAGTAACCCGCCAAGCCAAGGAAATTACGGATTTCAGAAACATTGGTCGGACTTTTCCAATCAACAACGGCTTCAATTTTAGCAGGATCTACCATAACGCCCTCTTTCGAAATGACGTGCCCAAGGAAGGTCACTTTAGGTAACCAGAATTCACATTTAGAGAATTTAGCATACCATTTTTCACGGCGCAGAATTTCTAAAATAACACGAAGGTGTTTGGCATGTTCTTTTTCAGATTTAGAATAGATCAGGATGTCATCAATGAACACTACAACGCATTTGTCAAGGTGTTCTCTGAAAGTACGGTTCATCTGATCCATGAACACCGCTTTGGAGCATTGGTCAATCCGAATGGCATCATGTAAACTCGAAATGACCATATCTCGTCATCGAAGGCGGTTTTAGGAATGTCGACTTCTCTGACCGGAATTTGATGATAGCCCGAACGAAGGTCAATTTTAGAAAAAGTGGAAGCACCTCGGAGTTGGTCGAAAAGATCATCAATTCTAGGAAGAGGATATTTATTCTTGATAGTAACCCGGTTAAGTTCACGATAATATATGCATAACCGCATAGATCCATCCTTCTTCCTTACAAAGAGAACAGGAGCACCCCAAGGTGAAGAGCTAGGTCGGATAAAACCTTTGGCAATCAAATCATCCGGTGAGCCTTGACTCTTTCATTTCAGACGGTGCCGACCTATAAGGAGCTTTAGCAATAGGGCCGGTACCAGGAATAAGATCAATAGTAAATTCAACTTCCCTTTCAGGAGGAATTCCCGGTAGCTCATCAGGAAAAACATCGGGAAGTTCACATACCACAGGAATGTTCTCTTTAGGAGACAGAGAGGAAGAATCTGAAGTAGTCACCATACACAAGAAGGCTTGATGACCCTTTTCATCGCATCGACAAACTTCATAGCAGAAATTAATTTAGCACCGGTTTGTCTTTTAACAACTTGATAAGACACACGGTGACCTGAAGGGCTTGTAAGAATTATTTTCTGGTCCCGACATTCAAATCGAGCATGATAAGTATGTAACCAATCCATGCCCAAAATGACATCAAATTCTTCAAGCGGAAATTGGAAAAGATTTCTTTGGAAATATAGATCTCGCAATAGAAATAGGGACTTAGGATAGATTTTAGAACAGGAAAAGACATCACCAGAAGGTAAGGATATAGATGTGCTTTCTCCATGTGATGATTCAAGTGATAATTTATCGGAGAGTTTCATTGAAATAAAAGATAAAGAGGCACCTGTATCAAATAGTACCAAACAAGGAACATCAAAAATAGAAAATGTACCAAGTAATGATATCGGGGTGTGCCTGAAACACGCTCGGCTCATGACAAAAATACGGCCTTTCGGCCTCACCGGTGTGCGGCGGAGTAGTAGGAGCCATCACCTTCTTCTCCGGGCAAACATTGGCCTTGTGGCCCGGTTTGTTGCATGAAAAGCATATGATAGGATCAACGAAGCATTTACCAGGATGTGCTGGTTTCTTGCAGTTATAGCACATTCGGTCTTTAGCACCTTTATTGTCGTTAAAAGTCAAGATTGACCACCCGGTTAGCTTGCACAGTAGAAACAAATCTCCTCTTGTTTGGGTCAGAGGGAGAAGAGGTGAACCTGGGTGAAGGAGTAAAGGGCCTAGAAGATGGATATAAAGGCCTCTTGCCAAGATTGGAACTGGTTGCACGAGCTTCATTTTCAATGTCTTTCAGGGAATTCTCAGCCCATAAAGCATCATTGTAAATTGAAACAAAGCTGGTGGAGTCCCGACGGACCATGCTTTTGATTTTAGGAGAGAGCTTTTCAAGATAAAAGAAAGCTTTTTCATTGTCATCCTTCACCAATCTAGTAGCATAATGAGCCAACTCGTTGAATTTATCAGTGAAGGTTTGAACAGGAAGGCTTCCTTGCTTTAATTCCATGAACCCCTTCAACTTCTGCTGTTTAAGTTCTTGCGGATAGAATCGGGCCTCCACTAATTCCTTGAAACGTTCCCAGTCAAATACCGGTTCAGCTGAAACAGAAGGCCCAGTCATGGACCACCATCGATCTGCTTCTCGTACTAGGAAGTGAGATGCCAGCTTCACTTTATGTTCCTCCTTAACATCATACAACGTAAAGCTTTTCTCCAACTCCCGAAACCATCCCGTAAGAGCAACTGGATCAATCTCTCCACCATAAGTGGGAGTGTTGATCCGGGTTAATTGATTAGCCACCTAAGTATAGGTGCCTGGAGTACCCTCAGGAGGCGGAGGAGGAGGAGCTTGTTGATTCTGCTGATTTTGTTGGTTTTGGAGAATTTGAGTAAGAACTAGTAAAATAGCATCATCCATTCTTCTTGGCGGAGCCATCTTACAAAAGAGAAAATTAATTAGTACCTAACAATTAGCAATCACAAACAGACTACCACATAAAATCCTAAATCTACCCATCCTACCCATCTCTCAAGTTTATTATTTAAAGGTCAAGTGGGGTGCACAAACGTGCGTCGGGAGCAACAAGCTCTGATACCAACTGTGACACCCTCATTCTTAGCGTTAAATAAACACGTAAATTCTACAGAAAAACTGACAGGATATGTTTGTAATTGGTTCAACTAGACAAAACCTGTAATTTTTAAAACTTTTCTAAACCATTCACAATCATTTCCAAGAGGAGGGTGCCAAAACCTGCAAATGCTAACAAACTAATTTACATAACTATGCTAAAGCTGCGAGAATAAAGTGATACAAACCAAAGAAAAAGAGGGAGACATATGTCCCTTCAAAATATAAACACAACCAAAAGTTTAAAGGTTTACTACAAAAATAGCCAAACTAAGTCCAAGGTTCTTTTGCTCACTAGCTCGTCCGTGAACCCCATCTAAGCATCACCAACCTGTCAATCGCATTTTATACAAACACGAAAGCCACAATTCAGTGGGGAGTAACTTCGAGTCCTCCCAGCCACGAAATGTCATATTTAATGTAACATGTAAACAACATGATAAATAATTCAATTATCGAGTATTCTAACATATGAGCACTAAACTGACCAAATTAAACTATCATGTGAAACATATAACAAGCAGTAATCCGAACTTTATCAATTGTAACCGACTTACATCTCACCTATTACAATTCATAAAATCACCATACAAGAAAGGGCAATATATCAAAGACAGGCATAAGTTCTTAGCACGGTCAATAGTCACTCTGTAACTCGAGTCTATACCACGAGGTAGGGAAGGTAATCGAACCGGTATCTTGGCTCAGAGGTTCTATCAAAACATGGCCAAGACACAACACAACCCTAGCCTAAAATCACGCAGAGACCTAGACATGCGGATACACACCACCGCACCCAAGACCCACAATTTTTCTAAAACAAAGTGAGTACCCTAAGGAGTCCACCAAAGGGTTGGCTAGTACTTAAGCTGACCACTTACTCTCAAAATAAGTAACGAGGTCATGCCCCAACTTGGATATAAACCAACCAAGTCAGGAACACAAAGGCTATTAAGCAGTGAACATACACTCGTCAAAGACTATAAAGACCTATCTATGACAAACACAACAACCTGCAAGAAGTATTCAATACAAATTCCAATTTTAGCAATATTAACAATATTAAAGGTTTCAGGGAATCTAGGGCCGTTTCTACAATATAAGAAACTACTCAAATCAACCAACAACATATGTGAACTAAGAACTTAATAAATGGCCTAAAACAAGAATAAGGCCAATTATCCATTTTTCACATTAATTTTCATCCAACCGAATTTTTACCCGCAACCCAGCCCCTACGAGTGCGGGTTAAATTGGTGACAAATTACACAATTGATCGACATCGATTCAGTCAAAGGGACCAAGGCTCAGTTTTCGGCATAATCATCCAAACATTACAATTATCGCTATAGAATTCATTTTGAGCTTATTCACCACAATTTCATCTTATAACCTATTCTAACATGTGTCAACTACCAAAATAAACATAATTTTTACCATCAACAAAATTTTTACTACTAATATGATTCATTTCAAAAGATTACCCATTTGTTACTTATACTAATTATAACATTATTAAACCCGAAATGACAAATAATGCAAGAAAAACCGCGAAATAAGCAACGGGCTGACCCGGGCCAGCCGTGGCTCGCACGGGCTGCCGGGCTTTCTTGGCCGCCACCCCCAACCCTCCATTTCTCCATTTTTGTTCAGTTTAACACCGTCTGAATCATCAATTAATCGTTCCCAATTCATTTCTATACTAATATGAGAACTTAAACTAACAAAAGACATGAATTAGACATGCATTTAACCCATATTATCATGTGACATAAACTACTCAAATAAAAATCACAAAAATCATACAAAAAGCAAAGAATGTGACGATTATTCGTCGAGTAACTCGAAATATGTTACCTTTAGCAACAAAATGAGCAACTAGCACCTTGAACACCAAACCCTAATATACAACTAGCCACTATCTTCAACAATATACGAGTCCCCAAACTCGTCTTCCAAATCTTCACCTAAATAAACAATAAAAACACAATAATATGTACAAAAACCGAAATATGCCCAAATTCGTCTTAAATAAACATCAAGAAAACTGAAATTAAAACATACTAGGATGTAGATCTTGAAGAGAGGATTCCGAAAATATAAATTTTGCGAAAATCGGACTAGAAATGAAGAAATTATGATTAAATTACCTTAGAAAAGCTTAAGTTTAAGATGAAAATGGTGTTTTTGATTTGGGAATTGTTTAGAATGTTCATGGTAATGTGGTTGGGCAAGAAAAATCAGAAATAAAGGGGTAAGGGAGGTGAGCCGTGGGAAGGGAAAAGAGGAGACAGGTTTTGGCTCGTTTCGATGATAATTAGAACCGTTTGTCAAATGCAAATTCCGACAAGACCAAAGTTCTTAAACACGAGATTACAAGAAGATTGAGTACTCATATGACCCATTTCCAAAATCGTTTGCCCAATTTTCAAAAGAGTTGTCATTTTTTTCCCGATATGCCCTTATTTCGAAATAAAAGGTTTTTACACGGTTTAAACTATTTTTAAACATTTCGAAACTATCAAAATAAATACTTTACTTCAAAATATAATAGAATTATATTTCTTTGAATTATTATTACTTCAAATACATTAATATCAAATTTTACTTGATTAATAAATTACTTCCGCAATATAATAATGGTCCGAAATTACGGGGTGTTACAATATAGTAGAGGTAAGTCGGGTGTCGAATCCATAGGGAAGGCGATGTAATTAATGTGTAAAAAGTAAAGAGTACAAGTAACAATTATATGGGGGGTTTTGAGATTGATTATAAGTAATGAACTAATAAGAAAAAGCAATAAGTAAATGAGATGAATTCAGATGGCTAAAAAGTCTTGGGTCAACAAACATCCACTATCAACAAACTAATTGGTCTTCGATTGTCTTTAATTCAATTACTCTCAAGTACTCTATTGTGGAAATCCAAGTTTCCTTCTTCCTCTTAAGTATAGTCAACTAACTCGAAACGCGATATTAGAAGACCCTAATTATTTAACAATCTAATCCACGCGTCTAGATTTAATCCAACAACATCATTAACAATCCAAGGAAGCAATAAAGATAACGATCTTTAACACACGCGGTTAACGATTCGAATTATATGTTTAGTCTCTAATTCGACCTAATAACGATGAAACGCATACAAATTATTAGGGTAAAGTTTGCTACTTTAGTCTAGATTAATTGAACAATTACGGATTCAATTTCTAAACATGCAATAGATTAAAGTAAACAATTACTAATTGATCAGGTTAGAAAAAAGAAACAATAATCATAAAATACGAGCAAGAGACATAAACAATACTTGAGAAATAAAAGAGGGAAAGAACAATCTCATAATTAATTAGTCAATAGCTTGAATCTGCCGATCCAAGAAAGGGAGGATTAGTTCCTCTTAATTTCTAAGCAAAAGTAATTAGGGTTCAAAGGAGTTTTTCCCCAAATTACACTTATTGAATGAAAATATGAATGATAATATCAACTTAATACTTAACCTAATAATAAGAATAAGATCCGTAGCTGAAAGTTGGAAACAAAGGAAATAAAACACGAGTAGAGTTGAGACACGGGCGACCCGCGCCTCAGCCCGCGACCCGCGCGCAAGTCTGCCCAAAAACGCTAAAACCTTGAATTTGATTCTCCGTTTTTGAATTTTATTTTGTCTTTTGTTGTTAGCCCATGTGGGAACAAGCCCACGTGATAACAAATGCTAAAGTGACTTCATTTGCTTGCTTCATGTTGTTCACCAATTTGCACAAGTCAATCTTGCACTTGAATTTGATCTTTTTATTACAAATCATCAATTTGTTCTAGGATTAAACCGAAACCTTGGCCCTTGATTCAACATCCCACAAGGTCAACCCACCAATATACTTGCAACATATAAATTCCATAATCCAATTTAATTATTCCAAAATAGTGTTGACAACAAAAGATCATAACTTACGCAATTACAACTCTAAACTCCTCATCAAAACTACTAATTCTCACCCAAATCGACACTTATATACCGTACTAAACCGGTCTTATCACTTGTGCATATTAATGAACATGTTATGCAAGGAGTAACTACTCATAATCCTACATGAACTGGTCACAAATGACACCAGTTTATTACGCTCTAGTTCCTTAGAAATTATAAGTATTTTACCAAAATTTCATGTCAAGTCTATTCGTTGCCTAAATTTTAACATTAACTCGTAGATATGCAATAAGACAATGCTAAAAGAATACTTGTTTAAGCAAGGCTTAAGCAAAAGGACAAATTATAGTGCAATATCATCATTGAAATCTACCGTTCCGACTCAACCTATATGCAAAAGTAAACGTGAAATTTTTGGATTTTTGAAAATTTTTTAATTTTTTTGAGATTTTGATTTTATAAAAATAAACAACAATGCATACGGAAATTAAACGTGATAACAAAAATGCAAAGTATTGATAACATGCAGATACGAGATATGGATGAATAACCTCCCCAAACCAAACCGAACAATGCCCTCATTGTACTCAAAAATAAGGAAAGGAAATGCAAACTAAAAAGAAGAGAGTGGAGATGCGGAAAACTTACAAAAGTACGCGAAGTAGGGACCTCCTCAAACCAGCCAAGAAATGGGAGATCGCAAAAGCAATTTGCAGAACAACGTCACCGGGCCGCGAATCAAAACGGAAGTACTCGATCGAAAAGAACCAATGATCGATCGAGTGACCTTGGCACCTAAGTAGTTCGATCGAGAAAGTAGGGCTCTCGATCGAAAGATCGTCTTTGCGGCATTCGATCGAAGGGAGCAGATGTTCGATCGAGTGAAATCAGCAGCAAAAGGGTTCGATTGTGTATAAAAAGTACTCGATCGAGCCATCCATGTTAGATTCCTACAAAGATACAATAAACAACCCGTGGAGCCAACAAAACAAGCTAACTGTTCCAGTCTATGGTTCAAAAACCAATTATTACATACGCAACTGAAACTTAACATTAAATCAACTAAAAATTTAAACTCAGGGTTGCCTCCGGACAGCGCTAGTTTGAGACAGTCCCGGCTCGACCATCTTTTCTTGACTTGACCTTTCCAATTGAGCCCAGTCAAAATAGCTCAAAGCACACAGAAGCCGATCAAATAACTGCGTATGTGCTACACAAAACTGTAAGTAGCACCATAATAGAATAATAATATAGGAAATTGAAAAGTGCATCCGTTTAAGCCTAGCGAATTTACTATGACAGTTCCCAAATTTATCCACAAAATAATTCTGCCCTCGAGCTACGAGCGGAATATAAAAGCTCAAATTAACCGTCGGTGGAAAATAGGAGAGCTTAGGAGTATTTAAAAGAAATCTAAGGTACCGTCTTAGCTTAACGAATTTCTGATGACAAGTATGGCGAAAAATTGTTAACTTATTCGTCCAACCGGGAGGGGGTAGAGTATTGAAATATAAAGCATAAGTCATATGAGGTAGTATACGATTTATACCAATAATAATAAAATTATCGTTAATTACCTCAGGTTGATCGCTCCTAACGTCGGAATCATTGACAAAAGAATACATTACCTCTTCCGCGCTAGGAATATCCACTCACTCAGCTACCTTCTTATTCCCTTCCTTGGTGGGTTATGTCCCATATATCGCAGCTTCAAGAGCATCCAACCCCGCTTTCCAAATGGGAGATTCACCATAACCATTATCTTCATCAAAATCGTCATCCAAAACGAACCAAGATGACATATCAATGCTCTCTGTGGCCAATATATTCGATCGAGCAAAAAGTGTACTCGATCGAAGACTCTCCTCCTGAATATTACTCGATCGAACACAGAGATCTGCTCGATCGAGATCTTGCTCATAATAGCTATTCGATCGAGTGGATAATTGTGTTCGATCGAACACTTCCTCAGATATTTCACTCGATCGAACACTATAACCAGTTTGATCGAGTGTTTGTTGCTGTACAGTGCAGAAATCTTCAAGTAATGCTTCATTTTCAAATAGATCTTCGTATTCCGGGTCATACACATCATCAGTATCGATAGGCAACTCGGGTCCTTCATGGGAAAGACAACTCTCGGTGTAGGTAACGTATACCTTCTCTGAGTGCCTAATGTTCATCTCAGCAGCTAACTAAGCTATTTGAGACTCTAGCTCATTGAATTGAGCTTTTTTATATCTATCATCTTCTTGCAGTTGGAGTGCAAGTGCCTTCACCAAAGAGTTCAGCTCAACAATCTGTTCTTTGTGTTTATCAAGAGGAGGAGCTTGTTATTGCGGTGGCCAAACGAATGGAGGCTTTTGATAACCTCGTTGTTGAAACGGATGTGGCGGCACAATTGCAAAGGGTTGACTGGCTTGTCTACGCTGCCTAAATGCATAGACTTCATCATTCCGTGTCAAGCAAATAACAACATTGTGCCCAGTAGCACCACATCTCTCGCAGTAAACCACCTGTTGTGCCATAGGATGGAACATAGGTGGAAGATCAAAGGTACTCAAGGCTTCCTTTTGATGATCTTTAACCTAGAAATGTCTAGGTAGGACCTTTAGGACCTATCAAAACAATACTCAAGGAAAAAGATAAGAACTGCCTCAAGGAATAAATTCCTTGAGGCTAAAGACAGACAAAAAGAAACAAGTAAATAAAGTTGTTGCCTCCCCGGCAACGGTGCCAAAATTTTGATACGGTCGTTACAGTTCCAAAAATAAATACCTAAGTACTACTAACAGAAGTCAGCGGTAAATAGGGTCGATCTCAACATGGAGGCGGTCACTATCTACTTGTTAATTATAGTCTGTCTACGGTCACAATTGGGGGCTTGAGTTGTTTAAACTAAACTAAATGAGATTAAAGCAAGAGAGAAAAGAATAAGAGGAATTAACAAGAGAGAGAACTAGGATTGTCGGGTCATCAATGAATGTCAGATAATTGCAGCTAAAGTCACAGATCGGTCACTTGTATCGGTCTAAGGGGCATCGATTATCTCCTTTCGGTCTCAATTCGCCCTAAAACACTATTAGCTTAGCTTCCGCCCTCACTAAATCATCCTAATGTTCACTGCATGTCTCACCCCTTCCAACCTTCCGGTCTAGGTCAAGGCTTACCAAGATTCATTATCTAATTGTGTCGACTCAAGTAGACAAGAACAATTATATGCAGTGATTAACAACAAAGACATGATTTTAGCAACAGATCTGCAAACCTAATTAGCAACTAACATCAACTCATTGAATCCCCTAAATCCTAGCGGGAGAATTAGCTAAACATAATAGTAAATAAGGCAAGAGAGAAAGATAAAGAAATAATAAACATCGGAAATTAAAGAGAGTAAAGAGAGTAAAGAGAGAATTACAAATTAAGATCCGGAAAAAGAGAGAAGAACAATCGTCTGCAAGAGATTCTACAAGGGGAAAGAAGGGAGAGAGAAAAGGGAGAGAGAGACTAATCTTAATGACGTCTTTCCTATTTATAGGAAAGACAATCCTTAAACCTAAAACATGAAATTAAAAGCAAAAAGCCCGCGTCCAAAATCCAGCTGCTCGATCGAACACTTTGGAATGCTTCGATCGAGTAGAATCCAGCAAAAATCACTTGATCGAGTAAACAAGCAACTTGATCGAGGAACTCCTAGAAAGCCCATCTCGATCGAACACATAAAGTATTCGGTCGAGTCTTCTCATCCTCCAAAAGTGCTCGATCAAGGACTTTGGGTAGCAAAACATCTCGATCGAGTGATTCTCACTGCAGCAGCTCGTGTTCTTCACTTGGTTAGCTTCCGAGACTCCTTCACGCACCCCAAAGAAGTAGCATTTCCGCTCCAAATATACTCATCCTCTAAATGCAAGCAAAAAGGACAATAAAAGGCTCGATTCCGCTACTTTTAGGCCCATTCCTGCAAATAAAGCAAAACAAACCAAAGTAGAATATTCGGGGCATTTCGTAACATAGAACTATGTGAATTGCATAGAAATACATGCATAAGAGACTTAAAAACACTATATAAAATGCACATATCAATTGTATTAGGAACCAAGGGTGAAAAATGTTTTATGGTTACAAATTTGTCATAAAAAAAGATTTGAAATATTTGAAATGTTAAAAACCAATTGCAAATATGAAATGAAAATAAAAGGGGAAGAAGAGATCGAACACGGTTGGATTTAGGCAGAGAGGGGCTTTAGGCGCGAGCCTGGTTACTACACAACCAGCCCCTGCCTGAACTAAAAATCCAGTTTTGGCTCATTTATCCCATATTTGGACCATGTTATGCATGTTTTAGCAGGTTATAGCCATGAAAGAAATGAAAAACATAATAGAAGAATATTTTTACACCCTCATACTTACATGCTAGGCTTGAGACGAGAAATCGACAAAAGTGTATCAACTTGTTTGGTCGGAAAACTCGGTTTGAAAACCATTTTAGCAATGTAAAAGAGTGTTTTAAGTTTAGTGATGGTGTAGTGGTCGAGATGGTCGGTCAAGTGGTTTAATGCACGATGACGGTACCAAACAATGTGTAAGGCTTGTGTTTTCGATCAGTAGGTTGGAAACACGTGTCGGTTTGTGACTTGAGAAGTCGAGTCTAGAATTTTAAGAGAGAGGTAAGGGGGCGGACGCTCGCGTAACTCTCAAATGGTGGCATTTGAGGGGTATCTATAGAAAAATGGGTGGTTGTGTGCATTTTGAGAGAGGTGGCCACATGGGCTGCTCAAAGAGGCGCGAGCCATTTCGCGCGTCTTTGAGGTGTCTTGTCACTATCACGCAATTGTAATCATGATTTGTTCTATCCTATGTTTTGGATGAACTTGATTTGTACTTGACCATGAAGCATTCCGGGAATACTTAACATGAAAGTATTGAAAATTTTGTTTTTTGTGTTTGACTCGGTTTGACTCGTTGTTGTAGTCGGGATTTGAATTTTGAGTCGGTTTTTGATCCGGTGTCGGTTTTGACTCTAGTTAATGTCATTTTGACCCTGTCATCATGCATTAAACACTCCAGGTACTTTTGAAAGGTTTTGAAATGTTTTAGTTTCGAAATCGTTTTAAGTTTTCTGACGTATAGCTGTACAAAACTGTCGATTAAACGCTGCGATTCCGAAGCATGTTGTAGTCCGATAATCATCGGGTGTTTGTTGGAGAGTTGACAGATACTGGGTATCTACAGAGCCCCCACTTTAACTGAGGCTTGGACAGGGCGAAAGTAAAAGTATAGCACCCAGGTCAATCGAAGATTACAACCTGGAGACCGAAGCGACATCAAGGCGGCTCGAAAGGATTCGGGCCAGGGACCTGCAGTCGGGAAGGGCGACGCCAAGGCGACTCGAGGATACGAGTCAGGGACCTATCTTCGGTAACAGTTTAGAGTCTTTTGACTGTCCGTGTGGGTCGTTTAAAGTCCATTATACTACGTATAAAGGCTCGCCAACCATAAAAAGGAATCATACCTGAGCCATCTTCGGGATATGTCCTTAAGTCATTTCTTGTTTGCGGGAAAAGGCTCGTCGACCGTGTTGCGGATATGAAAGGGCTCTCCGGCCACATTGCAGATATGAAGAGGCTCGCCAGCCGTGTGCAGATATGAAGGGGCTCGCCAGCCGTGTTGCGGATATGAAGGGGCTCTCCAGCCGCGTGCGGATATGAAGGGGATCGACAACCGCGTTATGGAATGTGATGCATTTTGAGGCTCGACATCCATGTTGAATGTGCGTTGTGAGGCTCGCCAGCCATATTGAATGTGATGCGTTTTGAGGCTCGCCAGCCATGTTGAATTTGCGTTATGAGGATCGCCAGCCATATCGAATGTGCGTTGTGAGGCTCGCCAGCCATATCGAGTGTGCATTGTGAGGCTCGCCAGCCATATCGAATGTCGATTTATCGACTGTAGGAAATAGCCGCGTGCGATAGATTAATTGAACAATTACGGATTCAATTTCTAAACATGCAATAGATTAAAGTAAACAATTACTAATTGATCAGGTTAGAAAAAAGAAACAATAATCATAAAATACGAGCAAGAGACATAAACAATACTTGAGAAATAAAAGAGGGAAAGAACAATCTCATAATTAATTAGTCAATAGCTTGAATCTGCCGATCCAAGAAAGGGAGGATTAGTTCCTCTTAATTTCTAAGCAAAAGTAATTAGGGTTCAAAGGAGTTTTTCCCCAAATTACACTTATTGAATGAAAATATGAATGATAATATCAACTTAATACTTAACCTAATAATAAGAATAAGATCCGTAGCTGAAAGTTGGAAACAAAGGAAATAAAACACGAGTAGAGTTGAGACACGGGCGACCCGCGCCTCAGCCCGCGACCCGCGCGCAAGTCTGCCCAAAAACGCTAAAACCTTGAATTTGATTCTCCGTTTTTGAATTTTATTTTGTCTTTTGTTGTTAGCCCATGTGGGAACAAGCCCACGTGATAACAAATGCTAAAGTGACTTCATTTGCTTGCTTCATGTTGTTCACCAATTTGCACAAGTCAATCTTGCACTTGAATTTGATCTTTTTATTACAAATCATCAATTTGTTCTAGTATTAAACCGAAACCTTGGCCCTTGATTCAACATCCCACAAGGTCAACCCACCAATATACTTGCAACATATAAATTCCATAATCCAATTTAATTATTCCAAAATAGTGTCGACAACAAAAGATCATAACTTACGCAATTACAACTCTAAACTCCTCATCAAAACTACTAATTCTCACCCAAATCGACACTTATATACCGTACTAAACCGGTCTTATCACTTGTGCATATTAATGAACATGTTATGCAAGGAGTAACTACTCATAATCCTACATGAACTGGTCACAAATGACACCAGTTTATTACGCTCTAGTTCCTTAGAAATTATAAGTATTTTACCAAAATTTCATGTCAAGTCTATTCGTTCAGCTAAATTTTAACATTAACTCGTAGATATGCAATAAGACAATGCTAAAAGAATACTTGTTTAAGCAAGGCTTAAGCAAAAGGACAAATTATAGTGCAATATCATCATTGAAATCTACCGTTCCGACTCAACCTATATGCAAAAGTAAACGTGAAATTTTTGGATTTTTGAAAATTTTTTAATTTTTTTGAGATTTTGATTTTATAAAAATAAACAACAATGCATACGGAAATTAAACGTGATAACAAAAATGCAGTATTGATAACATGCAGACACAGATATGGATGAATAACCTCCCCAAACCAAACCGAACAATGCCCTCATTGTACTCAAAAATAAGGAAAGGAAATGCAAACTAAAAAGAAGAGAGTGGAGATGCGGAAAACTTACAAAAGTACGCGAAGTAGGGACCTCCTCAAACCAGCCAGTAAAATGGGAGATCGCAAACAGCTGCAGAACAACGTCACTGGCTGCGAATCAAAACGGAAGTACTCGATCGAAAAGAACCAATGATCGATCGAGTGACCTTGGCACCTAAGTAGTTCGATTGAGAAAGTAGGGCTCTCGATCGAAAGATCGTCTTTTGCAGGCATTCGATCGAAGGGAGCAGATGTTCGATCGAGTGAAATCAGCAGCAAAAGGGTTCGATTGTGTATAAAAAGTACTCGATCGAGCCATCCATGTTAGATTCCTACAAAGATACAATAAACAACCCGTGGAGCCAACAAAACAAGCTAACTGTTCCAGTCTATGGTTCAAAAACCAATTATTACATACGCAACAGAAACTTAACATTAAATCAACTAAAAATTTAAACTCCGGGTTGCCTCCCGGACAGCGCTAGTTTCAGACAGGTCCCAGCTCGACCATCTTTTCTTCAGCCAGCCTTTCCAATTGAGCCCAGTCAAAATAGCTCAAAGCACACAGCAGCCGATCAAATAACTGCGTATGTGCTACACAAAACTGTAAGTAGCACCATAATAGAATAATAATATAGGAAATTGAAAAGTGCATCCGTTTAAGCCTAGCGAATTTACTATGACAGTTCCCAAATTTATCCACAAAATAATTCTGCCCTCGAGCTACGAGCGGAATATAAAAGCTCAAATTAACCGTCGGTGGAAAATAGGAGAGCTTAGGAGTATTTAAAAGAAATCTAAGGTACCGTCTTAGCTTAACGAATTTCTGATGACAAGTATGGCGAAAAATTGTTAACTTATTCGTCCAACCGGGAGGGGGTAGAGTATTGAAATATAAAGCATAAGTCATATGAGGTAGTATACGATTTATACCAATAATAATAAAATTATCGTTAATTACCTCAGGTTGATCGCTCCTAACGTCGGAATCATTGACAAAAGAATACATTACCTCTTCCGCGCTAGGAATATCCACTCACTCAGCTACCTTCTTATTCCCTTCCTTGGTGGGTTATGTCCCATATATCGCAGCTTCAAGAGCATCCAACCCCGCTTTCCAAATGGGAGATTCACCATAACCATTATCTTCATCAAAATCGTCATCCAAAACGAACCAAGATGACATATCAATGCTCTCTGTGGCCAATATATTCGATCGAGCAAAAAGTGTACTCGATCGAAGACTCTCCTCCTGAATATTACTCGATCGAACACAGAGATCTGCTCGATCGAGATCTTGCTCATAATAACTATTCGATCGAGTGGATAATTGTGTTCGATCGAACACTTCCTCAGATATTTCACTCGATCGAACACTATAACCAGTTTGATCGAGTGTTTGTTGCTGTACAGTGCAGAAATCTTCAAGTAATGCTTCATTTTCAAATAGATCTTCGTATTCCGGGTCATACACATCATCAGTATCGATAGGCAACTCGGGTCCTTCATGGGAAAGACAACTCTCGGTGTAGGTAACGTATACCTTCTCTGAGTGCCTAATGTTCATCTCAGCAGCTAACTAAGCTATTTGAGACTCTAGCTCATTGAATTGAGCTTTTTTATATCTATCATCTTCTTGCAGTTGGAGTGCAAGTGCCTTCACCAAAGACTTCAGCTCAACAATCTATTCTTTGTGTTTATCAAGAGGAGGAGCTTGTTATTGCGGTGGCCAAACGAATGGAGGCTTTTGATAACCTCGTTGTTGAAACGGATGTGGCGGCACAATTGCAAAGGGTTGACTGGCTTGTCTACGCTGCCTAAATGCATAGACTTCTTCATTCCGTGTCAAGCAAATAACAACATTGTGCCCAGTAGCACCACATCTCTCGCAGTAAACCACCTGTTGTGCCATAGGATGGAACATAGGTGGAAGATCAAAGGTACTCAAGGCTTCCTTTTGATGATCTTTAACCTAGAAATGTCTAGGTAGGACCTTTAGGACCTATCAAAACAATACTCAAGGAAAAAGATAAGAACTGCCTCAAGGAATAAATTCCTTGAGGCTAAAGACAGACAAAAAGAAACAAGTAAATAAAGTTGTTGCCTCCCCGGCAACGGTGCCAAAATTTTGATACGGTCGTTACAGTTCCAAAAATAAATACCTAAGTACTACTAACAGAAGTCAGCGGTAAATAGGGTCGATCTCAACATGGAGGCGGTCACTATCTACTTGTTAATTATAGTCTGTCTACGGTCACAATTGGGGGCTTGAGTTGTTTAAACTAAACTAAATGAGATTAAAGCAAGAGAGAAAAGAATAAGAGGAATTAACAAGAGAGAGAACTAGGATTGTCGGGTCATCAATGAATGTCAGATAATTGCAGCTAAAGTCACAGATCGGTCACTTGTATCGGTCTAAGGGGCATCGATTATCTCCTTTCGGTCTCAATTCGCCCTAAAACACTATTAGCTTAGCTTCCGCCCTCACTAAATCATCCTAATGTTCACTGCATGTCTCACCCCTTCCAACCTTCCGGTCTAGGTCAAGGCTTACCAAGATTCATTATCTAATTGTGTCGACTCAAGTAGACAAGAACAATTATATGCAGTGATTAACAACAAAGACATGATTTTAGCAACAGATCTGCAAACCTAATTAGCAACTAACATCAACTCATTGAATCCCCTAAATCCTAGCGGGAGAATTAGCTAAACATAATAGTAAATAAGGCAAGAGAGAAAGATAAAGAAATAATAAACATCGGAAATTAAAGAGAGTAAAGAGAGTAAAGAGAGAATTACAAATTAAGATCCGGAAAAAGAGAGAAGAACAATCGTCTGCAAGAGATTCTACAAGGGGAAAGAAGGGAGAGAGAAAAGGGAGAGAGAGACTAATCTTAATGACGTCTTTCCTATTTATAGGAAAGACAATCCTTAAACCTAAAACATGAAATTAAAAGCAAAAAGCCCGCGTCCAAAATCCAGCTGCTCGATTGAACACTTTGGAATGCTTCGATCGAGTAGAATCCAGCAAAAATCACTTGATCGAGTAAACAAGCAACTTGATCGAGGAACTCCTAGAAAGCCCATCTCGATCGAACACATAAAGTATTCGGTTGAGTCTTCTCATCCTCCAAAAGTGCTCGATCGAGGACTTTGGGTAGCAAAACATCTCGATCGAGTGATTCTCACTGCAGCAGCTCGTGTTCTTCACTTGGTTAGCTTCCGAGACTCCTTCACGCACCCCAAAGAAGTAGCATTTCCGCTCCAAATCTACTCATCCTCTAAATGCAAGCAAAAAGGACAATAAAAGGCTCGATTCCACTACTTTTAGGCCCATTCCTGCAAATAAAGCAAAACAAACCAAAGTAGAATATTCGGGGCATTTCGTAACATAGAACTATGTGAATTGCATAGAAATACATGCATAAGAGACTTAAAAACACTATATAAAATGCACATATCAATTGTATTAGGAACCAAGGGTGAAAAATGTTTTATGGTTACAAATTTGTCATAAAAAAAGATTTGAAATATTTGAAATGTTAAAAACCAATTGCAAATATGAAATGAAAATAAAAGGGGAAGAAGAGATCGAACACGGTTGGATTTAGGCAGAGAGGGGCTTTAGGCGCGAGCCTGGTTACTACACAACCAGCCCCTGCCTGAACTAAAAATCCAGTTTTGGCTCATTTATCCCATATTTGGACCATGTTATGCATGTTTTAGCAGGTTATAGCCATGAAAGAAATGAAAAACATAATAGAAGAATATTTTTACACCCTCATACTTACATGCTAGGCTTGAGACGAGAAATCGACAAAAGTGTATCAACTTGTTTGGTCGGAAAACTCGGTTTGAAAACCATTTTAGCAATGTAAAAGAGTGTTTTAAGTTTAGTGATGGTGTAGTGGTCGAGATGGTCGGTCAAGTGGTTTAATGCACGATGACGGTACCAAACAATGTGTAAGGCTTGTGTTTTCGATCAGTAGGTTGGAAACACGTGTCGGTTTGTGACTTGAGAAGTCGAGTCTAGAATTTTAAGAGAGAGGTAAGGGGGCGGACGCTCGCGTAACTCTCAAATGGTGGCATTTGAAGGGTATCTATAGAAAAATGGGTGGTTGTGTGCATTTTGAGAGAGGTGGCCACATGGGCTGCTCAAAGAGGCGCGAGCCATTTCGCCCGTCTTTGAGGTGTCTTGTCACTATCACGCAATTGTAATCATGATTTGTTCTATCCTATGTTTTGGATGAACTTGATTTGTACTTGACCATGAAGCATTCCGGGAATACTTAACATGAAAGTATTGAAAATTTTGTTTTTTGTGTTTGACTCGGTTTGACTCGTTGTTGTAGTCGGGATTTGAATTTTGAGTCGGTTTTTGATCCGGTGTCGGTTTTGACTCTAGTTAATGTCATTTTGACCCTGTCATCATGCATTAAACACTCCAGGTACTTTTGAAAGGTTTTGAAATGTTTTAGTTTCGAAATCGTTTTAAGTTTTCTGACGTATAGCTGTACAAAACTGTCGATTAAACGCTGCGATTCCGAAGCATGTTGTAGTCCGATAATCATCGGGTGTTTGTTGGAGAGTTGACAGATACTGGGTATCTACAGAGCCCCCACTTTAACTGAGGCTTGGAAAGGGCGAAAGTAAAAGTATAGCACCCAGGTCAATCGAAGATTACAACCTGGAGACCGAAGCGACATCAAGGCGGCTCGAAAGGATTCGGGCCAGGGACCTGCAGTCGGGAAGGGCGACGCCAAGGCGACTCGAGGATACGAGTCAGGGACCTATCTTGTATGAGTTTAGAGTCTTTTGACTGTCCGTGTGGGTCGTTTAAAGTCCATTATACTACGTATAAAGGCTCGCCAACCATAAAAAGGAATCATACCTGAGCCATCTTCGGGATATGTCCTTAAGTCATTTCTTGTTTGCGGGAAAAGGCTCGTCGACCGTGTTACGGATATGAAAGGGCTCTCCGGCCACATTGCAGATATGAAGAGGCTCGCCAGCCGTGTGCAGATATGAAGGGGCTCGCCAGCCGTGTTGCGGATATGAAGGGGCTCTCCAGCCGCGTGCGGATATGAAGGGGATCGACAACCGCGTTATGGAATGTGATGCATTTTGAGGCTCGACATCCATGTTGAATGTGCGTTGTGAGGCTCGCCAGCCATATTGAATGTGATGCGTTTTGAGGCTCGCCAGCCATGTTGAATTTGCGTTATGAGGATCGCCAGCCATATCGAATGTGCGTTGTGAGGCTCGCCAGCCATATCGAGTGTGCATTGTGAGGCTCGCCAGCCATATCGAATGTCGATTTATCGACTGTAGGAAATAGCCGCGTGCGATGGGTCTATTTCAAAAAGTTGTTTGAATTAGCGGGCCCTGTGAGAAAGGCCTCCGATATTCTGTTGGGGAATCTCGGTGTGTGTTTGTGGCGCCGCAAAGCGATTGGCTCGTGAGCCTGGCTCTCGTGGTCGGCGGTGATTTTAAATCTCGAAGGGAGATAGTGGTTTTTATTGCCGTTTGTTTTGTAGAAAAAGGACAGATGTGTATTCTGTCGTCTGATGTGTGTTTGGGGAGGACGATTTTAATTTCGCCTTCCCATGAATTGAGATTGGTGAAGGGTAGTGAATTTCACTATCCCTTTTTGAAGGTTTGACGGTTTTTAATGTCGCTTGTTGAAATTTGTGAATGTTGTTGAAAATTTTGTGAGAATAGCGAATTTGAACTTCAACTTCGCCATTGATTTTTTATTTGAAAGATGGCGGATTTTAATGTCGTCGTTGAAATTTGTGAAAATAGCGGATTTGAATTTTGCTATTTTGTTTTTGTATTTGAATGATGACGGTTTTTAATGCCGTCGTTTGAAATTGAGAAAATAGCGAATTTGAATTTCACTATTTGTTGTTTTTTTTTTTAACAAATGACGGTTTTTAATGCCGGCGTTGAAAATTTTGTGAGAATAGCGAATTTGAACTTCGCTATTGAATTTGTATTTGAAAAAATGACGGTTTTTACTGCCGCCGTTGAAATTTTGTGAAAATAGCGACTTTGAATTTCACTAATTTGTTTTTGTATTTGAAAAATGATAATGGTTTTTATTGTCGTCGTTGAAATTTTGTGAAAATAGCGACTTTGAATTTCACTATTTTGTTTTTGTATTTGAAAAAGATGATGACAGTTTTTATTGCCTCCGTTGAAATTTTGTGAAAATAGAGACTTTGAATTTCACTATTTATTTTTTGTATTTAAAAAATGATGACGGTTTTTATTGTCGCCGTCGAAATTTTGACTTGTTTGTGCTGGGGATATTTTTGTTGTTATTTTGCGGGCCTTGTGTGGGCCTTGAGGTATTGTGTGCTTTTTGAAAAATTCTGTTGGTGTTTTGACTCGTCTTTTGCTTTAAAAGAGGGGCGAGTCGTTTTTCTTTGTGCGGTTTTTTTGTGAAGTGTTTTTGTTATATTTTTGTTATTGGTTGGGTTTGGGCGGGTTTTCCCTTGTTTTGCAGGTGTGTTTTTTTTGGATTTGTCCATTTTGTGTCGTCATAATGCCAAAATTTCGGCTGACGTTTTTTTGTTCTTGTTTGGGACCGGGCTGATTAGTACTCCGGCGAGTGCAGCTGAGGTGGTGGTAGAGGACGCTTCCAAGGAGAAGAAGCCCACCGAGGAGGTTGTAAGGGCCCGTTGTTGGGGTTGTTGGTGCAGAGGGAGCCACTAGGGCTCGGGAGGAGCCTGTTGTTGAGGCTGCTGGTGCTGGGAGGGCTTAGCCGGGGTATGATGTAACAACCCGGATTATAAAACAAAGGAAAAACATAATATAAAGTAAATATCAGAGTACGATTCTGATAAAAGGGTCAAGGTGGCGGAAACACCTGACCAATCCGGTTCGCTACTAAATCCAAAACCAAACTAATACATTATTCAAAAGGTTCTTAAAACATAAAGCAAAGTCCTAATTTATTATTAAGCTCGCTTCGCACATTCCCCAAGCAAGCATCAACCAAACAACATCAAACTGAACAACCTAAAAAGGGGGTCGACAATCAGTCGGGAGTAACTAGATGCTCTCCCAGTCATGTTTACAACAATTGAATATAATTAACAATCATTAGCAATTGAAATGCAAAATTAGTAAACATGTGAGACCATCTATACTCATGAAAATCCGACAATAACATGCCATTAAACGTTAGCATACTAAAACAATCTTATGACATGATGATAACTCCAAAGGAAACATGAGACGACACGTGACAACGTAAACCATATCATGACCACGTATGAACTATAGAGCAACATAAACGCAAAACATGTGACCAAACCAGACCACCAAGCACAATGTATAGAATGAACGCCGTTAGAGCGATTAACGAACTGCCTCTAACTAATGGAGCGATTAACGAACTGCCTCCATTCAATGGTATGGGTCGATTAACGAACTGCACCCACGGTGGACTGATTAACGAACTGCATCCATACTATGTATAGCGTATAACCATTGCCTATATGCCAAAGACCTGGCCAGACCTCTCGATGAAACACAGAGCGATTAATGAACTGCCTCTGCTACACCGAACGACACTCGGGGAACAGAGCGTATAACGAACTGCCTCTGCTATCCCCCCGACCATAGACCATAACAAATCCCCGAAGGGTAGCCTTAGTTCATTCCGATAGCATAAAATTGACACTATCGTCATCTATACACCAGCCAACCAACAAATGCACAGTACAACTAACTGTACTAACATGCGTGAACAACATCACGACTCAACTCATAAGATAGTATGACTGACCATCCTACTTATCATGTGAACAAGAGTAACCAAAGATATATGCAACACAAGGACATTACACGTTGAACACAATACAACATATGAAACAAGTATAAGAAACCAATGTTATAGTTACTTTAGCTATAACTTTAACATTAACCATTCGATGTTATAGTAACCCTAACCATAACATAAACTCTGGATGCGAGGTTATAGTAACCTCGACTATAACTTCGACATATACGACTTGAAGTTACACTTACCTCAACTATAACTTTGACACGAAACACAGAGTTATACCAGCGTTAACCACAACCTTGAGCCATAAATCTCAGGGTACGTTAGTTCCAGCTATTACCTAATCTCGTACTTCAATGTTATAGTAGCTTCAGCCATAACTAGAGTAACTACCCAAAGTTGTACTAACTTCAGCTATAACACTCGAATCATCATCAAGGTTATACTAGCTTTAGCTATAACTTTGGAGAGAACCCTTGGCCGCCTATCATGCCGCCACTTAGGGTTTATTCGTAAACCCTAATTGCGCTCATGACACCCATAATAAACACATAAACAACATACGATATATAATTAATACATTAAAAGATATACAAACATGAGAAAACATAATTAATCATGATAACAAATAATCAAACATGTACCAATCATGCAAAACAATCATTAAATCATATTAATTACATCAATTGGCATAAACACAATTAAAGGAAAACACCTAGTTACCTTATTAAGAAAATAAAACTCTAGAGATCGTCTTCAATGATATAAACGTCTTCTCCAGGTGCAAACTCCACGCCTTTAATGAATCATCCACGTGCCAAAGATAACGAAACTAATGAATATACTAACTATATTTATAAACTATAAAAACTATAGAACTATGCGAAAACATAAAAACTTACGAAGAAGATAGATAAATCCAAGAAGTAGGATCAATCTAAGCACGAAGGAACGATGAAGAACGAAGAAGAAAGGGAGGATGACACGAAACTCTAGGCGGGGGCTCGCGGCACGAGGGTGGAAGAGAGGAGAGAAATTAGGTTTAGGGTTTCGAGAATTATCAGGAAAGAAAAGCAAGGGTTTGGTTTCCCCTCATATATATAGAGAAGCTCATGGGTTTATTTCAAGATTAGGCCCAAAACTTACCCATCTACATCAAAATCACGTGAGACCCAAGGGAGGAGCGGGTCTTCATCGTTTTTCGAGCCCAACGAGCCCAAAAGATAAGAGACAGATATTTTCCCGGAAAAATAAAATATAAAAATATGGGAAAATAAAATTATAGAATTATATTATGGAAATTAGGGGTGTTACATATGAGGCTGGTACCTCTGGGAGGGGGGTTAGTACCGCTAGAAGGGGGTCCTCGGCCTACTAGACGG
Organism: Silene latifolia; assembly: GCF_048544455.1. NCBI lineage: Eukaryota > Viridiplantae > Streptophyta > Magnoliopsida > Caryophyllales > Caryophyllaceae > Silene > Silene latifolia. Next base: position 73,419,440 of record NC_133526.1, on the reverse strand, counting down.
AAACTTCAGCACGTTGTTAGGGTCGTTGAGAGGCCTCCTCCCCGTTGTGTGGAGTCTCGCAGGCTGAAGAGAGGGAGAGCAGAGACGAAAGCGGATGACGTCTTCGTCGCAGGATGGGATGTTAGACGAGCTACAGCTCTGCGGGGGTTGAACCTGCGAGGGGCACCTGCTTGGGCTGAGGGTTTTGACGGTAGACAGCTGTTGCTGCGGCTAGATAGCCATCTCTCCTATCATGCGCACGAGGGCTTGGTAAGTTTACTGCTTTGTCGAGCTTTTGTTGTTTCTGTTATCTTAGACCTGAATAGGTATTCTGACGCTGTTTGTTTCCCAATTTCAGGAGATCGCTACCATGAGGACTTTCTCAAGCTTCTCTACTCGCTTGGGTTTCTACGACGTTCTCTGGGGCGGTACGAGGCCGTTGATAGAAGGGTCGGCTATGGGGCCGTTGGTGGCTGCTTGACGTGATATTCACAGGGCTTCGATTAGGTCGAACCTGTGTATGATCTATGCCATGTTGGACCGTTATTGGGACACGACGTCGTCGTTCCATAGGGAGCTTGGGGAGGTCGGGGTCACCTTAGAGGACTTTGCCATGATATCGGGTCTTCCCTGTGGCAAGACACCTGTTGAGTTCCCGGAGACGCCGGAGAGAGTGTCTTCCCCTGCGGTCACGGGTTTGATTGACAATGTTTTGCCTACACCCTCTGACATCACTCCTTACTTGATCGCGAACACGTATCTGAGGGATCACTTCAGGGGGAGAGAGGGCGGTTACGTTCCGGCGCCGTTGGCAAGTCTAGAGGCTGAGACCGAGGGTGACGCGCAGGAGGCGCGGTTGTGGTTGTGGTACTTCTTGAGTACCGCATACTTTGGTGACAAGGGTGAGGGCTTATCGACCAAAGTACTTCCTCTTCTTGCTGACCTACACACTTTAGGTCAGTTTGACTGGGTTACGCCGGCTTTGGCGAGTTTTACTCGGTACTTGCACGCTGCGGTGCGTCTGGACGTGATGGGGGATGGTAGTTCTCCCGCTTTGGTTGGTCCCGACCTCATCCTGCAGGTACGAGCATTTTTGTTGAGTTTTTTGTTGAGTTTAATTTTGATTTTGATTTTGATTTGTTGTTTGATTTTGGCAATTTGTTTTTTTGAAAAATTGACTGATTTATGGTTGTTGTGTTTTGTTACAGCCTTGGTTGTACGCTTATTTCACCCCTGTGCGTCCGGGGACAACTGGTGGCGTTCCTTCGACTTACCTTGCCGTGAGGGCTTGGACGATGGCTCGGAAGTAGTCGACTAAGTCGACTTACGAGGACTGCAAGCGTCAGGTGAACGCCCTCCGAGTTGTTGACGTAAGTTGTTGTCTCTTACCTCTTTTGTTTTGTAGAAGCGGATAGAGATAGGATGACTAGATAGCCTAGAAAACCCCCAGTTAGTTGATTAGTCCTTCCTTGAGTGCAGTTTGTCGGGTGGCCTTGGGAGCACTACACAGACGTGTCGACCGCTGTCGGGGAGTGTTTGCAACCTCTCAGCTCCCAGCGTTTGTACCTCGAGATGGCGATCGAGCCGGTTTGGTACCTGGGCGAGCGTTTAGCTCGTCAGTGCTTTAGTGAAACCTTCGTTGTACCGGTCGATCCGCCTGGGGTGTTGTTCCAGGAGTCGACGCGCGACGAGGTTGAGGAGCACCTTCACGGTCACGGAGGTGAAGAGCTGTTATTGCGGGAGGCCGACTACGACACCTTCCAGTTATCGAGGCTTGCCTGGTACCCGATTGAGGTATGTTTTTCCTCTGTTCTTTGTTTTCATTGCCTCTTTTTGATAGAAGGGTTTGTTACCTTCGATGTGGATCCATATTGTAGGGGGTTGATGCGTTGATGAGGACTCAGCCCACAGTTTTCCCGACACAGACCACCTTTCAGGGGCCGGGTGGCGAGGAGCTACAGCTGCACCAGCCAGAGCCTGCGGTCGCTGAGGTGATCGATGCTGGCATGGAGTGCAGGTTAACTGTTCTGAGGGTGAGTTCCTGATTTGAAAGCTCCTCCTCATTTATATTTTGCCTTGCACTGTATTGAAGGACCTTCTTGGTTGTAGGTGTCGACCGCTAGTCACCAGGCTTTGTGGCGGACGGCTAAGCGGTGGATGGCACTTGTTGGTGACCTAGCTGCGAGGGAGTCTCGGCTTGCACAAGTACTTTTTGTAGGTTGTTTTTGTGTATTTTTGTGTTGCATTTCACGTTTTTAGATCTTAACGATCTGTATTATGTTTTGCAGGGTGCTGCGGATCCAGTAGAGCTTGCTCGGTTCCGTGCTGAATTTGACGCAGCGAAGTCGATGATCCAAGGGCAGGAGCTGGGGATCATCAGTTAGGACCAGGAGCTAAAGCATCGTGAGGACGGGGTTGCAGATCCGAGATGCGGAGATTGCCTCTCTCAGGGCTTAGTTGGCTGCGGCTGAGGAGCTTCGCGTCACGATGGAGCACGAGTTGTTGGAGAGTTCTCCGGATAGGGGGCCCGAGTAGGAGGTGGTGTCTGCCTTTGCTGTGACTCCTCGTGAGACTGGGACTGGTCCGATGGGAGGTCCTGAGTAGTTGTAGTTATCAGTCCGTGTCTTGGACTCTTGTTTGTACATATATACATTTTGCGTGAGGCGATTTGTATATATGTGTTTTTGGATTGTGGTTTATTTGTGTTTTTGGCTTTTTTGTGTTGTGTTTCGGAGAAGCAATGTCGGCTGTTAGTTCCCCTTTGCTTCGCAATAGTTCCTGCATCGTTAGTGTAGAAAAAAGGCAACAGGTAGCACGTATGCGCAAATGTAAACACGTAAAAGCATTTGATGGAAACAAAATAACTACGTTGACTCGAAGTTAAAATTGAAATTTAAAATGATACTTTGAAAATTCCGTGATAGCTCGTCACGTTTGGATTTCTCAGAAAGGAAAATGATTTGAAATTTTGCGCAATTAACTCGTGTTTTGAATTAATTTGCATCGAATTTTGCTGGGATTGATTTGTGACTCGAAAAACTAAAACTCAAACCGTCACAGGTGAATTTTAAAAATATTTTTGCGAGCGTATTTGATTTGATTTTTGTGAGATAGAAACGATCTGTCGCGGATTGGGGCGACTAACCCTTCCCCATAAAAAAAGAAGAGAAAAACCCGTATGTTTAAAGCTGCGTCACGGAAAACGTGTCGGATTTCGTAAAACGCAAAAACAAAGAAATGTGAGTGTGAGAAAACACAAAACATCCTAGATAGGCCTGAAGAGGCGTGAGTCCTGTGGTGGGAGGTTTGAGGTGTCAGGAAGAAACACAACTTGAAAGGGACATTTCAAGGTGCGGATCCTGAGGAACAGCCCAAAGAGGCGGGAGGCCACCAGCGATGGGAGTCAGCTTCCCCTTTTTCGGAAAAAAAGGCTGATTGTTTTGTATAAATAGGGACATTTGTGCTTCATTGTTTCATCATCCGAAACACGAAAAACATCTCTACAAAAACCTTTCTTCTTCTTCCACAAAATCATTCAAATGCTTTCGAAAATAGGTTGCGGCATTGGTATCGGGCTTGTCATCTCCCGAAAAGTATTAACTCGTTATTATGGGAGTTGTTCAATTGTTGGTGCTTCGTCAAGTCAAGGTGCAATCCTCATTTCTTAAAGCATGCTCTCGGTTTTGGGATTCGAAACATCACATTTTCGTCTTTCCGAAAGGTGAAGTTTATCCTCTTGCCGAAGAAGTAGGTGCCATTGGTGGGTGGTTGGGTTGTGTTCCGGTGCTTCCCCCTGACTCGGTTGTGTTATAAGGAGAATTTTCATTCAATGTTGGGCTTGTCAACAAGTCAAGTGAACTTTCTCCTTGCTCCTCATGGCGTGGATATGTTGGCTCTTATCAACATTTTCTCAAACCGGTTGGATGTCAATGTCTCGGAGGTGGCTAGGAGAAGGGCTCTTGCCTTTTGCCTAGTGCATGCATACCTCCTTGTTGATGCCTTAAAGAAGGAGGGGTCAAAATGCTATGGTAGTATGACCCTTGTGCATGTGGTTGAGCAAATAGAGCATGGTAGGGATCTATCATGGTTGGTGCTTGGATAGATCATCTAAGCTTTGGACAAGAAGGGCTCTTGTGGAGAAGCTCCTTCGTTTGGATCTCCAAGGATCCTCCAAGTGTGGCAATTGGAGAGGCTAAGGTATGTAGAGCCTCCGGCCGATTCTTCTTCTTATTCCTTCCGTCACCTTACCATGAGGAAGAAATTGTACTCTAATAGTTTTGCATCCACCAAGGCCTATTAGACCTCGAGATTGGTGGAGGTGGGTGGTCCTCATATCCGTTGGCTGGTGCCATGGTGGCACTTGAGGTCCTTCACGGGGTTGCATGCTTCGGTTGCTAGTTCTTATTCTTTGATGGTGGTGGGTTTGAAGGTTGCTTCCTTCATTTATCCCGAAAGGCTCATGAGGCAAATGGGGCATCAACAAAAGGTGCCCGCTCAATATACTCTCGTCCAAGAGAGTGTTTTCCGGAACAACGAGCTTGTGGAGGTCTTTGAAAGATGGTGGACCACTCGGCCGCTTTGGGAGGTACCAAACCCTGTTGCCATGACATGGGTGACTCCCGCTTATGTCAAGTGGTCAAGAGATCAAACTTTGGAGGAATGGTCCAAATTTCATAAGGACGAGGTTGTTGATTTGAACTATAGAGAGCTCGGCAAGGCCAACCGTGCCTTCTTTGACGACTTTGTTGATGGAGCTAGACCGGATGTAATGAGGCCACCAAAAAGGAGAAGCTCGGGTCCCAAAGAGGTAGTGGGCCGTGTATGGGCTCGCCTTGGACCGAGTATAGGGTCATGCAAGAGACCGAAGGCCGTCGCTGTTGTGGACCTGTTGAGGATCCGTTCCGAAGAGGAAGTTCATGCTAGGCGGGCCAACAAGAAGAACAAGGGGAAGATGTACCCCGAGAGAAAAGGAAAAAGTATAATGGAAGAATGAAGATCTCCATTACCTATTTTATTATTATGTTGTATTAGTGTTGTGAGTTTTTATTATGTTGTACTAGCTATGTATTATGTGTTTTGTGCTAGTTTTACTATGTGATGTGTCTTAGTCGACACCTTATCTTTGACAAGTTGTAAACTTGTCGAGCTTTATTTGTTGTCGAATTTGTAATCCTTCTCATTATTAATTAAATAAGAGGATTGCTTGTGTTAAAAGAGTTATGAATGCTTGTTTCTTCCATCCATTTTGTAAAGGCAATTCGGCTTGAGTTATCCTAAACATTACACTTGGAAAGTGGGATTTTTGTGGGAAGGTAGAAAGGCTTCTTTTTTTGAATTTTCGTGTGGAAAAGGGAATGTTCTTCCCTTTCTTTTTGAAGTTAAAATGGGGTGATTTTTTTATGTGGGGATGTGTTTTTTTTATTATGAGGATGGTTGTATCCTTCTTGTGTAAGAAAGGACTGCCTACGTATCCACCAGAAAAGGTGAAATCAAACCATGATCGTAGTTCGAAATATTTTGTGAATTTATTTGGGTTTTGTGGTTGTATTCCTCTTCTGTAAGAGAGGACTGCCTACGTATCCACTGAAAAGGTGAAATCAAACCATGCTCGTAGTTCAGGTGTTTTGGTTTGAGTGCAAATGGATGTTGCCTTTGACAGATCAAAGGACATTTGAAACGGGCAAGGTGCCACAACTTAGACTCGATAAAACATGCAATTTCAAATCAGGACGCGTCGAGGAATTTGACTTGAAAGGGGTAAGGTGGTCGCTAGTTGTAAAACTAGAGTGAGGTTGTTGGTCACTACGGTTCAAGGGTAGTATTTCTTGAGTTGGTCTAGGTTGGTCAGCTTTGTAAAACCCTCCCCGTCTAGGTCACTCAGTCTCACTGCGCCCCCCAAAAGTATTTTCTTGACCAGATTTGGCCCGACCCAATTGGGTTTGAATTTCTCCCTCGGATCGACGGGTAGTGGTGCTCGAACCGACTTGAGGACCAAGTCGCCTTCTTTGATGTTCCTGGGTTTAACGTTTTTGTTGAATGCCCGTTGTATACGTCGTTGGTATAGCTGGACGTTGTGCAAGGCGTTGAGTCATCGTTCGCCTAGAAGCGTGAGTTGTTCGAACCTTTGACGGGTCCATTCCGCCTCAGGAACTTGACTCTCCAGTAGGATGCGTAGAGATGGGACTTCCAACTCTACCGGCTGAACCGCCTCCATACCGTATGCTAGGTAGAAGGGTGTGGCGCCTGTGGGTGTTCGAATGGAAGTTCGGTATCCCCAGAGTGCGAATGGGAGTTTGCTTGGCCAATCGCGGTAATTATCTTACATATTCTTGATGATGGTGACAAGTGTTTTGTTTGCTACCTACACCGCTCCGTTGGTTTGGGGACGGTAGGGGATGATCGATGTCGTTTGATCTTGTATTTGCCAGCAAGGCTTGTGTTTCCGCCCGGAAGTGAGAGCCTTGATCGCTGATGATTTCATGGGGTACCCCATATCTACAGATGATGTTGTCCTGGATGAACTTGGCCACTTGTTTGGCGGTCAATACTGCATAGGACTGTGCTTCCACCCATTTGGTGAAGTAGTCCATGGCGACGAGGACAAAGCAATGTCCTTTAGTGCCTGTCGGGTTAACTTTCCCGATGATGTCGATGCCCCAGGTCGAGAAAGGCCAGGGTGATGTCATGGTGTATAAAAGGGATGGTGGTATGTGTTGTATATATGTTGGCGAAGATTTGGTAATTTTTTGACGTAATTGCGGTAATCGGCTTCCATGGTGGTCCAGTAGTAGCCTAACCGCATGATTTTTAGGGCCAGCATCATTGCGCTCATGTGAGGGCTGCATTCTCCGTCGTGGACCTCTCCCATGACTATTTTGGCTTTGTGATGGTCAATGCAAAGGAGAAGAATCCCTTGGGGTGGTCTTTTGTATAAATGTTCTTGGCTTATCACGAATTGTGATACAAGTAAATGGATGGCTCTTTGTCCTCTTGTATCGGAGTTGGGAGGGAATTCATTTTTGGTTTTGTAGTTGAGGATGGCTTGGTACCAAGGTTCGACAAGGTTTTCCTCGTCGTTGTTGATGGCGCAGATGTGAGCTGGCTTGCTCCTTCTCTCGACACATAGGGGCATCGATGTCATGTCGTCAGGTATGTTGACGAGCGCGGCAGGTTTTGCCATGGCATCGGCAAATTGATTTTCCTCTCGTGGCAAGTGGAAGTAGTCGACTTGGTCGAAGAACTCGGCCTCTTGATCGATCTTTGCTTGGTAGGGTGCTAAGCAGTCGCTTCGGATTTTCCATGATCCGGACACCTGATTGATGATGAGCAAGGAATCACCGTGGACCCTGAGTCTCTTGATGACTAGTGTTATGGCTGCTTGTAGGCTGATGAGGCATGCTTCATATTCGGCGGCATTGTTGGTGACGGCGAAGTCTAGTTTGACCGAGATCGGAACATGGTATCCCTCTGGTGATATTAGAAGGATTCCTACCCCGAAGCCTCTTAGATTCGATGCACCATCGAAGTATAGGTCCCATGCATCGGAGTCGGCACAAAGGATGTCTTCGTCAGGAAGTGACCATGTGTCGGTCGTTGGATCCTCATTGACGGGATTTTCTACTAGGAAATCGGCGACTGCACTTCCCTTGAAAACTTTAAGGAGTACGAATTTGAGGTCAAATTCAGATAGCATGAGTGTCCATCTAGACAGCCTTCCGTTTAGTATGGGTTTTCGAAGATGTATTTGACCGGGTCCATCTTGGAGTAGTTTTGAACCGTGTTGCTGAGCATGTAGTGCTGCAGCTTCTTTGTTGACCATAGTAGGGCAAGGCATGTCTTTTCTAGTTGGGTGTACTTTGTCTCATATTCGATGAACTTTTTTCTAATGTAGTAGACGGCTCGTTCTTCGCCGTCGACTGTTTGTGCTAGCATTGCTCCCATGGCTGTGTCAGTGACAGTCAGGTATAGGGATAAGGGGATTCCTTGCTGAGGTGGCATGAGGACAGGAGGTTTGGATAGGATTTCCTTTATCCTGTCGAAGGCCTTCTGACAGTCGTCGTCCCAATCATTGTGATCGGAGGCGCAAAGCTTCATGAATATTGGTTAACAAATCACGGTGAGCTTGGCTATGAAGCGGCTGATGTATTGAACTTGGCCGAGAAATCCTCGAATCTCCTTCTCGTTCTTAGGCCAAGGCATTTGTTGGAGGGCTTTAATTTTGGTTGGATCAATCTCAATGCCTCCCTTGCTGACGACGTGTCCCAGGAGGTTTCCGGAGGTGACCCCGAATGCACACTTCTGAGGATTTAGTCTCATGTTATATTTTCGCAGACGAGCGAAGAATTTCCGGAGGGCGTTGATGTAGCCGTCCCGTTCTTTTGATTTTACGATCATGTCATCGACATATACCTCTACCTCCTTGTGCATCTTATCATGTAGGAGAGTGGTAGCGGTTCTTTGATAGGTTGCTCCGGCGTTGATTAGACCGAAGGGCATGACCGTGTAGCAATATGTACCCCACATATGTAGTGAATGCAGTTTTGTGCATGTCTTACTCAGCCGTTTTGATCTTGTTGTACCTAACATACCTATCCAAGAATGATAGTAGGGCGTGCTCAGCGGTATTCTCCACCAGAATGTCAACATGTGGCAAAGGGAAGTCGTCCTTTTGACTTACTTTGTTTAGATCCCTGAAGTCAACGCAAACTCGAATTCTTTCGTCTTTCTTGGGTACAAGAACAATGTTGGCCACCCAGTCAGAGTATTTGGACACTTTGATGAACCCATGCTTGAACTGTTTATTCACCTCTTCCTTGATTTTCATGGCCCATTCAGGGCGCATTCGGTGCAACTTTTGCTTCATGGGTTTAGCTCCGGGTTTAATGGGTATTCTGTGTTCCGCAATCTCCCTGTCGATCCCAGACATGTCTCTGTAGGACGAGGCGAATATGTCCTTGTATTCGTGTCGGAGGTCAATGAACTGTTGTGTTTCCGAGGGTCAAGGGTTTTCCCTATCCTAAGTTCTTGAGGTGTGTTATCGGTTCCTTCGTTAATAGGTTCGGTCTCCTCAATGATGGGGGTCCTAGTTTCTCGTTTGTCAAGTTCTTTGGCTAGGTGAGGTGGGTAGTCACTCAAGTCAAATTCCTCATAGTCGTTCAGAATTGCATTGCAGTTAAATTGAGACGAGTCATAAGCAAACTTAGCGTTCATTAAGTCGACTTGAGCGAAAAGCTCGGATGGGACATACTTCTCATGGGCAGTCAGAGGTAACACAGTAGAGGAGGTGGCCCCTGGAACAAGCTCCAGGTTGCTACTTTCCATGGGAGTGGGGATGAACCTAGTTTATTCGGCCTCTCAAGCAGCCACAAGTTTGTGATAAAATAATCGAAAGGGGACTCTGACTAGGACATCAGGAGTGCTAGGAGCTAAGACAGACTATGACTCCGACTCCGACTCAGACTCATACTCTTCTTCACTTCCCTCTTTGAACAAACGGCCTTCTCCAGTTGTCATATTGAGAATGCGGCCTTGGCAATTGGTCCACTTAGAGATTAAGGCGGTGGGGTCAAACTGGTTGTCCTTTAGCGCAATGTTGATGTTTTCCTCATAACCGAGGTGCTTGATGTTGTCCTCCCCGATGAGGAGAGTGACGGCTTGTCCGTCAAGGCATGGGGTTGACTCATATTTGGTCGACGTAGCTTTGGTGTTGTCGGGGATGAAGTAGCAGTCTTGAAAGACCTCTACACCCGAGTGTCTGACCTTGGCTACGGAATCATAGATCGGCTCAGGAAAGCCGTTGTAGAGCTCATATTCTCCCTCGGGGACGAAGTATCCATTGGGAGTCAAATGATAGGGACGAAGAATAACTCCGTGCTTCTTGCGCTTCCGTATTAAGAGGTTCATTTCCTGGATGTCTTCGTCGGTAGGTTCATAGCCTAGCCCGAAGGGGATGTTGGGGACCTTAGCCTATTTCAAGGGAGGCAAGGTGCTCTTCAGCGGATTGAGGGGTAGACCCGGGAAATAACCCTGGCGCATCAAAAAGCGGTTGATTGTGAGGTTGGAGAACGGGTCACAATCAAAAGGCGCTGATTTCTCGATTAGGGCATTCACAGCTGGGAATCCCCACATTTCGCTGTCGTCCTCCTAAATGGCTTGGGAGGCTATTACCTTTTTCATGACAGCCTTGATCGGGGAAGCGGGAATTGTGATTATCTTCCCGTTAAAAGGGACCCTGATTTTCTGATTAAGGGTTGAGGTAACGGCCTTGACGGCGTGAATCCATGAGCGTCCTAGAAGCATGTTGAAGGAGGCGTCAATTTCCACTACCTGAAAACTGGTTTGTCTTTCCAAGGGTCCAGTTGCAATGGTTAAGGTGATAATCCCCGCAACCTTACAATGAGTGTCGTCATAGGCGCGTACTCCATGATTGGTTGCGACCAAATCAGTTTCTTTGATACCTTGTTTATGAGCCGTCTTGAGGGGAATGACATTAACCGCAGATCCGTCATCCAATAGAACTATAGGCGCATTCTTTTTGAGGCATTGTACAGTGATGTATAGGGTCAGGTTATGGTTGGCTCCAAATGGAAGGATATCTTCATCAGAGAAGATGATCGGGTTGTTAAGGTCGGGACGTCCCTTATCATGTGTGCTGCCACTTCTTCAGGAGAGGAGGTAGAGGGAACTGTCAACTTTCCCAAGGCTTGTAGTAGAGCTTGCCGATGTTCGAAGGATGTGGCAATCAGTTGCCAAATTGAAATTTCGGCCTTTGCTTTTTGCAGTTGCTTGAGAATCAAATTTTCGGGAGCCTTAGGTTGAGTTTCGGCATCCAGGATGACCTGGTCACTCGTTGTTGGAATGAATGTTGAATTGTTCGGGTTATGATAGGGGCGTCCGGACCAGGTAAGATGACCCATCTCTTTTGCATGTTTCCCCTTTCCCGGAACAATATAGATGTCCTCCGCTTCGTCTCTCCGGATACCATTGATTTCGGGATCTCGAGGGTATCTTAGAGGGGTATTCCTCGGTGGGTAGTTTTTGTGGTGGTAATTTTTGTGAGGTTGATTATTGTGGGGGTAATTCTAGTGGGGTGCGTGCCAGAATGGTCGCGGGAGCAATCCTTCCTGGTGAGGGTAGTTTTGGGGTCTTGGAGGACCCTCCCTCTGGTGCGGTGTTGGAGGATTGAAAATAAATCGGTTCTAGGCATCGTCAAGCCGAGTAATCCTTTCTGAGAGACTAGCTATAGCCTCCTCAATTTGTTGGAACATGGCAAGCATGGTTGCGGTGCTGAATACGAATACCCCGTCCGAGGCATCCTTCTCCAAGGCGTTCACCGCGTCATTAATTGCTAAGATAAGTTTTGAGCAATCCAAGGTTGGCTCATCATCGGTGATAGCATGGATTCCCAAAGGGTTTGTCTTGTTGTTTGGTTTTGTTGGTGGAGGCAAAGGTAATTCCCCTTTCTCGATCATGTCTTAAATGATGTGTTTCAGCTTAAAGCAGGGTTCTGTGTCATGACCTTTCCCTTGTTGGTATTGGCAGTAGGCATTGGGATTCCAGAAACGGGACTTCTTAGCCTCAGATGGATCCAGAGTGGGTCCGATCGGTTGTAGTTTCCCTTAGTGCATAAGCCTTTTTAGGGCGCTTGCATAAGTTGACCCTAGGTTGGTGAATACTCTTTGAGGGCGCTCAACTCTTTTCGCGGTTGGCTCGAGGAGTTTAACCTCATCAATTTTGTTTGTTTGACCATAGGGGCGGGATCTTGTTGATATAGATCCTTGATAGCCTCTACCGGTGGTTTTGGCTAGGACACCCTTTCGGAGGTCGTCTTCGATGCGGGTTCCAAGGATTTGTAGATCCTGGAATGTCTTGATGTTTTTGTATCTCAGTAAGCTGGCATAAACCGGGCGGAGATTGTTGACAAATTTCTCTACTAAAGCTGATTCACTCGGCTTAATGACCAATTGGGTGCTTACCCTCCTCCAACGGGTTAGGAATTTCGTGAATCCTTCCTTATCATTCTGAGTCAAGACCTCAAGAGAACGGGTGTTAGCCTGGATTTCGACATTGTCTGCATATTGCTTAGCAAACTCAACTGCGACATCATCCCAGGTAGTAAGGTTCTTCGAGTCGAGGGAGTAGTACCATTGGCGAGAGATCGGCTCCAGCGATGATGGAAAGATCCGGGTGAACCGTTTATGTTTGACCCCTTTATGGCCATGTAGTCTTTGAAGGCTCGAATGTGATTGAGTGGATCCTCCACTCCCTTGAATTTGGGTACATCAGTCAAGGTAAAGTTGTCGGGTAGTTGATCCCCAACGGGTTCGAATCTTTGATTGTTTTCGAGGCAGATGTTGTTACCCCGGGCTAGGAGTTGTTCTTCCAAGCGTTTGAGCCTTTTCTCAGTTTCAGTCAAAGGCGGAGTGTTGTGTTCTCTAATTTCCTTGTTTTCCAGGGTGTCGATACGGGTCTCGACACGGTACAGGGTGACCTTGAGAGTAGTGAGCAGGCTGACTAGCTGCGCAATTGTAACATCTCTATTGTCATTGTTGTTGATGGGCGAAGTTGAAGACGGGGCCATGGTTATGAGGCAGAAAACGACTCGCATTAAATCTCAATCTGACACGGTCCAAAGACTAGACACAGACAACACAAAGGACACAACGAAGATCAGACTCAACAAGACGAGGTATTCCGTGTGTGATACCTCGGGGCTGACTCGATTTACAATGTGACGGTGTTGACCGGACTTTGACTCGCGTCAAACGTAGTGGCGTGACGCCGTTGGACGAATCTCATGGTGAGACGACTTATAAGTAAAGAACCATAAGTACGCTTGCTTCGACTCGATAGACACGAGACGGAATTGGAATGGTGGACTGAAGTTTTCGAAAATAGAGATTTTCAAAAAGATTCGTTTGTCGCTTTATGGACGGCTTCCGAAGAGTAGAAATCTCTGAAAGTCAGTCAGTTGAAAGTTATCTTAAGTTTGTTTTCAAAAGATAGTTTGAGTTTGGGTCGGCTCGGAAAACAATGTACTATTTTCGGAGACGGTTTTTGAAATTCAAAATTGTATGTTCTGAAAATCACGTTTTGAAATGTTTGACAAGGTCTTGGGGACGGTGTATGGTCCTCGAGTTTTTGAAAATGTCTCAAAAAAGAGGTGTGCCTTTCTCGGGTTTTAAAAGAGCCATTGTCGGCGCGAGACGGGTTTTAATCCGTGTCTTGACATGGCGATTATAACGGCGTAAAAAGGTGTTTGAAACGGTTGTAGAAAACCGGGTTTGAAAATCATCATTACGACGGCCTAGAAAGGGGTGTTGAAATGGTTGTAGAAAGCCGGGTTTGAAAATCGTCATTACGACGGGCTAGAAAGGCGTGTTGAAATGGTTGTAGAAAACCGGGTTTGAAAATCGTCATCACGACGGCCTAGAAAGGCGTGTTTGAAATGGTTGTAAAAGAAAACCGGGTTAGAAAATCGTCATTACGACGGCCTAGAAAGGCGTGTTGTTTGAAATGCAACGGTCGACGAAAGACCGAGGTTTGAAATGGCCATTATAACGGCGCGAAAGGGTATTTTTGAAATGACACAGAAGGACTTATGATCACATAACACATAAGCACTCGCAGTTTGATTATATTATGCATAATGCTAACATGGGTTTTGGCTTAAAGGGTGGGTTACACACCAAGCAATCAAACCCCGACTTTCGAGAGGGATACCAATCCAAACAAAATGTGTAAGGAGGGTGCCCTAGCCTTGTGATCGAAGGTGATGAAAGCTCTTTGACAAAACAGAAATGTCAATTAATGCATTTCAACCAAAAAGGTTGAGAGAACTCACGCCGACGAAACAGTAATGTCAACGGTATGCTTGACTCAATCGGGATTCGAAACGCGGGGATGAGAGAACTTACGCCGACGAGACGAGCCAATTGGCCAAAAAGGGTTAGGTTGTGGGCCAGGACAAGGAACCCGACTATGACCGTAATATCAATTAATGCATTTCAACCAAGACCTCATTCGAGTCTCACCATATAGGGATCACAAAGACACAAGTGTCCTAGTTTTCCACACCGGAGTCGCCAATCTGTGGACATATCCACCTACACGCCAAGCGAAACTGTGGAGGTATAACGGTTTTTTTGAAAGCCACGCTCTGCGGCGAAAAGATGCTTTCAACCGGATCATTTTAGATAGGTCGGTTTCGTCTCGGCAAGGGTCTCGAAACGATGCAAGAGATGTTCGGAGTCGCCACCAAGCATTTGTGGGATGCTTGGAACCCGTTCGAATCCACTTTATACCTAGGTCAACCAAGGCAAAAAGCGGTGTTTGACATAGGTACTAATGGACGGTTCTAATGGATGATTCATATCAGCCGACCCCAAATCATTTTAGAATTAAGGCCCTGGAAAAGGTCGTCCACTATCCAAAGTTTCTGAGTAAGAGGTGAAGGTACGTATTGGGAAGCCCTTTAATCGGACACCCAATCTCGCCCGCGGTAGCGGCCTCTACTGATCGATCTTGGTTGGTTAAATGCAAAAGTTGATAAAACGGGTAAATGCATGAATGCGCATCCACGAGTTTGAACCTAACATGTGAGCTTTCTATGTCGGTTGTTTAATCCAAGTATCAAGTATTTGATGTCAAGTTGGATTTAATGTTGATTTGCATGCAAGACGGAAATTAAACATACATTTACCGAGTTAGGTTTATGGTGCATAACGTGATCCATTTGTCTTAGTAAGGTGTTTTGTAAATACAATGTAAAATGAGCAAATTTGTCATCTGATCCGTCCTGTATTCGAGTTAACCAAAGTCGGGATCGTCCTAGACATGTTCTGAAAGGAAACAGACCATGTATCAGGCAGCCAGTATAGGCGCGAGCCAATAGGCGATGCAAGTGGGTCTGCCCTGGTTTGAAAATGAAAAAAATGAATGGCCTGTTTAGGCGATGGTTAACAGACGATGGAAGAGCGTCTTTTGACCATTGAAAAAGTTCGTAAAATATATTGAAAAGAGGGTGTTTAAACCCGTCTTTATTTGAAAAGACCGTTTAGGCCACTTTTGTGTTGATGTGAAGAACGAGACTTGAATAATTGTCATTGTTTTAACAATATTCGATGTCGGGTTTGGTTTTGCAAGCTTGACATGAATAGTTTTGAAAATAATTATGAACAAATTGTTTTAAGTTCATTTGTTTGTAATTAGTCAATGTTCATCATCGTACTCGGGTTAAAATCCGACATGGTATGTAGAACCAATGAAGATTTTGTGTTGGTAACTAATACATTTGTTTTGAAAATGAAAAGAAATGAAAAAGTTTTTTAAAATACCTTTCAAAATGTAAAGAAAGGAAATAAAAGGTTTTAAATTACCTTTGATATTATAATAACCAAATATTATCACCGAAATACGGATTAAACCGTCATGGTATTCGGAACCAAGGGTGAAAAATGTTTTATGGTTAAAAATTTGTAATAAAAAAAGATTTGAAATATTTGAAATGGTAAAAACCGGTTGCAAGTATGAAATAAAAACAAAAGGGGAAGAAGAGACTAAACACGGTTGGATTTAGGTAGAGAAGGGCTTTAGGCGCGAGCCTGGTTGCTACACAAGCAGCCCCTGCCTTAACCAAAAATCCGGTTTTGGCTCATTTATCCCATATTTGGATCATGTTATGCATGTTTTAGCATGTTATAGTCATGAAACAAATGAAAAACATGATAGAAGAAGATTTTTACACCCTCATACTTACATGCTAGGCTTGAGACGAGAAATCGACAAAAGTGTATCAACTTGTTTGGTCGAAAAACTCAGTTTGAAAACCGTTTTAGCAATGTAAAATAGTGTTTTAAGTTTAGTGATGGTGTAGTGGTTGAGATGGTCGGTCAAGTGGTTTAATGCACGATGACGGTACCCAACAATGTGTAAGGCTTGTGTTTTTGATCGGTAGGTTGGAAACACGTGTCGGTTTGTGACTTGAGAAGTCGAGTCTAGAATTTTAAGAGAGAGGTGAGGGGGCGGACGCTCGCGTAACTCTCAAATGGTGGCATTTAAGGGGTATTTATAGAAAAATGGGTGGTTGTGTGCGTTTTGAGGGACGTGGCCGCATAGGCTGCTCGAAGAGGCGCGAGCCATTTTGCGCGTCTTCGAGGTGTCTTGTCACTATCACGCAATTGTAATCATGATTTGTTCTATCCTATGTTTTGGATGAACTTGATTTGTACTTGACCATGAAGCATTCCGGGAATACATAACATGGAAGTCCTGAAAATTTTGTGTTTTGTGTTTGACTCGGTTTGACTCGTTGTTGGAGTCGGGATTTGAATTTTGAGTCGGTTTTTGGTACGGTGTCGGTTTTAACTCTAGTTAGTATCATTGTGACCCCATTGTCATGCATTAAACACTCCAGGTACTTTTAAAATGTTTTGAAATATTTTATTTTCGAAATCGTTTTAAGTTTTCCGATGTATAGTTGTACAAAACTGTCGATTAAACGCTGCGATTCCTAAGCATGTTGTAGTCCGATAACCATCGAGTGTTTGTTGGATACTTGACAGATACTGGGTATCTACACTCGTCTGACCTCGGTTGGTTGAGGTTGTATCCTGGTGGTGGGTCGTTCGTCGTGGTAATGTTGGGTGGCTAAAGTTGGTGGTTTGGGTGGTGGCTTGCTGGAATTTCGAAGGGTTGGTGGTTGTTGTGGGTTTTGTTGTTGAGACCAAGTATATGTAGATCTAGGACCCTTGTGACTTGGACAGACCTTAACCGTAGAGGGTGGCTCTGCTGGTGGAACCACCGTGGGTGTAAAACCCACCCACTTAGGGAGCCGTTGACGGCCTTTTGACTGACCTTAGACACATGTTAGACCTCTTGGAACCTTTACTCGTCCGGCCTTGCGTTATAGTAACCTTTGGGAGTTAGAAACTCGATCTAGTATAGGCTACTCCATCGAGTAGTCAAGTGACTCGATCGAGTAGAGGCCACTCAATCGAGTAAGTTACATACTCGATCGAGTATGGCGAGTTCAGCGTAAGTATAAAACTCGTGAGTCGAAAACCCAAATCAGTTTCTTTTTCTTTTCTCCCAAAACCCAATCAACAATACACTTTCTCTCCCATCAACCTTCAACCTTTTTGAGACTCCTCACTCTTGGATACACCATAGGGAAGGAGACTTCAATCAGGTCGTGGTCGTGTCGCCGGAATGTCGAGCATAGGTATGTCATCATCATCATCCTTAGGTTGCGTTGTGGTTATGGTTGTTAGTAATAGGGTTTTCCCTACTGGTTGTGATAGGTGTTGATGGAGGTTGTCTTGCCTTCATATGGATGTATGCGGTGTTGTTGCTGATTGTTAAAGGTGTTAGAAATTAATAATCTCATTATTTAACATATTCATATATGAATCAATTTATTTATTCATAAAATAAATTCTAGATCTTATGCATGCAAACATAAATAAGATAAGAGAAGAAATTGTCTTTCATACTATGTGATTTCGGTTTTATGGGCACCAACAAGATCTCCTTTTTGTTAGTTCTTGAGCTTTCCAATAATAGATGAACAAGATTCAAGTTTAGAATCTCTCCCAAAAGCATATACCCAAAGAAATCTCTTAATAACTAATATTATTTTGTACTAGAAATAATATAAGTCTTACTATAAAATTGACACAAAAATTATAGTTTTGCTCTTGAAAAATCGGTTCAAGAGGGAGTATTGTGAGGTTCATTTCTCTAGAATTTTCATAAGAAGTAGAGAGAATCATTTTTCTTACACTAGAAAAATATGTGTTGAAGAAGTGAATAAATGAATAATGAAAACTCTATGTTTTTCAGTTGGAAAAACTGGTTGGAGGAGAGAGTATAACCCAATGCATGAGCTTGTTTTCTACCCAAGAAAAATAGGCATGCAAGGCTACAAGTAGGTGTGTAATCATATTGTTTTCCACTTAAATATTTAACACAATTTAAACATAATACTCCCTCCACTATTTCGGCACTTTTAACATAAAATGGATGGTCCATTTTATTTTGTCATTTGTCAATTGTGACATATGTGACATGTTACTTGTCTTATGAAGTTGTAATGTATTTTTAACATATTAAAAATTAACATACTCATAAAATATGTCATTTACAAAATCGACTAGTAATTCGTAATTACTTGTACCAAAACGGTTTATCAATTATAAATCACAACATCTTGTATTTATAATAAATTATTCATTCAATTTCAATTCCAAATTGTTTCGTAAACAATAATTATCTAAGTAATAAAACAATTCAATTACTTAGACCGTATCTAATTTAATCGAATTACAATAAGACACGTTAACTTTACTCACAAAATCATCCGTCAATTTTAAGCAATTTAATTAACTCGTATCGGCATACGATTAATTAAATAATCAATTAAGAGTATTTCCCTATAGGTTTGACCTAAGGGGATCAACTGATCACCATCGTCGCACGACAGTAATGTCAAACTCTAGTCAACCAATCATTACCGATATGTGTGGACCAGTTGACTGTAAAATATTACATCCCACATGTATTCTTAAAATGAGATTTAAACATGTGATCATCATGATCAACAGTTGTGATAGCATTATTGTCGGAGGACACATATTCCAACAATCTCCCACTTGTCCTCGACAAGTGTGCGTCACCAATTCTCTTGTCCTATTACTATCTCTCACTCAATGCAAGGTGTCTTTCAGGTCGTACTTGCAAGTGATTTATCGAGAGTGGTTTCCTCGATCTGGAGAATAACTGATTGACCGGAATTATCCACCATGGATACCTTCCGAGCGTGGCCACGCATTTCCAGTTCATTACTCTTCGAGTGGCCCTGAGATATTATTTTAACCCTGACAAAGGGGTGGACAATTCCTGTCGCACTATTCCCTTCGACTAGCCACATCCATTATAACACAAAATATGCCCATTTGACCCCATTTACGAAGGTCGTAGTAACATAAATCAAAGCTAATCTGAAACTGTGCCATATTAGGCGAACAGTCTTTAGTCAAAAGAATCGACTCATTAGAATACTATAGTAGCTCTCGCCACGACCAGGCTATATAAATTTGCCAGAATTCTATAAGCGGTCACTGCCCGACAAAGTGTTCCTAACAGTCTGCCTATGTGATCGACTAGTCATCTCACATGACTGTATGGCACTGAACTTGCCATCAATCGCATCACACTCTAGTCACTTCGAGACGTCACCTCATACAATTGACTATGGGCGAATACTATGTTAATCCTGGTTCACTTTAACGAGGTTCAATATCGTCATACAACCCGTTTGGATGTAACAAAGTATAATAAAAGAGTTTTAAAGTAAAACTCGAACGACAAATGCGATTATCACATATAAATAGTCAATGCCTGATTATTAATTCATATTCTATAATCTAATTTGATCTTGTATGTAGTCCTTCATCTCAATCCAATTGAAATGACATGACTCATCATGTTAAGCCTATGAATAGGCATTGTAAGTAGGTCTTAGCAACTCCCTGCTCAACCTTGCTACATACTTGTTTTCCTTCCGTAATGTATACATTTGCATTACAAAACTTTCTGAGTACGTGTCTAGATCCAATCTAGACATAGGCTTTCTTGCCTTACAATAGCTCCCACTGTTTTTACAGTGTGCGGGACTCATCCCTCTTGCACATCCCATGATTGCAAGTGTACTCAATTTCCGTTGTAAATATCTCTCATTGTTCTTTATTGCCTAGAACGATTCTAGCAAATCTATTTCTTAAATAACATAGCCACAATGGTTCCTTAACCATCCTAACGTGTTTTGATTATGGTTTTGTCGGAAACCATGCGCAATCTCAATTGTCAATTGTCATTTGTGTAACACCCTTACACAAAATTGCATCAAAAACACTTTGCTTGCCATCCTTAATGCTTCTGCAAGCACTTAAGGGTAATCTTTATGGCTTACTTGGTAACTATTACCTATGAAGTGTTTTACATCATTTCCTATTTAATTGATTCGGCAGCGGAAGCAAATGGAATCAATCAAATATGTTCAACTCGATTGAACTAATCATGAATCTTATCAACATAAGACTTTCTTTTTGACGCTAATATCATGTAGATTTATCTCCATAAATCCGGATATTAAAGATGTATTATAATACTCTATAAGTGTCAAATCATTCCCAATGATCAATATGTCATCCACATATAAGACTAATTAAAATTTCCGTAACTCCCACTAAACTCCATGTATAAACACAACTTCTCGACTTATCGAGAAAAGTTTTATACCATGATCAAATCATTGATTCCAACTTATTGATGTCCTACTCAAGACCCTCTCTTAAGTTGGACATTATCTCAGGATTGCAAGAATCTACAAAACTCAAGACATGTATTGAATACATTCCTTCTAATTGAAGAAGTGGGTTTTAGATTCACTTGCTATATGTATATCATCATAATGAAACACAATCCCTAAGAAGATCCAAATAGACTTAACCATTTCAACTAGTGCAAAACCCTTTGCAACCAATCAAGCTTTGAAATCTCTCTTTATTAGTGCAAAACCCTTTGTCACTAATCAAGCCTTTTATTTTGGATTTTCATGGCTCTAAGCCTTGTATTGAGTTGTGACTTAAACACTCTCATGTAAGTCATATGTTCATTACTTTCTATAAGTAACTTGAATCAAACAATTTGTTTGTAAGTTGTAAGCTCTTTACTTTCTTAAAAGTAACATGAATTCATCATCTTCAACAAGTGACGAATTTAACCTCCTAGGTTTTGAAGAAACAACGTCTTACACAAAATGTCTCATGTAGTCAAGAAAGACCAGTTTCGTGCGACATAACATTCTTGTAACATCTCAGGTAGTCAAGAAAGACCAGTTTCTTGCGACATAACATTCTTTGTGGCTCTTTGAATAATTTCTCCCACTCTGTCTTCTAGAAACAAACTTGTATTTTAGAAAGACAGCTTCACGAGCCAGAAACCCGTTGTACTCGTGATTATAGTAAGGAAAAATGAGCATTTGTTTCTTTTGAAAACTTACAAACATGGTACTCTACCATTTCATATCTCATATGAATCGTTTAGATTTAGTGGAAAAACAACTTAGACAAAATGATAAAATCCCCAAAATTAGATCAAGTAACTCAAGGTAACTTGATTAAGGTCCAAACCATATCGAATAGCGTTTGATTTCTTCATCCAACCACACATTATCCCATAATGCGTGCTAAGAGAGATTAACTTGTGATACTATATCACATTTCATTTGGCTTATATCAAAGTCTTCACTTTGATAATCCCATCACGACTAAATCGTGATTCCTTGAACTCTTTGAACTTCTTCAAAGATTTCTCTATTTACCTTATTAAGTGAACACATTAGCGTCAACTTAAATCGTTGGTAAAAGAAAATGATCAACCTATTTTGGATCAATGATTTACAACCTCGATCTCCTTTTCAACCAAAAGGCACGAGATATCTTGCTTTGAATACAAGATGCGCATATACCATAAGATCTAATGGTTTCAAGAGTACTCGATAACTCTTTGCGTTCATCATTCCAGAATCTAAGGTTTAATCTTGGGTTACCAATTTGAATCTTGCATCATCTACATGATATGTCATTCTAGTTTGGTTTAGAATATAATCACCTTGATAATGGGCTAGCCATACATCAAATCGTGGTGTATAGGGTCACAAAAGTGAAACTTCTTTGTATCTTAACAAGTTTATATTCTTATTTACAGTTTATGCACTTAATAGTCATAATTAAGTACAACTATAAACCCAAAAACTAGATTGAGTACACAATTTCTCTATCTCTCAACATCATTGTTGCTAGTCGTCATATTCTAATCAACCTAATGATGAAAACCACCACCGGTTTCTAATATTGACGAAGTAGTACTAGCAAAATTTATGTTAATCAAATAAACATTTAAAGAAGAAGGTCCCATTAGATGTCCCACAACTAACTTGCTGATTCTTCAATAATTTGGGGTAGTTTCCTTTCTAGCGTCCAACACTTAAGACAATGGAAACTTTATCGGTCGGGATTGATAGGTTTACTATCATTATTCTCAATAACTTTACTTTTAACATTACCTTGTATCAATTCCATTCTAATTTTACTTCTTTGAACCTTACCCTTTTCTTAACGGTTTAAGAGAATGCTCCCACTCATTTCAATGAGTCTTTGCTAAGAGAAGCAAAATTGAAATTCATGAAGACTACTCTTCAATTTATTCGTTTAGTCTTAAAACTTTCATTGAAGTGGTTGCGGTATTTTGGTCAATTTTGATTTCAAACAAATCTAGTTACCAAAATGATGTAATGTTTCAAAGTACTTAACTCAATTAAGCATGTGAGAAACAATCCATTGTAAGTAGATGTGTTAGTCAAGAATCAAAAACCTGTTTGATAATGAATAACTTCTATCTATACTCTTCACAAGAGATCCTTACAATGGATAATTCGAGATTTTAGAAGAAAATTCATATTTGTTTTTAGTTACGATGTTTTAATGGAGATTTGAATCAAAAATCGAAATGATATCGTATATGAATTGTGGTAAAGAAATAGAATAATATGATAACGGAATAGTGAAAACATAACATTTGTCGTTATAATAATACTTGTAAATAATTTAACAAGTAAAGCATTTATCTAGTGACCTCTACCCAACTTTGATAAATGATTCCAAGACCCAAATTCATATTAACTTAGGCATCGGTAAAGCCGAAAACAACCCTTATCAATATAACTCGGTGGATTAACCTTTTAATCGATTCTACTTTTAGAAATCTTGTGCGATAAATTTACATTAAAATTTATCTCTAGCCCGAAACACATCCGGCAACCGTCGAGAATACTTTCGTTGAGTTCAACCCAAATTTCGAATAAATGTGTCCATGATCCAAATTCACATCAACTTGGGCATCGGTAGAGCCGAAAACAACCCTCATCTTTATAAATTTGGTGGGTAGACATTTATCACCCACTTCCCCTACGTAACAAGGTTTGTACCCCGGTAAAGCCGAGTGCACTCCCTCACGAAATAAGTTTTCATGGTTTCTACTTTTTGGTAAGGCTATGTCTCAATTGATTATATTAGCGAGAGGTCATGTCAATTTATTATCTATCACGTTTTAAGTGAACTAAAGCGGTGAACTACGATAATTATAATTGACACGGTCGATAAACTCGATTAAAATGAGGATGCATGTTTTAGTTATGGCGATTTAGCGATGCATGCGACGTATAAATAAAATGCAAAACATAAATTAAATCCTAGTATGGCCTTCCTAAAATAGTAAATCTAATAAACTATTACAAATTCGGAAACCAACTCCATTGGTCCCTTGAACTTCGGTTTTGACACGCATCTCGAGGTAACACCGTCTTTAATGGATCGCCTTCTTGAGTGGCACCGTCTTCAAGGAACTCCGGAATAAATAAATTACATAACAAATTACATAATTTCCTATTATACATTTGTAATTAAAATAAAATAAATCTATTAAATTACAAAACGGTGATACGAGATCACAATAAACTACAACCGAATCGATATTTCCATACATTTCGGGTAATACCAATTAAAAACTAAGGCCATACTAAGTAAAATTACATAATTCAAAAATTACATAAAATAAAATTATGACAATCATAAATAAAATGCAACATTAAAATATGTATGAACATGCCCAATTTTATGCTAAATCGCCTTTAAGGAGCCAATATCGTATATTAAACGGTTTTTACGGATTTGCGTGATTCAACCTTTTAAAATCACAATAAATTACATAAAATCACATTTATGTATTAGTTGATTACCCTAACCATCTTAGGACTCAAAATTAGTCTTCACTAATATATTGACAATAATTAACTTATATTTCTTAAAATTGTTCATAAATGGACTCAAAATTACAATAAAAAGCCATAAACTTCAAATAAATCACAAAAATTTCAAATAAATTTGAAATTTGAAATTTTAAACTCATGAACATTCTGGAAAAATACCATGACACTCATAATGTTCAAAAACTTAGGTTAAAAATTTTGGAATTTATCAAGGAAAAACTATGTTGCGGTTTATCGGATTTATCAATTATTACCTTAAAAACTTGAGAAAAATTATATTTATCAACTTTTCAATTTTAGATCTAAAATAGGTAATAAAATGCAACATGTGACATTTTTCCTTAGTCATGAAGTATGTTATAGTAATTTATACTAATTAAAGTCACTATTTATGTTATTTTTCATCAAAAATCATAAATCATGCGTAAAGACTTCATTATAGCCAATTATTTTACACACATCTTGTAAAATTGCATGTGAAAATATACTAAAAATCTATGACCATATTCGAAATATTACTCATATTAACCTATTTTTCATTTAAATTCGATTTTTATCATGAAAAATCCATATTTCGAGCATAAGATCTCATAAAATTATGAAAATTTACAGCTCATCTAAAAATAATATATGTGAAAACATATCCAAAAAGCACTGGAAAAAACGAAGTTTCTCTAATTTTAGTCCGAAAATGACATTTTTATCATAAAATCACATTTTAATGCCATTATAATATAAAATGAACAATAAAAATCCATAAATTAACCAAAATATCCTAAATACATTTTAGGATCAGAACCTTTAACATGCATAATTGATTTCGTGATATATCATAATAAACACAAATTTATAAGTTTTATTTGTTAATCGTATAACTCGGAAAAACTATAAACGATTTGCATGCAAACAACCTAAGGCTCTGATACCACTTGTTAGAAATTAATAATCTTATCATTTAACATATTCATATATGAATCAATTTATTTAGTCGTAAAATAAATTCTAGATCTTATGTATGCAAACATAAATAAGATAAGAGAAGAAATTATCTTTCTTACTATGTGATTTCGGTTTTATGGGCACCAACAAGATCTACTTCTTGTTAGTTCTTGAGCTTTCCAATAATGGATGAACAAGATTCAAGTTTAGAATCTCTTCCAAAAGCATATACCCAAAGAAATCTCTTAATAACTAATATTATTTTGTACTAGAAATAATATAAGTCTTACTATAAAATTGACACAAAAATTATAGTTTTGCTCTTGAAAAATCAGTTCAAGAGGGAGTATTGTGAGGTTTATTTCTCTACAATTTTCATAAGATGTAGAGAGAATCATTTTTCTTACACTAGAAAAATATGTGTTGAAGAAGTGAATAAATGAATGATGAAAACTTTATGTTTTTCACTTGGAAAAACCGGTTGGAGGAGAGAGTATAACCCAATGCATGAGCTTGTTTTTCTACCCAAGAAAAATAGGCATGCAAGGCTACAAGTAGGTGTGTAATCATATTGTTTTCCACTTAAATATTTAACACAATTTAAACATAATACTCCCTCTACTATTTCGGCACTTTTAACATAAAATGGATGGTCCATTTTATTTTGTCATTTGTCAATTGTGACATATGTGACATGTTACTTGTCTTATGAAATTGTAATGTATTTTTAATATATTAAAAATCAACATACTCATAAAATATGTCATTTACAAAATCGACTAGTAATTCAGAATTACTTGTACCAAAACGGTTTATCAATTATAAATCACAACATCTTGTATTTATAATAAATTATTCATTCAATTTCAATTCCAAATTGTTTCGTAAACAATAATTATCTAAGTAATAAAATAATTCAATTACTTAGACCGTATCTAATTTAATCTAATTACAATAAGACACGTTAACTTTACTCACAAAATCATCCGTCAATTTTAAGAAATTTAATTAACTCGTATCGGCATACGATTAATTAAATAATCAATTAAGAGTATTTTCCTATAGGTATGACCTAAGGGGATCAACTGATCACCACCGTCGCACGACAGTAATGTCAAACTCTAGTCAGCCAATCATTACCGATATGTGTGGACCAGTTGACTGTAAAATATTACATCCCACATGTATTCTTAAAATGAGATTTAAACATATGATCATCATGATCAACAGTTGTGATCGCATTATTGTCGGAGGACACATATTCCAACAAAAGGTAGGTTTTCCAACTCATTACTGTTGATTGGTTGTCATTTGTGGTGTGTAGTATCTTTGATTGTGCGATGGTATCGTTGTGTTGTGTGCGAAGTGCGTCCCTGGCTGAGTGAAGTCATCGTCGGGAATGGCTTCATGCCCTTGATTCACTCCTTGTGGCTCCCGTCACAAGGGGGTGTGCACATTAATGGACATGGGTTATTCGGTCTGTGGTTTTTAGCGGGGCTTAAGTAGTAAGGCTGCGTTCCCCACTGGCGGTGTGGAATATCTGTTACGATGGATATTCCGGCATGAATTTACCTTCGGGTTAGTCAGGTGATTGATGGATTATTGGAGTTGGATATTGGTGTGTGTGTGTGTGTGTGTGTGTGTGTGTGTGTGTGTGTGTGTGTGTGTGTGTGTGTGTGTGTGTGTGTGTTATACTATTGTTATATATTGTTCTTCAGTTATTGACCTTGTGTGGTGTTATCTGTCTTTCTTTCTTGTTATGTGTCTGCCGTGATCCATTATGGTGAGCAGTCAGTCTTAGTAGGTGTTGATATATGGAGCTTGCCTGGGTGCGTTGGAGGGACGAGTCTTTCACCGGGTCTTGGCATGGATAGTATCACCGTAGTTGGTTGTTCATCAGTTGTATCTTTGTTTTTAGTTAAAGCTTGTAATAAACTGTAATAGTTCTTTTATTGACGTTATGATATACTATTCCTCGGGCAACCGAGATGGTAATTCCCGTATCTGCTAGGGAAGGTCACGTTAAGACTCCTTGGTAGATGGGGGTGTTACAAAGTAGATACTCGATCCAATATAACTTCTACTTATAAGGTTGTTTTCAGTCGTTGGCTATCAAAATAAATCCTAAATTACTACTAACTGGTAGCTAGTGGCAAAAAAGGGTCGAATCCACAGGGAGGCGAGTTAATTAATCTAGTTGCTTATATCTAAGTTCGTCTTAAGGGTAACAAATTTATAGGGTTTGTTTGGTTTGATTTCTAAACTAATTGTGATGTAAATAAAGACAAATTTAATAATATTAAACAGTCTAGGGATTAGGTTCACTACGTAGTTATACGGGGTATGATTTAATTCATTGATAGAGCTAATTATGTTGTTTAAGATTATATGATCGGTCGATTCAATATCCCTTTAGGTCTAATTTAACATGCAATCGCTATCATTAAATTATCTCTATTCAGTTATCGCAACCTATATTGATTCTAACCCGGTCGATAAAAGTCTCAATTTGCTATACTAGTCATTTAACCCTGGCCCGTAATTAACTAACTAGATGAAGAACAATAAACTGAACAACAACGAATAAGCAATTTTAACTATCAATTCATTAATTAATTCCCCCTTTTAACAACCTAGATCCCCATTCGCCTTAGATAAGAGAATTAGCTACTCATAATAAAGGGAAGAACAACAATAAGAATAATAAGAAACATGATGAATAATAATAAAAGATGAATAACGATTCAATAATAATAATAACTGAGGAAAGATTAAAGAGTACCGTAATTAAAGGCAATAGATCCGAAGCAAATAATAAATAAACTAAACTAAGAGTATTCTAAGAGAGTTTTAGAGAAGTTCTACGAAACGAAAAATAAGACGTAAAATAAATTAGGGTACGGTTTAGGTATTTATAATAAAACATAACCGACTTAAGGAAAATTGCGGACAATATGGAAATTAGTGGTTCCTCGATCGAGCCTGGTCTTACTCGATCGAGTCACCAACTTCCTCGATCGAGCCTGGTCTTAGTTGATCGAGGAATCACTCTGTTTCTTCTCCTTTCTTCGTGTTGTCTTCTTAACTTCCCTTCCTTCATTCTTATGGATTCCCGTGCCATGCTTCGTGTATTCCTTCATTCCTACTCCGCGATGCCCATTTCATTCCTTTGCTCCTCAAATGCATCATTCCTACATTAAATATCAAATAGGGGGAGTATCGACTTTCTAACATAAAAGGCATATAAATGATATAATTTAGCACGAAAACAATATCAAAAGCAACTAAGGGGAGGCATAAATATGCATATAATAAAGACTCATCAAACTCCCCCAAACCATCTCTTTGTTTGTCCCTAAGTAAAGCATCACGCAATTATAAAAGACAAATATACAAATGGCGAATAAAGAACTCAGAGCTAATGTTGATGCACATACAAATCCCAAGCTATCCATATCTGGAACAAAGCAATGACCAAAGTGTACCAATAAAACAAATTCAAAGGCACTGGTAATAGAAAGCTTAGCTTACGTCTCAAGTCACTATACTATAGACATGCCAAATACCTTTTGATCCTACAAGACAAATTAGTCGGATTCTCGCGGATTCACTCATGCACTCATAAGTATGTAAGGGTGAGTTATATGTAAATATAGAAAGAAGTAGAAACACTCCTGAACTTATAAAACATGCATGCAATCTAATGTGATATAAATTTCCCCAACTAATTGAAAGATCATAGATCCATATTAGACTCTCTAATAAAAATTAAATTATCTCATAATTTGTCATTTAGGTGATCTATGTAACATGCATGCTAATATAAAAGCATAAAAATGAAAGTATAAGGAAAAACAATTTCCTTACATTGATTTTGTGGTAAAAAGGACACAAACTAGTTCACCTTACTAGCTTGTTCTTGAGCTTATACCAAATGGATGATCCTCCTTACAAATATTCAAAGAGAAGATCTCCTTCTTGTTACACCCAAGAACTTACCCAAAAATAATAAGTAGTATTTAACTAGAACTTATTATTATTATACCCTTGATATTATTTGTAATATTACTAACAAGTCTTAGTAATAAAATTTATTTACTAACAAAGTTAGTAAAGATGAATAATTATTTTTAGAGAGATGATGATTTTATGTTCACATGCAAAACATACAAATGATGTATTGTAGAAATGAGCAATGGATGGAGTATAAAGGAAGGGAAAGTGGCGGGTGGAAGTAGAGTGTTGTAGTGGACAAATTTTGTCTTATATTTTTCATATTAATTCACATGCAAAATCTTATATAAGATAAATTATGGTAGTATATAAAGTAAGGTGAAATGATTATGTGAGTAATCATCCACTACTCTATTTTACACGGTCCACTTGCCCATATACGGGTCCATGTTGGTTCTTATATTTGTCGCACAAATACGTGTTATTTTATTTTAAACATCGTTTCATGTTTAAATACTTCCATAATTAATTCGTCCAATTCACTCCGTAAATATACGTGTACCACTAAACATATTATTTACGTACTAATATTAATCACATTAATCAATTAGTAAATTAACAGTTAATTAACTAAAACCCGCCTCCCAAAATTTATTATTCACTTATCACATAATTAAATAATAAATGCCGTTCCTCGAGTTCGCAACTTGAATTCTCTCTTAAAATAATTGACTAACCTTTTAGTCTACAAATCAAGGGACTAAATAAATTGTATCTCATACAATTAATTAGTTGTCTATTGGGGTTCGTTCCTATAGGTGTGACCAAAAGGGGTCAGTTGATCACCGCCGTCTCACGACAATAACGTCAAACTCTAGTCAGCCAACCGTTATCAATTTACGTTAATCAACTGACGAGGATCAAATAATTAAGTATCTGACGATATTCCATTAATGAGATTTATTATGTTAACGCACTATTGTGGAGGACACTAACTCCAACAATCTCCCACTTGTCCGACACAAGGTGTGCGCTACCAATTCTCTTGTCCGTTTTAATCTCCCACTCAATGCAAGGTGTCTTTCAGGTCGCACTTGCACACGATCATATCGCGAGTGGTTTTCTCTTTCGGGAGTGTGACTACCTGACCGGAAAAATCTCTCACAGATTACTTCCGATCGTGGCCACGCATCTGTAGTCATTAACTCCTCGAGTGGCCTTGAGATATAGTTAAACAACGTGGGTGGACAATTCCTGTATGCCCTATTTATCCTATTGCACAATACAGCTCACCATGACCTAGTAAATGCCCTTTTGGCCTCCTTTCACGGCACGACCTAGGACAAAAACCAAAGTCACTCGGAAACTGCACTTGCTCAGATAATAGTCTCCAGTCAAAAGAATAGACTCATTAGAACATCTTAGAGATCCCCGCCGCGACCAGGCGTCTATAATAGAACTTAGAGACTCTCTAAATGGTCACTGTCAGGCAAAGTGTCACACACTCTGCCTATGTAATCGACCAGTCATCACATATGACCTTATGGTGTTAAACAACCATCAATCGACTTACAATCTAGTCACTCTGAGACGTAACCTCATTAAGTGACTAGGGACAAAATACAATGTTCATCTTAATCACTTGAATAGTGTTAAACATTGTCTCCACAACTTATTCAGATAAACAAGGTATTAATAATTTAGTCACACTAAATAAAAGATTCATAAAAGAAATGAATGCGAAAACAATGAATGTGATTATCATATATATAATAAGAGATACACTATCCAATTATTACATATCCATAATCTAAAGAAAATCTGGTACTCGTCTCAATCCCATAGCAACGACATGACCATCATGCTTAGCCTTTGATAAAGGCTTGGTTAAAGGATCAGCAATATTATCATCTGTCCCAACCTTACTAATGTCAATTTCCTTCCTTTCCACATAATCTCTAATTACATGGTATTTCTTTCAATGTGTCTAGATTTCTTACTAAACTTAGGCTCTTTGACTTGAAAAATAGCTCCATTGTTATCACAATATAGAGTGATAAGATCTTTGGCGGAATGGACTACTCCAAGCCCCTCCATGAATTGCCTAATCCAAACAGCTTCCTTCGCAGCCTCAAACGCTGCAAGGTACTCAGCCTCTGTTGTAGAATCCGCGGTAACGCTTTGCTTGAAGCTCTTCCTGCAAACAGCTCCTCCATTTAGCATAAACACATAGCCGGATTGGGATTTCATGTTATCCCGATCGGTTTGGAAACTTGCGTCCGTGTAACCTCTTACACGCAACTCACTTTCTCCTCCAAACACTAAGAACGAATCCTTAGTCCTTCTCAAGTACTTAAGGATGTTCTTTACGGCTATCCTGTGACTCTCACCAGGCTTGGCTTGATAACGACTTGTCACGCTCAAGGCATACGCAATGTCGGGACGAGTGCAAATCATAGCATACATGATAGACCCAACAACGGAAGCATAAGGGGCGGTCTTCATTTGTTCAATTTCCTTAGGGGTGGAGGGAGACTGTGACTTGATCAAAGTAATCCCTTGGCCCATAGGTAGAAATCCTCTCTTGGAGTCTTTCATATTGAACCGGTCAAGAACTTTGTCAATATAAGCTTCTTGACTCAATGCTAGTATCCTCTTGGACCTATCCCTATAGATCCGGAAACCTAAGATTCGTTGTGCCTCTCCCAAGTCCTACATTTGAAAGTGTTTCCCTAGCCACTCCTTAAAGGAAGTGAGTGATGGAACATCATTCCCAATGAGTAATATGTCATCCACATATAGGACAAGGAATGAAACCATACTCCCACTAAACTTCATGTATAAACACGGTTCTTCCACACTTCTAGTGAAACCATATTGTTTAATAACATGATCAAAGCGATGATTCCAACTCCTAGATGATTGCTTAAGACCATAAATGGACTTCTTGAGCTTACACACCTTCTTAGGGTTAGATGTATCCACAAAACCTTCAGGTTGTATCATGTACACCTCTTCTTCTAGAATCTCATTCAAGAAGGCGGTTTTGACATCCATTTACCAAATCTCATAATCATGAAATGTGGCAACCGCTAAGATTATCCTAATGGACCTAAGCATAGCGACTGGAGCGAAGGTTTCGTCATAGTGTAAACCATGAACTTGGGTGAAACCTTTTGCCACTAATCTAGCTTTGTAAACATCCACATGTTTATCCACGCCGAGCTTAATTTTATATATTCATTTACACTGAAGAGGTCGCACTCCCTCAGGTAAATCCACCAAGTCCCATACATGGTTCTCGTACATGGAATCCATTTCGGACCGCATGGCTTCTAGCCAAAGCGAGGAGTCGGGACTAGACAAGGCTGATTTGTAGGTAGTGGGTTCATCACTTTCAAAACGTAACAAAACACCATCCTCTTCGATGTTACCAAGGTAGCAATCAGGTGGATTAGAAATCCTACTTGACTTTCTAGGAACAATTACCGTTTCAGAGGAAGAGGTAATGCTATCCTCCACGTTCTACTCTACCTCATTCTCGGTTTGTGGCTCTCGAACTTCTTCAAGTTCAAATTTTCTCCCACTCTGTCTCCTAGAAATAAACTCCTTTTCTAGGAAGACAGCATCACGAGCCACAAACACTTTGTTCTCGTGTTTATTGTAAATGTAATAGCCACGTGTTTCCCTTGGATATCCTACAAAAAAACATTTGTCAGACCTGGGTGCAAGCTTATTGTCAGACTTGATCTTAACGTACGCTTCGCAATCCCAAATACGCATGAATGACAAATGAGGGACTTTCCCTGTCCATATCTCATACGGAGTCTTATCGGCCGCTTTAGTCGGGCTTCGATTTAGTGCAAATACTGCAGACAGGAGGGCAAAACCCCAAAATGAACTAGGAAGCTCAGTTAGACTCATCATAGACCGAACCATATCAAGTAAAGTTCGGTTTCTCCTTTCGGCCACACCATTTAATTGCGGTGTGCCAGGAGGAGTCCATTGTGATACTATACCACAATCTTTTAGGTGTGAATCAAATTCAATATTTAGATACTCACCACCACGGTCGGACCGTAGGGTCTTAATCTTTTTATCCAATTGGTTCTCTACTTGATTTTGGAACTCTTTGAACTTGTCAAAGGCTTCACTCTTATTCTTCATTAGGTAGACATACCCATATCTACTTAAGTCATCAGTAAAAGTAATGAAGTAGTGAAAACCTCCTCTAGCGGTGATGGTTAATGGTCCACACACATCCGTATGTATGAGAGCCAAAACCTCACTAGCTCGTGTCCCTTTTCCTGCAAAAGGTGCACGAGTCATCTTACCTAAAAGGTAAGACTCGCATGTACCATAAGATTCGAAACCAAATGGTTTGAGCACTTTTGATGAAGCAAGTCTATTAATGCGTCTTTCGTTTATGTGGCCTAAACGACAATGCCAAAAGTAGGATTCGTTTAGATCGCCCGTTTTGAGCTTTTTAGTTTCCACATGATAAACGTCATTAACATCATTTAAAACATAAATGCCTCCAATTGAAATGGCCTTGCTATAAACCACATCATTAAAAGAAAAAGTACAACACTTGTCCTTAATCATAAAACAAAAGCCTTCCGCGTCTAACACGAAAATGGAGATGATGTTCTTAGGTGAGGTTGGTACAAAATAACACTTATTTAAATACAACTCTAAACCACTAGCTAAAGTGAGCACATAGGTCCCCACGGAAATGGCGGCTACTCTAGCTCCATTGCTCATGCGGAGATCCACATCACCTTTTGCTAGTGCTTGCACGTCCCTTAAACCCTGCAAATGATTACAAAGGTGAGAAACACATCCGGTATCAAGTACCCAAGTGGAAGTACAAGCATAATTAACGTTTATCACATAGGGAGAGGAAATCATACCAATAGGCGTCACACGCCCTTCCTTGAGATCCTCCAAGTATTTGGGACAACTCCTCCTATAATGCCCCTTCCCATTACAATGGAAACATTCGGCCTCGGAGAGCTTGACACTTTTTGCCTTGGTATTGCCATTGTCAACGGCTTTCCCCTTTCCCTTGTCATTTTTCTTTGACGATTTCTTGAATTGGGACTTTTCCTTCCCTTTTCCTTTCTTGACTCCAAGGGACATGTTCTTTAACTTCATGGTTAAAACATCTCCTTTTTCACTCCCACTTGCTTCCATATCCTTCTCCGATTGGGTGAGGAGTGCATGAATTTCATGGTAACTCTTATCCATGTCATTCATATTGTAGTTTACCCTAAAGTGGGTAAACTTGGTGGGGAGTGAGTGGAGGATACGATCCACCACAAGAGTCTTAGGAATCTTACACCCTATACGCTCTAGGATGTCAACATATTCGACCATTTTGAGTACATGGGGACCAACCTTTTGGCCCATCTCAAGCTTAGCTTCAAAGAAGCGTGCCGCCGCATCGTATTGACGGACTTTAGGTGTTTGTGAAAACATAGTGATCATACGAGTGAATATCTCGTACGCATTTAAAGAAATGCATGATAGCTTGAGCTTTGGCGACATCGACCATATCAACACATTCTTGATATCATTCAACATCCTCACATGGTCATCATAGGCGGTCCGCACCGCCGATGAAGCCCTTGCACCGGGCTCGATAGGAGGAGCATCGGTCAAGTAAGTGAGCACATTGTCGGACAACGCGACACTTTTGATGTTGGATTCCCATTCAAGAAATTTACTACCGTCATCTTTTAAAATACATTTGTCCATTACGGACTTTAGCCATGAATCTTTGCTTAGTGAAGTAGTCGATGGAGTTGATGAAGTTGCCATTGCGAATTAAAATGCTACAACAAAAAGGAAAAATTAACATTCATTGTTTTAAAAATTACTTGTAAAAACATGTTTAGCAAGTTTTAGCATTTATATAATGACCTCCCACTAAATTATATAAATGATTCCAAGACCCAAATATTAAACAAAAATGAGCATCGCTTGGGCGAAACATCCCATAATTGCGTAAATTCGGTAAGTCACGTTGACTAATTCTACCTCTAGAGCTCTTGGTCGACGAATTTCCTTAAATCCATCTACTAGCCCCGGAACACAAGACCGTCTTATATCCCGTTGAGTCCAACAATTTTAGCGTGTGATAACCGTTTACCACCCTACTTACCCAAGGTAAAAAGAGAGCACCCCCCTTAGGCGAGCGTGGCGCTAATGAACAAGAGATTCATAGGTGTTACTAATTGGTAAGGCTAATCTCAATTTTAGTTATGTGAGAGATCTTATCAATTTAGTCATAAATTCCTTATAAGTGAATTAATTCGGTGAATGTAAATGACGTGAATTGACAACCGCGAAAATAAAACAAGCAAACATGTAAGCATATGAATAAATCCTAGTATGGCCACCTATGTAACACCCCGGTTTATGAAGGAGCCTTTGGCAAAACATTCCCTAATAAACCGAACTGTTACCATCTCGGTTCCCCGAGGTAGTGAATAACAAATTAAACTCCAAGGCAACTTATATAAATACTTTAACTTAATTATTACAAACTTCTTTTTACAACAATTATAAGGAACTACATAAATGGAAGTGGAAGTCTTCTAAATAATGATCTAACTACTATGTCTTCTGATCCAGTGTCTCACGCCCATCAAGCTCCCGTCCTATCTCTTAAACCTGTCAAGTCTGCTCGCCAATATTTGGGTCATCACAGGTGTTCACGAATACACAGGGTCAACCACGAGGTTGAGTAGGGAATACAACGAAACAACAAAATATGATATGCATGTTCCTCCGTCACCTCCATCTCCATCTCAACTCATATCTCATAACCGGACAACCTTGACCATACCGATCCCCGGTAGACTATATATATCGACCGATCGATCCGCTAGCTCATGACTAAGGACACCAGGGCAAGTCTGTGAGAACCAGCCTAGGCCTTATCACAACATCACATCGTATCTCATCATCGTCACCACCACACCATCCTCCAACTCCAATGCATATGCAATGCTCAACAATAATCAATGCAACATGATATGTATATCAATGAATGAAATCATGCCAACTATCAAAATAATGAAATAACATAATCAACACGAACAGTTGATCAACCACACTCAAAGATATGAAACATAACATAAATCACAACCACGAACAAGTCAACGATCACAACTTGGTCACATGAAACACAACAAATCAACACAATTTAACAACACCGGTAAGTCAAGTGTATTTCCCTACCTCGAAGCTGCAGTCAAATAGTCGGAAGCTCGGTGCTAATCCACAATAATTCGCCCTCTCCGAAAGATAATGAAATGATAACCAATTACTTAACTATTCCCGTTCCCAAAATAGAAGTTACTAAAAATAGAATTTCTTAAAATGGAAACTTTCCCGATATAGTAACTTTTCTCTTTTAACAAACCCGACTCAAAATCCGTCTCTAATTATTTTAAAAGACTCGGGAATTTAAATTAAATAAATCATTTAAATGATTCGGGAATTTAAATTAACTACGAAATACGATAATTTAAACAATAAAGAAACGAATCAAAGCCGACTAAAACACGCCCAAACCCACGACTTCCAACCCGTTTCCCGAACTCCCACGCGCCCCCTACCACCGTGGCGGCGCGCCAGTCGGACACGGTCCGACCGAGCACCCACCAACACCCTCACCGGGTTCGACTCCCGCCGGTGAGTCGACCGTGGCCACGAACACCCCCCGGTTCACTCCACCTCCCACGGTTGCCACCACAGCAGCCCACAACACAACCCCACAGCCACCGCTCTTGTCAACAGCACTCCACCCTATCACCACCACTCTGCTCACCGTCTAGCCACGCACACAGTCGTCGTGGCGCCGCCGTTTCAACCTCCCCCGAGTCCACGGTGGCGCCACCCCAAGCCTAGCATCTAAACTCGCCTGAAATCATAAATAACTCGTTTGCTACCCCCCATGTCGATGCCGCCTAATTCTGCCACCACCACCACCTAAAGCCCACTTGACCGCCACCAATAGGGGCGACTCAGACCACCCAACACCATTACCCCGTCACCAACCACCCTTATTACCTCCCCGCGACACACCGAGACCACAACCACAACCTGACAACCAACAAAAGAGAAAAGGAATGGTGACTGCTTACCTAAACCGCCACGAAAACCACCACCAGGGCCGCCTTACCACGTCGACAACCACCCTAAGCTCTTCCCTGCTGCGCCGTCAATGCCCACGCTCTCTCTCTCTCTCGGTGCGTGAAGGCTGAGATATGGGCCGTTGAAAAGAGGTAGGCGGTTGAGGGAGTAGGGTTTAGAATGTTAGGGTAGAATTAGGTTAAATGGTAAATGGGTCATGGGTAAACGTGATTGGGTAAGTGGGTAAATGTTATGGGTCTGCGTGGTTGGTAAAAGAATTAGTTACGTGATCTTATTCAGTTAAACCCGTCTTGACAAGCTTACGAATAACTCGATTCTACGATATCAATATGACCAGACAATTACTCGACTCGATAGGCAATATAAAATACGGGGTATTACAGTCTTCCCCCCTTAAAATGAACTTCGTCCCGAAGTTCGCTCAACTACCAAACAGATTTTCTAGTACAAGAATTCATGAACTCAAGCGGGTGAAACGGAATGTTACATTGTACCCTCCCAAAAAAAAGAAAGTTACGTCCGGAACTTACTTCATGCAAACCTATCACCACTCATGAACTCATGCAAACTATCAGAGCACCATAACAGCAGCAGTTTAATTACACAACATAGAGAACTCATTTGTATGGGTACCACGCAACGAAACATCGACTTGATCAAAACCACAATCTACAACTTGATCAAAACCACAATCTATAAACAAGTGCAATGTAAACATTAAGATTTTACAATCCTACCCAACTAAAAACATGGTTACGTCCTCGTAACCTCTTTTCAAATGTCATATCCCTATGCAACAAACTCACTGTCAACAACAACAAAAATGTAAAAGAACACATGATAAGAGATTGCGCAGTAACATTTAAGTCGAAAACAAGGTTTTATTATGGAATTAACTGATTGTCATCAAGTAACACTTATTACTTAGCCCATGCTTGACTTAAAATATAACATCAAACTAAAGAACAACGAGAAAGGAGCCAAAGGTTTACACGGCTCCACAACAGACCGATCATGGTGTCACTAACCCTAACCTAACGGTCCTTAGGTCGCGCCTCCTTTGATTCTGGTGACTTCTATGTCATTCCCTTCCTGGTTCACCTCTTCCCCGAAGTCTGGCATGGGTGGTTCAGTCGTGCTTTCGGCATCAGATACATTAGCGTAAAATTCGTATCTCAGTCTTTCTTTATGAAGTCAAAGGTATGCTCGGGTGGGTATCTGGCCCCGCCGCAATAATTGGGGTCACGGCATAGTCTCATGCAATGGGTGGACAACTCTCTCATATAGAAGCGTTTGCTGTCCTTTAGTATGCCAGAGTCAGGGATAGTATCGATAAGGGTATACGCTCTTAACTGAGTATTAGTTAAGTACTCAGGGTGCCCATTATGGCCATACTTGTCCATGGCAGCACAAAGTTTCTCACAATGCTCATTAAAGTCAGCATCAAGTGACATGTAACAGTCTCGCGGGTGTACATTGTAGGGATCCATCCTACAAAGTGGAAAGTTAAACAAAGTAAGACACAAGGGTATTACCGTAGAAGGGTGTTAAGATAAAGGATTCATTCTCGAGGTTTAAGTGTGCGAAAGTTATATAACAAGTTTTCAGGGTAACTGTTGTAATACCAGGGTTTTGGTCAACTCAAGATCATCACAGTTCGCATTATCTACCAGAGAACAACCACTTTAGAAATATCAACCGTAAGAATACACGTAAACCAGCATACAATCTAAAATTGACCCCACCAAATTCCTCTCCCAAGTCGAAACTATTACCAATTCCGAACAATTGAACCATATGTGTATTCCTTCCGCCCTACTACTAATAAATCACCAGGAGTATTAAAACATGCAATACATAAGCACTACTTAAACACCTTGAAACCATAGAAAACATAACACGTAATCAAAACATTTTGACTCATCAGACATACAACACGAACTAGTCAATTTGTTTGATGTAAATTCTGAAACATATTTCCCAATAAAAGTAACAACATATGATCCATGACAACAACAACATTACTTCCATATCACACATGTGTTTGACATTTTAGCAACCACATCATTCAATCGTGTCCAGCAACTTAGTATAACTCCTTTTCAACAAAACAAAAGATATCGCATAATTAGCCTAAACATGTACATATACCATCATATAACTTGTAAAGCATTATCTATGGCAAAAGATTAGCAAGCTGAACAAGTTCTCTGGTTTGCACGGTTTGAACAAATAGGCAACTCGCGGCTCAATTAAACGTAACTATAACGACTATCATTTGAACATACACCTAACATATGGATCATCAAAGAGTTATCCCATTATAATTGCCAACATAGCTATCATAAACAATATTTGTTAGATTATAATTGATAGCAACGACTCGGAAATATAGGTATGTCAAATGTCGTGCTACAATTGCAAGAATCACTTTAGCGTTTTATGACGATATAATAACGAACATATTCAATAAGGAATAACGACACGGTTTATTATCATGTTATAGGTTTTAGGTTCAACTGAAATAATTTAATGCAATGAAAGCAATAAGTATAACTATAGGCACACAGACTCACATAAAGGACCTTAGAACTCAGATGACATCCTACATGTGGGAACATTTAGACATAATCATTACTACCATTCATGTGTAAACATTTAACATAGTTATTGTAAATATTCATGCGAGGACATTAGGACGTTTAACGCCACCAAAATTTGACCCAGATATGATAACATAGTTTGATATTTATGTATACCCGACCACTATACAAATATGATGAACACATCAGTGATATTACAACATGCCACAAAATATGCAAACAACTGGACTCGTACAACATATTTCACCCTCGATTAAGAATCAAATTAAGCTATTCAATTTTACTCATACTATCATGCCAACAATGTTATCAACTAAGTTTCAATTTTATCACTTGTTAAGTTACATAACTACTGAACATGCGTGCGGTTACCTTCATATAAAAACATTATAATTTCACATTACTAAGGCTCAAGAATTAATCAATCAACTGTATGAAAACTTAACATAGAACGCACATTTTACAGGTCATGATTCAGGTTGTAACTTTCAAAAATCACGAATAAATAGCCGCCCAACGAAAACTTGAGTTATATTACTTTTCATAACATACAGAGAGTTAATAATTCGTGATAAAAAGAATGAGGTCCAAAGTTCAAGAATTCAATTCTTAAAGGATTTTACAGCTCAGTTGGTCCAAACAAGTACATGACAGCAATTGGTCCGAGACTTGGGTCAATTTGCAAAATTTACCGTTTAATATAGAGACATCAATAATTTTCGTGGCTTATTAATTTGAAAACATAAGCGAATCATCTAGTCGATGGAGTTGGAATTATGCAAAAATCATTTATACAAATTAAATGAGGATTTTTACAAAATCGTTGGTCAAAACATCACTGCACAGGAACTTCTTGACCACAGCCCACTAAAACATTTATTACTCCTAATCCGTATATCCTATACACATGAAACCAACGCCAAATGAACACTAACTCACGAGGCTAACTCTCAAAAAAGTTTCATCCATAGGAAGTTAACAAAAAAGAAATGTCAGCAAGATCAATTAGGGAGTAAAATCAAACAAGCGTGTTTCAGCACTAGGTCATTCTTTACTATGTTACAAGCTCTTATGAATCCACTATGTACACTAACCCATCCCAACTTAAATCTCACACTTTGCACTTACGTAAACGTCTATCCCATAGAATCCCTTCGCATCTCGACCTACTCCTTACATCTAAGTCACGATTGGTATGACTAGGAACAAGCAAGTCAATAGTGTTTCTAATCACTATCACAATACTATACTAGTATGGCTTCGGGATCACATAACCGCATATTACTAGACATAATAGCACTATCAACACGTCATTCACATCCATCCAGATAAATATCGTCAATTTGCAATTATTTTCACGCTCACGATTACCACAATCCAACGCTTCGTTGATTATCAATCTGAACACGAAAATTTTATTTCTCATTTCCACAACATCATACGATCACGTCATCATTCATACAAAATACTTACCGTAACGTTGTCCTGCATAATGGTTAGAATATATGGGTCTCAAGGTATACATCAACTCGATTATATCCAAGGTTTTCCTGCTAACTACCCCATTCACTCAATTTTCTCTCGGGTTACCTGGTTCAAAACTGAGAGGGCAAAAGAGCACGTATTAAGGGCGCCTTCTTAACCGCACTGTGAGCTCCTAGCAGTTTATTCCCAGGGGTTCATTTTATTTAGACGCATCCTACGTTCTTTGGGTTCATTGGTTCAGGCCTGAGGATCGTTCGCTCTGATACCACTTTGTAACACCCCGGTTTATGAAGGAGCCTTTGGCAAGACATTCCCTAATAAACCGAACTGTTACCATCTCGGTTCCCCGAGGTAGTGAATAACAAATTAAACTCCAAGGCAACTTATATAAATACTTTAACTTAATTATTACAAACTTCTTTTTACAACTATTATAAGGAACTACATAAATGGAAGTGGAAGTCTTCTAAATAATGATCTAACTACTATGTCTTCTGATCCAGTGTCTCACGCCCATCAAGCTCCCGTCCTATCTCTTAAACCTGTCAAGTCTGCTCGCCAATATTTGGGTCATCACAGGTGTTCACGAATACACAGGGTCAACCACGAGGTTGAGTAGGGAATACAACGAAACAACAAAATATGATATGCATGTTCCTCCGTCACCTCCATCTCCATCTCAACTCATATCTCATAACCCGGACAACCCAGCCATACCGATCCCCGGAAGACTATATATATCGACCTTGATCGATCCGCTCACCGCAATTTGAGGACACCAGGGCAAGTCTGCAGAACCGACCTGGGCCTTATCACAACATCACATCGTATCTCATCATCGTCACCACCACACCATCCTCCAACTCCAATGCATATGCAATGCTCAACAATAATCAATGCAACATGATATGTATATCAATGAATGAAATCATGCCCCTATCAAAATAATGAAATAACATAATCAACACGAACAGTTCGATCAACCACACTCCAAAGTATATGAAACATAACATAAATCACAACCACGAACAAGTCAACGATCACAGCTTGGTCACATGAAACACAACAAATCAACACAATTTAACAACACCGGTAAGTCAAGTGTATTTCCCTACCTCGGAATGCAAAGTCAAATAGTCGGAAGCTCGGTGCTAATCCACAATAATTCGCCCTCTACGAAAGATAATGAAATGATAACCAATTACTTAACTATTCCCGTTCCCAAAATAGAAGTTACTAAAAATAGAATTTCTTAAAATGGAAACTTTCCCGATATAGTAACTTTTCTCTTTTAACAAACCCGACTCAAAATCCGTCTCTAATTATTTTAAAAGACTCGGGAATTTAAATTAAATAAATCATTTAAATGATTTGGGAATTTAAATTAACTACGAAATACGATAATTTAAACAATAAAGAAACGAATCAAAGCCGACTAAAACACGCCCAAACCCACGACTTCCAACCCGTTTCCCGAACTCCCACGCCCCCTACCACCGTGCGTAGCCGCGTGGTCGGACACCGGGTCCGACTCCGAGCACCCACCAACACCCTCACCGGGTTCGACTCCCGCCGGTGAGTCGGACCGTGGCCACGAACACCCCCCGGTTCACTCCACCTCCCACGGTTGCCACCACAAAGAAACCCACAACACAACCCCACAGCCACCGCTGTTGTCAACAACACTCCACCCTATCACCACCACTCTGCTCACCGTCTAGCCACGCACACAGTCGCCGTGGCGCCGCCGTTTCGACCTCCCCCGAGTCCACGGTGGCGCCACCCCAAGCCTAGCATCTAAACTCGCCTGAAATCATAAATAACTCGTTTGCTACCCCCATGTCGATGCCGCCTAATCGCCCGCCACCACCACCACCTAAAGCCCACTTGACCGCCACCAATAGGGGCGACTTAGACCACCCAACACCATTACCCCGTCACCAACCACCCTTATTACCTCCCTGCGACACACCGAGACCACAACCACAACCTGACAACCAACAAAAGAGAAAAGGAATGGTGACTGCTTACCTAAACCGCCACGAAAACCACCACCAGGGCCGCCTTACCACGTCGACAACCACCCTAAGCTCTTCCCTGCTGCGCCGTCAATGCCCACGCTCTCTCTCTCTCTCTCTCTCGAATTGCGTGAAGGCTGAGATATGGGCCGTTGAAAAGAGGTAGGCGGTTGAGGGAGTAGGGTTTAGAATGTTAGGGTAGAATTAGGTTAAATGGTAAATGGGTCATGGGTAAACGTGATTGGGTAAGTGGGTAAATGTTATGGGTCCGCGTGGTTGGTAAAAGAATTAGTTACGTGATCTCATTCAGTTAAACCC
Organism: Silene latifolia; assembly: GCF_048544455.1. Lineage (NCBI taxonomy): Eukaryota > Viridiplantae > Streptophyta > Magnoliopsida > Caryophyllales > Caryophyllaceae > Silene > Silene latifolia. Next base: position 73,376,091 of record NC_133526.1, on the reverse strand, counting down.
GTCTTGACAAGCTTACGAATAACTCGATTCTACGATATCAATACGACCAGACAATTACTCGACTCGATAGGCAATATAAAATACGGGGTATTACAACCTAGTTAATAAAAAACTAGTCTATTACATTTCGGAAACCAACTCTTTGGTCCCTTGCCTCTTCATTCCAAAAGTGGTTCTTCCTTGTGGGATTTGGAACACCTTCCAAAAATAGACTCCGTCTCGATGTAATCCGTCTTTTGAAAACGCCGGTAAAAATAACTATTACAAATGAATTACATAGCTATTCCTATTATACATTAATTAATAAAATAAATAAAACTATTAATTAATTACAAACCGACGATACGAGATCGTATTTAATTACAACCAAATCGATATTCCCATTCATTTCGGGTAATAACGATTAAAATTAACTAGGCCATACTAGGTACAACAAGATAAATACTTTAAATAAATGACAATCATTCATTCAACTTAAATAAATATGCTTAAAATGCTGTAAAATGATGCCAAAATCGCCCTATCTAACATTCGTTGGTATCCATCTCGGTTTTTGTGGATTTAATCGATTTTTAACATGTAAAAATCAATAATCAACTCTTAAATCTAATTTAAGTCCAAACTAATTGTCCAAACTGTTTTGAACCTCAAAATTAGTCCTCACTAATTTTATGATAAATAATTAGTTTGATTTGGTGATATTTTGCTAATTTAATCGATAAAATCATAATATTTAAGTAAAAATCCAAAATAATTGAAATCTTACCCAAACAATTTAAACAAAAATTTTTAATATTCTGGAACACTCCCAAGAACACCAAAAAGTCAGAAAAATTGCCCAAAAATTCCGGATAAATTTTATAAAGAAAAAGATTGATATTTATCGGTTTTTAACCACTAAAACCAATAAACATCAAAACAAAGGGAAAACACATATTAAAATTCACTTTTAACATTTAAATAATATTTTTAAATGTATATAAATTTATCATGAGCAGAATCAAATGTTTCGAAATTATGATTAATTAATTTCACTTTTATCGACTTTTATCTCATAAAATCAATAAACATGCAAAAAATTCGAACCATACTTGAACTTTTTGCATACAATCAGTAGATTACATGCATGAAATATCATAAGAAATCCATGCACCGAATCAACTTTAACTATTTTTAGTCATTTTTTAACTAAAATACGACATTTTGACTCGGTTTTCTACCAAAAATCATTAAAAATAGCAAAATAACTTCAAAAATCACCAAACTTAACCACAAACCTTTTAAGATCAGTAGGTATGGATGTCCCAAAAATTTCATGCTAAAACGTCTTCTAACACCATTTTTGAGTTTTTATAATTTATCTCATAATTTATTAATATGCTTAAAATCAACATGCAAATTATAAGCCTAAGCTCTGATACCACTTGAAAGATCATAGATCCATATTAGACTCTCTAATAAAAATTAAATTATCTCATAATTTGTCATTTAGGTGATCTATGTAACATGCATGCTAATATGAAAGCAGAAAAATGAAAGTATAAGGAAAAACAATTTCCTTACATTGATTTTGTGGTAAAAAGGGCACAAACTAGTTCACCTTACTAGCTTGTTCTTGAGCTTATACCAAATGGATGATCCTCCTTACAAATCTTCAAATAGAAGATCTCCTTCTTGTTGCACCCAAGAACTTACCCAAAAATAATAAGTAGTATTTAACTAGAACTTATTATTATTATACCCTTGATATTATTTATAATATTACTAACAAGTCTTAGTAATAAAATTTATTTACTAACAAACTTAGTAAAGATGAATAATTATTTTTAGAGAGATGATGATTTTATGTTCACATGCAAAACATACAAATGATGTAGTGTTGAAATGAACAATGGATGGAGTATAAAGGAAGGGAAAGTGGCGGGTGGAAGTAGAGTGTTGGAGTGGACAAATTTTGTCTTATATTTTTCAACTTACATCACATGCAAAATCTTATATAAGATAAATTATGGCAGTATATAAAGTAAGGTGAAATGATTATGTGAGTAATCATCCACTACTCTATTTTACACGGTCCACTTGCCCATATACGGGTCCATGTTGGTTCTTATATATGTCGCACAAATACGTGTAATTTTATTTTAAACATCGTTTCATGTTTAAATACTTCCATAATTAATTCGTCCAATTCACTCCGTAAATATACGTGTACCACTACACATATTATTTACGTACTAGTATTAATCACATTAATCAATTAGTATAATTTTAGTAAATTAACAGTTAATTAACTAAAATCCGTCTCCCAAAATTTATTATTCAATTATCACATAATTAAATAATAAATGTTGTTCCTCGAGTTCGCAACTCGAATTCTCTCTTAAAATAATTGACTAACCTTTTAGTCTACAAATCAAGGGACTAAATAAATTGTATCTCATACAATTAATTAGTTGTCTATTGGGGTTCGTTCCTATAGGTGTGACCGAAAGGGGTCAGTTGATCACCGCCGTCTCACGACAATAACGTCAAACTCTAGTCAGCCAACCGTTATCGATTTACGTTAATCAACGTACGAGGATCAAATAATTAAGTATCTGACGATATTTCATTTATGAGATTTATTATGTTAATGCACTATTATGGAGGACACTAACTCCAACACTAATATGCATTCAATATGTAGACAAAAGTATATGTATCAAGGACAATAAGGGTGACAAATGGGTTAAAGGGATAGAAATGGTTTGTGCCAAAGCACGTTATGGATATGTGGAGCTAAGACGGTAGTCGCAGCGCTAAACAAAAACCAAAACCAAATCTATGATAATCAATACAAATTAACCCAACTTAGAGAAATGATCTTAACTTTACAACACATGAGAGCGAATGAAGTACTCTTCAAATATTCATTAGACTCTAACGACCATTCTTTTGATCCTTGACAAAACCAAATGAAGCAATCAACTTTCTTTTCCCTTTTTCTTTTCAATTCTTTTTTTCGATTTTTTCCTTTTTTTCCTTTTTTCCTTTTTTTCTTTTTCTTTTTCTTTTTCTTTTTGCTTCATATTTTTTCTTTTTCCAACACAAGGATACAACACAATTGCTAAATAATGCTACTACACCCACAATTGACAATAAATGTCTCAATCCCAACCATAGTAGTAAAATAGACAAGATAAACAAGCAACTGCGACTGTCCCGAAAAGGTAGGCAAATTCTTGGATTGTAGCTAATAAATGTAGCAAGAGTTCAAACGGGCTAAACAAAAAGGATAATGCAAGGCTTATTTGAACGATAAGAACCGCCTATCCACATGTACTTAGTCAAATGAAAGAAATAAAAATATCAAGAAATCAATGTCACACTTATGCAGTTTGATATTACACATTCCATAAGGAGAAACCACACTCAAGCCTAATTGACAATGAGACCAGTTTATTGATGTTCCTGGCCTAGGAAGCTCTATAGACCTCAGAATTTAAGCAGTTTACCAACATAACTGTATCAAATCTAATTAATATAAGGCATGTCAATACGGTTAAGACTTGAATTATGAGCACTGTTTTCATAAATAACGGGTGAAAACAAAATACATGGACAACTAAACTGGGATTCAAATGCAAAAACAATGCAATTTAACATCATTGTTATTTAATTTTCCAAGACTCGACCTAAAACAAAGGACAAACATGTTTTTGAATTTTGAAAATTTTTAATTTTTATGGATTTTTTATATAAATGCACACAACAATAAGTAAATCACACAACATAATTAAACTCCTCCCCCAAACCTAAATGTCACAGTGTCCTCATTGTGACGCCTACAACATAGCAATCACACAAAAATCTCCAGCAACCTAAAGGGCACACCTAACAGAAGGAATGAGAAATAACTAGAGATAATACAATAAAAGTAGATACAAGGGAAGAGAATACCGGGTAAGAGCGTAAGAGTTCCCCCAAACCAGCTGCAAAAATATGGAAAATAATCAACCGCACAATTTCTATCATCGTCTGGCTACGTACGAAACCCAAAAAGCGTGGGTACTCGATCGAGCCTGCGAGCACTCGATCAAGTACTATTCCTATCGAGCAAATTTCTGCATTTAAAATAAATGCGCACACAAATCCCAATCAATACATCTTAAAGCTCGTAACAGTAAATAAAAAAGTAACGCATGTGCTACACACAAGAATAAGTAGCACCAATAAATAGTCCAAGCAAAGAAAATAAATGACGAATAAAGTTCTTGCTTATCAAACTCAAAGTCTAATATAAAATATGAGCAATGTTCATCGCTTTTCATGTCATATTCACTTGGTAGGAGATAACTCACTTCATTCGTCATAGGAGCTTCATCAAAAGCTTTCACTGGCTCCTCTCTGAAAATCTCAGCTTCGAAAGCATCCAACTCGGCTTCTATGTCAAAAATCTCATCACAGTTATAAATTGGCTCAGGATGAGCCTCATCTCCATAAATCATCCTCTCAATTTCATCCACTTCCTTGCTCCATGGATATGATGCAACAACAGGGGCGTCAGATGGATTCCTGCCAAAACAATAAGCAAAGGAATCATGAGTAGGTGGATCGATAGCATTAAGCATATAACATGGAGCTACTGAATGGGGACACTTTATAGCGTTATCAAGAACAAATTTAACTGTGTCATCCCCAACTCTAAGTGTCAAACTACCATCCCTAACATCTATAAGTGCTCCTGCAGTGTGGAGGAACGGTCTTCCTAGAATAATAGGGACTTGAGAGTCCTCAGCCATATCCACAACGATAAAATCAACCGGAATAAAATACTTCCCTACTCTAAATGGCACATCCTCTAAGACACCCATAGCGTTCTTTAAAGATATATCAACCATTTGCAAGGTCATATTAGTGACACGTAGTTGACCCATATTTAACTTTTTGCATATTGAATACGGCATAACACTAACACTAGCCCCTAAATCGCAAAGGGCTTTATCAATAGCTACACTACCAATATGACAAGGAATAGAAAAACTCCCTGGATCCTTAAGCTTTGGTGGTGAGTTAGCTTATAATGCGGCTGCGCACTCTTGAGTGAATGCTACTGTCTCAACTTCATCAAAAGACCACTTCTTTGATAAGATCTCTCTCAAAAACTTAGCATAAGCTGGCACTTGAGTTGCCAATTCAGTAAATGGCACTGTCACTTGAAGATTCTTTACCACATGAACCTTCCAAACTGTTGTTCAAGTTTAGATTTCTGCAATCTTTGAGGAAAAGGTAGTTGAATTTTAATCGGCTCGGCTTCTTTTGCGTTGGGAGAAGTTTTAGAAGCACCGTTGTCAGCTACAGGAGTGATTCGATCGAGTTTAGTGGTCACTCGATCAAGTTCAGGGGTGACTCGATCGAGCCTTGAGGGTACTCGATCGAAGAACCTACTTTTGTCCAATGCCGTAGCTGAAACACGCGAAAAATCATCATCAGGGGGGTCCACGATCGAGCCTATGGCGTACTCGATCGAGCAGCTTGGTTCCTCGATCGAGCAGCTTGGTTCCTCGATCAAGCCTAGTTGGGCTCGATCTAGGATCCTCTGCAGTTCTCGCTTTTTCGCTTTTTGGCTTATGATAAGGTTATTTTCAGTCGTTTGGCCTTAATCAAAATAAATCCTATATAGTACTAACTAATAGCTAGCGGTAAGAAGGGTCGAATCCACAGGGCGGCGAGGTAATTATGCTAGTTTATTTATATTAAGATCGTCTTAAAGTAACCAATTTTATGGGTGTTTTGTTTGTTTGATTTCTAAAAACTAATTGCAGAAAGAGTAAAGATTGTAAATAATAATATTAAGAAGTCTAGGGTTCAGGTTCACTAGGTAGTTATTCGGGGGTGAGACTTAACTTATTGATAGAGCTAATTATGTTGTTTAAGGTTATATGATCGGTCAATTCAATATTCCTTTAGATCTAATTTAACATGCAATCGCTATCATTAAATTATCTCTATTCAGTTATCGCAACCTATATTGATTCTAACCCAGTCGATTAATGTCTCAATTCGTTATAGTAGTCAATTAACCGTGGCAAGTAATTAACTAACTAGATGAAGAACAGTAAACTGAACAACAACGAATAAGCAATTTTAACTATCAATTCATTAATTAATTTCCCCTTCTAACAACCTAGATCCCCATTCACCCTAGATAAGAGAATTAGCTACTCATATTAAAGGGAAGAACAACAATAAGAATAATAAGAAACATGATGAATAATAATAAAAGATGAATAACAATTCAATAATAATATATGGGTTATTTCATAAAAATAATCCAAACTATAACCCGTCTTCTCAGATTAATCCGTATTTCCATTTAACTCAAAATAAACCATATTATTACCATCCTTCGCTCATATTGCACTCGGGTCAGTGTTTACCTATGAATTCAAGTAAATCATCCGGTGACCCAAATTTTTTCCCCTTCAACCTCCTTCATCTTCCTCCTTTAAACTCCTTCATCAATAATCCCCACCCTCAACCCAGACAACCACCCTCCTTGACCCCTTCATCAACCATTTACACAACCATATTCAAACTCACATATTTGCAATTCAATTTCAAAATCGCTAACCCTAATTCGTCAATACAAATGTTCATCGAATTGAATATCTAGGGTTTTTTATTTAGGGGTTTTGTATTTAACACTCTCTTCGCACCTACAGAAGAATATGAATCTGTAAGCACTTAATTGATCAATTGAAAATGCAGTATAAGGGAAATCAAGGTTTGATGAAAAAAAGAAGCAGAAGTAATAAGAAGGTAGCAAATTGAGAATATTGAGCAGAAACAAAGAGCTTGAACTACTTTAATGTCAATTTCATCTTTATTTTTGATTGATTAGATTTTGAAGTTATGGTAAATGATGATCCGACAAACTGGGTTGGTGATGGTTTTGTCAAACTGGGTTTGTTTCGGGTTTTGTCAAGTATGCATATGGGATGCAATCATGCAAGTCCCTGAGCCATTTGATGACTAGATTGGAGCCTTTTCGATTAAGTCATTTGGTGATCTTGAATTTGATTTCGAGTTTAAATTATTGCAGAATTTTTTTGGCACATTTTGCTTCTAATCTCTTATACTTTTGTGTATTTAATTTTGCACATTGACTGTAAATTTTCACTAGAAAGAATGACCTCTTGCTTTTGTTATTGATTTTCAAATTGTATGGGGTCATGACTCATGATTTTGTCAAACAGGTTTAGTGATGACGAAGTTAATGGTTGAAGAAGGAGGGAGAAGTTTTAATGATTTTAGATTTTTTTTTAATGTGACCTGATCGACAGGTAGCCGATTACCCGGCGCGTTGTAAGATAAATGAGGGTGAAGCTTAGATTATTCCGGGTTAAAATATAGTGCGGATTAATATGAGAAGGGGAAGGATAGTATGGGTTATTCCCATAAAATAACCCTACAAATAATAAATGAGGAAAGATTAAAGAGAACCGTAACTAAAGGCAATAGATCCGAAACGAATAATAAATAAACTAAACTAAGAGTATTCTAAAAGAGTTTTAGAGAAGTTCTACGAAACTAACGAAAATAAGACCCAAAATAAACTAGGGTACGATTTAGGTATTTATAACAAAATAAACCGACTTAAGGAAAATTGCGGAAAATATAGAAATGATGGGGCGGGTCGTTGTCCGCCATCAAACACATTTATACCCAACTACTAGCATAGCAATCAAGTCGGGGTCGATCCACGGGACGGGGGTACTCGAATTGTTCAATCTAATTGTAGTTGCACTTAGGGTTGTCACAATTGATTGGAATTGATTGATTCAAAACTAATGAAAGCAATGGAAGTAAAACAAGCAATAAAGCAAATAAAGATGCAAACAAATAATAAAGGATACTAGTATGTCATGGGATCATAAGAGAATCATGGTAAGATAGCATAAATGATTTATATAGATACAAGCAAATTATTATTGTTGGAATTAAGTTAGTTCATGTCATATAATTCATAAGAAGATTTGGGTCCCGGAGCCGACTCATTTGTGACTTTACAACACCTACAAGTCGACTTAATTCTTCCTATTAAACTACATACATGATAAACCAAATCCTAGGGAAACTTACGTCTCGAAGCCGAGTCGGTTAAGACTTTACAACACCTACAAGTCGATTGGGTTTTCCCTATTCAACTCTATGCATGGTCTAATAAGGCTTGAGTTGGTTTATATCTTACAAGCCTCATTGAAAATATAATAGATGGGTAAAAAATGCAAGGTTTCATAGTCTAGCATTTCATCAAACATAACATGTGCATAAGTTGAAGAACAATAACCAAGCATTCATATGAACTCATTAAGCATAAATTTATCCCATGATTAAGTCCCATAATCCCCCCACTAATCCTATTTAAGTAACTACTCACTTATTATTATGTAAAACATGTCATCAATGGTGTCAATCTTCACAACAAGTATAAACATGATAAAAGAGTGAAGAAATAAGCAATAAAGAGTAAGGAGTAAAGGAATTATACCAAACTTAAGATGAAAAATTGGAAAGGAAAGAAATAATAGAAGAAAACTTGATTGATTGATGAAGAGTTGTCAATTCTCCAATAATAACCCAATAATATTCAATAACCCAATAATAAACTTGAACAATAATTAAGGAAAGATTAATGTGGAATTTTATGGTATGATTGAGATTAATCTATTCTAATCTACCCCTAATCTAATCTAAGAATGCTTAATTTAATCTAAGAAAACTTGGTAATTAGCTAGGTAATACAATGGAGTATATATAGTGGTATGTCATTAGGTTAAGCAAGGGTAGATTAGTAAATAATAATGCTTAAGTATTGAATAGAGCTTTGCAAGTCCCGAGAGAAATGCGCGGATCATGTAGCAACTACCAAGGAAATCTGCGCGGATTGGCTTGAAGCATAGTTGGTCCTGTAACGGGATCCGCTTATCCTGGCATCGGGACGCGCGGATCCTAAGTCTGGGATGCGCGGATTATCTCACAGGGTTTTCTGAAATGGCATAGCAGTTCTCGGACGCGCGGATTGAGTCTGGGACGCGCGGATTAGTGGCCAGCTTGTCTATTTGAGCTCGGATTGTAAAACGGACGTCATTTCCTCATCTGGACGTTGTTTCATCTATCATAGTTTCAGAGCCAAACAAGCAACTCTTAGTTTGGTTCCGAGCAATTTCTTCTTGTAATGGCTCCCTCCCAATCCTTGGGGATCCTTCAAGGGTTGTGGGGATCCTTAGTCATTGCCCAATTACTTGTTTTATTGAACTACAGCCTTTAGCCTTGGTCTCCTCTTCGATGCTTAATAGGAAGCTAAAAACAAGGAACGATCCTAATACACACTAAAAAGCATAGGAACTAGGCTAGTTAAGGGACTAAATGTGCGTAAATATGAGTCACATCAAACATCCTCAAACCGAACCTTTGCTCGTCCCGAGTAAAGAGGTGACTAAAACTATGACATTTATTTATACTAATCTAATAATATAGCCGATGTAAGACAATTAGCGGGTCTCACTCCGCCCCTTCAACTCACAACACGACATCTATGAGGTAAGATGCCTTCTTGCAAGACATGTTGGGGCTTGCCAAAATGGTGATACATCCAATCATTAAGCACACAAAACAAGTAATGGATGCATCTACAAAAGAATAGCCACTTTCCTTATCTAAGTGGCGGAAATCATCTACAAGGGAAGCATTTTAAGGGTACACACTCCATCATAGATATTGGTTCTCCTAGTTACTAAGTCCAAGAGGATACAAACAAGTCACCTCCAAGTTGTGTCAAACTAGGGTACCTTTGTCCACAATCGCTAAATGCTTTCGTCAAGAGCAGACTCCTTATTGTGTTAAAAACAATGTAGGATCGTGGAATTCCCCCTCTTACCTAGACAAGAAGAAGGGTCGTCCCCTCTCCACCATGCAACAAAGTAAGATCAATGAATGAAAGGGATCAAGATGTTTTGAGTTTCACATTTGTAGTTTGCTTTTGATTTTTTATTCTCCCCAATTTCTTGTGGTATTTGACATTTGAGAATAATTTTCTTGCCATTTTTTTTCTTTTATAATTGGCATTTTTTATACTTGGCAATTCTTTTCAATATTGCAATTTTGCACATTTTTCAAAGTCACCCTAATTTGTAACGAGGTTGCCTTTATTGAAGCATAGGAGTTCTTATTTTTGTACTCCTCTTTTCTTTGATGCAATTTGTGCAAACTTTTTGATTTTCATTTTGATGCTTGAATTCAATTTGGAGATTTTTGTGCCCATTCCCTTTTTGTTGACAAAATATGATGATAGAAGTGTAAGAATGGTTGCATGGTTTCAAAGGTCACTGTAACACCCCCATATAATGAGGAGCCTTAACCAGGCTTTCCCTAACATATAAAGGCATTACCATCTCGGTTGCCCGAGGTAAGTAATCATCAAAAGCCGATAAAAGAACAATTACAGTTATATTACAAGTGTTACAACCGACTAATAAAAATAAAAGTACAACTCGTCAGCTACATGATATCTCTATCGGAACTCGTGACGACACACCCCTGCCAGGACTCCAGCTATCAACCACATCAACACCTGCTAAGACTGACTGCTCACCATAAGGGATCACGACAGACACATAAACAAACAAGATAACCACACAAGGTCAGTAACTGAGGTAAGACACAACATAAATCAACAACAACCGTCAACACAATACCACCACAATCAGTCACACACAATCATACCCACTCCAATCAATCTCCATCACCGACTGTCCACTGGACCAGCCCTGCCAATAGGGAACCGCAGCCGTTCCCACCTAAGCCCCGCTCATCATCTCGAGCGATAACCTTATCCCATTAATGTGCACATCCCCTCCCGTGGCGGGTTCCAAGGAGGGCGAAACTAGGGCGTGAAGCCACTCCCGCAAGTGACTCCACTCAGCCGAGAACACACCTCAAGAACCACAGACAAACAATCATAAACAGCTGTAAACCACAACAACAACCACAACGACGAAAACAACAACCGCAGCAACGAAAACATCAATCAACAACAACAACCGACACTCTAACAACCAACATGAACTGAGTAGGCGAACCTACCTTTAAGCGACTGCGACGATTCCACGCCCATACACGCAACACCCAGCAAACCAGCAACGCCTATACACACAATACAAACATTTATCACTACAAAGCTAGCCCTAACTGCAAAGACAAAGATACGGATGATGATGACGACATACCTACGTGAGGAAAATTGGCAAAGGATCGCTACCCGACTCAAGCTATGCACTCCTAAGGCACAAGGACCTCCAAAGGCTCCCATGGAAGGCATATGGTGAAGGGAAGGGAAGGAGGCAACCTAAAGATCTGAAGAAATGAGGCAGAAATGATTTGCGGTTTTAACAAAACACGATTATAAACCCTCGCTGAAAAGACGCTACTCGATCGAGTAACCCACTTACTCGATCGAGTGGCCCCTACTCGATCGAGTATCCAAGCTACTTGATCGAGTAGCCTCTACTCTAAAGAGTACCACTCATAACTCAAGACACAAGATAACTTTGGTACGTATTTCTAAGGACTATTACTGCTCCCAAGGTCGGTCAACGCTGGTCAACGGGTCTCTAAAAGGGCGGGTATTACAGTCACCTTGGAATAAATGGTAGCCAAGGAGTTATCACACCACAAGGTACTCTTGACTAGGCCTTAGTCCATGGGTCAAAAGATACTAGTATGATACATCCTACGGTGTCTTGAGGGTATTCTAGCAAACAAAGTCTCAACAAAAAAAATTATCTACAATGGCCTTATATACATTTGTCAAGCTTCCCAAATAGGCTTTTTCACAAAAAATTTCTAAAATGCAACTACATGCCATGATGCAACTAACATATATACAACTCTAATGCATATGCTTCTATCAACTATTATGCCACATAAACTAAATACAAACTCCTAACAACACATGGTACACAAACCGCAACAACAAAATACACCACATCCTCCTTGACATGTAAGCCCATCCTCCTCATGTGAATAATGAAAATAAATTGAAGGGAAATAGAGATTAGAGCGATCATGTCAAGCGGTCTTCACATTCCCTTGACAATGCCTCAAATGTAGTGTTGTATCTATGTGAGAAGAGAACAAGAACACAAGTATATACAATTCTACACTACTAAATTAAAGAACATGTTTTTGGTTTTTAAATTTTTCAAATTTTTATGGATTTTGTTTATATGAAATTAAAGAACATATTTTTGGGATTTTTCGAAAATTTTCAATTTTTATGTATTTTTGGAATATAAATTCCCATCCCCCACTTTATTTTGGACATTGTCCTCAATGTACATGTAAGAGTAGGAATGGAAAAGAAATACTTGTTTTTGGATTTTTAAAGTTTTATAGAAATTGAAGTACAAATGCAATGATATGATATGAATGAATGCATTTTCTAACTAAATTCAATTCTATATGAAATATATAACAAATGAATGCATGTTCTCACCTATGATCAAACCTCCCCAAACCGATTTAAGCACTATTTCTAGTGTAGGAGAAATGAGCTTTGGTCATTAGTGGCTATACATGGATGCAAATTTAACTACATCAACTAACTATATGAGATATGTGAGATTTATTACAATGCAAGCTATACTATATGAACTAACTAATGTAAATGCAGTATGAAATATTTCATAAATGCAAGCTAAATTTATATGTGTATAACTAAAAGCAAGTGTAAATGTAATGCAAAGTCAGAGGATATGATATCTTACAAATGGTGATTTGAGGGATGACTCCACCAAACTAAGTCAAATGACAAATTTCATTGTCCATGGAGCTTAATGCTCTCAACAACCGGTCAAAGGCTTGTGAATGGTCCTCAAGTAAGAATGAGTAAGTTTTGAACCATTTTGAGATAGAGTAGGGCTAATCCATGAGGGATCTCCCTTTGAATTCCTTCCCCTTCTCTTTTGCTTTGTGATGATGGCCTTCCCGACTCTTTAAACTAGCAAACTTGAGATTCTTGTTATGGGGACTTTTCTAGTTGGTCTTATTTCTTCCAAAGTTGATGACGAAAATACTTGAACTAGTCAATCCTCCAAGGATAGAAGGTGACCTTTTATGGCATTGATGATGGGGTGTCTTAGGAGTTGGGATAGTGGGTGCCAAATTTCCACATGTAGGCTCCTTCTTAGCCTTGTCTTTGAGCTTCTCTACTAAGTAATTCTTGTATGCCGATTTGACTTTCGTGAGAAGGTCCATAATGTCATCTCCAACTATCATGAGCTCCATAGTGGGTGCGAAAAGGTTCTCATGAAGGCGTTCCTTCTTTTCATCGAAGCAATCTTCAAACTTCTCAAGAATGGGTTCCTCAAGCAAGTTGACCTCACAACTCCATTTATCATTTAAGTCCATCTTTTCCTCATCATTTTCTTCCATAGATGCGTTATCATCGCTTTCTCCATATGAATCATAAATAGGGGCTTTATTTCTCTTCAACAACTCTTCCTCCACCATCTCAATGTTCACGTCAAAAGGCACAGCCTCATACTCACAAAGGCTATAGAGTATTTGGCTCACTCAACCTCATATCTTCTTCATCAAATACCACACTTTCATACTCACAAGATCTCAAGGAGATTGGCTCTTCCCACTTCTCATCTTCCACATCAAAGGTTACTCCTTCAAACTCGCATTCATGGACAATATTTAAGGAATGGTGAGGAGTGGTTGCTTGGGTTGCCTTAATTTGGGCAATTCGAATTGTCAATTCCTCACCTTGGGTAACAATGATTTGAAGAACATTGTCCCTATTTTGGCTCTCCTCTAGCATTTGTTTGAAGAAGTTTTGTTAATTCCCATCATTTAGAGAATCACATTTTGAATGGGCTCATCTTCTTGTTGTGGGTGGGTGTGAAATTGGTCATATTGTGGCATTTGGAATTGGTTGTAAAGTGGGTATTGGGAGGGTGGTTGTTGTGGTTATTGGATGTGGTGATTTTGGTGGGGAAAGTTGGGGTAGTACTTAGGACATTTATTGTATGAGTTCTAAGGTAGGTTTGTGTTGATTTGCTCCTCAAACTCCCCATACCCATGGTAGTCATACTCAAAAGATACACCACATACTCCATGTGCCAAGCCTTCGGTCATCATCATAGCTAGGATAAAGATATAACCACAAACAAGGAAACTACAAGAAAACAGTAAGAACGAACCTTAAGGAACAAGTTCCTCAAGGTTAATGCACAAGAAACGAAATTCCCAAGGAACCAAGGCTCCTGAAGAAGAAGCACAACTAAAACTAGATAAAAGAATGATTCAAATACACAACACCGTCCCCGGCAACGGCGCCATTTGGATGGGGCGGGTCTTTGATCGCCATCAAACACATTTATACCCAACTACTAGCATAGCAAGCAAGTCGGGGTTGATCCACGGGACGGGGGTACTCGAATTGTTCAATCTAATTGTAGTTGCACTTAGGGTTGTCACAATTGATTGGAATTGATTGATTCAAAACTAATGAAAGCAATGGAAGTAAAACAAGCAATAAAGCAAATAAAGATGCAAACAAATAATAAAGGATACTAGGATGTCATGGGATCATAAGGGAATCATGGTAGATAGCATAAATGAGTTTTATAGATGCAAGCAAATTATTATTGTTGGAATTAAGTTAGTTCATGTCATATAATTTATAAGAAGATTTGGGTCCCGGAGCCGAGTCATTTGTGACTTTACAACACCTACAAGTCGACTTAATTCTTCCTATTAAACTACATACATGATAAACCAAATCCTAGGAAAACTTACGTCTCGGAGCCGAGTCGGTTAAGACTTTACAACACTTACAATTCGACTTGGGTTTTCCCTATTTAACTCTATGCATGGTCTAATAAGGCTTGAGTTGGTTTATATCTTACAAGCCTCATTGAAAAGATAAGAGATGGGTAAAAAATTTAAGGTTTCATAGTCTAGCATTACATCAAACATAACATGTGCATAAGTTGAAGAACAATAAGCAAGCATTCATATGAACTCATTAAGCATAAATTTATCCCATGATTAAGTCCCCTAATCCCCCACTAATCCTAGTTAAGAAACTACTCACTTATTATCATGGAAAACATGTCATCAATGGTGTCAATCATCACAACAAGTATAAACATGATAAAAGAGTGAAGAAATAACCAATAAAGAGTAAATAGTAAAGGAATTATACCAAACTTAAGATGAAAATTGGAAAGGAAAGAAATAATAGAAGAAAACTTGATTGATTGATGAAGAGTTGTCAATTATCCAATAATAACCCAATAATCTTCAATTACCCAATAATAAACTTGAACTATAATTAAGGAAAGATTAATGTGTAATTTTGTGGAATGATTGAGATTGATCTTGATACTGTCGTTTTGTACCAAAAATAAACCTAATTAAAACTAACAAAGAAGCTAGTGATAAGCAGGGTCGATCTCCACAGGGAGGCAAGATATCTGTTAAGGTCCGTCTATTTGGTCACAAATGGGGGTTTTGAATTTTGGTTTCTAAACTAATAAAAGATTAAAGGAAAGAGCGGTAAAGAGAGGCCAATAAAAGTGAGAAAATGTAAATAAGATGATCAAATAAGAGAAAGCATGCAAGGATTTCGGTATACCATGGTAGTCTATCGAATCAGCTGCAAATAGCCTAGACAATCTACTGTGAGATGGATATAGGAAAGGTCCTTCCGGTCCACTTTCTATCCTAGACATCCACAAACTTAACTTCCGTCCTCGTCAGGGTAGTCTACTGTTCATAGCAGGTCTATTTAATCCAATCTTCCGATCCAAGAGTAAATTTAACCAGATTAAAGGTAACTTAGAAGCGTGCACTCAACTAAGTCAGTATTATAGTTAAATTGCCATGGGTATAGATTCTCACAAATAAATCATCTAGTCTATTCGCTACATCTTCACAATCCTACCATGGATTCCCTAATCCCGACATGAAAGAATTTAGCTACTCATATTACTAGTGATGTCAATAATAGTAATAATGAATATACTAATTAGAGACATGGTAAAACAACAATAATTAAGCATAAACTAAGATTAGGGCAGAAGTAATTAAGAGATAAAAAACAAGGATTAAAGCAAGAAACAATGATATTAAGATTAATAAGAGAAGAAAGATTACAATCTCTAGCAATCCGGCGTAAAGAACAAATCCACTAGCAAGAGATTAAAGGAAGAGAATTCAACAGTAGAAGAATGAAAGAGAGATTAAGAGAGTTCTTAGATGATAAGAGCGTCCTTAATAACCTAATTAACGAAAGCTTAAATAGGCAAAACAAAGTCTTTAACGAAATAAGTCCAACACGGGTTAATTAAGCCCGTGTAATACCAAAACCTCTCGATCGAGTGATATAAAACCACTCGATCGAGGTCTTCATCAGCTAATCCTCTCGATCGAGTAAAAATATCTCTCGATCGAGGAACTTCAAAATCCAGCATTTCGATCGAGTAGAGAAAGTACTCGATCGAACTCTTCTATCCTCCAAACAATTCGATCGAACCACAATGCTTCTCGATCGAGTGCCTTTCTTCAAGATCAGCTTCTAAATCTTCATTGACTGCTTCGTTGACCACCCTTCACGCACTTCAAGGCATGATTCTCGCTCTAACATTCTTGTCTCCTCAACATGCATGCTAAATAGGACGAAAAGAGTACGGTTTCACCACTTTCAGGTTCATTTCTGCAATTCAGACAAAACAAACCAAAGTAGCCAATTCGGGGCATTTTGCAATACATAACGGTATAAAATTACATAGAAATACGTGCAAAATAAGACTAAATAGGCTATATAAAATGCACGAATCAAATCTCCCCAAAACGAACATTTACTCGTCCTCGAGTAAACTAAATGCATACTAATGGAATGGAAATGAAACTCAGAGCTAGCTATAACTTATCTACTTGAACCAATTTAATGCAACAGAAATCAACAGTCATAGCTACAGCAGTCAATACACAAACAAATTATAAGATGTCAATAAATAAAGCTGACCTATCGACCTTGCAAGACCAACAAAATCGGACTCTCACGTGGTCACTCTTCTCTCATGAAGTAAAGGGTGAATTATATATGTATAAGAGAGAAAGAGAAACAGTCACTCACCTAAACTGCGACCTACAATACATGCATGCAACAAAAATGATAGACGATTCTAGTACTATGCATACACTCCAACCGACAATGTTCGTCACAGCCGAGGGCTTCCAAAACGTATAGGAATAGTGAGGTTCAGGTAAGAAAAGGCAAAATAAATTATGGGAATGTGAAGGTAAAGCGTCAAGCTAGCTCCTAAACAAGACCATATAAGACCATCCGAATCTCAACTAACTGAAAAATAAAGCACAAGTGCCCTTCATTTGGCACACATCTCACTAACCAAATACACTATCTCCTCAAAAATATATGGATAAGAACAGAGGAGTGGGATGGTCACAAAATTCCCTTTTTTAAAATGGTCCCAATTATTCAAACCATACAACTCAATTTTTTCTGTTCTTTTTTCTTTCTTTTTCACGTGAATTCAACTTTTATTTTTTTCATTTCTTTTTTCTTTTTTTTTTTCTTTTTCATGTCTTTTTTCTTTTTTCATCCTTCCTCCTTCCTCATTTTCACCAACTCCAACAATAAAAACGGGCCAAACTCGCAACGGATCGACATACCACAAAAGCCACAATAAACTGGCTTGACTGGGCAGGCTTAGTTTTGGATGTAGCTAATGGGTCAAAAAGGCTAAATTTGGCTTAAGTGGAGCTAAATGGGTGAAAAATATAAGAAAGGAAAATTTTCAAGCACCTCCCTGCATGTGACACCGACCACAAACCCGAATGTATGCAATTGACAAGAAATCGAATGTCATGAATGTACAAAAATGATAAACATGTTATGCAAGGAGTACTACTCTCAATTCCTATGTAAACCGGTCATGAATGTCACCAGTTATATGGCTCTAAAACTTAGAAATTATAAAGTAGGTTGCCAATTTATCTGGTCAAGTCTACACGGTCAGCTTAATTTGAACAAAAACTCGTAGATATGCGTAAGACTCAACTAATAATTGTCAATAGAGTGCAAGGCTCAAGTAAAAATTACAAGTTACAGTGCAATATCATCACGGAAATCAACTGTTCCGACTCAACCTATATGCAAAATGAAACATGAATATTTTATTATTTTTTTGAATTTTCTAATTTTTTGGATTTTTATGATTTTTTTGAAAGAAATGAAAATAATGCAAGCTGAAAAATAGAAACGTGAATGCAAAACAAATGCAAATGCAGACTCAAAGGATGCATTACCCTCCCCAAACCAAAACGAACAACGCCCTCGTTGTCCTCCAGCATACACCAGCAGATAAATACACGGGAACGGGAAAATACAACCGATAAATTAATGAAAAACAATAAATAAAAGGAGACAAAAGAATAAAAGAGCAAGAATATACAAACAAAACACGAACTTCCCCAAACCAGCCTGAAAACTGGGGAAGTGAGTAGACCAGTAGCTACTCGTCAGCCTCGTCCGTCACGTCCTCCACCGTGTAGTCCGAGTCTCTCTCCTTCTCCCTCCTTCTCGCCTTCTCAGCCTGAGTACGCGCCTACTCCTCAGCTGTGCCCTCCTCCTCGTCACTGGCTGGCTCTGGGTACCCCTCAGCTGGGTAGCGGTAGAAAGACGGGTGTGGCCAACCCTCAGGAACTGGACGTCGTCGCCTCATGTGATACTCGTATAGAGGGAACAAAGTAAGAGCTATATCCCGCTCCATACGAGCCTGCCTGCTAAGAAGCTCAAGAAACAAACTGTCACGGCGCCCTTGGTCAAGGACCGCGGACGCCTCAAAGGGTGAAAGAGGTACAAAATTAGCCGGGTAAACTGGCTGTGTCTGGTCGGGTGCAGGAGTAGGAGTAGGACTAGGGATCGGGGTAGGAATGGCCGTGGAAGTCTGGCCACCCGTAGAAGGTGTGGATCCCTCTCCGGTCTCAGGTCTCCTCCACTTCCTAGAAGCTGACATAGTGGGAGATTGTCTAATTGGGAGATGGTACATGGGTAGAGGTGGAGGTAACCTGCCCCTAACAGTGGGCAGGAGAACGAGACGGGGTAGAGTTGTGCAAGGAAGGGTCGCAGACAAGGAACCAGAAATCTTCCATGTCTGGTGGTCGGAAGCAAGCTAATACATGGACAACATAGCAGGAATGCCTAGTTACCTATCAGTGTCTATGTACTGTAAGTCACGAGGACAGACGGGGAAGAGAGAACGGGCAAGAAAAGTGGCTATGCCATCGCAAAAAATGGTGCCCGTGGTCTTCTCCCCTACAGTGTGAAAGTACTGGGCGGTCAGGTAAGCAATGTTAAGGACGAAGGGTCCCGCACTGTCAATGTTCAGGTACCCACCCAGAATAGAAAGCTCAATATTGTTCACATTGTTTGGTTCTGTACGGCCAAAGATGGTACTACCCATGAGACGCGAGAAATAACGGGCTGGGGGAAGGTGGACCTGAGCGAGCTTGCGCTGCTCGTAAGTAGTCTGTGCCAAGGTCCTTCACAACTGGAGGATGACCTTCTTAGGGGCGGCAGTGTCACCCGTAAAAGAAAGACCTAACCTAGTACCAAACTCCTCTAAAGTCCAAGAAAAATCCGGTTAAATAACCGGAAAGACGCGGAAGCACAAGTCGGGTCAGTGGCGTAAGCGCCAGAAGAGAAGGTAAAGGAGCTTAAAAACTCGAGGGTCAGCTCCTTGAAGGTCAAGGCACTCATGGTGACTAGTCTAGACATCCCCGTACCCCTCAAAATCTCAACAACTGGCTCGTAAATACCAAGTCTATCAAGTGACTGATGGCACAAAAATTTAGTAGACAAAAAATCACAGCTAGCTAAATCAAAGAATCGAGTGCGATGCATAGCATTAACAAAGATTACCTCAGGATAGTCGGGGTGCGGGTCAAGTGAATCATCCACTCGGATGGTGACACGGCCAGCAGAGCGGCCAGCAGAAGGTGTAGCTCGTCCGCAACCTAGCCCTCTAGTACCTGAAGAAGAAGCCCGTCTAGTAGCGGGACGAGGTACTAGAGCGGCCGTGTAGGCAGCTGTGACTGCTGGTGACCACAAGCAGGGGTGGTCACCGTACTACAGGTGCTAGCTGTGGCTGCAACAGTAGAAGCAGCAGAAATGGAAACAGAAGCAGAGCTAGCAGTAGTGCTAGCTAAAACTGAGGTCGACACAGAGGTAGAAACAGTGCTAACCGCGACAGAGGCGGAACTAGCAGTAGCAGCAGAAGGAATACCAGCATGAACAACATGTAAAACAGGGGTAGCAACGGTACTACCAGTCGTAGTGACAGTGGTGGCAGCAAGGACCAACGTCTCAGTCAAGGACGGAATAACAGTCGAACTAGACGAAGGCAGTGAACTACTTTCCATCCTAATTAAGTAAGCAATGGGGGAAAACAATTAATTAAGCAAATTAAACATAAAACCCCCAATTTTCAGTCGGGTTTTTCGAATTCAAACACGAACCCTAACCCTAATTAATTCATATTGTCGAAATATAGCAATTTAACAACAAGAGAATGAAGGTAAAACTTACTTGATGACGAAGCCCACAAGAATAAGCAAGAAAATCGACAAGGAAACAATGAAAAATGGCGGAATTTCGATCGAAAAACCGCAAACCCGAATCTCCCTAATTGACCGCGAAAACGAGCAAGTTTGAAGGGAAAAACAGAGGGCAAATGTCGATATACTAGAAATGTAAACAATGTGGGTGTTGGATTTGGTGTTGGGCAAGAAAAATGGAGGAATTTGGGGTGTTTGTCACAAAAGGGATGAACAAATGAAATAAGAAAATGAAAGAATGAAAAATATGAAGTTTAAGAGTTACTTCCTGCTTGTGAATTTCAATTTCACTCGATCGAGTGATTTCAAATCACTCGATCGAGAGTTCTTGTCTTCATTCTGCTCGATCGAACATAATTCTACTCGATCAAGAACTCCCTGTTTTTGCCATTACGATCGAGTACTTGTAAACCTCTCGATCGAACCCTTTCATGTGCATTCCTCTCGATCGAGTACATTAAGTACTCGATCGAGTTCTTTTCTTCGTATAACTCATCACAATGCGTCATTATCTCCCCAAACCTGCATAAAAACACTCGCAAACATATCCCGAACATACCAAATCGTAAAATAACAGTCAATATTCTTTCTAGCTACGCTAAAACAGTCTAAAATCTATCAGTTCTAAAAATGCAAATAAAGAAATTCGACGGAAATTTAAAATTAATTTTTACAATTTGTTACACGGGGTATTCCCCGCTCAATTCCCAAAACAATTCAGTAGCCCAAAGGAGGGCTTCTGACTGGAGGAGGTCCCTTCAGCGTCCTTGACCGCCCTCTTTGTTCTCCACGAACTTGAATTCGAACCAATAGAGGGAGAATAGTTAACGAACACGTATGCACGAACTTTTCTCGTCCCTTTATCTTTCCTATCAGCTTTGATGTTAGGATCCCCGGTTTGATTGACTTTAATTGCACTATGACCTTTGACAGCTCATGCATCTATTCCATATGTACCTGCAGCAAGGAAAACAGACGAATGTTCCTCCTTTTCGCTCTCAGTCTGAGGCGGAGGGGTCACAATTGCAGCACAAACTTCTACATTTTCAGCTGGAGTGTCAATATGGGAGTCAGTAGAGGAAAGGTCATTTCAAGGTTGAGCTTCAATGGGAGTCCTAAGAGACTTAGATTGATGGAAAATCAATTCTTCATCTCCTACCTGGAATGTGAGTGTCTTACCCCCGACATCGATCACTGCGCGAGCAGTAAATGGTCTCCCTAAAATAATAGGGGTGTGAGTGTCCTCGGGAATATCAAGCACTACAAAGTCAATGGGAATAAAGAATCTCCTGATTTTGACATGTATGTCTTCTATTACTCCTAACGGCCGTGATATACTACGGTCGGCCATCTGTACGGTCATGTTTGTGCAATTAAATTTGGTCAAACCAAGTCTCTTTGCGAGAGACAAAGATAAGATGCTCACGCTAGCACCAAGATCGTATAGTACGTTATCAATCTAATGGGTACCTATGTGACACGGAATCGAGAAACTACCCGGGTCTGACTGTTTAGGTGGCAACTTATTTTGAACTAGGGCAGTCCCTACCTTAGTTAAAGCTACCGTCTCATGATCGTTTATGTGCCTCTTACGCGACAACATTTCTTTCATAAACTTTAAATAAGAGGGTACCTGAGTCAGCAACTCGGCGAATGGAACAGTGACATGTAAGCTTTTCAGGAGCTCGGCAAATTTACCGAACTGTTGATTGGCTTTAGTGCTCTGTAACCGCCTTGGGAAGGGCATCGTAATAGGAATCTCGAGCCCTTTGTTTCTCTCTTCCAACGTCTCAGCAGGTTCAAGCTCTCTTTCACTCGATCGAGACTTTTTTCCTCTCAATCGAGTCTTTCCAGGTGAAATTTCACTCGATCGAGTAGTAACAACCTCTCAATCGAGTTCCTCTATATGCACAGCGTTCGATCGAGGTATATTTTCACTCGATCGAACAGATTCTTCAAAATTTTACTCGATCGAGTGTTTTTCACCTCTTGATCGATCCCTTGATTATCCAATTCACTCGATCGAGCAACATTTCCACTCGATGGAGTGCTTTCTTCAACAATTCTACTCGATTGACCACCAGAAATCAGTCGATGGAGTATATTCTTCATGGTGAGCTCATTTTCAGCGACAAGTGACTGTTCATCATCATTATTAGCCTTCCTCGGGTCTGATGTGTCATCTAAAGTTGACAATTTTGGTCCTTCATATGAACGACCACTTCTCAAATTAATCAAGTTTACCGTCTCGTGTGGATTCTTCTCAGATTGGGACGGCAAATGACCCGGTTTCCTCGTGGACTGATTGGCGGCGAGTTTAGCAACTTGAGTTTCAAGTGACTTAATGGATGCTTCTTTCTGTTGGTCACTTAGTTGCCATTGCTTTATCAACGACTGAAGCATTGTCTTTAACTCAGCTAGCTTACTTACCCCACTTGAAGATGATGCTCCTTGATTCGGTGGAGGAAAAGAAGGAGGCTTTTGGAAGCCTTGTTGAGCCTTGTAAGGAGGGACATAGGGTTGCTGCTGCTGCGGTGGAGGAGTGGGATTAAGAACATTTTGACTTGTCCACCTCAAATTGGGATGGACTGCCCCTTGATTGTTGTAATAAGAACCTCCTCCTAGCTTATATTGCTGAAAGGCAAGGACTTGTTCTTTCTCAGTAAGACAGTCAATAGCAGTATGACCGTCATTGCTTCCACACCTCTCACAAGTGACAGTTTCTTGTCTAGTGAACAGATGAACCGTCTGTTGATCTCCAGCATATTGCAGCTCCAATCTATCAAACCGAGCATTCATGGCTTCCAGCTGAGCCACGACTGCCTTATCAACCGAATGGACCGTTCGAATACCGTCCCGTGGGTTCCCATATTCAGCACAATGGGTCGCCATCTCCATAATAATGCCCCATCCCATATCATCATCAATATTCTTTTGAAATCTTCTGTTGAATGAGGCGTCAATTATAGCTCTGTGGTCATCGTACAACCCATTGTAGAACTGGTTGCACAAAAACCACTGATCAAAACCATGGTGAGGAAGAGACCTCACAACTTCTTGAACCGTCACCAAGCTTCATAGAAAGTCTCATCAGGTGCCTGCTTGAAACTAGTAATCGTACTCCTCAGATGATTAGTGCGTTGTGGAGGGAAGTATTTTTTGTAGAAGGCAAGTGCGAGAGTCTCCCAGTTGGTGATATCAGTAGCAGTCCGGTCAAGATCAGTCAGCCACTCACGGCCTGAGTCAGTCAGAGAAAAAGGAAATAGCACTTCCTTTATCTTGTCTTGAGTTACTCCCTTAGTAACGGGAATAGTAGAGCAATAGTCAGTAAAGACTTTCATATGCTTTCGCGGATCTTCACCCGCCACACCTCGGTACAGATTCCTTTCCACCAGATTTATGTAAGACAGACGAATATCGAAAGTGTTACCGTCCTCAGTTTGGAGGTTAAAACCTTTAGGAATCGAGGATGCTTTGGGCTCCGAGTGACTTGTAATGTTAGGCATCTTTACTGGCTTGTTAGCAGAAATGAGCTTGTCTTCTTCAAAAGACTGGTCTTCTGCAAATAAAAAGTGTTGTAGCTCAAGCTCGAAAGTACTCAAGTCTTCCTTTCGAAGTTCTGTTTGCAGACGGAGTCTATGCCGAAACAGTCTTTCTGGCTCCGAATCAGATAGAACTAATTCCGCCTTGTTCAACCTGGGCATACACAACACTGAGAGGGATAAATGAGAATTGTATCAAGGAATAAAAAAATTCCCTGAGACGGATAAAAATAAACGAAAACAAAAACAGATAGGGCTATTGCCTCCCCGGCAACGGCGCCAAAATTTGATACTGTCGTTTTGTACCAAAAATAAACCTAATTAAAACTAACAAAGAAGCTAGTGATAAGCAGGGTCGATCTCCACACGGAGGCAAGATATCTGTTAAGGTCCGTCTATTTGGTCACAAATGGGGGTTTTGAATTTTGGTTTCTAAACTAATAAAAGATTAAAGGAAAGAGCAGTAAAGAGAGAGCAATAAAAGTGAGAAAATGTAAATAAGATGATCAAATAAGAGAAAGCATGCCAGGATTTCGGTTCACCATGATTGTCTATCGACTCAGCTGCAAATAGCCTAGACAATCTACTGTGAGACAGATACAGGAAAGGTCCTTCCGGTCCACTTTCTATCCTAGACATCCACTAACTTAACTTCCGTCCTTGTCAGGGTAGTCTACTGTTCATAGCAGGTCTATTTAATCCAATCTTCCGATCCAGGAGTAAATTTAACCAGATTAAAGGTAACTTAGAAGCGTGCACTCAACTAAGTCGGTATTATAGTTAAATTTCCATGGGTACAGATTCTCACAAACAAATCATCTAGTCTATTCGCTACATCGTCACAATCCTACCATGGATTCCCTAATCCCGACATGAAAGAATTTAGCTACTCATATTACTAGTGATGTCAACAATAATAATAATGATTATACTAATTAGAGACATGGTAAAACAACAATATTTAAGCGTAAATTAAGATTAGGGCAGAAGTAATTAAGAGAGAAAAAACAAGGATTAAAGCAAGAAACAATGAGATTAAGATTAATAAGAGAAGAAAAATTACAATCTCTAGCAATCTGGCGTAAAGAACAAATCCACTAGCAAGAGATTAAAGGAAGAAAATTCAACAGTAGAAGTATGAACGAGAGATTAAGAGAGTTCTTAGATGATAAGAGCGTCCTTAATAACCTAATTAATGAAAGCTTAAATAGGCAAAACAAAGTTTTTTAACGAAATAAGTCCAACACGGGTTAATTAAGCCCGTGTAATACCAAAACCTCTCGATCGAGTGATATAAAACCACTCAATCAAGGTCTTCATCAGCTAATCCTCTCGATCGAGTAAAAATACCACTCGATCGAGGAACTCCAAAATCCAGCATTTCGATCGAGTAGATTAAGGTACTCGATCGAACTCTTCTATCCTCCAAACCACTCGATCGAACCAAAATGTTTCTCGATCGAGTGCCTTTCTTCAAGATCAGCTTCTAAATCGTCATTGACTGCTTTGTTGACCACCCTTCACACACTTCAAGGCATGATTCTCACTCTAACATTCTCGTCTCCTCAAAATGCATGCTAAATAGGACGAAGAGTGTACGGTTTCACCACTTTCAGGTTCATTTCTGCAATTCAGACAAAACAAACCAAAGTAGCTAATTCGGGGCATTTTGCAATACATAACGGTAAAAAAATGCATAGAAAAATAAGACTAAAAAGGCTATATAAAATGCACGTATCAAATCTATTCTAATTAACTTCTAACCTAATCTAAGAATGCTTAATTTAATCTAAGAAAACTTGGTAATTAGCTAGGTAATACAATGGAGTATATATAGTGGTACATCATTAGGTTAAGCAAGGGTAGATTAGTAAATAACAATGCTTAAGTATTGAATAGAGCTTTGCAAGTCCCGAGAGAAATGCGCGGATCATGTAGCAACTCCCAAGGAAATCTGCACGGATTAGCTTGAAGCATGGTTAGTCCTGTAAGGGGATCCGGTCGTCCTAGCATCGGGACGCGCGGATCCTAGGTCTGGGATGCACGGATTGAGTCTGGGATGCGCAGATTGTCTCACAGGGTTTTCTAAAATGGCAAAGCAGTTCTGGGACGCGCGGATTGAGTCTGGGACGCGCGGATTGGCGGCCAACTTGTCTATTTGAGCTTGGATTGTAAAACGGACGTCATTTCCGCATCCGGACTCCTATTGGATTGATTCAAAAGCCTAGACCACTTTATTTTTCGACGTTGTTTCATCTATCATAGTTTCAGAGCCAAACAAGCAACTCTTGGTTTGGTTCCGAGCAATTTTTTCTTAAAATGACTCCCTCCCAATCCTTGGGGATCCTTCAAGGGTTGTGGGGATCCTTAGTCATTGCCCAATTACTTCTTTTATTGAACTACGGCCTTTAGACTTGGTCTCCTCTTCGATGCTTGGTCGTTGGATGTTATTAATTTAGCTCCGTTTCACTCTGTTTGGGTAACGTTAGTACTCCTCTTTTACAAAGGACGCCAAACCTCATAGAATATGCATAATAGGAAGCTAAAGACAAAAAACGACCCTAATACACATTAAAAAGCATAGGAACTAGGCTAGTTAGGGACAAAATGTGCATAAATATGAGTCACATCAAGAAACTAGAGGATCCTCGATCGAGCATGTCCGTACTCGATCGAGTACATAGCCTCCTCGATCGAGCATGTCCGTATTGGATCGAGTTCATCGCCTCCTCGATCGAGCCCAAAGGTAGTTGATCAAGGAACCAACTTATTTCAGCTCTTTTCTTCGTGTTGTCTTCTTAACTTCTTTTCCTTTATTCTTATGGATTTCCGTGCCATGCTTCGTGTATTCCTTCATGCCCACTCCGCGATGCCCATTTCATTCATTTGCTCCTCAAATGCATCATTCCTG
This sequence comes from Silene latifolia, assembly GCF_048544455.1. Lineage (NCBI taxonomy): Eukaryota > Viridiplantae > Streptophyta > Magnoliopsida > Caryophyllales > Caryophyllaceae > Silene > Silene latifolia. The sequence goes on along the minus strand of NC_133526.1, from coordinate 73,348,941 downwards.
CATTAAACATCAAATAGCAGAAGTATCATCATTCTAACATAAAAGGCATGTAAATGATATAATCTGGCACAAAAATCGAATCGAATGTAATTAAGGGGAGGCATAAATATGTATATAATTATGACTCATCAGCTTATCCCGTGTTTTATCTTTGCTTAATTCTTTCTCGCCATCACTCAATTCCAAGCTACCCAATCCCTTAGGATGCATATAGGGAACCTCATCTTCATTAATGGGTACATCTGGACTTTGATAAGTGGTACCGCTCCTCAAATAAATAGCATTAACTTGCTCATGCGCTTGTTTACCTTGAGGAGGAAGGCCGGACTGTTTTGAAGGATTTTGAGCCGCCATTTGAGCAACTTGAGTATCCAACATCTTGTTGTGATCCGTAAGTTCGGAAATCTGAGCCGTTTACTTTTGTTGAATCAATAAAATTTGTTGCAATAGAGCTTTCATCTCGGTCATCTCATTACTTGGAACTTGAGGAGGAGGTTGCATCTGTTGAAAGCCTCCTTGATTTTGCCTTTGATAACCTCATTGTGGTTGATTACCGCGATTTGGAGGAATAATGTAAGCACTTTGTTGCAGAGCTTGAGCATAAGCATTCTGACTTCTTTCAGACAAGAAGTTACAATAAGGAGTACCTTGGTTGAAAGACTGGAAGGCATGAACTTGTTCAATAGTACTCATACACTTGGCCGTAGTGTGGCCATCTATCTCACATCTCTCGCAGGACACTTCTTGTTGAACCATATGAACCATTTCTTGCTTACCCAAAGACTGAGATGTCTTTAATTCGGCTATTTAAGCCATTTAGACCTCCAGCTGTGCTGCAATGACATTATCTGAACCACTTCCTCTCTTCCTACCTCTGGGTTACCATACTCAGTTGTGTGAGTGGATATCTGATCTATTAACTTCCAAGCATTATCATCATTAGTATTATTCTGGAATCTTCCATTGGCAGCTGAATCAAGCAAGGCTCTATGATCGTCATACAACCCGTTGTAAAACTGGTTGCAAAGGAACCAAATTTCGAAGCCATGGTGGGTAACGGACCGAACTAGCCGTTTGAAATGAACCCAAGCTTCATTAAAGTCTTCGGTGGGACCTTGCTTGAAACTTATAATCTGGCTTCTAACAGCATTAGTCTTCTGTGGTGGAAAATACCTCTTGTAGAATGCAAGAGCTAGTGAAGTCCAATTGGTAATTGCGTCGGTCTCCATATCCAAGTCACGTAGCCACTCAGCTGCATCATCTCTTAAAGAGAAAGAAAATAAAGTCTGTTTAACTTGCTCTTGAGTCACCCCAGCTCTTAAAGGAATAGAGCAGCAATAAGTAACAAACTTCAACATATGCGTTGCGGGGTCCTCTCCGGCTTTTCCTCCAAACTTATTTCTCTCTACTAAGCTTATATAGGAAGGCTTGATCTCAAAAGTCTCTTTATCAGTGATAGGGAGCTTGAAGCTTTTAGGAATAAAAGCAACCGTGGGTTCGAAATGACTTGCCAAGGTCGGCATCTTTGATGTTGTAGAAACCACAGGTGTAGAAATAAGTGTGTCCTCTTCAAAGGACAAATCTTCTGCAAACGTATACCGCTCGTATTCAAGTGTACTCAAGTCTTCCATCTGACTTACTTCTCTTTGAAATTATCGTCTGTACTAAAAAGTCTTTTTCTGGCTCGGGATCAAAAGGTATAATCGCTAGCCTGATAGACCTGGGCATACACGAAAACAACAAGAAAAGATAAAACTGCCTCAAGGAACTGATGCTCCCTGAGACAAAAGAAAAAAATTAAAAAAAAAAACAAACAAACAAGACAAATTGTTGCCTCCCCGGCAACGGCGCCAAATTTAATACGGTTGTTTTTAGTCGTTGGCCTATCAAAATAAATCCTAAATTACTACTAACTGGTAGTTAGTGGCAAGAAAGGGTTGAATCCATACGGAGGCGAGTTAATTAATCTAGTTTGTTTATATCTAAGTTCGTCTTAAAGGTAACAAATTTATGGGGTTTGTTTGGTTTGATGTCTAAACTAATTGTGATGTAAATAAAGACAAATTAAATAATATTAAAGAGTCTAGGGATTAGGTTCACTAGGTAGTTATACGGGGTATGATTTAATTCATTGATAGAGCTAATTATGTTGTTTATGGTTATATGATCGGTCGATTCAATATCCCTTTAGATCTAATTTAACATGAAGTCGCTATTAAAACTTTGTCGTCTAAGCTAACCAATCAAAACAATATTTATAATCTTAACTAACTACTCTTAGTAGAGTGGCAAGTCAAGGTCGGATCCCAAAGGATGGGTATTGAATTAAGTTATCGGTTGTAGAGAGCTATGTCTTAGGGTGTCATGAATTGGGTTGAGATTTGGGTATTAAACTAAGCTAAAATAACAATAAAATGTAAATAAATGAAAGTAAAACAAGGAAGTAAAATAGAGGTGTGTAGATAATTGATTAAGGCACTACGGTGTCATAGGTTCATAGGGGATTTATGGTGGTGATCATACAAACATGTTTACATAGTTGCAAGCAAATTATTGTTATAGTGGAATCGAGTTAGTTTATGTCTTACAATTCCTAGGAAGATTTGGGTCCCGAAGCCGAGTCGGTCAAGAATGTACAAAACCTACAAGTCGACTTAGTTTCTTCCTATCCAAATTTATGCATGGTCTAACAAGACTCGAGTTAGTTTATATCTTACAAGTCTTGTTGAATAGATAAGAGATGTATGCATGCAAGGTTTTCAATCAAGCAATTTATCAAGCATAACATGTGCATAAGTTGAAACTACAACAAGCAAGCAATCTCATGAAAACATATTAGATTAAGTATGGATCTACCCCCATGTTTTAGTTTCCCTAATCCCCCATTAACCCTAGCTAGGAGACTACTCACTCATGATTATGGTACACATGCTAATAAAGGTGTCAATCATATTAGCAAAGTTAAAAATGGTGAATGAGTAAAGCAATAATTAATTAAGCAAGGGTAAAAGGGATTATACCAACTTTAAGGATGATCAAATAATAAGCAAAGAATAATATAAGAACACTTGATGAATGATGAAGACTTGTGAAGTCTTCAATCAACCCAAAATAGTCTTCAAATTACCCAACTAAAACTAAGAACACTTGAATGATTAAAGAGGAATTAAGATTTGACTAATATAAATGGCCAGGAAGAAAAATGGAGAGAGAAAGTTCTCCCTTCTCTCTAGGTTTTTAGGGTTCTTTCTCCAAGCAAATGGCCAGGAAGAAAAATCCCAAAAAATCACAGAGAGTAATTCGTAAACCAAGAGCAAAAACTCGATTGTCTTTTAGTAATTGTCCTAATTTGCACTTAGATATGGATAGTTCTGAATCGTCGATGGTAGTTTCAGAGCAAGCATCAGATGTTGTTTAAGAGGGCGCTTCAGGTGGAGTACCACAAACTGCTGATGCACAGAAGACTCGCACGGTTGGAGAAATTGTGGGTATTCCCGTCCTGGATATGACCGTTATTGTGGAGGATGCTAATACGGATACCGAAGAGGAAGCAGATTCTGTCATCGGAGATGAAGAAGGGTGGACTACTGTTGGTAAGTCTCGACCTCCGTCTGCGTCTCCTAAGGCTCCTGAAAAGCAATTACTTCAGTTGACTCCTGAGGATGTTGAACCGGAAATTAATTACTGGTCAACTGCTGTAGTGTGCTATGTATTAGGGGGAAATCCACCTTGGGAACTTTTATCGGGGTTTGTTAATCGTTTGTAGGGAAAGTATAAATATGATAAAATAGCCTTTCTTCCTAATGGTGCGTTTTTAGTTCACTTTCCCACACTTGAATGTAAGAACTTGGTGTTGCAGCAAGGCTTTCCTATGTAAGACAATAAACCTCTTGTTGTTAAGCCATGGACTGAAGATTGCAGCTTAGCTAAGGAGAGAGTTAAAAAGGTGCCTATTTGGATAAGATTACGTTGGTTAGCCTTGAAATTTTGGGGTTCCTCGAGTCTGGAAAAGATATCATCTTTGATTGGCAAATATATGAGATGTGATATTCCAACTATGGAGAAAACCAGACTTGGCTATGCCCGAATTATGGTTGAGGTGGATGGTGGACAAGATTTTCCTGAGAAATTATTTTTTAAAGATGAGAAAGGGGTGGAAATTTGTGTGCCTGTGGAGTATGAATGGAGACCTGATGTGTGCTCAGTATGCAATGGTATTGGACATGTATCAGGGGCTTGCCAGAAGAAGGTTGAGACAAAGGCCCCTCCTGTTATGAAACAGGTTTGGAGACCTGTAGCTAAGAAGACTATGCCTGTGAGTATCCCTCCTGTTGCTATCACCTCTCCTCTGCCTGTGACTGCTGTGTCACCTAGACCTTCTTCCTCTGTTCAGACTCCCCCCACTGTAGTAACTACAATGATCAGACAGGAGCATCAGACTACTACAGAGGGTGGAGAACCAATATCACCTACTTATGCTGAGGTACTTACAAGTCCTAAAAAGACTGTGGAAGGGGGACTGGATAATCCACCTGGTAATCATTTAAATGGATAACATTGGTTGTTGGAACGTGAGAGGTATGAATAAGCTTACTAAGCAAGTAGACATTAGGAGATTTCTTAATCATAATAATGTAGGCTTATATGGTTTAGTGGAGACCAAAATAAAAGACCAGAATTGTGCTGGGGTGTTATCTAATCTGGGTCAGCAATGGCGTGGAGTTAATAACATTCAACATCATCCTGGAGGTAGAGTGTGGCTTATCTGGTTAGACCATGTTTTTGATGTTAATGTTCTTAGTATGTCTGATCAACATATAACTGCTAGTATCACTGAGATTTCTTCAGGACATGTTTTCCTTTTCACTGTAGTGTATGGTTCTAATGATGAGGGTGATAGATTGAATTTATGGGAGGACCTAAAGCTGATCAAAAATAGTTGCTCTGGTCCTTGGGCTGTGTGTGGTGATTTTAACAATCTATTGGGTCTTAATGAAAGAGTTGGTAGACCTGTTCATTGGAGTGATATTGTGGATTTTAGGGATTGTATTGACTATTGTGATTTGCTTGACATCAAAGCTCAGGGTGCTTTTTTTACTTGGAATAATAAACAAGACCCTTCTTCTAGAGTTTTCTCTCGTCTGGATAGATTTATGGTTAATGTGGAGTGGATGACTTTGTATCCTGAGTCATATGCCCACTTTTTACCTGAGGGATTGTTTGATCATAACCCCTGTGTGTGCTATAGGAGGAATCAGAGAATGCAAAGGCCTCATTTCAGATACTTCAATATGTGGGGTGAGGATCCTCATTTTCATGGAATTATTAAACATCATTGGCAAAGAAAAATTTCTGGTACCTGGATGTTCCAAGTGGTCACCAAGCAAAAGTCTTTGAAGCAACCTCTCAGACAGCTCAACAGGAGTAGATATTCTGATGTTGAGAAAGCTGTGGAGGTTGCTAATATTAGACTCTATGATTTACAGAACCTTTTGCATCAAGATACCAGCAACCTGAATCTGATGCAGGAGGAAGCTATTGCTGCGGAGGAATATAGAATCCTTGCTAAGGCTCATCACAGCTTCCTCACTCAAAAAGCCAAGGTGGGTTGGCTTTGTGCTGGGGATGAGAATACGAGATATTTCCATAATCAGATTCGTGCTAGACAAATGCATAACAAGATTTTACAGATTCAGGACCAAAATGGCAAGGTGTGTTCTGAACCTCATCTTATTGAACAAGCTTTCTTGGATTACTATCATGATCTCCTGGGCACTAGCAGCTCTACTCTTGATGTTCATTTCCCTTCAGTTAGAACTGGCCCTATGATCTCTGATCAGCATAGAGGTATTTTGATGAAGCCTGTTTGTCCTGAAGAAATTAAAAATTGTATCTTCAGCATACCTGCTAATAAATCTCCTGGTCCTGATGGGTTTACTAGCCAGTTCTATAGAGATTCTTGGGAGATTATTGGGAAGGATATCACTGGTGCTGTCATGGATTTTTTCTCTACTGGTGAGTTGCTCAAACAGATAAATACTACTACCCTTACTCTTATCCCAAAGGTCAAACATCCTGTGAGTGTGCTTGAATATAGACCTATTGCTTGCTGCAACGTTATTTACAAATGTATCACCAAGCTCCTCTGCAACAGGTTAGGCTCTATTTTACCTGATATTATAAATAGTAGTCAAGGAGGTTTTGTGAAGGGTAGAAATATTGTGGACATAGTGAGAATGTATAATAGGAAAGTGGTTTCTCCTAGATGCCTGATCAAGATTGACCTTAGAAAGGCGTATGATTCTGTTGAATGGAAGTTCCTTCATCAAATGCTTCAGGCTCTTAATTTTCCTCCTACTTTTATTAAGCTCATTATGACTTGTGTGACTTCTCCTTCTTATTCCCTTCATGTGAATGGCAATACTTTTGGGTTCTTCCAAAGCAAGAGAGGATTGAGGCAAGGGGACCCTCTCTCCCCTTTGTTATTTGCCTTATGTATGGAGTATCTTTCTCGAATTTTAGTCATTGTCTCTCAACAAGATGGGTTTAGATTTCATCCTATGTGTGGCCATATCAAGCTTAATCACTTACTTTTTGCAGACGATCTTCTTCTCTTCTGTAAGGGTAATGCTTCTTCTATTATGTGGTTGCTGAGGGGTTTTAGTACATTTTCTGCTACCTCTGGTCTGACTTTAAATAGGGATAAATCAAATATATACTTTAATGGAGTCAGGCAGGATGTAATGGAGGATATACTTAAGATTTCTGGTTTTAATGTTGGTTCTTTGCCTTTTAAATATCTTGGGGTTCCAATTTCCTCCAAGAAAATTACCAACTTTGAAGGGCATAAGCTTATTGAAAGAATTGTAGCTCGGATCAGGTCTTTGGGAGCTCGTCACCTTTCCTATTCTGGTAGGCTAATTCTGGTTCAATCTGTTTTGGCTACTCTCCACTCCTATTGGTCCTCTATCTTTTTGATCCCTGCTGGTATTATGAAGAAGGTGGATTCTATATGTAGGAATTTTCTATGGGGGGGGGGGTAAGGATTCCTACTTAAGAGCCCCAAATGTTAGTTGGGACAGATGTTGTACTCCAAAAGATGAAGGTGGCTTGGGTTTGAAGAATGCTAAGTTATGGAACAAGGCTTTGCTTGGTAGATATACCTCTTGGATGGCATCTAAAAAGGATCATCTTTGGGTAAAATGGGTCAATCATGTTTATATGAAAGGAGGGGATTGGAATGATTATACTTATTCACCTTGATTGCAGCTGGTCTTGGAGGAAGATTGTGCAAGTTAAAGATATATTCAAAACTGCATATGTTAATAATCAATGGCAGGGCAATAGTAAGGATTACCAGGTTGCTGATGGATACAATTGGTTAAGACTTATGTCTGTTAAAGTAGCCTGGAGGCATCTTTGTTGGAATGCTCTGAATATACCTAGGACTTCGTTTATTTTCTGGGCTAGCCAACATAGGAGGTTGTTGACTCTTGATAGGCTTCACAGGATGGGTATGGTACAGCAAACAGATTGTTATCTTTGTGCTGCAGATTCTGAAACTCATGAACATTTGTTCATCAGCTGTGAGTATACAAAAAAGTGTATGTCCCTATTGCAGCAGAAAATTCATGTTCATTTCCCGCCATCAGATATGGTGACCTGGTTCTCTACTGGCAGGGGCAAGAGTGCTCTAAAGCGCGTGATGACTGGTGCTTGTTTTGTTGGAGTGATTTATGCTATATGGATGGCTCGCAATAAAGCTTGGATGGAACAGCAAGTTCTGATGCCGTCTGTCCTTGTTTCCAGAGTGTGGAAAGATGTTAAAGAAAGATGGGTGCATCGTAACAAGAAAGTTCTCAAACCCGTGGATCAGAATTGGATTGATAGTATTATCTAATTCTTTTGTAGATGAAATTCTTAGTTTTTAGGCGGTTATATGTTGATCATGTATACATACTTGGCCCTCTTTTTGATATATATATACTTAACTTTCACCAAAAAAAAAAAAAAGATTTGACTAATATTGAATTGAGTAAATACAACTTGATTAAAACTAGATTAATAATGTATAGACATGATTAATGCTAAATTAGAACTTGGTGATTAATCCCCTAACACAATTGGGTATTTATACTAAGTACAAGTTTTAGGGTAACTAAGGGCTTAAATGACGATTAAGTCCCTAAGAAGAAGATTAGTGCCTTGCAAGTCCCATAAGAAGCCGCCCAACTTGACTTTGAAATGTGCTCGTGCTGCCTAGGGATCCGCTTGACTTTTCCACAGGCGCCCGGATTGTGCTTGGGACCCCCATCCTGAGCTCAGGTCGCCCGGATCCTTGCTCAGTTTTTCTTCTTCTTCTTTTGAATGCCTAAGGATCCGTGGGGCTCGTTGAGGGGTTGTGGGGGTCTTCATCATTGCCCATTCTACTTGATTTATTCACTTAGGCCTTTAGTAATGATCTTCTCTTTGATGCCTGGTCATTAGATGCACTCCATTTAGCTCCACTTTGCTCCATAAATGCAAGGTTAGCAATCCTCTCCTACCAAGGACGCAAAACCTCAAAGAATATGCAAAGTAGGGAACTAAAGATAAGAAACGACCCTAATAAGCACTAGAAAGCATAGGAATGAGGCTAGTTCGAGGACTAAATGTGCACAAATATGAGTCACATCAAATATCCCCAAACCGAACCTTTGCTCGTCCCAAGTAAAGAGGTGAGTAAAACTATGACCCTTATTAATACTACTAGCCGATGTGAGATAATTAGCGGGTCTCACTCCGCCGCTTCAAATCACAACTAGTCACCTATGAGGTAAGATGCCTTCTTACAAGGCAAGGTTGGGCTTGTCAAAATGGTGATACATCCAAGCATTAAGAACACAAAACAAGTAATGGATGCATCTACAAAAGAATAGCCACTTTCCTCATCTAAGTGGCGGAAATCATCTAAAGAGGAAGCAATCTAAGGGTACACATTCTATTGTAGATATCTTTTCTCCAAGCTACTAAGTCTAAAAGGATACCAACAAATCACCTCCAAGTTGAGTCAAACTAGGGTACTTTTATCCTCAATCGCTAAATGCTTTTGTCAAGAGTAGGTTCCTTATGGTGTTAGAAACACTGTAGGATCATGGAATTCCCCCTCTTGCCTAGACAAGAAGAAGGGTCATCCCCTCTCCACCATGCAACAAAGTAGGATCATTAAAGGATAGAAAGGGTTTCAAGATGCATGAATTTCACAATGGTAGTTTGCTTTTAATTTGTCTCCCCCCCCCCCCCCCCCAAATTGTTGTCGTATTTGACTTTTTAAGAACATTTCTTTGCCATTTGTTATGTTTGGCATTTTGATACTTGGCAAATTTTTCAATCTTTGCATTTTTGAACATTTTTCAAAGTAACCCCATTTTGTAGCAAGGGCACTTTTATTGAAGCATAGGAGTCTATTTTTGCTCCTCTTTTCATTGATGCAATTTTTTGGCTTTCACTTTGGTACTTGAACTCAAATTGGAGATTTATTGTGCCCCTCCCCTTTGTATTGGCAAAACATGATGATAGAAATAAAAGAACGGTTTCACGGCATCAAGGGTCACCTTGGAATAAACGGTAGCCAAGGAGTCATCACACCACAAAGTACTCTTGACTAGACCTTAGTCCATGGGTCAAAAGATACTAGTATGACACATCCTAAGGTTTCTTGAGGGTATTCTAGCAAATAAAATCTCAAGGAGAAAAATTATCTATAAGGGCCTATATACACTTGCCAAGCTTCCCAACTAGACATTTTCACAATTTTTTTCCTAAAATGCAACTACATGCCATGATGCAACTAGCATATATACAACCTAATGCATATCCTACTATCACTAGTATGCCATATAATCTAAACGCAACTCCTATAATCACTGATGCGTGTCTTTTATATGATGTTTTACATCCCATTTTACACGCATTTCAGAGCTCATTCATGTAGTTTATGCTACATTTCTCCCTATTTCCGTCTACTTCCGTATTTTTGTACATTATTGCAGAAATGTGAAGAATCCAGCGGAAATCAAGCTAAATCCGTCCCTGAGTATCCTGCATTGCATTTGACGTGAAGTATTCACCCGAGGAACGAGCTTGGTGCGCAATTCAAGGCCCAAAAGACAAATCCACGAGATTATAGAAGTCAAGTAGCAGCTAAAGCAGTCGATCGACCACTCCCATCAGTCGATCGACCAACCTGCGGGTTCCAGAAGCTACTATTTACTGAAGATCAGTCGATCGACCGCCATGCTCAGTCGATCGACCAATCTGCTATCCCAGACGAGAATTAAAAGACCAAGGAAGCGCAAGCCTATTGAGTTTAGGTTTTGGAAATAAAAGTTACGTATGTTTGCTATATAACGTAACTAAGAACACCAGTTTTAGGGATTCGATTATTATTACTTTTTACATTAAGTTTTACATACAGATCTTAGAAATAATTAGGGTTTGGAGTATTGTTTAAGCATTGGAATTTTCGCTCTAGTTCTTAATCTTTCCTCTGCTATTCTCGGTATTCTTCTGCCCTATTTCAATTCACTTCTATTTTGTTATTAGTATAGAATTGCTAGTTAGATTCCCGAAACCATATTATTATTGCATGTTAATTGTTTGTCCTACCGCTTTAATTATGAATTCAGTACTTTTATGCCCTAGTTTTATTGTTGTTATCACCTTCAGCATGAGTAGCTAAATAGTTTGTGCTAGGATGTAGGGGAATTATGGCGTAGGCGGCGTAGTATTGAATTGGACTGAATCGCGTGTCAGTCGATCGACCGCATACCTGGTCGATTGACTGACCACGTGAGGTTACCTTTCGTTTTAATTGATTTTAATGATGTATTTAACGAATCGAATGCATGCGACCACTTAGATGCTTAATTTATGACTGACCCATTAGATCGAAAGATAGGGACAGTTGTTAGACCACCAATTAAAATGACTAAACCGTGCTGAGATCGAAAGATAGGTATAGTTTAGACCGTTAGTCACTTTTCAGGACGAGAGTCAGTATTAGTGATATTAGGGACCTATAGCGAGATCGAAAGATGCTATTTGTTAAGAGTGGACCGAGAGGACCTCTTGTTTTCCCGCCTCACTTGTGTTTGATTCAGACCGACTTAGTATGCTGCCGCCGAAGCTGTAATGAACCGACCATCCTAGTACCCCTTCTTTATCTGTTTAATCCGTCTTTTTAGTTTATTGTCTTTATTTACTCTTAGCTATAGACCAATTCAACTCAACCCCACACTCGTTACTTTAGACTAGAATTAGACAGCTAGAAATTACGTCTGCCTCCTTGTGGTTCGACCCTGTTACCACTAGCCTAGGTTAGTCTTAATAGGAAATTATAAATCTTATTTTTGGTACTCACAACGACGAGTATCAAATTTTGGCGCCGTTGCCGGGGAGGCAATAGTTCTAATTTTTAGTTGTTGTATTTTTAGTCTTTCTTAGTTTAAGGGACTTCTGTTCCTTAAACTTTTCTTATATTCTTTTTGTAGTTTCTTCTTATGCGCAGGTCACAGGGTGGTGAACTAGTACCATTCAATCCTGAGATAGAGAAATATTTGCGCGAGTTGAGACGATCACAAAGGGTATTACCGACAGAGGAAGAGCTGAGTACTCTGTCAAGCTATTACGAGAACGATCTGTTCGAGGAAGACCCACATTCTTCACCCGTTTCTACTTCTTCAGCCGAGACAGTCACTTCCCCAGAAATTCCAGTCATGGCTGAGGAAGCGAGTATAGCTAGTCATTCTGAGCCGACAGCTGCAAATTTATATAAGGGGTTCGAATTACCAGGAGATGACAGGAAGTTCGAACCAAAGCCTTCATACATTAATATGGTTGAGAGAAACCGATTGGGAGCGCAAATGAAGATGCTAAGCATATGGAGACATTTATTGATTCATCGCTGTTCCATACCCCCCCACCCCGGCGTGACCCAAGACCAGATCAAGGAGACTATGTTCATCTTCTCCCTTCGTGATGCTGCAAGGGAGTGATATAGAGATCTGGACCGAGCCGTTCATGGGATCACCGATTGGAATTCATTGGCTTTGGCATTCTACAAGAAATACTTTTCTGCCTCAAAGACCAATGCAATTAGAGCTCAAATCACGAGCTTTAAACAAGGGTCGGACGAGAACTTCCACGAAGCATGGGTCCGTTTTAAGAAGTTGGTGTGAACCATACCGCACCATGGGTTCGAAAAATGGAGCTTGTGCAATCAGTTCTATAATGGGATGTATGACGATCAGAGGGCTATTTTGGATGCTGCAGCCAGTGGCCGATTTGCTGAGAATTTGGGAGAAACCAAGGGGTGGAAGATCATTGATGATCTAGCCACCCACATGGCTGAGTATGGGAATTCCAGAGGGAATCAAAGGAGGAGTTATGAATCTCCTTCTGTAGCTGCACTTGAAGCTCTCACTGCGAGATTTGACAAGTATGAACTAGGAGGAGCTTCAAAGGGGGGTATTTACCAAGTAAATGCTGTGTCAGACGGTCCTTTCGTCTGTTAAAGGTGCGGAGCTGAGGGACACATTTCGAAGAATTGTACTAGTCCCTTTGAGTCTTGTGCTGCCTTTCAACATTATAGGCAGACAAACACCTACTATGAGCCTAATGTTCATCCCAACCTGAGGTGAAGTAGCCAGAATGTCCTAAATCCAACTCCACCTCCGCAGCAGCAACCCTATGTGCCCCTCATCAAAAGCAACAACAATATTAAAAACCTCCTTATGTGCCGCAGTAGCAACAACAATCCCATAGTTCTGATTTTGCTGAGTTCAAGAACTTGTTGCTGAAGGAGTCCCAAGCAAGAGAGGCCGGGATGAAGCTACTAGAGAGCCAAATTGCTCAATTGGCTAGTAAGAGTACCACTTGAGCTCCGGGACACTTACCGACTCAAACCGACCAAAAGGAGACCCTAAACGCCATCACATTAAGGAGCGGGTCCACTCTGGAGGGGCCTGCCATGGTCGAGGACGCTGTTGAAAAGAATGAGGCGGATCCGAGTCAAAAGAAAGCTGAAACGAATAATTCAAAGAAAAAGGCGTCTACAGGTATATCGATCGATCGATCGATACACCAGGTCGATCGACCGATACGCGGGTTACTGACGAATCGGGCTGTACACCTCGGTCGATCGACTGAGGATAGTGTTGGATCGACCAAGATCACTGCTGATAGCGAGATTTTTCGTCCTCCGATGCTCGATAACTTAAGGGACCATTTGTTTCGGGGCACGACAACTCCGAAAGTGTTAGGGCGGACCGAGTCTTGATGGGTCCGTCCCGATTCCGAAGTTCGATCCGATGACGGTTAATGGCGCACATTTGAGACGGTCTGAGGAGGGTTCGAGCTTTAACAAGGAGAAAGCAGTGGACTTCCAGCCTAAGTCCACGGATGCCGGCGTGCTCAACTTAGAGGAGAGGGCTAAGGTACTTCTTACAGCCCCATATCCGGAGAGACTAGTGCCGACAAAGGAACATGTATCTTTCAGTAAATTTTAAAAAGTTATTCGTAGCTTGAATATACAAGTACCCTTCCTTGAGTTAGTTAATCAAGTGCCAGCATACACTAAATTCATGAAACAACTCCTGTCTAAGAAAAAGTAACTTGAACATGTTCATACTGTCGCATTAACTAAAGAGTCATGCTCTTACTTGTCTCACACTGCACCTCACAAGCTAGAGGACCCATGTAGCTTTTCTGTCCCTTGCAATATAGGTACCTTCTCTATTGAGAAGGCATTATGTGACTTAGGAGCTAGTATAAGCGTCATGCCTTTGAGTCTAGCTAGGAAGCTCAAATTGACTAGGTTCGCGTGACGGATATGACAAGATGAGATGGCCGACCGATCTGCGGTCCAGCCAATAGGAGTCTTAGAGGACATCCCTGTCCAAATAGGGAAGTTCTTCTTCCCCGTCGACTTCGTGGTACTTGACATGCCTGAGGATGCCCATATTCCCATTATTTTGGGTAGGCCATTTCTGCACACCGCTGGTGCGATCATAGATGTCGATCTAGGAACCTTGACTTTCAAAGTGGGAAAGCATTCTATTGTCTTTGCCCATCCTGCTAAGAAAAAGGACCCCGTGTGGCTGTGACTTGTAATACGGTTTCGAAAAGAAATCGTACTTTGGCTTCCTGAATTGCCTGTCTCTATTACTACTACGTGTTAACCCCTCCGCCCCAGGCATCGGGAGCAAAAAGGAGGAAGAATCGTTGTTTTAGATGTTGCAGAGCTGGTTTGGGGAAGGAAGTGCGAGCAAGTTGCTCCAACCGTAAAGAAGCCGATCATTCAAAGAGGAGGTCTTGGTTGCTTGAGCTATGGAATTGATGAGGTAGTTGATGACGAGCGGTCAAAGCCGAGAGTCGATTTGGATTCGACAAGCCCGAAGAGATCCTTGACTGGGGAGATGATGAGAGTGTTGACCCGTTGAGTTCAGCGGACGTAGAAGCTAAGGAGGGTGCAGCTGATCAAATAAGCACCGTTGAGGCTACCTCTAGTAGCCAGAAGCCGACAAAGTGGGCCATTCCGTGGCCATTCTTGATCAACTATTAGTTGATCGAGCTCTTTATAAACTTCATTTTATTTGCTTTTGTTAGACACTTTTTATTGCTTTTGTGTGCGCGAAACTTCGCATCTTATTTTGCTTGCTTAGGATTTTATGCGTTTGAGACTTTATTTTGAGTTTTGCGCAATTTTGGGCGCGTATTATTGTGCACTTGCAGGTTTTTAGACCTCATTAGCTCAAGTAATTGAGAAAACACGAAGAAATTAGGAATACAGCAGTGTTTTCAGTCGATCGACTGGCTACATTGGTCGATCGACTGAGTTGCACTTTCCAGGAGCTACTGTTCCTGACACATTGGTCGATCGACTGCCATCCTTAGTCGATCGACCAAGGACGTTGCTGTACCTATTCACGACCTCTCCCCTGCTGTGTTTGGTCGATATGCGGACTTAAGGGAGTTTTCTATTCCACTTTACTTTCCGTCAAATTTTTTATTTCTTCTATTTTCTCAATTGTGCACAATTTTACCGCTTCAAAAATTATCTTCTCGATTTTATGCGTGGGTTTTATTTGTCTTTTAGGTACTTATTAGTAGCACTGCTGGCTACTGAAACCTCCTAGCTCACGCTGGTTTGGGGAGATTTCCCTTTTTCTGCGCTTAAAGTCTTGTAAGTTCCCGATTTTCACTTCATTTCTTATTTATTTCATTTTCTCGCAAATTCCCATTTCTCTTTTCTTCATTACATGATTTTGCACAATGGGAACATTGTGCGATTTGGTTTGGGGAAAGGTTTTGCGTCGCATATCATTTGCTTGCATTCACGTTTACATTCTGTTTTGCATTGTTCTTTTCATTTTATATATATACGAAATTCAAAAAAATTGCAAAATTTCAAAAATTTCCATAAAATGCACGTTTATTTTAGCATATAGGTCGAGTCGGAACGGTAGTATTTCAAGGATGATATTGCATTTTGCACCTGTTTTGCCTGAGCCTTGCTTGATTAACATGTTATTAGTAGAATCGTATAAGTGCATATCTACGAGTTTTCGTTAATTATTTGCTGAACTTGAGACTTGACTTTGAAAATTGGCAAACTACATCATATTTTTGAGATTTAGAGCCTATAACTGGTGGCATCTATGACCAGTTTATTTAGGAATGTGAGTAGTACTCCTTATGAGGCATGTCACATAAATGTGCATAAATATGAACTTAATCTGCTTAATACCTGTACGCATTCGGTTTGTGGTTAGTTGACACATGTGGTAGAGGTTTCCTTTTCTCATTTTTGCCCATGAACTCCACACTGCCAAAAATATCCCTTTTTGTCCCATTTACTACATCCTACATTTAGCCTGTCCTTTGTCAAGCTAGTAGTCTGTGTTCTTGGGGTTGTTACTCATTTTTGGTAGCATATGCTCTGTTGAGACGTTATTGGGAAGATGAAATAAAGGAAGGAAATAAACAAAGAAAGAAATAGAAAAGAAAAAAAAAGAGATGAAAAAAAATGATTAGAAGAAAAAAAAAAGAGTTCTGTACTGTTCGTGCAGTCGATCGACTGCCCCTTTTGGTCGATCGACTGAGGTTCGAGAAAAAGAGAAAAGAAATCAAATTCGCATAATTCAAGCCTTTATCTTTTGGCGATTTTTGCTCCCATGTATTATTAATATTTCATGGGGAGTTAGTTGATTACCTTTATACCCGGAGATTGTGAGATTTGTGCTTGCTATAGCACCGTTCCATTTGTTTTTGAGAAAGAAGTTGGATGTTGCCATATGGTTCCGTTACGGTACTAGCTTGATCACCTGTACCTCCACTTTTCCATAAATGTTTTGCCTCTTCTTACCCATACCTCACATATCCACATATATACCTCGGCATGTGTCATGGTCTCTTGTTGGTTGGAATGCGTATGTACAGTTGTAGAGATTGCTTTCATATTAGACTGCAGGCATGTTCTTATAGGTCGTAGTTAGGTGAGAGTCTTTACAAAATGAATTCTTTCTATCTTATACATTATTCACCTGTGCTTATGAGTGATTTGAGCGACCCGTGAGAGTCCAATTTGATGAGTCTCTACAGTTGACGGTTCAGTAGTTTTAACGGCTCCATAACTCGTTTGCATGATTCATTTGCTAATTGATTGTTGGTTAGTGCATTAAATTGGTTTAGGCTTTACATGTTGCATTTCGCTCTGAGATTGAACTCGTTCCATTAGGTCATTAGATCGAGTCTAGTTCTTGCTTGGGGACAAGCAAAGGTTTGGTTTGGGGAAGTTTGACGTGTGTCTTTTATATGATGTTTTACATCCCATTTTACACGCATTTCAGAGCTCATTCATGTAGTTTATGCTACATTTCTCCCTATTTCCGTCTACTTCCGTATTTTTGTACACTATTGCAGAAATGTGAAGAATCCAGCGGAAATCAAGCTAAATCCATCCCCGAGTATCCTGCATTGCATTTGACGTGAAGTATTCACCCGAGGAACGAGCTTGGTGCGCAATTCAAGGCCCAAAAGACAAATCCACGAGATTATAGAAGTCAAGTAGCAGCTAAAGCAGTCGATCGACCACTCCCATCAGTCGATCGACCAACCTGCGGGTTCCAGAAGCTACTGTTTACTGAAGATCAGTCGATCGACCGCCATGCTCAGTCGATCGACCAATCTGCTATCCCAGACGAGAATTAAAAGACCAAGGAAGCGCAAGCCCATTGAGTTTAGGTTTTGGAAATAAAATTTACGTATGTTTGCTATATAACGTAACTAAGAACACCAGTTTTAGGGATCCGATTATTATTACTTTTTACATTAAGTTTTACATACAGTTCTTAGAAATAATTAGGGTTTGGAGTATTGTTTAAGCATTGGAATTTTCGCTCTAGTTCTTAATCTTTCCTCTGCTATTCTCGGTATTCTTCTGCCCTATTTCAATTCACTTCTATTTTGTTATTAGTATAGAATTGCTAGTTAGATTCCCGAAACCATATTATTGTTGCATGTTAATTGTTTGTCCTACCGCTTTAATTATGAATTCAGTACTTTTATGCCCTAGTTTTATTGTTGTTATCACATTCAGCATGAGTAGCTAAATAGTTTGTGCTAGGATGTAGGGGAATTATGGCGTAGGCGGCGTAGTATTGAATTGGACTGAATCGCGTGTCAGTCGATCGACCGCATACCTGGTTGATCGACTGACCACGTGAGGTTACCTTTCGTTTTAATTGATTTTAATGATGTATTTAACGAATCGAATGCATGCGACCAGTTAGATGCTTAATTTATGACTGACCCATTAGATCGAAAGATAGGGACAGTGTAACATTTCGTGTCTGTTATGTTTAATTGATGTGTCAAAAGTGTGTGTTAACTGTGTTAGAAATGCGTGACGTCCGTATGTACGATATACAATACCCTTCTGATGTTTGAGTACGGGAGCGAACTTCGGGACGAAGTTCATTTTAAGGGGGGAAGACTGTAATACCCCGTATTTTATATAATCGATTAAACGGATATTATTATATATTAGTTATTATACATTTTATGTTACTATTAAGTCGGGTTAATTGTTGAGTCGATAATTACGTTAATTATTTTACTTAACTCGCGTTGTATCGATCTAAGTTAATTGAGACGGGTTTATACGGAATTCGAAATGTGAGCTAACCCATTTGCCCTCGACCCATTTGAGTTGGGCCAATAACATGTCCAGCCCAATTAACCCTAAACTCTAATAGTACCCTACCTCAACCCGCCTCCCTCATTTCTTACTCCCTCACCCGCCTCCCTTCTTCATCAACACCAATCTCAGCCTTCACGCATAGAGAGAGAGAGAGAGAGAGAGTGGCCGTGGGTGTTGACGGCACAGCAGGGAAGAGCTAGGGGCGGTTGTCGACGTTTATAGGCGGCTCTGGTGGCGGTAGTGATGGCAGAAAAAGGTAAGAGCAACCCTCCTCCTCTGTTTTCGTATTTCTATCTGTTTTGTTGGTAGTTGCGTGTCTTATAGAGGTGTTTCTGGTGGTTGTTGACGGGGTATAGGAATAGGGTGGTGTGTGACGAGTGTCGTGGTGGTTGTTGGGGTGGTTTTAGGTGGTGATATTGGCAGGGAGAGGCGGCAGCGACAGGGGGTAGCAAACGGGTTAAGATACGGGTTTTCAGGTGAGTTTAGATGGGTAGGTTTGGGGTGACGCCACCGTGGACTTGGGGGAGGTCGAAACGGCGGTGCCACTGTGTCTGGGTTCCTGGGCTGACGGCGAGCAGGACTGTGGTGGTTTGGCAGGGGATAGGTGTTGGCTGCGGTGGAGGTAAGGTGAGAACAGGGGGTGGTTGGTGAGGCTTGGTGCGGAACCAGGCCAAAAGACGGCCCTGGTTTGACTCGCCGGCGACAGTCGACCCTAGTGGGGGTGGTCGTTGGTGGCTGGGTCAGAGTGGGGGTTTGGACTGGTGGCTGACACGGTGGAGAGGTGGCGCGTGGGAGCGTGGGAGAGTGGGTGAAGGGGACGGTGGTTGATGACGGTTGTTTTTAGCTTGAAACGACTTTGTCATAGTTTAATC
Organism: Silene latifolia; assembly: GCF_048544455.1. Lineage (NCBI taxonomy): Eukaryota > Viridiplantae > Streptophyta > Magnoliopsida > Caryophyllales > Caryophyllaceae > Silene > Silene latifolia. The sequence continues at coordinate 73,329,828 of NC_133526.1, read as the reverse complement.
GTTGGAATCTTTTAATTTATCATATTAGTTATTTAATTTAATTCCCGAGTCTTTTGAAATAATTAGAAACGGGTTATGAGTCGGGTTTGTTAAAATGGAAAAGCTACTATACCGGGAAAGTTTCATTTTAAGAAGTTCTATTTTTAGTAACTTTCTATTTTGGGAACGGGAATAGTTAAGTAATCATTTATCATTATTTATCTTTCAGAGGGCGAATTTGTTGTGGAATATTATTGAGCATCTACTTATCTGTCTGCTGCTATCTTTGAGGTAGGGAAATACACTTGACTTATTATCGTTGTTGTTGAATTGTGTTGACTTGATTCATGGTTTTTGATTTACGTTATGATTCATATACGGGAAGGTGATTGACTGAATTGATCGTATTGAGTATGATATCACAATATCGGGTAACCGGCATGATTTTATGATTTATCAGTTCAATGATATATATATATTATGTTGCATTAATTTCTTTTGAGCATTCATATGCATTGGAGATGGAGGATGTTGTGGTGATGTGGTGTGGTGATGATGATGTTGTGATAAGGCCCAGGCGGGTTCTGCAGGACTTGCCCTGGTGTCCTCAGTGCCGAAAGTGGCAGATCGGCTACGGTCGATATATATAGTCTAAGGGGATCGGTATGGTGGGCGTTCGGGTTATGAGTTATGAGACTGGTTATGAGATATGAGTTGAGATGGAGATGGAGGTAACGGAGGAGCATGCATATCATATTTTTTTTGTTGTTTCATTGTTTTCCCTACTCAACCTCGTGGTTGACCCTGTGTATTCGTGAACACCTGTGATGACCCAAATATTGGCGAGCAGACTTGACAGGTTTAAGAGATAGAACGGGAGCTTGGTGGGCGTGAGACACTGGATCAGAAGACTTAGTAGCTAGATCATCATCTAGAAGACTTTCAGTTTTGTTTATGTTAGTTCTTTGTAATTTGACGTAAAAGAGGTTTTGTAATAATTAAGTTAAAGTAATTATATAATTTTGCCTTGGAGTTTAATTTGTTATTCACTACCTCGGGAAACCGAGATGGTAACAGTCCGGTTTATTAGGGAATGTCTTGCTAAAGGCTCCTTCATAAACTGGGGTATTACAAAGTGGTACTGTAATACCCCGTATTTTATATAATCGATTAAACGGATATTATTATATATTAGTTATTATACATTTTATATTACTATTAAGTCGGGTTAATTGTTGAGGCGATAATTACGTTAATTATTTTACTTAACTCGCGTTGTATCGATCTAAGTTAATTGAGACGGGTTTATACGGAATTCGAAATGTGAGCTAACCCATTTGCCCTCGACCCATTTGAGTTGGCCCAATAACATGTCCAGCCCAATTAACCCTAAACCCTAATAGTACCCTACCCCAACCCGCCTCCCTCATTTCTTACTCCCTCACCCGCCTCCCTTCTTCATCAACACCAATCTCAGCCTTCACGCATAGAGAGAGAGAGAGAGAGAGAGAGAGAGAGAGAGAGAGAGAGAGAGAGGCCGTGGGTGTTGACGGCACAGCAGGGAAGAGCTAGGGGCGGTTGTCGACGTTTATAGGCGGCTCTGGTGGCGGTAGTGGTGGCAGAAAAAGGTAAGAGCAAACCTCCTCCTCTGTTTTCGCATTTCTATCAGTTTTGTTGGTGGTTGTGTATCTTATAGAGGCGTTTCTGGTGGTTGTTGACGGGGTATAGGAATAGGGTGGTGTGTGACGAGTGTCGTGGTGGTTGTTGGGATGGTTTTAGGTGGTGATATTGGCAGGGAGAGGCGGCAGCGACAGGGGGCTAGCAAACGGGTTAAGATACGGGTTTTCAGGCGAGTTTAGATGGGTAGGTTTGGGGTGGCGCCACCGTGGACTTGGGGGAGGTCGAACGGCGGTGCCACTGTGTCTGGGTTCGTGGGCTGACGGCGAGCAGGACTGTGGTGGTTTGGCAGGGAATAGGTGTTGGCTGCGGTGGTGGTAAGGTGAGAACAGAGGGTGGTTGGTGAGGCTCGGTGCTGAACCAGGCCAAAAGACGACCCTGGTTTGACTCGCCGGCGACAGTCGACCCTAGTGGGGGGTGGTCGTTGGTGGCTGGGTCAGAGTGGGGGTTTGGACTGGTGGCTGACACGGTGGAGAGGTGGCGCGTGGGAGCGTGGGAGAGCGGGTGAAGGGGACGGTGGTTGATGACGGTTGTTTTTAGCTTGAAACGGCTTTGTCATAGTTTAATCGTTGGAATCTTTTAATTTATCATATTAGTTATTTAATTTAATTCCCGAGTCTTTTGAAATAATTAGAAACGGGTTATGAGTCGGGTTTGCTAAAATGGAAAAGCTACTATATCGGGAAAGTTTCATTTTAAGAAGTTCTATTTTTAGTAACTTTCTATTTTGGGAACGGGAATAGTTAAGTAATCATTTATCATTATTTATCTTTCAGAGGGCGAATTTGTTGTGGAATATTATTGATTGTGCCTACTTATATCTGTCTCACGCTATCTTTGAGGTAGGGAAATACACTTGACTTATTATCGTTGTTGTTGAATTGTGTTGACTTGATTCATGGTTGTTGATTTACGTTATGATTCATATACGGGAAGGTGATTGACTGAATTGATCGTATTGAGTATGATATCACAACATCAGGTAACCGGCATGATTTTATGATTTATCAGTTCAATGATATATATATATATTGTGTTGCATTAATTTCTTTTGAGCATTCATATGCATTGGAGATGGAGGATGTTGTGGTGATGTGGTGTGGTGATGATGATGTTGTGATAAGGCCCAGGCGGGTTGCAGACTTGCCCTGGTGTCCTCAGCTGCGAGCTGGCAGATCGGCTACGGTCGATATATATAGTCTACCGGGGATCGGTATGGCTGGGCGTTCCGGGTTATGAGTTATGAGACTGGTTATGAGATATGAGTTGAGATGGAGATGGAGGTAACGGAGGAGCATGCATATCATATTTTTTTTGTTGTTTCATTGTTTTATCTACTCAACCTCGTGGTTGACCCTGTGTATTCGTGAACAACTGTGATGACCCAAATATTGGCGAGCAGACTTGACAGGTTTAAGAGATAGAACGGGAGCTTGGTGGGCGTGAGACACTGGATCAGAAGACTTAGTAGCTAGATCATCATCTAGAAGACTTTCACTTTTGTTTATGTTAGTTCTTTGTAATTTGACGTAAAAGAGGTTTTGTAATAATTAAGTTAAAGTAATTATATAATTTTGCCTTGGAGTTTAATTTGTTATTCACTACCTCGGGAAACCGAGATGGTAACAGTCCGGTTTATTAGGGAATGTCTTGCTAAAGGCTCCTTCATAAACCGGGGTGTTACAAAGTGGTATCAGAGCGAACGATCCTCAGGCTTAAACCAATGAATCCAATGAACATAGGAAGAGTCTGAATAAAATGAACCCCGGGATAGAACTGTTAGGAGCCCACTAAGGTAAGGGATGAGTTAGGGGGCCCCTCACACCGAACCAGTGGCCCTCTCAGTTTGACCCGGAAACCCTGAGTGTATATGAGAGAAAGGGTAGAAAAGTTGCATGAGGTTGAGCATGAAGTTCCTTTATCGTTGCCTAAGTGTTAACTGATTGATACATTGATTATTGCATAAAAGAGTTGATGTATACATTGAGACCCATATATTCTAACCATTCTGCAGGACAACGCTACGGTAAGTATTTTGTATGAATGATGACGTGATCATATGATGTTGTGGAGATGAGAAATAAATTTTCGAGTTCAGGTTAATAATCAATGAAGTGTTGTGGTAGTCGTGAGCGTGAAAATAATTGCAAATTGATGATATACATCTGGGTGGATGTTGAATGATGTGTTGATAGTATTACTATGTCTAGTAATATGCGGTTATGTGATCCCGAAGCCATGCTAGTATAGTGTTGTGATAGTAATTAGAAACACTATTGAATTGCATGTTTATAGTCATAACAATCGTGATTTAGATGTACAGAGTAGATCGAGATGTGAAGGGATTCTATGGGGTAGATGTTACGAAGTACACAGTGTGAGATTTAAGTTAGGATGGGTTAGTATCGATAGTATGGTTGTAAGAGTTTGGAACATAGAAAATGAATGACTTAGTGCTGAAACTCGTTTTGTTTGATTTTACTCTTTAATTGACCTTACTGCCATTTCTTTTCTATCTATTTCCTATGGATGAAAATTTTATGAGAGATAGCCTCGTGAGTTAGTGTTCATTTGGCGTTGGTTTCATGCTTATATGATATACGAGTTAGGAGTAATACATATTTTAGTGGGCTCTGGTCAGGAAGTTCCGGTGTAGTGATGTTTTGACCAACGATTTTGTAAAAATCCTCAATTAAATTGTATTAATAATTTTTGAATACTTCCAACTCCATCGATCAGAAGATTCGCATATGTTTTCAAATTGATAAGCCACGAAAATTCTTGATGTGTCTATATTAAATGGTAAGTTTTGCAAACTGACCCGAGTTTCGAACCAATTACTATCACATACTTGTTTGGACCAACTGAGTTGCAAAATCCTTTAAAAATTAAATTCTTGAGCTTTGGACCTCATTCTTTTTCTCACGTATTATTAACTCTCTGTATGTTATAAAAAGTAATCTAACTCAAGTATTCGTTGAACGGTTATTTATTCGTGATTTTTGGAAGATACAACGTGTATCATAACTTTTAAAATGTGAATTCTATGTTGAGTTTTCATACAGTTGTTCGATTATTTCATGAGCCTTATTAATGTGAAATTATAGTATTTATATGATGATAGTAGCATGCATGTTCAGTAGTTATGTATCTTAACAGGTGATAAAATTAAAGTTTAGTTGATAACATTGTTGGCATGATAGTATGAGTGAACTTGAATAGCTTAATTTGATTCTTAATCGAGGCTGAAATATTTTATACGAGTCCAGTTGTTTGCATATTTTACATACGTTTGGCATGTTGTAATATCTCTGGTGTGTTCATCATATTTGCATAGTGGTCGGATATATATAAATATAAAACTATATTGTCATATCTTGGTAAAGTTGATGGTGTTAAATGATAATTCGATTGTTCTAATATACTCGCATGAATATTTATAATAATTATGTTTAAATGTTTACACATGGATGGTAGTAATGATTATGTGTAAATGTTCACACATGTAGAAGGTCATCTGAGTTCTAATGTCTTTCCTGTGAGTTGTGTGCCTATAGTTATACTTATTACCTTCATCGCATTAAATTATTTCAGTTGAACCTAAACCTATGACATAATAATAAACAGTGTTGTTATTCCTTATTGAATATGTTCGTTATTATATTGTCATAAAATGCTAAAGTGATTCTTGCAATTGTATGGGCGTGATATAAAGGAAATTGTTTGATGTAGCACGACATTGGCATATCTATATTCTCGAGTCGTTACTATCAATTATATTCTAATAAAGATTGTTTATGATAACTATGTTGACAATTATAATGGGATAACCCTTTGATGATTCTCATGTTATGCATTGGTTTAAATGATAGTCGTTATAGTTACGTTTAATTGAGCCTACGAGTTGCCTAATTATTCAAATTGTGCAAATCAGAGAAGTTGTTCAAATTACTAATCTTTTATCATAGCTAGTGTTCTACAAAGTATATGATGGCAAATGTATATGTTTAAGCTAATTATACGATATCTTTTGTTTTGCTGAAAATGAGTTATACTCAGTTGCTGGACACAATTAAATGATATGGTTGCTAAAATGTTAAACACATGTGTGATATGGAAGTAATGTTGTTGTTGTCATAGATCATATGTTGTTACTTTTATTGGGAAATATGTTTTCAGAATTGATATCGTGCAAACAATTTTGATAATTTAAAATATGAATTATGAGTATGTTGTTGATTGCTTAAATTCATCGGCCTAATTCGTGACCTAAACCAGTGAGTGAGTAAATGGTTGTACGGACATGTCAATAAGATCCTGTGATTGTGATGGATAGTAGTGGTAGATCTATTTTCTGTGATATGTTTACAAATGGGAGAAGTTTCTTAAATTGTTTTGTTGATTTTACTCTCGCTCGTTCATGGTCTATAATTGATCATCAAATTTGTTTAGTTGTGAAACCGTGTAAACCTTGGTTCCTTTCTTGTTGTTCTTTTAGTTTGATGTGGCGTTTTTAAGTTAAGCATGAGCTAAGTAATAAATGTTACTTGTTGACAATCAGTTAATTCCATAATAAAACCTTGTTTCGACTTTAATGTTAATGCGCAATATCTTATCATGTGTTCTTTCCGGTCACATGTGGTTGATAATGATTTTGTTGCATATGTGTATGAAAGTTGAAAAGAGGTTACGAGGACGTAACCATGTTTCTAGTCGGGTAGGATTGTAAAATCTTAATGTTTATATTGCACTTGTTTGTCGATTGTAGTTTTGATCAAGTTGATGTTTCGTTGTGGGGTACCTATGCAAATGAGTTCTATATGTTTTGTTCCTACTTCTGTTAGTTGGTTGATGTGTAAAAGGAGAGTGTAGTTAAAATATTAATATTGAGATTGAGATTGGCCACTAGTAGTGAGTTGTGGGGCCTTTGTGCCGAGTTATGTTTACGGTCCAGTGTGACCATGGTTATTGAGTTACTTGAGTTTGAGATCGGAATTTAGATGGAAGATGACGGTGTTCTCAGATGATTATTTAGTTGTTATACATTTGTGTTCTCAGGTAGTTATTAGTTGTAGTTAGTTGGGTTAAGTGAAGATGAGTTAAACTTCGGGACGAAGTTTATTTTTAGGAGGGCAGAATGTAACATTTCGTGTCTGTTATGTTTAATTGATGTGTCAAAAGTGTGTGTTAACTGTGTTATAAATGCGTGACGTCTGTATGTACGATATACAATACCCTTCTGATGTTTGAGTACGGGAGCGAACTTCGGGACGAAGTTCATTTTAAGGGGGGAAGACTGTAATACCCCGTATTTTATATAATCGATTAAACGGATATTATTATATATTAGTTATTATACATTTTATATTACTATTAAGTCGGGTTAATTGTTGAGTCGATAATTACGTTAATTATTTAACTTAACTCGCGTTGTATCGATCTAAGTTAATTGAGACGGGTTTATACGGAATTCGAAATGTGAGCTAACCCATTTGCCCTCGACCCATTTGAGTTGGCCCAATAACATGTCCAGCCCAATTAACCCTAAACCCTAATAGTACCCTACCCCAACCCGCCTCCCTCATTTCTTACTCCCTCACCCGCCTCCCTTCTTCATCAACACCAATCTCAGCCTTCACGCATAGAGAGAGAGAGAGAGAGTGGCCGTGGGTGTTGACGGCACAGCAGGGAGGAGCTAGGGGAGGTTGACGACGTCTATAGGCGGCTCTGGTGGCGTTAGTGGTGGCAGAAAAAGGTAAGAGCAACCCTCCTCCTCTGTTTTCGCATTTCTATCAGTTTTGTTGGTGGTTGCGTGTCTTATAGAGGCGTTTATGGTGGTTGTTGACGGGGTATAGGAATAGGGTGGTGTGTGACGAGTGTCGTGGTGGTTGTTGGGATGGTTTTAGGTGGTGATATTGGTAGGGAGAGGCGGCAGCGAAAAGGGGGTAGCAAACGGGTTAAGATACGGGTTTTCAGGCGAGTTTAGATGGGTAGGTTTGGGGTGGCGCCACCGTGTACTTGGGGGAGGTCGAAACGGCGGTGCCACTGTGTCTGGGTTCGTGGGCTGACGGCGAGCAGGACTGTGGTGGTTTGGCAGGGGATAGGTGTTGGCTGCGGTGGTGGTAAGGTGAGAACAGGGGGTTGTTGGTGAGGCTCGGTGCTGAACCAGGCCAAAAGACGAGCCCTGGTTTGACTCGCCGGCGACGATGATCGACCCTAGTGGGGGTGGTCGTTGGTGGCTGGGTCAGAGTGGGGGTTTGGACTGGTGGCTGACACGGTGGAGAGGTGGCGCGTGGGAGCGTGGGAGAGCGGGTGAAGGGGACGGTGGTTGATGACGGTTGTTTTTAGCTTGAAACGGCTTTGTCATAGTTTAATCGTTGGAATCTTTTAATTTATCATATTAGTTATTTAATTTAATTCCCAAGTCTTTTGAAATAATTAGAAACGGGTTATGAGTCGGGTTTGTTAAAATGGAAAAGCTACTATATCGGGAAAGTTTCATTTTAAGAAGTTCTATTTTTAGTAACTTTCTATTTTGGGAACGGGAATAGTTAAGTAATCATTTATCATTATTTATCTTTCAGAGGGCGAATTTGTTGTGGAATATTATTGAGCATCTACTTATCTGTCTGCTGCTATCTTTGAGGTAGGGAAATACACTTGACTTATTATCGTTGTTGTTGAATTGTGTTGACTTGATTCATGGTTGTTGATTCACGTTATGATTCATATACGGGAAGGTGATTGACTGAATTGATCGTATTGAGGATGATATCACAACATTGGGTAACCGGCATGATTTTATGATTTATCAGTTCAATGATATATATATATATTGTGTTGCATTAATTTCTTTTGAGCATTCATATGCATTGGAGATGGAGGATGTTGTGGTGATGTGGTGTGGTGATGATGATGTTGTGATAAGGCCGGGCGGGTTTGCAGACTTGCCCTGGTGTCCTCATTGCGAGTGGCAGATCGGCTACGGTCGATATATATAGTCTACCGGGGATCGGTATGGCTGGGCGTTCCGGGTTATGAGTTATGAGACTGGTTATGAGATATGAGTTGAGATGGAGATGGAGGTAACGGAGGAGCATGCATATCATATTTTTTTTGTTGTTTCATTGTTTTCCCTACTCAACCTCATGGTTGACCCTGTGTATTCGTGAACACCTATGATGACCCAAATATTGGCGAGCAGACTTGACAGGTTTAAGAGATAGAACGGGAGCTTGGTGGGCGTGAGACACTGGATCAGAAGACTTAGTAGCTAGATCATCATCTAGAAGACTTTCACTTTTGTTTATGTTAGTTCTTTGTAATTTGACGTAAAAGAGGTTTTGTAATAATTAAGTTAAAGTAATTATATAATTTTGCCTTGGAGTTTAATTTGTTATTCACTACCTCGGGAAACCGAGATGGTAACAGTCCGGTTTATTAGGGAATGTCTTGCTAAAGGCTCCTTCATAAACCGGGGTGTTACAGACAGTTGTTAGACCACCAATTAAAATGACTAAACCGTGCTGAGATCGAAAGATAGGTATAGTTTAGACCGTTAGTCACTTTTCAGGACGAGAGTCAGTATTAGTGATATTAGGGACCTATAGCGAGATCGAAAGATGCTATTTGTTAAGAGTGGACCGAGAGGACCTCTTGTTTTCCCGCCTCACTTGTGTTTGATTCAGACCGACTTAGTATGCTGCCGCCGAAGCTGTAATGAACCGACCATCCTAGTACCCCTTCTTTATCTGTTTAATCCGTCTTTTTAGTTTATTGTCTTTATTTACTCTTAGCTATAGACCAATTCAACTCAACCCCCACACTCGTTACTTTAGACTAGAATTAGACAGCTAGAAATTACGTCTGCCTCTTTGTGGTTCGACCCTGTTACCACTAGCCTAGGTTAGTCTTAATAGGAAATTATAAATCTTATTTTTGGTACTCACAACGACGGGTATCAATCACATTGGTTTGTACCGCATCAAACAAAAAGAAGCCACATTGTCATTAACATATAAGAGGAAAAAGGAGATTTTGAAAGATCATAACATGTGGTCTTCATATTCCTCATGCCTCGAGTGTGTTGTAGTCGGTCCCAAGTGATAGGAGTGAACACTAACAAACAAATATATACAATATATACATTTCTACACAACAAAAGGGAAGAACATGTTTTTGGATATTTTAAAATTTTTAAATTTTTTTTCATTTTTGAATTTTTGAGTTAGATAGTGTTAGAATTCCCCATCTCCACACTTAGAATGGACATTGTCCCCAATGGACAAAATAATAGGGAATTGTGCAAATGCAATGAAATGAATGATGCATGATTCTACACTAGATGCAAACTATATGTGAGATATATACATGTGATAAATATATACAAGTGATGTAAACTAAACTATACTACATGATGCACGCTTTTTATTGTTCGGAGAGCTAATTTAGATTAACTTGCATTCCTTATGAGTGAACTTCCCTAAATCGGACAAAACACTATTTCTAGTGCAAAAAGGACGAAGTTCATTCACAAGACATAAAATGCAATGCATGAATGAAGATTGTCATTTTGGATTCTTATAGTGGAAGCAAAAAAGATAAACACCTCAATGTGACCGAGGTGGGAGTCCTTTGAGTGGTGTTAGGACTCCAAACTCAAAACTACCAAGAGTCCAAAGTGACTCTCTAAAAGATACAAGTTAAATACTATACAAGTCTCGAAAAGATACAAGTTAAATACTATACAAGTCATAGAAACATGAGACAAAAATAAAGCAACAAGAGGGGTAGGAGACTCACAATGGAATAGGTCAATACTAGCTTAACTGATCAACCCCGCATTGTGGTGCCCTCCTTCAAGCTTTGTCAACCATCAACTGTCACTCATCGTGATATCAACATCATCTACCTCCATGGAACCGGAGGTTTTACCATCATCTTCTTCACTAGAACTTGAACTTTACTCTTCTTCCTCATCATCTTGGTAAGACCCACTACCTTTCCTTCTCCCATCATCAATTTACTCCTCTATACTTGTTTCCCGATCATCCCTTTCTTCATCTTGAGAAGCATTAGGAAAGAACACTTTCCTATCCACCCAATTTGGCAAAGAACTCAAAGGATCAAGGAGTCCTTACCTAGAAAGATGGTAGAGGGGTGGATATTGGGCGTAGTAGGCATTTACCTGATCATTGTATGCTTCCTGATGGATATGTTGCATTAATTGTGTCAAGTAGTCATTGCCCGCCGTAGCATTACTCGATTTGAACTCGTGGTAGGCAAAGGGATATGATGGTGTAACAATGGAGGAGGAGGGCTCTTCTCTTGGATTTTGTTGTTGCTTGATGATGGTCTCGGCTCTCTCGGAAACGGGAATAAGGTAATTGGTTTGGTGGGTGGAGATGCGACAAATCTTGCTTGGTAAGACAATGGAATTGGCATCCTTGATGAGCCACTTATAGGTATGGTCTAAGTTATCATGCTTGACCCATTGAAATTTGTGGATTAAATTGCTCATATCAAGAAGGTAGTTTCCTTTAAGCGCTTTGTAAGTGTTGTCTTTGTTAAACTCCGGGTTAAAGTGTGTGGACCCGGGCCCACGGGGGTCACTCGGTGAAAGCAAGCAAGCTTTGCATTTGTGGGGTCCCCACCAATTTATTGTGGAAAATTGGAAACCGTTCGAATACTTCGTGCCATGTCAAGACACAAAGTAGTGACATGAACACCAAGAAGTCGTTACCCTTAGCATTCTATGTCTAGAATGACTCTCGTGGATGCCAATGGACACAGATGTTCACAGAGATCTTGAGTAAGGGGTGAGGGTACGTATTAGGAAGTTCTTTTGATCGAACACCCAATCCCGCCCGCCTCGATAGCGGCCTCTACTAATGATTAGGAAAGTTATTCATACTTGATATGTTGAAGGTTATATGCATGCAATGCAACATCCAATAGATTAATCCTAGCATGTGAGAATTAACTAAGTCAGTTAACATGTAATTTAACATACATTGGGTCAAAGTAGGGATTTAGATTAATTGCATGTGAGAGCATACAAACAATATGATAATAAAGAAATACAATAAAAATACAATAAATAAAAATACAATAATTACAACGGGCTAATTGATCTACATCGAAAATACATTTAAAACAGATAATTTGTGGAAGAAAATGGAAAATAAATAAACGAACAGATTTTTAGGTGATAATACGAGTAATAGTTAATTAATATGTAAGCTAATAACTAAGTCGAAGCAACAACGGAAGTTCAGGGGCAGAATTCAACCCGGAACAGGCGCAACAGAGCTGCGTCCTTTGGAAGAGGCGCAGTGCTCACTGCGTCTGTTCCTGAGGTGAATTGCATATCGTTAATGTTCATTGGTGAATTTAATGCTTGATTATCAATATTTGACTCGGATAGAAGTGGTTTAATAAATTATTTACATGCAAATTAGTCGTAAAAATAATAAAAGATGGGATAAAACTAATTAAAACAAATTAATTGTAAGATTAAAAGGTTAATTACAAATAAATGAATTAAAACAAATTAATTAGGTTATCAATGCTAAACTATTTATGATGATGATAATAAAGAGATGAGAATATACAAAAGATGAATTTCAGAGACCTGATATTGATGAATCGAATCTCTAAAACCCAGATTGATTTTAATTACGGAAAACCGCAAATATGAATGACTTGGGATTTAAGTCGGGAATTTAAAGGTGATAAATTACTAATGAGATTATATGCTAAAATTATCATACGAATGAAATAAGAACAAACAAAGACAAAGCAAAAACAAAAAGACGAAATAAACAGAAGACAAAGGAAGAAGAAGGAAACTAGGAACTGCGGCAGCCTTAGGAAGTGGCGCAGCAGGTACTGCGTCCCTTCGAAGAGGCGCAGCAGTTGCTGCGTTCCTTCTCGACATCTGTCTCCCGTTAATCCGTAAAAGAGTTTAACAAAGGGGTTTTGGAAATCGGTTATAAACATATTTTCGACGTAAACCTTACAATAATGATTACAAAAAATAAAAACAATAATAAAAGATGGGATTTACACCCTCAGACTAACATGTTTGACGAAACGAGATTAACTAAGTTAACGTTTAGTGATGCTCGACTCGAATGTACGACGAAAGTGCCCTCTAAGAGGAAAACGAACCAAATTGATTAAGTTGATTGAGGTGGAGTTGGTCAAATTGGTCGGTCATGCAAAACGAGGCTGGTACTCAGAAGGATCTGAACTTACGTGGTCGAAAGTTCAAGCACGTAGACGCCAAAAAGCAAGAGCTTGGTCTTAGAATGCGAAGAGAGAAGAGAAGGGTGGACACTCGCGTGAGAAATATGAGGACCGAAGGTCTCTATTTATACTAATCACGGAATTAGGATTTAGGAAAGGAGAGAAAGATTCAGAAATAACCGACTTAGATTAAACACAGAAACTTGGACAAAAAGAAAGCCTGGAGAAAAGGCGCAGCAGGTGTTGCGTCCCTTGGAAGAGGCGCAGCACTTACTACGTCCTTTCCCCAACGGTTTCCTCCTGCGCAAGAAAGCGCGTTTGACAGTCTGTCGTATTTTGGGCATAACTTTCTCTACAAGACTCGGAATAAGGTGATTTCAGTGGCGTTGGAAAGCTAAAAGAAAGATCTAGAACTTTCTATGAAATATGTCTGCCCAAAAATGTCATTATCGCCTTGTAAAATGGGCCTAAAGGCCGGGTTATCATTTTAACTAAATGAAATGCACATTTTGTAATGCAAACTTTAAGTTTAGCCCAAAGAAGTGACATGGGACACAAAATGAGAATAATCATGACATTTTATGACATCCTAACCTTAGTATACAAGCCCATTGCTTTTTGACTCCGGATTTGACGGTTTTAGGAAATGAAAGACGGTTTTTGACCCGGACTCCAAATAAACTCTAATTACTGCCAAAACGACCGTAATGACACCTAGATGACAACTAAGGGGTAGACACAAGTATATGAGTTACCTTTTATTAGCTGATTTACGAAACGTCATAAAATCGCTACATATGCTAAATATGCGGCCCAATCATCACCGGGTGTTTGGCGGGAGGTGCAGAAACGAGGTGTCTACAGAGCCCGCACATTGACTGAGGCTTGGACAAGGCGAAAGTCAAAGTATAGGCACTAGGTCAATCGAAAATTACAAACCGACGACTATGGCGACGCGAGGCGGCTCAAGGGGTCTGAGCCAAGGACCCGTCGTCGGGAACATTTTAGAGTTTGTCGACTTCCGGGGAGGGTCGTTTAAAGTCCATTAGACTACGTAAGGAAGCTCGCCAGCCATAAGAAGAGACCATACCTGAGACTTCTTTCTCGAGACGTTTTCGGAGGTGCGTTTGAGCTAAGGGTAAGACCTAATAGATATGTAAGGATTGTGCTAGGGGTATGGGACCCTAAAGGAAAACATCGGCGAGAAGGCAGCCTAAGGGTAAGCAAGGTTTGGGTGTAGGAACTCTAAGAAAAGGTGATCCTAAAGGATTATCATTTTAAAGGTAGAGGCGTATGAGCCCTAGGGAGTTTGGGAACCTAAAGAGCTAGGCATATGAACCTGGGTGTACGAACCTAAAAGGACGGCTGGTATGGGAACTTAAATGCTTATGAACCTAAGATGAATTGGGATCTTAGGGTTAAGTTTAGGAACTACTGGGTTATTAATTCTTGTTTTAAACGCGTGCGTTTAAGCTTTCTATGGTATGAGAACTCCAAAAGAATTTATGGGTTTATGAACCTAAGGACGTTGGTGTGGGAGCTTAAAGTTTTATGAACCTGAAGGAAGCCATTTTGGGATCTAATAATATAGGGGTAAGAATCCTAACTTTGGGTTTACGAACCTAAGGAAGAAGGCGCTGGTTTGGGAACTTCTGGAGAAAGACACCTTTGCCAAACTCCGTGAGGAAACAATAATGTTGAAGGTAGCAGGACGTCGGTAGAAACCGCTGGGAGAAATATGCTTGGGTCGGTCCTCAAACAAACTTCGGCAAAACTTGAGATTGATGATGAACTCCACGTGTTGAGAGGGACAATTGGCTGTCTTGAACTCTCGTTGGGGGAATATAATTGAGATGTGTCGAAACACCTATTAGAGGATATTCGCTCGTTGTTGCAAGTGAAGTCTTGAGGTTGAGGTTGAACTCCATGTGTTGACAGGGACAATTGGTTGTCTTGAACTCTCGCTGGGGAATATATTGACGATTAAGAACATCTTGATTGTCATGGGAAGAATGTATACTTGAGCGAAGCCCCCAGTTAGAGCGAGGACTGCTTCTGATACTCACATGCATGTTTAGTAGCCACACAAGAACGCAATCTAATAGGCAATTAGCACATAAACATGAGGAAAGACATAGGTTTTGCAAAATTTGTTTCTTTATAAAAATTTTTTTTAAAACTTGCTCAAAGAAATTCGTCATTTGTGATGCGCTATGCATATTTAATGGGCTTTAGTCACATGACTGACGCGGACACAGACCTTATACGGACGTGAAATGAAATACTGACTTTGTTTTGACGCGACACAGGGATGACCTTGACAGACTTTACTTAAGTATGTGCAACCCCTAGCCAAGTGCGGGTGACAACGCGTATCAGTTCCAAAAGATAGAAGAATTGCAAGAATTATTACGGCACATAAAAGCAAGGCATGAGCCATGGATCAGTTTTTCTACTTGGATGTCTTCATCGTTTGTTGTAAAAGAGACTCCTCTTGAGGCACGATAAATTGGAGAATCGATCTAAGACCTTTGTCATGTCCAGACTGAGCACTAGCTTGACTCAAATGAGAGAGGAATAAAGGAAGGGTGGCAACTCAGAAGAGAAGCCCCCAGGATGAGAAGATGACTCTAGACTTTGGTAAAAGAAGACTGGGCGATAAGAAGGAGCCCCAAGTAAAGATACATAAATGGAATTTGTGGTAAGGATTGAAATTGAGGTTGAAAGTTCATGGTTGAGATGGTTGATAATTAAGATTTGAAATTGAGGGTTGGGATGGTTGATAATTGGAATGATTATATTTGGGATGGTTGATAATTGGAGTGATTATATTTGGGATGGTTGTGTCTTTGAGGACTGCCTACGTATCCACGTGAAGTGAAATTAAACCAGAACGTAGTTCTGAGGTTTAGTTAATTTTGTTTGGGTGTTGTGGTTGTATCCTTCTTGTGAAAGAAAGGACTGCCTACGTATCCACCTGAAGAGGTGAAATCAAACCATGCTCGTAGTTCAGGTGTGTGCCTAAGCTTATGTTGTCAGGACCTTAAAGTGCAGGGGTCACGAGGGTAATATTCCTTTGGTGACTCGAAGAATCGATTTGAGAAAACTCCTTCTGATCATAGAGCAAAGAGGTATAACTAATTTTTTATAAATTTCCTTGTCATGTGAGCACACTTAGTGGACCCTAAGGATGGATATGGGTATGTCCCGTTCTGGGTAGCAAAGTATTTGAAGACTCCGTGTTTGGGTCAAGGTGAAATTGGATTAGATATTTGGAATGTGGAGCTTGGTAATAAGAGGCTTTGATGAACAAATCTCTGGAGCTTGATTTTGTGGAGTTAAGGCTTGATGGGATTATGGCTTGTAATGTGGATTGGAAATGGAGTCTCTTGACTTGATGTAGTAAAGGTAGATTAAAATGACGTGGGTTGAAATTTCCATGTCTTGGCCCTAAAGGATAGGTATACTTGACGAGCTTGAGAGGATTCTCAAAATTCCGAACTATCTCCCTATAACGGTCTCAAGAAGGACTTAGGATGTGTGATGTGTGAAAGGCTAAGTGAGGGTGCTAGCTGACCATCTTCATCAATGTCTTGATTCTATATAGACTTCAGCATTATTCCGTTCAGTATTTGATTTTATACTCGTTCTTGATTCAGACTCAAATTCTTGGTCTAAAGTATATCTTGGCTTTTGCTCAGATTCTTGATTCAGGTTTTTGAAGATAACTTTGATTTTGGATATTGATATTGACTTGTTTGACTGAGCCTTCTTCTTTTGACTCTTTTGTCTTGGATTACGGGCATAACCGCAGCCTTGGATATTGATCAGTTTCTCTTGATTGAGCCTTTGTCTTTGATCATGGCTCGTATCGTCTTAGATTTGCTTGCTACCATTGATATGGGTCAGACTAGCACCTTTGGTGTGAAACGGGTTTGTCTTTAGTAACACGGGTTGTTTATTGTGGGGAATGGACTTGCCTTCCGTCATAGATCGTTAACAAGGAGATGGTCTGGATTCGTCCTAGAATCTATTAAGATAGGCTCGTCCTAAACTAGGGTATAGCAAGGTTTCTATTGCCAGACATGGAATAGGTAAGGAAAATGGACACGGAGTTTCAGGTCCTCCATAACATAGAACAGAACATCATTTAAGTGTACTCACATCGACTTTCATGTGTTGTTCGTTTGTTTTAAAATGTCTCAAATCAATTCTCGTTGTCACAGGAAATGGTAATGGAAAAAAAATAGGATAGAATAAGTGAATTGTAAATTGTACTTTTATTGAAATGAGTAATGAATGTATTTAACATAGACTCGAGAAGAGATGTGACTCGTGGGACAGCCCCCAGATTGTCACTAGGAATGGACACGAAGAAAGATACTAGAACAATTGGGGAAAGAAAGCCTAAGACTCAGACTCGGACCCGGACTTTGACTCGATCTTAGATCTAGACTCGTAATCATTGGCCCACGCTTGAACATCTACTTTTCTAGCAACTGGCTTCGGCATCTGGCTTTGAGCATTAACCAATTTGAGCACCATGTCCTCATCATTGGGAATACTAGAAGGATAACGGTTAAGAAAAGTTTCCTGATAAGTGGCATATCCATGAGGATTGCCTAACTTGCCGTGTGAGTTAAAGGTTGAGAAGGACAATTTCCCGCTTTCGATCATATCTTGGATCACATGCTTGAACTTATGGCAAACCTCAGTATCATGTCCCCTGCCCCTGTGATATTGGCAATAGGCATTCTCATCCTACAACATAGACTTCTTTTCTGGATCTGATGTAGGACCGATAGGTTTCAACATTCGTCGCTCCATGAGTCTATGAAAGGATTCCGTGTATGTAATACCAATGTTGGCAAATTTCCTTTTGTTGTCGAAAGCCTTTGTGAATGACCTTGGAGAGTTGTTAGGTTTCTTTGACGAAGGCTCCATGAGGTTGCCTTTGTTGATTTTGATTCTTGGATGAGAAGAACTAGGAATGGATTGCCCACTTGTTGCTTTAGGACCGTCAGGTTCAGGGTCTGTCTGGACATTTTCCATCTTGAGAGGTTAGGCATTAAGCTTCTTACCCATTTCAGCAAACTGGTTCTCCATATTGGAAAGCCGAGAGTTTAGGCTATCAATAGCTCTTTCCAACTTGGAAAATTTTTTGTTGAAGGCAATGGAAAGCATGAGCATTCAACTTTGAATATCATCGTCTTCGAGCATGTTGATCTCTTCGTCATCACGAGGATTGAGGAGATGAGAACGGTTTAGAGATGATTCTTCGTCATGTTTAATGATATTAGGACCAAAAGGGTCGATTTTCTTGGATTGCCCGACAGAAGGTGGCTTAGGAAGCTTGCCCTCTTCGATCATATCTTGGATGGTGTTTTTCAAGAGAAAACACTCTTCAATATCATGGCCTCTACCTTGGTGATATAAGCAGTATTTGTTGCCCTTCCAGAGGTTCACCTGTTTCTCTAAAGGTGGATCCGGAGTCGTCCCTATTGGATGTAGCTTGCCTTGGGTAGAGAGTCTCTTCAAAGAATCGGCATAAGACATGCCTAAATCGGTGAGCACCCTTTGATGCCTCCCAGGTTTCCTTTCGGTTGCCTTTGGATTTTTAGGACGATGGTTATTGCAAGAAGTAGGCTTTGGACAACTTAGGCTAGAGGTTTCTCTAGGTGGCGTGTTCTTTTCCACCATCCCATTTTCAAGGGTGAGGACGCGCATGCTCAAATTTTCCACTGTAGCTTGAACTCATAGGACCATGGCATAAACGTCTTAGAGAGACACGGTGATTGTGGCTTAAGCTGCTTCGTGACCTTGTTGACCGACGGAACTTGCTGGATCTCTACTCGACACAAATGACGCGAATTACAACTCGATTCGACATGGGATCACGCATACTAAGGCAATAAGCAATGAAGCACAAGAAGGGACAAGTAATCACGAGGATAATATGACAAAACTTGACTTGACTTGTGAATTCGTGAAATTCCGTGAGCGACTTCTCGTGTTTTGAATTCAGGGTGCTTGACTTTAAATTTAGACTCGAGTGTTGACTTTGACAGAGTGACATTTATATGGTTGACTGGATTGACGGGGTTGATGGCACATGTTGATTCTAGACTTGAGGTTTGCTTATAGGTGTTAAGAAGACTTCTGTAGTTTAGACTCAAATGTGAGGCCCATTGAGACTCGTGTGTTGAGTCTCGGAACGTGTGACTCGAGGTGTCGAAAATGTTTAGATCTTAACTGAATTGGGGTATGGGGGTCCAAAATGACGCCGTGACGCCTTAGGACTTGACTTGAATTTTGAAAAGACCCAAAATTTAAAGGAAGACGGGTTTATGACTCGACAGAGATCTGACTAGGACATAGTCGGTTTGAATTTTGACTCTAACTTAGCCCAATTGAATTTACACATTTACATTTACAGGGTTTGAAAATACTTTCGTTTTAAAATGTCTTTTTGTTTTATTTTTGTTTTTGAATTTTTACGTTTTTCTTTTGTTCTTTTTTTTTTAAATGGGTTTGAGGCCCGAAATTTGACTTGACATTTGGACACAGTTTTGACTCATTTTGCGCTGTTTTGAAAATGTTTACATTTTTGAAAAGGATTTTATTTTACAAAATTTCGTCATGGTTTTGTTTACAAAATGGTGATCATGTATAATACAAGCATTTATACAGACATTATAATGGTATGCTGAGTGCATTTAGAAGAGTTTTGGCTTAAAAGGTGGGTTTCCATACCAAACAATCAAACCCGGGGTCTGTGGAGAGGCTTGTGCCAAACAGGAGTAAGGCTGATTCCTAGTCCATTTCCTCAAGTAGTGAAAGTCTTTGATACAAACAGGAGTAGGTACCATGGTATGGTTGACGTCAATCGCTATCCATCCTTAGGCCCAAATAAGAATTTGGACCGTCTGGACGGGACAATTGGTCGAATGGGTTGGGTTGGGCCTAGGAAGGCCAAATAAACGATCTAGGAAGACCGAGTTATGAAAACCAACAACTGTCTTGTACAAACTATTCCCTAACCTTGTTCAAGTTTCACCCTTGGCTACACTAAGTGTATTTTCCCCAGCGGAGTCGCCAAACTGTGGACGCGGGCCAACGGAGGTCGCTCGGTGAAAGCGAACAAGCTTTGCATTTGTGAAGTCACCACCAATTTATTGTGGAAAATTGGAAACCTTTCGAATACTTCGTGCCATGTCAAGACACAAAGTAGTGACATGAACACCAATAACTCGTTACCCTTAGCATTCTATGTCTAGAATGACTCTCGTGGATGCCAATGAACACTGATGTTCACAGAGATCTGGAGTAAGGGGTAAGGGTACGTATTAGGAAGTTCTTTTGATTGAACACCCAATCCCGCCCGCCTCGATAGCGGCCTCTACTAATGATTAGGGAAGTTATTCATACTTGATATGTTGAAGGTTATATGCATGCAATGCAACATCCAATAGATTAATCCTAGCATGTGAGAATTAACTAAGTTGGTTAACATGTAATTTAACATACATTGGGTCGAAGTAGGGATTTAGATTAATTGCATGTGAGAGCATACAAACAATATGATAATAAAGAAATACAATAAAGAAAATTAAAATAACTACAACGGGCTAATTGATCTACGTCGAAAATACATTTAAAACGGATAATTTGAGGAAAAGAAAGGGAAAAGAAATAAACGTACAGATTAGTAGGTGATAATACGAGTAATAGTTAATTAATACGTAAGCTAAAAACTAAGTCGAAGCAACAACAAAAGTTCAGGGGCAGAATTCAACCCGGAACAGGCGCAGCAGTGTTGCGTCCTTTGGAAGAGGCGCAGTGCTCACTGCGTCTGTTCCTGAGGTGAATTCTGGCTGTGAAGCTGGAATTGCATATCGTTAATGTTCATTGGTGAATTTAATGCTTGATTATCGATATTTGACTCGGATAGAAGTGGTTTAATTAATTATTTACATGCAAATTAGTCGTAAAAACAATAAAAGACGGGATAAAACTAATTAAAACAAATTAATTGTAAGATTAAAAGGTTAATTACAAATAAATTAATTAAAACAAATTAATTAGGTTATCAATGCTAAACTATTGATGATGATGATAATAAACAGATGAGAATATACAAAAGATGAATTTCAGAGACTTGATATTGATGAATCGAATCTCTAAAAGCCAGATTGATTTTAATTACGAAAACCCGCAAATATTAATTACTTGGGATTTAAGTCGGGAATTTAAAGGTGATAAATTACTAATGAGATTATATGCTAAAATTATCATACGAATGAAATAAGAACAAACAAAAACGAAGCAAAAACAAACAGACGTAATAAACAGAAGACGAAGGAAGAAGAAGAAAAGTAGGAACTGCGGCAGCCTCAGGAAGAGGCGCAGCAGGTACTGCGTCCCTTCGAAGAGGCGCAGCAGTTGCTGCGTTCCTTCTCGATATATGTCTCCCGTTAATCCGTAAAAGAGTTTAACAAAGGGGTTTTGGAAATCGGTTTTAAATATATTTTCGAATTAAACCTTACATAATGATTAAAAAAATAAAAACAATAATTAAAGATGGGATTTACACCCTCAGACTTACTTGTTTGGTGAAACGAGATTAACTAAGTTAACGTTTAGTGATGCTCGACTCGAATGTACGACGAAAGTGCCCTCTAAGAGGAAAACCAACAAAATTGATTAAGTTGATTGAGGTGGAGTTGGTCAAATTGGTCGGTCATGCAAAACGAGGCTGGTACTCAGAAGGATCCGAGCTTACGTGGTCGAAAGTTCAAGCACGTAAACGCCAAAAAGCAAGAGCGTGGTCTTAGAATGCAAAGGGAGAAGAGAAGGGCGGACACTCGCGTGAGAAATATGAGGACCAAAGGT
Source organism: Silene latifolia (assembly GCF_048544455.1). Taxonomy (NCBI): domain Eukaryota; kingdom Viridiplantae; phylum Streptophyta; class Magnoliopsida; order Caryophyllales; family Caryophyllaceae; genus Silene; species Silene latifolia. The sequence continues at coordinate 73,308,030 of NC_133526.1, read as the reverse complement.
CTCTATTTATACTAATCACGGAATTAGGGTTTAGGAAAGGAGTGAAAGATCCGGAAATAACCGACTTAGGTTAAACACGGAAACTTGGACAAAAATAAAGCCTGGAGAAAAGGCGCAGCAGGTGCTGCGTCCCTTGGAAGAGGCGCGGCACTTACTGCGTCCTTTCCCCAACGGTTTCCTCCTGCGCAAGAAAGCGTGTTTGACAGCCTGTCGTATTTTAGGCATAATGTTTTTTACAAGACTCGAAATAAGATGATTTCGGTGGCGTTGGAAAGCTAAAAGAAATATCTAGAACTTTCTGTGAAATAGGTCTGACCCAAAAAAGTCGTTATCACCTCGTAAAATGGGCCCAAAGATCGGGTTATCATTTTAACTAAATGAAATGCATATTTTGTAATGCAAACTTTAAGTTTAGCCCAAAGAAGTGACATGAGACTTAAAATGAGAATAATCATGACATTTTATGACATCCTAACCTTAGGTAGACAAGCCATTGCTTTTTGACTCGGAATTTGACGATTTTAGGAAATGAAGACGGTTTTTGAGCCGGACTCCAAATGAACTCTAATTACTTCCAAAACGACCGTAATGACACCTAGATGACAACTAAGGGGTACACACAAGTGTATGAGTTACCTTTTATTAGCCGATTTACGAAACGTCATAAAATCGCGACATATGCTAAACATGCGGCCCAATCATCACTGGGTGTTTGGCGGGAGGTGCAGAAACGAGGTGTCTACAAAGTGCCTTGCCAATCTTGTCACCAAGCCTCTATTAACAATGAAAGCCACGCCATCTTTACCATTCTCAATATCCAACCATCTCTTGATCAATAGTTGAAGAACATTGTACTTACTTTTGAGCTTCCCACCAATATTCAAAAAGGACTCAAGGTAAACAAAGTCTAATTCCGTCAAGTGATTGGCTTCTTTTCTATCAATCAAAGTGTTAGCCACGAACTTATGCCAATACCTTATACCTGGATGATGAATGTATAAGGCATGACACTCCTTGAAAGTAGTTAACTCATGACCGGAGATAGCTTGCCAAAGTGGTATGGCATCAAACTCCAAAGGTTTCTTGTTGAATCGGTCATGGTTTTTAAGCCCAAACACTTTACCAAAATCACTCTTATGCATGGTTCTAGTCTTGTTTTCGAGACGGAATTCTACATAATCTCGAGCCTCAATTTTATACGCCCTCAAGGAACTAATGAATTCCAATATCAAAGAGGGGTATGTCAATTCATTTATTTCAAAGAGGGTTGATAACCCCATAGACTCGAAGAATGCCTTTGTTTGCTCAAGAACACCCAATTTACCCAAAGCATCTTGACATACAAATTTAGTAGCTATAATATTTTTCTTGGCTAGGGATTCGAATGAAAGCCTATGCTTATCGGATATGAAAGTTACCTCCGGATAATTCTTCAATTGATCCACCTCCAGGATAGAAGTAGTAGCTTCCTCGATAGCATTGACGGTTGATGGGGCTTTCTCCCTTCGTTGAACCAAGACCAATGCCTTTGAAGCAAGAGCTTGTTGTCTCTTGGATAAAAGTGGTGTCTTTGTTGCCTTGTTGCCTCCTTTGGTCCTTGCCATAGCTATTCTCCCTTCAAATTAGTATCAACAAACCAAGTTTATGCTTGAATGCTCCTTTCTTCTTCAAGTTTCAATTGAATGCCCAATCAATTTGGGGATTTTTGGATTTTACCCCAACCCTAGAGGAATTGATTGATTTTGTGAAGAAATTGTTGTTTGAATGGTCTTATGTTGATAAAGGAGTGATTTGTTTTTTATTTGAGCAAGTTTGGACTTGATTGTGGTGAATTTGGATGAGAGATTGTTGTTTTTGGATGAGGATTTGAAGGTTGAAGTGGGGGAAATTATTGTGTTTGTGTTTGTGTTTGAATGAAATGAAACGAAATGAAGAAGAGGGCTGAGTCCCGTGTTTTGGTGATGTAGCATGTAGGGACGAGCGGACTGGGGTGGAGTCGGGCGGATTTTCATCCAGTGAAAAATCAACAATCTGCTTGGCTTTGGAGACGGGCGTCTTGAAGGTTAGTTGGGCGGATTGTTGCTTAGCTCGCTCGACTTGAGTTTGGGACGGGCAGATTGTCGTCCAGTGTAAAATTTAAAATTTGAGAGCTCCTTCAAGACCCACGACTTGAGCTAAGGTCGAGCGACTTGAGCAGTGGGTCGCTCAGGCTGAGGTCGGCTCGGGCTTATTTCCTTTTCGAGCAAAAATTTACTTTGTGCCTCTTTCCCAGTCCCTGTGAGCTCAGGTCTACTCGTGGGGATCTTTGTGCCGCATCAATTCTTCTTCTTTTCTTCGTCATTTCTTCTTGGGTAGCATTACAAAGGCTTGATTAGCCTAGACATGTGCTTCCCCACACTTGATCATCAAACACTACACATTTGAAGCACATTAAAATCCTTCCCTCACTTGCTCTCATGTTACATAAATTCGTCAAACAAAGCATGTAAAATGCAATGCAAAAATTGAGAAATGTACAAGTTAAATGAAATACAAGTTAAGAGGTTAGAATATTTACAAATGGTGGTTTAGGGAGGACTCCACCAAACTCTCCTTTTTTTGAGAGGTGCCAATGGGGCAAAGCCAAGGTGTTGTTGATGTTGCTCAACACTTCGTAGAAGTAGTCAAAGGCTTGTTCATTTTCATGATAAAGGTCTTGCATAGACCCTTGTGTTAGGTTCATATACCTATTCTTAGACTCTTCTAATAGTGAACAAATTAACAATCTCCCACTCAATGCAAGGTGTCTTGCAGGTCGTACTTGCATTTGATCATATCTTGAGTGGTTTTCTCGATCTGGAGAGTAACTGTCTGACCGAAATTATCTACCGTAGATACCTTCCGAACGTGGCCACGCATTTTCAGTTCACTACTCCTCGAGTGGCCTTGAGACTTCAAACAACCCTGACAAGGGGATGGACAATTCCTATCGCACTATTCCCTTCGTTTAGTCACAGTTCATCATAACCCAAAATATACCCATTTGACCTCAGTTATGACAGTCGTAGAGCATAAATCAAACCCAATCAGAAATTTGTGCCAACTTGGGCGAATAGTCTCTAGTCAAAAGAATTGACTCATAAGAATACTATAGTAGCTCTTGCCACGACCAGGCTTTATGAATTATCAGAACTCTATAAGCGGTCACTGCCCGACAGAGTGTCTCATACAGTCTGTCTATGTGATCGACTAGTCATCCCATATGACTCTATGGCACTTGAACTTGCCATCATTCGCATCACACTCTAGTCACTTTGAGACGTCACCTCTTCTAAGTGACTAGGGGCGAGTACTATGTCAATCCAGTTCACTTTAATGGGGTTCAATTTGTCTCAACAACCCATTTGGATATAACAAAGTAATGGGTGAGTTTAATAAAACTCAAAACGATAAATGCGATTATCATATATGATTAGTCAATACACTATTACTACTTCATATCTTATAATCTATAGTGTACCTTTTACACTAGTTGAAATGCAATAAAAGCTTGGCAAGTGGATATACCATATATCCGAACATTCCAACTTTACGAATTGCTATTTCCTTCTATTCAATGTCATCTCTAATGACATGAATTTATCTCAGTATATGTCTAGATTTCTTACTAGACTTGGGCTCTTTATCTTGAAAGATGCTCTTACTTTTATCACATAACTTGTGATAAAGTCTTTGGTAGAGGAATCTACTCTCATTCCCTATGTTGACTATTTTATCACAATTTACTTAGATTCCTTTTGTAGAATTTGCAATGCACGAAACTAAAACACTTTTCTAGTCTTTTACTCTTAAGTTAATAAAATCAGCCTAGGATTTCGACAAATCCTTTTCGGTTTGGAAACAAAAGTTTGTGCAACCCTTCAACACATAACTTAGTTTATCATCCAAACATATGAACGAATCCTTAATTTTTCTCAAGAATCTCTAGGATGTTGTTTAAGGCTTTCACAAGCCCTATCATGGGAATTAACTTTTTATTGACTTATTATGCTCCAAGCATATGATTCATCACGGCGTGTGCTTTTAATGGCATTTTAAACAAGTTTTAAGCATTTATATAGTGACCTCTACCCAACTATTATAAATGATCCCGAGATCCAAATTAATATTAATTCGAGCATGGTGAACCGATTCATCCCTTATCAATATAACTCGGTGGATTAACTCTTTAATCGATTCTACTTCTAGAACTCTCGGTCAATAAAAATTACTCTAATATTTATCTTTAGCCCGGAACACATGCGACTACGGTCACGAATAATTCCGTTGAGCTCAATCCAAATTTCGATGTAATAACTTTTTATTACCCATTTACCCAACATAACAAGTTTAGCACCCCGGTGAGCCGAGCCTACTTCCTCATGAAATTGGGACTCATGGTTTCTACTATTTGGTAAGGCTAATTCTGAATTATTATTTAGTGACAGGTCTTGTCAATTTATTATCTATCACCTTTTAAGTGAACTAAAGCAGTGAACTACGATAATTATAATTGACACGGTTGATGACTCGATATGATATGCATGTGTTGTTATGGCGATTAGGCAATGCATACAACATATTAAAAGAAATGGAAAGCAATAATAAAAATTCCTAATATGGCCTTCCTAAAATAGAAAATCAAATAATCTATTACATATTCGGAAACCATCTCCTTTGGTCCCTTGAATTTTAAGTGGCACGCCTCCCAAGAACACCGTCTTTGCCGGAACGCCTTTCTGAATGGCACCGTCTTGAAGAAACTCCATGATTACAAATAATAATAAAAATACAAATCTATTCCTATTATAAGTTTGTAATATGAAAAACTAGTAAAAATAAAAGTGATACGAGATCACATTAAATTACAACCGAATCAGTATTCCCTTTCATTACGGGTAATATCGATTAAAACTAAAGTCATACTAAGATAAAATTACATAATTCAAAATTATATAAATAATAGACATTCAACAATTGAAATATGCAGCATTATAATATGTGTCTATCATGCCAAATTATGTGCCAAATCGCCCTATTTAACTTATATCGATTATATAATCCGGTTTTATGGAAATGCGTGATAATAACTTATTAAAATCACTAATCAATACTTAAATCAAATTTAAGCACATGTTAATTATCCTAATACTCTTAGAACTCAAAAATTAGTCATCACTCAATTTTTGACAATAATTCAACTTGATATTATATTATGCTCATTTTGACCTTAAAATCATAACATTTATGAAATAAATCCAAATTAAATTACAATAATTTCAAAATTTTAATTTTAAATTTTTGAACATTCTGGAATATTTCCATGACAAAAATCATGGTTAAAATTTTCGAATTTATTTCTAGAAAATATAGTTGCAATTTATCGGTTTTATCTCATAAAACTTCTCAAGTATCCAAAAATTAATCCAATCAATTTTACAACTTTAGATCTGATACGTGGGATATTTATGCAACCTAAAATAATTTAATCATACCATGTAAGTCTGTTTAGCTATTTATGCTAAAATAATCATTATTTATACCACTTTTAAACTAAAAATTCATAAATCATGCAAAATGAAATCATTACAACTCAAAATTTACATACATTGTGTAAATCATGCATGTGACAATATATTAAAATCTCATGGTCCGGTTGAAAGTTTAACTATATTTAACCATTTTACCTCTTTTAGTTCATTTTTATCTCATAAAAATCATAAATCATGCAATATTAATCAAATTAATACGAGATTTTACACACAATTTTTAAAATATGCATGTGAAGTCATATAAAAATTTCAAGGTCAGAAACTAAGTTTAGCCATTTTTAGTCATTTAACCTCCATTTATACCATTTTTATCACATAAAAATCATAAATCATGAAATATTAATCATATTAATATGAAATTTTACATACAATACATAAAATATTCATGTGATGTCATACTAAAAAAACCACGGCTAGTAGTTAGATTTAACTATTTCTAGAGAATAAAAGTTCATTTTACTCATAAAAATATAATAAAATCACTAAAAATCATTAAAATGAGCAATAAATTACCATAAATCATAAAAATGACCTAAAAACATTTTAGGACCATAATATATAACATGCATCATGATTTCATGAATTACTCTTATAAATCACAAATTTCTAGTTTTAATTAAGTTACATTAACTCGGAAAAACCAAACCGATTATGCATGCAACATCCTATGCTCTGATACCAATTGTTACGTTCATATACCTATTATTATACTCTTATAATAGTGAACAAATTAACAGTTTAATTATTAGTACTTTAGATCTAGTGCATGCATAACAAAATAAGAGATTAATAAGAAAAATAATGTCCCTTACGTTATTATTTTCGGATTTATGGGCACAAGTAAGGTCTCCTACCTTCACTTATTCTTGAACTATGATGAGTATTAGGATGATCCTCCAAAACTCTATATTAAGAGCTCTCCTTTTGATTGCACCCAAGATTTAACCCTTATTACTACTAAATAATATTTGCTAGATATTTATTTAGTAATCTACCTTAAAATTGATTAGTAATACTCATATATTACATTAATAATATTAGTAATGTGATTGAACAATTTAGATTATCATTTCTCTAGTTTTTAAGAAAGCTAAACAATATAAGAGAGAAGTGTGCATGAGTATGAATGAATATGCATAAGAAGAAGAATCCCCTAAAAAAATGAGAAGGGAGTTCCGGTTTTGGGGAGTATAAGGACCAATATATGGTCCTTCCCTTTTTCCTTTTGTTCTTATCTGAATGTGTAGGTATGTAAGCTATGTAGTGTAGGCATGAATATAATATTCTATCACATAAAATAATTCACCCATAATCCACTACAAGCCCCTCCATTTCGGTCCATATTCATAAAATGGACTACTATTTTATTTTGTCAATTTGTCATTTGTCACACAATATGTCACATGTAGTATGTTACATGTTATTAATTAATTTAATGCATATTTATCAAATAAATATTATTTTATATATTAATTAAATTACATACAACAAATTGACTAGTGATACTTGATCACATAAATAAAATGGGTCATATAATTATAATTCACAACATATTGTAATTATAATTAACCATTCATTCTTGTCTCAATTGTTTCACAAACAATAATCGATTTTAGTAATAAAGTATTTCAATTACTAAAATAAATCTTATTTAATCAAATTACAATAAGATATAAATATTCTCTCTCACAAATTGAATTGTTCAATTTTAAGGAATTGATTAACTTGTATCGTCATACAATTAATCAACTTTACTGATAAGGGCATTAATAATAACAATAATTAAACGATAACAGAAAAATGGCTTTAGAGATAGAGAGAGAAAGTACCAAAAAAGAGCGATTTTAATTCTGCAAAGCATAAACCCTAAAAATTGTTGAAATCATGACGGTAATCAAATCCTCATCGATTTCTTCGCCAAAAAATACGCAACCAAATAATAGTAATCAGTTTTCGTGTCTTTCTCATAATTTGGATGAATTTCCAATCTTATCTCGTAAAAAAGGTCATACTTCTTCGGATGTCATTCGGGAAAAATCAGTTCATGATGTGGTGGGAATCCTAGCTCTGAACTTGGATGGACTGGTTGAAGACATTCCGTATGAGGAGGAAGGGTATGCACTAGGACTGGAAGTGATTGAGGAGGAACCGGCTGTTATTCCAGAGGATGCTGCGCCTGGGTTAATTTAGTTCACGGCAGTTGAAGTCAAAGTGGAGCTTGACTATTGGAAACATTCAGTCTGTTGCTTTATTTTGGGTGAAAACTCTCCATGGGAGATTATTGAGGGCTTCATTAGGCGTCTTTGGATTCATCATCAGGTAGACAGGCTATCCTTTTTACCTAATGGTGTTTTTCTTGTACGCTTTAAGTCTAAGACTGCTAGGGAGGCTGTTTTAAAGAAAGGTCACTTCTTGTTTGATAATAAGCCTCTTATAGTCAGACCTTGGTCCCCTGAGATAGAATTAGTAAAGCATGAGGTCAAGTCTGTGCCTGTCTGGATTCGTCTCCTTAATCTTCCACTCAAGTTCTGGGGGAAAGGGATTGCTCGTATTTCAGGACTTGTAGGGAAATTTATTAAGTGTGACATAGCAACTGAGGAAAGAACTAGACTTGGCTATGCTAGAGCAACGATTGAGATGAATTTGGGTGACCCTTTAGCTGATAAAGTGTCTTTTTTGGATGAGAATGGTGTTTTAGTATAAATAGAGGTGGAGTATGAGTTGAAACCTATTGTTTGCTTGAAAGTGCAAGGGTGTTGGTCACAGTACTGAGGAGTGCAGGAAAAAGAACCAAAAATCTAAATCATCTTTGCCTGCAAAACAGCCAGCTCCTGCAAAACAACCCGTGGTGACTAAAGTTTGTAGACCTAAAGTTGCTAATGGTGCTCAGAGACAGAAGAGTCAGGTTCCTGTTGCTCAGACACCAGTAGCTACTATTCCAGTGGATGTTCCTCTGACTACTCATGTGGTTTGGCATAAGGATGAGACTTATACAATGGGTCTCACCCCTGCTAGACCCATAGTGAGAATGACCATGCAAGAGAACTCTGATGGGGGTTACAGTGTGCATAAATTTGGTCAACAAACTTTTCTAGAAGCTTTAAACAAATCTTGTTCACCCACGGAAGGCATTGGGACAAGTGGTAGTGTTCCTCACCAGGGGGTGGGGAATGCATAACCTAGGTTTTTGGAATGTTAGGGGACTAAATAAACCTACAAAACAGAGAGTTGTTAAAACCTTCATACTTAAGCATAGTGTGGGTTTATTTGGTCTCCTTGAGACAAAGGTTAAGGCCTTGTCTCAAAATAGTATCAGTGGTATTGTCATGGATGGATGGAGCTTAACCACTAATAATAGTTTCCATAAAGGAGGTAGAGTATGGGTTATCTGGAATCCTAGCATTTTTCATGTGGATTTTGTTAATTACTCTGCACAATGTATTAATATGAGAGTTGTGGAGGTTGCTTCTAATAAGAATTTCTACTTGTCTACGATCTATGCTTTTAATGAATTACAAGCAAGAGTTCCTCTTTGGGAGCAGTTGATTAATTTTGCCTCTGATGTTGATGGAGCTTGGGCAGTGTGTGGAGACTTTAATTGTGTTCTCTTACACTCTGAAAGGTTAGGAGGCATTAGTACTGATGCTGAAATTGATGCTTTCCAGGGTTGTCTTAATAGTTGTGGTCTAGTGGATTCTCCTACTATGGGATCCTTCTTCACCTGGAATAATAAGCAAGAGGTGAATGCAAGGGTGTATAATAGACTTGATCGATTTTTGATTAATTCTGAATGGAGTCTTTCAATTTTAGATACCTATGCACATTTCCTTCCTGAAGGTAATTTTGATCACACTCCTTGCATTCTCAAAAAGGCAGGACAACTTCTTACTACCAATAGGCCTTCAAGTACTTTCAGATGTGGGGGAAATCCCCACTTTTCCTATCTGGTATGGATGATTGGTGGGCTGGTGATTACTCTGGTACCAGAATGTATGTATTTATTAAGAAGCTTAAAAATCTTAAGCAGCACTTCAAGCAATTCAATAAAGATCATTTCCACAATATTGAGTAGTGTACTGCCATTGCCTTGAAGAATTTGGAGTTTATCCAATCCAAAATTGCTATTGACCCTACTAATATGGATTGGTTGATGAAGGAAACACCTGCTGCCAAGGAGTATACTGAGCTGCAACAAGCCTGCCATCTTTTCCTTAGCCAAAAAGCCAAGGCTGCTTGGTTAAAAGATGGAGACCAGAATACTAAATATTTTCATGGTGTCATAAGGAGTAAGTTTATGAGGAACCAAGTGCTTGCAATCAAGGATATGCATGGAATTGAACATACTGATCCTATTAGTATTCAGAATGCTTTTTTGGAGTTTTATGGCAAGTTCTAGGCACTGAAAGTGTTACTGATAAGGTTAATGCTAAAATTATCCAGAGTGGTAGGACTTGCACTGAGGAGCAAGCTACTAGTCTGCTACTACCTGTCACCAAGAAAGAAATTAAGGATGCCATCTTCTCTATCCCAGATCACAAGGCCCCAGGACCTGATGGGTTTTCTAGTTCCTTTTATAAAGATGCCTGGAGTATCATTGGAGATGAGGTGAGTTCTGCAATTATGGATTTTTTTTCAAAAAGGGAAACTGCTCAAACAAATTAACATTACCATTCTTACTCTCATTCCCAAGTGTAAGATGCCTACTCATGTCACTCAGTTTCGTCCTATTGCTTGTTGCAATGTAGTTTATAAGTGCATTTCTAAGATAATTTGCAACATATTATCTACTGTGTTGCCTAAGCTTATTAGTGTAAATCAGGGAGGATTTGTTAAAGGAAGGAGTATCATTGAAAACATTTTAGTCTGTCAGGATTTAGTTAGACTGTATAATAGGCAGGCTTGCTCTCCCAAGTGCATGTTTAAAATAAATATAATGAAAGCTTATGATTCTGTTAGTTGGACTTTCTTAGATGAGTTGCTGGAAGCCTTCAAGTTCCCTAAGCACTTCAGGAATCTGATCATGGAATGTGTTGGGAGTGCCTCGTTTTATATTTCTCTAAATGGTGACACATTTGGTTTCTTCAAGGGCAAAAAGGGCTTGAGACAGGGTGATCCCATGTCCCCTCTTCTCTTCACCTTGTGTATGGAATATCTGAGCAGGATTTTAACTTGTGCCACTGGAAAGTTAAAGTTTCATTACCACCCTCTTTGTAAACATTTGAAGCTTACTCATCTGATGTTTGCAGATGATTTACTAATGTTCTGTAAAGGAGATGCTACTTCAATGATGGTTTTACTTAGAGCTTTCTCTTCATTTTCCTTGGCATCTGGTTTGAAAATGAACTCTATAAAATCTGAGGCCTGTTTTAATAGAGTTTCTAGTTCTTTAAAGAAGGAGATTCTTTCAATTTATGGTTTTAGTGAAAGGCAGCTTCCCTTCAAGTATTTGGGTGTGCCAATAACTGCTGGGAGATTGAAGAAGTCTGATTATGCTGTGTTGATTGATAAGATAGTAGAAAGTATTAGATGTTTGGGGGCCAAGAAACTTTCTTATGCTGGAAGGTTGGCCTTGGTTGAATCTGTTTTGACTACTATGCATACCCAAGGGTGTTCTGAGTAGGGTGGATGCCATATGCAGGAATTTTCTTTGGGAGGGCCATGCAGAGTACAGTAGTGTTCCTAGACTGGCCTGGCATAAGGTTTGTGTCCCAAAGAGAGAAGGAGGGTTGGGTCTGAAAGAGAGTCATGTTTGGAATGTAGAAACTATAGGAAAGCTTGTTTGGTGGTTGGCTGTTAAACCAGACAAGTTGTGGGTCAGATGGGTACACCACATTTACATAAAAAATGGTGACTGGCTAAATCATAACCCTTCCTCTGATGCCAGTTGGCATTGGAGGAAGATCCGCAAGGTCAGGGATCTCATTAAAGATGGGTTTGTATCTAATGATTGGAGTATTGGTAATGAGGAGTATAATATTAAGAGTTGCTACAACTGAATTAGACAACATAGACCAGATGTGCCCTGATTTAGATCTATATGGCACTCACTAGTCTTGCCTAAGAATGCTTTTGTGGCCTCGCTGGTGAGCAGTAATGCTCTACTGTTGAAGGACAAGCTTTATCAATTGGCAGTAGCTACAGATGATCTATGTTGTGTGTGTTATCTTCAGAGAGAAACCCATAATCATCTATTTCAGGACTACAGCTTCACTCAGAGGTTAGTGCATACTGTTTTGGCTGGTTTAGGTTCCCCTATTGGACAGCATGACTGGATTCAGAGTATAGCTCGGAGGAGGTGGAGCAGGTTGAGGAAAGTTGTGGTTAATGCAGCCATTCTGGCCTGCTGGTATGAGATTTGGATGCAAAGGAATGAGGCACGTCTGTATGGTAGAGTTGTCAGACCTGAGCATTTGGCTGCTCATATCATGAGTGTCTTAAGAAGTCGTGTTAGTTTCTGTAAATCAAACCTTGTCTCTCCAAGAGATGAAGCTTGGTTGAAGAGGTGCAACTAATTTAATATATGCATCTACAAATTGTATTGATCTAAAATGGACTTATTGTAAATTGGTTTGGAAATTAATGGAAAGCTTACATTTTAGCAAAAAAAAAGGGCATCATCCTTTAGGTGTGACCTTAAGGGATCAACTGACCACCACCGTCCTACGATAGTAACGTCAAACTCTAGCAAGCCAATCATTATCGATTAATGTTGTTCAGTTGACTATTTAATTTATCATCCCTTTCGTATTCTTATTATGAGATTTAATTATGATATTAAATCATGTGATCGCACTATTGTTGAGGACACATATTCCAACACCTTATGCATTGTTGTCTTCATTGTTGTAATCCGAGTCAAAGTGTTGACAAGGATCTATCAAACCTTGGTCTATAGTCATAGCATTACCAATGTAGGGATTAACCAATCCTTCAAATTCATTGTCCCATAGACCATACACTTCATTTGCTTTCTCCCCTATGTTGAGTGGATCATGAGTTGACAAGAGCAACTCTCCTTCTTTGTTATCTTGACCAATGAGGCCTCCATCTATACTTGTCATGGGTGAGCTTTGCGAGCTCTAATTCTTGTTGTGAAAAATTTCATGCTCTCCGAATAGAGCCATTTCAACATCATCAATATCTTTCTTCTAATTGGGCGGTGTATCATTGCACTTATCTTTGAGATTTCTATATTTTCCTTGTTTTTTGAATGGAGATTCCATCTTTTTCTTGTCACCTCCCGAGTATAGCAATCAACCATTAAGCATGGCTCAAACAAGTTGGGAGCTCTCATAGTTTTATCAAGATTGAAGGTGATTGTTTCATCACCTACTTCAAGGGTGAGCTCTCCATGTTTCACACCGATCACCGCTCCGGCATTGTGTAGGAATGGTCTTCCTAGAATGATTGTAATGTTTGAATCTTCCTCCATATCAACAATGACAACATCCACCGGTATGAAAAACTTTCCAACTCTCACAGGTACATCTTCCCATACCCCTAGTGGTTTCTTTGTTGAACGATCTGCCATTTATAAGGTCATGTTGGTGCACTTGAGCTCTCCTACTCCTAGTCTTTCACATACGTAGTAGGACATGACACTTACACTTGCACCTAGATCACATAGTGCCTTGTTGATTGTGGTGTCACCAAATGGTACATGGAATAGAGAAGCTTCCCGGATCTTTGAGCTTTGTAGAGGAATTCCCTTGAAGAATTGCACTACTAATCTTTGTGAAGGCAATGGTTTCAAACTTCCTTATGGACTTCTTCTTGGTAAGGATATCTTTCATGTACTTTGCATAGGCCGGAACATGGTGGATTAGCTCCGTGAATGTTATAGAAACCTCTAAGTTCTTCACAATCTTCATGAACTTTCCAAGTTGCTCATCAAACTTGGGATTGGCTTGGCGACTTGGGAATGGAAGTCTAATCACAATAGGCTCTTTCTCAATTTCTTTTGCCTTATCTTCATTTCTCTTCTTTGATAAGTCATTGGTAGTTGTCTCTACCACCTTAGGATTTCTCCTTAGTGGTTTAATCACATCACTTTTCTTGTCATTCTCCTCAACAATACTTTCTTCAATTGGAATCTTTGGTCCCTCATATCTTGTACCACTCCTCAAGTGTATAGCATTTATGGTCTCATGTCTTGTGGGAAGATTACCTTGAGGAGGTAATTGTCCCTTTTTGTCTTTGGAAGCTAGAAGAGGCCAATTGAGACAATTGAGTCTCTAAAATTTTGGTCTAAGCAAGGATATTGTTGATGGTAGTGTCTTTAACTTGGCTATTCTTTTGCATTTGAGCAAAGAAATCTTGTTGGCTCTTTTGCATTTGGAGGGGCACTTTTTGAACATCAAAAGCTTAGTCATTAGGTTGATTGTAGTATGGTCTTTGAGTAGGATTTCTCATTGAAGGTGGTGTGTATGTGGGTAGAGGGTTTTGGACATTTTGGCTCTTATATGAGAGGTTTGGATGAAATTTGGTATTCTCATTGTAGTAGTTGGAATAAGGGGTGCGTGCCATTTTTGTATGCTTTAAAAGCATTTACTTGTTCATTTGTTCCCCTACATTCATGTTGATCATGTCCCAAGGTTCCACGACTCTCACACACTTCATTTGGGATTGAGGATGTCGCCATCATAGCATTGACATGTTGTTTGGGTGATTGGGAAGCTTCATCAAGCTTATACATGGTCTTCTCAAACTTCATGTTTATGGTGTCTATATGAGCACTTAGTTGAGCACCCAATTGTGTGATGGAATCCACCTCATGCTTCCCTCCTCTAGTGGCCTTTTGTAGCCTACTATAAGGATTCCACCTTGGTGAATCCTTATAGTAGTCTCCTAGTTAGGGTTAATGGGGGATTAGAGGAACTAAAACATGGGGGTATATCCATACTTAATCTAATATGCTTTCATGAGATTTCTTGCTTGTTGTAGTTTCAACTTATGCACATGTTATGCTTGATAAATTGCCTGATTCAAAACCTTGCATGGATACATCTCTTATCTATTCAACAAGACTTGTAAGTTATAAACTAACTCGAGTATTGTTAGACCATGCATAAAATTGGATAGGAAGAAACGAAGTCGACTTGTAGGTGTTGTACAGTCTTGACCGACTCGGCTCCGGGACCCAAATCTTCCTAGGAATTGTAAGACATAAACTAACTCGATTCCACTGCAACAATAATTTGCTTGCAATGATGTAAACATGTTTGTATGATCACCGCCATGAATCCCCTATGAGACCATGACACCGTAGTGCCTTAATCAATTGTCTACACACCCCTATTTTACTTGATTGTTTTACTTTCATTTATTTACATTTCATTGTTATTTTAGCTTAGTTTGATACCCAAATCTCAACTCAATTCGTGACACCCTAAGACATAGCTCTCTATAACCGATAACTTAATTCAATACCTGTCCTTTGGGATCCGACCTTTACTTGCAACTCTACTAAGTGTAGTTAGTTAAGATTATAAATATTGTTTTGATTGGTTAGCTTAGATGACAAAGGTTTACACCGAATAAAAAATGGCGCCGTTGACGAGGACGGTGTTCAATTGAATTGTTATCACTTGTTGTTTGTTGTTGTATCTTTCTTGACCTTGGGGAAGTCAAATTCCTCAAGGTAGTTTTAATTGTTTTCTAGTTGTTTGCTTTTTGCTTGGGCGGGCAACCCTCGCATCTGAGATTAGGTCCCGCTTTCTTGAGACATGTCTAGGAGATCACAAGGTAGACCTTTGCCTATTAATCCCTGGTTCGAAGGTTTAAAACTTGTCGTCAAAAGTTACCCAACCAAAACAATATTTATAACTTCACCAACTACTCTTAGTAAAGAGGAAAGTAAAGGTCGGATCCCAAGGGACGGGTATTGATGTAGTATTTTCAATTGTAAGTGATCGTGTCTTAGGGTGTCACAATTTGGGATTGAGATAGGAGATCAATTAAAACTAATCAACAATAAGAACAAAGCAAGGTAGATAAAATGAAGGTGTAAGCAATTGATTAAAAGCACTAGGGTATCATGGGTTCATAGGGGAATACATGGGAGTTGATCATACAAACATGTTTTCAAATTATAAGCAAGCAATTATTGTTGTGATGGGATCGAGTTAGTGTATATCTTACAATCCCTAAGAAGGTGGGTCCCGGAGCCGAATCGATTAGATTGTACAACACCTACAAGTCGACTTAATCCTTCCTATTCAAAAATATGCATGGTCTAATGAGGCTTGAGTTGGTTTATGTCCTACAAGCCTCATTGAAAAGACAAGTAATGGGTAAAAAATGCAAGGATTCATAGGCTCGAATTTCATCAAACATAACATGTGCATAAGTTGAAATCACAACAAGCAAGCAAATAAATTATGTGAACATATTAGATTAAGCATGAATCATTCTCCATGTTGGTTTCCCCTAATTACCCATTGTAGACGTGGGCCACGTCTCGGTCTGTGGATTTGGGGGCAACCTACCGGTCCGTAGTCGCGGGCCACCTGCACGCCAGGCCAATCTGTGGACATGCAGCGGTCTTTTGAAAGCCACGCTCGGCGGCGTAAAAATGCTTTGACCGGATCGTTTTATGTCGGTCGGTTTCGTCTCGGTAAGGGTCTCGAAACGATTAGAGATGTTCGGAGTTGCCACCAAGCATTTGTGGAATGCTTGGAACCCGTTCGAAATCCACTTTATACCTCGGTAAAATCGAAGCACAAAGCAGCGTTTGACATAGGTACTAAAGATAAGGAAATCGTCCCTCTTTAGCATCCCATCTCTAGAATGACTCTCGTACGCCCTGGATAAGGTCGTCCACTATCCAAAGTTTCTGAGTAAGAGCTGAAGGTACGTATTGGGAAGCCCTTTAATCAGACACCCAATCCCGCCCGCGGTAGCTACCTCTACTGATCGATCTTGGTTGGTTGAATGCAAAAGTTGATAAAATGGTTTAAATGCATGAATGCGCATCCAATAATTTAAACCTAACATGTGAGAGCTTTCTAAGTCGGTTGATTTAATCCAAGTATCAAGTATAAGATGTCGAGTTGGATTAGTGATTGATTTGCGTGCAAGACGAAAATTAAACATCCATTTACCGTATTAGGTTTAGGGTGCATAACGTGATCCATTTGTCTTAGTAAGGCATCTTGCAAATACGATTTCGAATGAACAAATAGTCATCTGATCCGTCTTATATATGGGCTAACCGGAGTCGGGATCGTCCTGGACTAATGCTGGAAAGGGAACAGGCCCTCTACCAGACGACTACATGAGGCGCGAGCCAGCCGCGGTGTAAAGGGGCCTCCCCTGGTTCTGAAAATGAGAAAGAAAAGGCCTGCTTGAGGCGCGGGTTGGCCTACGGTTATATGCCGTGTTCTGACCATTTGAAAACGTTATCAAACGTATTGAAAAATGGGTGTTTGAACCCGATTTGGTTTGAAAGGGTCGTTTAGACCGCATTTGTTGATTTGAAGAACTAGACTCGAATAATCATCATTGTTTCGATGATATTCGGTGTCGGGTTCGATTTGACAAACTTGACATGAATAGTTTTGAAAATTATTATGAACTAATTGTTTTAAGTTCATTTGAATATAATTAGTCGATACTCATCATCATACCCGGGTTAAAATCCGGCATGGTATGTAGAACCAAGGATGACTTTGTGTTGGTGGCTAATATATTTGTTTCGAAAATGTAAAGAAATGATGAGAGGCTTTTAAATACCTCCCAAAAATGAAATAAAAGGCTTTAAAATACCCTTTAAATGTTATTAACCAAATATTGTCAATGAAACACGGATTTAACCGTCGTGGTATGAGGAACCAAGGGTGAAAAATGTTTTATGGTTACAACAAATGAAATAAAATAAAAAGGGTTTGAAAATATTTGAAATGGTAAAACCGATTACAAATATGAAAATGAATTAAAGGGAAATGACGAAAACAAACACGGTTGATCTCTGACCTGGACACCCCATTTAGGCGCGGGCAAGCCGGTGAACCAAGGGGCTTCTGTCTCAGGCCAAAAATCAGTTTTGGCTCGTTTATCCCATTTTTTGGTTCATGTTATGCACGTTTTAGCATGTTATAGTCATGAAACAAATGAAAACATGATAAAAGAAGGATTTTTACACCCTCATACTTACATGTTTGGTTATGACGAGTGACCGACGTAAGTGTAACAACTCGTTTGGTCGGAAAAGACTCGGTTTAAAACCGTTTTGGCAAGTAAAAAGAGTGTTTTAAGTTTAGTGACGGTGTAGTGGTCGAAATGGTCGAAGTGGTCGGTCAAGTTATTTAATGCACGATGACGGTACCAAACAATGTGTAAGGCTTGTATTTACGATCGGTAGGTCGTAAATATGCGTCGGATTGTGACTTAAGAAGTCGAGTCGAAAATTTTAAGGGAGAAAAGAGGGGGCGGACACTCGTGTAACTCTCAAATGAGGGGTATTTGAGGGGTATTTATAGGAAAATGAGTGTTTATGTGAGTTTTGAGCGACGTGGCCACCTGGGCTGCTCAAAGAGGCGCGAGCCACGTCGCGGGTCTTCGAGGTGAGTTGTCGCTTTCACACAAACGCAATCATGATTTGTTCTATCCTAGGTTTTGTAGTCATATGTTTGGTACTTGACCAAACATAAATCCGGGAAAACTTAAGGTAGAAGGTTTGAAATGTTTTGTTTTTGGTGGTTGACTCGGTTTGACTCGTGTTGGAGGCGGGATTTGAATTTTTGAGTCGGTTTTTGGTCCGGTGTCGGTTTTGACTCTAGTTAGTGTCATTGCGACCCCGTCGTCGTGCATTAAACACTCCAGGTATTTTTGAAATGTTTTGAAAAGTTTTATTTTCGAAATCGTTTTAAGTTTTCCGATGTAAAGTTGTACACAGTCTGTCGATCAAACGCCGCGATTCCAAAACATGTTGTAGTCCGATAATCATCGGGTGTTTGTTAGAGTCTCAGCAGATACTGGGTATCTATAGAGCCCCCTCTTTGACTGAGGCTTGGACAGGGCGAAAGTCAAAGTAGAGCCCCCAGGTCAATCGAAGATTACAACCTGGAGACCCAAGCGACGTCGAGGTGGCTCGAAAGGATTCGGGCCAAGGACCTGCCGTCGGGAAGGGCGACGCCATGGCGACTCGAGGGTACGAGTCAAGGACCTAGCGTCGGGAACGGTTTAGAGTCTGTCGAATATTCGTGCGGGTCGTTTAAAGTCCGTTAGACTACGTACAAAGGCTTTCCAGCCATAAGAAGGAGTCATACCTGAGGCAACTTCGGATATGCCCTTGCGCGTTTGCGGACAAAGGCTCACCAGCTGTGATAAGGAGTTCCACCCGAGGCGTCTTCAGGATATGTCCTTGGGTGTATGCGGACAAAGGCTCGCCAGCTATGGTGCGTAGTAAGGCTTGTCAGCCATGACGCGTAGTAAGGCTTGCCAGCCTTGGCGCGTAGTAAGGCCCGCCAGCCATGGCGCGTAGTAAGGCTCGCCAGCCATGGCGCGTAGTAAGGCTTGCCAGCCATGACGCGTAGTAAGGCTCGCCAGCTATAGGGTGGTCGGTTAATGGACCGTGAGAATAGCCGCATCAAATGGGCTAGTTTTGAAAGTAGCGAACTCGTGATGCCTCCGTGGAAATAGTGAATTTTGAATTTCACCATCAATGTTGAAATAAGCGGGTTCCGCGAGGAAACCCCCTGTTGGTATTTAACGGAATAGTGAATTTGAACTTCCACTACTCGTTTTTGAATTTGAAGTGGGGGTTTATGTGTCGTCATTGACATTTTGAAAGAAATAGTGAATTTGGAATTTTCACTATTGATTGAAGCGACGGTTTATGTGCCGCCGTTGACATTTGATGAAATAGTGAATTTGGAATCTCCGCTATTATTTGAAGTAACGGTTTATGTGCCGTCGTTGACATGTGATGGAAATAGTGAATTTGGAATCTTCACTATTATTTGAAAATTGAAGAAAATAGTGAATTTTGAATTTTTCACTATTATTTTTGAAATTGACGAAAATAGTGAATTTTGAATTTTCACTAATATTTTTGAAATTGGCGGTTTTGATCGTCGTTTGTTTGAAAATTTCTAAAATAGCGAAGTTAAATCTTTACTATTATTTTTTGTCTTTGAGAAAATGACGATCTTTAATATTGTCAATGAATATTTGAAGTCTTGTTATGTGGAAATTGGGCCAAAGCCCAAAATTCGCTGAAAGAGTAAGGGACGCCTGATTGAGGCGCGAGCCACCTGGCGAACCAAAGGGTCTTCCCTTTTTTCTGTAAAAACACGCGAGGTTTGGCTGCTCGTCATTCCTCATTCATCTTCAACCTTCGACACAAAAACCCGCAAAAACTCGCCATTGTTGGATTTTTGCTAGCTTCCATTCGTGCCATCAACAATAATGTCGTCTCAAGGTATGCGTTTCCTCTCGAATCCATTTGTTTTTGTTGATCTTTTGGCTTAATTGGATTAGGGCGAACTTTTACCCTAGAAAATCGATTTGGGCGTTTTTGATTGAGCCCATTTCGAGTGAAATTGATGATTGTCTTAGGTTAGAAACCTATTTAGGGGTATAGGGGTGCTTTTAGTTTGCATTTTGGTCCCCGTTCTCGCTCCCTATGCTCGAAAAATATGAGTAACGTGAGAAACCGTCTCATCTCACAATGCCAAGTTTATTTGCTTAGATAATGGGTCCCACTAGGTTGCATTGTAGTCGGGAGAAATCATTTTTGCCATTATGGACCTTTGTTGGGTATTGTGGGCAAAATTGGAATTTCTGCCTTTTGTGACGGTCTTATGTCTGACGAAATAAGCATCTGTTTGAGCTTGAATGGAGTCAGTTTGGCTTGAAAGGGACCTTATTGGTAGTTTAGGTCGCCTTGAGGCGTGATAGAATCACGTTTTCCCTTTTTGCGGTCGTTTTTGAATTTTGACTGGCTTATGCTCAAATTGGCGCATGAATTGCCTCTTCGAACCGTAGAAAAATTTCCCATTGCCTTGGAAATGTATTTTTGGTTCGTTGGCGGACCTTGTATGGGTCTTGAAATGCCGTTTTTTTGTGGTGGTTTTGACTCGTCTTTTGCTTGAAAAGATGGGCGAGTTGTTTTTTGTGCGTTTTTTTTTTGTGAATTGTTTTTTGTTTGTTTGGATTTTGGGCGGGATTGCCCTTATTTTGCTTTGCAGGTTGTGTTTGTTTTGGGTTTGTCCATTTTACGCCATCATAATGCCGAAATTTCGGCTGACGTTTTTTGTTTACAGGAGAGTGTTCGGGACAGGCTGAGTCCCTTGCTGCGACTCTTGAGGAGTTGTTTGGAGCGGGGCCGGTTAGTACTCCGGCTAGTGCACCCGCCGCGGTAGTGGAGGATGTTACCAAGGAGGAGGGACCTACTGAGCAGACTGTTGGGGCCACTGGGGCCGTTGAGGAGCGTGAGGTGCCCGTTGTTGGGGCTACTGACACTGGGAGAGCTCAGACTGGGTCTGAGGCTGGTACCTCCGGGAGGAGGGTTTCTACGAGGGAGCGTCGTCCCCGGACGACCAGATGGACGTTACAGAACGTCACCAGGGTCGTTGAGATGGTCTCATCTGTCATGTTGAGTCTCGTGGCCATAAGAGACGGAGGGCGGAGACAGTCGAGGATGATGCCGACGTCGCGAGTTGGAGAGCCAGACGGGCTACGGCTCCGCGAGGGTTGCATTTGCGGGCGGCTCCTGCTTGGGCCGAGGGTTTCGACGGCAGCCAGTTGTTGCTTCGACTGGACAGACACATCTCCTACCGTGCTCATGAGGGTTTGGTGAGTCGTGTCCCTCGATTGAACTTGTGTCACTTTTGAAATGTCATGCCTGAATAGGAATTCTGACGTTAATTGTTTTTGATTTCAGGAGATCGGCACCATGAGGACTTTCTCGGGCTTCACTACCTGCCTGGGCTTTTACGACGTTCTCCGAGCCGGGACGAGGGTGTTGATAGAGAGGTCGGCTTTTGGGCCGTTGATGGCCGCTAGGCGGGATATTCACAGGTCTTCGATTAGGCCGAACTTGTGTTTGATCCGCGCCATGTTGGATCGGTATTGGGACACGACGTCGTTGTTTCACATGGAGTTTGGGGAGGTCGGCGTGTCTTTCGAGGACCTTGCCATGGTGTCCGGCCTTCCTTGTTGTGAGTTTCCTGTTCAGTTTACCGAGACGCCAGAGAGAGTGTCCACTCCTGCGGTTACCCATCTGATCGGTACTGCCTTACCGGAGCCTTCCGACGTCACTCCATACTTGATTGCGAGTTCGTACGTGAAGGACCACTTCACTGGGAGGGTGGCAGGTGTTACTCCGGCGCCGTTGGAGAGTCCGGAGGCAGAGGTTGAGGCTGACACGAAGGAGGCACGGTTTTGGTTGTGGTACTTCTTGGGTGCCACGTACTTTGGTGACAAGGGCACTTAGCGGATCTCACTCCGCCCCTTCAACTCACAACAGGACAACCATGAGGTAGGATGCCTTCTTGCAAGGCAAGGTGGGGCTTGCCAAAATCGTGACACATCCAATCATTAAAGCACACAAATCAAGTAATGGATGCATCTACAAAAATGAATAGCCACTTTCCTCATCTAAGTGGCGGAAATTATCTATAAGGGAAGCAATCTAAGGGTACACATTCCATCATAGATACGGTTTCTTCAAACTACTAAGCCTAGAAGGATACCAATAAATCACCTCCAAGTTGTGTCAAGTTAGGGTACCTTTGTCCTCAATCGTTAAATGCTTTCATCAAGAGTATGCTCCCTATAGTGTTAGAAACACTGGAGGATCGCGGAATTCTCCTTCTTGCCTAGGCAAGAAGAAGGGTCGTCCCCTCTCTACCATGCACAAAAGTGGATACGATGGAAAAGGGATCAATAGAATTTGAGTTTCATGTGGGAGTTTGCTTTTTGTTGTTGTTTTCCCCCCCAATTTCTTGTGGCATTTGACATTTTGAGAACAAATTCTTTTTGCCATTTCTTTTGATGTTTGGCATTTCAACACTTGACAATTTCAACTTTTTCTTGCATTTTCTTTTGAACATTTTCGAAGCTACCCATTTGTAGTGAGGGTGCTTGTATTTGAAGCATAGGAGTTTTCATTTTTGTTATTCCTCTTTCCTTTTTGATGCAATCGCAAACTTTTTCTTTTCTTTTCAATTCTTGAACTCAAATTTGAACAATTTTTGTGCCCATTCCCTTTCTGATGACAAAATGTGGTAGAATATGGAAGATGGTTGCCTGGTTTCAAGGGTCACCTTGGAATAAACGGTAGCCAAGGAGTTATCACACCACAAGGTACTCTTGACTAGGCCTTAATCCATGGGTCAAAGGATACTAGCATGACACATCCTAGGGTGTTTTACAAGTATTCTAACAAGCAAAGTCTCAAGAAGAAAAAGTATCTACAAGGGCCTATATACACTTGTCAAGTTTCCCAAATAGATGCTTTCACAAAGTTTTTCCTAAATGCATTTATATGCCATGATGCAACTAACATTTATACAACCTAATGCATATGCTTCTACCAACTAATATGCCATATAATCTAAATGCAATCCTATAATCACATTGTTTATACCGCATCAATCAAAATAAAGCCACATAGTCATTAACATAAAGAGGAAAAAGGAGATTAGAAAGATCATACCATGCGGTCTTCAATATCCTCATGTCTCGGATGTGGCGTAGTCGATCAATGTGAAAAAGGATAAACAAACAAGCAAACTAGCAAGTATATACAATATATACAATTCTAAACTAAAAAGGAATGAACATGTTTTTGGGTTTTTGGGTTTTTGCAATTTTCAAATTTTTATGATTTTTATGTTTATGAAATAAAAAGACATGTTTTTGTATTTTTCAAAAAATTTCAATTTTTATCATTTTTGTTTTATAAGTCAAGTTAGAATTTCCCATCCCCACACTAGTATGGGCATTGTCCTCAATGGCGAATACGATAGGAAATTATGCAAGCTATATGAAAATGCATGATTTCTATACTAAATGCAAACTATATGATATATATACTAAAGTGAATGCAAACTAAGCTATGTTATATGATGCATGAGTTTTTGTTTGGTTGGAGAGCATAATTTAAATTAACTCTCAATGCGTATGCTTGAAATTCCCCAAACTAAGTGAGAGTGAGGGAGTTCATGCATAAAAGATGCTATGCATGCAACTAAGATTGTCATTTTGGATTTTTCATGTGGGAACAATAAAAGACACCTCAATGGGACCGAGGTGGGAGTCCTCTAAGTGTTGTTAGGACTTGAACTCAAGATCAAGATACAAATTTAAGAACAAGAGAAATAAACAAAGCTAAAGGAGGTGTAGGAGACTCACAATGTATTGTGACATCCTCCAAAGAGCTTGCTAATCCTCAATCGTCGCCCATAGCGACATCACTATCATCTCCATCATCATCATTATCTTCCTCACTAGCATCATCATCATCATCATCATCTACCTCCATAGACCCGGAGGCTTCACCATCATCACTTGAGCTTTCTTCCTCTTCCTTACTTTCCTCTTCTTCTTCACCTTCTTCATCTTCTTCTCCACCACTCTCAACAACAACCTCCTCATCACCCATGCTAGCATCCCTAGGAGCATTAGAAAAGAAAACTTCCCTATCCGCCCAACTAGGCAAAGGACATGATGGGTCAAGAAGTCCTTGCCTAGCTAGGTGTAAGAGGGGCGGATATTGAGCTCTATATGCATTGACTCGGTCTTCATGGGCTTGCTTATGCATTTCTTGCATCGAAAGAGTCAAGTAATCATTCCCCACCGTAACATTTTCGGGTCGGAATTCATGGTAGGTGAACGGGTAGGGTGGAGTGACAATAGAGCAGGAGGGCTCGGCAATGGCTTCCCTATGGTGTTGCATTATTGACTCGGCTTTCTCGAAGAGTGGGAGAAGGTAGTGCGGGCTTCGGACATTTAGTCGGCAAATTTTGTTCGGTAGAATGAAGGACTTGACATATTTTGTAAGCCACTCAAATTTGTTGTCAAGGGTGTCATTCTTGACCCAATGGAATTTGTAAACCATAGTGGCTAGATCAATGAGGTGGCCTCCCTTAACCGGTTATAAGTGTCATATTTGTTGAAATTCTGGTTGAAGTGCTTTGCCAACCACGTTACCAATCTCCCATTTACTATAAAGGCCGCGCCTTCTTTGCCTTGATCGATATTAAGCCACCTTTCGTTTAAAAGTTGAAGGATATTGTATTTCTTGGTGAACTTATTATCGACATTCAAGGTTGACTCGAGATAGATTAAATAAAGTTCGGTGAAGTGATTGGTCCCCTTCCTAGCAATAAAAGTATTTCCCACAACCTTGTGCCACACCCTTATGCCCGGGTGATTAACATAAAGGGCACGACATTCATGGAAGGACTCGAATTTCCTTCCGGTAATAGCTTTCCACAAAGGGGCAGGATCATATTTTGTTGAAGGTTTCTTCACATAAGTTGAGTCATTATCAAGACCGAAAACTTTGCCAAACTCATTAAAGGACATCTTCCTATCCACATTCTCAAGGCGGAATTCAATATTCTTTCGAGTCTCCACCTTTGTAACTTTCAATGAACTTAGAAATTCCAAGGTGAGGGAGGGGTAGGTCAATTCATGCATATTAAACAATGTAAGCAATCCGATAGACTCAAGGAAATTCTTGGTTCTTTCAAGGACACCTAATTTGGTTAAAGAATCTTGGCAAATAAACTTGGTGGGGAAAATCGACTTCTTAGCAAGAGACACAAAATTTTTCCTATGAGCATCGGATGTGAAAATTATTGTGGGCATGGGCCACGTCTCGGTCTGTGGATTTGGGCCACCTACCAATCCATAGTCACGGGCCACCTGCACGCCAAGCCAATCTGTGGACATGCGGCGGTCTTTTGAAAGCCACGCTCGGCGGCGTAAAGATGCTTTCGACCGGATCATTTTAGATCGGTCGGTTTCGTCTCGGTAAGGGTCTCGAAACGATTAGAGATGTTCGCAGTCGCCACCAAGCATTTGTGGGATGCCTGGAACCCGTTCGAATTCCACTTTATACCTCAGTCAAATCGAAGCACAAAGCAGCGTTTGACATAGGTACTAAAGATAAGCAAATCGTCCCTCTTTAGCATCCTATCTCTAGAATGACTCTCGTACGCCTGGGATAAGGTCGTCCACTATCCAAAAGTTTCTGAGTAAGAGGTGAAGGTACGTATTGGGAAGCCCTATAATCAGACACCCAATCCCGCCCGCGTTTAGCGGCCTCTACTGATCGATCTTGGTTGGTTGAATGCAAAAGTTGATAAAACGGTTTAAATGCATGAATGCGCATCCAATGACTTAAACCTAACATGTGAGAGCTTTCTAAGTTGGTTGATTTAATCCAAGTATCAAGTATAAGATGTCGAGTTGGATTAATGATTGATTTGCATGCAAGACGGAAATTAAACATCCATTTACCGTATTAGGTTTAGGGTGCATAACATGATCCATTTGTCTTAGTAAGGCATTTGGCAAATATGGTTTGAATAGTCATCTGATTCGTACTATATCCGGGTTAACCGGAGTCGAGATCGTCCTGGACTAATGCTGGAAGGAAACAGGCCATGTACCAGACGGCTATAAGAGGCGCGAGCCAGCCGGCTGTGTAAGGGGCCTCCCTCTGGTTTTGAATATGAGAAATGGGGAGCCTGCTTGAGGCGCGGGTTAGCCAACGGTTGTATGCTGTGTTCTGACTATTTAGAAAACGTTATAAAACGTGTTGAAAATGGGTATTTGAACCCGGTTTGATTTTGAATGGGTCGTTTAGACCGCATTTGTTGATTTGAAGAACTAGACTCGAATAATCATCATTATTTGATAATATTCGGTGTCGGGTTCGATTTGACAAACTTGACATGAATAGTTTTGAAAAATGATTATGGACTAATTGTTTTAAGTCCATTTTGAATGTAATTAGTCGATACTCGTCATCGTACCCGGGTTAAAATCCGGCATGGTATGTAGAACCAAGGATGATTTTGTGTTGGTGACTAATATGTTTGTTTGAAAATGTGAGGAAATGAAATAAAAGGCTTTAAAATACCTTCTAAATGTCATTAACCAAATATTATCACCGAAACACAGATTTAACCGCCATGGTATGAGGAACCAAGGGTGAAAAATGTTTTATGGTTAAAACATGTGAAATGAAATAAAAAGGTTTCGGAAATACTTGAAATGGTAAAAACCGATTACAAATATGAAAAATGGAATAAGGGAAATGACGAGAACAAACACGGTTGATTTCTGGTCTGAATACCCCATTTAGGCGCGAGCCAGTTGGCGACCTAAGGGGCTTCTTCCTCAGACCAAAAATCAGTTTTGGCTCTTTTATTCCATATTTTGGTTCATGTTATGCATGTATTAGCATGTTAGAGTCATGAAACAAATGAAAACATAATAAAAGAGGATTTTTACACCCTCATACTTACATGTTTGGTTATGGCGAGTGACCGACGTAAGTGTAACAACTCGTTTGATCGGAAAAAACTCGGTTTAAAACCGTTTTGGTAAGTAAAAGAGTGTTTTAAAAGTTTAGTGATGGTGTAGTGGTCGAAGTGGTCGGTCAAGTGATTTAATGCACGATGATGGTACCAAACAATGTGTAAGGCTCGTGTTTACGATCGGTAGGTCGTAAATACGCGTCGGATTGTGACTTAAGAAGTCGAGTCGAGAATTTTAAGGGAGAAAAGAGGGGGCGGACACTCGCGTAAGTCTCAAATGGGTGGCATTTGAGGGGTATTTATAGGAGAATGAGTGGTTGTGTGAGTTTTGAGCGACGTGGCCACCTGGGCTGCTTAAAGAGGCGCGAACCACGTCGCGGGTCTTCGAGTTGTGTTGTCGCTTTCACAACAAACGCAATCATGATTTGTTCTATCCTAGGTTTTGTAGTCACATGTTTGGTAGTTGACCATTCATTAATACGGGGAAACTTAAGGTAGAAGGTTTGAAATGTTTGTTTTTTTGTGGTTGACTCGGTTTGACTCGTTGTTGGAGTCGGGATTTGAATTTTTGAGTCGGTTTTTGGTCCGGTGTCGGTTTTGACTCTAGTTAGTGTCATTGTGACCCCGTCGCCGTGCATTAAACACCCCAGGTATTTTTGAAATATTTTGAAATATTTTATTTTCGAAATCGTTAAAAGTTTTCCGACGTAAAGTTGTACACAAACTGTCGATCAAACGCCGCGATTCCAAAACATGTTGTAGTCCGATAATCATCGGGTGTTTGTTGGAGTCTCAGCAGATACCGGGTATCTACAGAGCCCCCACTTTGACTGAGGCTTGGACAGGGCGAAAGTCAAAGTAGAGCCCTGATCGGTTCGTTTCGTGTTCACAATTGAATAGATGTTGTCGTTGGGTCACGTCCGAATCAAAACACAATTTATAACTTCACAAACAACTCTACAATTAGTAAAGAGGCAAGTAAAGGTCGGATCCCAAGGGACGGGAATTGAGATGAGATTTCTATTGAAACTAGTGGTGTCTTAGGGGTGTCACAATTTGGGTTGATGTAGAAGGTCACTAACTAGATAGCAATGAAAATAAATAAGCAAGATGAAATGAAAGGGTTGTAAACAATTGATAAAAAGCACTAGGGTATCATGGGGTCATAGGGGAATCATGGGAATTGATCATACAAACATGTTCTCAAATTATAAGCAAGCAATTATTGTTGTGATGGATTGAGTTGGGTTATATCTTACAATCCTAGGAAAGTTTGGGTCCCGGAGCCGAATCGATTAGATTGTACAACACCTACAAGTCGACTTAGTCTTTCCTACTCAACAACATGCATGGTCTAATGAGACTCGAGTTGGTTTATGTCTTACAGGTCTCATTGAAAAGATAGGTGATGGGTAAAAAATGCAAGGATTCATAGGCTCACATTTCATCAAACATAACATGTGCATGAGTTGAGATCAAAACAAGCAAGCAAATAAACCATGAAAGCATATTAATTTAAGTATGAATCATTCCCCATGTTGGTTTCCCCTAATTACCCATTAACCCTAGCTAGGTCACTACTCACTCATTATCATGTTGATCATGCTAGCAAGGTTGTCAATCATACCAACAAAATGAAACATGATGAACAAATGAAAGTAATTAACAATAATTAAAAAGGGATTAAGAGAATTATACCTACTAATGATTCCAATAATAAAGCAAAGAATAAAAGAAGTACTTGATGCTTGATTGAGAGGTTGTCAATCTCCCAATAATAAACCAAATAATCTTCAATTACCAAAAATAAAGGATGAACAAAAGAGAGATTAAGGAAATAAAACTTGTATTAAAACTTGATTAATTGTTGATTACAATACTAAAGAGAGATTTGATTGATATTAACTACTCTAATAATTGATAAGAAGAACATCCTCTTCTAATTAGACTAAAGAGGTATTTATAGTGGAAATTAGGTGGATGCATTAGGGTTAACTAAGGGCTAAACTAGCAATTACACTTTTTAGATTGAGCAGGGAGACGCCGGTATTTTTCGAAGGAAGGGCTTCTTTCACGGATGCTTGAAGAAGACGAAATTGTGTTGGGCTGGAATCCGTGCGTCTTAGGCTCGGGACGGGCGGATTCAAGGTCTGGGCATGGGCGTCTTTGGGAGAAGACGGCCGGATTCTGGTGGCTTCTTACCCGGGCGTCTTTGGCAGAAGACGCACGGATTGTGCTGTGGAGGACGGGAGGATTCAGGGCAATCCGCTCGGATTGTAGCTCAGCATTATTTCTTCTTCTTTTCTTTCCTTTTCTTCATAAAATCCTTGGGGATTTCCTCGGGGATGCAAGGATCATCTCTCGTCATTGCCCAACTACTATAATATGTACAAAGGCCTTCTAATCTTGTCTCTCCTTGATGCTTGGTCATTGAATTCAATCAATTTAGTCTTGTTTTGCCATGAAAATGCAAGATTTGCACTCCTTTCCTACCAAGAGATCAAAATCTCAAAGAATATGCAAAACAAAGAACTAAAGACAATAAATGACCCAAATATGCACTAAAAAGCATGGGAACAAAGCTAATTCGGGGGCTAAATATGCGCTAATTATGGTCACATCAAATATCCCCAAACCAAACCTTTGCTCGTCCCGAGTAAAGAGGTGACAAAGACTAGGACCATTATTTAAACTAACCTAATAACATAGCCGATATGAGACAATTAGCGGGTCTCACTCCGCCCCTTCAACTCACAACAAGACAACCATGAGGTAGGATGCCTTCTTGCAAGGCAAGGTGGGTCTTGCCAAAATGGCAACACATCCAAACATTAAGCACACAAAATCAAATAATGGATGCATCTACAAAAGGAATAGCCACTTCCTCATCAAGTGGCGGAGGCACTAAAAGAGAACAAATTTAAGAGCATATAATCCTTCACAAATACTAGTTCAACAAATTACTAAGGTTAAGAGGATGACACTAAATCACCTCCAAATGGTGTTAAACTAGACTACTTTCGTCCTCAATTCCCAAAAGCTTTCGTCAAGAGCGATCGGATGGTGGTGGAATAATGATCCCTATGATGCTAGTAGCATATGACATGACAAGTCTCGAATTCTCTACAAAAGTAAAGGTCATAGATCGTCCCAAGCTCGACAAAGTGGCTTGACAAAAAGGCTTTTTGGGAATGAAATGCTCAAATCGTTATAACCAAAGGGTGGATATGACTAGTATTCAAAAATTGACCTCATTTAACAATCACCTTTCAAAAATTTAAGATTGAGTTTGTCCCTTCCGGTCTAGTGTCCTTTGCTTTCGCCAATCGCTTATTAGGCAACCGGTTAACCTCTAGACAATAGCTTTTCGGGGTGATAGTCACTCTGTCTCTGGGCGGTTGAATTCACAACCGTGTGGGGGCCCAATTCAATGGATCCCTCTCCAAAGCACATCGAAGTGGTACGCCTCCATAAAAACAACTAAATTTCTCAACATTTCAACATTTCATAACATTTGAGGTTTCTTTAGCAATAAATTACTTCCACATAACAAAATTTTCGAAATGAGAACTTCAAACTTATTGATAGAAAGTATTTTTGGGTTGCCTTACCACAAGGTCAATCAAGGTCACCTAGACAAGTTAACCAAGCCCACATCGCATCACGGTGTTGGAATAGGTGACTCACATGCAAACCCTTGACTAGGCTTTGGGTCATGGGTCAAAAGACACTAGTATGACACAACCTAGGGTGTTTTACAACCATTCTAGTAGGCAAAGTCTTAAGTTAAAAAAGTATTTGTAATGGCTTATTTGCTCTTGTCAAAGTTCTCAATTAGGCATTTTTCAAAATATTTCATCTAAATGCAACTATATGCCGTGATGCAACTATTATATACATCCTAATGCAAGTGATTCTATTAACTAATATGACATATAAACTAAATGCAAGTCCTAAGTTCACATTGTTATACCGCTTCAATCAAAATAAAGCCACATAGTCATTAACATAAAGAGGAAAAAGGAGATTGGAAAGATCATACCATGCGGTCTTCATGATCCTCATGTCTCGAATGTGGCGTAGTCAACCAATGTGAACAAGGATAGAACAAACACAATATATACAACAATATACAATATATACATAACTACACTACAAAAGAAATAAACATGTTTTTGGGTTTTTCAATTTTCAAATTTTTATGGTTTTTCAAAAATTTTCAATTTTTTTGGATTTTTGAATAAAAGTTAAGTTAGAATTCTCCATCCCCACACTAATATGGGCATTGTCCTCAATGGCCAAAATGATGGGAAATTATGCAAACATGATGCATGATTTCTACACAAAATGCAAGCTACACTAATCTACACTACATGATGCATGGTTTTTGTTTATGACGGAGAGGATAATTTAGATTACCTCCCGTTGTGTATGCATTAACTTCCGCAAACCGATCTAGACATTATTGCTAATGTCTAAGGATGGATGTAGTTCATGCACACACTATGGAATGCATGAAACTAATTATGTTATTTTGGATTTTGAAAGGTGGGAACAATAAAATGAGAACACCTCAATGGGGCTGAGGACTACTCCAACAATGATCAAGATAAATAAATATACAAGTTAACAAAACACAAACTTCTTTTCATGAAACTTGAAAAATTAAAGAGAGGAGATGAGGGAACTTCACTTAAACTTAGGTGGGTGCCTCTCGCCCGCTCCACCTAGCTATGAAGTAATCCTCTAGAGATCGGCATCATCTCCTTCTAGATCGCTATCCCATATCTTCTTTGATGCATCACTCATACTTGGGTCCATGAACTCGTCTTCTTCACTTTCAAGCTCCACTGTGTCCCCTCCGCAAGAGTTGTTGCTTCCCTCCTCTTGTCTCCCGTATGCTCCTTCATTTGCCCTCTCCGAATTGGGGAAGAGTAGGTCCATTTGAGCCCATGAGGGAAATGCTCCTACCTCACTAATATTTCCCTTTTGAACCATATCGTGGTATTGAGGATAGAGTGCATAGTAGATGTCCACGTTGGTTTCGTATTGGCGAAAGTGCAAATCTTGTAGAATTCCCGTTACAAAGTCGTCACGGGGAAGGATGAAGAGGTTGGGATGGTTATACGGTTGATAAGTAAATGGGTAGGGAGGCACTTTGATCTTTTCATCTCGGGATTGTTGCTCTTGTTGTTGTTGTTGGGGATTTGGAGGTGGTGCTTGTCTTGGTTGGGTTGGGTTTGGAGGGATGAGGTAGGATGGGATTAGAGACAAAGGTCCTCTTCTCGGGGAAATTCGTGGAAGGCCGGTCATTGGTAGATATATCGGATCGCTTCCTTTCGTTAACCACTTGATCCGCTTATCAACCCCCTCAAGGGTTATCCAATGATGATGAATGAGAAGAAGATCTTCATTTATCCTCGTGTTTCCCGAAAGTGGAGCATACTCATTATTCTCGTTGAATCTCAGATTGAAATGCCTTGCAAGCCTAGTAATGAGTCCTCCATTCACAATGTGTTTCATCCCGTCATCATCACCATTCCTAAACTTTGCCCATTTCTCGAGTAACACTAGCGGTGCATTGAAGTGGTACGCACTTCTTCCTTGAATATTGAGGTAGGATTCCATAAACACAAGGTCTAATTGGTTCACGATTGCCGGATCTCGGCGAGCAAAGAGGGTGCCCGAGAGGAACCGGTAAGTGACCCTTAAGATTGGATTTTGAATATGAAAAGCAAGACAATCCTTGTTGTGTATGAAGTCCCGGCCGGTCATGGCCCTCCACAAAGGTTCAACACTGTATTTCTTTGGCTTCAATGTTCGGGTAGGCGTAACATCGAGTCCAAGCACATTTGCTAATTCTACAAGGGTCATCATTCTTGGGACATTTTCCAAGCTAAACTCTATGCAAATTGTTTTGTTCAAGGTTGTAATCTTCAAAAAGCTCAAAAACCCAAGCACAAGAGATCGATAAGTTTGCTCATACATATGGAAAAGGGTGGAGAGACCAAATACTTCAAAGAGAGCTTCCACTTGGTGATAAATCCCAAGTTTCCTCAAGGTATCATGACATAAAAACTTAGTGGGAAGAATGTTTTTACTTAGAAGCCGGTGGAAGACTAATCTTTGCACATCATTGACAAATTCCACATTTGAGAAATCATCAAGCCTTATAAGATCTACAATCTCTACATGCTCCCTTCTTAATGTGTTGACATAGGAGGTGGAAGAACTTCCCCTCATCCTTGGTCTCCTCCTATTCCTAAAAGAGGATCTTCTTGGTGCTATTCCTTGATTATAGAGCTGGATTCTTTTGATTTGTGAAGGAATAAAGATGCTTCTTGTTGATTGAGTGTTGCCTTTGGAAACCCTACAAAATTGGGGCTTTTTTATTTTGTGGGGTTTTAAGAGTGATTTGGATATGCTTGGGAGTCATAAGGGGGTGGGTTTTATAATGCAAGAGGAAGGAAGGGTGATGTGTCACTACATGTGTGGTGGGGTGTGATTTTAATTAAGAAAAGACGAGTCAAATCAACGTGGGAAGACGGGCGGATTCGAGCAGAAGACGCTCGGATTCAGGCTTCTCGGGACGGGCGGATTCTGGGTAAGACACCCGGATTCTGGCACAGCTAAATTTCCAAAAATATGACGCCACAAAGACGGGCGTCCCGAGTACGAGACGCTCGGATTCTTTCTTATCAGGACGGGCGTCTTCTTTTGAAGACGGGTGGATTCTTCTCCAGGGATTTTTCTTGAAATGCACAGGTAGAAAGACTGGCGTCTTTCTGCAAAGCCGGCCGGATTCTTCAGGACGGACGTTTTCCTTTCTGGGACGCTCGGATTCTCCTTCAGCCCCAAAATCTTCAAATTCTCGGCTTAGCAGGACGGACGGATTCTCCTCAGGACGCCCGGATTCTGGCAAGACGGTCGGATTCCAGGGAACACGCACGTGTTCAAGCTGTGAATTCTTCCTTTGACTTTCTTTCCTCTCCTAGATGCTTCCCCACACTTAAAAATTGGTTCCTTCCTTCATAAAAATTCGTTAGTGACCCTCCCTCACTTACTCTCATGAAAAGAGCTCATGCTTATTATTAAAAGAAGTGCAATAAAATTATAAATACAAGTTAGAGGGTTAGTATATTTACAAGTGGTGGTTTAGGGAGGACTCCACCAAACTCTCCCTTTGATGGTTCTTTCATGGATGAGAAGGCCCGAGGTAGGAGACCTCGACCTCTCCAATGAACGCTCCTTCATAGTATGGTTTCAATCTTTGACCATTGACTTTGAACTTGCTTCCATCTTCCGCCTTGAGTTCAAAATCTCCATATCTTCCAACTTCGGTTATCACATAGGGACCCATCCATCTAGAGTTCAACTTTCCCGGAAAAAGTGGGTAGCGGGAATTGAATAGAAGGACTTTGTCCCCTTTGTGCAAGGCCTTTTGTCTAATTCTCTTGTCATGGAGTAATTTCGTTCTTTCCTTGTAAATCTTTGCATTCTCATAGGATTGTAGTCGGAATTCCTCCAACTCTTGAATTTGAATCATCCTCTTTTGACCACTCAATTTGAGATCAAGATTAAGTGCTCGGATTGCCCAAAAAGCTTTGTACTCCAATTCGATTGGCAAATGACATGCTTTTCCATAAACAAGCTTGTAAGGGGAGGCTCTTATGGGAGTCTTATAGGCCGTCCTATAAGCCCAAAGAGCATCATCAAGCTTTGTGCTCCAATCTTTCCGAGTCTTGTTCACAACTTTCTCAAGGATTTGTTTGATCTCTCTATTTCAAACTTCAACTTGACCGCTTGTTTGAGGATGATATCCCAAGCCGGTTCTATGTTGAACACCATATTTGGTCAAAAGAGACGCAAGTTTCTTCTCATGGAAATGCGTTCCTCCATCACTTATGATTGCTCTAGGAACTCCAAATCTTGGGAAGATTATCTTCTTAAAGAGCTTGGTGACCGTTTTTGCATCATCATTTGGAGTGGAAATTGCCTCCACCCACTTTGAGACGTAGTCTACGGCCACAAGGATGTACTTATTCCCATTGGATGTCACAAAGGGACCTTGGTAGTCGATTCCCCAAACATCGAAGATCTCCACCTCTAGAATGCCCCTTTGTGGCATTTCGTTCCTCCAAGAGATATTCCCCGTTCTTTGACAAGCATCGCAATGAATGATGAATTCTCTTGTATCTTGAAACATTGTAGGCCAATAGAAGCCCGATTGAAGAATTTTTGCAATGGTCTTCCTTGCTCCATGGTTCCCACCGTAGGGTGATGAGTGACATCCTTCCAAGATTCCTTGGACTTCCCATTGAGGGATGCATCTCCGGTAGAGCCCATCACTACATTCTTTGTAGAGGTTTGGGTCATCCCAAAAGTACCTCTTCACTTCGAATAGGAATCTCTTCCTTTGGTTGTGATTCAAATTTGGAGCGAGTACTTTTCCAACAATATAGTTAGCATAATCGGCAAACCATGGGGTGATGTGCCTTTCGAGTTGTGTTTGAATGACCATCAAAATATCATCGGGAAATGAGTCATTGATCGGGGTTTCTCCATTTTCATCATGAAACCGGATCCTTGACAAATG
Organism: Silene latifolia; assembly: GCF_048544455.1. Lineage (NCBI taxonomy): Eukaryota > Viridiplantae > Streptophyta > Magnoliopsida > Caryophyllales > Caryophyllaceae > Silene > Silene latifolia. Next base: position 73,272,364 of record NC_133526.1, on the reverse strand, counting down.
ATCCGCCACTACATTCTCGGCTCCTTTCTTGTCTCTTATTTCTAAGTCAAATTCTTGAAGAAGCAAAATCCATCTCAACAATCTTGGTTTTGCCTCCTTCTTTATCAAGAGGTGTCGGAGAGCACGGTGATCCGAAAATACAATCACTTTGGATCCAAGCAAGTAGGAACGGAATTTGTCCAAAGCATGGACAATGGCAAGAAGCTCCTTCTCGGTGGTATCATAATTCACTTGGGAGGGGTCAAGAGTCTTGCTTATATAATAGATGGCGTGAAGAGCTCTCCCTACCCGTTGGCCAAGAACCGCTCCAACGGCGTAGTTGCTAGCATCACACATAATCTCGAACGGTAGTTCCCAATTTGGAGGTTGGATGATTGGTGCCGAGATTAGTGCTTCCTTGATTCTATTAAAGGCTTCAACACACTCATCAGTGAATTGGAATTGGTCATCTTTAAGCAAAAGTTGAGTGAGGGGTTTTGCTATTTTTGAAAAATCTTTTATGAAACGGCGATAGAAACCCGCGTGACCGAGAAAACTTCTCACCCCTCTAACATTCACGGGAGGTGGGAGTTTCTCTATCACCTCAACTTTAGCTTTATCGACCTCGATGCCCTTTTCCGAAATCAAATGACCCAAAACAATTCCTTCATTGACCATGAAGTGACACTTTTCCCAATTTAAAACAAGACTAACATCTTCACATTTTTGCAATACAAGAGAAAGATTATGCAAACATGAGTCAAAGTCCTTTCCATAAACACTAAAATCATCCATAAAAACTTCCATTATGGTCTCTAGGTAATCGGAGAAGACACTCATCATGCATCTTTGGAAAGTGGCGGGGCATTACATAAACCAAAAGGCATCCTCCTATATGCAAAAGTACCATAAGGGCATGTGAAGGTGGTCTTATGTTGGTCATCCGGGTGTATAGGGATTTGGAAGAATCCCGAATACCCGTCAAGGTAACAAAAGAATTTGTTGGAGGCTAACCTCTCAAGCATTTGGTCAATGAATGGTAGGGGAAATGATCCTTTCTTGTTGCGGAGTTTAATTTTTGATAGTCAATGCACATACGCCAACCGGTGATCATTTTTGTGGGTATTAGTTCATTCTTTTCATTTGTCACCACCGTGGTACCTCCTTTCTTAGGTACCAGTTAGACGGGGCTAACCCACAAAGAGTCCGATATGGGATATATGATTCCCGCATCAAGTAATTTCATAACTTCTCTTTTGACAACGTCTTGCATGTGGGGGTTCAATCTTCTTTGAGGTTTAATGGTAGGTCTATGGTATTCCTCTAGATGAATTTTATGCATGTAAAAGTTGGGACTTATCCCCTTAAGGTCATCTAGACTATAACCTATAGCCTTTTCATGTTGTTTCAACACATCAAGCAATTTTCCCAATTGGTTCTCATCAAGTCTATCATTAACAATCATGGGTTTGGTCTTTGATTCATCAAGGTAAGCATATTTCAAATTTGGGGGAAGGGGTTTTAAAGTAGGAGTTTGTACCTCACTTTCCTCCTTTGGAGTTTCATTGAGAATTTGCTCCATCTCCATTAGACATTCCATTCTCATAGCATATTCAACTTGTTCTTCATTCTCATCATCCTCATCATATTCAAATTCCATGATGGGTTCCTCTTGCTCTTGAGCTTGTAAAATATCTTCTAGGATGGATTGCTCATCTTCTAGGGGTTGACATGCTTCCACAAGGATGTTATGCACCAATACGGATTGTGCATGAGTAAGTTCTTTGTTAGCTAGAGCGGCCTCAAAAAGATCTACCTCCAATTCCCAATACATATTTTTAGCCTTACTTGCTTCCAAGGCTTCCAATGCTTGCATGGGATCTTTGAAGAAAGGTATACTTAAGTGGTCCTCTACAAAACAATCTATAAGGTCCATCTTGCAAAATATCTAACAACTTGAAAACAATTAGAACAAACCTTGAGGAGTTTTACTTCCCCAAGGCAAAGAAAGACACAACTAATAACAATATAAGAAAATCTAAATCAAGTTAACACCGTCCCCGGCAACGGCACCATTTTTTATCGGTCCATTTCGTGTTCACAATTGAATAGATGTTGTCGTTGGGTCACGTCCGAATCAAAACACAATTTATAACTTCACAAACAACCTTACAATTAGTAAAGAGGCAAGTAAAGGTCGGATCCCAAGGGACGGGAATTGAGATGATATTTCTATTGAAACTAGTGGTGTCTTAGGGGTGTCACAATTTGGGTTGATGTAGAAGGTCACTAACTAGATAGCAATGAAAATAAATAAGCAAGATGAAATGAAAGGGTTGTAAACAATTGATAAAAAGCACTAGGGTATCATGGGGTCATAGGGGAATCATGGGAATTGATCATACAAACATGTTCTCAAATTATAAGCAAGCAATTATTGTTGTGATGGATTGAGTTGGGTTATATCTTACAATCCTAGGAAAGTTTGGGTCCCGGAGCCGAATCGATTAGATTGTACAACACCTACAAGTCGACTTAGTCTTTCCTACTCAACAACATGCATGGTCTAATGAGACTCGAGTTGGTTTATGTCTTACAAGTCTCATTGAAAAGATAGGTGATGGGTAAAAAATGCAAGGATTCATAGGCTCACATTTCATCAAACATAACATGTGCATGAGTTAAGATCAAAACAAGCAAGCAAATAAACCATGAAAGCATATTAATTTAAGCATGAATCATTCCCCATGTTGGTTTCCCCTAATTACCCATTAACCCTAGCTAGGTCACTACTCACTCATTATCATGTTGATCATGCTAGCAAGGTTGTCAATCATACCAACAAAATGAAACATGATGAACAAATGAAAGTAATTAACAATAATTAAAAAGGGATTAAGAGAATTATACCTACAAATGATTCCAATAATAAAGCAAAGAATAAAAGAAGTACTTGATGCTTGATTGAGAAGTTGTCAATCTCCCAATAATAACCCAAATAATCTTCAATTACCCAAAATAAAGGATGAACAAAAGAGAGATTAAGGAAATAAAACTTGTATTAAAAATTGATTAATTGTTGATTACAATACTAAAGAGAGATTTGATTGATATTAACTACTCTAATAATTGATAAGAAGAACATCCTCTTCTAATTAGACTAACGGGGTATTTATAGTGGAAATTAGGTGGATGCATTTGGGTTAACTAAGGGCTAAACTAGTAATTACACTTTTTAGATTGAGCAGGGAGACGCCGGTATTTTTCGAAGGAAGGGCTTCTTTCACGGATGCTTGAAGAAGACGAAATTGTGCTGGGCTAGAATCCGTGCGTCTTAGGCTCGGGACGGGCGAATTCAAGGTCTGGGCACGGGCGTCTTTGGGAGAAGACGGCCGGATTCTGGTGGCTGCTTACCCGGGCGTCTTTGGCAGAAGACGCACGGATTATGCTGTGGAGGACGGGCGGATTCAGGGCAATCCGCTCGGATTGTAGCTCGGTATTGTTTCTTCTTCTTTTCTTCCCTTTTTTTCATAAAATCCTTGGGGATTTCCTCGGGGATGCAAGGATCATTTCTCGTCATTGCCCAACTACTATAATATGTACAAAGGCCTTCTAATCTTGTCTCTCCTTGATGCTTGGTCATTGAATTCAATCAATTTAGTCTTATTTTGCCATAAAAATGCAAGATTTGTACTCCTTTCCTACCAAGGGATCAAAATCTCAAAGAATATGCAAAACAAAGAACTAAAGACAATAAATGACCCAAATATGCACTTAAAAGCATGAGAACAAAGCTAATTCGGGGGCTAAATATGCGCTAATTATGGTCACATCAAGCCCCCAGGTCAATCGAATATTACAACCTGGAGACCCAAGCGACGTCAAGGCGGCTCGAAAGGATTCGGGCCAAGGACCTGCCGTCGGGAAGGGCGACGCCAAGGCGACTCGAGGGTACAAGTCAAGGGCCTGTCGTCGGGAACAGTTTAGAGTCTGTCGACTGTCCGTGCGGGTCGTTTAAAGTCCGTTAAACTACGTACAAAGGCTCGCCAGCCATAAGAAGGAGTCATACCTGAGGCATCTTCGGATATGTCCTTGCATGTTTGCGGACAAAGGCTCGCCAGCCATTGTAAGGAAATGTACCCGAGGCATCTTCGGGGTGTGTCCTTGAAAGGTTGCGGACAAAGGCTCGCCAGCCATGGTGAGGAAATGTACCCGAGGCTTCTTCGGGATCTGTCCTTGAATGTTTGCGGACAAAGGCTCGCCAGCCGATGGTAAGGAAATATACCCGAGGCATCTTCGGGATGTATCCTTGATGTGTTGCGGGGAAAGGCTTGCCAGCCATTGGTAAGGAAATGTACCCGAGGCATCTTCGGGATGTATCCTTGATGTGTTCCGGGCAAAGGCTCGCCAGCCATTGGTAAGGAAATGTATCCGAGGCATCTTCGGAATGTATCCTTGATGTGTTGCAAGAAAGGCTCGCCAGCCAAATGTAACGGTCGGTTAATGGACCATTGGGAGTAGCCGGGTCAAATGGGTTTGTTTTGAAAGTAGCGAACTCGTGATGTCGCCGGGGAAATAGTGAGTATGGATTCTCACTATCACCATTTTTGGAATGAGTGGGTTCCGCGAGGAAGCCCCCTGCTGGTATTTGAAGGAATAGTGAATTTGGAATCTTCACCATTCGTTGGCTTGAATTTGCAGTGGCGGTTTTGATCGCTGTTTGTCCTAATTTTGAAGGAAAATAGCAAATTTGAGTTTGCTATAGCGTTTGAAGTGACGGTTTATGTGCCGCCGTTGACATTTGATAGAAATAGTGAATTTGGAATCTTCACTATTGATTGAAGTAACGGTTTATGTGCCGTCGTTGACATATGATGGAAATAGTGAATTTGGAATCTTCACTATTGATCCAAGTGACGGTTTATGTGCCGCCGTTGCTTGTAATTTGGAGAAATAGCGGTTTTTGAATTTTCGCTATTACTTTTGAAATTGACGGTTTTAATTGCCGTCGTTCGGATTTTGAGGAAATAGCGATTTTGAATTTTCGCTATTATTTTTGAAGTTGGCGGTTTTGATCGCCGTTTGCTTGAAATTTTTTGAAAATAGCGAATTTAAATTTTCACTACTTGGTTTTGTTTGTTTTTGAGGAAATGACGACATTCAATACCATCAACGAAAATCCGAATTTGTTGTGTGGAAATTGGGCCAAAGCCCAAATTTCGCTGAAAAGGCAAGGGAGAGGCCTGGTTTAGGCGCGAGCCATCTGGCGATGGAAGCCGGCTTCCCTATTTTTTGTTAAAAAGACGCGAGGTTGAGCAGCGGATGATCATTCATCTTCAACCTCAAAATCTCGCAAAATCGCCATTGAAGGACCTTCTTGCGTGTTCGAGTTCATGCCTTTCATCAACAATGTCATCTAAAGGTAAGTATTTCCTCTTGAATCCATTCAAATTTGTTGATTTTTAGCTTGATTGAATTAGGGCGAAATTTTGCCCTAAAAATCGAATTGGGCGTTTTTGATTGAGCCAATTTCGAGTGAAATTGAGGTTTGCATTAGGTTAGAAACCTGTTTAGGAGCATAGGGGTGCTTTTAGTTTGCATTTTGGTCCCCGTTCCCTCTCTCTGTGCTCGAAAAACGTGAATGAGGCGAGAAACCGTCTCATTTCACAATGCCAAGTTTATTTGCTTGGGTAGTGGGTGCCACTAGGTTGCATTGTAGTTGGGAAAACCCGTATTTGCCATCTAAGGACCTTCGTTGGATGTTTGTGGGCAAAATTGGATTTTTGCTTTTTGAGACGGTCTTACGTCTGACAAAATAAGCGCCTGTTTAGGCTTGAATCGAGTCGTTTGCCTTGAAATGGACCTTATTGGTATTTTAGGTCACCTTGAGGCGTGATAAAATCACGTTTGCCTTTTTGCGGTCGTTTTTGGATTTTTGACCGGTTTGGGCTCAAATTAGCGTATGAATTGCCTTTTTGAACCGTAGAAAAATCCCCATTGTGCCGGGAATGTATTTTGGGTTGTTGGCGGACCTTGTATGGGTCTTGAAATGCCGTTTTTGTGGTTTTGACTCGTATTTTGCTTGAAAAGAGGGGCGAGTCGTTTTTGTGTTTTTTTTTTGAATGGTTTGGGGCGGGATTGCCCCTTGTTTTTGTATTGCAGGTTGTGTTTTTTTGTTTTTGGATTTATCCATTTCATGCCGTCGTAATGCCGAAATTCCGGCTGACATTTTTTGTTTGTTGTTTTTTTATCACAGGGTATTGTTTGGGACCTATGGGGTCCGTCGTTGAGGCTTTGGAGGAGGAAGTCGATCCCGGAGGGGCTGCAGCGGCCGAGGAGGCTGCCGTATTCGAGGCGGTGGTGGAGGATGCTTCCGTAGAGGAGGATAGGCGGCTGATATGGCCGGTTTGTCCTTTTTGTTGTGGCTCATAGACAGGGTGGCTGATGAGTGGGGTTCAGTATCGGAATGGTGCATCGCATCATGGTTCTTGGCCTCCTCATCATTCGAAGTCTGTAAGACACTGTCTTCTTTTTTGTCATGGAGCAGGAGCGGAGGGTTATCGTCATGGTAACCTCCTCTGCTTTCGCTGTTGCTCCTTTGTTTCCCCTGTTGCTCTCTTTCTTTTCCGTTTGAGAGGATAGAGAGTGCTTAGTTCGGTAGGTGGCGGATAGCCCCCAGTTCGTTGTCTTAGGCCAGTGTCTGTATGATAGACGTTTGTTTTAGGCCAGTGTCTGTATGATAGACGTTTGTTTTAGGCCAGTGTTTGTATGATAGACGTTTGTTTTAGGCCAGTGTCTGTATGATAGACGTTTGTCGATGTTTTTTGCGTAAGGCGGTTTGTATATATGTGTTTTGGATTGTGGTTTATTTTGTGATTTTCGGCTTTTTTGTGTTGTGTTTCGGAGGAGCGATGTTGGCTGTTGATTCTCCTTTTGCTTTGCACCAGTTTCTGCACCGTTAGCTGTATAAAATAGGCAACATATAGCACATACGCAAAAACGTAAACACGTAGAAGCATTTGGTTGAAAACACGTAAAGCATTTGTTTGAAAATCAAAATTAACCAAGATGACTTGAAGTTAAAATTTGAAATTTTGAAAATTCCGTGACAAATCGTCGCGTTTGGAATTCAAAAGGAATTGATTTGAGAATTTGAGCAATTAACTCGTGTCGTGAATTAAATTGCATCGAAATTATTGAAAATTGCTCGAAAAAAATTTAAACTCAAACCGTCAGGAAAGAATTTTAGAAAAGGATTTTTGCGAGTATATTTCGCTTTTGATGTCAAGACTCGAATTTGTGAGTGCTTGAATTTTGAGGAAAATTGATGTCGTGTTATCAATCTTCGATTTTGATTTTTGCCAGAAAATTGCGAAAAAGCTAAAAATTTTCGGCATTTCGACTTACATGGAAACGATCCATCGCGGATCGGGGCGACTAGCCCTTCCCCCCTTTTAAAAAAGAAAGAAAAAATCAGTATGTTTAAAGCTGCGTCATGGAAACCGTGTCGGATTTCGTAAAACGCGAAAACAAGGAAATGTGAGTGTGAGGAAACACAAAATTTCCTGAATCATCCCGAAGAGGCGCGAGGTTCCCGGCGGGAGGTTTGAGGTGTCAGGAGAAAACACATGTTGAAAGAGACAAGTCAACAGCGGGAATCCTGGAGGACCTCAAAGAGGCGCGAGCAGCCTAGCGATGGAAGCTGGCTCTCCCCTTTTTCTGAAAAATGCGCTGATCATTTCGTATAAATAGGGACGTTTGCGCTTCATTGTTTCATCATCCGAAACACAAAAACATCTCTACAAGACCTCTTCTTCTTCCACAAAAATATTTCATGGATGCTTTTGAGAACGCATTGCGACAATGGTGCCGGGATTTGTCGCCTCCTGAAAAGCATCAACTCGTTTGCATGAGAGTTGGTCAATTGTTGGTGCTTCGTCAAGTCAAGGTGCAACCTTCGTTTCTTGAAGCATGTTCTCGGTTTTGGGATTCGAAGCATCATGTTTTCGTTTTCCCGAAAGGCGAGCTTTGTCCTCTTGCCGAAGAAGTTGGAATCATTGGTGGGTGGCCGGGTTGTGTTCCGGTGCTTCCTCCGACTCGGTTGTGCTACAAGGAGAAATTCCGTTCCATGTTGGGCTTATCAACAAGCAAAATCAACTTTCTTCTTGCTCCACATGGTGTGGTTATGTTAGCTCTTATCAACATCTTTTCAAACCGATTAGATGCTAATGTCTCGGAGGTGGCTAGGAGAAGGGCTCTTGCATTTTGCCTTGTCCATGTGTACCTCTTCATTGATGTCTTGAAGAAGGAGGGGCCAAGATGCCATGGTAGCATGACCCTCATCCATGTGATTGAGCAAATGGAGCATGGTAGAGATCCATCATGGTTGGTGCTTGGAGAGATTATCCAAGCTTTGGATAAGGAAGGCTCTTGTTGAGAAGCTCCCTCTTTCGGATCGCCAAGGATCCTCCAAGTGTGGCTATTGGAGAGGCTAAGGTATGTAGAGCCTCCGGTTGATTCTTCTTCTTATTCCTTCCGTCACCTTACTATGAGGAAGAAGTTGTACCCGGATAGTTTTGCTTCCACCGAGGCCTATTGGGCCGCAAGGTTGGCGGAGGAGGGTGGTCCTCATATCCGTTGGGTGGTGCCGTGGTGGCACTTGAGGTCCTTCACGGGGTTGCCCACTTCGGGTGCTAGTCCTCGTTCTTTGATGGTGGTGGGTTTGAAGGTTGTTTCCTTCATTTATCTCGAAAGGCTCATGAGGCAAATGGGGCGTCAACAAAAGGTGCCCGCTCAAGATACTATTATCCAAGAGAATGTTTTCCGGAACTCCGAGCTTGTGGAGTTCTTCAAAAGATGGTGGGCCACTCGGCCGCTTTGGGAGGTGCCAAACCCCGCTGCCACGACATGGGTGACTCCCGCTTATGTCAAGTGGTCACGTGCTCCGTCCTCGGAAGAGAGATCCAAATTTCGTAAGGACGAGGTTGTCGACATGAAGTACAGAGAGGTTGGCAAGGCCAACCGTGCCTTCTTTGAGGAGTATGTTGATGGAGCTACCCCCGATGTGATGAGACCACCGAAGAGGAGGAGTTCCGACCCCAAGAGTATGGTGGGCCATGCATTGGCTCGTCTTGGGTCGAATATGGGGTCTTGTGCTAGACCGGAGGCCATCACCCTCTTAGATCCGTTGAGGATCCGTTCCAAGGAAGAAGTCCATGTTAGGCGGGCCAACAAGAAGAACAAGGGGAAGATGTACCCCGAGGGAAAAGGCAAGGGTAGAATGAAAGAGTGAAGACCTTCATTACCCACTTTATTATTATGTTGTATTATTGTTGTGAGTTTTTATTATGTTGTACTAGCTAGTTGTTGTGTGTTTTGTGCTAGCTTTACTATGTGAGGTGTGTTAGTTGACACCTTAGCTTCGACAAGTTGTAGACTTGTCGAGCTTTATTTGTTATTGAAATTGTAATCCTTCCCATTATTAATTAAATAAGAGGATTTCTCGTGTCGAAAATTGTGAACGCTTGTTTCTTCCATCCATTTTGTGAAGGCAATTCGATTTGAATCGTCCTAAACGTTTGCACTTGGGAAAGTGGTATTTTGTGGAAAGGGAGAAAGGCTCATTTTTGTATTTTTGTGGGAAAGGGAATGGTTTTCCCTTTTCTCTTTTTTTTTATAGGGATTTTTGTATGGGAATGATTGTATTTGATTGTAGGAATGATTGTATCCTTCTTGTGTAAGAAAGGACTGCCTACGTATCCACCTGAAGAGGTGAAATCAAACCATGATCGTAGTTCGAAATATTTTGTGAATTTGAATTGGGTTTTGTGGTTGTATCCCTCAGGCATAAGAGGGACTGCCTACGTATCCACCTGAAGAGGTGAAATCAAACCATGCTCGTAGTTCAGGGATGCTTTGTAAATTTGATTGGGGTTTGCAGTTGTATCCTTCATGCATAAGAGGGACTGCCTACGTATCCACCTGAAGAGGTGAAATCAAACCATGCTCGTAGTTCAGGGGATTTGTTTTTGTAGTGCAAATGGACGTTGCCTTTGACGGATCAAAGGACATTCGAAACGGGCAAGGTCCGCAGCTTAGACTCGATAAAACATGCAATTTCAAATCAGAACATATTGAGGAACTTGACTTGAAAAGGGTTGAGGTCGTTGCTAGTTGTAAAACTAGGCTAGGATGTTGGTTGATAGGGTTCAAGGGTAGTATTTCTTGAGTTGGTCTAGGTTGGTCGGGTTTGTAAAGTCCTCCCCGTCTAGGTCACTCAGTCTCACTGCGCCCCCACCCCCCCCCCACCCCCCCGAAAGTATTTTCTTGACCAGGTATGGCCCGGCCCAGTTGGGTTTGAATTTTCCCCTCGGATCGACGGGTAATGGTGCTCGAACTGACTTGAGGACCAAGTCGCCCTCCCGGATGTTTTGGGGTTTGACCTTCTTATTGAATGCTCGTTGTATACGTCGTTGGTATAGCTGGACGTTTGTACAAGGCGTTGAGTCGCCGTTCGTCTAGAAGAGTGAGTTGTTCGTACCTTCGACGGGTCCATTCCGCCTCAGGGACTTGACTCTCTAGTAGGATGCGTAGAGAAGGGACCTCTAATTCTACCGGTTGAACCGCCTCCATACCGTATGCTAGGTAGAAGGGTGTGGCGCCTGTCGGTGTTCGAATGGAGGTTCGGTATCCCCAGAGTGCAAATGGGAGTTTGCTCGGCCAATCGCGGTAGTTGTCTTGCATTTTCTTGATAATGGTAAGAAGAGTTTTGTTCGCTGCCTCCACCGCTCCGTTAGTTTGGGGATGGTAGGGGAATGATCGATGCCGTTTGATCTTGTATTTGTCCAGCAAAGCTTGAGTTTCCGCCCGGAAGTGAGAGCCTTGATCGCTGATGATTTCATGGGGTACCCCATATCGGCAGATGATGTTGTTTTGAATGAACTTGGCCACTTGTTTGGCGGTCAAGACTGCATATGACTGTGCTTCTACCCATTTGGTAAAGTAGTCGATGGCGACGAGGACGAAGCAATGCCCCTTGGTGCCTATCGGGTTAACTTTCCCGATGATGTCGATGCCCCAGGTTGAGAATGGCCAGGATGATGTCATGGTGTATAAAAGGGATGGCGGTATGTGTTGTATATCGGCGAAGATTTGGCAATTGTGGCAATGTTTGACGTAGTTACGGCAATCGGCTTCCATGGTGGTCCAGTAGTAACCTAGCCGCGTGATTTTCCGTGTAAGCATCATTGCACTCATGTGAGGGCCACATTCTCCGCCGTGAACCTCTCCCATGACTTTTTTGGCTTTGTGATGGTCAATGCAAAGGAGGAGAATTCCTTGGGGTGTTCATTTGTAGAGTTGATTTTGGTTTATCACGAATTGTGATGCAAGTAAACGGATGGCTCTTTGTCCTCTTTGATCAGAGTTGGGAGGGAATTCATTTTTGGTTTTGTAATTGAGGATGGCTTGGTACCAAGGTTCATCATGGTTTTCCTCGTCGTTGATAATGGCACAGATGTGAGCTGGCTCGCTCCGTCTTTCGACACATAAGGGCATTGATGTCATGTCGTCGGGTATATTGACGAACGCGGCAAGTTTTGCCAAGGCATCAGCAAATTGATTTTCCTCTCGCGGCAAGTGGAAGTAGTCGACTTGGTCGAAGAACTCGGCCTCTTGATTTATCTTTGCTCGGTAGGGAGCTAAGCTATCAGATCGGATTTTCCATGATCCGGATACCTGATTGATGATGAGTGAGGAATCGCCAAGGACCCTCAGTCTCTTGATGTCAAGTGTGATGGCTGGTTGTAGGCCGATGAGACATGCTTCATATTCAGCGGCATTGTTGGTGACGGCGAAGTCTAGCTTGACCGAGATCGGAACATGTTCTCCCTCTGGTGATATTAGAAGGATTCCTACCCCGAAGCCTCTCAGATTAGATGCACCATCAAAGTATAGGTCCCATGCGTCGGAGTCGGAACAAAGGATGTCTTCGTCAGGAAGTGACCATGTGTCGGTCGTTGGATCCTCGTTGACGGTATTTTCTGCCAGGAAGTCGGGTACGGGTTTTTCGAAGATGTATTTAACCGGGTTCATCTTGGAGTAGATGTGGACCGAGTAGCTGAGCATGTAATGCCGCAGCTTCTTTGTTGACCATACTAGGGCAAGGCATGTCTTTTCTAGTTGGGTATACCTCGTCTCGTACTCAATGAACTTTTTGCCGATGTAGTAGATGGCTCGTTCCTCGTTGCCAACTGTTTGTGCTAGCATTGCTCTCATGGCTGTGTTGGTAACAGTCAGGTATAAGGATAGAGGAATCCCCGGTTGAGGTGGCATGAGGACATGAGGTTTGGATAGGATTTCCTTTATCCTGTCGAATGCCTTCTGACAGTCGTCGTCCCAATCGGTGTGATCGGAAGCACGAAGCTTCTTGAATATCGGTTCACAGATCATAGTGAGCTTGGCAATGAACCGGCTGATGTATTGAACCTGACCGAGAAATCCCCGAATCTCCTTCTCGTTCCTAGGCCGAGGCATTTGTTGAAGGGCTTTGATTTTGGTTGGATCAATCTCAATGCCTCTTTTGCTGACAACATGTCCCAAGAGTTTTCCAGAGGTGACCCCGAATGCACACTTCTAAGGATTTAGTCTCATGTTATATTTCCGCAGACGAGCGAAGAATTTCCGGAGGGCATTGATGTGGCCGTCCCGTTCTTTTGATTTGACGATAATGTCATCGACATATACCTCTACCTCCTTGTGCATCATATCATGTAGGAGAGTGGTAGCTGTTCTTTGGTAGGTCGCTCCGGCGTTGATGAGACCGAAAGGCATGACCGTGTAGCAATATGTACCCCACTGTGTGGTGAACGCAGTTTTGTGCATGTCTTCCTCAGCCATTTTAATCTGGTTGTTCCCGGCATACCCGTCCATGAATGATAGGAGAGCATGTTCGGCAGTGTTGTCCACCAGAATGTCAACATGTGGCAAAGGGAAGTCGTCTTTTGGGCTCGCCTTGTTCAGATCCCTGAAGTCGACGCAAACCTGAATTCTTCCGTCTTGCTTTGGTACCGGCACAATGTTGGCCACCCAGTCAGAGTATTCAGACACTTTGATGAACCCAGCCTTGATATGTTTGTCCACCTCTTCCTTGATTTTTAGGGTCCACTCAGGACGCATCCGGCGTAGCTTCTGTTTCACAGGTTTAGCCCCGGGTTTAATGGGTATCCGGTGCTCTGAAATTTCTCTGTCAATCCCAGGCATCTCTCTTTAAGACCAGGCAAACACGTCCTTGTATTCGTGGAGGAGGTCAATGAACTGTTGTCTTTCCGAGGGGTCCAGGGTTGTCCCTATCCTAAGTTCTTGAGGTGTATTTTCGGTTCCTACGTTAATAGGTTCTGTTTCCTCAATGATGGTGGTTCTGGTTTCCCGTTTGTCAAGTTCTTTGGCTAAGTGAGGTGGGTAGTCACTCAAGTCAAATTCCTCATAATCATTCAGAATTGCATTGCAGTTAAATTGAGACGAGTCATAAGCAAACTTAGCGTTCATTAAGTTGACACGAGCGAATAGCTCGGAAAGGACAGACATCTCATGGTCATTCAGAGGCGAGACGACAGAGGAAGTGGCCCCTGGAACAGGCTCCAGGTTGTCACCATTCATGGGAGTGGGGGTGACCTTAGTAGACTCAACCTCTGAATCAGCCACGACTTTTTGATAAAACAGCGGGACGGGGACCTTGACTGGGACATCAGGAGTGTTAGGAGCTATGACAGACTTTGACTCCGACTCAGACTCAAACTTAGATCCTTCTTCACCTCCCTCCTTGAACATAGGGCCTTCTCCAATCGTTATCTTGAGAATGCGGCCTTGGCGATCGGTCCATTTGATGGTTTTCCTCCAGCCCTGGGTAGCTTTCTCCGGGTCAGTATCGGAGATCAAGGCGGTTGGATCAAATTGGTTGTCTTTCAGGGCGATGTTGATAATGTCCTCATAGTCGAGGCGTTTGACGTTATCTTCCCCAAATAGGAGTGTGACAGCTTGTCCGTCAAGGCATGATGACGGTTTGGACTCGGTTGATGCAGCTTCGACGTTGTCGGGGATAAAGTAGTAGTCCTGAAAGACTTCCACTCCCGGGTATCTAGCCCTTACCACAGAGCCGTAGACTGGCTCCGGAAAGCCGTGGTAGAGTTCAGACTCTCCCTCGGGGACAAAGTATCCGTTGAGAGTCAGGTGGTATGGACGGAGGATGACTCCGTGCTTCTTGCGTTTTCGGATTAGGAGGTTCATCTCCTGGATGTCTTCATTGGTAGGTTCGTATCCCAGCCCAAAGGGAATGTTGGGGACCTTAGCCTATTTCAAGGGAGGCAATGGGTCCTTTAGCGGATTGAGCGGCAAACCCGGGAAATAACCTCGACGCATCATGATACGGTTGAACGTGAGGTTGGTGAATGGGTCACACTCAGAGGTTGCAGGTTCATCAGTTATGGTGTTTACGGCTTGGAAACCCCACATTTCATTGTCGTCCTCCTCAATGGCTTGGGAGGCTACCCCTCTTCTCATAACTGCTTTGATTGGGGAAGCGGGGATCGTGATCGTTTTCCCGTTGAAGGGGGCCCTGATCTTTTGGTGGAGCGTTGAGGTGACCGCCTTGACGGCGTGAATCCAGGGACGTCCCAGGAGCATGTTGAAGGACGCGTCGATGTCGACCACTTGAAAACTAGTTTGTCTTTCTAATGGCCCTGTTGCGACGGTCAAAGTGACTAGCCCAGCGACCTTGCGACGAGTGCCGTCGTAGGCGCGTACTCCTTGATTCGTTGGGATTAAATCAGATTCCTTGATACCCAGCCTGTGGGCAGTTTTGAGAGGTATGACATTCACGACGGAACCGTCGTCCACGAGGACCATTGGTATATTCTTTTGGAGGCATTGTACGGTGATGTAGAGGGCCAGGTTATGATTGGCTCCGAACAGGGGAATATCCTCGTCGAAGAAGACGACCGGGTTGCTCAGATTAGGGGCGTCTCTCGTCATGTGTGCCACTATTTCTTCTGGGGAAGAGGTGGAGGGCACGGTTAACTTTCCCAAGGCCTGCAACAAGGCATGTCGATGCTCAAAAGACGTTGCGATTAGTTGCCAAATTGAGATTTCGGCTTTTGCTTTCTGGAGCTGTTTCAGGATTGAGTTCTCGGGGGCCTTTGGCTGAGTGTCCACCTCTGGGACGATTTGGTCATTCGTTGTTGGAACGACCGTTGAGTTGCTCGGATTCTGATAAAGACGTCCGGACCGGGTGAGATGTCCGATTTCCTTCGTCCGCTTTTCCTTCCCCGGGAGGATATAGACATCCTCAACATCATCCCGCCGTATGCCGTTAATTTCAGGGTCTCGAGCATACCTTGGAGGGGTATTCCTCGGTGGGTAATTCTTGTGGGGAATACTTTTGTGAGGGCGATTTTATGGGGGTAGTTATTTTGGGGGTAGTTATATTGAGGGTGATTTTCGTGAGGTATGTGCCAGAATGGTCGCGGGAGCAATCCATCCTGGGGCGGGTAGTTTTGAATTCTTGGGGAATTCTCTATAACACCCTCACTTATCGCGGAAAAGTAAACACGTAATTCTACAGAAAAACTGACAGGATATGTTTGTAATAGGTTCAATTGGGTAAAAACCTGTAATTTTTAAAACCTGAACCTGTTATAAAGATATCCAAAAGGGAAGGTGTCAAACATGCAAGGTCCAAAATAAATCTCATGAATGAAACCTCGCTAAAGTCGCGAAACAAAGTTATACAAACCAAATATGAGAAAGGGAGACATATGTCCCTAAAATGTATGTGACATAAAAAGGGTTTAAGGGTCACAATGAAATAAAACCAGTCTAGGTCCCAAGGTTACTTTGCTCGCTAGCTCGTCCATATACCCCATATATGCATCACCTACCTGTCATTCGCATTTTATACAAATACGAAAGCCACAGTCAGTGGGGAGTAACTCCGAGTTCTCCCAGCCACGAAATGTCATAATTAATATAACATGTAAACATAAGAATATGAATACGAATCACACAATGCCTTAGCATATAGATGCTAGACAAACGTGCTTATCATGTGAACAACAATATAACAACACATAGTCCTAGCATGTGAATACTAGACCGACTCAAGCTACACTTTCATGTGAGTCACATAACATCCAGGAATCCAAACTCTATCAACCATAGCCGGCTTGCATCTCACCTTCTATGATTCATAGAATCACCATACAAGAAAGGGCAATATATCAAAGACAGGCATAAGTTCTTAGTACGATCAATAGTCACTTTGTAACTCAAGTCTATACCACGAGGTAGGGAAGGTAATCGAACCGGTATCTTGGCTCAGCGGTTACTATTAAGAAAACATGGCCAAGAGACAACACAACCCTAGCCTAAAATCACAGAGACCTAGACATGCGGATACACACCACCGCACCCAAGACTCACAACTTTTTTTAAAACAAAGTGAAGTGAGTACCCTAAGGACACCACCGAAGGGTTGGCTAGTACTTAAGCTGACCCCATACTATCAAAATAAGTACCTGAGGTCATGCCCCAACTTGGATAAACATCCACTAGTCAGAACACAAAGGCTATCAAGCAAAGTGAACATATACTCGTCAGAGACTACAAAGACCTATCTATGATGAAGGCCGAAATACTCACCTAGGACCTAGTCACAGCTAGTCCCAGCTTGAATACTTTAGCCCACACCACACACGACTCACCACACAAGTCAAGTAAGACACCCACTTAACCTTAAGAGGGCAAAAAGTCCTACTTACCAACCTAAATGCTAACATTCTATCATGTGAAAGGCTATATAAATGTCTATTTACAAAGATACAATCCAACAGTTCCTCAATAAGAATTCAATACTAACTTCCAATTCTAGCAATTTTAACAATATTAAAGGCTTTAGGGGAATCTAGGGCCATTACTACAAAATAAGAAGCTATTTAAATTCAACTAACTAAATAAGAAGCTGTTTAAATTCAACTAACTACACATGTGAAATAGAGATATAATAAATGGCCTAAAACAAGAAAAAGGCCGATTATCTAATTCATTCAACCGAATTTTTACCCGCAACCCCACCCTGCGACAGTACGGGTTAAATTGCGGTGACCAATCACTCAATTAATCGACATCGCATCATCAAAGGGACTAAGGCTCGGTTTTTAAGACAATCATCAAAACATTACACTTATCACTATAAAATTCATTTTGGGCCTATAATTACAATTTCAATTTATAAACTATCCTAACATGTGATAACCATCAATATAAGCATAATTTTTACCAACCTTATTATCTTTCACCTAAACACTTATCAAACAACAAACACAACATCAACTACTAATGTGACATTAATTCGTCGAGTAACTCGGAATAGTTACCTTAAGCTAGCAAAGAGACAAGCAATAAACTTGAGAAAGCTTCTAAAACCCAAAATTACTCTTCATCTTCAACCACATATGAGCCACCTAAAATAATTATGTGAAAGGACGATATTAACGAATTATCTTTATAAAAAAAATATGAGACGTAAATTAATTTAATTATATTTTAAATAAACCAAACTAGCGTCAAAACAATTTATAGATACGGCCCAAACTCGCAACTTAGCCAGGCCACGCCTAGGCACGGCCAAAGCACACGGCTAGCTATCGCTAGGTCGCCGCAAAGCTACCGCAGCCACGGCCAGTGCGCAGAGGCCACGACCAACCTTATTATAGACACTCTCATCCCAATAATTAATTCAATCTCAACTCTCTACCCCATCTCTCTCATTACTCCGTCCTACTCAAGACTAGTCTCATAATATAATACTCCAAAGTAACCAATTTCCATCCCAATTTCAATATCGATATTGTCAAATATTCCATTAAAGGAGCGCTCAACATTTGAGTAAAACTCTAAGCTACTCACCCACAAGTCAAGGTCAAAGAATACGACAGTTAAAATACAGTACCACAAACCAAAGTCTCAATCTCATACTTTTGCGTCAAATTCATATCCAATGTAATAAACAAGCAAAAAGCTTATCCCCGGAATTGAAATTATAAGCTAGTAATACCAATACTAAAAATCCACATACTTGCCATACAATTTTTTTCATACGTGTTCATCATTGGCAAAATCCACATGCTAAAGATCATGCCTTAAACTTTCACAATGTCAAATTATGTCATAACTATGAATTTCAAGAGTAAAACGACAAACACAACACTGGTTATTATACTATTTCAAAGCCATCCATAGAGTTGTTACATCCAAAATCCCATATGTGTTGTTCATACCTCTGTTGTGCAAAATAATCTATAATACTCTACATACCATCTTTATACTAATCGCCCCAAGTACTAGATGAACTTCATATAACAAATCACCTTAAAATTATTACGGACCATATTATCTTCTTATAATTATCATTCTACGAAGTTAGAACAAATCCTATCTTGCTTAATATGGAGTGACCAACATGTCTATGTTAAACTCAACAAAATGATGAGGTTTACTCCAGATTTCCAACTAATTAATAGCCTTACTACAAAAGAGTTCCTGGTATCCCAAATTCCAATTAGCTATCACCAACCACCTCCAAAAAGAGTGTGATTAATAACGTAAATATATAGTACTAATATATCCACAATTCTTCACTTTAACTTAAATTTCAATAAGTAGACCACATATTTAAATATAAATTGCATATGATTCATACAACCCGAACAATGAAAGTAATAATAGGATCGGTATAATCATGTTACCTTAAACGCCCCTTATTCTTCGAATAAATGGTCCACAAGGCACGAGCCTCACCCCGGGTCTTCGAATCCTTCGTAAAAGGGCAAGAAAACGGAATAAAGAAGCTAAAAGACGACACTTTTATAAGACGGCGAAAGACGAAACCACTACAAAAAGGAGACTTTCTTACCTTAAAAGGAGGAGGAAGGAAAGGGGAAGAGAATGGTACAAAAATTACGGAATTTGGTTGAGAAACGAAGTCGGGATCTGAACTTGAAAGGTCGAAAAAATGGTGTTTATGGTTTATTGATTGTTTGTTGTTTCTTTTTGCAGGTGAATGTTGTTGATGTTGGTGATTCACGAAAGAGAAAGGGGAAAGAGGGGGTGTCGGTCACGCATCTCACAACAACAACAATATAGTAATAAAAATTAATATATAATAATAATAATAATATCTAATAATAATAATATCTAATGGCATAAATAATACTAATAATATCTAAATATATATAAAAGAGATATTTAAGGGTAAGGTGTAAGAGGGTAGGTGAGTGTGTTGTCAAATTCGGGTTGGTCCGGATTAAAGTAGGTACAAGGTGAAATGTGACGGTCTATAGCTAGACGGAAAAATGTCTCGAGTTTATTTTAACTTGAGACGGAAACTAATATTATTACTGTCACTATTATTATCCGACCAAAATACGTATACATATATTATTATATAAATCATGCCTTAAAGATATAATTAAATCGTACGTATTTTTATATAAACGAGCTTTTATATAATACGTTTATAAAAATCGTGTTTGACATAAGATTAATTAAATAGAATAATTCAAAAATATATAATAAAGTGGTTAAACAGTTTAATAAATTTTAAATGTCAAAATGGGAAATTCGCGGGTGTTACAATCACCCCACCTTTTAAAAAGTTTCGTCCTCGAAACTTGAAAGTAGAAATGAAAGGTTATGAAAATAAAACTGGAATTGAAATCGGTAACTAAAACATTTAAAAGGTCACTTATCGTAAGAATCAAAATTCTTTAAAGAGTTTCAACTAAAATTTTCCGACAGAACCAGACTCTCATCAGAGGAACGGATGTGTTCTCGTTACGTATTCAAGAACATCACATTCCAAATCAAAGATAAGGTAAAAAGGCAAATCATTTGTATAAATCGAAAATCAAAATACCTTCAAAAACATTAATGAAGAGTTTTCAAAAATATAAGTCTCATTCATGGAACGGAATTGCTCTTGTCGTGCACACAAGAACGCTAACTTTCCAAGTCAGAGACAAATTTAAAACAAAAACTATTCGCCGACAATCGTAGAACAAGTTATCAAACGTTTCCAATAACTAGTTCTAACATCGGATCAATGTTAAAATCAAAATACGAGAAAGGTAATCTACTCAAATTTTCTTTTGCAAAAAGCCAAAGTAGAAATAAAGGTTTCACCTTTAAACTAAAAGGGGAGTTAAATTCCGGAAATATAATATTAATCTTTGACAAAGAAGTCATAAATAGATCAAGGTCAATAGAAATTGGATAAAATTTACAAAAATCTCAGGTTTAGCAACTCAAAACCATGATGAAGAAGTATATACTCAAAGAACAATTAGAGAATTAAATCGAATTTTCATTTTCAAATCTTTAAAATAGGTTAGGTTTGCAGAAGTGACATAAACTTTTAAAAATGAATCAAAACTGGTAGCTTGAAAGTTTAGAAGTTGTACAAAAAGGAAAGTAACTTAGATAGCATAATAACAAAGTATGTTAAGAGAGCTCAAACTTAAGCCTCAAGAGAGCTATAATGAATTTCATAGGGTAGAAATTGAAGTCAAAATTACAAGGATGTCAAAGATAGAGTTTCACAAGATACGAATGTCAAACTTAAAGGAGGAGCAAGATGAAGCGAGGAAATGAGGTATGAACGGTAACGCGTACGATCAAGGAGAAAGGGAAATTAGACAACAAGGAAAAGCCAGATACTCAAATCTCAAACAACAAAAAAGCCAAGTTCTATAACTTTAGTAACATAGGCAACTCACTCTTAACACACATAATTCCACCTATCCCTTATACTCACATTACCAAGGGGTTAGGTATAAGAACCCCAAGTACGTCTCACCACACTACCTAAGTCCTTTCACCCTTGCTAATCCTCCCTTAACGCCTTTTAAATAGTTTTCTTTCTTTTGTGGGGTGTTAACCTTGGTTGACCTAAAGGACAAGTTGGGAGGATACAAATGTAACTTCCTAGGAAGAAGAATAGAGAGTTTAGAAGAAGGATAGGCACCAAGAGATTAAGAATAAGGCGAGATACAAAAAGAACGAGAAACATCTTCAAGGAAGTAGATGCATTCTTCAAAGGTTGAACAAATCTTCAATCCTCAGCAAAAGGCACTAAATCTTGATCTTCGTAAAATATAAATGTCCTTTCAATGGAACGGAGATACTCTTGGCGATCACTCAAGAACATCAATATTCCAATTCAAAGACATAAAAATACATTTTTACACCAACAAATGATAAAACTAATTATCAGACGTCTCCAATAACAAGCTTTAACACTAATTGACGTTAAAACCAGTGAAAAATATTAAAATATTTTCAAAACCTTTAGTTCAAATTTTTTTTTTATAATAAGGGTAATAACTCCATTAGCCATAGATAAGCTTACGGTCATAGATCCAAGAACGCAACAATTATTAAATGACAATCAACAAACAGGTTAGTACCTAACAAAGAGCAAACACAAAGAGACTACAACATAAGGTCCTAAGTCTACCCATCTTACCCATCTCTCAAGTTTATTATTTTAAGGTCAAGTTATTTATATTCGGGTGCACAAACGTGCGTCGGGAGCAAATAGGCTCTGATACCAACTATAACACCCTCACTTATCGCGGAAAAGTAAACACGTAATTCTACAGAAAAACTGACAGGATATGTTTGTAATAGGTTCAATTGGGTAAAAACCTGTAATTTTTAAAACCTGAACCTGTTATAAAGATATCCAAAAGGGAAGGTGTCAAACATGCAAGGTCCAAAATAAATCTCATGAATGAAACCTCGCTAAAGTCGCGAAACAAAGTTATACAAACCAAATATGAGAAAGGGAGACATATGTCCCTAAAATGTATGTGACATAAAAAGGGTTTAAGGGTCACAATGAAATAAAACCAGTCTAGGTCCCAAGGTTACTTTGCTCGCTAGCTCGTCCATATACCCCATATATGCATCACCTACCTGTCATTCGCATTTTATACAAATACGAAAGCCACAGTCAGTGGGGAGTAACTCCGAGTTCTCCCAGCCACGAAATGTCATAATTAATATAACATGTAAACATAAGAATATGAATACGAATCACACAATGCCTTAGCATATAGATGCTAGACAAACGTGCTTATCATGTGAACAACAATATAACAACACATAGTCCTAGCATGTGAATACTAGACCGACTCAAGCTACACTTTCATGTGAGTCACATAACATCCAGGAATCCAAACTCTATCAACCATAGTCGGCTTGCATCTCACCTTCTATGATTCATAGAATCACCATACAAGAAAGGGCAATATATCAAAGACAGGCATAAGTTCTTAGTACGGTCAATAGTCACTTTGTAACTCATGTCTATACCACGAGGTAGGGAAGGTAATCGAACCGGTATCTTGGCTCAGCGGTTACTATTAAGAAAACATGGTCTGCGCAGACCTAGACATGCGGATACACACCACCGCACCCAAGACTCACAACTTTTTTTAAAACAAAGTGAAGTGAGTACCCTAAGGACACCACCGAAGGGTTGGCTAATACTTAAGCTGACCCCATACTATCAAAATAAGTACCTGAGGTCATGCCCCAACTTGGATAAACATCCACTAGTCAGGAACACAAAGGCTATCAAGCAGTGAACATATACTCGTCAGAGACTACAAAGACCTATCTATGATGAAGGCCGAAATACTCACCTAGGACCTAGTCACAGCTAGTCCCAGCTTGAATACTTTAGCCCACACCACACACGACTCACCACACAAGTCAAGTAAGACACCCACTTAACCTTAAGAGGGCAAAAAGTCCTACTTACCAACCTAAATGCTAACATTCTATCATGTGAAAGGCTATATAAATGTCTATTTACAGCATACAATCCAACAGTTCCTCAATAAGAATTCAATACTAACTTCCAATTCTAGCAATTTTAACAATATTAAAGGTTTTAGGGGAATCTAGGGCCATTACTACAAAATAAGAAGCTATTTAAATTCAACTAACTAAATAAGAAGCTGTTTAAATTCAACTAACTACACATGTGAAATAGAGATATAATAAATGGCCTAAACAAGAAAAAGGCCGATTATCTAATTCATTCAACCGAATTTTTACCCGCAACCCCAGCCCTGCGACAGGTACGGGTTAAATTGCGGCTGACCAATCACTCAATTAACTGACATCGCATCAGTCAAAGGGACTAAGGCTCAGTTTTCGGCACAATCATCAAAACATTACACTTATCACTATAAAATTCATTTTGGGCCTATAATTACAATTTCAATTTATAAACTATCCTAACATGTGATAACCATCAATATAAGCATAATTTTTACCAACCTTATTATCTTTCACCTAAACACTTATCAAACAACAAACACAACATCAACTACTAATGTGACATTAATTCGTCGAGTAACTCGGAATAGTTACCTTAAGCTAGCAAAGAGACAAGCAATAAACTTGAGAAAGCTTCTAAAACCCAAAATTACTCTTCATCTTCAACCACATATGAGCCACCTAAAATAATTATGTGAAAGGACGATATTAACGAATTATCTTTATAAAAAAAATATGAGACGTAAATTAATTTAATTATATTTTAAATAAACCAAACTAGCGTCAAAACAATTTATAGATACGGCCCAAACTCGCAACTTAGCCAGGCCACTGCCTAGGCCACGGCCAGGCCACAGCTAGCTACTGCTAGGCTGCTGCCAGGCTACCGCAGGCCACGGCCAGGCTGCAGTAGGCCACGACCAACCTTATTATAGACACTCTCATCCCAATAATTAATTCAATCTCAACTCTCTACCCCATCTCTCTCATTACTCCGTCCTACTCAGTACTCCGTCTCATAATATAATACTCCAAAGTAACCAATTTCCATCCCAATTTCAATATCGATATTGTCAAATATTCCATTAAAGGAACTGCTCAACATTTGAGTAAAACTCTAAGCTACTCACCCACAAGTCAAGGTCAAAGAATACGACAGTTAAAATACAGTACCACAAACCAAAGTCTCAATCTCATACTTTTGCGTCAAATTCATATCCAATGTAATAAACAAGCAAAAAGCTTATCCCTGGAATTGAAATTATAAGCTAGTAATACCAATACTAAAAATCCACATACTTGCCATACAATTTTTTTCATACGTGTTCATCATTGGCAAAATCCACATGCTAAAGATCATGCCTTAAACTTTCACAATGTCAAATTATGTCATAACTATGAATTTCAAGAGTAAAACGACAAACACAACACTGGTTATTATACTATTTCAAAGCCATCCATAGAGTTGTTACATCCAAAATCCCATATGTGTTGTTCATACCTCTGTTGTGCAAAATAATCTATAATACTCTACATACCATCTTTATACTAATCGCCCCAAGTACTAGATGAACTTCATATAACAAATCACCTTAAAATTATTACGGACCATATTATCTTCTTATAATTATCATTCTACGAAGTTAGAACAAATCCTATCTTGCTTAATATGGAGTGACCAACATGTCTATGTTAAACTCAACAAAATGATGAGGTTTACTCCAGATTTCCAACTAATTAATAGCCTTACTACAAAAGAGTTCCTGGTATCCCAAATTCCAATTAGCTATCACCAACCACCTCCAAAAAGAGTGTGATTAATAACGTAAATATATAGTACTAATATATCCACAATTCTTCACTTTAACTTAAATTTCAATAAGTAGACCACATATTTAAATATAAATTGCATATGATTCATACAACCCGAACAATGAAAGTAATAATAGGATCGGTATAATCATGTTACCTTAAACGCCCCTTATTCTTCGAATAAATGGTCCACAAGGCACGAGCCTCACCCCGGGTCTTCGAATCCTTCGTAAAAGGGCAAGAAAACGGAATAAAGAAGCTAAAAGACGACACTTTTATAAGACGGCGAAAGACGAAACCACTACAAAAAGGAGACTTTCTTACCTTAAAAGGAGGAGGAAGGAAAGGGGAAGAGAATGGTACAAAAATTACGGAATTTGGTTGAGAAACGAAGTCGGGATCTGAACTTGAAAGGTCGAAAAAATGGTGTTTATGGTTTATTGATTGTTTGTTGTTTCTTTTTGCAGGTGAATGTTGTTGATGTTGGTGATTCACGAAAGAGAAAGGGGAAAGCAGGGGGGTGTCGGTCACGCATCTCACAACAACAACAATATAGTAATAAAAATTAATATATAATAATAATAATAATATCTAATAATAATAATATCTAATGGCATAAATAATACTAATAATATCTAAATATATATAAAAGAGATATTTAAGGGTAAGGTGTAAGAGGGTAGGTGAGTGTGTTGTCAAATTCGGGTTGGTCCGGATTAAAGTAGGTACAAGGTGAAATGTGACGGTCTATAGCTAGACGGAAAAATGTCTCGAGTTTATTTTAACTTGAGACGGAAACTAATATTATTACTGTCACTATTATTATCCGACCAAAATACGTATACATATATTATTATATAAATCATGCCTTAAAGATATAATTAAATCGTACGTATTTTTATATAAACGAGCTTTTATATAATACGTTTATAAAAATCGTGTTTGACATAAGATTAATTAAATAGAATAATTCAAAAATATATAATAAAGTGGTTAAACAGTTTAATAAATTTTAAATGTCAAAATGGGAAATTCGCGGGTGTTACATTCTCCCTCGGACGCGGTGTTGGGGGATTAAAGATGAGTCAACGGTAGGCGTCGTCGAGTCGGGTGATTCTCTCAAAGAGGCTGGCTATGGCCTCTTCCACTTGCTGAAACATAGTGAGCATGGTGGCAGCACTGAACACGAACACTCCGTCTGAAGGATCCTTTTCCAGAACATTCACCTTGTCGTCAATCGGCAAGATGAGATCAGAGCAGTCTAGGGTCGGTTCATCATCAGAGATGGCGTGAATTCCCAGAGGATTCGTTTTGTTTTTCGGTTTAGTTGGTGGGGGTATAGGCAAATCTCCCTTCTCAATCATGTCTTGAATGAGGTGCTTGAGTTTGAAGCAGTTTTCGGTATCATGCCCTTTCCCCTCGATGATACTGGCAGTAGGCGTTGGGGTTCCAAAATCGGGATTTCTTGGCATCGGCCGGGTCCGGGGTGGGCCCGATCGGTTGTAACTTCTCTTGGTCCATGAGCCTTTTCAAGGCACTTGTATAAGTCGACCCTATGTTGGTGAACACTCTCTGGGGGCGTTCAATTTTCTTGGCAGATGGTTCGACGAGGTTAACCTCATCAATCTTGTTTGTCTGACCGTAAGGGCGAGATCCAGTTGAGGTGGATCCTTGATAACCCCTGCCAGTGGTCTTTGCTAAGACACCCTTTCGGAGGTCGTCCTCAATACGTGTCCCCAGAATCTGCAGATCTTGAAAAGTTTTGATATTCTGATACCTCAGTAGGTTGGCATAAACCGGGCGGAGGTTGTTGACAAATTTTTCGACCAGAGTTGATTCACTCGGCTTACTGACCAACTGAGTACTCACCCTCCTCCAACGGGTTAGGAACTCAGTGAACCCTTCCTTGTCGTTTTGGGTTAGCACATCGAGAGTATGGGTGTTGGCCTGGATCTCGACATTGTCGGCATACTGTTTGGCAAACTCGACTGCGATCTCATCCCAAGTAGTAAGGTTTTTCGGATCCAAGGAGTAGTACCATTGGCGAGGAATCGGCTCCAGAGAGGATGGGAAGATCCGGGTAAAGAGCTCCTGTTTGACCACTTTAATGGCCATGTAGTCTTTGAAAGCACGGATGTGGTTGAGTGAGTCCTCCACTCCCTTGAACTTAGGCACATCGGTCAGGGTGAAGTTGTCAGGTAACTGATCCCCAACAGGTTCGAACCTTCGGTTATTTTCAAGGTGGATATTGTTACCCCGGGCTAGGAGTTGTTCTTCCAAGAGTTTCAGCCTCTTCTCGGTTTCAGTCAGAGGTGGGGTATTATGTTCCCCAATTTCCTTGTTCTCCGGGCGTCGACACGGGTCTCGACGCGATCCCGAGTGACCTTAAGAGCGGTAAGCGTGGCTGGCTAGCCGATCAGTTGTGACATCTCTGTTGTTATCATTGTTGTTGTGGTTGACAGACGAAGTTGAAGACGGGGCCATGGCTCTGAGGCAGAAAAACGGCTCACATTACAACTCAATCCGACACGGTTCCAAGACTGAACGCAGACAACACAGAGGACGAGACAAAGATCGACTCAACAAGACGGGGTGACCGTGTGTGGTCCCTCGGTGCTGACTCGATTTATGACGTGACGGTGTTTGACCGAACCTTTGACACGAGTCCAACATGACGGCGTGACGTCATTGGACGGGTCTCGTGATGAGACGACTCATAAGTAAAGACCCATAAATACGTTTGCTTTGACTCGATAGACACGAGGCAGAATTGGAATGGTGGACTGAAGTTTTCGAAAATGGGAATTTTCAAAAAGATTCATTTGTCGCTTAAATTGACGGCTTCCGAAGATAGAGATCTCCGCAAGTCGATCAGTTGAAAAGGGTTGTCTTAAGTTTATTTGCAAAAGAGGGTTTGAGTTTGAGTCGGCTCGGAAAACAGTGTGTTGCTTCCCAAGACGGTTTTGAAATTCAAAATTGTATGTTTTGAAAATCGAGTTTGAAATGTTTGAAAAGGTCTTGGGGACGGTGTATGGTCCTCGGGATCTGAAAGTGTCTCGAGAAAAGGGTGTGTGCTTTTCTCGGGTTTTGAAAGAAAGCCATTATCGGCGCGAAACGGGTTAAAATCCGTGTCTAGACACGGCGATTATAACGGCAGAAAAAGGCGATTTGAAATGGTTATACAAAACCGGGTTTGGAAATCGTCATTACGACGGCCTAGAAAGGCGTGTTGAAATTGTTATACAAAACGGGGTTTGAAAATCGTCATTACGACGGCCTAGAAAGGCGTGTTGAAATGGTTATACAAAACCGGTTTGAAATTCGTCATTACGACGGCCTAGAAAGGCGTGTTGAAATGGTTATACAAAACCGGGTTTGAAAATCGTCATTACGACGGCCTCGAAAGGCGTGTTGAAATGGTTATACAAAACCGGGTTTGAAAATCGTCATTACGACGGCCTAGAAAGGCGTGTTGAAATGGTTATACAAAATCGGGTTTGAAAATCGTCATTACGACGGCCTAGAAAGGCGTGTTGAAATGGTTATACAAATCCGGGTTTGAAAATCGTCATTACGACGGCCTAGAAAGGCGTGTTGAAATGGTTATACAAAACCGGGTTTGAAAATCGTCATTACGACGGCCTAGAAAGGCGTGCATCGGTCGGCGAAAGACCGAGGTTTGAAATGACCATTATAACGGCGCGAAAAGGGTGTTTTTGAAAGTTTGAAATGACACGGAAGGACTTATGATCAGATAGCACATAAGCACTCACAGTTCATTATATTAATTTATTCATTCTGTTTCAATTGTTTCTGTAATCAATAATTTCATCTAAGTAATAAAACAATTTGATTACTTAGACCGTGTCTCATTTAATCATATTACAATAAGATACGTTAATTATACTCACAAAATCATCCGTCAATTTTAAGCAATTTAATTAACTCGTATTGGTATACGATTAATTAAATAATCAATTAAGAGTATTTCCCTATAGGTATGACCTAAGGGGATCAACTGATCACCACCGTCGCACGACAGTAATGTCAAACTCTAGTCAGCCAATCATTACTGATATGTGTGGACCAGTTGACTGTAAAATATTACATCCCACATGTATTCTTAAAATGAGATTTAAACATATGATCATCATGATCAACAGTTGTGATCGCATTATTGTCGGAGGACACATATTCCAACAATCTCCCACTTGTCCTCGACAAGTGTGCATCACCAATTCTCTTGTCCTATTACTATCTCCCACTCAATGCAAGGTGTCTTTCAGGTCGTACTTGCAAGTGATCATATCGAGAGTGGTATCCTCGATCTGGAGAATAACTGATTGACCGGATTTATCCACCATGGATTCATTCCGAGCGTGGCCACGCATTTCCAGTTCATTACTCCTCGAGTGGCCCTGAGATATTGTTTTAACCCTGACAAGGGGGTGGACAATTCCTATCGCACTTATTCCCTTCGACTAGCCACAGCCATCATAACCCAAAATATGCCCATTTGACCCCATTTACGAAGGTCGTAGTAACACAAATCAAAGTTAGTCTGAAACTGTGTCATCTTAGGTGAACAGTCTTTAGTCAAAAGAATCGACTCATTAGAATACTATAGTAGCTCTCGCCACGACCAGGCTATATAAATTTGCCAGAACTCTATAAGCGGTCACTGCCCGACAAAGTGTTCCTAACAGTCTGCCTATGTGATCGACTAGTCATCTCACATGACTTTATGGCACTTGAACTTGCCATCAATCGCATCACACTCTAGTCACTTCAAGACGTCACCTCATACAAGTGACTATGGGCGAATACAATGCTAATCCGTGTTCACTTTAACGGGGTTCAATGTTGTCGCTACAACCCGTTTGGATGTAACAAAGTATAAATAGAGTTTTTCAGCTTAAAAACTCGAACGACAAATGTGATTATCACATATGAATAGTCAATGCCTGATTACTATTTCATGTTCTATAATCTAATTTGATCTTGTATGTAGTTGTTCATTTCAATTCAATTGAAATGACATGACTCATCATGTTAAGCCTATGAGAAGGCTTTGGTTAGTAGGTTTTATCAACTTCTTGTACCTTACTCAGCCTTACTACATACTCGTTTTCCTTATGTAATGTATACATTTGCATTACAAAACTTTCTGAGCACGTGTCGAGATCCAATCAAGACATAGGCCTTCTAGCCTTAGAACAGCTCTCACTGTTTTCACAGTGTGCGGGACTCATCCTTCTTGCACATCCCATGATTACAAGTGTACTTAATTTCCGTTGTAAATATTTCTCATTGTCCTTTTACCATCCTGATGTGTTTTGATTTTGGTTTTGTCAGAAACCATGCGCAATCTCAATTGTCAATTGTCACTTGTGTATCATCCTTACACAAAATTTTGCATCAAAAACACTTTTGCATTACTTCCTTAATGCTTTTGCAAGCACTTAAGGGTAATCATTATGGCTTACTTGGTAACTCTTACTTAAATTCGATTTGAAAAAATTCATCATACTCAAAGTATATGAAGTATTTATACATCATTTCCTATTTAATTGATTCGGCAGCGGAAGCAAATGGAATCAATCAAATATGTTCAATTTGATTGAACTAGTCATGAATCTCATCAACATAAGACTTCTCATTTGACGCTAATATCATGTGGATTTATCTACATAAATCTAGATATTAAAGATGTATTATATAACTCCAAAAGTCTTAAATCATTCCCAACGATCAATATGTCATCCACATATAAGACCAATTAAAATTACCGTAACTCCCACTAAACTTCATGTATAAACACAACTTCTCAACCTATTGAGAAAAGTTTTATCACATGATCAAAACATTGATTCCAACTCATCGATGTCCTACTTAAGACCCTCTCTTAAGTTTCACATTATCTTAGGATAGCAAGAATCTTCAAAACTCAAGACATGTATTGAATACATTCCTTCAAATTGAAGAAGTGGGTTTTAGATTTACTCGCTATATATCTCATAATGAAATATAATCCCTAAGAAGATCCAAATAGACTTAAGCATTTCAACTGGTGCAAAACCCTTTGCAACCAATCAAACCTTGAAATCTGTCTTTATTAGTGCAAAACCCTTTGTCACTAATCAAGCCTTTTATTTCGGATTTTCATGGCTCTAAGCCTTGTATTGAGTTGTGACTTAAACACTCTCATGTAAGTCATTTGTTGATTACTTTCCAGAAGTAATCAACTTGAATCAAACAATTTCTTTTTTAAGTTATAAGCTCTTTACTTAAATAAAAGTAGCATGAATTCATCATTTTTAACAAGTGACGAATTTAACCTCCTAGGTTTTGAAGAAACAACATTCTTACACAAAACGTCTCATGTAGCCAAGAAAGACCAGTTTCTTGCGACATAACATACTTTGTGGCTCTTGAATAATTTCTCCCACTCTGTCTTCTAGAAATAAACTTGTATTTTAGAAAGACAGCTTCACGAGCCGCAAACCCGTCGTACTCGTGATAATTGCAAGGGAAAAATGAGCATTTGTTTCTTGTGAAAACTTACAAACATGGTACCTTACAATTTCATATCTCATATAATTCGTTTTAGTTTTAGTGGAAAAATAATTTAGACAAAATGATAAAATCCCCAAAAGGATCAAGTAACTCAAAGTAACTTGATTGAAGTCCAAAACATATCGAATAGCGTTTGATTTCTTATCCAACCACACATTGTCCCATAATGTGTGTTAAGAGAGATTAACTTGTGATACTATATCACATTTCATTTGGCTTATATCAAAGTCTTCACTTTGATAATCCCATCACGATTAAATCGTGGTTCCTTGAACTCTTTGAACTTCTTCAAAGATTTCTTTATTTACCTTATTAAGTGAACACATTAGCGTCAACTTAAATCGTTGGTAAAAGAAAATGATCAACCTATTATGGATCAATGATTTACAACCTCGATCTCCTTTTCAACCAAAAGGCACGAGACATCTTGCTTGGAATACAAGATACGCATATACCACAAGATCTAATGGTTTCAAGAGTACTCGATAACTCTTTGCGTTCATCATTCCAAAATCTAAGGTTTAATCTTAGGTTACCAATTTGAGTCTTGCATCATCTTCATGATATATTATTCTAGTTTAGTTTAGAATATAATCACCTTGATAATGGGTTAGCCATACATCAAATTATGGTGTATAGGGTCACAAAAGTGAAACCTCTTTTGTATCTTAACAAGTTTACATTCTTATTTAGAGTTTATGCACTTAATAGTCACAATTACGTACAACTTTAAACCCAAAACTAGATTGAGTACACAATGACTCTATCTCTCAACATTTTTTTTGATGCTAGTCGTCATATTCTAATCATCCTATGTATCAAACATAATGATGAAAACCACCACCGGTTTCTAATATTGACGAAGTAGTACTAGCAAAATTTATGTTTAATCAAATAAACATTTAAAGAAGAAGGTCCCATTAGATGTCCCACAACTAACTTTTTGATTCTTCAATAATTTGGGGTATTTTTCTTTTTAGTGTCCAACATTTAAGACAATGGAAACTTTATCGGTCGGGATTGATAGGTTTAGTATCGTTATTCTCAATAACTTTACCTTTGACATTACCTTGTATCAATTCCATTCTAATTTTACTTCTTGAACCTCGTCCTTTTCTTAACGGTTTAAGAGAATGCTCCCACTCATTTCAATGAGTCTTTGCTTTGAGAAGCAAAATTGAATTCATGAAGATTACTCTTCATTTGTTTGTTTTAGTCTTAAAACTTTCATTGAAGTGGTTGCGTTATTTTGGTCAATTTTGATTTCCAACAAATCTAGTTACCAAAATTAGAAACAATTCATTGTAAGTAGATGTGTTAGTCAAGAATCAAAAACCTGTTTGATAATGAATAACTTTAATCTAAACTCTTTAAAAGAGATCCTTAGCAATGGTTCATTTGAGGTTTTAGAAGCAAATTCATATTTGTCTTTAGTTACGATGTTTTAATGGAGATTTGAATCAAAAATCGAAATGATATCGTATATGTATTGTGGTAAAGAAATAGAACAATATGATAACGGAATAGTGGAAAACTTAACATTTATCGTTTTATTAATACTTGTAAATAACAAGTGAAGCATTTACATAGTGACCTCTACCCAACTATGATAAATGATTCCGAGATCCAAATTCATATTAACTTGGGCACGGGATAGCCGATGGAACCCTCATCAATATAACTTGGTGGACTAACTCTTTAATCGATTCTACTTTTAGAACTCTCGGTCGATAAAATTACTCTAATATTTATCTATAGCCCAAAACACATTCGACAAGGGGACGGGATGGCCGATGAAACCCTTATCAAAAACTTTTATTGAGTTCAATCCAAATTTCGAATAAATGTGTCCATGATCCAAATTCACATTAACTTGGGCACGGGATAGCCGATGAAACCCTCATCAACACGAATTCGATAGATAGACATTTATCACCCACTTCCCCTACGTAACAAGGTTTGTACCCCGGGATGGCCGAGTGCACTCCCTCGCGAAATAGGTTTTCATGGTTTCTACTTTTTGGTAAGGCTATGTCTCAATTGATTATTTTAGCGAGAGGTCATGTCAATTTATTATCTATCACGTTTTAAGTGAACTAAAGTGGTGAACTATGATAATTATAATTGACACGGTCGATAAAATCAATAAAAAGATAATGCATGTTTTAGTTATGGCGATTTAGCGATGCATGCAACATATAAATAAAATGCAAAGCATAACAAAAAAATCCTAGTATGGCCTTCCTAAAATAGTAAATCTAATTAACTATTACAAATTCGGAAACCAACTCCATTGGTCCTTTGAACTTCGGTTGAGGCACGCATCTCGAGGTAACACCGTCTTTATGTATCGCCTTTTTTAGTGACACCGTCTTCAAGGAACTCCGGAATAATTAAATTACATAACAAATTACATAATTTCCTATTATACATTTGTAATTAAAATAAAAATAAATCTATTAAATTACAAAACGGTGATACGAGATCACAATAAAGTACAACCGAATCGATATTCCCATACATTTCGGGTAATACACATTAAAATCTAGGCCATACTAAGTAAAAATTACATAAAATAAAATTACATAAAATAAAATTATGACAATCATAAATCAAATGCAGCATTATAATATGTATGAACATGCCCAATTTTATGTTAAATCGCCTTTAAGGAGCCAATATCGTATATTAATCGGTTTTTACGGATTTGCGTGATTCAACCTTTTAAAATCACTATAATTACATAAATTCATATTTATGTACAAGTTGATTACCCTAACCAACTTAGGACTCAAAATTTGTCTCCACTAACTATTTGACTATAATTAACTTATATTTCTTAAATTGTTCATAAAAGGACTTTAAATTACAATAAAAGCCATAATCTTCAAATAAATCACAAAAATTTCAAATAAATTCAAAAATTTGAAATTTAAACTCATGAACATTCTGGAAAAATACCATGACACTCATAATGTTCAAAAACTTAGGTTAACAAATTTCGAAAAATTTATCGGAAAAACTATGTTGCGGTTTAACGGATTTATCAATTATAATCATAAAACATGAGAAAAAAAATTATAGTTATCAACATTTCAATTTTAGATCTGAAAAAAAAAATGCAACATGTGACGTTTTTCCTTAGTCATGAAGTATGTTTTAGCAATTATTCACTAATTAAGTCACTATTTATGCTATTTTTCATCAAAAATTCATAAATCATGCATAAGGACTTCATTATAGCCTATTATTTTACACACATCTTGTAAAATTGCATGTGACAACATACTAAATTTTTATGACCAGATTCGAAATATTTCTCATATTAACTTATTTTTTATTTAAATTCGATTTTTATCATGAAAAATCCATTTTTCGAGCATAAGAACTCATAAAATTATAAAATTTCCAATCATCTAAAAATAATATATGTGAAAATATATCCAAAAAACACCAAAAAATTCGAAGTTTAGCTAATTTTCGTCCAAAAATGACATTTTTATCATAAAAATCACATTTTAATGTCAATATTATATAAAATGAACAATAAAATCCATAAATTAACCAAAATATCCTAAATACATTTTAGGATCAGAAACTTTAACATGCATAAATTTATTTTGTGATATATCATAATAACACAAATTTACAAGTTTTATATGTTAATCGTATAACTCGGAAAAACAATAACCGATTTGCATGCAAACAACCTTGTGCTCTGATACCACTTATTAGAAATCTATATCTCATTTCTAAACATATTCATATATGTTATATTTTTAATTTAGTCATAAAATTAAAAGATGATCTTATGCATGCAAACTATAATATAAGTAAAGAAGAAATCATCATCTTACATTGATATTTCGGTTTATGGGCACAAGTGAGTTCTCCTACTCACTTGTTCTTGAGCTCTCCAAATGGAAGAACAAGGATTCAAGTATAGAATCCCTCCCAAAAGCATATACCCAAGAAAACTCATAATAACCAATATTATTTAGATCTAGTAATAATATTAGTTTTACTTAAGATATGACACAAAATATTAATTTTGCTCTTGAAATTTCGGTTCAAGAGGTAGTGTTTTTGTGAGTTTATTTCTCTAGAATTATCATAAATTGTAGAGAGTTTGATAGCATTTTCTTACACTAGAAAAAAAGTTAGGTCAAAAGAAAAATGAATAATAGAGAAAACAATGTGGGTTGTTCTCTAGAGAAAACCGGTTGGGTGGGGGGGCTTTTTGGGGAGCCTATGCATGCAATAGTTGCTCTTCTCAAAAGCTATAGGGTTGCATGGCTAGTAAGAGGTAGTAATCATAGTGTTTTCCACTTAAAATGAAAACACAATATTAACCCAATTACCCCTCCATTTTCGGCACTTTCATTATAAAATGGATGGTCCATTTTATTTTGTCAGTTTTGTCACATGTAACATGTTACATGACATGTCACAATGTAACGTATTTTTAACATATTAAAAATCAAATACTCATAAAATATGTCATTTACAAAATCGACTAGTAATTCGTAATTACTTGTGCCAAAAGTGTTTCCGTATTATAAACTACAACATTCTGTATTTATAATAATTTATTCATTCTGTTTCAATTGTTTCTGTAAACAATAATTTCATCTTAGTAATAAAACAATTTGATTACTTAGACCGTGTCTCATTTAATCATATAAAAATAAGATACGTTAATTATACTCACAAAATCATCCGTCAATTTTAAGCAATTTAATTAACTCGTATCGGTATACGATTAATTAAATAATCAATTAAGAGTATTTCCCTATAGGTATGACCTAAGGGGATCAACTGATCACCACCGTCGCACGACAGTAATGTCAAACTCTAGTCAGCCAATCATTACTGATATGTGTGGACCAGTTGACTGTAAAATATTACATCCCACATGTATTCTTAAAATGAGATTTAAACATATGATCATCATGATCAACAGTTGTGATCGCATTATTGTCGGAGGACACATATTCCAACACACACTAGACCATCTACAGAAACTGAGTAGGCGAACCTACCTTTAAGCAACCGCAACCAATCCATGCCAACCTACGACATATCCAGCAATCAAGCAACACCTATAACCACAACACAATCATCTATCACTACCAAGCAAACCCTAACTGCAAAGACAAGGATACGGATGATGATGACGACATACCTACAAGGAGAAACCCGGCAAAAGACCGCTACCCGACTCAAGTTACGCTCTCCTAGGGCACAAGAACCTTCATAGGCTTCCATGGAGGTTTTATGGTGAAGGTAAGGGAAAGAGGCGACTAAAGGGTTGAAGAAATGAGGCGGAAATAATTTGCGGATTTAACAAAACACGATTAAAAACCCTCGCTGAAAACCTGATACTCGATCGAGTATCCAAGCTACTCGATCAAGTAGCCTCTACTCTATCGAGTACCACCCGTAACTCGCAACCCAAGATGGCTTTAGCACGCACTTCTAAGGACTATTACCGCTCTCAAGGTCGGTCAACGCTGGTCAAAGGGTCCCTAAAAGGGCGGGTATTACAGTCTTCCCCCCTTAAAAAGAACTTCATCCCCGAAGTTCAACTTACCTAACTCAAAGCACAAGACACGGGAACACAACGACATCGCTACTCTTTCGACACAGGTCACTATTCCCTGAAATGCCATCCCCCATGTCATCATCATCACTGTCTAACACTCTATATATATATATATATATATATATATATATATATATATATATATATATATATATATATATATATATATATATATATATCGCTCTTACAAACTATCATATAAAACACCAATCTCGCAATACGAACCAGCACCGTCAACGATCACCCGTCATATATGAGATTACCCCACTCACTAGTAACAGCTATCAACACGAAACATATCTCATATCAACATGCCGCATGACTATACCACCATGTTACTCAACAACGCGATTCTATTACGACACATGGCACCACAACTATCTCTTTATGACCGTCTTTTAAAACATACTATCAACTTTCACTTCGACGCATGAATTACTCAACGAACTAAAGTAACCAATTACAACTTCATCCAAGCAATGTGATCAAAGTAATAGAAAACTTTGTAAATAAACAACAAAACATTTTAAACGAACAACAACATAATCTCAAAATCAGCCTTTTTATTTTGCGACATTACCCTTCCCCTCTAAAAAGGAACTTCGTCCCCGAAGTTCACCACCAAATTATGTTACATGTTACCTATTACTTGCATCGTAACATAGATCAAAACCATATTATTTATTATGGAGATTACTCACTAATCATATACTCATTAAATTAGAAAACATACACAACCCACCCGAATAACTAGCCGCCGTCGAGAAAGCATGTTAATAGCATATGTACAAGTGTATGAAAAGACGTAACTCCGATGAATAGATAGTAAATATGGCGGATGTAGGATTAAGGCAACGAGAAACAATCACTACCTCACTATTTGTTACAAATATGCATATAAAACCCAAACGTGACTTCGAACATATGAAATTAACGGTTCAAAGGTGTTACTAGGCATCAATAACCATGTTAACCATCAAACATGCAATTATATAACGATTAAACAAATTTAATTTTTGAAAAGTTCCTGTAACAGTGCTACTCAATCGAGTATGTAGTGGTACTCGATCGAGTGCCCGCTACTCGATCGAGTGTCTTGGCTACTCGATCGAGTAGCCCTGAGATCAGAATGCCTCAACTCTGTCACACCTGTAGTTACTCGACCGAGTATGGGGTACTCTGTCGAGTACCTACAGGTCAAATGCCTTGGAAAACCTGTCATAACCCACATGTATATATACATAATCGTCACATAACTTGAGTCGGAATGACTTCCCGACTCACAAAATCCTGCAATCAAGTCAAGCTAGTAAATCCGGCCTTATGGCCAACCATACAAATACGAAAATAAGAGTTCTAACAACCAACAACTACCATAATCTAACGACGACTACCATCAACCAAACACAAAGGTAAAGAATAGGAGTATCACTCCTGCTGCTGCTGCTGCTCCTCCTCCTCCATCACCTCATCTCTGCCACCATCGCCTTCCGATGTGCCCGCTCCCGATGACCCAATGCCCGCATCAACCCCCGCTCCAACTCCAGGGCTCACATACCATGGGGTCAAGCCACCATAAGCAAAGGACTGCGGTGTCCCCCAAGCTGACTGATCCACCCCGTAAGAGTGGAAAACCCCACTATAGTCTCCAACTCTACTCCACCATACCAGATGCGGTCCCTCTGTCCCAATCCCCTGAGTGTACGCCATCGCGTGCATATTCCTGAGTGTCAAAGTAGATGACACTCTCTCTGCCAAGTAACTCGATCGCGTCTCCGGGGTGTCGAGGTAGGGGTAGCACGGAAAAGGGTGCTGCTGCGGTGGTGCTACCGTCCGTGGTCTAGTCTCATCGGTCCTCTCCCTCACTCGACGGGGTCCTCTCCCCAACCTGGGCCTCTCCTCCACTACTGCTGCATTCTCTCCCTTCTTCGGCTCGGGCATCACCTGGAGGATCGTATCATCGATGAGATACGTCCGCAACTGTCGAGGTCCACCATCACCCTCCTCCTCCTCCTCATCGGAGTCCAATGCTATAACCACCGGGTCTAACGGCTCTGTCGGTGGGAGGTCCTCAGGAGCCGGAATCTTCATC
Organism: Silene latifolia; assembly: GCF_048544455.1. Lineage (NCBI taxonomy): Eukaryota > Viridiplantae > Streptophyta > Magnoliopsida > Caryophyllales > Caryophyllaceae > Silene > Silene latifolia. The sequence continues at coordinate 73,233,401 of NC_133526.1, read as the reverse complement.
CAGCTCATGCCCCACACCCTCCAAGCAAGGCTGCCATCAGCAAAAGTTCTCAACCATTTCAGGTCAAGGTAGTAGTCACGGTCCATAGTAGGCATCGGTGTAGCCAGAGGAACATACTCGGAAGAAGCCTCAAAGGTGGTTAGCTTTTCAGCTAGCCGAGTCGCGATATCGCCACAACTCAAGTACCGGGAAGTGGCCGTAGCCATCAAAGCAAGGCTAGCGCAGACGATGGCAGGAGCATTAAAGACCACCCTCTCGGTCCGCTCCGGGTTGAGGTAAGACATCTGAAGCAACACCTCATGATTGTTCAGTTTACTGATATCCGGTCTATCATAAAGGAGGTTCGAAAGATAACGAAGAAAGATCCTCAATGTAACATGCTGAACATCATTAATCAGCATGTTGCTTAAGGTGGGAGCTGGCTTTCCGGTAAGACAAGGCATTAGGCGGCAGACACCGCACTCAGTAGGAATATCAGTGATGGAATCCTTGGGAGGCTTGGCCAACCCAAGGTGAGAAGCAAAAAGGTCCATGGTAAGCAAGAAACTTGTGTTCATCAACCGAAACTCAACGGTTTGGGCAGCTGGGTCATAACTAAAGGAGCTCATAAACTCCAAAGTAAGGAAAGGGTAGGAATGTTTCCTCAGCCGATACAACCCCGTAAAGCCCGAGGTCTCAAATATGTGACGGACATCCGTCTCTTTTCCCAAATCCTCCAAAAGTGTGGTATCCACACACAGGGTTGGCCTCATTTTGCGTTTTTGCAAAACCACAAAACGCTCTCTCTGTTTAAAATCTACAAACACTACTGAAGGGTACTCCGGTACCGCGGGTACCACGGGTCCACTCCCTTCCCCAGTCTCAGGCTGTGAAGCCCTCCCCCTTTTGCTTTGTCGGGTCCCTATGTTCAGTCTCGGCATCTGTTTCAGCAGATAACTTAAACCAAACTTGTATAGACATGTAAAGCACATAATTCATACAATTGAACTTTGAATGCGAAGCTAGGTACACACGTCACCAACAAGTTCCCAATTTGATATATATATATATATAATTCAGTTTATAGCAACTCATATCCAATAGTTGTGAAAAGTTTAGCATGGTAAACACAACATACCCAACCAATTCTAACATCCTAGCATGATTCAAATGCTACTCTATACACACACCTAATAACATGTGAGGTATTTGTACATGCTCATAGAAAAGTAATTTAGAACATATCATCATCAACCTTCAATATTAGAAACAAATAACTCAATTGAACTTGTCAGACGGTCTCTACAGCAGTAACGATTTTGACATATTCACCATCAATTAACATCACCATTATCATATTGAAGTTTAACCCTTACTTAAACAATCATATCCAACACCAAATTTCGGATTTAGAAAACGAATTTTAATTTGGGGCACTTTTAAGACGGAGTTTTAAGGCAAGTTTTAAGACGAAAATCACCAAAATCCAACTTTCAACAAGGTATATACAACATGTAGTACTCAATTTCATCATCCAGCATGTAGAAAACAATCAAACAAAATTTTGATTTTGTAACCCTAGAAAATTTCGGCCCCCAAATCGGCAATTTCTAGCCTATTTTACAGCAATTAATCACCAACATTCATGAAAGGGAAGCATGTGAATCATATTACAACAATTAAAAGCAATAATTTGCCCATATGAAACGAAATTTCAGTCCATCCTACCATTCTAACAAGTTCAAAGTGATAAAAACATGTAAATAGGGAAGAAATCATACCTTGATTAAGTAGGAAAGTAGAAGAATGCAAACAAATAAGAAGAAACAACCTAAATCAGGCACCACACTACAAACTTATGAGAGCTTTTGAGGGTTATAAGAGCTTATGTTTCGAAATCAAGGAGAAAGAATGAGAAGAATAAGAGAAAATAAGGGTTTTAAGAAACCCGCAGAATCACTGTACAGTAACCTACTCGATCGAGTGTCTAGGGTACTCGATCGAGTGCCCTCTACTCGATCGAGTAGGCGCTATTTCGTCGAGTATCTGCAGAAAATTTCCACATCCCGACGTCATAGCTTCCTAACGAGATCGAGTGAGGTCTACTCGGTCTAGTAAGCACTCGCACTCGGTCAAGTAAAGTTACGTATACGGTCAAGAATACGAAGTAAATTGAAGATTCCTGCAAAAACAATATCGCGTGTCGATTCCAAACTAAGTTCGGACTCGTCACTAGTTATCATGCTCGTTCGAGCATTACCATTATTACTCAAGCATACCATAACGTCTCAACAAATAAGGTTTATGTTATATTACGCTACAACAAATTACCCAACTCGGTTTACCTGCTACCGAGTCATTCATAAGCATAATCTGAAACATATAATTAACGATAATTCATTCTTCCATATGTCATATAAATGCATACTCTACATAGCAATTTAAGGCCTATCATGTTCCAAGTTCAATCATAAGCAAATCATTCTACATAAATCGATCGTCACGCAGCGGAAAGTTTCAACCAATAAACAAGGCATATACGCATTACTATGTGCTATGTCTCATATTATAACTCAACACTTCTTTAACTATCATCTTGTAATTACGGTAGGGCTTATAAACTCGTATATGATTGCTGTTATTAACAACCTGAAGCAAACACTAGCATGATCACTTTCATATCACGACATACACTTTCACATTTTCACGCATTTCTATCAAATAAACTCTTGTCACGTTTCTCATAATCATCGTACAAGCTCACTAATCATGCCAAAACTTCACTATACACCATCCAAACGCAACTAATATACCCATCTCTACGTTAGCAAAGACTCAACCACAAATAACTCCGACACAACTAACATATACATCACATATATACACATGGACTCCACATTCCCATACCCTGTGACTGGCTTAAGTACCATGGGGCCAAGATTTTGAAATGAGGGCGCCTACTCACCCAAAATCTAGCATCAGCGGGGCTCCCATCACACATACACCAGGTTCACTTTATTAGACTCGCTACGTTCATTAAGTTCATTTGTTACAGGTTCCAAAATCATCGCTCTGATACCACTTTGTAACACCCCCATATCCAGAGGAGCCTTAACTAGGCCTTCCTTAGCATATAAGGGCATTACCATCTCGGTTGCCCGAGGACAGTAATAATCAAATGTCGATAAAAGAACTATTATGAATTATTACAAGTGATTTAAAACCAACAGGCGACATAAAAGACGATACAACTCAAAGGCTACTCGCTATTACTATCGAATCTCGTGACGACACATCCCTTCCCGGACTACAGCTATCAACGACATCAACACCTGCTAAGACAGACTGCTCACCATAAGGGATCACGGCAGACACATAAAACAACAAGACAACCACACAAGGTCAGTACTCAGAAAACACATGGCAATACCAACGACATCTATCAATACAACACAACACAATCGATCACACACGCAATTACACCCACTCCAATCAATTTCCGTCACCGACTGTCCACTAGACCAGCCCTGCCAGTAGGGGACCGCAGCCGTTCCCACCTAAGCCCCGCTCATCATACCGAGCGATAACCCTGTCCCATTAATGTGCACATCCCCTCCCGTGGTGGGTTCCACGGAGGGCGAAACTAGGGCGTGAAGCCACTCCCGCAAGTGACTCCACTCAGCCGAGAACGCATCTCGAGAACCAGAGACAAACAATCACAATCAACAACCGTCACAATACGAATACATCAATATACAACAACCACAATACACCCATACAACACAACAATCGACACACTAGACCATCTACAGAAACTGAGTAGGCGAACCTACCTTTAAGCAACCGCAACCAATCCATGCCAACCACGACATATCCAGCAATCAAGCAACACCTATAACCACAACACAATCATCTATCACTACCAAGCAAACCCTAACTGCAAAGACAAGGGTACGGATGATGATGACGACATACCTACAAGGAGAAACCCGGCAAAAGACCGCTACCCGACTCAAGTTACGCTCTCCTAGGGCACAAAAACCTTCAAAGGCTTCCGTGGAGGTTTTATGGTGAAGGGAAGGGAAAGAGGCGACTAAAGGATTGAAGAAATGAGGCGGAAATGATTTGCGGATTTAACAAAACGCGATTAAAAACCCTCGCTGAAAACCCGATACTCGATCGAGTATCCCACATACTCGATCGAGTGACACCCTACTCGATCGAGTATCCAAGCTACTCGATCGAGTAGCCTCTACTCTATCGAGTACCACCCGTAACTCGCAACCCAAGATGGCTTTAGCACGCACTTCTAAGGACTATTACCGCTCCCAAGGTCGGTCAACGCTGGTCAAAGGGTCCCTAAAAGGGCGGGTATTATAGTGTTGTACTATTGTTGTATGTTGTTCTTCAGTTACTGACCTTATGTGGTGTTGTTTGTGTTTCTTTCTTTATATGTGTCTGTCGTGATCCTTTATGGTGAGTAGTCACTCTTAGCAGGTGCTGATATATGGAGCTTGCCTGGGTGCGTTGGAGGGACGAGTCTTTCACCAAGTCTTGGCATGGATAGTATCACCGTAGTTGGTTGTTCATCAGTTGTATCTTTCTTTTGAGTTAAAGCTTGTAATAAACTGTAATAGTTCTTTTATTGACGTTATGATAAACTATTCCTCGGGTAACCGAGATGGTATCGCCCGTATCTGTTAAAGAAGGTCTTGTTAAGGCTCCTTGGTAGATGAGGCTGTTACAGTGGGTCAGAGAAGACCACGGTGGTGGCTGACTGGTGGCATATGGTGGTTTGGTTGGGTTGTGTCGTGTCATGTTTGTTGTTGTTATTGGTGTCGACTGCATATGGGTTGCTAGGGTATGGCTATGGCAGCCGTGTGTGGTGGTGTTGCTAGTGTTTCGAGTGTGGTTAGATAGTATGTGGTGGCTCACGGTGAGGGCTGGTGGCAACCTTGGGTGCTGTTGGGGTTTGGGTGAATTACACGGTTTTTTGTGGTTGTCACGGGGTTAGCTCACGGGTTTAGTCGTGGATTGTGTGGGTGATTGTTTTGGAGGGTTATGTAGGTGTGTGTGTGTAACACCCCCAAACACCAAGTTGCCTTATCAAGACTACCTAGAGCATGAGAATGCTACCATCTCAGTTACCCGAGGCATAGTAATCAAAAGTGACCAGCAAGAAACATAATTTAAGTATAAAGTTTAAAGTAATTACATCAAAACCAACTGCAAATGAATTAAGATACAACTGTTCCAAAACCACAATCCACTAAAGTAACAAATGTATTCTGACAACACAGCGGAAGACTACGACTCTGACTCGTGGTGATTCCATTTCCAGCTAATCCCGCGCGCATGCAAGATATACCTGCTAGAAAACTGTCCACCATCCTCGAATGGATCACCACAGTTTTCAAAACAATTAAACGAGGTCAGTTACTACATAAACAACATAAGATAATACAACAGACAGATACAAAATCACAATCCTCCAACACCGTCACATCACCAATCATCCGACTACACACTAAAGTGTGTAGCCCTGCCAGAATATCCATCGCAACAGATATTCCAGTCGTTCCCACCTAAGCCCCGCTCATCTTCATCGAGCGAATAACCTATGTTCCTTAATGTGCACATCCCCCTTGTGACGGGAACCACAAGAGGTGAATCAAGGGCGTGAAGCCACTTCCGCAAGTGACTCCACTCAACCAAGGGCGCACCTCGCGAACCATAGACAATCAACAACAACCAATTACCATATCAGTGTAAAATAATACCAATACCAATTACGATATAATCATCATGCCAATCAACTAAACAACCAACTTATAATCATTTACATAATAACTGAGTAGGGAAACCCTACCTGGAATGCAATCACCAATATCAACACAAGCAGCGGATCAAAAGCGTTCCTCTACGAAATCACCTCTTATAATCAAATAATTATACAATCACAATCTATAATCATCAACAATCCCAAAAAACCCCAATTCACCCAATTAGGGTTTAAACAACATTAACCAAATGACATAAAAACAGTACAAGGATCTTACCCACAATAGGACGATCACAAAGATATAAAGAACTCCGAAATCCGACAATCCTATCCCCTTGATTTGATAGCAATGAGAGAAGAGAATTCGTCGTTGTATTGTTTTTCTTTTGTAAAAAGGTTTAGAATAAGGTAAAAGTAAAAAGAACTGACGAAAATACTTTATATAACTTTTTCACGCGTTGCTATCAAACCCGGTCAAAACTCATATAACCCGACTTACTCGATCGAGTAACTAAGGTACTCGATCGAGTACCGCCTACTCGATCGAGTTTCCCTCACTCGATCGAGGACACATCAGGCAGAACGTACCACAAAGTGCCAAACTAACTTACTTGATACAGTAAGTCCTACACGATACAGTACCTAACCGGCAACAGCTCATAAATCTGAAGTATTAGAGTCTTCCCTCCTTAAAAATGAACTTCGTCCCCGAAGTTCGAACCCAACCTATAAAACATGAACACCTAACACTAACTCCACCAACCATGCCTACTTCCACAACACGGCTCACGATATCATCTCAACTATAGCATAGCCTCTCGATACAAACTCCATAATACCAACCACAGATGTCGCTACCTCTGTCTCACTAACCTATTACCCAATAGCAAATCCAACGTCAAGACAATCCACCAAGCAAGATAAACCACCAAACGGAATATTACATTCTACCACCTTAAAATAAACTTCGTCTTCAAAGTTTATTCACACTCATAAAAATCATACTACTACAAGTCTTGACGTAACCTTTAATATTATCAACCATAGCATAAATCCATCCTTTATTCTACACCAAGGCTCAAATTTCAAAATATACCGCAACATGTACAATCATCAAACTCTCTTTGTCGCATCCTACTCCTCTTAAGATAAATGTTACGTCTTTGTAACCAACTAATACTAGATCCTTTGCTATACTTCCCATAATCCTCATCACCACCGCATGTCAACGATAACCCACTATAACCTCAACACCTACAACCATTCCTATATCTAAGGCTCTCTTTCTCTAACAGTTCTCATACCTCAAATCATTCGGCACCCCACCTAACCTATACCACAAAATCCTTAGCATAACCAATACTCCAACTCTTCCACATTACCGCAGAACGATATACCTCTCTATAAAGCACCTATCTCCAAAATCATAACTCACGATCCTTAATTGTTACACACACACTCACATTAGATCCTCAAGTTCTCTCTTTTATGGCCGCAAACCTCATCCTGAACTTAACATGATACTAATTTCTAACACTCCATACCTACTATCCCGATAGAAGATTATGAACCACCTGCAGCTTCCAGTTCAGTATAATACATGTTCCACAAATCACTTACCATTACTATGTCAATCAATGCCTCCTCTAAATGAAGATCAAAAGTACTCCAACAACCTCTCGCAACTGTGTACAATCAACATACCATGACAAAAAGGAAACATGTGCAACTCTCTTCCATATCATACTCTACCCTCACTCCCAAGCCGAAACTGGTTAGAAACATCAATAAACAAAACAACAATCTACATGCCTAGACCAAAACTAACAGGAAACAGCTATACACAAAACAATAATCTATATAGCTGATATACACTTTCGAAAGTTCATCACATAAGTATTCCGCCTACTCCACCATGACCGATGACGGCATCGCAACACCACCACCAACAGCCGCACCGCAGCGCGAAAATACTCGCATCACAACACGAAGTACCATGCCCGGATCGCCACCCGAGGCACAACAACCACATCAATATTCATCACAACTTATACAATCCCATAAACACTGACTCATCATAACTTCCTTGACAAGAAAATGTCCTTAAAACCGCTCTACTAAGTCACAACGCAACATATCACGCGAAATAAACAGATAATAACCTTATGAATATCATTCATACTATTACTCATGAGGTCCGAACCTCACACTATCATTTATACGTATCATAAATACACATAAAAGTATTTAGCCGTTCCAGATCACCCAAATTACCACTTTTGAATATCATCCTATTAGGTTACCATACACAACATATGACGCGGAACACTCAGATAACTACTTTATAAGTATCACACCATACCACTATTTGTGAGGTCAGAACCTCACACAAACACTTACACACATCATAGACCCATAATCGAATCTAACTATCCAATCCTGATCACGTAAGTTACCACCTGATAAAGGTTACCTCTCGCCCGAGCTTAACTCGTATGCCCCTCATAACACATTCTCCCACTCGCATAACTATCACCTCATAACAAATGTAACCATACCATTAATACCCAACTACTAGCAGACGCCTCCTATATCTACATCTTATACTCCCTCGCAACCATATATACCAATCTGGCCTCCACAAAATCAACCTCTCTAGGACAGCTATCTTCTCTATTTAACGTCATCCTTAACAACTAGTGATGACATCACAACACCACCATCTTTCGTATAACAAATCTGTTACACTCACCACTAAACATAACAGTTCATTTCTATTTCGGTTAATATCCCAATTAACAAACAACAAATCCGTCAACAAAATTTTCCTCAGCATTCATTCCAATTTTGTCCTTAATTGTATCGTCACCCAACTCACCACCAAAATCTCATATCGTGCAAATACTCTAACAACTTTTTACTCCCCTTAATTCCTCGAACTCATGACTAACATGTCGTCCTGAACTCCTATATAACCATTAATGTGAACCCTCATGATAGTATCATAGATCTCTATAATTCCTTACTTCCTTATCGCATAACTCCGGTCAACATTCACTTAGTTTACTCCTCTCATTCTTTTCCCTTTACACTCGACAAAATCAATTAACAATTCAACTCCTTATTCCTAATACCTAACTCTTTATTGCTCCGCTTACCTTCTCATTGCTCCAAAACTCAAATTCCATTAATGCATATCGGTACCTTCTCACTCTTACTTACCACGGATCCTCTCTCATCATGCCACTCACTCACACTTGCCACCAATCAGTCAACACAATCAACGTTTACTCTTCAATTAATTGCATCTCCCTTTTACATCTCTAGAATCAAAATTCATTTCATACCGTTAATTGCCCAAGGAAATTACACACTAGGCTCATCTCTTGATAATCCAAATTCCCAAACTCAATCACTATCTACAAATCCACATCGTGGCATAACTCAATCTAAGCTCTCTATACACTGTTCTTTTCCATCCCTCTACAACGACCTTCCATTACATATATTCTTAACCAACCCAGTTATAACTATCTCCCTCCATAAATCCTTAAACATCCCAAGTTACCACCATTCGCATCCCTCATTTCAATCTTTCCATTCTCACGTTCCTTATACTTACATCACCCCTTTCCCATATTCACTTACCTTTACATTACTCAAATCGCGATTATATCACTCACTAGATCTCACAAAACATGCTCCTTGCCTCGATAAACTCACCAATCTTCCCTTTTCTTTTCCACTATCCATCAAACCCACATATAACCCATATCCTCCCCGCCAAACTTATACCAATTATAAGGTGCTACACCTTACATTATAAGATTAAGTAACTTACGCATCAGGGCCAACACATATGTAAAACAATGCATAAAGAAGCAAAAGAACATTTTTGAAATAATTATGACATGCAGGGACGTCAAAAAGATAAGCATAAGACCAATACAGGGGTCACTAAATCGAGTACAGCCTACTCGATCAAGTAGGTGAAGATTAGAAGCACGCATAATAAATTACCACGGCTACTCGATCGAGTACCAAGATACCCTACGCAGTTCTCAACACTGTCCAATTTTCGTAAAATGGTCATATCTCACTCGTTTCTTAGTCATTTTGAGCGTGTGACCTATCCGTTAGAATCGTAAGAGAATAAGATATCACTTCCAATTGGAATCACATCAATATCATATATGAATCTCAAGTTATAATAGTTTAAAGACAACTCCTCTATAATCGAACAACATAACTATTCGGTTTCACATGTTACTAACTAACATCTCTTATTCCACAAGTTACTAACTAATCAAAAGCCATACAAGAAACACCAAAGCATGTCGCATACCACTCTATTCCACCTTGATCATATATATACAAATATCACAACTCCTATTGCATGTTACTACTACAAAGCCATGTTACTACCACAAAGCCAAACATTAACATTCATCATGGTCATGTATATCCTTCAACTTATCCAACATACAATCAAACACTATCCTTTCAAATTAATCATATCTTCATCTAACATATGCATATGAAACAACAATAAACAATTAGCGATCCCATGACACCCCATATGACCGGTTCAAAGTTGTAATGGCAAGTTCGCGACTTTAGGACGTCTCCCAAGCCTTTGCCTTAGCTCCTAACAACTCCTTCCCGAGTTCATTTTAATTAGACTCTCTAGGTTCATTAAGTTCATTGGTTACATATTCCAAAATCGTCGCTCTAAAAACACTTTGTAACACCCCCATACACCACGCTGCCTTACCAAGACCACCTAGCACATAAGAATGCTATCATCTCGGTTACCCGAGGCATAGTAATCAAAATTGACCATCAAGAAACATAATTTAAGTATAAAGTTTAAAGTGATTACATCAAAACCAACTGCAAATGAAATAAGATACAACTGTTCCAAAACAAAAATTCACTAAAGTAACAAATGTATTATGACAACACAGCGGAAGACTACGAATCTAACGCGTGCTGATTCCATCCCCAGCTAATCCCGTGCGCATGCAAGATATACCTGCTAAACAACTGCTCACCATCCTCGAATGGATCACCACAGTTTTCAAAACATCTAAACGAAGTCAGTTACTGCATAAACAATATAAGATAATACAACAGACAGATACACAATCACAATCCCCCAACACCGTCACATTACCAATCATCTGTCAACACACTAAAGTGTGTAGCTCTGCCAGAATATCCATCGCAACAGATATTCCACACCGCTAGTGGGGGACGCAACCGTTCCCACCTAAGCCCCCGCTCATCTCCATCGAGCGAATAACCCATGTTCCTTATTGTGAACATTCCCCTTTTGACGGGAACCACAAGGGGCAAATCCAGAGCGTGAAGCCACTTCTGCAAGTGACTCCACTGAACTGAGGGCGCACCTCGCGAACCACAGACAATCAACAACAACCAATTACCATATCAATGTAAAACAATACCAATACCAATTACGATACAATCATCATGCCAATCAACCAAACAACCATCTTATAATCATTTACACGATAACTGAGTAGGGAAACCCTACCTGGAATGCAATCACCAATATCAACACAAGCAGCGGATCAAAAGCGTTCCTCTACGAAATCACCTCTTATAATCAAATAATTATACAATCACAATCTATAATCATCAACAATCCCAAAAACCCCCCAATTCACCCAATTAGGGTTTATACAACATTATCCAAATGACATAAAAATAGTACAAGGATCTTAGCCACAATACGACGATCACGAAGATATAAAGAACTCTGAAAACCGACAATCTTAGCCCCTTGATTTGATAGCACTGAGAGAAGTGAATTCGACGTTGTATTGTTTTTCTTTTGTAAAAAGGTTTAGAATAAGGGAAAAGTGAAAAGAACTGACGAAAATACTTTATATAACCTTTTAACGTGTTGCCATCAAACCCGGCCAAAACTCGTATAACCTGACTTACTCGATCGAGCAATTAAGGTACTAGATCGAGTACTACCTATTCGGTCGAGTTGCCCTCACTCGATCGAGTACCCATCAGGCAGAACGTACTACAGAATTCAAAACTAACTTACTCGACAGAGTAAGTCCTACTCGATAGAGTACCCAACAGCTCATAAATCTGAAGTATTATAGTGTGTAATGGGTTAATAACACGGGTTGCACGTAGGTTGGATAGTGAGTTTAAGACGGGATTTAACTATAATAAATCACGTATTGTTGTAATTAATATAATTAAACTATAATTAGTTCAATTATTTTATATAATTAGAATAATTAGTGATCATAGAAATTTATTAATATGTTAGGTGACGGTTTTGTGGAAGAATACTTTTTGTTGAATTTTTTGGATTGCATTTATTGGAGTATTGTTAGCCAGGTAGGATATCTACTCAACTGAATCGTCTTATTGTATTTATATCATTCATATGAGCAATGTGTTGGTTGGATTATATATTGTGGTTATTTGGTGTTGGATTATATACTTTTGATGTGACTTATATTTGAGCACATTTAGTCCCCGAATTAACCTCGTTCCTATGCTTTATTGTGCATAATTAGGTCATTTACTATCTTTAGTTTCCCATTTTGCATATTCTTTGAGTGCTAACCTTGTATTTACATGGCGAAATGGAGCTAAATTGATCGCATCAAATGACCAAGCATCAAAGAGAAGACGATACTAGAAGGCATATGTAGATAATAAAGTGAAATGGGCAATGATAAAAGGATCCTTGCATCCTCGAAATGATCCTCACGGATTATGAAAGAAGAAAATAAGAGAAGCTGTCTGCTAGGGAATCCGAGCGGATCACATAAGATCCGAGCATCTCCAACCACCACCATCCGAGCGTCCCGCAGCTAAGACGCTCGTCTTGCAGCCAAATGATCCGAGCGTCTCCCGGACAACCCGCTCGGATCACAGTCCAGAGAGCCCGTGCCACTTCTCAAGACGCACGGATCAGGGCGAGACTAGCAAAACGGAAATGCTCATTTCCTTCGAGAGGAGCAGTTCCTCAACTTTTCTTAAGGACTTAATAGTCATTTAAGCCCTTAGTAACCCTAATCCTTGTACCTAATCTTTAGTATAAATACCCCCATTGTACTACTTAGATTAGCATGCTCTCTTAATACTTTCTGAATCAAGTTCTAATCATTCCTTAATATTGTAATCAACTTTTAATCTAGTCTTAATACAAATATCAATACTCAATCTTTCCTTAATTTCTCTATTGTTCTTCATTTATTTTGGATAATTAGAAGATTATTTGGGTTTATTTGGAGGATTGACAACATTCCATCAATCATCAAGTACTTCTATTATTCTTTGCTTTATTATTTGGAATCATCTTCATAGGTATAATTCTCTCTTAACCTTGTTTAATTATTGTTAATCATTTTCATGTATTCATCGTGTTTTGCTTTGCTAGTATGATTGACAACCTTGTTAGCATGTTAAACTTGATAATGAGTTAGTAGTTTCCTTAACTAGGGTTAATGGGGAATAAGGGGAAACCAACATGGGGATTGATACATGCTTAATCTAATATGTTTTCATAATTTATTTGCTTGCTTGTTGTGATTTCAACTTATGCACATGTTATGTTTGATGAAATGCGAGCTTATGAATCCTTGCATTTTTTACCCATCACCTATCTTTTCAATGAGACTTGTAAGCTTATACACCAACTCGAGTCTCATTAGACCATGCATATAGTTGGATAGGAAGGACTAAGTCGACTTGTAGGTGTGGTACAATCTAATTGATTCGGCTCCGGGACCCAAACCTTCTTAGGGATTGTAAGCTTATACACCAACTCGATCCCATCACAACAATAAGTGCTTGCATCTAGTAGAGAACATGTTCGTATGATCAACTCCCATGAATCCGTATGAACCCATGACACCTTAGTGTCTTTAATCAATTGTTTACATCTCATTTTAATCACCTTTCTTGTCTTTATTACCTTACTTTTATATTGTTGATTAGTTTAGTTGATCTCCTATCTCAACCCAAATTGTGACACCCTAAGACACGACCATTTGCAATTGAAAATCTTACATCAATACCTGTCCCTTGGGATCCGACCTTTACTTGCCTCTTTGCTAAGAGTAGTTTATGAAGTTATAAATATTGTTTTGGTTAGGTAGCTTTTGACGACGAGTTTAATAAACCGACACCAAAAATGGTGCCGTTGCCGGGGACGGTGTTAACTTAATTTGATTTTCATTAATTGTTTTTAGTTGTCTTTCTCTACCTTGGGGAAGTAAAACTCCTCAAGGTTGTTCTAATTGTTTTCAAGTTGTTTGATATTTTGCATGTCTAGGAGATCACAAGGTAACTTGTTACCCATTGATCTTGAAATTGAAAGAACCTTGACAAACAATAGAAGACTTGCTAGAGGTACTTTGAGAGGTATTGGAGAAATTATGGACATTCAACCAAATACCATTGAGTTTACCAACCCTTTTCCAAGAGAAGGAGAGGACAACCCAATACAAAACCCACCACAAAATCAACCCACAATGCCTAAATTCTCATCACATTCCGTACCAACCGAGGAGAACCTACCAAATGGTACTCCTACACCACAACATTTAACCGGTAATTTCATTGCCAAATCCACATTCATACAACTAGTTGAGAGAATTCAATTTGGGTGGATGCCTAGTGAAGACCCTCACTCACATATTGAGACTTTTTGTGACTATTGTGATGCGATTTCTCAAATCGGAGTTACTCAAAATCAAATCCGATGGGTCTTATTCCCTTTTTCTTTGATTGGTACCGCGAAACAATGGTTGAAAAGCCTAGACAAGGCTACTCTTGGTATTGATTCTTGGAAGAAATTGGCACTTGCTTTCTACAAGAAATTCTATCCTCCGGAAAAGACTAACATGTTGAGAGCCCAAATCACCGGGTTCAAACAAAGGGATGAGGAATCTTTGTATGAAGCATGGGAGAGATTCAAGGACACTTGTCGATCTTGTTCACACCATGGACTTAGCGAGTGGTTCCTTGTACAACAATTTTGGAATGGTCTATATGAAGACTCCCGAAAAATTCTCAATATGGGATCCAATGGTATGTTTACCGAAGTTGATGACAATCAAGCATGGAACAAAACTGAAGAAATGGCAGTTCATAACTCACAATATAGTAGACCTCGGAAGGCTACTAGAGGAGGAAAGCATGAGGTGGATTCCATTACTCAATTGGGTGCTCAAGTAAGTGCTCACATTGACACCATCAATTTTAAGTTTGAGAAGGCCATGGCTAAACTTGAAGAGGCCTCCAAATCGCCCAAGCAACATGTTAATGCTATGGTGGCATCATCATCAATTCCAAGTGGAGTATGTGATAGTTGTGGAACTTTGGGACATGATCAAAGTGAATGTAGGGGGCAAGTGAACAAGTGAATGCTTTCCAAGCATACAAGAGTGGCACCCCTTATTCCAACTATTACAATGAGAATACCAAATCCCATCCAAACCTTTCATACAAAAGCCAAAATGTTCAAAACCCTCAACCAACATGCACCCCACCTCCAATGAGAAATCAAGCTCAAAGACCCTTTTACAACCAAAGCCAAGGTTATCAAAATCAACCCTCTTACAATCAATCCAATGACCAAAGCTTTTATGTTCAAAAAGCGGTCCTCCAAATGCAAACGAATCAACAAGAATTTTTCACCCAAATGCAAAAAGATAGCCAAGCAAAAGACATCACCATTAATAACATACTAGCCCACACCAAAATGTTGGAAACCCAAATGTCTCAATTAGCATCTTCTAGCTCTCAAAGACAAAAGAAGCAATTACCACCTCAAAGTAACCTCCCAAGACATGAGTCGGTGAGTGCCATCCATTTGAGGAGTGGTACAAGGTAAGAAGGGACAAAGAAGCAAATTGATGAAGACATTGTGGAGGCTAGTGATAAGAAAAGAGTTGTGGAGAACTCTAAGGAAGAAGAACCCACCAAAGAAGTTTCAAAGAAGAAAAATGAAGAGAAGGCTAAGGAGAAAGAGCCTATTGTGATTAGACTTCCATTTTCGAGTCATCAAGCTAAGCCTAAGTTTGATGAACAACTTGGAAAGTTCATGGAGATTGTGAAGAACTTAGAAGTCTCAATTCCATTCACGGAGTTAATCAATCATGTTCCGGCCTATGAGAAATACATGAAAGATATTCATACAAAGAAGAAATCCATCCGGAAGCTAGAGACTATTGCTTTCACTAAAGTGAGTAGTGCTATTCTTCAAGGAAGTTCACCTCCAAAGCTCTAAGATCCGGGAAGTTTCTCTATTCCTTGCACCATTGGCAACACTACAATCAACAAAGCTTTATGTGACCTTGGGGCAAGTGTGAGTGTCATGCCATACTCAGTGTGCAAAAGGCTGGGAATGGGAGAACTCAAATGCACTAATATCACGCTTCAAATGGCGGATCGATCAACGAAGACACCTTTAGAGGTATGGGAGGATGTGCCCGTAAGAATTGTTAAAGTTCTTCATCCCGGTGGATTTTGCTATTGTTGACATGGAGGAAGACTCCAACATTCCTATCATTTTAGGAAGACCCTTCTTACATACCGTGGTAGCGGTGATTGATGTGAAACATGGAGAGATCACACTTGAAGTGGGAGATGAGATAATCACTTTTAACCTTGACAAGACAATGAGAGCTCCCCGCTTACATGAGCCATGTTTCATGATTGATCATTATAGCCGAGAAAGTGATAGGAAGAAGTTGGCATCTCAATGCAAAGAACAAGCTATGGGTAAAGAATCACCACCCATATGGAAGAATAAAGTGGATAGTTCCCAAGATGCTCCATCCAAAGAGCAAGAATGTTTCAACAAGAATGAGAGCTTGAAAAGCTTACTCATGACAAGTAATGAAGAAGGCCTCATTGGCCATGATAACAAGGAAGAAGAGTTGTTCTCATCAACTCATGACATTATTGGGAAGCAAGTAGATGAAGTATGTGGTCTATGAGATGATGAGTTTGAAGGATTATTCAATCCTTATATTGGTAATGCTATGACCTAAGACCAAGGCTTTGGTGATCATTTTAACTCAAGTCACCACAATGAAGATAACAATGTGCAAAGGTCTATTGAAGATCTTTATCATAACAATGAACAAGCCTTCGACTACTTCTACAAGGTGTTGAGCAACATCAACAACACCTTGGCTATACCCCATTGACATCTCATCGAAGAATGAGAGTTTGGTGGAGTCCTCCCTAAACCACCACTTGTAAATATTCTAACCCTTTAACTCGCATTTTATTCTTGTATTGCATTTTTTGTCAAATTTTGGATTTACATTTGTACATTTTGATCAAGATTATAATTTTGAGAGAAAGTGAGGGAGGGACTTAAATGTTTCTTGATGTGTAGTGTCTTGACTTAGCGTGAGGATAGCAATTGCCTAGGCTATCCGAGCCTTTGTAGTGCACCCACAATGAAGACCAAGGGAATGAATAAGAAATGACATGGGATATGAAAATACCCACGGATGAAACTGAACCCGTGAGGTACAGGAGTGATCCGAGCGTCCCAGAGGGAACCCGCTCGTCTTGGATGAAATCCGAGCGTCCTGACAGTAAGACGCTCGTCTTGCAGAGCTGGAAAGGAAATTTTTATACTGGGTATAAATCCGAGCGTCTCCTCAAGAATCCGCTCGTCTCAGTCCAAAGACGCTCGTCTCAGTGAGAATCCACTCGTCCTGATTACATCAAAATTTGGGATTTCACTCTGACTATGAATACGAGCGTCCCCAGAACAATCCGCTCGTCTCAAGCTAGAATCTGCTCGTCTCCTCCTGAAGACGCTCGTCTCAACACGGGTTTCATTTTCTAATGCTGACTGAACTACAATCCGAGCGTCCCGTGCCTAAGCCGCTCGTCTCCTACTGCTGAATTGTAAAAACACGGGATTTAAATCCTCCTTTACCATTTCATTTCATTCTGCCAAAACACAAACACACATTCAAAACCCTCAATCCCTCCAACTCAATTTCCTCAACCAAATTCACCCAAATCAATTCCAAACTTCCTCAAAACTCAATCAAATTACTCCTTTATCAACAAAAAGCCATTCAAAAATCAAACATCCTCAAAGATTGAATCGATTTTCTAGGGTTATAAGCAAATTTCAAAAATCCTAAATCGATTTGGGATTCATTGAAGCTTGAGGATACTAGAAGAATTCAAGCAAATCATTGGTTGTTGATACATACAAGGAGAAGAACAATGGCTAGGACTAAAGGTGGAAACAAGGCACCCCCAAAATCAAACCTTTCAAAGAGGCAACAAGCTCTTCAAGCTTGTAAAGCTTTGGTGGTTCAACCAGCAAGAATGGAAATTCAAGAAAATCCTACTCCTATGGTGGAAACTACTACTCCTATTCCGGTTATTGAGCAACTAAAAGAATATCCGGAGGTAATTTTCACATCCGACTTCCCTAGGAAAAATTTTGTGTCTCTTGCTAAAAAATCAATTTTGCCCACCAAGTTTATTTGCCAAGATGCTTTGACCAAATTTTGTGTCCTTTAAAGGACCAAGAACTTCTTTGAGTCTATGGAGTTGCTTACATTGTTTGATATGCAAGAATTGACCTACCCCTCCCTCAGCTTGGAATTTCTAAGTTCATTGAAAGTCACAAACGTGGAGACTCGAAGGAATATTGAATTCCGCCTTGAGAATGTGGATAGAAAGATGTCCTTTAATGAGTTTGGCAAGGTATTCGGTCTTGATAATGACTCGACTTATGAGAAGAAACCTTCAAAATATGATCCCGCCCCTTTGTGGAAAGCTATCACCGGAAGAAAATTCGAATCATTCCATGAGTGTCGTGCCCTTTATGTTCACCATCCGGGCATAAGGGTGTGGCATAAGGTTGTGGGAAATACTCTAATTGCTAGGAAGGGGACTAATAATTTCACCAAACTTGATTTGATCTATCTTGAGTCAACCTTGAATGTCGATAAGAAGTTCACCAAGAAATACAATATTCTTCAACTCTTAATCGAAAGGTGGCTTACAATCGACCATGGTAAGGAAGGTGCGGCCTTTATAGTAAATGAGGGATTGGTAACATGGTTGCCAAAGCACTTCAACCGGGATTTCAACAAAGATGGGACTTACAAGCCGGTTAAGAGAGGCCACCTTATTGATCTAGCCACTATGGTTCACAAATTCCATTGGGTCAAGAAGGACAACCTTGACAACAAATTTGAGTAGCTTACAAAAGATGCCAAGTCCTTCATTCTACCAAACAAAATTTGCCGACTCAATGTTCGAAGCCCAAACTATCTTCTTCCACTCTCCGATGAAGTCGAGCTGATAATGCAACAACATAGGCAAACCATTGTCGAGCCCTCCTCCTCAATTGTGACTCCATCCTACACGTTCACCTACCAAGAATTCCGACCCGAAGGTGTTGCGGTAGGTAACGACTACTTGACTCAATTAATGCAACACATGCATAAGCAAGCTTATGAAGACCGAGTCAATGCCTATAGAGCTCAATATCCGCCCCTCTTACACCTAGCTAGGCAAGGACTTCTTGACCCATCATGTCCTTTGCCTAGTTGGGCGGATAGGGAAGTGTTCTTTCCTAACGCTCCTAGGGATGCTAGCATGGGTGGTGAGGAGATTGCTGTTGAGAGTGATGAAGAAGTTGAAGAAGAGGAAGAAGAAGGAGAAGAGGATCAAAGCTCAAGTGATGATGGTGAAGCCTCCGGGTCTGTGGAGGTAGATGAGGGTACTAGTGAAGAAGTTGATGATGATGATGATGACGATGGAAATGATGTCGCTATGCGCGATAATTGAGGATTAGCAAGCTTTTTGGAGGATGCCACAATGCATTGTGAGTTTCCTACACCTCCCTTAGCTTTGTTCATTTCTCTTGTTTTTAAATTTTTATCTTGATCATGTGTTTGAGTCCTAGCAACACTTGATGGACTCCCACCTCGGTCCCATTGAGATGTCTTTTATTGTTCCCACCATGAAAAATCCAAAATGACAAATTTAGTTTCATGCATAGCATTCTTGTGCATGAAATCCCCCATTTTTTACATTAGCAATAGTGTCTTATTTGGTTTTGGGAAGTTTAAGCACACGCATTGGGAGTTAATCTAAATTATGCTCTCCAACTAAACAAAAATTCATGCATCATATAGTATAGTGTATTTTGCATCACTTGTATACTTATGTGATATAGTTTGCATTTAGTGTAGAAATCATGCATTCATATATAGCTTGCATAATTTCCTATCGTATTGCCCATTGAGGACAGTGCCCATACTAGTGTGGGGATGGGAAATTCTAACATGACTTTTTAAACAAAAATGATAAAAATTGAAAAATTTTGAAAAATACAAAAACATGTTCATTTTCCTTTATAGTGTAGTCTTGTGTATATATTGTGTTTGTCTATCCTATTTCACATTGATCGACTACGCCACATCCAAGACATGAGGATATTGAAGACCGTATGGTATGATCTTTCCAATCTCCTTTTTCCTCTCTATGTTAATGACTATGTGGCTTTATTTTGATTGATGCGGTATAAACAATGTGATTATAGGATTGCATTTAGATTATTTGGCATACTAGTTGGTAGAAGCATATGCATTAGGATGTATAAATGTTAGTTGCATCATGGCATGTAGATTACATGGTTAGAAATTTTTTGTGAAAACATCTATTTGGGAAGCTTGACAAGTGTGTATATAAGGCCCTTGTAGATACTTTTTCTTCTTAAGACTTTGCTTGTTAGAATACTTGTAAAACACCCTAGGGTATGTCATGCTAGTATCCTTTGACCCATGGATTAATGCCTAGTCAAGAGTACCTTGTGGTGTGATAACTCCTTAGCTACCGTTTATTCCAAGGTGACCCTTGAAACCATGCAACCATCTTCCATATTCTACCATATTTTGACATAAAAAAGGGAATGGGCACAAAAATTGTTCAATTTTGAGTTCAAGCATTGAAATGAAAATGAAAAAGTTTGCAATTGCATCAAAAGAAAAGAGGAGTAACGAAAATGAAAACTCCTATGCTTCAAATATAAGCACCCTCACTACAAATGGGGTAGCTTTGAAAATGTTCAAAAAGAAAATGCAAGAAAAAGTTGAAATTGTCAAGTGTTGAAATGCCAAACATCAAAAGAAATGGCAAAAAAAAAGTGTTCTCAATTATCAAATACCACAAGAAATTGGGGGGAAAACAACAACAAAAGCAAACTCCCACATGAAACTCAAATAAAAATGATCCCTTTATCCATCGAATCCACTTTTGTGCATGGTAAAGAGGGGACGACGCTTCTTCTTGTCTAGGCAAGAAGGGGAATTCCACGATCCTCCAGTGTTTCTAACACCATAGAGAGTCTACTCTTGACGAAAGCATTTAACGATTGAGGACTAAGGTACCCTAGCTTGACACAACTTGGAGGTGATTTATTGGTATCCTTCTAGGCTTAGTAGTTTAAATAAACCATATCTATGATGGAGTGTGTACCCTTAGATTGCTTCCCTTTTAGATAATTTCCGCCACTTAGATGAGGAAAGTGGCTATTCATTTTTGTAGATGCACCCATTACTTGTTTTGTGTGCTTTAATGCTTGGATGTATTGCCATTTTGGCAAGCCCTACCTTGCCTTGAAAGAAGGCATTCTACCTCATGGTTGTCTTGTTGTGAGTTGAAGGGGCGGAGTGAGACCCGCTAATTGTCTCACATCGGCTATATTAGTAGGTTAATTTGAATAAGGGTCCTAGTTTTTGTCACCACTTTACTCAGGACGAGCAAAGGTTCGGTTTGGGGATGTTTTATGTGACTCATATTTGAGCATATTTAGTCCCCGAATTAACCTCGTTCCTATGCTTTCTAGTGCATAATTGGGTCATTTACTATCTTTAGTTTCCCATTTTGCATATTCTTTGTGGTTTTGTCCCCTTGGTAGGAAAGGAGTGCTAACCTTGCATTATGGCGAAATGGAGCTAAATTGATCGCATCTAATGACCAAGCATCAAAGAGAAGACGATACTAGAAGACCTATGTAGATAATAAAGTGAAATGGGCAATGATGAAAAGATCTTTGCATCCCCGAAATGATCCTCGCAGATTATGAAGGAAGAAAAGAAGACAAGCTGTCTGTCAGGGAATCCGAGCGGATCACACAAGATTCGAGCGTCTCCAACCACCACCATCCGAGCGTCCCGCAGCCAAGACGCTCGTCTTGCAGCCAAATGATCCGAGCGTCTCCCGGACAACCCGCTCGGATCACAGTCCAGAGAGCCCGTGCCACTTCTCAAGACACATGGATCAGGGCGAGACTAGCAAAACGGAAATGCTCATTTCCTACGAGAGGAGCATTTCCTCAACTTTTCTTAAGCACTTAATAGTCATTTAAGCCCTTAGTACCCCTAATCCTTGCACCTAATCTTTAGTATAAATACCCCATTGTACTACTTAGATTAGCATGCTCACTTAATACTTTCTGAATCAAGTTCTAATCATTCCTTAATCTTGTAATCAACTTTTAATCTAGTCTTAATACAAATCTCAATACTTAATCTTTCCTTAATTTCTCTATTGCTCTTCATTTATTTTGGGCAATTAGAAGATTATTTGGGTTTATTTGGAGGATTGACAACCTTCTATCAATCATCAAGTACTTCTATTATTCTTTGCTTTATTATTTGGAATCATCTTCATAGGTATAATTCTCTCTTAACCTTGTTTAATTATTGTTAAATCATTTTCATTTATTCATCATGTTTTACCTTGCTAGTATGATTGACAACCTTGTTAGCATGTTAAACTTGATAATGAGTGAGTAGTTTCCTTAACTAGGGTTAATGGGGAATTAGGGGAAACCAACATGGGGATTGATTCATGCTTAATCTAATATGTTTTCATAATTAATTTGCTTGCTTTTGTGATTTCAACTTATGCACGTGTTATGTTTGATGAAATGCGAGCCTATGGATCCTTGCATTTTTTACCCATCACCTATCTTTTCAATGAGACTTGTAAGCTTATACACCAACTCGAGTCTCATTAGACCATGCATATAGTTGGATAGGAAGGACTAAGTCGACTTGTAGGTGTTGTACAATCTAATCGATTCGGCTCCGGGACCCAAACCTTCTTAGGGATTGTAAGCTTATACACCAACTCGATCCCGTCACAACAATAAGTGCTTGCATCTAGTAGAGAACATGTTCGTATGATCAGCTCCCATGAATCCCCTATGAACCCATGACACCCTAGTGCCTTTAATCAATTGTTTACATCTCATTTTAATCACCTTGCTTGTCTTTATTACCTTGCTTTTATATTGTTGATTAGTTTAGTTGATCTCTTATCTCAACCCAAATTGTGACACCCTAAGACACAACCATTTGTAATTGAAAATCCTACATCAATACCCGTCCCTTGGGATCCGATCTTTACTTGCCTCTTTGCTAAGAGTAGTTTATGAAGTTATAAATATTGTTTTGGTTAGGTAGCTTTTGACGATGAGTTTATTAAACCGACACCAACTTTGTATAACATTTGCATCGGATTCTTATTGTTGGCATGTTATAAACTTTGGAAGGCCCCGAGCTGGTTCTGCAGACTTATCTCTAGTGGATATTATGTGATTTCTTAACTGTGAGTTGCGATAGTTTGGTTTCCCCGGCCCAGGGATTGGCGAGATGAACGGGTGTTTCGGGTGATGAGTTCAGGTGCATTGGCATTTGAATTTCATATCATGCATACTCATTGTATTCGTCTTATATCTGTTGTTTATTTATCCTACTCAACCTTTTGGTTGACTTGTTTTATGTCCTGTCAAAATAAAATTGATGTTTGATTTAATTGATGGCGTCCTGTGGTGAACCAATTAGTATTTTTTATTTATTGGGGAGCAGATTAAATAGCAAGTACTTGAGTTAGCTGACTTGGGAGCTCAGGGGTGCGTGAGGATTCGGCAATTGCTACTTAGAAGTCTAGATCACATAGTTTCAGACATTTATTATTTGTGTTATTCACTTTATTTAATTCCGCTGCGAGATGCAATTAGTTATTATTTCGGTTATTCAGTTTGGTTAAGTTGTAATAAGACTATTATTCATTAAGTTTATCTAAAGTACTTAATTGCTTTTGGAGGCCGTAAATTGTAATAAGACTATTATTCATTAAGTTTATCTAAAGCATTATTATTTCGGTTATTCGTGCGTTCCTTTATAGTGAATAAACTTTAGAGTACGTCGACGTATCTCTACCTTGTGTTTGGGATCATCGGGCAATTTTTGGTGGTCCAAGAAATCAATGATAGGTTGAAGCCAGTCATTCTCATCAGCTGTGTAAAAGCATATCATGTTGGTCGTATCTACATTTTCTTCTCCTTTAAGCTGATGAGTCACAATTATATACTTTTTATGCCTCCCTTTAATTGCTTTTGATATGGTTTTCGTGCTAAATTATGTCATTTATATGCCATTTACATTAGAATGTCAATACTTACGCTATTTGGCGCTTAATGCAGGATTGATGCATTTATGGAGAAAAAGAATGAAATGGAGCACTGCGGAGTTGGCATGACGGGATACACAAAGAAAGGCACGGAAATCTAGAAGAATGAAGGAAGAGAAGCAAATAAGATTACATTATGAAAATGCTGAAAGATAAAGATTCTCGATCGTGTTGCCTCTACTCGATCGAGTGAGTGTGTACTCGATCGAGTGTCTTATTTGCTGAAGACTTTTTCGGATATTTCCTAAAACTCGTTTAATTTGTAATATAAATACAAAACTCGTAGATTATTATTAGGGGACGCTTTATTCACAATTAGAACTCCTAAAACTCTTAGTTAGTCGGCTACATCGTTATTTTCAGATCTACTTTTGCAAACTACGGTACTTTATTAATCTTTCCTCGTTCATTAATCATTCACATTCTAGTTTATACAATTAATTCTTAGTTCATCTTTTTATGCTTTCAATCGTGTCTTTTATTCATATTGTTGTTGTTAATCTTGCTAGTATGAGTAGGTAAATTCTTTATCTAGGGTGAAAGGAGATCTAGGTTGATTAGAAGGGGATTAATTGTTTAATTGTTTGCAATATCATATGAATTATCGCCTGATTGTTGTTCTTCTTCTAATTAATCAATTTAGGCCAAAGTTGTTAATTAGTCTAGCGAATTAGGATTTTCGCTGACTAGGTTAAGACTAATATAGGCTGCGATAATCAGATAGAAAAAGTTTAATTATAGAGATTGCATATTATTCTAGATCTAAAGGGCGCAATTGAATCGACCGATCTTGTGACCTTAGATAATTCGATTGATCTTATAATTGACTAAATTACATCCCCGGGTAATTGACCTAGTGAACCCGATACCTAGACCTTTTAATCTTATTGAGTTCACCCCTTTATTTTACATCGCAATTAGTTTATAGAAATAAAACAAACCTTCAAGAAAATGTTACCTTTAAGACACTTTAAATATTAGCAAACTGAATAATTACCGTCTCCACGTGGATTCGGTACTTGTCTTACCGCTAGCTATTTGTTAGTAGTACTGTAGGTTTACTTTCATTTAGGTGATACGACTTTAGCCTTATCATAAGCAATAATACTGCCCAACGATTGCAGACTAGGACTTGCATAGATTCTTCTGCCTCAGTGCCAAAGTGGCTTCAAGATAAGCAAGCGTGTCAGCCAACTTATTGGCACTCCTCGGTACATGACTAATTTTTATGGAGTCAAGTAGATTGAGGAGTTTCAATGCCCGCTGATGGTAGGGAATCAAGTCTTCCTTTTTTATTTCTTATTCATCGAGGACTTGGTTAATCACCAACTTTGAGTCACCATAGATGACAATATCTCTGACGCCTATTTCGATCGCTATTTGGAGGCCAAGTATGAGAGCTTGATATTCTGCCATATTATTTGTGCACAGCTGATTGAGCGTAAAGGCATATGGCATGAGATGATTTTGTGGAGTTGTGAATACAAACCCGGCTCCAGCTCCATCTTTCCTTGAAGCACCGTCAAAGTACATCAGAAATGGAGGTAGAACGTCCATGTAGAAGATTTATTCTCATGGAAGGTCATATGAAAGTTCCCACTCTACTGGTACTGAATGATCAGCAACGAAATCGGCGATAGCTTGACCTTTCACATCCTTTTGAGACACGAACACTAACTCGTACTACTTAAGTAATACTACCCATTTGGCAAGTCTACCAGATAAGACGGGTCTTGAGAGTATGTACTTAATGGAGTCGGTCTTCGAGACCACATGTATAGTATATGCTTGCATGTAGTGCCTCAGTTTCTGGATGGTGAACACCAATGCAAGACATATTTTCCCCAGTGAGCGTAGAGTGCTTTTTTCGTGCTGTCTTCAATCTCTTAAGCACACATTTCCCTCAGCGAGCGTTCTTGTGCTGAAATGTAGAGGTGAAGTGACTTTCCTGGAATTGGTGCTCTTAGCACTGGTGCACTAGCCAAGTACTTCTTTATGCTATCAAAAGCGTTTTTGCATTTTTCATCCCATTGGAATGGAGCATCATTTTTCATAAGATGACTGAACAGTTGGCAACGTCCTATTAGGTTAGAGATAAACCTTCGAATGTATTCCAAACGTCCTTGCAATCTGCGCAACTCCTTCAGCGTCTTTGGTTCTGGCATTTCGTTGATGGCTTTGATTTTCGTTTGGTCAATTTCAATGCCTCTATGTCTGACTACAAACCCCAAGAACTTCCTGGATGTGACACCGAACATACACTTGAGTGGGTTCATCTTGAGTTGACATTTTCTAAGCCTCTCAAAGACGGTTCGAAGGTCTTTGATATGGTCTTCTCTTTTCTTTGATTTGACAACCGCGTCATCAACATAACACTCTATTGTTTTATAAAACATGTCATCTAATATCTTTTGTATTGCGCGTTGGTATGTAGTGCCAGCATTCTTTAATCCAAACGGCATGACCGTGTAATAAAAGATTCCTTTTGGGGTTCGAAAACCTGTTGCTTCTTGATCTTCAGGTGCCATATGTATTTGATTATAACCAGCAGTACATCCATGAATGAGAGTGCTTTGTGACCAGTGGTTGCGTCAATCATCAACTCTATGACTGATAAAGGGAAGTCATCCTTTGGGCATGCATCATTAAGATCTCTAAAGTCAACACATATGCGCAATTGTCCATTCTTCTTTGTGACCGGGGCAATATTTGCTATCTAGGTAGGATATTTGACTTCGCGAATGAAACCTGCCTCTATGACTTTATTGACTTCCTTTTGAATTTCAGGTACAAGCTCCGGCCTGAAACGACATTAAGACTGCTTTTTGGGACCGATGCCTTTCTTGATTGCTAGACGGTGAACTGTAACTTTTAGACTGAGTCCAGGCATCTCTTTATAGCTCCAAGCAAAGACATCTTTTGTACTTGACCAACAACTTGTAGTACTCCTCTTATTCTTTCTTAGTCAACAGAGCACTAACACAAATGGGGAGAGGATCTTTAGTAGTTTCCAAGTTGAGTTCTTTAAGTTCATCCACAGTCAATTGCCCCCCGTCTTCAAGTGTTTCAGGGGCCTCGTTAGCCTCAACTTCTTTATTTTCATCAGGTATCTCTTCTACCGTGATGTGATACGACGACGTTGCAACTTCTAAGTCTTTTGGCTTCTTTGCATCACAGTGACGTGAAGATGAAGGAACAGGCTCTTTAACATTTTTTTACTGGTCAGTGAGAACTAGTACGTGCCTCCTTGTTTTCAGTGGCTCATGCTCGATGATATCCACTACTTGTGTGCGCTTCATACAAGATGGTATTGCGCTTCTCAAGTAATCACTTACTCTTACTTCTTCATTTTATTTTACATAAGTTGAGAGAGGAAGACCCAAATGATCATGTATTGTGCCCTTCTTGTTTGTGCGTAATGAAGGTGTTTATGCTTTAACTTTACTTTCACCTTGATTGTCAAGCCTAGTAAAGACAGAAGTGTGTTTGATTGAAGCACTTGGCTTTCCTAGCCTTGTAAATGCAGAAAGACGAGACTTTTCTGAAGGTGGACTTATTCGATCGAAGACTGAAGATGAATGCACCCTTTCTTATTCTTATTCTTGTTCTTCTTCATTTTCTTCTACCTCTTCCACTGTGATTTGTTGAGAAGATGTAGTAGCTCCTTTTTCTACAAGCACTAATCTTCACAGATGCAAGAGACTCATAACCAAGACCAGCCTTGGTCACTGATGCGTGTCTATAATATGATGTTTTACATCTTTATTTCCACGCATTTTATGTCTATTATATGTAGTTTATTCTACTATTTCCCCTAGTTCTGTCTACTCTCGTATTTTTATGTAATATTGCAGATTATTGCGGAAATGAGCAGAAAATGAACCAAATCTTGACCCCAAAAGCTAAGCTTAGGAAGGACATGAATACTTGACTCGGACTTGAAGTTTAGAATGCATTTCAAGGCCTGAAAGGTGTATTTGCGTGAGTTTTAGAAGTGGATTATCAGCAACAGTGGTCTATAGACTGACCTACATGGTCTATAGACCGTCAGAATGCTTCTCGACAATTTCAGGCTGCTTCAGATGGCTATATCTCGAGTTCTAGAGCAGATAATCGAGTGATTCTAATTGGAGGTGAAAGCTTATCCTCTTAGCTTTCCAACGCCGCGTAGAACGCCTGATTTGACCAAGTAACGAAGAAATGGCAGCTGTTTTAAGATCAGTGCGCGCTGCAGGAATCGTCAGAATGCAATTCTGTACAGCGCTGTTGGTCGATCGACTGGTCCAAGTGGTCGATCGACCACTCCACGAGTCTGACGAGAATTTAAAAACGGGATTTAGCTTAAGCCCATTGTATATTAGGTTTAGGAATAAGAGTTGCGTGATACTCCTATATAACGTAGCTTTAGCTTTCAGTTTTATTCATTCAGTTTTTCATCATCTAGTTCCAAAAAGACAGTAGCTATGTCGTAGTTTAGAATTCTCAATAAAGTTCCTTGCTTGCTTTCGGATTCAATTCTTGCCCTCTACTTCGGTATTATTTCGTCCTTAATTTCAGTTTCTACTTTATTTTGTCATTAGCATAGAATTGATAGATTAGAATCCCGAACCCTAGCCTCTTTATTGCGTTTTATTGCTTTAATCATTCAAATTATGTTTTCCCATATCGTTTATTTCAATTTCGTTGTTGTTATCAATTTTAATATGCGTAGGTAATCACCCTTTGCTAAGATGTGAGGGAATTTGTGGCGTAGACGACGTAGAATAGGTAAAAACTGTTTGGGGTTTGGTCGATCGATCGATGTCAATAGTCGATCGATCGAAAAACTGGTCGATCGATCGCCTGACTAGTCGATCGATCGCATCGCGTAAGAATTAGCATTGTTCAATTGATTTAATTGCAATTTTTGATAAAAGACCGAGAGGCTATTTGTTAAATTCTTAGGAATTGACCGACCCAATAGATCGAAAGAGAGGGGAGGGCAATAGACTACCAATTGAACAACTAAATTATACTAAGATCATAAGATAAGTAAAATTTAGGCATTAGGAATCACTTTTTAGGGCGTGAGCTAGTATTAGTGAGACCTAGGGACTAGTAGCTTAGGCTGAGCGGCGCTACTTGTTAAGTTGGTCTGAGAGGACTTCTTATTTTCCCACCTTACGTGATTATTTCAGATTTACCTAGGACTTGCGTCGTCGTAGCTACAATGAACCGATCATCTTAGCATCCTTTTTATCATCGTCAGTTTCATTTGCCTATTTATTTATTTGCATTTAGTTTAATTATAAATCAATCAAAACCCCCCTCATTGTTACCCTTAGACTAAAATAGAAAGCAACTAATAATTCCCTACCTCCCTGTGGTTCGACCCTTACTATCACTATCTATAGTTTTAGTTCGGATTTATAAATTTAACTTTGATACTAAACGACGGTATCAAATTTTGGCGCCATTGCCGGGGAGGCAGCGCTAATTTTTAGTTGTTTTTAATTTTAGTCTTTCTTTCTTTTGTCTCAGGGAACTTCGGTTCCTTGAGACCGTTCTCATGTTCGCTTTTCTGAGTTTTCCACAGGAAGAGGGTGAAATCTTTGGTGCTTATTTCGCCAGGCTTTGGGAGTTTATCGAGCCCAGACGAGATACATTTTCTGAACTCCAAATATGCTGGACTATCTCCCTGGGTATAAATGACCCTACGCGAGCATATCTAGAGTCTATAGGTAAGTGGGATTTCACTGGATTCTCCACGGACGATATATTGAAATTCTATGATTGGTTTTTTCTTTGAGAGTCTTAAACCTAACTTTTCTCTTCATGTTGACTTGGATGAGGGGGTGGGTGAGACATTAGAAACCAATCTAGAAAATGCTGACGGAGACATAGAGGAGACCATTAGCGTGGTTGACAATCCTTTTTATGAGGATAGTTTAGAACCCCTTTATGATTCTTGCACTGATAGTGAGGACAATTTGAAGGGTCTCTTTGAGAACCTCCAACTTGATGAGTCTAGCGATAAGGAGAGTGAGGAGGACAATTTTGACAGTCTTGAGGTTAATTGGGATGTGTATGACGATATTATAGATGAACCTATTATAGAGGACCCGATTGACCTATTTGACTTTACTGCCCCATGCATTTGGGACGATTATCCACCTTCTCCCTTAGTTGACCAGACTCCTCCACCTCACAGTTCATAACCGTCTGAGCATCTTAATTCTACTCGCGTTGTTTTTGAGTCAAATGCTACTGAGCTCGCTAATTTTCCACCTGCTGTTAATTTAAGCTTTTACATTCCGCCCTTATCTGGAGGGAGGAATAATTTTGTGGATGTTTTTAGGAGCTGTCATAGGAAATTTGTTAGACTTCGATGTTGTTACATTTTAATTTCTTATGCTATTACTATTTTATGGTGCTACTTACAGTTTCGTTTAGCACATGCGCAGTTATTTGATCGGTTGCTTCGTGCTTTGAGCTGTTTTGACTGGGCTTATTTGGAGTGGCTGTTTGAAGGAAAAGAGGTCGAGCGGGACCTGTCTGAAACCAGCGCTAGCCGGGAGGCAACCCAGATGTGTTTTTTTTTTTTTTTGAATAAACTTCATAGTTGTTTAGAAATAAAAACTCTTAGTGTGTGCTTAGTTTAATTTCCGTCTTTAGACTGTTACAATTGGGTTTAGCGCAATTTTGGGCGCGTTATTATGTGCATTTACAAGTTATTAGACCAAGCTAACTCAATTCATTGAGTTAATTCATGACCAGGAACTGTTCACGTCAGGTAACTTCGTCGATCGACTGATTAGAGTGGTCGATCGACTGATTCGCGTAGCACAGAAGCTACTGTTCCAGGTAACTTGGTCGATCGACTGGTTAGAGCGGTCGATCGACCACTATAGCTGCTATACCTCGTTCTTTTAATTCTTTGCACATAATTTACCGTTCCAATTTTGTTTTCTCGGATAATGCGCGGTATGTTTTGTTTCTTTTCAGGTACCTATGGTAGCAGCATGTTGCCTCTTGAAACCTCCTAGCTCATTTGGTTTGGGGAGGTTTCCTTTTGCGCTTAAAATCTTGTAAGTTTCCGAGTCCCAATTTCATGTCTTATTTAGTTTCTTATCGCAAAATCCCAATTTCCTTTGCTATTATCATTATATGATTTTGCACAATGAGGGCATTGTGTGATTTGGTTTGGGGAAGGGTTTTGCGTTGCATTCATTCTGTTTTGCATTCACGTTTACATTTTTGTCTTGCATTGTTTTTTATTTTCCATATATACAAAATTTCAAAAAAAATCTAATTAGAAAAAAATTCAAAAATTTAAAAATATCACGTTTAATTTTGCATATTAGGTTGAGTCAGATTGGAGTATTCATTACTGATAGTTGTCATTTGCTTAAACCCTGCATTTTATCACATCTTTTAGCAAAAGTTTTTGCAATATCTCGAATTTCGTTTCAAAATTTGTTGAACAATTAGACTTGACTTGAAATTTTGGCAAACTACAAAACTTTCTAAGGAATTAGAGCTTTATAAACTGGTGTCATACATGACCAGTTTCATTTAGAATTGTGAGTAGTTACTCTCTGCATATCGTGTAACATTAATTTGCACAAGTATGACATTTAATTGCTTTTTGCCTGCATACATTCGGGTTAGTGGTTGGTATTGCACGTTTGGAGAATGCTTGCGAAAATCCCTTTTATTCATTTTACCCATTAGCTTCACATTAGCCAAAAATTGCCAGTTGACCCTTTAGCTACAATCCATAAACTAAGCCTACCCTTTGCTGAGCTAGTTTAGTAGTTTTAGTGGTATTCGTTGTATTGTATCAATTTTGGCTCGATTTGCACTCTATGAAGTTGGTAATGAATGAAGGAGAAAAGAAAAATGAAAAAAGTTGAAAAATAGTGACTGCCGAAAAGAAAAAAAAAACGAAAAAAAAAAAAGAAAAGAAAAGAAAAAGAAACGGCAATAGAAAGAAAAAAAAAAAAAGAGAAAAAAAGTTTACTCCTATGTTTGCTTTATATTTTATGAGGAGTATTGAGTTTGGATTAGTGAAGTGTTTGCCTAATTCATTAAGGCATTTGAGCTTATTTCATTGAGTTAGAAGTGGATGTTTTATTCGGTTTGTTAGGACGCTAGCTTGGCTATTTCCCTCTCATTCCCATATTGTTTTGCCTCTTCTTACCCATAGCCTCACTTACCCAAATCTTTGCAAGTATTCGGCATGTGATGGACCCTGAATGGTTGGAATGTATGTGCACGGTAGCTAGAATTACTTATCATACTATATTGCATGCATGATCATGTTGGTTGAGTCTAGGTGAGCGACTTTTGTCTCTTTCCCTCTTACATATAAATTGCTTACCATTTGCTTTGTTGAGAGAAGAGTGACCCGGGAGAGTCCAATCTTGAAAGTCTTGCAAGGTCAAACGTTCAACATCTTTTTGGAATATGCATAAATTCGTTTGCGTGACATTGAGCTATTAGTAGTTGATTCATATGCATTAAATTGGTTTAAGAAGACGATTTTCAGTTTGTCCATGTTTTGCTCCTTTCTATCTAGATTTAGTTCTGCATTTAGTTTGCTTGGGGACAAGCAAAAGTTTGGTTTGGGGAAGTTTGATGCGTGTCTATAATATGATGTTTTACATCTTTATTTCCACGCATTTTATGTCTATTATATGTAGTTTATTCTACTATTTCCCCTATTTCTGTCTACTCCCGTATTTTTATGTAATATTGCAGATTATTGCGGAAATGAGCAGAAAATGAACCAAATCTTGACCCCGAAAGCTAAGCATAGGAAGGACATAAATACTTGACTCGGACTTGAAGTTTAGAATGCATTTCAAGGCCTAAAAGGTGTATTTGCGTGAGTTTTAGAAGTGGATTATCAGCAACAGTGGTCTATAGACTGACCTACATGGTCTATAGACCGTCAGAATGCTTCTCGACAATTGCAGGCTGCTTCAGATGGCTATATCTCGAGTTCTAGAGCAGATAATCGAGTGATTCTAATTGGAGGTGAAAGCTTATCCTCTTAGCTTTCCAACGCCGCGTAGAACGCCTGATTTGACCAAGTAACGAAGAAATGGCAGCTGTTTTAAGATCAGTGCGCGCTGCAGGAATCGTCAGAATGCAATTCTGTACAGCGCTGTTGGTCGATCGACTGGTCCAAGTGGTCGATCGACCACTCCACGAGTCTGACGAGAATTTAAAAACGGGATTTAGCTTAAGCCCATTGTATATTAGGTTTAGGAATAAGAGTTGCGTGATACTCCTATATAACGTAGCTTTAGCTTTCAATTTTATTCATTCAGTTTTTCATCATCTAGTTCCAAAAAGACAGTAGCTATGTCGTAGTTTAGAATTCTCAATAAAGTTCCTTGCTTGCTTTCGGATTCAATTCTTGCCCTCTACTTCGGTATTATTTCGTCCTTAATTTCAGTTTCTACTTTATTTTGTCATTAGCATAGAATTGATAGATTAGAATCCCGAACCCTAGCCTCTTTATTGCGTTTTATTGCTTTAATCATTCAAATTATGTTTTCCCATATCGTTTATTTCAATTTCGTTGTTGTTATCAATTTTAATATGCGTAGGTAATCACCCTTTGCTAAGATGTGAGGGAATTTGTGGCGTAGACGACGTAGAATAGGTAAACTGTTTCGGGGTTTGGTCGATCGACTGATGTCAATAGTCGATCGACTGAAAACCTGGTCGATCAACTGCCCCAGCTAGTCGATCGACTGCATCGCGTAAGAATTAGCATTGTTCAATTGATTTAATTGCAATTTTTGATAAAAGACCGAGAGGCTATTTGTTAAATTCTTAGGAATTGACCGACCCAATAGATCGAAAGAGAGGGGAGGGCAATAGACTACCAATTGAACAACTAAATTATACTAAGATCGTAAGATAAGTAAAATTTAGGCATTAGGAATCACGTTTCAGGGCGTGAGCTAGTATTAGTGAGACCTAGGGACTAGTAGCTTAGGCTGAGCGGCGCTACTTGTTAAGTTGGTCTGAGAGGACTTCTTATTTTCCCACCTTACGTGATTATTTCAGATTTACCTAGGACTTGCGTCGTCGTAGCTACAATGAACCGATCATCTTAGCATCCTTTTTATCATCGTCAGTTTCATTTGCCTATTTATTTATTTGCATTTAGTTTAATTATAAATCAATCAAAACCCCCCTCATTGTTACCCTTAGACTAAAATAGAAAGCAACTAATAATTCCCTACCTCCCTGTGGTTCGACCCTTACTATCACTATCTATAGTTTTAGTTCGGATTTATAAATTTAACTTTGATACTAAACGACTGTATCAGTCACCATGAAGATCCCTTCTTACTTGAACAGTTCATGTTGGCTTTGTCAAGACCGCATGGCTCAACTTCTATAACTTTGCTGAGAGGAGTCGAATTTGTAAAGTCATATCCAGCCTTTGCCAGTAACTTGTAAGCGTTGGAATAAAATATCCCCATATTTCCTTCCCTCACTTAAAGATTGACTAGATGAACAGCCAAAACCAGTAGGAGGAGGTCTCATAATCTTCGGTTGAGATGAACTTCGCAGAGGTGCGATGATTTTTGCCACCCATTCTTGCTTGATCACCTGACTCGACTTATTTTTGTCCTTAGGCCCTGTCTTTAATGTTGGTCACTATAAAAAAAGAATCTCTCCATATTTGCGGCGAGACTTTGAGATGTAGCGCAGTACTGACGGTGTAGTTTTGTGCGCCAACTCATCCTTTTTGGGTGATGCAACAGGAGTAGATGTTTTTTTAGCTTTACTTGCATTCAGCTGGACATAATATTCTTTATCAAGACTCGCAACTGCATCTTCCTTGATTCTGTTTTCACACTTACCTCTCTTTCCAAATGAAGAGATGGTGGTTGGCATGAACTCAGTAGAAGTACCATTGTCTTCAAAGAATTTTTCATCGGCGAAGAAAGAGTCGACCTTAGAGAAGGGTTTGGCGTCTCCATCTATTTTTATTTCGCCGCAACGATAGTACTTCAAGCATTGATGGAGGGTTGAGGCGACGACTTCTCGTGCTTTCAAGGTCGTGCAAGCAATAATTTGAATGATGACTTGCCTTCAATGACATGGAACAATGTGTCAGAAGAAAGATCACCCATGGTAAGGTTTACGCGGATCATGCCAACTATGCACTCCCCATTCAAGTTCAAAGCATGAATCACTGTTTGACTTCTGGAGAGTTCATCCATCGTGATCCCTAATTCGTTCATGGTGGCTTTTGGCATAAGATTGACTCCTGAGTTTCCATATATCAAGATGCGTTTAACTTTTTGCCCCCGGATGTACCCAGACACATAAATTGGCCTTTTATGAGGCTTAGATCCAAGAAGCAAATCCTCATCTGAAAAACTCAAGGCTGCATTACAGGAGACGCATCCAGTTGATTGCTTAGTAGGATCGATCTTGTCTTTCATCTTACCCGCGTACAAATCCGGCTTCTCAAGTCCTTGAAGTATCAGTTAACGCTTCTCTTTAGGTAGATGAAAGATTTGTTTCCACCCCATGTTTGTAGGAAGGGCGTCAAGAGCAACCACTATTTCGCTCTCCTTTTCAGAATGAGACTGTTGTGGTGATACCGCATCATGTAGGCCTCGTTCCTTTATTTTCTATTTATCATCACCACCTTTATTAGCTGAGATGGTGCACACGGTAACCTTGTTCAAGAAATATTGCGGGAAGAATTCTTTTAAGGTGATGGGACTCAGTGGTTCTTGCTCTAGCAGATCGATATGCAAGACATGTGGTTTGACCACTGTTTTAGACTTCTTCTTCCCTTTGGATCGGCGAGCCTTTGTCTTCCTTGATTGTTTTCTTCTGCGGCGGACGGGTTGTATTATCTGCCTTGTTTGTTTCTTTGACTTCTTGCGCGTCACCAAAGTCCACCCTTCATCATCATCTTCATCTTTCTTATCCTTATTCTTATCTTGAGGAACTAACTTTTCTTTCAGTAACACTGGCGGTAGTGATGACAATGACCCTGGGACCATAACGCCATAGGCTCTAAATCTCCGGACTGCAACATATGCACATACCATCCCTGGTGCATTGTCAGCTCCTTAAGCTGCTCCAAGACTACAGTAGTTTTATTTGTGGCTACTATTTCATCCAAGTCAAGAATGATCTTCCCCTCCTTAGAAAGCTGCATGATATTCTCCTTAAGTGTTATACACTTTTCAATAGGATGACTCACCAACCTGTGGTAGCAACAATAGTTAGGATCACTTGTCTTCTTTGCTTGCTTAGGGTTCTTGGACTCTGGCAATTGTATGACATTTTTCTCCAAGAAGTCATCAAGTATTCCCGACAAGTCATAATCTGGGAATGGATAGTTCTTTGCTTATAACTCCTTCAATGTAGGCTTTTCTCGTTGGTAATTGTAAGGGAATGACTCTTTCTTCTTTTCGTGTTTTGGCTTTGACGAGATCTTCACCGGCACGCCACTAGTTTTAATGACCTTCGTCTCTTTTGTCGCCGACTTGGAGTCCTTATCAGTTCTATTGAACTCCTTCTTTTAACTTGGCGCCTTAGAATAAGTTGATCGAGCATTGCCGCGTTTTTTTATTGTGATCTCTATGTCATGAGCACGGGTTGCCAGCTCTTGAAAGTTTTTTCCTTTGATCCCTTTCAAGATGTAGAGAATTTCCCAACTCATCCCATAGATGCACATCTCAACTGCTGTCATTTCACTTAAGCGGTCCTAGCGTTCCAGACTCAGTGCACGCCTTCTGTTAATGTAATGGACGATAAGTTCATCTTCCCATTGAGTTGTTTTTGCCTACTCGCTCATGCTAACGATACGTCTTGTACTGTAGAATCTTTTAAGGAATTCATCTCCCATGCGACGCCAGCGGTCAATTGACTCAGAGTCCAGATCTGTGTACCAGTCGAATGCGATCCCCTTGAGTGAACGTACGAATAGCTTCCTTAAACAATCTCCTTCAGTTCCAGCATTGTTGCATGTCTCGGCAAAGTGAGCAATGTGTTGCTTTGGGTTCCCCTTCCCGTTGAAAAGTTAAAACTTTAGAGGTTGATAACAAGGAGGCATACGCATGCTGTCAATCCTCTTAGTATAAGGCTTCATGTAGTGTCCACTGCTTGTCGAGCTTTCATCTAACTGACACTTGATCGTCTTGGCTATTATATCTTGCAGCTTCTCTTCAGTGAAACCGCTCATCTCATTGTTTGGATTTTCACTGTCATCCTTGCTAATATCCTTATCGCCGTCACCATCCTTGTCGGTGTCACTATGCTTGCTCTTGGTTTTCCTGTCACAGAGTGCCACCACCTTCTTCTGGAGCTCACCAATTTTCTTGTTCTTTTCTTCATTCTCCTTCATCATCTTTTCAAGGAGCTTATTCATGCTCTGGACTTGTTCCTCAAGAGTAGTGCCACTTATCACCGTGACTGAAGCAGCAGTAGGAGTAGAGGCTTCCTTCTTCTTCGGTGACGCCTTAAGTTTTCAAGGGGGGGCCTTGTTGTCAACCTTAAGACTTCTAGGCAATCAAGAGTGTTGTAGCACCAGCAGCTATGGAGGCGACAGAGATCTTGCGCGGCCTAGTAGGGACGTGTGAAGAGCGTAGACTGGCAGCATCAGCGTTGACAGCAGCCTTCTTCGCCATTCCTCTTGTGCAGATGCCAACTGACTGCGCGGCTGGGGAGGTAGTAGCAGTGGGAGTACACTGCAGGATATTTGCATAGGTCTTCTTGGATGCGCTGGAGGAGATGATTTGCTTGGTAGACTTCATTAAAACGGCAGTAGATATGAGAGGTAGATATTTTCACGTCGGTTCACCAAAATTTGTAACAACAAATTTTGTATTGCGACAACTCAAATACAAAACAAGGAAACAAATAAATTTTATTAAAAAATATCAAAAAGTATGCGTACAACCTCTAATGTATCCTCTGATTCTAATATGTTGTAAGGTGTACGTGTACGCGCGCGGTACACGAGAGGGGTGCGCTGTAGACAACTTAAATTAATCTACGATCAATGTTAATTTGATTTATTGATAAGGTCGCGATGACTCGGATCTCTCTTGAAAGTTCGAATTTTTGACTGAATCTTCAGCGCAGGTGGCACGATTTGTTGTGCTTGTTGACTACTTGCAATGATTTTGATAGAGAGAATTTGTAGGAATTTGTAACTTGTTCTCTCTAGCTCATTTGCAATTATGAATTTTCAACCATTGAAATTAATGAGGAGAGCTCTATTTATAGAGTTTTGATTCTCCTTGTGGGACTTTGGTAGTCAGAGGCCCGTTTGTGGGCTTATTAGTGAACTTGGCCCAAATTTGCTTCTTTCTGGGTTTAGAGATCCAAATATCTTCTTTTGTAATCCGAATCGACCCATATTTCATTTAATCGGGATAAAATAATTATATTAAGTTTAAATGTGGTATTAACTCAAAATAATTAATTTATTTGATTTATTCGGCACTTAAATAAATTTTCTGTGCCTACAGTAATTAATCTTAAATGACAACAGAGTTGCATTGTGGGTGATGTTGTGGCGTAGGAAAAAAGCTTTTTTTTTTAAGTTCAAAGCTGTCGATCTTGATTGATGATAAAGGTCGTCTATTGAACGTGTTTTGAGCTTAAATATATTGTAGAGGAATGTGAAAATCATTTGGTGATTGCTTTTCCTATCATTATACTGTTCTTTAAATTAGGTGACACCGTGTGTTAAATTAAGTAGTATATTTTTTATTGTGATACTATATTTCATCGAGGTAAATTAAACGAATTGATAAGAAAAGAACTTAGTTACATTAAACGGATTGATAAAAAAAGATTGAGTTAAATTAACTGGAGTAATGTAAAAGGAATAATAAAAGGAATAATAACAATAAAAATAAAAATAATAACAATAACAACAACAACAACAACAACAACAACAACAACAACAACAACAACAACAACAACAACAACAACAACAACAACTAAAAATAGTAATAATAATAATAATAATAATAATAATAATAATAATAATAATAATAATAATAATAATAATAATAATAATAATAATAATAATAATAATAATAATAATAATAATAATAGTAATAGTAATAATAATATTAATAATAATAGTAATAATAATAATAGTAATAATAAAAATAATAGTAATAATAGTAGTAATAGTAGTAATAATAGTAATAATAGTAATAGTAATAGTAATAATAATAATAATAGTAATAGTAATAGTAGTAATAGTAATAATAGTAGTAATAATAGTAGTAATAATAATAATAGTAGTAATAGTAGTAATAGTAATAATAGTAATAATAGTAATAATAGTAATAATAATAATAATAATAATAATAATAATAATAATAATAATAATAATAATAATAATAATAATAATAATAATAATAATAATAATAATAATAATAATAATAATAAGGTCGAGTTCCGGTGAGAACGGGTCTTTAGGTGAGAACGGTAAGAACAGATCTCAACCCTTCCTTTATCTTACTGAAATCAACGATCAAGATCTGACTTGGAAATGAACCCAAAATCCACGACAATCCTTTGTCACTTCTCACGTCAGTACGACGCCAATGCTTTGCCACATCAACAATCAAGATCAAGAACTTTTTCCTTTATCTCACTGAAATCAACGGTCAAAGAGAATAAGCGCCACCATGTCCCTCGTCAAACCATCTCAGCAACCTCGTCGACGTTTTCAACCTGCAAGCACCGGTCAAGCCACTACTATAACCTCCCATTCATCATGCCCTTCCCCCTCTTACCACTAGTCGTCATTGATGATGACCCTACTCCACCGTCAAACATGACAAAAGGCGGTGTCGTCACACCGTTGATGACCAATATACCATTACATCACTTCTCTTAAATTTCGTCATCATCTCCCTACGTCGTTTACCGGCCAATTGATTGACTTTAAAGCACGTAAGTTGACGCCCACTGGTAAACCAGTGAAGCCATGATCGCTCCTTGCTTAATCTCCACTTGTCTTTTTACTGTCATGTCTCACCCGACATTTCCCTCATTTTCGAAGCTTTGAATTTTTGAATATACTTCATGTGAAAGTTATATTGTATCCATTAAAGTTTTTATGCAATTTCAAAATATATCTTATATGTACGATAAAATGTTCATCATGTGTACATATAATGCACCTACACGGTAGGTAAATTAAACCTCAAATTAAATATACGTACATGCGCCAAGTGTATATGTAAAATGTACCACAAGTTTACATTAAATACACCTAATGTGTATATAAAATTAATGTACCTCATATATACGTAACATGACTAAATATATATGTAAAATGTACCTGATCTATGTGTAAAATTCACGTATATGTAAATTATTGTACCGAAGGTATATACAAATATGCCTCACATATATGTAAAATGAACTCGATGTATATATAAAATGTACTTAAGACATTTTTTTAATGTACCTAAGATTACGAATAATCTATGTAATATTTTACGTGTGTATAGCTAGGTAGCACGGACACTCCTCTTAATCAGCCGTCTTGTGTTCGACACAATATCGGACACCGAAACTCGTCGGACACACGCCTAAACGTGTCATACGCCTATAAAGCCGTGTCTAGCTTTCTT
This sequence comes from Silene latifolia, assembly GCF_048544455.1. Classification (NCBI taxonomy): domain Eukaryota; kingdom Viridiplantae; phylum Streptophyta; class Magnoliopsida; order Caryophyllales; family Caryophyllaceae; genus Silene; species Silene latifolia. The sequence continues at coordinate 73,192,454 of NC_133526.1, read as the reverse complement.
CATTTAGTTAGGCACGTGTTTGACGCATGTCCATGGTATTCGGTCTTGTGCCCGACGCTTGTCCTTGGTATTTGGGCATCATTTGGGCAAACTGATGTTCTTTAAACGAGAAATGAGCTGTCAAAAGAGATTGATTAGAAGATGGGTTTGGGTGGGAATGAAAATGAGTTATAATCAAGGTCAGGTTTTACCATCACTTATTTAAATTTAATATCAAATACTTTAAAAAAAATTGAATGACTATAACTATAAAATATATATTTTATTAAATTAAATAACGTGTCCCGTGTCCTAAATTTCATGGGATGCGTGTCATGTGTCCGTGTCATGTCCCTGTCCGTTTTGGTGTTACCTAGGTGTATAGTACATTTTCATTATATATATATGGTACATTTAAAATATGCATATACGTAAAATGCACCAAATATGTATATAAAGTTAATGTTCCTCACATATATACTTTAATATATAAAATGTACCTTTCAAGTATGTAAAATGTACATGTTTTATGTATAAATAGTAACTCACATATACGTAAAATATGCGGAGTATGTGTGTAAAGTATTCCCATGACATTGGTGATTTATGTTACAAATATTATTTAGTAATATAATTGATTTGAAGAACTTTCTAATAACTCAATTATTACGAGTACTTTAAAAAATGGTACCTTACGAATTCGGAGCAAGCTCGTGCTGATAACGTGTTAAAAATTACGATTGAGAGTGAAATGTTATGTCTTTTCTCATTTATCGGGTACAGTATTTATACAACATAATACGATGTGTATACATTAAATGCACTCAAGACATTTGCCATATTTATGAACTTTGGGGAGGACGGTGGAGTAAATTCCGGAGTTGATATTTTCACCTTTACTCTTATGTTTACAACAGACTCATCTTATATTTTAAGAATTTTAAGACTTTTAGATGATTTCTCTCTAAAACTTTCAAACAATGTTATTAGGGCATCAGCAATAAGGGGTTCATAAAGAGGTTTGTCCACTATTTAAGAGGTTTGTCGACAAACTTCTCTATTATTGGATAAAGTTAAGAAGTTTCATCTATGAGAATGGTTACATTTTTGTATCTACGTTTGTTGATAGTAAGTGGGTCCTTATGGGTAATAGTTTATTGTTGTGTATGTATTTTCTTTGTTTGTGGCCCATATTATGAACCTTCAAATTTTTGATCTATTGTTATAAAGAGGTTTATTGTTAGAAAGGCTTGTATGGTGAATGATTTGGCATGAGATGAACCTCAAAAGTGGTTTATCTATTACTAATGCTTTAGCATCATGTCCAAAGTATTGTATAACAATAGGGACCGAATCTTGTAGAAGAGAATGAGACATAGATGTACCCTCCCTCGCATTGAGATACCATAAGAACACCCTAATCAACTCCTAGAGCTAATAAATACTTTCTCCATTTCATTCAATTCTATACATTTACTTTTTGGGCACTATACATTAGTGGGAAAAATCTTTCATACAACTTCTAATATATATAGCATAAAAGATAGTCATGTGAGATCATTTTTAAATTGTCTTACCGTATACATTGTGAATATCAAATTTTTATAATGTTTATTAATACATAACTAAAAATATGAACCAAATAAAACAACTATTGATATACGTGTATAAAACAAATGTATAGAATTGAATGGAGTGGAGGAATTAGTCCGCTTGGTTGACATCTAGGTAGCACGGACACTCTGTAATACCCGTCCTCTTAGGGACCCGATTACCGACGTTGACTGACCTTGGACACCTGCCTTGGCCTTCGGAAACCTCACGAGTGATGACTTGTGAGGATGTGAGTCTTAGTGTGCATGTTACTCGATCAAGCTAAGGTTACTCAATCGAGTAGCTTGGGAGCTCGATCGAGTAGATGTCACTCGATCGATTAGCGAGTTTGCAGCGGGGAATTATAAATCGTAAATCGTGAAACCCAAATCATTTCTCTACCTTTCTTCCTAAACCTAAATGCAATCATTTCACTCCTCCTTCCCCATGGTTCACCTCCTTGAGACCTTTGTGAGTGATTACACCTTAGAGATGGGATGCTTGAGTCGGGTAGCGGTCTTGACGCCGGATTGCTTTGTATAGGTATGTTGTCACCATCATCATCGCCATCGTTAATTTCAAATATGGTTACGGTAGTAGTAATAGATGGTATAATGGTTGTTATAGGTTGTTTTGCTGGTTGATTGTTATCTTGTGATCGGACACGGAATCGTTGCGGTTTGCTAAAGGTAGGAGCCTACTCAGTACTGTTGATTGTCTAGAGGGTCTGTTGTTAATGTTTAATTGGATTGGTGTCTTTGTTGATGATCGGTTGTGGTAATAGTAGTTGGTGATTGTTGTTTGTATGGCTGATTGTGATTGTTGTATGTGGTTCTCGAGGTGCGTCCTCGACTGAGTGGAGTCACTTGCGGGGGTGGCTTCACGCCCTTGATTCTTCTTCTGTGGAACTCGCCACAGAAGGGATGTGCACATTAAGGAACATGGGTTTATCGCTCGAATTGATGAGCGGGGCTTAGGTGGGAGCGGCTGCGGTCCCCCACTGGCAGGACTGAACCTTTGGATAGTCAGAGGTGTGTGGATGGTTGGAGGAGGGGTTGTGTGTGTGTTGCTTCAGTTGCGTTTCGTCTGCTTTGTACTTGTTTCCTCAATTACTGACCTTGTGTAGTTTTGTTGTGTTGTCTCTTTGTTTTGTGTCTGTCTTGATCCACTTTGGTGAGCAGTCAGTCTTAGCAGGTTGGTCTTTGGATCATAGTTGGGTGCTTGGAAGGATGAGTGATGTGTTCATGATAAGTGCATATTTTATCTATTTTCATCCCCTATATTAGCTCCATTTTATTTGTTATTTAGCACTTATCACTAATATTTGTTGTTCTAGTATATTTGCTTGTCTTAACACGTTTTTGTAGAAATCTAAGCATTTAGAGGCTTTTTCCTATCATTTTGTACACTAAGTCCACTAAGCTAAACAAGACCTAATATTGGACTAGCATGGAAGTGTTTGAATGGGTGTTTGCATTAAGATTTGATGGATTGAAGTGAGAATTACAATTGAAGCCTAATGCAAAGTCAAGCCCAAAATGAAGGCCATATTAAGGTGCAAGCATTGGATACCAAGAAGCTTAGGATGCTAAGAATTTAAAGAATTACCGGATGATTAAGGAGCATTAAAGCACGAGCATTGGGATTCCTTAAACAATTAATCAAGAATTTAAGGAGAAAACCCGGAAATCACACGACCCCGATCGGGGTCGCCCAACCCTGATACCGGCTGCATGCTCATTGATTTCTTACGTTTTCTTCTTCCTCTCCTATAAACAGGAGAGGCATTCCAAGGCTTAGGGCATCCAATTTTACGTCTCATTTTACTTTACAATAGCCTTAAGCATTATATTTCTCTCATTAGTTTTCTCATTTTAGTTTACAAATTGTTAAGCCTTCCTTAATTTAATCCTTCAACATTTTGTTCTACACTCAAGTTATTGTTCAAGCTTTTCTTATTCAAGTTAATTTGGTTATTTGTTCTTCCTTGCAAGTCCAATTCTTTATGGTATTTCTACTTCTAGTTTATTATTTTACTTTTCTACTTTAGTTATCGTATAATTTATCATTAGTTCGATCATCATATCATTTTATCATTAGTTTTGTTTATGTTTCATCATTTAGATTCTATCATTCGTACAACCATGTTTAGCATTTCTTATATTATAGTTTGCAATTTATATTCCAACATGAGTAGCTAAATCCCCTAGTCTAAGGGTTGGGGGAGCCATGCAAAATCAAATATATAATATGTTAAAATAGGTTGATAAATTATATTGTTCAATTGTTTCTATCACATGTTTGCTCCATAATGTTTAATCTTTGTTTAAGGCCTTATTCATAGATTAAGTGTGTTCATTCGTTCTAAAAGTCGAGAGGCATGGAACCGAATTAGACAAATCATGTGTAGTAGGACGACATAGTCATGGACGAGAGTTTCTCTAGGACCCGGTCTATGGCTGATGCTAATGCCGCAAGGTGGGTATCTCTAAGCCTAAACAATTGACAATGTTATTAGTACCGAATTTATCATAATCATATGTTTACCTTTGCATGAGTGACCCAAACCCCTTAAACTTCCTTTTAATTATATAATTCATACCATAGTTTTTATTAGTCATCAAACAAACAAACCAAACGAAAAACAAAATCGACCTTGATAAGAATCTTTCCATAGCATTTCACGACGTAATTCCCGTTTCCTCGTGTTTGACCCATATTGCTACATTAACTTGTTGTTTAGGGTAATTATCTTTGCATAGGTACATGACAAGCCTATCAAATTTTGGCGCCGTTGCCGGGGAAACGGTTTTATTGCGTTTTGAATTGTCGATTTTTATCTTGTTTTCTTTTGTCTTAAGGAACACTTGTTCCTTAAGACCGTTACTTATCATTTCTCTAGAAATTGTTGTCTTATGCCCAGATCCTCTCGTCGTGGAGAATTGCTTTCACCGGATTCCGATCCCGAGAAAACCTTTAGGAGAAGACGACGTTTTTGGAAGGAAGTGAAAGAAGCCTCTTCTCCCGTCTAAGCTGAAAGTGCTAGAAAGTCTTACTTAGACGATCTAGAAGCCCTTGAAGAGGAGGAGGTTTCAAGTTCATCATCTCCACCGCCACCACCATCTACTACCAAAAAGATGGTGAAACTTTTCGATCACGCAAAGCCCACCGCGGCCATGCTTCCGGCCGGTATCACAACCACTCAAATCATCGCGCCGGACTTCGAGATAAAACAGGCTTTCATTAGCCTTGTGGAGAGGAAGCAATTTGGGGGAAGTCCTTTGGAGGATCCCAATTTGCATGTGCAAAATTTTTGTGACTATTGCTCCATGATCCGTCAAACGGGCGTCACTCAAGCCCAAATAAGGGAAATACTTTTCCCTTTCTCTTTGAAGGACAAGGCCAAGCTTTGGATCAATAGCCTTGACCTCACCGCCATGGGAATCACCAATTGGGAGACTTTGGCTCTTGCTTTCTATCAAAAGTTTTTTCCACCGGAGAAAACTCAAACTTTGAGGAGCCAAATCACCGGATTCCGTCAACAAGCTCTTGAGAGCTTATATGAGGCTTGGGATAGGTACAAGGAGCTTCAAAGACAATGCCTACATCATGGGCTAGATGATTGGTTTCTAGCAATAACATTCTGCAATGGATGCAGTGCCGAGTCCCGAAGGATTCTTGATTCCGCCAACAATGGGCGGTTTGATCAAATTGACACCGATATTGCTCATGCCATGATCAAATCTATGGCGGTCCATGATGACCAATATGTCAATTCCCGAAGTGTGCCACTCAAAGGTAAAGAAGAATCCTCCGAAAACTCCGTCTTGCTAGCTAAAATTGCCTTACTCCAACAACAATTGGTGGAAAGAGATGCTAAAGATTCCATTCAACAACTCAATACCGTGTCTTCAACAAGTCAAATCGTTGTTTGTGATGGTTGTGGAGGTGCGGGTCATTATGCCGCTCATTGCCGAGCTCCTAATGAAGAGGTAAATGCGTTTCAAGCTTTTAGACAAAGTTGAAATCCACCGGGTACATTTTGCAACACTTATAACCCGAATACAAAATTTCATCCGAACTTGTCTTACACTAGCAACAATGTGCTTAACCCTCAACCCCCACCACAACAAAATGCCTATATCCCTCAACAACAAAAATATGTCCCTCCACTGGGTTATCAAAATCAACAAAGGCCCCCACAAAATAATTACCAACAAAATCCACCACAAAATGGCCAACAAAACAATCAAGGAGGTGGTAAGCTTGAGGGCATGATAGTCCAAATGCAAAGGGAATTATTGGCTCAAATTCAAAAGAATGATCAAGCTCATAGTGCCGCGGTCAATATATTAGAACAACAAGTGGCTCAACTAGCCGCTTCTAACTCTCAAAGGAAGAATGGTCAACTACCTCCCCAAGGTGAGCAACCACACGAGACCGTCAATTCTATCTCCTTGAGAAGTGGTACAAGCTATGATGGGCCATCCATGACTTTGGATGATGAATTGGTTGTTAAAAAGGCCAAGCTTAGGGGAGATGACAAAAAGAAGGCTAGTGGAGAGCCTCTTGTGAGGGACCATGTACCATTTCCCCACCGGTTGTTGATGCTAAAGAGGAAGAGAAAGTTTGATGCCAAGGATGTTGAGTACCCTATGCCCAAAGGGAGTGACAAGGTGGTTGTTGAAGAAGTCTCTCCTAATGCTACGGAGAGTGATGCCGTTTTAAAGAAGGTCAGTGTTCCCAATGAGAAAGAGAACGTGAAAGATGTGGAGGATGCTCCTCCCAAGGAAGTTGTTCAAGTACCATTTCCCCATCGCCTACCAAAGCACAAGGAAGAAGGTAAGTTCGGTAAGTTCATGGAAATGTGTAAGAATTTACAAGTTACCATCCCGTTTATGGAATTGCTTACCCAAGTCCCTTCTTACGCAAAGTTTATGAAGGAAATCCTCTCAAAGAAGCGATCCTTCAATGAGGTTGAGACCATTGCTTTCACCGAAGAGTGTAGTGCACTCTTACAAAATAAGTCTCCCCCGAAACTTAAGGACCCCGGTAGCTATTCTATTCCTTGCACTATAGGCACATATACCATTGATAAGGCCCTTTGCGACCTAGGACTAGTGTAAGTGTCATGCCCTATTCCCTTTGTGAAAAACTTAACATGGGTGCTTTAAAATGCACAAGTACAACATTGCAAATGGCGGACCGTTCTTTAAAGTGACCTTTAGGTGTCTTAGAAGATGTACCCGTCAAAGTTGGCAAGTTTTTCATACCCGTTGACTTCCTCATACTTGATATGGCCGAGGACTCACAAACCCCAATTATATTGGGTAGGCCATTTTTACGCACCGCGGGTGCGCTAATTGATGTGAAAAATGGGAGGTTGACGTTGGAAGTGGGTGATAACCGGGTTTCCTTTAGCAAAAACAATACCATTAGTAGCCCAATGTTACAATAGTCTTGTTATTTATTTAGCACAATGGACTCTTCTCTTGCCTCTACTACACTTGGCTCCTTACTAATGGATCCGTTGGAGGACGATATTGGTGTTGGTTGTTTTGTAGGTGAAGATGCTAAGGGCATTATTGCTAAGAGTGTCAAAAAGAAAGGGAAATTTTATTTGAAAAATTTCAAATGGTTGTGGAATGCAAGAGGAGCTATGAAATGGAGCTTGGTTGGTGGCAAGCTCAATGACAAAATTGAATCAAATAACTTCTTACGTCGTGCGGGACGTTAGACCAGCGCTTCTTGGGAGGCAACCCAAGCTTTTTTTATTTGCTTTTATTTATTTCTTGCTTTTTATTTTCCGCAATTTATTGTTTTTCGTAGATTAGTAATAAAATACTCGACTTGACGATGTTTCTTTTTGTGATTTTTTGGTGAAAATGGAGAAAGGAGATTTAGAAGAGAATCTGGCACGCTTCCCCATACAACAACCCCGTTCGGGGATGTGGATTTCGAAAAACGAGAAAAGAATTAAATCAAATGAAGAAGCAAGTCAAAATCCGGAGAATGCGTCAACCCCGATCGGGGTTGGCGGGCCCGATCGGGGTCGTGGTTTTCTACATGGCTGCGTGTTTCTTTATACGGGTAAAAAAAAGAACGAGAAAAATTTTCTATCACTTTGCAAAAACCCGACGGTATCTCTCCTCCTTCCTTCTATCATATTTTCTAATTCTCTTCACCTAAATCACAAGGAAACATCATTCCCCGAATTCATGTTAGCTTGGGGGGAGGCTAGCAAGTCGAGTAAGTTTTTAATTGCTTTGCATTTTAGTTTAGGTCTTGCAACCCATTAAACATAACCTCTAATCCTTCTTGTTTTGTGCTTTGAGACATTTTTATGGTTTGATTGGGTAATTTGAATTGTTGGCACATTGAGGACAATGTGATGTTTAGCTTGGGGGGAGATTGCATTTTCATATAGTGTAGTTTGCATGTAGTGTAGAAAATTTGAAAAATTTTGAGAGAAATTTTTGCTTTGTGCTTGCTTGTAACCTTCTTTCCTCTTTGCTTATCCTAATAATGGCTTGTTGCTAATGATTTATTCTTTCATGATGGGATATTAGCTACATGGGGATGTCTTGACATAGTAGGTGGGAGATGGAGAATGAACCGAATAGGCTTAATCTTGACTTGTGACAAGCTACAAAATGGTAAGGTAGAGCCTCCTTTTGACCGATGCATCCATATCCGGTCTCTCTTAGGTGAGTGTAGGTGTCTCCTTATAATGTGTGTTTCATCAAAACGCACAAGTATGGTTCTCATGACATCTCTTGGTAAGCATGCACTCATTTGTTATAGCATTTTGGAGCCATTCACATGATATATTAGCTTTTTGACCCCTTCACAAAATTTATCCCTAGCTGCATCATTGAAATTGCCTACCCTTGTTGAGCTAGTAGCTTAGTTGGATAATGTTTGGGTGCTCATTGGGATATGGTTTATTGCAAAAACCCGACGGTATCTCTCCTCCTTCCTTCTATCATATTTTCTAATTCTCTTCACCTAAATCACAAGGAAACATCATTCCCCGAATTCATGCTAGCTTGGGGGGGAGGCTAGCAAGTCGAGTAAGTTTTTAATTGCTTTGCATTTTAGTTTAGGTCTTGCAACCCATTAAACATAACCTCTAATCCTTCTTGTTTTGTGCTTTGAGCCATTTTTATGGATTGATTGGGTAATTTGAATTGTTGGCACATTGAGGACAATGTGATGTTTAGCTTGGGGGGAGATTGCATTTTCATATAGTGTAGTTTGCATGTAGTGTAGAAAATTTGAAAAATTTTGAGAGAAATTTTTGCTTTGTGCTTGCTTGTAACCTTCTTTCCTCTTTGCTTATCCTAATAATGGCTTGATGCTAATGATTTATTCTTTCATGATGGGATATTAGCTACATGGGGATGTCTTGACATAGTAGGTGGGAGATGGAGAATGAACCGAATAGGCTTAATCTTGACTTGTGACAAGCTACAAAATGGTAAGGTAGAGCCTCCTTTTGACCGATGCATCCATATCCGGTCTCTCTTAGGTGAGTGTAGGTGTCTCCTTATAATGTGTGTTTCATCAAAACGCACAAGTATGGTTCTCATGACATCTCTTGGTAAGCATGCATTCATTTGTTATAGCATTTTGGAGCCATTCACATGATATATTAGCTTTTTGACCCCTTCACAAAATTTATCCCTCGCTACATCATTGAAATTGCTTACCCTTGTTGAGCTAGTAGCTTAGTTGGATAATGTTTGGGTGCTCATTGGGATATGGTTTATTGTTGGAAGTCATGTGAGCTTGGTCTTAATGCTCAAGAAAGAAAGAGAAAAAAAAAATGAAAAACAAGAGTTGAAATGATGAAAAATGAGAATGAAAAGATGAAAAAAATGAATGAGAAAAAAAGAAAAGAAAAAGCATTGAAAAAGAAGTATGCATTGAAAAGAAAACGAGAAGAAGAAAAGATGTGAGAAATTCTCAAGCATTATTCATATTATTTTAGAGAATTTTCTTATGATTTGAATTGAAAATTGGGTTAGAATTGAGATTGAGCATCCTTGCATTTTGGTAGTTTCTAGCTTAACTTAGCTCCACATTACCATAACTCTTTTGTTCCCTTTTCTTACCCATGTTTATTTGCCTTCTTCCTACCCTTTTTGGCTTCTTTATCATGCTTACATTTGATTGTCTTTGCTTACTAGTCTTGACATGTTTACCGTATTAGATTGCGGGCACATTGTTATAAGTTGAGGATAGTTAAGTGTTCATTCACAAAATTGTCCTTTCACATATAAAAGAGTTTGAATGCCCCGTGTGTGTTGCTTCAGTTGCGTTATGTCTGCTTTGTACTTGTTTCATCAATTACTGACCTTGTGTAGTTTTGTTGTTTTGTGTCTTTCGTGATCCACTATGGTGAGCAGTCAGTCTTAGCAGGTTGGTGTTTTGATCATAGCTGGGTGCTTGGAGGGACGAGTGATGTGTTCATGATAAGTGCATATTTTATCTACTTTCATCCCCTATATTAGCGCCATTTTATTTGTTATTTAGCACTTATCATAGTGTTATGAGCTAATAATTGTTCTTCTAGTATATTTGCTTGTCTTAACACGTTTTTGTAGGAATCTAAGCATTTAGAGGCTTTTTCCTATCATTTTGTACACTAAGTCTACTAAGCTAAACAAGACCTAATATTGGACTAGCGTGGAAGTGTTTGAATGGGTGTTTGCATGAAGATTTGATGGATTGAAGTGAGAATTACAATTGAAGCCTAATGCAAAGTCAAGCCCAAAATGAAGGTCCATATTAAGGTGCAAGCATTGGATACCAAGAAGCTTAGGATGCTAAGAATTTAGAGAATTACCGGATGATTAAGGAGCATTAAAGTACGAGCATTGGGATTCCTTAAGCAATTAATCAAGAATTTAAGGAGAAAACCCGGAAATCACACGACCCCGATCGGGGTCGCCCAACCCCGATCGGGGCTGCATGCTCATTGATTTCTTACATTTTCTTCTTCCTCTCCTATAAATAGGAGAGGCATTCCAAGGCTTAGGGAATCCAATTTTACGTCTCATTTTACTTTACAATAGCCTTAAGCATTATATTTCTCTCATTAGTTTTCTCATTTTAGTTTACAAATTGTTAAGCCTTCCTTAGTTTAATCCTTCAACATTTTGTTCTACACTCAAGTTATTGTTCAAGCTTTTCTTATTCAAGTTAATTTGGTTATTTGTTCTTCCTTGCAAGTCCAATTCGTTACGGTATTTCTACTTCTAGTTTACTATTTTACTTTTCTACTTTAGTTATCGTATAATTTATCATTAGCCCGATCATCATATCATTTTTTGTTTATGTTTCATCATTTAGATTCTATCATTCGTACAACCATGTTTAGCATTTCTTATATTATAGTTTGCAATTTATATTCCAACATGAGTAGCTAAATCCCCTAGTCTAAGGGTTAGAGGAGCCATGCAAAATCAAATATATAATATGTTAAAATAGGTTGATAAATAATATTGTTCAATTGTTTCTATCACATGTTTGCTCCATAATGTTTAATCTTTGTTTAAGGCCTTATTCATATATTAAGTGTGTTCATTCGTTCTAAAAGTCGAGAGGCATGGAACCGAATTAGACAAAGCATGTGTAGTAGGACGACCTAATAATGGACGAGAGTTTCTCTAGGACCCGGTCTACGGTTGATGTTAATGCCGCAAGGTGGGTATCTCTAAGCCTAATCAATTGACAATGTTATTAGTATCGAATTTATCATAATCATATGTTTACATTTGCATGAGTGACCCGAACCCCTTAGACTTCCTTTTAATTATATAATTCATAACATAGTTTTTATTAGTCATCAAACAAACAAACCAAACCAAAAACGAAATCGACCTTGATAAGAATCTTTCCATAGCATTTGACAACGTAATTCCCGTTTCCTCGTGTTCGACCCCTATTGCTACATTAACTTGTTGTTTACGGTAATTATCTTTGCATAGGTACACGACAAGCCTATCAGTTCATTTTATATATACTTTTACCCCTCGTTTTAGCTCGGGTTTGATTGCATATCATACTTTAATTAGTATATTTGTGAGCTAATATTGCATTCTAGGTGTATTGCTCGTATTTGTTATATTTTGTAGGAATCTAAGCGATCGGAAGCTTTTTCCCGTCATTTTAGCAAACATCGGAATTTGCATGGCTAAGTAGAGGCAAGCTTGATCATGGCTGATGAGTAATATTTTAGTCGTATTTTACCCCGCATTTATAGCTTATTCCGACTCGATTTTTGGATGCTTAATTGTTTAATTAGCTCATTTATTTACTAATTTATAATAATTAGGTGTCTTAGTCGTATTTAATATTTAATCGTATTTTTATTGTAATATTCGCATTGCTATTTATTAATAATTTGTAATAGTTAGTCGTATTAGTTATATTTAATAATTAATCGTATTTTAATAATATTAATATTACTTTTGTTTTATTAATTATAATTTATAGGTGAGGCGGAATAATAAGGAGGAGATTCGAGCTAGAGGAACAATGAGACGGAAATTGGTGAGCAAATTAGGTTGAGAGGATCTTAAATATTGATTCATGTGGAAGAAAGTCAAGCATTGACTTTCATATTTTTTACCATTGAATAACTGCTTCATTCACCTGCAAGATCACAGTTATTCATCATCACCATTCGACAACAGTCCACCTTCACCGAGCAAGCAACAGCAGCAACTCGACTTCAGACCACCGTGAGCAGGCCTGCCATCATCACCGACTCGCTCCGCTGCCCTTGCTGCTCCATCATCCCACTCGGCATCAACCCGCATCAACATCTTACATCCACCATACATCACCATTTTCATTCATCTCCATTCCACCTGCACACAAACACCGCAACCACCACTCCTCCGTTTCACCTCCATCACCTGCACCATTTTTAACCATCATCACCATCGTCATTCGTACTTTTCACCATTATCAATCCATGAACACCACAACCGAGCATTCCCTGCTCCTCCATCTCCTCTGTTCTCCTCTGTTCGCACATCACCAGCAACAACATCGACAACCCATCGACATCTTCCTCACCAACAAACCTTCATCACCATTGAACCCGCACCTCCATTCACCATTCGTACCACCACCGTCACACAACCTCAATCACCATCACCATCAATCTTGACACCCACCATTAAACCCGCCCTCCTTCTCCGTTTTCATCATCACCACGACAGCAAACAAACCATCACCAGCCATTAGTGCATCACTAATCCGATTTCAACCCGACTATTAGCATATATATTGTATATATTGTTTTAGCCTTTTTTAGTTAAGTATATATCCTAGTTTGTAGTGTTCACATTGTAATTAGGTATGCTTTCCCTAAGTTGTAGCTAACCAAAGATTATGTACTTTACTATATATTGGAAATAAACTAACAACCCTAATCAAGGGACTGAACACTTTCATGGTATCATGTTGAATTTTCCGATCCTCCTGCATCCTCATTCTATTTGCCTCCGGCAACTGGTCGTGCCCTCCTCCTCATCCTAGCCTCACGCTACAATGGTTGACGGAGACACATCGATCCCACCGAAGCCTGCGCTTCACCCCGTCTACACCGTCACCAACATCCAAAATAAGGTCCGTGTGTTAGACGGCGTTAAGGTATCCTATGCATCGTGGGTGAACCTCTTCACCCTCCATGCTCGGGGATACAAAGTCCTTCATCACATTGATGATACACCCGCTCCGCCAAAGACCGATCCGCAATATAACGCGTGGTATGAAATCGACGCTCACATTCTACAGTGGATCTATGGCACTATGTCGGATGATTTGTTGCCGCGTGTTCTTGAACCCGACTCCACTGCTCAAGAGGCCTGGAACCGTGTCAAGAATATTTTTTTCAACAATAAGGGTGCTAGAGCCGCCAGTCTCGAGAGCGAGTTACACGCTCTTAAACTCGGTAAGTTTCCGTCTTTTGATGCTTATTGTCAACGTCTTCGCGAGTTGTCTGGTCAATTAAAAGACATCGGCGCTGCAATTACAGATCAGCGTTTGGTTCTCCGGTTAGTGCATGGATTGCCACACGAATATGACACGATGGCCGCGTATATCAATCAAAACCTACCCAATTTTGAAACCGACAGGAGCATGATTGAGTTAGAGAACCACCGCCAGTCTAGCCGTGAAGAAGCCACGGCCTTGGTTGCGCCTTCAGCACCCTCCTCTAATGATACCCCTAGTCCTTCTCGCAATAATAAATGCAGCAATGGTGCCAGATGCGGGAATAACAAGGGTACTAACAACGGTGGAAGCGGTCGCTCTCAGCCGAAGCCCACCCCTGATGCACCCGTGGTTTCACTATGGGGCCCAATGTCCAGTTGGCCTGGCCCGTGGACTCCTCCTCCCTGCCCATATCCTACATACCCAGGGTGGACTAATCCATGGTCTCAATGGCCTGCTAGCACCGCCCCTGTTTCGTCATCTGGGTCTCGGTCAAATCGTGGCTCTCGACAGCCTGCCGCCTTCGGGCAGGCCTATGTTGCTACTGAAGATGGCTCGCAACAGTAGCCTACTGATTTGGCATAAGTTTTCGCGGCTCTATAGATGCAGTCGCAAGCTTCTAGTCCGTTCTATATGGACATTGGTGCATCGTCTCACTTAAGTGCTGATGCAGGTATGTTCCCAAGTCCTCTCAATTCTAGTACGATTAATTCTATTTACGTCGGTAATGGTGCGCGCATTCCAGTTCATGGGTCCAGTAATACAACCTTAGCATCATATAATAGGACCCTCCACCTTCACAATGTGCTTTATACCCTATATATAATTAAAAATCTTATATCCGTTCGACAATTTACCAAAGACAATAACGTTTCCGTCGACTCAGCCCTCTCCCCTGCCATAACCCATGACCTCTACCACCCCACGCCTTCCCCTCTACCACAACCCCAACCGAACTACCCTCATACCCATGCCACACCAGCCACGCCCGACCCTCCACCTGACTCCCCTCCCATAACACCACCCGTTAACACACCTTCCCTCCTCCCTCCCCCACCTCCCCCCTCTCATGCCCACCACATGACAACCCGCGATATGCACGGCATTTTCAAACCCCGTGTAACCCCTAACCTTCTCGCCTCATCAGCTCCTACCGTATCCCCCATTCCCAAATCACCCAAACTTGCCCTTCAGGACCCGAATTGGCATGCGGCCATGACTGATGAATATCGTGCTCTAATTGACAATAAGACATGGGAACTGGTACCACGTCCTTTAAATGCTCCTATTATTCGGTGCCTTTGGTTGTTTCGTTATAAGTACAGGTCCGATGGTTCCTTGCAGAGGTACAAGGCCCGCCTTGTCGTTAATGGTAAAAGTCAACAGGCTGGCGTGGATTGTGATGAAACGTTCAGTCCGGTGGTTAAACCGACCACTATACGGACCGTCCTTAGCCTCGCTACCTCTCGTTCCTGGCCCATTCATCAACTTGATGTGAAAAACGCATTCCTACATGGCGATCTTGTTGAAACTATTTTTATGCATCAACCGCCAGGTTTTGTAAACCCCAGTACTCCTCATCATGTGTGTCGCCTCCGTAAGTCTCTTTATGGATTAAAGCAAGCCCCGCGATCTTGGTATCATTGGTTTGCGACGTTCATTCACGCGAAGGGGTTTAAAAGTAGTGTTTGTCATCAATCTTTGTTTATTTACCGGGATGGTGCTCATATGGCTTACCTTCTTTTATATGTCGACGACATCGTTCTCACAACTTCGAGTGATGTGTTGCTTCAACAAATAATATCCGCTCTGTCGTCTGAATTCGCCATGACCGATTTAGGTAAGCTCAACCATTTTCTTGGGATTAAGGTTCATCGTAACAAAACGGGCTCATTTTTATCTCAATCACAATACGCTCGTGACATTCTCCAACGCGCCAATATGGGCTCGTGTAATCCCGCTACAACGCCGGTAGTGGCTGGTTCGAAACTCTCCTCTAAAGTCGGTCCTCTTATGACTGATCCTACTTTGTATCGAAGCCTAGCAGGTGCTCTCTAATATCTTACTATTACTAGGCCCGATATCACTTATGTCGTTCAGCATGTATGTTTATTTATGCACGCCCCGCGTGAGCCACATTTTCAGTTCCTCAAATGAATTTTACGATATGTTAAAGGAACCCTTGATCATGGCTTCACCATTTCGAAGTCACCCGCCCCTCATACTCTCACTGCGTATTCTGATGCAGATTGGGGGGGTGTCCCGACTCACGACGATGAACTTCCGGCTATTGTGTTTTTCTCGGTAATAATTTAGTGTCTTGGTCCTCCAAATGCCAACCCACTATCTCCAAATCTAGCGCGGAAGCTAAATATCAGGGTGTTGCGAATGCGGTTGCCGAAACTAGATGGTTGCGTAACCTACTTTTTGAGCTGCACGTTCCCCTTACTCGCGCCAGCCTTATTTATTGTGACAATGTGTCCGCGGTTTATTTATCCGGTAACCCCGTTCAACATCAGGGAACTAAGCACATAGAGATTGATATACATTTTGTTCGATAAAATGTTCGTCTTGGCCTTGTCCGAGTTTTACATGTTCCAGCTGAGTACCAATATGCGGACATCTTCACTAAAGGCCTTCCCAAATACCTGTTCACACGTTTTCGCTCCAGTTTTAGCGTTCGCCCTGCTCCCGTTCCGACTGCGGGGGTGTATTAGCATATATATTGTATATATTGTTTTAGCCTTTTTTAGTTAAGTATATATCCTAGTTTGTAGTGTTCACATTGTAATTAGGTATGCTTTCCCTAATTTGTAGCTAACCAAAGATTATGTACTTGACTATATATTGGAAATAAACTAACAAACCTAATCAAGGGATTGAACACTTTCACCGACATCACCCTCAATTTGCACACAACCTCGACATCATCATTTCAGCCGCCATCGCAACCACCAGTTCACCACCTCACATCACCATAAATAATTCAATTCATCACCAATTGTCTTCCCAGCCGGCCTAGCACCGGTGGCCGGCCAACCGGCTCGTGCAACAAATCAACCGTTTAACGCATCACTTTTGTATTCCCAGACGGGCCACCGACTGCCGCCCTCCATCCCGGCTGGGAATACCATTGATTTTACTCCTTTCTTCCAGAAGACTCCCAGCCGGTGCTATCACCGGTGGACGGTGGACCGTTTGGGAGAACAAAGCTGCGTATTAATCCGTTGTTTTGCCCTTTTTGTCCCGTTTTGTCGTTCTCTTTACAAACTTAATCCCCTTTCCCCTTTTTCATTTTGAGGGGGTGGAAGTATATTATTATAATTATTATTATTATTATTATTATTATTATTATTATTATTATTATTATTATTATTATTATTATTATTATTAGATTATTATTAGTAGTAGTATTATTAGTATTAATAAATAGTCTAGTATAAAAGACACACATTACACACTACAATTAGATTAGAAATTAGAATAGCTTAGATTATTTTCCTCTCAATATTTGTAGAACCCTAATATTTACTCTCTCAATATTTATTCAATTAAAGTTTTAGTCTTTCCTTAATTTAGTTTAATCGATCTCTAGTTTATCCAAGTTCATCTCCTTTCATTAGTTTACATTTAATATTTGGGTTGTAATTTGAAGAAAGAAGAAATTCATCTTCCATTATTATCCAAGCTTGTTACTTTCATCTTTGTTGGTACAATTTCTCTCTTATTTAAATCTTATTTTCATTTGTTTACATTTCTTTTGTTGTTTAATTATTATTCATCCAAAGTATTAATCTTTATCATGTTTACAATGTTTGGTTGTGTTTTGTTGCAATTTGTTGTTAATTTCTCACCCATGAACATGAGTGAATTGTCTTATCTAAGGTCATGGGGGATCTTGGGTGATTAAAGGGGGTGAATTTGGGTTGTTAACCCTTTGAATTAGGTAATTAATGGGTCTTACTCTTGTGCATATGAAGTGCTCGATGAAATGTTTGAACGAAAGTTTGAGTCTTTCATTAGCATGTTTAACTTATCTTGGTGCATTATACTATTGGATGGTTTTAGAAGTGTTTAATGAGGTGCTTAAAATGAAAATTGGAGCCTTTCTTAGACATATTTGATCCATCTTGGTGCATAGCCTATGCTATTAGATAGTCTTTATGCATGTTTGTGATGAGTTTGTCTCAACTAAGTGAAAGCTTGTTTGTAAACCCTTACTCCCATGCCTATGAAATGTTTGATGGATTGCTTAAATGAAAGTTTGAGTCTTTCATTATCATGTTTAGTCTATCCTAGGTCGAAAGACAATGGAAGGCCTATATGGCATGGTCGAGATGAGTTTTTCATACTAAGTAAATGCTTGTTGGTTAGCTCTAATTGACTAATAAATTAGGATCAATCATAGGCCCTTATCATTACCCATTTCTTGTTAACAATCTTCTCTTCCCCAACTTACCCAAGTGAACCCAAAGACCTTAGCTTTCATTCATTTGATTAGAAGCAATTTTCATTTAGCTTAATTTTATATCTTATTTGCATCTTAGTTTACAAATAATCAATCTCATTTTTATTTGACTAAAATAGGACTTAAACCGACCAAGTATCTAACCCCCGCCATCTTTGTGTTCGACCCCGATTAAATACTACTTTTTAATTGGGTTTTATAAATTGTTTTTGGTACCGGAAGTGACGGAAAAAACCGGTCACCAATGGCATGCCAATTTATAAGGAGTGTTGGTCCAAGCAAAAATGACACTAACTTATGTTAGTAGAAAAATGAAGAAATGAGCCCAAGTATAAAATCAAGTGTTAAAACCCAAGTAGAGAAGATGGGAGAATGTCTTGGATGCTCATCTTAGGATGCTCTTTGGATGCTAATTGTGCAATTAATCGGGTGTTTAAGAAGGAGTTGATGGCCAACATGGGATTCTCTAGGCAATTACTCAAGCAATTAAGAGAAAATATTTGGGGTTGACCCCTTGTATTTACTCTAAGTTTCACCCCTCATTTCCTATATAAAGGGTGTAAACTTCAACACTTCTACACACCTTTACACACCAGTCCATATACATTTTTCACATAATATTCTCTCTAAGTCTTAGATTACTTTAGTCTTTAGTTTAGTTTAGTTTAGTTTAGATTAGAATTACCTTTAGTTTTATGTTACAAACATTTTACCTTAAGCATTTCAATATAATTTCCATTCAAGTTCATTTACAATTTACATTTCAAGTATTGTTCTTCCAAGTTCCATTTCCATTTCCATTGCAAGGTAATCCTATTTATATTTTCATTATGTTCATCATTTCATTTGTCATTAGTTTAGTTTGCATTTTCATCATGTTAGAGTAGTTTCATTTGTCTAAGGAGTAAGGGGAGCCATGCTTGTTTAAGTAATATGTAAATGTCAAAATGAGGATAAGTTAATATTGTCTAATTGTTTCTATCACATGTTTGCGCCACAACGTTTAATCTTTGGTTCTTGAACGTAATCGTAGATTAAGTTTGTTAATTCATTTTATAAGTCGAGAGGCACGGAATCGGATTAGACTAAGTATGTGTAGTAGGACGACCTAGTCATAAACGAGAGTTTCTCTAGGATCCGGTTTATGGTTGACACTAATATCGTAAGGTGGGTGTCTTTAAGCCTAAGCATTTATCGTAAAATCAACTTCCTAACTTGACATGAGCATTTACATAATTAGCATGTGTGACCCGACCTCCCTAGACATTTTCTTTATTATTGTTTTATCATTACATCAAACCAAACCAATCAATCAACCGTTAAGCTACCGAGATAAAAGTTCAATCCATAAAAACTAATTAACAACTCCCGTCTATCTGTGGTTCGACTCCTACGTACTACAATCATTTGTTTTGATTGGGGATAAATATTATCTTTGCATAGGTGTGTGATAGCCTATCAACGAGTCTATCACGAGTCATGGCCGAGATAGTTTCACATAGCTGATAGTAGTCTTGAGTGTATCTTTTATATCGTCTGTTGGTTTTAAATCACTTGTAATATAATATAAACGTTCTTTTATCGACATTTACTTATTACTGTCCTCGGGCAACCGAAATGGTAACGCCCTTATCTGCTAGGGAAGGTCTTGTTAAAGCTCCTTGGTAGATGGGGGTGTTACAAAGTGGTATCAGAGCGACAATTTTGGAACCTGTAACTAATGAGCCTAATGAACGTAGTGAGTCTAATAAAATGAACCTGGTGTATGTATGTTGGGAGCCCCAGCTGATGCTTGATTTTGGGTGAGTATGCGCCCTCATTTCTGTTAGAAGTTAATATTAATCTCATTATACAACATATTCATATATGTTACATTTTAATTTAGTCATAAAATTAAAACTAGATCTTATGCATGCAAACATAAATAAGAATGAAAAGAAATCGTCTTTCTTACTATGGGAGTTTCGGATTAGAGGGCACAACTAAGATCTCCTTCTTACTTGTTCTTGAGCTTTCCTTATATGGAAGAACAACGATTCAAGTTTAGAATCCCTCCCAAAGATGAATACTCAAGATAACCTCTTAAAAAACTAATATTATTTGAACTAGAACAATATTTTTTTTTTGGGGGAAAGTTAAGTATATATTAATAAAGCCCATCAAACAATTTGACAACTAGAGGTACACAACCCTCTAATTAGTTACACTTTGACATAAGCTATTGACCCAATCCTGACTTCTCCTAGAACCAATTTTCACACGACTATATCTCACTCTCCATTGTAATAATTCCTTCACCTGTTTTATAAGCATAACAGGTAGAGGAATGACAGACTCAAGCCTACATCGATTACGAGCATGCCAAATCAAGTACATTAAGTGTGCAACAGCAGCTGCAACCACCTGTTTCTTCACCAATGACCGCTCCCTAATTGCTATCCACCAATCAATGACCCCCTGGTAAGGCAGGCAAATACTCAACCAGTCCTCAAGCAGCCTCACACACTGCCTACTAAAAGAACAACTAAAGAACAGATGATTCAAGTCCTCCTCATCAGCAGCACAGAGATAGCACCTGTTACTCTGTGTTATGTGCAGTCTCATCAATCTATCCTGAGTGAGCAGGCATTTATGAGCTACTAGCCAAATGAAAAAATTGTGTTTTGGCAGCATAATCCTATTCTGTATCCATGGATACCAGAGTACATCAGGGCCTACATCCACAAGCCAACTATAGCCAAGCTTGACTGTATAATCAGACCCACTGTCTCTCCAGGCTTCATCATACAACCACGGTTTCAACTGAGTTTTGACGGCACATAGTCTTCTCCATGCCCAGCTAGTAGTGATAGTAGGTTCATAATCTTTCCAGGTGGTATTCTTTATATAGATAGTATGCACCCACTTCACCCATAAATGATCAGTTTTTTTCTCAACCTACCATACATACTTACCCATCAAAGCTACATTCCACTGGTGTAACAGTTTCAAACCCAAACCACCCTTTCTCCTTGGTTTGCATATCTGGTTCCATGATAAACTAGAACAATATTAATCTTATTAAAAATCAACCCAAAATATTAATTTTGGTCTCTATTATTTCGGTCAAGAGAGGATGAATTTTTGAGATTTTATCTCTCTAATTTCTTATAAAATGTAGAGAGGAAAATTAAATTTCTTACACTAGAAATTTTTATGTGAAGTTGTCAATGAAAATTAGAGAGAAAACTCTCTATTATGGCCTTAGAAAACCGGTCATAGGGAGATGGCAAGGGCCAATGCATGACCAAGATGCTCTTCACAAAAGCAACTAGGTGTGCATGGCTATGTATTAGGTCTTATGATTATGCTTTCCACTTAAACATAATTAACATAATTTAAACCTAATACTCCCTCCTTATTTTCGGCACTTACATAAAATGTAAGGTCCATTTTATATTTTGTCATTTATCAATTGTCACATGTCACTAGTCATGTGTAATTGTAATGTATTTTTAACATATTAAAAATCAACGTATTAATAAAAATACGTCATGTACAAAATCGACTTAGTAATTCATAATTACTTGTATCAAAATGGTTTGCCAATTATAAATCACAACATCTTGTATTTATAATAAATTATTCATTCAGTTTCAATTGTTTCGTAAACAATAATTTTATCTAAGTAATAAAACAATTTGATTACTTAGATCGTATCTTATTCAATCGAATTACAATAAGATACTTCAATAATACTCACAAAATCGTCCGTCAATTTTTAAGCAATTTAATTAACCCGTATCGACATACGATCAATTAAATAGTCAATTAAGAGTGTTACCCTTTAGGTATGACCTAAGGGGATCAACTGATCACCACCGTCACACGACAGTAATGTCAAACTCTAGTCAGCCAATCATTACCGATATGTGTGGACCAGTTGACTGTAAAATATTACTTCCCACATGTATTCTTAAAATGAGACTTAAACATGTGATCATCATGATCGACAGTTGTGATCACATTATTGTCGGAGGACACATATTCCAACAATCTCTCACTTGTCCTCGACAAGTGTGCGTCACCAATTCTCTTGTCCTATTACTATCTCCCACTCAATGCAAGGTGCCTTTTGGGTCGTACTTGCAAGTGATCATATCGAGAGTGGTTTCCTCGATCTGGAGAATAACTGATTGACCGGAATTATCCACCATGAATACCTTCTGAGCGTGGCCACGCATTTCCAGTTCATTACTCCTCGAGTGGCCCTGAGATATTGTTATAACCCTGACAAGGGGTGGACAATTCCTATCGCACTTATTCCCTTCGACTAGCCACAGCCATCATAACCACAAATATGCCCATTTGATCCCATTTACGAAGGTCGTAGTAACATAAATCAAAGTTAATCTGTAACTGTGCCACCTTAGGCGAATAGTCTTTAGTCAAAAGAATCGACTCATTAGAATACTATAGTAGCTCTCGCCACGACCAGGCTATATAAATTTGCCAGAACTCTATAAGATGTCATAAGGCCCGACAAAGTGTTCCTAACAGTCTGCCTATGTGATCGACTAGTCATCTCACATGACTCCATGGCACTTGAACTTGCCATCAATCGCATCACACTCTAGTCACTTCGAGACGTCACCTCATGTAAGTGACTATGGGCGAATACAATGCTAATCCGTGTTCACTTTAACGGGGTTCAATTGTCTCTACAACCCGTTTGGATGTAACAAGGTATAAGGTGAGTTAATAATAACTCAAACGACGAATGTCGACATCACATTTGGGTAGTCAATACCATATTACAACCGTGTGATGTATATCGTAAGTGTGCAAACACTAGTCGTTTGCAACATGAGTTTAACATACCATGTGTCCATGTGTTCAAACTCTTGGATTTCATTTTCCTTTATTTTCATGTTTGTCTCACATAGCATGAACCTTACCAAGTACACATCTAGGTTCTCAACCTAGGTTCAGGTTATTTATCTTGAAAGAACTTTCTTGTTGTTTATCACATAACCAACGAATTGTGGTGGATGATATAACTTGCACTGGTCAAGTGTTCTACCAACTCGCAATGCACTAGGTATATGTTTTGTAGGGTCTCGCAAAAATTGTCAAGATGATTAGCCTAGCACTTCTCATAAGTCCTAGCATATTAGAAAATATTAGTTTTGAGTAACTTCTTACTATAACTAAGTATCTTTCCAACTTCTTATTTCTCCTTTTAGCTTGAATAGCTTAGGATTTTCATAAATCCTTACGCGTGTTCGAACTTCAATATGTGCAACTTCTTGTCACATAACAGAGTGTTCTGTCAAACACTGGAATAGCTCATTAGTTCTCCTCGAGAATTCATGACGATTCTTCTATGGCTTGCCAATGAGTCATCATGCTCTTAAGCATATGATTCATTATTGGACATGTGCATGATTATTCTAATGGCGGAAACATTAGTAATCTTTAATCATGTGATCAACCATTCTTAGGTTCAATGAATGACCATGACTGCTTATGGTAATTCCATTTTCATCGATGTGAATAACCTACGTTTCTCGTTGATTTGATGTGTATATCTCAATACCTATCCAACATCCCATGATGTGATTGGATTCATCATAGTCCATTTTCATCCAGAATTGAAAACTCAAACATATCTTTGTGAAAGATAGTATTAGCTCGTCATTCTCAATGAGTAATGAGTTATAAATTTTACAAGATGATTGCTCCCACTAAATTCCATGTCTTCACATGATAATTTCAAACTCCCACTCAATTCCACATGTTTCACAATTGACTACTCAATCGAAACATTTCAAGAATTGAAATACATTTTGCTTTGCCAAGTTATTAAGATAAAACCAAATATGTTCCCAACATATCTTTTCAAAATACTTATTTGGAAAAGGTTTCAATCTTAAACTTATGGAAAGAGATTTTTAATCTCTAACTCATTCATTTTATAATGATGCGCAGCAATGTCATTATTTAAATGTGAATTTCATTTAATACACGTCCTTCTCAAAATACCCTTTTCTGGAAGGAGGTTTAACCATTTCATTTTCATAATGAGGTTAAGTAATGACACTAGCATGGTTAACAATTAACTTAGCTTTTGTAGATATCGGTATATCTTTCTTTGCAACTTTTAGTTATAAATCTCATTTATTTTCAAGGATGCAACTTTGTTTCATTTAGTCTCTTAAGTAAATATCAATATTGAAACTCTTGGTCAAAAGTTGTTCATAAACTAGTCAAATCTCTTGTTAAGACTTTTCTTTAGTCATTTTCTTTCAAAACTTTCTTTTGGTCTCCTCGTGTAGTTATCTTAAGAACATATTCTTTTGATTACTTCACTTGGTCTCTTTTGTCATGTAGATCTCATCTATTCGAGACCATATATCTCATCTATTCGTGTATACTATCTATTTAGGTATACAAATCATTCTTTCTTTCGTAGATCTCATTTACTCAAGCATACAAATCATTCTTTGTATTCTTTGTGTCTTCATTTTTTTTCCCACTCTATATTTAGAATAAGTACACTAGATATTCAAAGATAGCTTATGAAACATAAATAATGATTTTGAAGTATAAGGAGGACTATCTCATAGATTGACTAATAGTTTTAGATTTGATGAGTGTACTTGGTAATTGACATTCCTTTAGGAGAGTTCATCAACTCAACATCACTTTATAATTGATCAAACACAAGCCTTAAGCTTGTGAACATATAATGAATCTCATCATTATAGTTGTCTATTGGATCACTTTAAGTAGATGATCATATGTTTCTATGTGCAAGCAGATAAAGACGAATTTTTAAAACAAAGAAATATGATAAAAGGGGTGACTTGGGTTGAAAACCAAGCCACCATAATCCAAAATACAACCATTGTTTTAGAAAGGATCAACTATTTCCATGTCGAACACGGAAATCAAAATAGTTCTAAAAATCCGAAACATTACTTAAAATAAGACAATAATAAAAAGCCAAACTTCATTGGAAGCTACTCCTAGCTCCTTGATGATTTCTTAAGCTTGCTTTTCCTTTCCCTTGTCTTTGCTTGGAGGAGGCCCTATTTACAATAAAAAGGGGATACATTATCACAACTTTGTATCAAAAAACCATAGTTGAATTAGAAACATCTGGAGTAAACTTTCCAGCTTTGATGTCACCAAGATATTTGGAACAATTCCCCTTCCAATGTCCAACACCATTACAATAATGGCATTTGTCAAGAGGACCCTTCTTGGTCTTGGAAGTGCTAGCTTCAAAAGTCTTAGCCTTGGTGAACATGGGAGCTTGCCTCTTACCCTTTTTCCCATTCCTTTTGAACTTCCCTTTGCTCTTAGTACTTATATTAAACACGTCCTTAGGTGGGTTAACATTTAACCCCATGTCTCTTTCGGCTTGCACAAGTAACTTGTGCAACTCTTCAAGAGACACGTCCTTGTCTTGCATGTTAAAATTCACCCGGAATTGAACATATGCTTTGACTTTGGATAAGGAGTGTAGAATCCTATCTACAATGAGCTCTTTGGGGATTTCAACTTTTTGAATCTTCAAAGTCTCGACTAGCTCCAATAATTTGAGCACGTGAGGGCTAACCTTTTGGCCCTCCTTGAAATCGAGATCAAAGAATGCCGAGGCCGCCTCATATTGGACGATCCTCGGAGTTTGTGAAAACATTGTCACAAGTTTGGAATAGATTTCATTAGCGGTGCCCATTTTAAAGGCTCTCCTTTGGAGATCCGCCTCCATCGCAAAAATCAACACATTTTTCATTGCGGCGGACTCTTTGTGGTAAGCCTCATATTCTTCCCTAGTGGCGGCACTCGACCTAGCATTAGGTTCGGATGGAGAGGCCTCGGTGAGGTAATGAAGCTTGTCGTCACCTTGGGCGGCTAATTTGAGTTGGGCATCCCAATCGGAGAAATTTGACCCATTCTTTTCAAGTTTACAACGATACATGAAGGATCGGAGCCATGAAGCATTAGTGAGAGGTGCGGCGTTGGTGTTTGGTGCGGCCATTTGTTATGAGAAATAAAAGTGGTCTACAAAACGAAAATAGAAGAAATAAAACATTTGTCGTTTTCACAATAATAATAATACTTGTGAATTTAATTTAAACAAGTTTTATTGCATTTATCTAGTGACCTCTACCCAACTTGATAAATGATTCCAAGACCCAAATTCATATCAACTTAGGGCACGGTGTGCCGAGATACCCTTTATTAACATAACTTGGTGGATTAACCTTTTAATCGATTCTACTTTTAGAACTCTTGGTCGATAAAATTACATTAATATTTATCTCTAGCCCGAAACACATCCGGAAATCGTCGTGAATACTTTCGTTGAGCTCAACCCAAATTTTGAATAAATGTGTCCATGATCCAAATTTATACTAACTTAGGGCACAGTGTGCCGAAATACCCTTTATTAACATAAATTCGGTGGATAGACATTTATCACCCATTTCCCCTACATAACAAGGTTTGTACCCCGGGGTGGCCGAGTGCAGTCCCTCGCGAAATAGGTTTTCATGGTTTCTACTTTTTGGTAAGGCTAAATCTCAATTGTTTGTTTTAGCGAGAGGTCATGTCAATTTATTATCTATCACGTTTTAAGTGAACTAAAGCGGTGAACTACGATAATTGTAATTGACACAGTCGATAAACTCGATAAAAATGACAATGCATGTTTTAGTTATGACGATTTAGTGATTCATGCAACATATAAATAAAATGCAAAGCATAAAAATAAATCCTAGTATGGCCTTCCTAAAATAGTAAATCTAATAAACTATTAAAAATTCGGAAACCAACTCCTTTGGTCCCTTGAACTTCGGTCTTGGCACGCAAATCAAGGCAACATTCTTTGATGGATCGCCTTCTCGAGTGGCACCGTCTTCAAGGTACTCCGAAATAAATAAATTACATAATTTCCTATTATACATTTGTAATTAAAATAAAAATGAATCTATTAAATTACAAAACGGTGATACGAGATCGCAATAAATTACAACTGAATCGATATTCCCATACATTTCGGGCCATACCAATTAAAAACTAAGGCCATACTAAGTAAAATTACATAATTCAAAAATTAAATAAAATTAAAATATGACAATCATAAAAAAAAAAATACAGCATTATAATATGTATGAACATACCCAATTTTAAGCTAAATCGCCTTTAAGGAGCCAATATCGTATATTAATCGGTTTTTACGGATTTGCGTTATTTAACCTTTTAAAAATCACAATAATTTCATAAAATCATATTTATGTACTAGTTAATTACCCTAAACTTATCTTAGGACTCAAAATTAGTCTTCACTAATATTTGACAATAATTAACTTATATTTCTTAATATTGTTCATAAATGGACCCAAAAATACAAAATTATTCCATAAACTTCAAATTAAATCATAAAAATTTCAAATAATTTCAAAATTTGAAATTTAAACTCATGAACATTTTGGAAAAATACCATGACACTCATAATGCTCAAAAACTTAGGTTAAAAATTTCGAAAATTTATCGAGAAAAACAATGTTGCGGTTTATCAGATTTATCAATTATTACCATAAAACTATAAGAAAAATTATTTTTATTAACTTTTCACTTTTAGATCTGAAATATATGATAAAATGCAACATGTGACGTTTTTCCTTAGTCATGAAGTATGTGTTAGCAATTTTTACTAATTAAAGTCACTATTTATGTGATTTTTCATCAAAAATTCATAAATCATGCAAAAAGACTTCATTATAGCCAATTATTTTAAACACATCTTGTAAAATTTCATATGACAACATACTAAATTTCTATGACCAGATTCGAAATATAACTCATATTAACCTATTTTCCCGTTTAAATACGATTTTAACTTGAAAAATCCATATTTCGAGCATAACAACTCCTTTTATTATGAAAATTTACAGGCCATCATTAGACAATATATGTGAAAACATATCCAAAAACCACTGGAAAAATCAAAGTTTAGATATTTTTAGTCCAAAAATGACATTTTTATCATAAAAATCACATTTTAATGCCATTATTATATAAAATGAACAATAAAAATCCATAAATAAACCAAAATATACTAAATACATTTTAGGACCAGAAACTTTAACATGCATAATAAATTTCGTGATATTTCATAATAAACACAAATTTATAAGTTTTTTTGTTAATCGTATAACTCGGAAAACAATAACCGATTTGCATGCAAATAACCTAAGGCTCTGATACCACTTGTTAGAAGTTAATATTAATCTCATTATACAACATATTCATATATGTTACATTTTAATTTAGTCATAAAATTAAAACTAGATCTTATGCATGCAAACATAAATAAGAATGAAAAGAAATCGTCTTTCTTACTATGGGAGTTTCGGATTAGAGGGCACAAGTAAGATCTCCTTCTTACTTGTTCTTGAGCTTTCCTTTTATGGAAGAACCAAGATTCAAGTTTAGAATCCCTCCCAAAGATTAATACCCAAGATAACCTCTTAAAAAACTAATATTATTTGAACTAGAACAATATTAATCTTATTAAAAATCAACCCAAAATTTTAATTTTGGTCTCTATTATTTCGGTCAAGAGAGGATGAATTTTTGAGATTTTATCTCTCTAATTTCTCATAAAATGTAGAGAGGAAAATTAAATTTCTTACACTAGAAATTTTTATGTGAAGTTGTCAATGAAAATTAGAGAGAAAACTCTCTATTATGGCCTTAGAAAACCGGACATGGGGAGATGGCAAGGGCCAATGCATGACCAAGATGCTCTTCACAAAAGCAACTAGGTGTGCATGGCTATGTATTAGGTCTTATGATTATGCTTTCCACTTAAACATAATTAACATAATTTAAACCTAATACTCCCTCCTTATTTTCGGCACTTACATAAAATGTAAGGTCCATTTTATATTTTGTCATTTGTCAATTGTCACATGTCACTAGTCATGTGTAATTGTAATGTATTTTTAACATATTAAAAATCAACGTATTAATAAAAATACGTCATGTACAAAATCGACTTAGTAATTCATAATTACTTTTATCAAAATGGTTTGCCAATTATAAATCACAACGTCTTGTATTTATAATAAGTTATTCATTCAGTTTCAATTGTTTCGTAAACAATAATTTTATCTAAGTAATAAAACAATTTGATTACTTAGATCGTATCTTATTCAATCGAATTACAATAAGATACGTCAATAATACTCACAAAATCGTCCGTCAATTTTTAAGCAATTTAATTAACCCGTATCGACATACGATCAATTAAATAATCAATTAAGAGTGTTACCCTTTAGGTATGACCTAAGGGGATCAACTGATCACCACCGTCGCACGACAGTAATGTCAAACTCTAGTCAGCCAATCATTACCGATATGTGTGGACCAGTTGACTGTAAAATATTACTTCCCACATGTATTCTTAGAATGAGACTTAAACATGTGATCATCATGATCGACAGTTTTGATCGCATTATTGTCGGAGGACACATATTCCAACAATTTCAAAATCACGGCCCCATTATGCTTAAACCAGTCACCGGATATGGGAATATCGAGTCGGGAATTATGTGCTTACTGTGTATGATGGTTAAGTTAGAAATAACTGTGATGGAGTCTCTGGTAATGTTTTGTGCGTGTAATTGGTAATGACGAACTGTGAAGGTTCGTAGCTGGGTGGAAGTGTGTATGGATGTAGTAGAGACGGTGAAAGCACCGATAGTTACATGATAGTTTTGGATAATGTGATGTTAATAAAGAGTTGTAAGTCTTTGTATGCGTATCAGTTTATAAAGGAACCGTAAGCTTGTATGTGATGATAGTAAGTTGTAAGTCTTGTGCTAGTAGTAATATTGGTCAAGAAGTAATAGGAACTGCAATGGATGAATTTATTGAGTACCTTTGTAATATGGCATAATTGAGTCAGATATATGGTTGATGAATTGTTGTGACATGATTGGAATTTTTTTGCAAACTTGAGTAATATAGTATGGTTTAGTGGTAGATGGATGTTTAGAGTAGTGTATACATAAGTCGGATAGTTGAATTTGCAAGTGCATAATTAGAAGTGAAGTAATGTCTTGATTGCATGTGCGAATAAGTTAATGGTATGGTGAATGATTTTGTGTAATGTTTGTTATAGGATGGAGTGATATGTGTCATGTTCGGATGAAGTAGTTGAGTTACATTTGAGTAGTAATAATGTGTCGTGAATGAATGTAATAATCTGTGACGATTTCCAAATATACTTTGGAATCGACACGAGTTGTTGTTTTGCAGGAATCGTTAACTAAACTCGCAACTTTTGACCTTGTTCCTAACCTTACTCGACCGAGTACGAGTGCCTAATCCACCGAGTAGACGTCATTCGATCTAGTTGAGGAGTTATAAGATCAGAAAAGGTGGAACTGTCAGCGAAAACTCGATCCAGTAGCTCCAACTTGATCGAGTAGAGGTCACTCGATCGAGTGCCTTACTTACTCGACCGAGTAAGTGAACAGTACACGGGTTTATACAGGAATCTTATACCTTTCCCAATTCTTTTCTTCTTTACTCTTTCATTCTTAAAACCATAATTTCCTCTAAGTCTCTCTTCTTCTCTCAAAGAACTTGGAGATTTTGTGTTGATTCTTTGGTTATCTTCTTGTTTGTTTCATCTTTTTCACTTGCTAATCATTCAAGGTAAGGATATTCATCCTTTTCTTTGTTTACAATCAATTAGAAACATATAGAGTATTGGTGTTTTCTGAAAATTCGAGTCATAGACATGAATTCTTGCTTATAATTGTTGTAACATGATGTAATTGCTTTAATTTGTTGATTATTGATGCTAGAAGTAGAAAAAAATCAAATCTTATGGGGTTTATATGGACCGAAATTTCTAGGGTTTGGGGATTCAAATTGAATTTTGTTTGTCTTTTGCATATGAAAGGGGGAAAATTAAGTAATGTATATTGTGGGTATCATGTTTAGTGTTGATTTTGATGAGTTTTGCTCAAAATTTTGTCTTAAAACTTCGTCTTGAAAGTGCCCCAAATGGAAAATCGCCCCAATTATTTTTTATGGTTATTTAATTGGAAAGCTATTTTGGAAGTTTAATACTTTAAAGTTGTTAAGTTGATGTGTTAACTGATGTTATACTTCTCATAATTTTGATAGCTGTAAAGACCGTCTGATAAGGAATTTGAAAGTTATATACTTGAATCTTTTTTGGATTGTTTGGTGAAAGTGTGTATATAGTTGTTCTTTTCTATGGCTATGCATGAAATTTTATGTACATTCAAGTAAGTGTTTGTTTGTGTGCCTAAAATGTGTTGAAAACAGATGCCGAGACCTACAGTTGGTACCCGTCAGAGTAAGAGGAGGAGGGCTACTGAGCCCGAGGTTGGTGAGGGGAGTGGGGGACCCACGGTCCCACCTGTGCCTGAGAACCCTACCATCGTCTTTGTTGATTTCAAGGAAAGAGATGCGTTTGTCGAGTTACAGAAGCATCATTTGAAACCTACCCGTTGTATCAACACCACACTCTTAACGGACCTAGGGGTGGAGACGGATGTGGGGCACATCTTTGAGACTTTGGGTTTGACCGGGTTGTACCGTCTTAGAAAACACTCCTATGCTTTCTTGACTTTGGAATTCATGATTTCTTTTCTTTATGATGCGGCGGAAAAGACCGTCCAATTTCGTCTCATGAACACTAGTTTCCTCTTGACCATGGATACGTTTGCCACCCATCTGGGCCTTTCCCGACCGGAGAAGGGAGCCCTTAGGGACATCCAGACTGAGTGTGGAGCCAGTAGTTTCATGCCTTGCTTTACCGGTAAGAATGCCCTCACCTCTAGCAACATGTTGATCAATGATGTGCAACACATCACTTTGAAGATCTTTATTCGTGCCTTGACTTGTTTACTCTATGACCGGAAAGATGTGAGTAAGCTTAACTTACATGAGGTGATGTTGCTTGTTGTCTACCTTAACCCCTCACGAGCCCTGAGAGTCTCTTTCAGTGCCCCGGCCATAGTATGTGTTAACTTAGATTTGATAGCCTCGTCTGACACCCATTTCTTGAGTTGTGGTGCCATCGCCACACGGTTGGCGGAGAGATTGACCACCTTTGAGGCCTCCTCGACCTATACACCCATGGCCCCTTTCGTGCCTACTTTGAACCGTGAGTATTTCCTCGACCAGAAATGGTTGAGAACTTTGGAGGGTGGTGGGTTAGCCTGGAGAGTTTGGGGGATGAGTTGGATGAGGATACCTACCCCCGAGCACCTTCCCGTGAACGGGCCTTTACCGGCGGCAGTGGTGGCAGCGGATTCGGATGATGAGGAGGAGCTCCCTACTCGGCAGTTTTACCTCATTGATGCTGATATTTTGGAGGTGATGCCTGAGCCAACGAAGAGGGATCAGGCTAGACCCGAGGATAGACACCCTAGGGTGGGGAGAGGACCGCGACGGGTGAGGGAGAGGATGGCTGAGACCCAGCCAGAGCAGCATATGCCTCCATAATTTCAGTTTCCCAGCTACCATTCCTTCTTCAGTCCTGAGATGAGGGTGAGTGAGCTCACGGAGAGAGTCTCTGCTACCTTGACACTCCGAAACCTCCATGAGATGGCTTATGTTCAGGGCATCGGGACCGAGGCGGCTCAGCCGGTGTGGTGGAGAGGTGTTGGAGATGACAGCGGGGTCTTCCATTCCTTTGGCGTGGAGCGGTCTACTTGGGGAGAGCCTACGAGTTACCCCTACGGTTGCTTGGCACCATGGTGAGTGGGAGCCGATTCTGGCACTGGTGATGTCGCAGGTGCGGGTACAGCTGGAGAGGGCACGTCCGGAGGCGGTGGTGGAGATGAGATGATGGATGAGCAGACCTTGGAGTGATAATGCTCCTTTTATTTCTATCTTGTTTGCATGGATTTGTAGTTGTTGGCACTTGTTTTGGTTGGCACATTTGTTAGACCTTGGTTTGTATTTTGGCCATAAGACCGTACTTTGGAGGTTTTTCAGACTTTTATGCCGGTTGTTATTGTCGGGAATACATTTCCGACTTATGCACATGTTTCTTGGCCCTCACGAGGTGGTGAATTGGGGGATATCGACCTGTGGCTACTCGATCCAGTGCCCCTCACTCGATCGAGTAACTGCAAGAGTGACTTTGGGGATGCATTCTGATCTCGACGTACTCGATCGAGTGTCTGGCAAACTCGATCGAGTAACGTCAACTCGATCGAGTGCCTTACGAGCTCGATCGAGTGCCCGTGTAGGATGGTGAATTCGTTTTTAAATGTGTTTGTGGCTTCGATTTGGTGGTTCTTGGGATGAATGTTCCTTGTTTTGGGTGAGTGACAACATTACCGTGTGTCAAGTGTGGTTTATGAAGTGATATATATAGATGTGGTATATACAATATGGGTTTACTTCATACACTTTTGCATGCTAGATCGTTTGGCCTCAAGTAACATGTTGTACAATGATTATAATTCTTGTTGCGTAAGTTGTATGATCACATAAGGAATTATTTCATGTCATGTAGAATAATGGGTGACGGAATGCGTAATCGCATTGTTCACTATCCCGTTGGTTTCATATAAATGAATCATAGTTATGTAATGTCACGTATCATGGTCGTCGTGAGTCTCAACGTATAGCATGAGTTGTTTGTAATGCCAATGCGGAATAAGAATTTGTCGCTTTGTGTAATAGTTAAGTTATTTTGATGGTGAATTTCGCGGACGAAGTTCCTTTTTAGAGGGGAAGGGTAATGTCGCATGGGGAAAAATGACTTAATTACGACAATCTTATAATATTTCAAGTAATTGTTTGGGTAGTTATGTTGGCAATTGTTGATTAGATAATCATATTGTTGTATGTTCGTTTTCAAGTAATTGCTCACAAGTCGTTATATAGTGGTAATTGTTGAATTGTTGTATGATAGTTGTTAAATAATCAAATTTGTTGCTGCATGATTGACTAATAGAAGTGGCTTAAAAAGGAATTACTGTGAATGAATGATATGATGTGCGTGTCAGTAATCGGTAACCTGTTGCTTTAGATGCTTGATAAATAGCTGATTGTTGGCAAGTAATTGATGGAGGAATAGACTGATGGTTGTGTTGGTTTATATTTGAGTAATAACATGAGATGAGTGCAAGTAATAGACGAGTTGGTTGTCTTTGTGTACAATGTGTATTCGGTGATTCAATAGGAAGCTGGTGATTTGATAGAAAGTAGTGTTGTATAATATGTGCTAAGGTAGATGATGATGATGATGGTTGATGAACATTCATAGCGGGATGGTATTTCTAAACGGTTGTGTTGACCTGTGTCGGGTGGATAGTGGTAGTTGCCTTAGTTCCTTTGACCTTGTGTCATAGGGGAGGATGGGTCGAACTTCGGGGACGAAGTTCTTTTTAAGGGGGAAAGACTGTAATACTCGTCCTCTTAGGGACCCGTTAACCGACGTTAACTGACCTTCGACACCTGCCTTGGTCTTCGGAAACCTCACGAGTGATGACCGGTGACGATGTGAGTCTTTGTGTGCATGTTACTCGATCTAGCTGAGGTTACTCAATCGAGTAGCTTGGGAGGTCGATCGAGTAGATGCCACTCGATCGAGTAAGTGTGTTAGTCGATCGAGTAGCGAGTTTGCAGCGGGGAATTATAAATCGTAAATCGTGAAACCCAAATCATTTCTCTACCTTTTTTCCTAAACCTAAATGCCGTCATTTCACTCCTCCTTCACCATGGTTCACCTCCTTGAGGCCTTTGTGAGTGATTACACCTTAGGGATGGGATGCTTGAGTCGGGTAGCGGTCTTGACACCGGATTGCTTTGTATAGGTATGTTGTCATCATCATCATCGTCATCGTTAATTTCAGTTATAGTTACGGTAGTAGTAATAGATGGTATGATGGTTGTTATAGGTGGTTTTGCTGGTTGATTGTTATCTTGTGATCGGACGCGGAATCGCTGCGGTTTGCTAAAGGTAGGTTCGCCTACTCTGTACTGTTGATTGTCTAGAGGGTCTGTTGTTGATGTTTAATTGGATTGGTGTCTTTGTTGATGATCGGTTGTGGTAATAGTAGTTGGTGATTGTTGTTTGTACGGCTGATTGTGATTGTTGTCTGTGGTTCTCGAGGTGCGTCCTCGGCTGAGTGGAGTCACTTGCGGGAGTGGCTTCACGCCCTTGATTCGCCTTCTGTGGAATCCGCCACAGAAGGGATGTGCACATTAAGGAACATGGGTTTATCGCTCGGATTTATAAGTCGTTGCGGTCCCCCACTGGCAGGATTGGACCTTCGGGCAGTCAGAGGTGTGTGGATGGTTGGAGGAAGTGTTGTGTGTGTGTTGCTTCAGTTGCGTTGTGTCTGCTTTGTACTTGTTTTCTCAGTTACTGACCTTGTGTGGTTTTTTGTGTTGTTGTCTCTTTGTTTTGTGTCTGTCGTGATCCACTAAGGTGAGCAGTCAGTCTTAGCAGGTTGGTGTTTGGATCATAGCTGGGTGCTTGGAGGGACGAGTCTATCACGAGTCATGGCTGAGATAGTTTCACATAGCTGATAGTAGTCTTGAGTGTATCTTTTATATCGTGTGTTGGTTTTAAATCACTTGTAATATAATATAAACATTCTTTTATCGACATTTAATTATTATTGTCCTCGGGCAACCGAGATGGTAACGCCCTTATCTGCTAGGGAAGGTCTTGTTAAGGCTCCTTGGTAGATGGGGTTGTTACACACTCCTTCAAACTAGTTGTCCCGTGTCTGACACTCGTCGGACACACTTCTAAATATGTTATAGCTTAGACGAGGAATAAATGTCAAAACAGATTGATTAGAAGATGACTTTGGGAGGGAAATGAGAATTAGTTACATTTAAGGTCAAATTTTACCTTCACTTAATTAAATTTAATATCAAATACATTACAAAAATAAAATCATACTTTATTTATAACCATAAAATGTCGTGTTCGTGTCCGTTTTGGTGCTTCGGTTTTTATGGTTAATGTAGAACTTGCTTCAGTTTTCTTCAATAACGATAATTTTCATTTTGGAATTATTATCAGTCAGTCTTGTGTGTGACAATCGTATGATACACCGGATAAAATGTAATGGGTTAAATGATAAAAAAATCCATTTATCCTAAAAGTAACCACTTTTTATTACTATTAAAAAGTGGTCAATTTCTATTCATTTTAACGATTAATCAACTTCATTCTTTTCTCGTTTGAAACTATATTCGACTTAACATTTAAGCGATATGGGAAAAAAAATACAGAGTACAAAATATTCTTCATTAATTTGTCTTTTATTTTATTTTCTTTTAAAACGATTGAAAACAGAAATAGCATGCAATAACAGGTTAAAAGGTTGAGAAATGACAATAAATATAATGATATATGTTACTTGAGTAGAGCTGGCAAAAGTTGACCCGGCCCGCCCGAAACCCTACCCGATACAATCCGAAAATTGGGTGAACCGAAACCGAACTGAATCGACCCGAACCGACCCGATAACCGATAGCAGCCCTATTTTTTCCAACCCGAACCCGAACTAAACCAAACCGACCCGATCTGACCTGACTTGACCTGTGACCCGATATTTTCTCAACCCGATAGATGAACTAGCTTAATGATGGTTTAAATGACACTAAATTGACATTCATTTTAATTATTTTCATTTAAAACTATAATTAATACACCTACCAATTATTTAAACATAAAGTTATCATCTAAAACTAAATATATAAGATAAAATATATGCTGATAACCTGAACCGACACTGACCCGCTAATTACCCGACCCGACTTGCCACCCGTTGATGACCCGAAGATGACCCGACATGAACCGAACCGACCTGCCACCCGTTGATGACCTGGACCCGATATGACCCAACCCGCCTTAACACGACCCGTAACCGACCCGAGTGACCTGACTGCCACCTCTATTCTTGAGTGGCAATAACAGAACAAAAAAATTTACAATGGCAAATTTAGAAAAAACAAATTTTTATAATGGCAGTGAATGGTTTTATTTCCTTGGTATTGTTTCGTATTAAGATTGTCTGTTTTGATAAAATTATTTTGTCAACTTTGTATTATTTCCAATTATTGTTTATTTTATTTTTCATCAATTAGGAAAGATTTGGTTCGAATAAATTTAGAGAATCAGAGCAATAAGAAACTTGCCAATTAATAGAACCAATTAAAAAACTTGCCAATTAATCAGTAGTACAGTACGAATAATATTGCACGCAATTTTCAGTACTTGAGCTGGATTTTTGAGCGCAATTTTTAGTGCTTGAGTGGGAATTTTGTAGACGTGTTAATCTTTTAGTTAATAGGGAATTGGAATCGTCAATCATCATAATCCTTAAAGCAACATTACCCTAAAATGGAGAGACGCCGAAAGTCTTGCTACTGTGTTAAGGCCGAAGGGTTCTAAGAGTATCTAACAGCAATTTTGGTCCAAGAATTTCTAGGAACATACATGCCACTGCCAGCAGGTTTGATTTGTTATCATGCTACTTTATTTGCTACTCTTGAGGATTTACAGAGCACATGTAATGACGCAAGAAGCTGAAGGCAAGCTATCTATAAACTTCTATCGCCATTGTTCAGCTACAACAGTTCAAAATGAAAAATTAGGCCTGGAGAATGAGGCTATCAACATCGCTTGTACATCAATTAGCCCTAGAGAATGCGGCTATGTACATCGCTTGTGCATCAATATGCCCTTTCTAGTTTCAAAAAACAAACAGGCACCCAAAAGGCCACAGTGTTTGATCCTTCCTAAAAGAATATGTACATCATGTTGAGATCCTTCCTAAAAGAGTATGTACACGATACCTTATATGCAAGGAGTAAAAAATCGGATCAGTCCGTCGTGCCACATCCACCCATTTTTGTGACTACACATCACGTTTCGCCATCACTCAAATTTGGCAGTTGGTATCAGAATGAGTATCAGAAATTCTTCGATAGAAAAGAACGTAAGCGGCCGATGACTTCACATCTTCCACTTTAATAGGTTCAACAAGGCTATCATTGAACTCATACCACCTTGAACCATGCTGCAAATACATACAAGCCCAGAGTTTATATGCAACCAACTGTATAACTAACTGGATATAAACATCAATCCTCATCAACTATTAAAGACAAATCATATGACAAGAAGCAGCCTAGCAGACTCAAGATCATAAGAACTTCTTGCTTGAACAGAAAGTAATATTATTTGTGGTAATCAGATAGTCTTTTTCTCATGTCTCTAATGGAAATATATGAAGTATATGGGGGTTGTCCATGCTAACTCAAATCTTCATTCCTACCTGAACGCATTCCATTAAAAACTAAGCACACAATTAATTTTTCTGTTGACATACTACTTATTAACAAACGTACCATACAACTGAAAAACAGTGCATTTTTTAGGCTTGGTTAACCAAAACAGTTTTGACAAAGCAGTTCAGTGAACCAAACTGCTTATCTTTGACATAAAACCACCAGTTCAGTTCCAGTTTGAAATTTTAGAAAAACGGTAACTGAACTGTTTTACTCAAACTAAGTAAATAATAACTAAAAAAAATAAAAACAATACTCCTTTTTTTCATATTATACTAGTGCATCCAAACTTAAAACTCATAAATTGATTGATTGACATTAAAGTTTATCTAGTGAAGTTAAATACTCCCTCCAATTCAATCTAAAGGTAACATCTACTTTTTGGAGGTCAACTTTTGGATACTTTGACCGTAAATATAGTAAAAAGTACTAAACTTTGAATATTGAAACTAACATATTTAGATTTGTTACGAAAAAGTCTTGTGTAATATAAAAAATTTCGTAAAAAAAGTGGTGTTTAAATGACGAAAAATCCGGTCAAAGTACCGCATCAAAGACACCCCCCCCCACAAAAGTAGATGTTACCTTTGGAGTTTGGATTGGATTGGAGGGATTATTAATAAATGAGGAAAATCTAATTGAATCACTAAAAAAACGATAATTAAACCAAAGTATATATGGAATGATTAACGGTAATGGTTAACCGAAGTGTTTAAAACGGTTTTAAGCAGTTAACCGAACCGCTAACAACCGTTTGAAACGGTTCGGTTTGGATTCAGGATTTGGTCAAACTGAATAGCGTCCAAACCGAATCAATTTAGTGGTTCCGTGTACCAGATCAGTTTTTAACACTCCTTGTCATCACAAGGCTGCATATTTAGCCACACAAAACGCGCTCAAAATGGAAATGGAACAATTTTAAGAGTAGACAATGGATAGTTTCTAATTTCAATGATTTAGAGGGAATATTTGTTTAAAGCATAAATAAACCGTCTCTTTAGTGTTCTACCATATGCGGCTTTTGTTGCTATCTAGCAAAAATATACAGATACACCTTATTCACTGCGACACAGAGATTATCACTTTTAGTTCAAAACTCCAAGTTTAATTTATAAATTATAATGTAAATTGTGATGTATGTTTTTTTAGAATTCTGGAGGAGAATATATAAACATGTGAATGCAAACAGCAAAGACATAGAGCACTTACATACGCCAACGCCGTATAATGACCTCCACCCAAACTGCCATAGTGGTTACTAACCGCAAATAACCTATAACAATCCAAGTGCTGACTATTCTTATGTGCAAGGAAGCCCGCCAAATCAAGTTTGTCAATTGGGAAATCAACAAATGTCTCAAGCTTGTTTTTAAGAAACCGGCTGTAGGAGAATCTCTTCAGGTGAACCACCAAGATCTCAGGCAATCTCCAAAGATCTAATTTCTTGCTTGCCTGCTGGTGCTGTTTGCAGGACGGACAATACCTTGAACAGGATGCTTACAACTTAGATATATCATCAAGCACAACAAAAAAACAGTCTCTTATGAGAGACCGTCTCCCACTAATTTAGTGGGAGATATAATAGGGGAAAAAAATATTCAGTGGGTCCCTCACTCCATCATGTGAGAGGTCTCTCAATAACGCTATTGAGAGACCGTCTCTCCGGAGTTTTTGTGAAAAATAAAAAAATAAAAAAAAAATACAACCAACAGGCCAAACTCAGCAAGAATCTATAGCTCACAATCAAATAAGAAGCCAAACATTACACGTCCAATGTCCCTCATATTTTTAAGGAAAGTAAAATTGCTGCTGTTACAAATATGTCATGGCTACCTACCATGTGTTAAATTTAATGTGAGACACTCACATGTGGGTAAACCGCACAATAGGAGCTTCTAACACCATATATCCTGAAAAGCGTAACTCGATGGTATCACATATTCACATGAGTATAATATACTTAGCCTACAATCCTCAGCTTTTAAGGAACCTCCGGTTTATTGAGTTAGCAAAATTGGCCCACTTTTGTGAGGGAACACGTGCACCAATGGGACTAGTTCAATAAATGGAAGGAGTATACAATTATATGGATCTCAAACAAGTAACCAAGGATTAAGAAAAAGGTAAAATCAAGAACCAGGAATACTGAGCACAATGTCTGCATTATGCCATAAAAAAGTAGAAAAGGAAAAGCAAAACAAAAAGAATGATAACATCAGACTAGCACCATAAAAGACAATGTAGATGAGGGACAAGTAAGAAAATCACACTAGGCGAGAGGTTCTGAATCCCTACATACAAGGTTCTTCTAACATCAAGATTCTCTAATTACACCCGCATCAAAAACTGAATCCGTATTTTCCCACTGCAGTACCTCTCGGATAGATTGTTTAGAACTCATATTAAAGTCATTTTGCTGCTTTAAAAACTTAACAGTATACAGTTAACGAATAAGCTACTCTGGACTAATGTACATCCAAAAATCACAATGGCCAGGTTGCTCTTGTTATCTAATGCACCTCAACTTCAAGAAGTCTGCACACTACTTTCAGTTTTATCTAGCATCACTGGCCATTTCATATTAGTAAGTTCAGCTATAAGCTAATTATGTCTTAATATATAACAGCTTTGAGTTATTAGACAGAACATGACATGGGTGCTCATTGGGATTATATGTCAGACAGGAATTTGATTACTTCCAAACAACTATCAGCTTCTCATATTTAAAAACTCATCTCGAAGACAAAACGACTTACTTGCACTAACTTGATTCATCCTCATGATAATATCATACCAACTAGTAGTTGAAAGACTCAGTTTACAGCTTACCAGACTGGGAAGGAGGGTATAAGATCACGTCTATTAAAACAAATATTTTTATGACCAAGGACTATATACATATATCGTTATCAGAAGCATGTAAAATTTAACAGTTGGCAGTATTGTATACTAACCACATATCTTCGGGGCCCAATGGCTCCTCCTTCAAGAAACCTTCCAGGCATTTGTATAACGACACTGACTCCTGCATCTTGAAAGTAGAAAAGTTTCGTCTAAAAACTTCCGGCAACAGGCTGAGATGAGAAGTATCATACCGCCCCACCATATTTTCTGGCCAACTTACAAGAACATTTAGTTTTTCAGTGTCACCAGTGAAATTTAGCGGTTTACTCAGCTTTATCCTGTGACCCCTCATTATACCTCGCTCGTCAGTGAAGTGAAATTGGAAATTAGAGCATATATGCAAGTCAGCTCTTGCTTCCTCGTCAGAACTCAAAGAATCATCTGAACTTAACATACTAGCCTCCATCTTAGCTGGATTAGTATCTGAACTTTCAACATCGTCATAATCATCTACATCCATATTCAGAAAAGGGCGAAACAATTTCATGTATTCATCACGAATTTGGTACCCATTCGCAAGATTAGAGACCCTTGCCACAAAGGGAATTCCAAACTTCCCGCATGACCTTTCCTTCCCATAGCTTACGTAACTGAAATAACAAAAGTACACTGGTGAATACTAATGAATAATAACATAACATTATTGACAAAAAAATTGTTCAAAGGATCACTTGTTCAATTATTTAACAAATCATTTTTGGAAGGAAACCGACAGAAAAATGAGGGTTATCAAATCGCATATTGCAACTTCCAGTATCTTATGAATAACTCATGTGTAAGGTAAAAGACAAATATAGCAAAATACGTCCCAGCCTTAAATCATATTTTGGACAAACGATTGAGGGCAGATTCACATGGCTAATGCACACATTTGAACACATCTGAAGCAAAATTGGCATGAAGGCACAAAACATGCTGACCCAAATTAACCCACTAGTTCGTAATTTTCATGTACTCGGTAGAAGACTACTACTAGCACAAAGTAGAGTAACCCTCTGCTTTGCCCAGAAAGCACAAGGAAATAAAAACAAGGAACAGTGAAACAAGAGTTAGGTTACACTCCGGCCATATCTACAATGTTTTCTAATACTATCCAGCTTTGTGTGAAGTGCCATAAGTTTGTCCAATCTAGCATCAATTCCATATTCCAGACACCTTATGAATTAAATTCAAAAAATCAGGCGTCAGTGAAGTAGGTGAAAATCACACATCAGTCTGACATGACACTCCGTCATCCCAGCACGACATGACACTTCTACATTTTATTGTAGGCCAGAAGCATGAAACTTTTTCATAAAATATTTGTTTGCGGTACTTCCACTCCTTGTTGAATCCGACATCAACTGTTGAATCAGAGTAATATAGTCTTTCAGAACAACCAACGGTCTACCAGTACCCAAGATTGCATCAACTCACTTGGAGGCAATCTTTAGCTAAAAATAATAATGAGAAGAATAGTCACGTTCACATGAGTTACTATTAGAGTAATTGATGATGTATGGGTTAAACTTGCAGGTCAACAAAGTACCAATAGGGATGGTGAACAGGATACAATTGAAAAGGCTACACAAGAAAAATACCTTTCACTCCGCTCATTAATGAAAACCACCAGTTGGCAACTCTCACGTTCTTTCGGTAAACGGTAAGCAACAAGACAATCGCCATCCCGTATTAATGCCAGGGAATCAAAAGGATCTTCCAAGAAGCGAAGGATGAGGTGATTATACACCTGCATAAGAAGAACAAATGAAACACTTTCACCCAACCACCATTCACAACATACTTCCTGTGCTTCAAAATGCCAATGAGTTTCCTACTTAAGTCTCTTCACACACATTAATTTTCTCAATGTTTTCTCTCTCTCTAAAGTTACAACAGAAAATATCACATCTTTGTCAAAAGTGAGAGTGATTCATTTCA
Organism: Silene latifolia; assembly: GCF_048544455.1. NCBI lineage: Eukaryota > Viridiplantae > Streptophyta > Magnoliopsida > Caryophyllales > Caryophyllaceae > Silene > Silene latifolia. Next base: position 73,149,205 of record NC_133526.1, on the reverse strand, counting down.
TAAGTACAAGAGCCTCAAAAAGCTACTCCCTCCATCCATGGATGAACATCGTTTTTAAATTAAGCACAGCTATGAAGATCTCCTCCACCAAAGTGGAACAGCCAAAAGGGAAACCAGGATACTTATTCAAAGATGTGGCTCATTAAACTTAAGTGGGGGAAGGGAATGAAATGAGGAAAGGGATAGGAAGGAAAAGGAAAGAAATTACCCCTAATCTTCCTCATTGCTTGGTTAGCCAAGGAAAGGGAATAACCAATTAGCAACCCTCACCCCCATTTCTCCTTCTACCACTAACACGCACCACCACCAACCACCACCACCTCTCATCAAGCACCTTAAGATGGCCGTCGGCTGCAACGTTAACTGATTTAACTGTAGCCACACTCATAAATCATGTGCATGATCCGGGTTGCATGGTTTATAGTTCCATTTGGTTCAACGAACGAGTTCAAGTTTGTGGAATGCTACCTATCCTGTAAACAATGTTTGCGTTTGGATGATATTTTTTAAAACAACGGAAGCTAAAAGAAAAACTCCTGATTTGCCAAAATGCATGGTTGCTAAAAATTCTACAGGGTTACTGGTGGTAGAAGTTTAGAGAGATAGGGCGGGAGTTATTCTTCGTTAAAATTCAACTAGATAGGTAGCATGGCTTCATCATTGTTTTTATTCATCGGTAAACATTTAAACTTGACTATACAAACAGAAAATTACTTCACAGCACTATACAAAGTACAGCATTTTCCAACGGGAGACACTGAAAATTATGACAACATACCTCAGCCACCAAGAGAGTTTCATCATCCCTCAAAGAACAAGATGTACCTAAGGCGTGAACAAGATCCTCGCACCTTCCACACTTAGGTACAGTAACAGTAACTGATGATGGTAAACTGCTTCCATCAGTGCTGATAATAGTTACAGTCATGGTCCTCATAGTTGTTGAAGGCAAAGGAAGAGAAAGGTACATAAACGGATCAAATGTGACAGATACCCTTTTGCAAATTGGACAAACCAGCGTTGATCGGTATTGACCCTAAAAACAAGAAGACACTTCAGGACCTACTATTCAGGCGTTTTAATACAGAAGAACATTGTTAAAATGAAGCCAGACTACGGAGGCCAGAAGTCATCAAAATCATCAAGTCATCAACCACGCACCCTGAACAACGTACAGGGATGGAAAGGGGGTGGGGCAACATGCATGTGTTAATGGTCTCAATCACTGGTTGCAAGGAATAATTCTTGAGGAGTTGGTGAAGTGGCATTTCGTGATTATGTAATACAACACCATATCATAGTGCAAATTGTCAAAACCCGAAGACAAACAAAACATAATATAGTTGACACGTACACGAACACAACATGACCCGGCTTGTTTGTCAGGTCAAATGAAGCCTACACAGAACACCCATATCAAAGGGCTGTATTTTCTTGGGGGAAGATATCAGAAAACAGGGTTCCATACAGTTCATATCAAAGAGAAAAGTATATGTTATACCCCCTTCTATCTATTCCAAACTACCCATCCACTTCTCAAAGTCAAACTTGATAAATATTGACCTCGATTATAATTATTTTCAAATTTTAAAAATTTAAATAGAACATTGACATATTTACCTTCATTATAAAAAGAGGTTTCGTAAAACTATAACTTCAACACAAAGAAATAATAATATATAAATGAAGAAAACCGAGGTCAAAGTGTCGTCTCGTAGACCGTGAAAAGTCAAATGGGTAGTTTGGAATGGGTAGGAGGGAGTATTTCGGAGTACAAATCCTGAGCCTCCTACAACGAGATAGTGCCAACTCAAAATCAGTCAAAAATTTAAGATACTTATTCTACATATTATACAGGTAAGGAGTGTATGGTTGCAAGTTATATTAGCTGCATCAATGTGTGTATCGATACTCCTGCCACAGACTAGAGATTCCAAGACTTTGAGCACGTAGACCGATTTGACTAGGATGAATCTATGATATCTTATTGGCGCTTGTCCCCAATTCAATTAAGCTCACTAAAGGAAGAGTACGCATCACGATCAGACTAAAAAACAGAAAGGACCCTGACACACTGCCTAATCTCAAAATATTAACACGTCACAACTCACAAGTCAGGTATATGGTTAGCCACAAACTTTGTTTTACAAGATAACAAGGCTAAATCAATCTTACACCTTTTGAATTCCAATTACGCAACTATAAAGTTCTAAATGATACAGCAGATGGATAATGAATGGTAAAAGACTCACATGGCACATGTCAACAATTATGGAATTGTTACGTGCTAGATGATTCCGCCAATATTCATCAGCAACCATCTCATCTGGGCGGCCCACTGCATCTATAGCTTCAATATATGGTTTATGTTTCACTCGATTCAAGTCTTCATGAAGCCCATCCAATAGAAAAGACAACAGTTCCTGCAAAAAGAAGACAATGACGGATGAGAAACTACACACCCAAAATAGGATCAGTAGTAACATACTCAACAAGCCAGCGAAAATATACTTGTCATGGCTTCTATAAAAGGTAGATGAAAGATTGTCCTTAAAGCATGACCCTCCATTTAGGAGGGGTTAAATTTCCATATCAAACTTCGCACTGAGCTTCAGAGATCCAGAGCTCAAGCTATGAACACTACAAGCAGGCAACCAAAGAAGAGACTATACTACCACTTACCAGTCAACAATAACCCATCTTCATTCAACCCCCAACTAATCAGAGCACATGAAAAATAACAAAGAAAAATGTCACCAATTTAAGCAGCCAACTGGCAACTGCCAGCCCAAAGCAAAAGTACGCCGTCACATTATAATTGATACACGATCTCATATATAGTTTGCGAACATCCTCACACGTCCCAACAACTGTTCTTAACTGTTGACAATCACTCCCTTCTGCTCTCAAAAACTGAAAAACACTTCACAAGCAAAGACAAGAGAACCATGCGTCACTAACATCATTATCTAGGCCCAACTCTTGATTATCTATTGATCTGGGATGGACCCCTGTCAAGTTTCCAGTTTTAGAGAGCTGACAATAGAACGCACTAAAATAGCTATATGAGAGTATGAGACTAACCCTCTTCTTCATAAGACTCAAGTACCATCACAAACCAACAGACGGAAGGAAGAAGAAGAAGGAAAAGCGATAAAAGGCTACTTGTCATTCTCAAAATATCTTAGTACAATTTTGAATTTTTCCCTAGTTTGTTCATCTTGATTCTTTATTTCTCGATTCGGTTTGGACGCAGTTTATACGGCCAAATACCGAGCCTACATCGAACTGTTTCAAACAGTTATAAATAGTTCGGTTAGTCATTAAATGTGCCATATGGGTAGTACATTTAGTTTCCGTTTATTTTTTCTAGTGATTTCATCAAATTTTCATCATTTACAAATACTCAAAGCAATTCTTCATTAAATAAACTTCGGTATCAATGGATTTAAGAGGTTTGAGTTTGGAATTTGGATACACTAGAATATTGAAACAAAAGAGAAGGCTTTTTTCCTAGATTTTTTTCAAAAATGGTTTGGTCGGATAACCCATTTTTAGAATTGTGAACCGGAACTAAACTGTTTCCATGTCAAAGATAATAGCTTGGAACACCGGTCCTCTTTGTCAAAATGGCTTGCTTAACCAAATCTAAAAACGCACGGAATTCCGTTCAGTTATCACGGTTCAGCTTTTCTTGCACACTCCTAGGTTGAATACTACCCTCATTTGATAAGCAAAATTAGGATTAAGTCAATTTATAACTTAAAACACAATGATTATAATGGGCTCACTTCTAGAAAACAGCCAGTGAAAATCAGAGAGATATGTGAACCCACTAGTTCCAAAAGACAGTTACCTGGGAATCATGTTGGTTATAACCACTGAACTGCGGAGCGAAGTTCTCAAGAGTATACTTGAATAATTTTGGAGCAACAGGCATTCCACCAGGAACCCACAATTTCCTTAACAAGTCTCCAAATGCCAAAGCAAGTTCACCCTAGCCACAGTGAGTTACAAATAGCATGAGATGAAAATATATTAATATTACCCAAAAGGTTTGCTCCACATGAGGCGACCAGTTTCAAAAGTCAAAACGATGCATAAGCATTAATTAGGAGAGCAAGTGTAGAATCACTCACATTCATGCCCAAAGGATTTTCATAATTTATTTCCTTCTTGTAATCCCCAAGAAAATAATCGACAATCTCCGGAGTGTGAGCCAAGCACTGAATGGCACTGTTCATGAAGCAGGTGTTTCCAAGATTTACAAGTCCAGTCAAGCCAAGAATACCTGTTTCTCCATATCCTTTATCACATGAATGCAAACTACCTAATGGAGAAGGAACGTCATTCGAAGCAATTCCATTCAATTTAGTTGAAAAGCTGCTGTAAGGCACTTCACTTCTGGACCCTTCCTGTTCTGCACTCTCAGCTTTCCTCACTTGCTTGCCTTCGCAGAAATAACGGAATCCATAAACTTGTAATTCCAGTAGAACCTAAGAACGAGCACAAGGCTTAATAGATAGATCAATACCTCTTCCAGAAATTTATTAAAATAACAATAATAATAATAAATATATAAATAAAAAGAAGATATAGCTGAAGAAGCAAATGATCCTGATAACTGCGGCGACAAGACCTTATTTTCTAACACGCTATAAACTAAGGTTCAATTGAAAACAACATCTCCATAGTTACAAGTAGGTTGCTCTCTTTATTTCTCTGATAGCTAACACAAGAAAAACAGGGAGCAGCAAAATAACACAACATATCCTCTATTAGGACTTTAGAGTGCAGACAACTTAAAGAGGCAAGCTAGTTAGTAACACTGGAAGATGAGTCAGTGCAACAAAAAATTACCTCTTCAACAGCGTGGTCTAGACCACCATTTGGTAACATAGGGCCAAAACCCTCAAAAAACTGGGTCATCTGCCCAGAGAAATCCCAAATATGAACCTACACCATATAGTACAGTTAGAGAATCATTGAGCTAACAGTTTAATGAAAAAAGAAAAGGAAATACAGACAAGGAAAAACATACCGGGCCACATTCTGTATCAAATATTTGACAGGCTCTTTCATAACATCGAAGAGAATTATCCTGAAAACATGCATATGAGTCAGGCACACATCAAGTAATAAGCGGGTAATGGACATATTGTACTTGTATATACTTCTATGAATTCTATGCATTAAGCAAAACAAAACACGGTATGCACACATGTGATGTTGCGAGTAGTGATCCACAAAATACCATACTTCATTTGATTGTATACGTTTTTCACAATCCCCTTGCGTATTTTGAGAAACGTATACAACTAAATGGAAAGGAAGAAGTATAAAAATACTGTTCTTTCTGCTAAAACAGATGATGAAAACTACAAAATTTAGAAATACAAGCCTACACAAAAGTTGGCATAATGGTTAAGCACTCAATCAGACACATTACTTAAACAATGACTTCCCATAATTATTTGCCAAATTGTCAAGTCTGAGCTACAGCTTCGGACTATGAAGAGTCTAGAACGAGAACATTCTAACGCAAAAGCCAAATGAAAGAAAGTTATTAGCTCTGTTGGAAATGTTCTTTTGAGCTATCGAAGTCTACAAAAATTCAATAAGGTGATCATATTACAATATCTGTGCTGATTGGGGGGATAAACATGGAAAATTTGAGGTTCTCTATCAAGTGACACATAATGAATACCTTATCTAAGTTTATTCTGTTGCATTACGGTGGAGAAAATAGGCTTCGAGATTTATCAGGCCACATGTAAACAAAACATAGCCAAGAGTTAATAAGTCCAATAGCAGTGCAGCCAAACAACTTCTAGACACTGAAAAAATGGCCCAGTTTGGCATTCAACAAATTAGTAATAGGAGAGATTTTGTGCGATAGATTGACTATCAAATTATCGTCAGCATAATTTTTTGAAGGTGTTTCATAATCAGCAACTTAGCTATTAGATTAGTTGAAAGATATGTTTACGTGTGAAATGATGTTTAATTGCATATATTCCCTAGATTAGAGCCATATACGTTAGAATGACACATACAAAAGTACAATCATAGATTAGGGCCATATATGTTCTTTAAATTCTACCATTCATCAAGCATTTCAATTAGTAGATAAATCGACTAAAACATCACTCCCTCCATCCAAAATAATCTTGTTACTTTTTTTTTTAGTCATCCCAAAATAATCTTCCTACTTTCTCTTCTCAGTACTTAAAAGTATTGTTGTTTGTGTAAACTTTCCCCCATTTCTCTCTACTTTTCATTACTCAATTATAAAAATTGGTATCCGCGCTTTTTACAACCAAGAACATAATATTGCATATGCGACCAACTGGTGTGCCCTATGCAAGACAAAGGATGGAATGAATTCTCTCTTTTTCCTCCCTAGAGAAGTTCCACCAAAAAAGAGGAGCCTAGTCATTTCCCGTAATAGCTTCAAACTCAATTAATAAAATATGAAAATTAAAATACAGGTTCAAAAGCGTACGTTTCTCCTATACGCATTCACATTTACCAGTTACCACATCAAATGCCTAAAGATAAACTACCTGCTAGGTGCTACTGTTTCAATAAGCTATGTTCTCAAACACTTTTTTCCGGACAATCAAAAGCTTATGCCCCTAGTGCTAACCAAAAAACTAGCAAACTCGAACAATGGGCAACTATTGACAACTCTATCGTCAAACTTAGATTAGGTACGCATGCATTCAAGTGGCCATGCAACATACAATGGACTAGCAGTCTAGCACATACCAAGTAAAGTAATTGAAAATAATAACAAACATGGCCTCTGGCATTGAAAAAAACATGAGGGAAGTGTCCAAGGGATTACCATAGGAGAAATCTTCACCAGCAATGATAGAGTTTCACGCAAAACCGAAAGTCGAACTTGTAAAGGAAAAACCTCCCGATCACTATAATCTTCAGCATGCAAAGTAACTCCTTTATCCTTACTCGGTCTTGAACAGAAATTATGACTGTGCCTGTAACAACAACAGCAACAACAAATTCACCTCACAACTTCACCCTAGTTCGTCTATAATATACATGTAACAAAATGCAATTCAAACAATTAGTCTCACCATTTGAGCGCTTTAAACCACATGCTCTCAGAAATCAACGCAAACTCTCGTCCACTAAACAATTCTCCCTGATCATCCTCTTCTACATCATTTCCCCCTTTTTCATCATCGTCATTGTCGTAGACACAGCTGCCGCCGCATTGTTTCTTTAGCCGAAGAACAATATCATTACTCGTAGAAACTTCTGCTTCGGCGAGATCATCATCACTCGACGACGCCGTATAGAGCACACCTTCTCTCGACTTATACTCACTAACTTTCGCATCTTCCCACCACCTGCACATTTCCACGTCATTCAAAATTCAACAATAATCGCAATTGCACATCAATAGAAGAGAGAAAGAGACACAGACTTGAGAGGGACGAAGAAGAGGCGGTCATGACGGAGAGAGAGAACGGAAGGCGGCGAAGATCCGGCGAGTCGACGGCGTCGAGCGCTGCGGAGGAGGAAATCGTCGGCATCATCGGCGGCGGCAGAAGAGGAGGAAGAGCCGAAGTCGAAGAAGTCGTCCATGAAAGAGGTGAAGATAGAGAAAATTAGGGTTTTGAAAAGGCGAGAAAGGAGAGAGAAAATGAGGAGGAGTGTAGTGGTTAGTTTGCGACGAGGAGTTAGAGTTGACGATGAAGAAGATGGTGGTGATGAAGAAGGTGAACAAGAAGAGGGCATTTAAATTTCAGAAAAACTGGGGAGCAATCGAATGTTTTCGCAACTGTTGTCTGTATCAGTACTATGTACCAAAATTAATTTGAAATTGGTGGGGGATGAGATAATTACTCGGCGTTAATGTTGTGCAAACATCTTTCTTTGTCTTTCGTCTCTCTCACAATTTTTACTTACTAGTCGGAAATGCGCGTGCGCCGCACGCGGTGTTTACATTTTCTTACTTGCAGAGGTACTGTTTGCGGTTACTTATACTAAAGTTGACAAAAAAGCATGCAAGGGAGGACATATGTAATTAGGCAAAACCAGAAAAGGATACTTTTTTTGCAGTTACAAAATCAGAAAATATTAATGCTAACAAAATATTTCATCAATGCAAAACTCAAACCATGCATAAGAAGACAATAGTTGTGGGGGGGAGTAAAAAATTAAATTACATAAGAAGACAATAGTTGTTGGCGTCATTTTTTACCTTACTGAAAGATGAGGATGACTACTATTAAATTAATGGTGGGTGGTTTTTTTTGTTTTTTTCTGTGAGATGAAAATAGCGAAATAGTGGTAAGTGAGTAACTGAGTACTACTCAATTGGGGAAAATTTTAGTACATTCGGTAAGGTAAAACGAAGACCTAAATAAGGATTACGAATCGATATCACCATGCGTGGATCTTATCTTTTTAGTAAACAAACTGATCTATTCTATTCCCTGCTCGTGTTAACATCAACAAACAACAACTAGGGCAGAGTACGGATCGGGTATTTGATCCAAAGTGCTAGTTCGGATCGGATATCCATATTAAAAATCTTGAAGTTAGATATCCAATATCCAAACCAAATGTTTCGGATATCCAATGTTCGGGTATCCAAAATAATCGGTTCGGATGCGGATATCCATCGAATAGCCATACTTTTGAATTTACTTTAAAATTAAGTTTGAAACACGATTATATTCATAATCTTACATGATGGTTTTCTTTAGTATTCTTATTCCAATGTTCTCGACATAAAATTTAAGTACCACCTAGATATTTCTCTAATATTTTAAACATTAATTAAGCTGTTGTATCAAATAAAATTTTATTTTCTCGAAATTATACTAGAAAACTATAGTTTCGGATCGGATCAGATATCCAAATGTTTTAATTCTAGTATCCATATCCAAACCAAAACCAAAGATTTCGGATCAGATATCCAAACCAAACTTAACTTTCGGATCAGATATCCAAACATTTGGATCGGATTCGGATCGGATATCGGATCAGTTTGGATAATCGGATTTTTTGCTCTGCCCTAACAACAACACACAAACACTTCATCATCAAACCGAAACTCGCAAAGCACCCGATTTCAGAATATCGCAACTCGTAAATCAATAATTTAAATTTACCTTAGAAAGAATCGTAAGCGAAGTTAACCACTGAACATTCCTATCGAAATCAACTTCATTTAAGAATAAGAGTATCTACACAATTAACCCAAAAAACAAGACATCAATACATACATATAAGAAGTGTAGAACTTAAAAGGCAAGAAGTGAACCAATTGAGCATCCTCTTTCGTCATATTGACTTTGCTTTCTCTTCCTATATATGGTTAGTCGAAGAATCGATGCGATTTTTCTTCAGAACAAAACAGCGAACACTTGGTGACCATATTTGTAAGACAAATTATACTAACAAATCAGTAAATACGAAACCTCCGAAACTCATATAAATTAATAAACAAAATGTTTAAATTCCGTCAAAACCTCATGAAATAGATTTCGCAAACCATGACCTAACATAATGTGTATCTTATATGTTCGGATTCAGCAAGTACATTTGTCTACCCACTCCAACGTAACTCCAAAAAAAATAATCAATTCGATCTTTATAGTGATAGAACTTGTGTAATCTCGAAAATGAAAACGGAAAATAAACTAACAACTTAAACTACACAAAAATAAAATAACGAAATGGTTGATAATCATGATTGAAGTAGATGAGTTAAATAATTTTGTGTGAATGAAATAATAAGGATAGATAATGTATTAATGAATCAATCTTGATGGACAAAAAAGAGACAACAAACATGAAAGAAGAAAGGTTCGTAACATACAGACAGTAGTCAAATAAAAAAACCAAGAAGAATGGCAAAAATGTAAAATCTGACGTCATAGAAGGGCACAACACACTGAAACATGTGTCAAACCAGTATTCTCTTTTATAATAAGGATAGATTCACAAAGACATAAAATGACATTATCTCTCGCAACTTTTAATTAAAGAATAGTATTACAACTAGTAATAGATTGTTATGAAATAGTATGGTATAATATTATATTGATGTTCATATCTTAGAATATTCTAGAATGATTTACCCTCATCATTATATATCTATATATACTCCTTATAATGGAATAATATATAGTTCTCTCTCTCTATTTTCTCTCTAACTTTCTCTATACAAATTCTCTTGTGTTTATTTCACAACACGTTATCAGCACGAGTCTTGACCGACTGAGCGAAAGGAATTAATAGTCTTAGTTTGTGCATATATATTATTAAAATCTGATAATCGGAGGGTTATATCAAATCTAAATATTTTATTCCGCTAATCAAGGTACGTCTATGTTATACAACATAATTTTTTTATTGAGATATATAAAGGAGTGATTAATTTCCTGCGGAGTATTATATTTGGATGTTATAAGATTGGATTTGTAAGTTTCTTTAGTTATAAAGGTATGATCAATTTCCGCCAAATTAACGCCCTCGCCCGTGGCTAAAGTTCAAGTTTGCTGTTTAGGTAAAATTTATACACTACCTAATATGAAGTATGTTATGTTAATACTTTAATACTTTTTTTTTTTTATTGTTAAAAATCACCACTTTAGCTAGAGGGAAGGTAAATACGTATACATTCATAATCATATTTTAATTGTTGATTATCTTTTTAATACTTATAATGAATTAACTAGGTTTGTGACCCGTAAAATTCATGGATTTATCTGTTTTAGTTTTGATATTTTTATCGTATTGTTAATATTTGTTCGAGCAATTAGTTGTTGATCCATTTAAAAATATACAGTCTTGAAATACATAGAAATTAGTTAGTTGATACCTTATTTCTTTTACAACTTTGGTTTATTTTTTTAAATCGAATCCTGCAAGTGACAATGTGGTAGCTACTAATTTTGAGAAACTTGACAACGGAGCAATGGCAAAGACGACTCATTATATATACATGTGTTTTACTCCGCAGTATAATAAAGTGAGTTTTTTAAATATTAAAAGTTGAAACCATCCGTATATAATAAATTTCGTATGGAAAATTCTTCAATGACGCCTTATAAGGTTGTAAACTCAATACCTCAGTATAGTTATCTCCAAATTATTTCCAGACATCTTCATCAACCCTCTCATAGAAATATCTTTGAAGTCTAATCACCACGTGCATGCTTCAAATATTATTTACATCCGAAAAACATTTATTATATCGTTAGAAAAATATTAGATACGATTCAACGGTATGGTCGGTATCTACTCCATGTATTATGAATTAAATTTTCATTTCAATTGCTCAATAATCTAAAAAACTATATTCCCTAAATCCGAATTCCAAAAGGTTCATAAAATTTTTTAAGTTCTTTATCACTATTTCAAGAATTTGATCCATCTCTTGTTATACTTATGTCCACGATCCTATATAAAAATAAAAATAGTATTAAAGACTCTAAAATAATCTATTCCGGTTTTGAAATAAAAAAATACATAAACTTAAAAATATACGGATTAGAATTTAGAAACCATACTATTTAATATTTATCTGAAGGTTCACTTTCATTTTCTTTTAGTACGCTTCCTTTTAGTACATGCTTTGATAATAGTTCATATGAAATGAAAAAGAAAAATATATGTTAAAGATGATTATACTCATGAATACAAAAATAAAAATTCAAATAGGTTGATCGGGAAAGCATAATAGTAAAATTACACAACAATATACACTTAATAACAAATTTAAAGAAAAATTATAAGATCTCCATTTTGAGATCAACGATCATCTTATCTTATAATGGTTAAAAAAACAAAAACCACTTTAAAAAAGTAAAGTAAATTTTATAGAAAAACAATCAAAAGGTGGGAGTTGGAGAAAACTTAAATTGGAAGAGGAATGACATAATTAGAATGATTAATTATTCTCATGATGGTTCAAAAAGTAAATTGTGAAATTTTAAAGATTTTTCATTCAATTATTTGTACTTATTTATTTACCATTAATTATGAGAGTAGGTTTTTTTTAAGGAAATTATGAGAATAAGTTTTATGTATTATTCCTGTTTTGACAAAAAAAACACATAAACTTTAAAACATACGAAGTAGAATTTAGAAATCATACTATTTGATATTTACCCGAAGGTTCAATTTCACTTCCTTTTATTACATGCCTTGATAATAGTTCATATAAAATGAAAACGAACTCGTAAATACAAAAATACAAATTCAAATAGGTTGATCAGGAAAGTATAATAGTAAAATTACACCACAATATACGTTTAATAACAAATTAAAGAAATATTATAAGACTTCTATTTTGAGATCAACAATCATCCATTACTTATCAGTCTCTACCTTACATTTTGTTACCTTTAATTTTACCTCAGTTTCGTGCCTTTTATATTTTTTCCCTTTTCAGATTACCCACGTTATGGTTTGCCTTATTTGCATTCACATACGTTTCATCGTGCTTTAAAGTTATATAAAAAATACATTGACCAAAAGATAAAACATCAACCTGGCAAAAACTTGACAAACGAATCAACACATTGTCACATGTAAGTCACTTAGGGAGCGTTTGGTTTATCAAAGGGTAAGGGAATGAAATCAAGAAAGGGTAAGAAGGAAAAAGAAATAGAATTACCCTAAAATTACTTTGTTGTTTGGTTATCTTATCAAAGGGAATAAAACTAACCCCAATATACCGCCTATTTATTCACCACCACCAACCACCTACACCATAAGCATCTAAGACGACCTCAACTGCTACCCTCAACTGTCGCCATGAACGCCGGTGAAATCCCCGCCACCGTCGCCGGTTCGCTCCCTGCCCCACCCGACGTGCACGCCTCCATACCCATCAGAAAAATGAAATTGTTTAAGCCTTTGTTCCACGAACGACAACAATAATCTAAGCCATAGATACACTAGTATGATTGGCTGCCTTAGATTTGACGAACTAATAATATACTTCTACTCTAATTAATTAACAATAGTATGATTGTGTTAGTTGCTGAAAACAACGAGAATCCTTGGTTTTGCAAATCTGGATTAGTGGAAGATATAGTCTTTGATTGTCGTGTATGACGGGTGGACCAAGGAGTGCGCCTACGACGATAGCTTTGGTGTCGCCGACGTCAGTGGCTTTGGTGTTGGCAGTAGTCGACGGTGGTAGTAGTAGCCATTGACATGTGTTGTTAGTTGTGGACATGGCCCACCTGCAAGCCCATTTCGATCTATGGACATGCAACGGTCTTTTGAAAGCCACGCTCGGCAGCGTAAAAATGCTTTCGACCGGATCGTTTTAGATCGGTCGGTTTCGTCTCAGTAAGGGTCTCGAAACGATTAGAGATGTTCGGAGTCGCCACCAAGCATTTGTGGGATGCTTTGTAACACCCAGGATATTTAAGAACATTGTTGACCGGTAATGTTGACCAAACAGACCTTAGGGATGAATGGGTGAGGGATCAGACTTGTATCAGGAGGTTTACAGGATTGCTTACTCGACCTAGCTGAGGCCACTCGGTCGAGTATCCCCGATACTCGACCGAGTAGAGCCTACTCGGCCGAGTACTCTTGTACTCGACCGAGTATGGCTGCTGTCGACACATTAATATAAACGCAAGTTCGCCAGATTCATTTCATTTCTCATTTCTTCGACAGTTCCTCTTTCTCTAACCCTAGTCTACCTCTCTCCCCTATCACCCCATATCTTCACACTCTAGTGAAATTAGCCTAGACCCTACCATGGGAATGACGGGATTCGCCGAGAAAGGATGACGGAAGTGGTGGTCGTCTATGTCACCGTCGATGTGTAATATAGGATGCTTATTGGAGTCGTGCGTGGCTGTAAATGGAAGTCTTGCATGCTTTGCGATGAGGTAGGGTTTCCTACTCAGTTTACTGTTATTGTAAGACATGTTGTTGTGTTTATTGTTATCCGTTGATCATCGGAGTATTGAGTTTGTGGTGATGATGTTGGTGTAAGGGTGTTGAGAGACTACTGTGATATCTTGTGATTATGATTGTGGTGGAGTCACTTGCGGGAGTGACTTCACACCCTAGTTCGCCCTCCGTGGAACCCGCCACGGGAGGGGATGTGCACATTAAGGGACAGGGATGATTAGTCGCTCGTTGATGAGCTGGACTAGGTGGGATGGGTGCGGTCACCCATCGGTGGCGAGGATTACGTTGCGATGGGTAATCTGGGCAGGGGCTACACCCTTCGGGCGTAGTCGATTCATCGTACGTGGTTGTGAGACCGGGATAGAGGATGATCATTTGTTTATATTGTTATTCTGTCTTACTTGTGATTAGTCAAGATCGACCCGTTGTTGTTGTTTTTGTGAAACTGCGGTGATCCATTCGGGGATGGTGAGCGGTTGGCTTAGCAGGTATTGTTGATTGTGGCTACTAGGATTGGAGGGATCGAGTCATCACGCTACCGTTCTAGAGAGGCAGTGTCATTAGTGTCTTGGTTGTACCTTTATTATAAAGACGTTGTAGCAAGTTGTATTTTATAAGACATGTTAATAATATATGATTGTTCTTTAGTTGTCTAATTTGATCTACTCCCTCGGGAAACCGAGATGGTAACACCGTCTTACACTAGAATGGTCCTTGGTAAGGCATCCTGGTGTGCGGGGGTGTTACAAAGTGGTATCAGAGCCGACGATTTTGGAACCTGAACCAATGAATCTAACGAATATAGGGTGTCAACTAAAATGAACCTGGTGTATGTACGTTGGGAGCCCCAGCCGATGCTAGATTTTGGGTGAGTAGGCGCCCTCATTTCAAAATCATGGCCCCATCGGACTTAAGCCAGACACGGGAAAAGGGTAGCTAGTGAGAGTCGTTGATTGCTTGGTAATGATTGATGTGTGTATCTATTATTAGGGTGATATGTGTTTGATGTATGTGTGGAAAAGTTGAAATGAGCGATGGAATTGTCGCAATGGGAGATCGGTGACAAGTTAACTTATTTGTTTCACGATGAATGTGTTGTGTGTTGGATTGCTACGTTGCAAATGTGACTATAGTGTATATCTGGTGATTTAACGGAATTAGAGATGATGTGACATGAGAGTTAAACCTTGCAGGTACTGTAGTTAGATTGTTGAGTATGCTATAAGGATAGAATATAATAATTTCATGGCAAAGTGAGGAATGAAGGTAGGAGTAATGATCATTCCGATGATGGATGTGATGTTGTTATGTGTTTACGTGCTTATGTGATAGAAATCAGCCTTAACAGTGACGAGCCGGATGCACGAAACTCCGAACGATATTATCTGATTTTGCAGGAATAATGAAAAGTTACGACTTCTTCTTTGTTTTCGGAAAACTCGACCGAGTAGATGAGTATACTCGACCGAGTAGACCACACTCGGCCGAGTACTAAGCTACACAACCGAGTGCCCGTTTTGTGAGAATATTAATCGCTTCTGTTCTTCAGAACTCGATCGAGTAAGAAAGGTACTCGACCGAGTAGTAAACACTCGGCCGAGTATCCTAAATACTCGACCGAGTAGTCGACACTCGGCCGAGTATTCCCAATACTCGACCGAGTATTGCTGTAGCGGGACTTATGCGGGTTATACAAAAACCCTATTTTCGTTCCTTTCTTCCTTATTTCCGCCTCCCACCTTTCCTTTTCCTTCTCTCTAAAACTCCATATCCTACCTCCCTCAAGCTATTGGGTAAAACTTGGGTATTCCACTTGTTCTTGCTTGTCTCAAACCAGTTTAAGGTAAAGTTTAAACTCAATTTTCTCTCTTGTTTTCAAAGTTGTGGTATAATAGCATGTTATATCTCGATTTCTTTGCTAAAACAATTGATTTTTAGTCTTTAATTTGTTGATTCTTGGATTCAACTGTATACCAACCTTATGTATGTCTTAATTGATTAAGTTCATGGTTTAAAACTCAATTTCTGAAATCTAGGGTTAGCAAAAACGAATTGTGTCTGAAATTTTCTGGTTGTTGATGATTATTCCTTAATTTGAAACCAATTAAAGCTTGTAAGCATATAAGTTGTAAAGTAGTTGGTGATTTTCTGATAGATTGTCTTAAAAGTATGGTTTTATAAATCGATATACAATTGAAAACAGTCCGTCTTTTGAGCTAAGAATTTTGTGTCAACCCCCTGTTAAAGCATTGTTTCATTGCAGTATGGTGAAAACTAGAGGCTTACCCAACAAACGAACTCGTACTAATGTCCAGCTTGAGGCTGGTCAGTCAAGCACTGAACCGATAGTTCCGCCGGTGGAAGCACATCCATCGGTAATTTTCTCTGATTTCAACCATCGAAAGGCTTTTGTGGCTCTTATGCGGCGTCCTTTTCGCCCCACCCGCTGTGTTAACCCTAGTATCCTTGAGACTTTGGGGATCAAGGAGGACATAGTTCATATTTTCAAGATTTTGGGCATGGAGGGGTTGTATCATCTGAGAAAGAAATCCTACCCCCACTTGACTTTAGAGTTTTTGAGCTCTTTTGTTTATGATAAGAAGGGAAAGACCGTCTCTTTTCGTCTCATGAATGAGGATCATGAGCTTACCCTGGACGAGTTGGCTGACCATTTGGGTTTAGAGGCCGAGGAGGATGACTACCTTAGTGATGTGGCCAAGAATAGTGGTGCACCCCTTTACCTTCCTTATTTGATTGGTAGACCTGCCCCTAGTGCCAGTGCCATGCATATTAATGATGTTCAAAGACGTTTCCCTTCGTATGTTTCGAGGATGATGACCTGTTTGTTATACTCGAGAGATGATGTGAGCAAGCTTAATTCTCATGAGGTCATGTTGCTTATGTCTTACCTCAACCTCCACCGTCAGAAACCATTCTACTACAGTACCCCTGGTGTAGTATGCTCTAGTCTGGAGCGTATGGCACAGTCCGAGACCCGACACATTGCTTGCGGGGCCATAGTGACTCGTCTAGCTCAGCGCCTGACAGATTTTGAGGCCCCACCTCCTGAGAGGAATGAGTATGTAGAGATTGTGCTTACCATGGACGCTCAGTACTGGTGTCAGAACCGATGGTTGAGGAAGATGGATGATGGGTCGTATGCTTGGAGAGTGAGGGGAACTATGTGGATGGTGCTTAGGACCCAGCTCATCTCCCCGTTGTTGATCATTTGGCGAGTGGGAGCCTTGTGGCATTCCTAGACCCGAGCCCCGATCCCACCGATTGACCCACGGATTCTCCCGGACCTACCCGAGGCGTCACCGCACCGAGGGACAAGAACAGCACCCCCCACCTCGGGAGCGTCGCGGAGTGAGGCGATCTAGGCGGAGACCCGGTTGTATCCGAGCCCTCTTACTCTACTCCCGACTCCTATCCTTGCTACCCTTACCGCATTCGCCCTACCCCACAGTGCATGACCCTAGGATGCAGCCGCATGAATTGGCTGAGCGGATCTCCTCTACTTTGGTGCTCCGCAACCTTCATGAGATGACCCTTAACCAGGGCATAGGGACTCAGTTGGCACAGCCTGTCTGGTGGAGGGGACCGGGGGTGGATACGGGAGTATTTCTGACTATGGAGTTGACCGAGTTCGGAGACCTCCGGGAGGAGACCGAGTTTGGCTACCTCGCGGGACCTTGGGAGCCAACCACGGCGATCGATTAGGAGGGGACTACTCAGCAGCAGCAGACTTTCCGGGAGCGGGGAGTTGGTGCGGTACTTCAGTGCGGTGGTGATGATGACATGGAGGAGGGTCCTCGTTATTGATCTTATGTTGTTAGACTATTTGGTTTTGATGTTGGATTTATTCGGTTGTGATGGATTTGTTTCGTTGTGTTGATTTTAGTACTTTTATTTTGGATACTGCGTTCGGGACTCATTATCTGTTGTTGGATGACTGTACTTAGCCATAAGGCCGTTATTTACTTAATTATCGTATGGAGACGTGTTAAATGTTGTTTATGTTAGGAACTGGTTGCGTCTATGGTTGCTGTGAAGAAATTGATGCACGTTGACAGTGAATGCTCTAGGTAATGTTGTCAAAAGCTCTCTGGATGTGATAACTCGACCGAGCATGGTTACTACTCGACCGAGTAGAGCTTACTCGGCCGAGTATACAAATATACTCTACCGAGTAGAGCTTACTCGACCGAGTAGCCTTTCATACTCGGCCGATTATTGCTGACACAGAGAACTAAAAGAGAAATAGCTAGGTGGATTACGTAAGTTAAGTGATAATTGTATGAAAGAGTTGTTAGTACCTTATTTTGCTATTTTATACTATAACATGTCCCACAGTTGTTTTATGATCGTATTACGGATACGTGATTGTTGGATTAAGCTGTGAATGAGTGAATTTTTCATTGTATGACATTGGTGGGTTACCAGAATCGTAAATTATTTGGGGGGGATAACCGAGTCATTAAAACATATGAAACGTAACATCATACTCATATAGCGGGGTAACGGTAACAAGTTTTATACGTATAAATATACTCGGTTACAGTGATAATTGCCTCAACGGGTTACGCATCAAGCTGCTATTTCTTAGAAATTCCATGTTTTAATTGTTATACTCTACTTGGTTGCTGAAACATTTTGTCTTTATAAGCCACAAGTGTGTAATGTCATAAAGTAAGTTGTGCTAAAAGAGGGGGATGGTCGCGGTGGTGTTTCGTTTGGTTAGTTGTTTTGTTTTGAGTCGGGGTAAACGACTTTTGTGACGACTGCTATAACTCTTTGGTGATGTTATACGTGATTAGTATAGTCTGGTGGTGTAGTGTTTTGCTTTGTCTTATAGTAGCGTGTGCCGTCGGGATGTACTGGTTGGCTTTGGGCACGGAATTGGCTAGTGGTGAACTTCAGGGACGAAGTTCCTTTAAGAGGGGAAGAGTAATGTCGCGGAGAATTAAGTATTTAATTACGTGAAATACGTATGTAGTTATACCTATGAGAATTAAGTATTTAATTACGTGAAATACGTATGTAGTTATACCTATGATTTTGGAATCACATGTATGTTGGGCACGTTAACATTCGGAAATTATGTTCATGTTTCCTTGAAGCTGTAGCTATGTTGTATTCAAGTAATATGAAGGTTATACTGTGCACGGATGTCTCAACCCAATTTTTATGATAATTGATCGTGGTAGTTCACATTTGTATATGGTTTGCATTTGTATGTTGCTATGATTGTATGGTTGAGTGCTGTTTTGAGTATTGTTTCGTTTCTGGGTGTAGTTGATAATAGTTATGTCGTGTTTGGCAAAAGAATGCATGTGAGTTCATTAATTTCTGTAAGAGTATGTGAAAGTTGGTGATAGGTGATTATTGTTTGAGTAAGTTGGTGTGATGATGATGCCAGGACGGTGTGAATTTGTGCACCTTGGTGTGGGTGGTCAATGTCACGGTACGTAAACCCGAGGAGAGGGTCGTGTGGGCTGAACTTCGGGGACGAAGTTCTTTTTAAGGGGGGAAGATTGTAACACCCAGGATATTTAAGAACATTGTTGACCGGTAATGTTGACCAAACAGACCTTAGGGATGAATGGGTGAGGGATCAGACTTGTATCAGAAGGTTTACAGGATTGCTTACTCGACCTAGCTGAGGCCACTCGGCCGAGTATCCCCGATACTCGACCGAGTAGAGCCTACTCGGCCGAGTACTCTTGTACTCGACCGAGTATGGCTGCTGTCGACACATTAATATAAACGCAAGTTCGCCAGATTCATTTCATTTCTCATTTCTTCGACAGTTCCTCTTTCTCTAACCCTAGTCTACCTCTCTCCCCTATCACCCCATATCTTCACACTCTAGTGAAATTAGCCTAGACCCTACCATGGGAATGACGGGATTCGCCGAGAAAGGATGACGGAAGTGGTGGTCGTCTATGTCACCGTCGATGTGTAATATAGGATGCTTATTGGAGTCGTGCGTGGCTGTAAATGGAAGTCTTGCATGCTTTGCGATGAGGTAGGGTTTCCTACTCAGTTTACTGTTATTGTAAGACATGTTGTTGTGTTTATTGTTATCTGTTGATCATCGGAGTATGGAGTTTGTGGTGATGATGTTGGTGTAAGGGTGTTGAGACGGCTGTGATATCTTGTGATTATGATTGTGGTGGAGTCACTTGCGGGAGTGGCTTCACACCCTAGTTCGCCCTCCGTGGAACCCGCCACGGGAGGGGATGTGCACATTAAGGGACAGGGATGATTAGTCGCTCGTTGATGAGCTGGACTAGGTGGGATGGGCTGCGGTCACCCACTGGCGGCGAGGATTACCTGTTGCGATGGGTAACCGGGCAGGCTACACCCTTCGGGCGTAGTCGATTCGTACGTGGTTGTGAGACGGGATAGAGGATGATCAGTTTGTTTATATTGTTATTCTGTCTTACTTGTGATTAGTCAGTACTGACCCCGTTGTTGTTGTTTTGTGAAACCTGCGGTGATCCATTCGGGGATGGTGAGCAGTTGGCTTAGCAGGTTTTGTTGATTGTGGCAGCTAGGATTGGAGGGATCGAGTCATCACGCTACCGTTCTAGAGAGGCAGTGTCATTAGTGTCTTGGTTGTACCTTTATTATAAAGACGTTGTAGCAAGTTGTATTTTATAAGACATGTTAATAATATATGATTGTTCTTTAGTTGTCTAATTTGATCTACTCCCTCGGGAAACCGAGATGGTAACACCGTCTTACACTAGAATGGTCCTTGGTAAGGCATCCTGGTGTGCGGGGGTGTTACATGCTTGGAACCCGTTTGAATCCACTTTATACCTCGGTCAAACGAAGCACAAAGCAGTGTTTGACATAGGTACTAAAGATAAGGAATCACCCCTCTTTAGCATCCTATCTCTAGAATGACTCCCGTACACCCTGGATAATGTCGTCCACTATCCAAAGTTTCTGAGTAAGAGGTGAAGGTACGTATTGGGAAGCCTTTTAATCAGACACCCAATCTCGCCCGCGGTAGCGGCCTCTACTGATCGATCTTGGTTGGTTGAATGCAAAAGTTGATAAAACGATTTAAATGCATGAATGCGCATCCAATAATTTAAACCTAACATGTGAGAGCTTTCTAAGTCGGTTGATTTAATCCAAGTATCAAGTATAAGATGTCAGGTTAGATTAATGATTAATTTGCATGCAAGACGGAAGTTAAACATCCATTTACCGTATTAGGTTTATGGTGCATAACGTGATCCATTTGTCTTAGTAAAGCATTTTACAAATATTATTTTTGAATGAGCAAATAATCATCTGATCCATCATATATCCAGGCTAACCGGAGTCGGGATTGTCCTAGACTAATGCTGGAAAGGGAACAAGCCTTGTGTCAGGCGGCCATATGAGGCGCGAGCATGCCGGCGATGTAAGGGGGCCTCCCCTGGTTTTGAAAATAAGAAAGAAAAGGCTTGTTTAGGCGCGGGTCAGTCAACGGTTATATGTCGTCTCTGACCATTTGAAAAACGTTTATAAAACGTATTGAAAAATGGGTATTTGACCCGATTTGGTTTGAAAGGGTCGTCTAGACCGTATTTGTTGATTTGAAGAGCGGGACTTGAATAATCATCATCATTTTGATGACATTTGGTGTCGGGTTCGACTTGACAAGCTTGACATGAATAGTTTTGAAAATAATTATGAACTAATTGTTTTAAATTCATTTGAATATAATTAGTCGATACTCGTCATCGTACCCGGGTTAAAATCCGGCATGGTATGTAGAACCCAGGATGACTTTGTGTTGGTGACTAATATGCTTGTTTTGAAAATATAAAGAAATGGTGAAAGGCTTTAAAATACCTCCCAAAATGTAAAGAAATGAAATAAAAGGCTTTAAATACCTTTTAAATGTTATTAACCAAATATTATCACCGAAACACGAATTTAACCGTCATGGTATGAGGAACCAAGGGTGAAAAATGTTTTATGGTTAAAAACAAATGAAATAAAATAAAAAAGTTTGAAAATATTTGAAGTGGTGAAAACCGATTACAAATATGAAAATGGATTAAAGGGGAAAGACGAGAACAAACACGGTTGAGTTCTGGCCTGGGCACCCCATTGAGGCGCGAGCCTATGTGCACAATAAGGGGCTTCTGCCTCAGGCTAAAACTCAGTTTTGGCTCGTTTATCCCATGTTTTGGATCGTGTTATGCATGTTTTAGCATGTTATAGTCATAAAACAAATGAAGACATGATAAAAGAAGGATTTTTACACCCTCATACTTACATGTTTGGTTATGGCGAGAAACCGACGTAAGTGTAATAACTCGTTTGGTAGGAAAAAACTCGGTTTAAAACCGTTTTGGTAAGTAAAAAGAGTGTTTTATTAAGATTAGTGACGGTGTAGTGGTCGAATTGGTCGGTCAAGTGATTTAATGCATGATGGCGGTACCAAACAATGTGTAAGGCTTGTATTTACGATCGGTAGGTCGTAAATACGCGTCGGATTGTGACTTAAGAAGTCGAGTCGAGAATTTTAAGGGAGAAAAGAGGGGGCGGACACTCGTGTAACCTTCAAATGGTTGCATTTAAGGGGTATTTATAGGAAAATGAGTGGTTGTGTGAGTTTTCAGCGACGTGGCCACCTGGGCTGCTCAAAGAGGCGCAAGCCATGTAGCACGTCTTCGAGGTGTCTTGTCGCTTTCTTACAAGTGCAATCATGATTTGTTCTATCCTAGGATTTGGATGAACATGTTTGGTACTTGACTATGTAAGATTCCGGGAAATCTTAACATAGAAGCATTTGAATGGTTTGTTTTTTGTGTTTGACTCGATTTGACTCTTTGTTGGAGTCGGGATTTGAATTTTGAGTTGGTTTTTGGTCCGGTGTAAGTTTTGACTCTAGTTAGTGTCATTGTGACCCCGTCCTCATGCATTAAACACGCCAGGTACTTTTGAAAAGTTTTGAAATGTTTTATTTTCGAAATCGTTTTAAGTTTTCCGACGTAAAGTTGTACAAAAACTGTCGATCAAACGCCGCGATTCCTAAGCATGTTGTAGTCCGATAATCATCGGGTGTTTGTTGGAGTCTTAGCAGATACTGGGTATATACAGAACCCCCACTTTGACTAAGGCTTGAACAGGGCGAAAGTCAAAGTAGAGCCCCCAGGTCAATCAAAGATTACAACCTGGAGACCCAAGCGACGTCGAGGCGGCTCGAAAGGATTCGGGCCAAGGACCTGCCGTCGGGAAGGGCGACGCCAAGGCGACTCAAGGTTACGAGCCAAGGACCTATCGTCGAGAACAGTTTAGAGTATGTCGACTTTCCGTGCGGGTCATTTAAAGTCCGTTAGACTACGTACAAAGGCTCGCCAGCCATAAGAAGGAGTCATACCTGAGGCATCTTCGGGATATGTCCATGAGTTCTGTCTTATTTGCGGACAAAGTCTCGCCAGCTGTGCGGAGGAGTCGTACCCGAGGCATCTTCGGAATACGTCCTCGATTTGCATATTGTTTGCGGACGAAGGCTCGCCAGCTGTTGTGGAGGAGTCGTACCCGAAGCATCTTCGGGATACGTCCTCGATTTGTATTTTGTTTGCGGACAAGGACTCACCAGCTGTGTTGCGGATATGAAGAGGGATCGTCAGCTGCGGTGCGTTGTAAGGCCCGCCAGCCATGGTGCGTTGTAAGGCTCGCAAGCCACTGCGCCTTGTAAGGCTCGCCAGCCATCGTGCGTATAAGAAAGGGCTCGCCAGCCGCTGCGCGTTGTAAGGCTCGCCAGCCATTGTGCGTATGTGAAGGGGCTCTCCAGTCGCTGCGCGTTGTAAGGCTCGCTAGCCATCGTGCGTATAAGAAGGGGCTCGCCAGCCGATGTGCGGTGTAAGGCTCGTCAGCCATGATGCGTTGTAAGGCTCGCCAACCATTGTGGAGGGTCGGTTGATCGACCGTGAAAATAGCCGCGTTGGATGAGCTTGTTTTGAAATAGCAGGCTTCGCAAGGAAGCCCCCGACATTCTGTTGGGGAATCTCGGTGTTTTTATTTGAATGTTGGAGGAGACAACGGGTTTGGATCCCGCTACCTGCTTGTTTTGACAGATGGGGCTTGTGACGCCGCCGTGGAAATAGCGAATTTTGAATTTCACTATTATTGTTTTTGAAGTGACGGTTTCAATTACCGTCGTTGATATTTGAGGGAATAGTGAATTTGAATTTTCACTATTGTTATTTTTAAAGTGATGGTTTATGTTGCCGTCGTTGACATCTGAAGAAATAGTGAGTTTTGAACTTCACTATTGTTGTTTTTTGAAGTGAAATGGCGGTTTTGATCGCCGTTATTTAAATTTGGAAGAAATAGTTAATTTTTAATTTTCACTATTATTTTGATTTTTGAAAGACGGTTTTTAGTGCCGTCATTTGAAATTTTGAAGGGATAGTGACTTTTGCATTTTCACTATTATTTTTGAAGTGACGGTTTTAATTGCCGTCGTTTTGAAATTTGAAGAAATAGTGAATTTTGAATTTTCACTATTATTTTTGAAGTGACGGCTTTAATCGTCGTTGTTTGAATTTTGAAGAAATAGTGAATTTTGAATTTTTCACTATTATTTTGATTTTTGAAAGACGGTTTTTATTGCCGTCGTTTGAATTTTGGAGAAATAGTGAATTTTGAATTTTCACTATTTGTTTTTGTATTTGAAAAATGACGGTTATTAATGTCGTCGTTGAAAATTTGAAGTTTGTGTGGGAAATTGGTCCAAAGCCCAAAATTTCGCTAAATAAAGCAGGGAGCATCCCATTGAGGGCGAGTTACTTGGCGAGGTAAGGGGGCTTCCTTATTTTTCTGTAAAAGACGCGAGAATGGCTTGCTCGTCATTCTCACTTCGTCTTCTCCATTTCTTCAACAAAAACCAAACAAATCGCCATTGTTGGTCTTATAGCTTGCTTCAGTTTGTGCCATCATCAATATTTCATCTCAAGGTATGTATTTCCTCTTGAATCCATTTGAATTGGTTGGTCTTTTTTATTGATTGAATTAGGGCGAAATATTACACCCATAAAATCGATTTGGGCGTTTTTGATTGTGCCCATTTCGAGTGAAATTGATGATTGCATTAGGTTAGAAACCTGTTTAGGAGTGTAGGGGTGCTTTTAGTTTGCATTTTGGTCCCCGTTTACGTCCCCTATGCTCGAAAAACGTGAGTGAGGTGGAGGAACCGTCTCAATTCACAATGCCAAGTTTATTTGCTTGAATAGTGTGCCCCACTAGGTTGCATTGTAGTCGGGGAAGGACGTGTTTGCCATTTTGGACCTTTGTTGGGTATTGTGGGCAAAATTGGAACTTTTGCCTTTTGTGACGGTCTTATGTCTGACAAAATAAGCGTCTGTTTGGGCTTGAATTGAGTCAGTTTGCCTTGAAATGGACCTTATTGGTAGTTTGGGTCGCTTTGAGACGTGGTAAAATCACGTTGCCTCATTGTGGTCGTATTTTGAAATTTTGGTCGGTTTGCGCTCAAATTGGCGTAGAAATTGCCTTTTTGAGTTGTAGAAAATACCCCAATGCATTGGAAACGTATTTTGGGTTGTTGTTGGCGGACCTTGTGTGGGTCTCGAGGTGCCGTTTTTGTTTGTCGTTGTTTTGACTCGTCTTTTGCTTGAAAAGAAGAGCGAGTAGTTTTTTTTTTTTTGTAAATTGTTTCGTTTGGTTGGGGTTTGGGCGGGGTTGCCCTTGTTTGCTTTGCATGTTTTTTTTGGATTTGTTCATTTTCATGCCGCCGTAATGCCGAAATTTCGGCTGACGTTCTTTGATTGCCTTTGGTTGTAGGGGAGCATTCGGGACCTACGGGGTCTGTCGTTGAGGCATTGGAGGAGGAGGACAATCCTGGAGGAGAAGAGACGACTGTTTTTTATTACAGGCTTGGTTTTGTTTCTTCCTGGCGGCCTTTACCAGGCCAATGATCAGGTATCCATCGTTGGTCGTTGTCTGCAGAGGTTCGGATGTCCGATGAGTGGGGTTCAACACGGGCGTGTTATCCCATGTTGCCACTTTTGATCGTTGTCGAGTTCTGGTGATTGGGGGTCAACATCGGGGTAGTGTCCGTTGTCATGGTCCTCTTTCACTCTTGAATTCTGCTGATTGGAGGTCATCGTCGGGGTAACGTGCTGAGTTACGATCCTCGGTTGCCGTGTCGTCCGAAGTCTGCCAGGCATCATTTTTCTTTTTGTTATGGAGGAGGAACGTGGTGTTACCGTTATGATAACCACCTCTGCTTCCGCTGTTTCTCCTCTGTTTCCTGTGTTGCTCCCTTTCTTTTCCGTTTGGGAGGATATGGAGTGCTTAGTTCGGTAGGTGGCGGATAGCCCCCAATTCGTTGTCCTATGCCAGTGTCCGTATGATAGATGGTTGTTTTAGGCCAGTGTCTGTATGATAGATGTCTGTACTGGATCTTGTTTGTACGGTCAGTTGTTCGTATCAAACGTGTGTCGATGTATTTTGCGTGAGGCGGTTTGTATATATGTGTTTTTGGATTGTAGCTCATTTTGTGATTTTTGGCTTTTTTGTGTTGTGTTTCGGAGGAGCGCTGTCGGCTGTCAATTCTCCTTTTGCTTTGCACCAGTTCCTGCATCGTTAGTGTAGAAAACAGGCAACAGGTAGCACACATGCATAAACTTAAACACGTAAAAGCATTTGATTGAAAACAAAATTAACCAAGATGACTTGAAGTTAAAATTGAATTTTGAAAATTGAAATGAAAATTGAAAATTTTTGCGACAAGTTGTCACGTTTGGACTCCCAAAAGGAATTAATTTGAAAATTGAGCAATTAACTCGTGTCTTGGATTAAATCGCGTTGAAATTGTTGAAATTGATTTGTGACTCGAAAAATTCAAAATCAAACCATCAGGGAAGAATTTAGAAAAGATTTTTACGAGTATATTTGACTTGATTTTTGTGAGATCAAGACTCGAATTTGTGAGTGCTTGAAGATTTGAGGAAAACTGACGTTATGTTACCAATTCTCGATCTTTATTTTGATGGAAAATTGCGAAAAAGCGAAAAATTTTCGGAATTTCGACTGACATAGAAACGATCCATCGCGGATCGGGGCGACTAGCCCTTCCCCCCTTAAAAAAAGAAAGAAAAATCCGTATGTTTAAAGCTGCGTCATGGAAACTGTGTCGGATTTCGTAAAACGCGAAAACAAGGAAATGTGAGTGTGAGGAAACACAAAATGTCCTGGATCATCCCGAAGAGGCGCGAGCGTTCTGGCGGGAGGTTTGAGGTGTCAGGAGAAAACACAAGTTGAAAGAGACAAGTCAAAGCGGGAATCCTGGGGGAGGGCCTAAAGAGGCGCGAGCAGCCTGGCGATGGGAGCCAGCTCTCCCCTTTTCTGGAAAAACGCGCTGATCGTTTTTGTATAAATAGTGATGTTTGCGCTTCATTGTTTCATCATCCGAAACACAAAAACATCTCTATAAAACTTCTTCTTCTTCCACAAAAATATTTCATGGATGCTTTTGAGAATGCGTTGCGACAATGGCGCCGGGATTTGCCACCTCCCAAAAAGTATCAACTCATTTGCATGGGAGTTGGTCAATTGTTGGTGCTCCGTCAAGTCAAGGTGTAATCCTCATTTCTCGAAGCATGTTCTCGGTTTTGGGATTCAAAACACCACGATTTCGTTTTCCCGAAAGGTGAAATTTGTCCTCTTGCCGAAGAAGTTGGAGCCATTGGTGGGTGGCCGGGTTGTGTTCCGGTGCTTCCTCCGAATCGGTTGTGCTACAAGGAGAAATTTCGTTCCATGTTGGGTTTGTCGACAAGTCAAGTCAACTTCGTTCTTGCTCCACATGGTGTGGATATGTTGGCTCTTATCAACATCTTTTCCAACCGATTAGATGCCAATGTTTCGGAGGTGGCTAGGAGAAGGGCTCTTGCCTTTTGCCTTATCCATGTGTACCTCTTTGTTGATGCTTTGAAGAAGGAGGGGCCGAAATGCTATGGTAGCATGACCCTTATTCATGTGGTCGAGCAAATGGAGCATGGTAAAGATCCATCGTGGTTAGTGCTTGGAGAGATCATCCAAGCTTTGGACAAGGAAGGCTCTTGTGGAGAAGTTCCTTCATTTGGGTCCCCAAGGATCCTCCAAGTGTGGCTATTGGAGAGGCTAAGGTATGTAGAGCCTCCGGTTGATTCTTCTTCTTATTCCTTCCGTCACCTTACCATGAGGAAGAAGTTATACTCAGATAGCTTTGCTTCTACTGAGGCTTATTGGCCCGCAAGATTGGCGGAGGAGGGTGGTCCTCACATCCGTTGGGTGGTGCAATGGTGGCACTTGAGGTCCTTCACGGGGTTGCCTGCTTTGGGTGCTAGTCCTCGTTCTTTGATGGTGGTGGATTTAAAGGTTGCTTCCTTCATATATCCCGAAAGGCTCATGAGGCAAATGGGGCGTCAACAAAAGGTGCCCGCTCAGGATACCCTTGTCCAAGAGAATGTTTTCCGGAACTCTGAGCTTGTGGAGGTCTTCGAAAGATGGTGGGCTACTCAGCCGCTTTGGGAGGTACCGGACCCTATTGCCACGACATGGGTGACTCCCGCTTATGTCAAGTGGTCACGGGCTCCGTCCTTGGAAGAGAGGTCCAAATTCCGTAAGGACGAGGTTGTCGACTTGAAGTATCGAGAGGTTGGCAAGGCCAACCGTGCCTTCTTTGAGGATTATGTTGATGGAGCTAGCCCCGATGTGATGAGACCACCAAAGAGGAGAAACTCAGGTCCCAAGAACATGGTGGGCCGTGTATGGGCTCGTTTTGGGCCGAACATGGGGTCTTGCACTAGACCGGAGGCCGTTGCCGTTGTAGATCCATTGAGGATCCGTTCTGAAGAGGAAATCCGTGCTAGGCGGGCCAACAAGAAGAAAAAGGGGAAGATGTACCCCGAGGGAAAAGACAAGGGTAGAATGGAAGAGTAAAGACCTCCATTACCCATTTTATTATTATGTTGTATTATTGTTGTGAGTTTTTATTATGTTTTACTAGCTATGTTTTATGTGTTTTGTGCTAGTTTTATTATGTGAGGTGTTTTAGCTGATAGCTTAGCTTTGACAAGTTGTAGACTCGTCGAGTTTTATTTGTTGTTGAAATTGTAATCCCTCCCATTATTAATTAAATAAGAGGATTACTCTTGTCGAAATTCTGAACGCTTGTTTCTTCCATCCATTTTGTAAAGGCAATTCGATTTGAATCGTCCTAAACGTTTGCACTTGAGAGAGTGGGATTTTTGGGAAGGGAGAAAGGCTTATTTTTGGTATTTTTTGTGGGGAAAAGGGAATGTTGTTCCCTTTTCTCTTTTTTTTTTTTGATGGGGATTTTTTTGTATGGTTTTTTTTTTAATATGGGGATAGTTGTATCCTTCCTGTGTAGGAAAGGACTGCCTACGTATCCACCTGGAGAGGTGAAATCAAACCATGATCGTAGTTCAAAATGTTTTGTAAATTTTTGATTGGGTTTTGTGGTTGTATCCCTCATGTATAAGAGGGACTGCCTACGTATTCACCTGAAGAGGTGAAATCAAACCATGCTCATAGTTCAGGGGGTTTTGTTTGTTTTAGTACAAATGGATGTTGCCTTTGACAGATCAAAGGACATTCGAAACGGGCAAGGTACCGCAACTTAAATTCGATAAAACATGCAATTTCAAATCAGAACGCGTTGAGGAACTTAACTTGAAAAGGGTTGAGGTGGTTGCTAGTTGTAAAACTAGGCTTGGATCGTTGGTTGCTATGGTTCAAGGGTAGTATTTCTTGAGTTGGTCTAGGTTGGTCGGGTTTGTAAAATCCTCCCCATCTAGGTCAATCGGTCTCACTGCGCCCCCCGAAAGTATTTTCTTGACCAGGTATGGCCCGGCCCAGTTGGGTTTGAATTTTCCCCTCGGATCGACGGGTAATGGTGCTCGAACTGACTTGAGGACCATATCACCCTCCTGGATGTTCCTGGGTTTGACCCTCTTATTTAATGCTCGTTGTATACGTCGTTGGTATAGCTGGGCGTTGTGCAAGGCGTTGAGCCACCGTTCGTCTAGAAGAGTGAGTTGTTCGTACCTTCGGCGGGTCTATTCCGCCTCAGGGACTTAACTCTCCAGTAGGATGCGCAGAGATGGGACCTCTAACTCTACCGGTTGAACCGCCTCCATGCCATATGCTAGGTAGAAGGGTGTGGTGCCCGTCGGTGTTCGAATGGAGGTTCGGTATCCCAGAGTGCGAAAGAGAGTTTGCATGGCCAATCGCGATAGTTGTCTTGCATTTTCTTGATAATGGTGACGAGAGTTTTGTTAGCTGCCTCCACCGCTCCGTTGGTTTGGGGACGGTAGGGGGATGATCGATGTCGTTTGATCTTGTATTTGTCCAGCAAGGCCTGAGTTTCCCCCCGGAAGTGAGAGCCTTGATCGCCGATGATTTCATGGGATATCCCATATCTGCAGATGATGTTGTTCTGGATGAACTTGGCCACTTTTTTGGCGGTCAAGACTGCGTATGACTGCGCTTCCACCCATTTGGTGAAGTAGTCGATGGCGACGAGGACGAAACAATGCCCCTTGGTGCCCACCGGGTTAACTTTCCCGATGATGTCGATGCCCCAGGTTGAGAAAGGCCAGGGTGATGTCATGGTGTATAAAAGGGATGGTGGTATATGTTGTATGTTGGCGAAGATTTGGCAACTGTGGCAATGTTTGACGTAGTTACGGCAATCGGCTTCCATGGTGGTCCAGTAGTAACCTAGCCGCATGATTTTTCGGGTAAGCATTATTGCGCTCATGTGAGGGCCACATTCTCCGTCGTGGACCTCTCCCATGACTTTTTTGGCTTTGTGATGGTCAATGCAAAGGATGAGAATCCCTTGGGGCGTTCTTTTGTATAATTGGTCTTGGTTTATCATGAATTGTAATGCAAGTAAACGGATGGCTCTTTGGCCAGAGTTAGGAGGGAATTCGTTTTTGGTTTTGTAGTTGAGGATGGATTGGTACCAAGGTTCATCATGGCTTTCCTCGTCGTTGTTGATGGCACAAATGTGAGCTGGCTCGCTCCTTCTCTCGACACATAGGGGCATCTATGTCATGTCGTCAGGTATGTTGACGAGCGCGGCAAGTTTTGCGAGGGTATCAGCAAATTGATTTTCCTCTCGTGGAAAGTGGAAGTAGTCGACTTGGTCGAAGAACTCGGCCTCTTGATTGATTCTTACTTGGTAGGGAGCTAAGCTGTCACTTCGGATTTTCCATGATCCGGACACCTAATTGATGATGAGCGAGGAATCGTCGTGGACCCTCAGTCTCTTGATGCCGAGTGTGATGGCTGCTTGCAGGCCGATGAGGCATGCTTCATATTCAGCGGCATTGTTGGTGACGGCGAAGTCTAGTTTGAACGAGATCGGAACGTGTTCTCCCTCCGGTGATATTAGTTGGATTCCTACCCCGAAACCTCTCAGATTAGATGCACCATCGAAGTATAGGTCCCATGCGTCGGAATCGGCACAAAGGATGTCTTCGTCAGGAAGTGACCATGTGTCAGTCGTTGGATCCTCGTTGACGGGATTCTCTACTAGGAAATCGACAACTGCTCTTCCCTAATAACCTTGAGGGGTACAAACTTGAGATCGAACTCGGACAGCATGAGTGTCCACCTAGACAGCCTTCCGTTTAGTACGGGTTTTTCGAAGATGTATTTGACCGGGTCCATCTTGGAGTAGATGTGGACCGTGTAGCTGAGCATGTAATGCCGCAGCTTCTCTGTTGACCATACTAGGGCAAGGCATGTCTTTTCCAGTTGGGTGTACCTTGTCTCATACTCAATGAACTTTTTGCCGATGTAGTAGATGGCTCTTTCTCCGCCGTCGACTGTTTGTGCTAACATTGCTCCCATGGCTGTGTCGGTAACAGTCAGGTATAGGGATAAAGGAATCCCGGTTGAGGTGGCATGAGGACAAGAGGTTTGGATAGGACTTCCTTTATCCTGTCGAAGGCCTTTTGACAGTCGTCGTCCCAATCGGTGTGATCGGAGGCGCGAAGCTTCTTGAAGATCGGTTCACAAATCATGGTGAGCTTGGTAATGAAGCGGCTGATGTATTGAACCTAATCGAGAAATCCCCGAATCTCCTTTTCGTTCCTAGGCCGAGGTATTTGCTGAAGGGCTTTGATTTTGGTTGGATCAATCTCAATGCCTCTTTTGTTGACGACATGTCCCAAGAGTTTTCCGGAGGTGACCCTGAATGCACACTTCTGAGGATTTAGTCTCATGTTATATTTCCGCAGACGAGCGAAGAATTTTCGAAGGGCATTGATGTGGCAGTCCCGTTCTCTTGACTTGACGATCATGTCATCGACATATACCTCTACCTCCTTGTGCATCATATCATGTAGGAGAGTGGTAGCGGTTCTTTGATAGGTAGCCGCGACGTTGATGAGGCCGAAAGGCATGACCGTGTAGCAATATGTACCCCACTATGTAGTGAATGCAGTCTTGTGCATGTCTTCCTCGCCATTTTAATCTGGTTGTACCCGGCATACCCGTCCATGAATGATAGGAGAGAATGTTCGGCAGTGTTGTCTACCAGAATGTCAACATGGGGCAAAGGGAAGTCGTCCTTTGGTCTCGCCTTGTTCAGATCCCTGAAGTCGACGCAAACCCGAATTCTCCCGTCTTTCTTCGGTACCGGAACGATGTTGGTCACCCAGTCAGAGTATTCAGACACTTTGATGAAACCAGCCTTGAACTGTTTATCCACTTCTTCCTTGATTTTTAGGGCCCATTCAGGACGCATTCGACGCAGCTTCTGCTTCACAGGTTTAGCTCCAGGCTTAATGGGTATCCGGTGCTATACAATTTCCCTGTCAATCCCAGGCATATCCCTGTAGGACCAGGCAAACACGTCTTTTTATTCGTGGAGGAGGTCAATAAAGTGTTGTCTTTCCGAGGGGTCCAGGGTTGTCCCTATCCTAAGTTCTTGAGGTGTGTTGTCGGTTCCTACGTTAATGGGCTCGGTCTCCTCAATGATGGGGGTTCTGGTTTCCCGTTTGTCAAGTTCTTTGGCTAGGTGAGGTGGGTAGTCACTCAAGTCAAATTCCTTATAGTCATTCAGAATTGCATTGCAGTTAAATTGAGACGAGTCATAAGCAAACTTAGCGTTCATTAAGTTGACACGAGCGAAAAGCTCGGAGAGGACAGATGTCTCGTGGTCAGTCAGAGGCGACACAGCAGAGGAGGTGGCCCTTGGAACAGGCTCCAGGTTGTCACCTTTCATGGGAGTGGGGGTGATTGTAACAGCCCTAAATTTTACCAACCAAAACGATAAACTAGAGATGGAAAATTCACGGCTGTCACTCCACACTTAGCTTAAAATGCCAAGTGCAAGGTAAGTACAGAGTCAATCTTTAAAAACAAAGTACATATCTCAAAACTTTATCAAATAATCAAAACGTTGCAGCGGAAGACTTAAGTGTTACAAAATCTAAAACAATAAATAAAATTCAAATCCAATGATATTATAAAATTATAAATAGTGTAAGACGGAGTCTTTATTCAAAATCCTTCCACGCTCGTACAATCCCCGGATCCAGTATGCACCCATGCAGCATCTCAAGCATCTCAAATGTACCTATCAACTGTACCCAAAACATAAATAGGTACAGGTTCCAGTGGGGGAACGACCCAAAACATAAGGACGTCAGCGAAAGCTGAGTTTAAGAAAATAAGAAATATTGACAAATTCAGAAACAGTATTATAAATTAACAAAGCTTTGAAACCAAAGTAAAAACAAGAAATATATTCCAAAACCAATTGCCATAAATCCAATAATATTAACCAAACAATTCAAAACAAAAACTTTTACCACCTGTGTGCCAAGGTCCTACCCTTGATACGGTCTAGAGGCACCACCTGTGCTTTGTTAGACTCATAAAAGTGCGCACCTCTCACATTTGGGCAGTCAGTAGGATGGAACCGCCAAAGGAGAAAGTCTAACTACCTAGCGAGTGGGGGCCGGACAATCCCCACCCAAATGAACTCGGGCCAAGAGTTTAGTTTCGGGACGTAATCCCAGGAGCGTCAGAGACGACCTTAAACCATCTAGACCAGAGGAAACCAAATTTTCCAAAGCGGCTTGAGCCGAAACCATTCCAATGTGTAATATTCAAAATTTAGAAATACAAGTAAAATCTCATCGATGCCAAAATATTATAAAACAGTTTAATGATTAAACTGAACATGCTCTTTACTTAAATTTAAAAAGGATAAAAGTCCTTACCTCTCGAGACAGTCAATCCAAGCTAAGCTTAATATAAAAATTCTCTCTTCAAATCCGTAAGCTACAAGTATAAGGGTTACCCGATTACTACACAATTCACATGAAAACAGCCGAGCTCTTATACATACTCAATATTAGGTAAATTCACTCACCACACTCCTAATGCAGACAACTCATCCTATAGTCATGTTAACAAATTTCACCACTGACCACCTCTCATCAACATAGAAAACGAGACCCACCCAGTAACAAGAACTCACACTCAAATTCCATGTATACAAGGCTATCTTCCAAAACAATAGTGCCAATGTTAAAATAGTGCATCTCCATTACGTACCTTAGCTTCTGCCCTAAACTCATGTCTAATATAACATCTATCTAATACTAATAACTCATAATATGAACAATTGGCATTTAGCTCAAAACATGTGGCCTGTATATTCAAATCAACACCAAACACCAACTATCTCAAAGATCTACCTGCAATTATATATATAGGTATATATATATATATATATATATATATATATATATATATATATATATATATATATATATATATATATATAGAGGTGGGATCCGGTGAGTCCACCTAAATATTTGAGTCTCATGAGTCCACTTATGTATCACACGCTTTACACAACAATATCACTTGAAGAAACATTCTGTTTCGACACACAATCAAAAACGAGGCTGTCTTGATATTTTAGGTTACCATCATTCTCTAATCTTACAAAATTGAATATATTACATTGTGAGGAACTAGAAACCTTTCCATTTTGTCCAATTCTCGAGGAATTAACCCTAGAGTCTGTCAACACAAACCTTACTCTGTTAAAGAACTAACAAGTTCCCAAGCGAGAGGTGATGTTGGGTCATCAGTGACCATATCCGACTACTGTCCAAAGATGAAGACCTTGAGAGTGGATAAAGTTGAACACCTGATTTCATTGCCAGAAGAATGCTTAGGTCACATTACTTCACTGATAATTAAGGATCGTGAGTTGGCCAACACTTGCAAACTCAAAAAAGTCTTCCAGTGTCTAACTTCTCTCACTTCTCTGACTTTTTCATTTTGTTGAAGTTTGACATCAAATTTTGAAGGGCTAGAACATCTCACTTCTCTAGAAAGTTTAGTTTTGGAGAGTTGTAATAACTCAGATCTCTCAAGAAGCATTCGAATCGACGATGGCATGCCATGGAGAGTTGTAATAACTCAGATCTCTCAATAAAATATAGATGTATGAATACTAACTTTCATTGTAATGCCCACTGTAAAATTGATATAGCGTGCAACTGTGCAAGCTTTAGAAAAGTAGTTTGGTATATTTTAGGTTCAGTGGTTTGATATTGTATATTATAACCCGTGATATTGTTTAGTACAACCAGTGATATTGTTTATGGTAAGGTGTGATATTGTTTTGTATAACTCGTGATACTCTTTCACTGGACTCACATACTGAGATACAATATCACAGGTTATACTAAACAATATCACAGCTTTTTTTTACAAAAAAAAAAAAAAAAAAAAAAAAAATTTGTTGTAAAAAAAAACGTGATATTTTTGTGTAGAGCGTGTGATACATAAGTGGACTCACGGGACTCAAAAAGATAGGGTGGACTCATGTGATCCTAATTCTATATATATATATATATATATATATATATATATATATATATATATATATATATATATATATATATATATATATATATATATATAGGTATAACTTTTTCGACCTCAAACAATAACCCGGCTCAAACTTATCGTTATGCTCCACAAACTAAAACTTATACCAACACTACCACAATTGTAACACCCCCATACTCCAAGTGCCTTACCAGGACCACTCAGGTATAAGGATGCTACCATCTCGGTTACCCGAGGCATGATAATCATAAGACAATGAAGAAACATACTTTATTAAATAAGTTTAAGTGATTACATTACAAAACCAACTGTAAACAAAATACAACTGTTCTCAAACTATAAACCAACTGAAAGGAACTGTTCTAATAAACACAGCGGAAGACTAAAGACTCTGATATGTGATGACTCCATCCCTGACTAGATCCCACGCGTATCCAAGATATACCGCAAGCAATCGCTCACCACCCCGAATGGATCACCACGAGTTTTTAAAACATTTAAACGGGTCGATTACTAATCACACAACTTATATATATATATCAACAAGAAGATACACAGATGACATGCCTTAACCGTCACACATACACACAACTACTCCAATCCCATCAATCTCAATCACCGATCGTCCACCGGACCACCGCCGTGGGGGACCGCATCCGTTCCCACCTAAGCCCCGCTCATCATACCGAGCGATAACCCTGTCCCATTAATGTGCACATCCCCTTCCGTGGCGGGTTCCACGAAGGGCGAAACTAGGGCGTGAAGCCACTCCCGCAAGTAACTCCACTCAGCCGAGAACACATCTCGAGAACCATCAACAGCAATCACAACCACAAACACAATAAAATCATCATATCAAACAACCAAATACAACACATCACCAATATCCCATTATGGGACTAATACTGAGTAGGAAATCCTACCTGGAAAGCATAATTATCAGACGGTCTCTACAAAGTTGTATCAAAAGGCTCTTCTACAAAACCTCCTCCTATCATACAAACATACAAACACTACCGAATCACAATCTACACAAAAACCCCCAAATCCCTAAATTAGGGTTTAACCAAATCAAAGGAAATACAGTAAAAAGGGTACATAGATCTTACCCTCGACGCAAGGAACTCAACGGTACGAACAACGACAAGAACTGACCGTCTGAACTCCGGGAATTGCTAAGAATGCGATTAAGAAGATGGACTTGTTTGCTTTCTCTCTTAAACAGGAATTTAGGTTTTGTAAAAGTGATTTAGAACAATGACGACAAAGCTTATATACCTTAATCGCATAATTAACAAAACCCGAGAAAACTCCCCGTAAAATCGGACACTCGATCGAGTACCCAAGGTACTCGATCGAGTACCCCCCTACTCTATCGAGTACCTAAGGCTACTTGATAGAGTACCCCCTTACTCTATCGAGTACCTAAGGCTACTTGATAGAGTACCCCTTACTCTATCGAGTACCTAAGGCTACTTGATAGAGTACCCTCAGTCGAAACTTTTCTAAAACGCAACTTACCCTTACTCGACAGAGTAAGGCCTACTCGATAGAGTACCCCAAGACTTATAAATACGGAGTATTACAGTCTTCCCTCCTTAAAAAAGAACTTCGTCCCCGAAGTTCAACCCATACTCTAAAAACAACCATACTAACTCGACCAAGACACAACAACATAACTAAGAACTCAAAAACTCGACCAAACATAAAACATGAACTCTTAACACCCACTCCACCAACTATGTTTACTTCCTTAACATGACTCACGATATCGTATCCACCACATATATATCTCTCACGACACCAACTTCATACATAACCAACCACCATCCACTAACACTGCTAGCTCCATAATATCATCCACTATCAAATCCAAAATCAAGACACTCATAGACATCAAACGGAATGTTACATTCTACCACCCTTAAAAGGAACTTCGTCCTCGAAGTTTACCCACACTCATAACCTCATCATCCAACTGTCAACACTACCGAAGTATTCTCGCATTCCTAACATCGAACTACTACAAGCACGTCCATGACCTTTTAACACTATCAACCACAACATATACAAATCCATATCTTATGCTACACCAACACTCTACTTCCAAATATACTACCATATGTACAACCATCAAAATCTCTTTTATCGCATCCTACTCCTCTTAAGATAAATGTTACGTCCTCGTAACTCACTAATACTAAATCCTAGATATATCTTTTCATTATCCTCATCACCACCGCATGTCAAAGATAACCACCTAGAACCTAAACACTCGCCATGCACATATCCAAGGCTCTCTTACTTAAACAACTCTCGTACTTCACTTCACTCGTCACACCACCTAACCTATACCACAAAATCCTTAACTTAATCCAAAACTTCACTTGTTCCCTATTACCGCAATATGACACACCTCTCTATATAAACTACATAAAACTCTTATCGTCCAAGCATAACTCACGATCCACACTTGTTACGTACACTCACACTAGATCCTCAAGTTCCTTTATTTATTACCGCAAAACTCATACAAAACTTAACATGACACTAATTCCCAACACCTTACACTCATTGTCCCAAAATCTGATTATGAACCACCTGCAGCGTCCAGATCAATACCACACATGTTCTACGAATCACTTGCCATTACCATGTCCACTAAAGCCTTATCTAGAACAAGATCAAAATTACTGTAACAACCTCTCACAACCGTGTCCCATCAACAGAATATCACTATACCATGACAACAGCGAAAACATATACCACTCTATTTCATATCATATTCTACCCTTATTCCCAACTTAACCTGGTAAGAAACATCAATAACAAAACAATTGTCTATCTGTACAAACTGAAACTCACAAGAAGCAACATCAAACAAAACAACAATCTATGTATGACTGGTATGTACTTTTGAAACTCGAATCATAAACATCCTGCCTACTCCACCACATCCGGTGACGGCATCACAACACCGCCACCAACAGCCACACCGCAGTGCGAAAATACCCGCATCACAACACTAAATATCGTGCCCGGATCACGACCCGAGGCACCACAACCACATCGATAGTCATCACAACTTACACAATCCCATAAGTACTGGCTCAACATAACTTCTCGAACAAGAAAAACTTACTCAAATCCACTTTACTAAATCACAAGCAACATATTATATGAATTAAACAGATAATAACCTCGTGAATATCATCCTCTTACCATATCACAGTTTGACATGTATCATGAATACATACAAGTATAGCCAGTCATGCCAGATCACTCAAATTATTACCTTTTTGAATATCATTCAATTAGATTAGCGTACTCAACATGCATTACAGAACATTCAAATAACAACTTTATGATAATCACACCATACCACGTCTTGTGAGGTCAAAACCTCACACAAACATTTGTATATGTCACGGACCGTAATCACATCCAACCAAAGTCAATCCCGATCACGTAAGTTACCACTCAACATAGGTTATCACGCCGAGTTGAACTCATATGCCCCTCATAACATATTCCCCTATTCGCACAACCATCACTTCCTGCCAAATATAACCATACCATTACTATTCAACTATTAACATCCGCCTCATCTAGCCACATCTTATACCCTCTCACAATCATACACAACAAACAGGTCCCTACCAGATCAACCTCTTTAGAATTGCTACCTTTCTAATATACCATCACTCTTAACCATTAGTCCCAACCCATAACACTACAATGTTTCGGACATCAAACCTCTTACACTCATCTCTAAACATCACGGTTTCTTTCCTATCTTTGGTTAACATTCCAAATAACGGACATCAAATCCACCAACAAAATCTACCTCAACATTCTTTTCAACACTATCCTTGACCGTAGCGTCATCTAACTCTCCACCAATATCTCATATCGTGCAGCTACTCTATCAACCTCTTACTCCCTTAATTCCTCAAAGCCCATGAATAATAATGTTGTCCCGAGACTCCTGTATAACCATTAACTTACTTACTCTTGATAGTATCATACATCTCGACAATTCCTCACTTTTATGTCACATAACTCTGGTCAACATCTTCCTAGTTTTACTCCCCTCATTCTTTTCTTTTACTCTCGGCAAAATTAATTAACCATAAAACTCCTTATTACTTCTTCCTAACGCTTTAGTGTTCCGGTTACTTTCTCACTGCTCCAAGACTCACATCTCATTATTTTATATCGATATCTTTTCACTCTTTTTTTTACCATGGATTTTCTCTTATTATGGTATCACTCACACTTGCCACTAATCTAT
Organism: Silene latifolia; assembly: GCF_048544455.1. Taxonomy (NCBI): domain Eukaryota; kingdom Viridiplantae; phylum Streptophyta; class Magnoliopsida; order Caryophyllales; family Caryophyllaceae; genus Silene; species Silene latifolia. The sequence continues at coordinate 73,109,046 of NC_133526.1, read as the reverse complement.
CCGTAAAATCAACGTTCACTGTTCAAATAATTGCATCTCCTTTGTACCTCCCTAGAAATCAAAATTCCTTTCATACTGTTAAATGCCCAAAGAAATCACATGTAGTTTCACCTCTTGATAAACCAAATCTCCCAAACTTACTCACTGTGTACAAATCTACCTCGCGACATGTCTCCATAAAATTCACTATATACCACTCTTCTCAACCCCTTTAAAACGAACTTTCACTACCTATATCCTTAACCCACACGACTCCTAACTATCTCCCTCCATAATTCTTTACACATCTCGAGCTGCCACTATCCACCTCCTTACTTTCAATCTTTTTATTCTCACGTTCCTTAGACTCACATCATCCCTTGCCCACATTCACTTACTCTTACATTATTTAACACACACTCATATCACTCATCTCATCTCAGAAAACATGCTCTATGCCTCAATTAAGCCATACCAATCTCCCTTTTCTTTTTCCACTATCTATCACAACACATAGAACTCATGTCCTCCCACCGAACTCCTACTCACCACAGGTACCACTCACTACACCATAAGATTGGGTAACTTACGCATCAGGATCAACATACATGTAAAACAATGCATAAAGAAGCAAAATAACGCCTTTGAATTAAACATAATATGCAACGAAGTCAAAAGATAAACATATGACCCAAAATAGGGGTCACTAGATCGAAATCTAGGCCACTCGATCGAGTAAGGGACTTACTCGATCGAGTAGTTGAAGATCAGAAGCACGTAAAACAAATCACCAGGGCTACTCGATCGAGTAGCTAAGGTACTCGATCGAGTGCCCCCTTACTCGATCGAGTACCAAGGATACTCGATCGAGTACCCCAATTCTCAAGACTTTGTCCGGTTTTCAGAAAACAGCCATAACTCACTCATTTCTTGGTCGTTTTGGGTGTGTGATCTATCGTTAGAATCGTAAAAGAACAAGCTATCACCTCCAATTAGAATCACATTAAAATCATTTACGCATCTCAAGTTATAACAGTTTAAAGACAACTTTGCTATAATCGGACGACATAATTATTTGATTTTTACTTCCAAACAACTTAAACAACAACCAAGTTAAACGAAAACAACCCAATACTCATGAAACCAGTAGCCCCAATCACATATTATTATTTTCGAAAACAAAGCAACAACATTCATCATGCACTACCCACATGCTTTTATTCTATAGCCTTTCGTAAGACAAATCAAACTCATACATTACAAATCCTATTCCATGTTACTAACATAACAACACTATAAAATAACTTCCATTATATAACCTGCTTAATCCGGAACCATGTTATCATACCACGATGATTCATCTTTTTCCACTAATTCATCCATCATACCACATATTTACCCACCATATACGTTCAACATATTCACCCAGCACATGTTCAATTCATACTCCTAACCTTCTGTACTTTTACTCAATACGACAACAACAACATGTATACTTACACATCGCTTTATATATATATATATATATAGACAAAACACTTTTCCTTACGTAATTATAACATGTCAAATTACATGTATCAATAATTATACTTTCATGCTTTACAATCAACCAACATACAATTCACGTCATTATCATCTTTCATCCATCAATTCATACAACATACTACTACATAAATACACACAGCACACAATAAGCACATAACGATCCCGACACTTATCCCATGGTGACCGGTTCAAAATTGTAGGGCGAGTTCGCGACTTTAGGACGTCTCCCAAGTCTTTGCATTAGCTCCTACAACCTTTACCCGGGTTCATTTTAATTGACTCCCTAGATTCATTAGATTCATTGGTTACGAGTTTCGGGATCGTCGCTCGATACCATTTGTAACACCCCCATACTCCAAGTGCCTTACCAGGACCACTCGGGTATAAGGATGCTACCATCTCGGTTACCCGAGGCATGATAATCATAAGACAATGAAGAAACATACTTTATTAAATAAGTTTAAGTGATTACATTACAAAACCAATTGTAAGCAAAATACATTTGTTCTCAAACTATAAACCAACCGAAAGGAACTTCTAATAAACACAGCGGAAGACTAAAGACTCGATATGTGATGACTCCATCCCCGACTAGATCCCACGCGTATCCAAGATATACCGCAAGCAATCGCTCACCACCCCGAATGGATCACCACGTTTTTAAAACATTTAAACGGGGTCATACTAATCACACAACTTATATATATATATATCAACAAGAAGATACACATGACTTAACCGTCACACATACACACAACTACTCCAATCCCATCAATCTCAATCACCGATCGTCCCTTTGGACCCGACCACGCCGGTGGGGACCGCATCCGTTCCCACCTAAGCCCCGCTCATCATACCGAGCGATAACCCTGTCCCATTAATGTGCACATCCCCTTCCGTGGCGGGTTCCACGAAGGGCGAAACTAGGGCGTGAAGCCACTCCCGCAAGTGACTCCACTCAGCCGAGAACGCATCTCGAGAACCATCAACAGCAATCACAACCACAAACACAATACAATCATCATATCAAACAACCAAATACAACACATCACCAATATCCCATTATGGGACTAATACTGAGTAGGAAATCCTACCTGGAAAGCATAATTATCAGACGGTCTCTCTACAATTTTGTATCAAAAGGCTCTTCTACAAAACCTCCTCCTATCATACAAACATACAAACACTACCGAATCACAATCTACACAAAAACCCCCAAATCCCTAAATTAGGGTTTAACCAAATCAAAGGAAATACAGTAAAAAGGGTACATAGATCTTACCCTCGACGCAAGGAACTCAACGGTACGAACAACGACAAGAACTGACCGTCTGAACTCCGGGAATTGCTAAGAATGCGATTAAGAAGATGGACTTGTTTGCTTTCTCTCTTAAACAGGAATTTAGGTTTTGTAAAAGTGATTTAGAACAATGACGACAAAGCTTATATACCTTAATCGCATAATTAACAAAACCCGAGAAAACTCCCCGTAAAACCGGACACTCGATCGAGTACCCAAGGTACTCGATCGAGTACCCCCCTACTCTATCGAGTACCTAAGGCTACTTGATAGAGTACCCCCTTACTCTATCGAGTACCTAAGGCTACTTGATAGAGTACCCCCTTACTCTATCGAGTACCTAAGGCTACTTGATAGAGAACCCTACAGGTCAGAAACTTTTCTAAAACGCAACTTACCCTTACTCGACAGAGTAAGGCCTACTCGATAGAGTACCCCAAGACTTATAAATACGGAGTATTACAACAATACTCAATAACGACGGTCCGTATAGCCATCAGTAATGAAATTTCCAAAACACAACCTTACAGTCCGATAATAACCCAAATCGATCCTACTCTAATTCTCGCAATTACTCCTCATAACTTATATAAATCTATCAAAATACCATCTTAATTTAGCAAAACGATCATAAATAAAATGAAGAACAAATTACTTTTAAAAGGATAAACTGAACAGACCGAATTAGGCAAAAACTTACAATTTATATAATATGAAAACGAAGAGATAAGGATGATCAAAAGTCGTGGTCGAAGCTCCGCAAATTTATCGGTGAATCACGCAGTAAGAAGAGGAAGGGAGGACAAAGAGGGTGATTAGGATAATAGGGTTTTGTGTTTGTAAAAAGGGGAAGGCAGAATAAGAAAAAGTTGTGGTATAAGATAATAAGAGTAGGAAACACGGTATGATGTTTTAGTATAAAAAGTTTTATTTTTATTAATATGTAAAATTGGGTCAAAGCCCGTGCCAAGTCCAAGTCGGTACATAAATAATATCCGACCATTGAATTAATCCCAAATCAATTTATTTTACAAAAAGTCCAAAATGGTTTTATTCTCCCCATATTAATAATAACAAAACAAAAGTTTTTCTTTAATAGTTTATGACTCCAAATCCCATAATGAATAATGTACAAGTAACCCTTAATAAATAACTCCGAAAATAACGGGGTGTTACAGTGCCTCTAGACCGTGTCAAGGGTAGGACCTTGGCACACAGGTGGTAAAAGTTTTTGTTTTGAATTGTTTGGTTAATATTATTGGATTTATGGCAATTGGTTTTGGAATATATTTCTTGTTTTTACTTTGGTTTCAAAGCTTTGTTAATTTATAATACTGTTTCTGAATTTGTCAATATTTCTTATTTTCTTAAACTCAGCTTTCGCTGACGTCCTTATGTTTTGGGTCGTTCCCCCACTGGAACCTGTACCTATTTATGTTTTGGGTACAGTTGATAGGTACATTTGAGATGCTTGAGATGCTGCATGGGTGCATACTGGATCCGGGGATTATACGAGCGTGGAAGGATTTTGAATAAAGACTCCGTCTTACACTATTTATAATTTTATAATATCATTGGATTTGAATTTTATTTATTGTTTTAGATTTTGTAACACTTAAGTCTTCCGCTGCAACGTTTTGATTATTTGATAAAGTTTTGAGATATGTACTTTGTTTTTAAAGATTGACTCTGTACTTACCTTGCACTTGGCATTTTAAGCTAAGTGTGGAGTGACAGCCGTGAATTTTCCATCTCTAGTTTATCGTTTTGGTTGGTAAAATTTAGGGCTGTTACAGTTGGTATCAGAGCTAAGTGTTTTTCCAAATAAGTTTTACAAAATTTGAAACAAGTTTGATAGGACAAAAAAAACATGTTTTGAATACGTGATTTTTTTTTTTAAAAAAGAGTGTTGGTTGGGATGGGTGCATTTCATACAATTATCTGAATTACTGTTACGTCTAATTTTAGCTTATTGTTGCGCCATTAACCTTTGTTGATAATAAATTCATATTTTGGCAATTTTCATGAAAATGGAGTTGGGGCCTTGTTAGCATGATAATCTAGTTTTACACAAAGTTGGATATGAGAAAGTAAACTGTGTGAAGAGGGGTGCTTTGAATATTCGAATACGCAGATGGGTTTTAAGAAGGATGATGAGATTTGAGTTTGGTAGTATATTTACCCGAGAACTTGTATATAAAGTTAAATTAAGCCTTAAAGCCTTTATAAACTAAGTTGGACTTGAAAAAAAAAAGGGTATAAACAGTTTAAGTGGAGGTGATTTAGGAATTTAAGGAACCCTTGTACTACTATTTGGAACTTATGATCCGTTGTCGAGCTTTTTGTGATAATGTTATACTATTACACGCTATGAGATTTACTAATACGTATATTTAATCAAGTAATGTTTGTATATATAAATACGTATGCCTCCTCAAAGAGATAATAACTCTGACAATGACATTGTTGTTGAAGTAGTGAGGAGAAACTCGATATTTACTAGAAATAGGCACTCAAGTGAGCTTGATAACTTATGTTAGGGAGAATAGGATAAAGAAAAGGCCAAAAAAAAAGGTCCTTGTATTAGAGTGTTCGAATGAGTTTGAGAATAAATAATCATCCTTTTAATTAAGGTAAGAGGATCATTTTTGGGGGCAATTTGTCACCGAGAATTTTGTATTTTATAATTTAGTGGTAATTGGACTCGATGGTATCATATTATCATCAAGTAATATGTGTATATGTGAAAGGTAAGATTTAGATTAAGATGTTCATAAATGAATGAGAAGGAGATAATTATTAGAGGTTTTTTTTTTCTATTTAAATAACTACCAGGATTGATGTCAGTATATATTAAAGTTATATTTGTTGTGGTTATGCGAGTGATAATTATTTAGTGGAGCAAGGTTTTTTTTGACTTGGGATGTTATAAGGCAACTTTGAGAACCAAGTATCATTTTGGGACGACTAAAGCTTTAGATGAATATTTGATGCGAATTAGAGACTCGATATAAATGTGGTTTAGGGGATGATAACCTGTTGAGGAACAACGAAAAATTATTGAATTTGTGGGGTATATAGTTTACTTCTCAAGTATAAATGTGAAAAAAAACATGGGAAACATTATTGGTGTAATTAGCTTTATGGGAAAACGGTAAAGATTAAGTTGGATCAGAAATTTCATGTTATAATGGACAACATTGAATAGAGTTTATACAATCAAGGTTGAAAGAAATGGGATGTTTAGTACGCTGCCTTGGTTGTCGGGTATGGGTATGGTGTGGTGCTGTGTTTGGGTTATCTTACTCTTAATTGCATTGGTTAAAGCTAGTTTGCCGTGTTGTCCAAGTGCGTGGCTGGTTCCGGGTCAGCATTGATTGTTGAGTATGAAATGAATAACTTGCTAAGGTAAATAGGTAATAGGCGTTGGCAGTATTATTGCTGTATTAACTTATAGGAGGTGTCTGAATTGAATTGTTTATGGTAAAAGGAGATTGTGGAAGTTATAAGATTTAGTGATGTTTTAGCTAATTAATATGCACATGCTGTTGATTTAGTGTATACCATGAGCCTTGCATTTTATGTTGGTCTAACGGAAACTAAATGAGGAATTTGTACGTCCGTATTAAGACTACATTTGGAGTAGGTTGAATATATTGAACTTTGTAATGTAAAATTTTTCATATCCTTTAAACACCATATGACGCTTTTACGACAAACGGCCTAGTTACTATGATCATATTCGATAAAAAAAAAATTTATTCGAGAACTGTATCATACTCGTTTGGTAGATGTTTTTAAATTGTTAATTACACAGATTTGTAGATAGTTCTTATATGTTAGTTGATATATAATTTCCACAATTGTGTGCCCACTCTCCACAATTCGTATCCATGTATAAAGTAACACGATTTTACTGATCCTAATAATTTTATTATTGTTCGAGGTTGTCTAACTAACGTGCTATCTGTTATTAATTCATTACTATTTTTTTTGTGTTGAATTTTATCTGGGTTGGACTATTAATGATTCTTACTTTATATTAATAGCTAATACTTTATATCGATAAGTTAATTTTATTATTGGAAGATGGTTGTGATTTTTGAATGGAGTATTGGAGACGGGTAGATTATTGATAAATTATGGCTGTGTGAGACCGGTAAAAGGTATTGACCTCTGGATTAGAGTTATGAGCTATAAGAGAACATACTAGTTAAGACTTGAGAATGTATATATGGGTTGTTCTTTCGATGATTTGAGACAAGCAAACGATATAGTAGATTACATGGATAATTATCATTGCAAAACAAGTGGATTTGTAATTTCGTATCTTGTTAATGGGCAATTTTGCCGCCATCTTAAGGAATATACCATGAGAGTTGAAATCAGTATTTAAGCATTGATGGCATTGGCTTCGAATTGTATTTTAAGTTGTCGTTTCCTCTTTACTTGACACGCAGGTGAGTAGCACAGTTCATTATTGAACTTTAACGATATTTATATTGAAATTGAGATTGGTTACTAGTATTGAGTTATGGGGCATGTGTACCGAGTTATCTTTTACGGTCCAGGGTGACCATGGTTATTAAGTTATATATTATTATGAGTTTCAAATCGATATTGAGATGGAAATATTGTTTCGCTGTTTTACCGTCAGTTCACTTACACCTTGTCCTTGGCTTAGGGTCGATGGTGAGAATACGATATCTAGTTACTTTGGAGTATTATAAGAGTGAAAAGGAGTAATGAGCTTATACTTGGTTAATTATTTGGACGAGAGAAGTTGATATAGATTTTTTTTTTTTATATATTTTTTTTTCCCTGCATTGTTTTGCTTGGAGCTGAGTGCACATTGGAAAAATCAGCTTGTCGTTTTGTGTGTGCTTGATCCACATCGGTGAGCGTATTGGATTTTTGACACCTTATTAAAAGTTGTTAGATTATGGGGAAAAAAAAAAATTTGGTCCCAGGATGGTGTGTAAAATGCGAATGAGGTAATAATATGTTACTCGTGTATATTTGAGTAGATGAATTTTCGTTGAGCCGTGATACATGGTTGAAATTGTCACAAGGGTGATCGTAATCAATATAAATCGAAAATAAGGATATGTGATTTAAGGCTCCGGATTGAGATTATAGATTAGGAGACTTGAGGTTGTCGTTTGAAGATTTGTATGTGCTTTTAATTATTTTAAATAGATTTGGAAATTTTGGACTCAATATTATCTTTTTGGAGTTATAAAATGGAAACATTACGATGAACATGTTATATAGTGGAGTAATTTGAAGTTGTCATTTGAGAAATATTTATGATCTTGAAAGTTATGTTGAATTTAAAGAATGATATAAATGGTTCGTCTATCATCATTGATGTAGTTTCGTACATAGTATTGAAGTGATATATTTTGATATATATGGGATTGTGAAAATACTCGTGGAATGAAAGTGTTTAGGTGAAATAAATATTAGTTTTAAAAAAAAAAAAAAAATCGTGACCGTAAAAAGAGTTTGAATATTATGAATTTTATAGATAGCCTACCAATGTTTCTCGGAAGGGTAACATATATAATGATGTGAGTGATTATTCATAAATCAATTAAGAGTCCTTATGTAAATATTGTCGCTTTGATGCATTACCAAAAACGTTAATAGTTATTATATTCGTGTTTGGATATTTTTGTGACACCCTCATTTAACGCGGAAAAGTAAACACGTAAATCTACAGAAAAACTGGTAGGATATGTTTGTAAATGGTTCAACTAGTCCAAAAACCTGCAATTTCAAAACATTTTTCTAACTAAACCATTCACAACCAATTCCAACTCAAGAAGAGTGTCATAACCCTGCAACAGCTGATAAACTAACTTACATATATAACTAAAGACGCGAAAATATATATGGATACAAACCAAAAATAAAAAGGGAGACATATGTCCCTTCAAATTATATACAAACCAAAAGTATAAAAGGTTTACTAATAGAATAACCAAAACTAGGTCCAAGGTTCCTTGCTCACTAGCCGTCTGTGACCCCCAACTAAGCATCAACAACCTGTCAATCACATTTTATACAAACACGAAAGCCACAATTCAGTGGGGAGTAACTTCGAGTCCTCCCAGCCACGAATCGTCAAAGTTAATGTAACATGTAATGTAACATGTAAACAATTTGATAAACCATTTACTTATCATGTATTCTAACAAATGACCCCTAAACTGACCAAACTAAACTATCATGTGAATCAGATAACAAATAGTAATCCAAACTTTATCAATCAGAATCGGCTTACATCTCACCTATTACAGTTCATAAAATCACCATACAAGAAAGGGCAATATATCAAAGACAGGCATAAGTTCTTAGTACGGTCAATAGTCACTTTGTAACTCAAGTCTATACCACGAGGTAGGGAAGGTAATCGAACCGGTATCTTGGCTCAGCGGTTACTATTAAGAAAACATGGCCAAGAGACAACACAACCCTAGCCTAAAATCTGCGCAGACCTAGACATGCGGATACACACCACCGCACCCAAGACTCACAACTTTTTTTTAAAACAAAGTGAAGTGAGTACCCTAAGGACACCACCGAAGGGTCGGCTAGTGCTTAAGCTGACCCCATACTATCAAAATTAGTACCTGAGGTCATGCCCCAACTTGGATAAACATCCACTAGTCAGGAACACAAAGGCTATCAAGCAGTGAACATATACTCGTCAGAGACTATAAAGACCTATCTATGATGAAGGCCGAAATACTCACCTAGGACCTAGTCACAGCTAGTCCCAGCTTGAATATTTTAGCCCACACCACCCAAAACTCACCACATAAGTCAAGTAAGACACCCACTTAACCTTAAGAGGGCAAAAAGTCCTACTTACCAACATAAATTCTAACATTCTATCATGTGAAAGCTATATAAATGTCTATTTACAAAGATACAATCCCAGCAGTTCCTCAATAAGAATTCAATACTAATTTCCAATCCTAGCAATTATAACAATATAAAAGGCTTTAGGGGAAACTAGGGCCATTACTACAAAATAAGAAGCTATTTAAATTCAATTAACTAAATAAGAAACTATTTAAATTCAACTAATTACACATGTGAAATAGAAATATAATAAATGGCCTAAAACAAGAAAAAGGCCGGTTATCTAATTCATTCAACCGAATTTTTACCCGCAACCCCAGCCCTGCGACAGGTACGGGTCAAATTGCGGCTGACCAATCACTCAATTAACTGACATCGCATCAGTCAAAGGGACTAAGGCTCAGTTTTCGGCACAATCAACAAAGCATTACAATTATAGCTATAAAATTCATTTTGAGCCTATTAATTACAATTTCATTTTGTAAACTATCCTAACATGTGATAACTATTAATATAAGCACAATTTTTCCGTTAACATAATATTTGTTACTAGTATGCTTCAATTCAAATTACTACCCTTTTGTTACTTATACTATTCTAATATTAATTAACCCGGAAAGACCAAGATTGCACGAAAACCCGCGAAACAAGCACGGACCGACCCGGGCCAACCATGGGCTAGCCGTGGGCCTACCACGGGCCTGCCACGGCCTGCCGGCTGCTGCCGGGCCCGCTGCCGGACCATTTCTCCTCTTTTTATTCATTTTTATACATTATAAGACCGTCTGAAAATTAATTAATCGTCCCCAATTCAACTTTGATAATTTAAACTACCAAAAGGCACAAATTAAGCTTGCATGCAACTAAGTTTAACATGTGAAAAATTACTACCCAAACAAAAATTCACCAAACATACAAAAATCAAAAACATGTGACGATAATTCGTCGAGTAGCTCGAAATATGTTACCTTAAGCTAGAAAATGAGCAATTAGTCCTCAAAACCGAAACCCTAACCACAACTAACCGCTATCCTCTACAATATACGAGTCCCCGAACTCGTCTTCCAATCCTTCACCTAATTAAACAATAAAAAAACACAAAAATTAAGCACAAAACCGAAATCACCGAAATTTGGTCTTAAAATAACTTAATGAAAATTGAAATTAGAACATACTAAGTTGTAGATCGTGGCGAGGGGATTCCGGAAAGGTAAATTTCGCGAAAAACGGACAAGAAACGAAGATTTTATGGCCAAAATAGCTCGATTTGTGAGAATGGTGTTTTGTTTTTGGTTGATACGTTGATGATGATGAACCAAGAACAAGAAAATCAGAAAAGTGAATAAAGAAGGGGAGGGGAGCCGTGTAAGAGGAAAAGAAAGGAGGAAAAATTACGTGCGGGATTTTTAGTCGGGATTTTTAACGAGTCGGTTTTGACTCGTTTCAAAAATAATTAAATCCGTAAGTCAAACGCAAATTCCGTCAAGTCCAAAGTTTTTAAACACGAGATTACAATAAAATTGAGTATTCACATGACCCATTTCCAAATTCGTTTACCCAACGTTCAAACGAATTGTCATTTTCCCCCCGATACGCCCTTATTTCGAAATAAAAGATTTTACACGGTTTAAACTATTTTTAAACATTTCAAAACTATCAAAATAAATACTTTTCTTCAAAATATAATAAAATTATATTTCTTTAAATTATTTTTTTTTTACTTTAAATACTTAATTATCACTTTTATTTTGATTAATAAATTATTTCTGAAATATATTAACGGTCCGAAATTTACGGGGCGTTACAATCACCCCTCCTTTTAAAAAGTTTCGTCCTCGAAACTTAGAAGGAGAAATTATAGTTATAAGAAAATATAGGTATCTTTTTAATGAAACGGTGATACTCTTGTTGATCAGACAAGAACATCCATATTCATATCAAGATATAAAAATATTTCTACACCAATAAATGAGAAAATCCATTATTGGGGACGTCACCAACAACAAGATTTAACATTCACTAATGTTAAAACCATTGCAAATCATAAAAGCATTTTCAAACTTTTAGTTTAAAGTTCTATAATAAAAATACTATCTTTACTAATTATGATTTAAACACGGCTTAGTAACTTGGAACAAAAGTAAGAAAAAGGAATACCTTACGGAAATAAATCAAAATTTCATTTTCAAATCCTTAAAAATAGGTTAGGTTTGCAGAAGTGACATAAACTTTCAAGAATGAATCGAAACTGGTAGCTTGAAATATTTAGAAATTCCCCAAAGTGAAAAGTAACTTAGACATCATAGGAGCAGGTATGCTAAAAGGATTCAAGCTTAACTAATCAAAAAGAGCTATGATGAATTTTATGGGGTAAGAATTGAAGTCATAATTACAAGGATGTCAAAGATAAAGTTTCATAGGTTACCAACATCAAACTTACGAGAGGAGTATGATGATGTAAGGAAGAGAGATATGAGCGGTAACGCTCATGATCAAGGAAGAAGGGAGATTAGACACCAAGGAAACGCCAGACACTCATATCTCCAATAACAACATCACTCCCAAGAGTCTCCTCAATCGCTTATGTTACTTCTTCCTAACATATTCCCTGGAACAAGATATTTCACTATAAGTGTGATCTCAACGCTCCAAATTCTCAAACATCCCGAAACGACTTTCACAAGCCTAAGGTCAAGACTTCCAACAAAGCTGTATTTGTATCCCACTAGTGTCAACTATGGGTTCCTCAAAAAGTAAACCTTCAATCAAGAGTCCCAATACCATGCTCTAAACTCCAAGAGAAGGTTCCTCAAAAATTCCACAAGGTACTCATTTCAAAACAAGGTAGTAACATACCAACCTCAAATTATGAAAAATCAATAGGATCTCAAGTTTCTCTATCCTTTTACTTATTAAGGATTCTCAAAAGCAGAACTACACCCAGCTCCAGCATCGTCTCATCATCTCAAGCACTAAATGCGACCTCAAGGTCTATAAAACTATAGGATTAACAAATTCTTCTCAACCCCAAGTATCTCTAAACTCAAGAACTCTCAAGAGTCAACTAGAATGCCAAATCCCATCACCAAACCATTCTGGTCATCAACATCCCCAAGGAGTATTCTTTCAAATTTGATATCCTAAACTTACTTACCATCAAATTCTCAAGGTACAAGGTCATAATTGTAACAACACTTTATCACCTCAGAGTTTCTAAAACCATAAATTGAAATTAGGTTCCTTAGCCTAACAATTGGTGTCATCCATACCATCACCCTTTCTAGTTACCAAAACAAGTGCTAAGACTTCCCAACAATGTAGCTTACTCTCACTCTCATAACATACTTCAAGTAGTAATCAATATCACCCTCTAACACCAACAAATAATCCCACATTTAACATTTCCCATATGATAACATATACACTATCAAACCCTCATATCCAAAATGATTATGGAAGCCCAACCCAAACTCGGCTACTTAGTCAAACCTATATCCTCAAATCACATCTTACAAACTCTGTAAACATGGTCAACAGGGTACCAACTATACTAAGGAGGTAAGGAGTGATAACGGAATAGAGAAACAGTAAAACATCTCTGAAGGGTGCATGCATCTGACAAGTTAGGAAACTAAGGAGTCAGACCGTAAAGATAACGGTTGACAAAAATAAGAGGTATTCGAGTTAAGAAGATATCTCGGAAAAGAAGAAGATACGTAAAATTTAGCATAAAGACAAGGTTCAACGATCGTTAAAGAGAAGGAAAGGAGAATAGAAGCGGCACAATGAAAGGGTTACCGCTTACTAAACACTCATCAAAGCTTATGATCGATATGATAAGGTTACTTCACTAAGGTGCTCAACAAAGCCCTAAATGTCTACTACATCGTAGGACTAACAAGGATTCCACAATGGTAAGTATTCCTCAACTCAATTGATTCTAAAAACCAAAATCAATTCACCACACAAATTCATTTGTTACCATCCATGTCCCAAAGTATCTCCTTTACAATTCTCGTCATTGAACTTGACTTACTATGTCATCTCCAAGTACCCTGGCTTGTTTACTCCATCATCTCACCACTTAATACTTCTAGTTTCCGATACCATAAATTGGAATCACATCCTTGAACTCACGAACTATATCGAACAACATTCCACCAAAATTCCCAAATTCAGATATGTTTCATAAGGTCAACAAGGGCTACTCTATACTAGATTTGGTCAACTTAAAAGGTTTAACAAACTAACTAATTCCAAAGTACAATACCAATCCATTAATCAACATCAATGTCCTATTGTATTCCTTTCAAGGCCCACAAGGATTAGGGCTAACTATCATACCTTTAATTCACCACAAGAAATATCGAGACTCTCAAATGAAGTGGCTTAGGTTCATTCCATACTATGTGCTAAGGTAGTACCCATGCTTAATCATCTATAACAAACAAGCTCTCTATAGACATAAATCCCAAGGTATTTCTCAATTCACTAAATTCTCATATCAAGCACAACTAACAAGACTAACCAAAGGATCCCAAATTATATTCTCCTATACAACTCAAACCTTAAACAATCAATTTCTCCACTCGTTCACGCCCTCCAATGATACATTCTCTCAAAACTGGGTTCTCTTGAACAAGGGAACTATCCTGCGGTATAAAAGGAAAGTGTCCACATGGACTTTATTATAAGAAGAAAACGAACCTAAGATGAAACGGGAGAAAGAATTGAAAGGTAGTTACCTAGGCGAGATAAGAGGAATTTGAAAGACGAATGACCAACGCAAATGGAAGATTAAGGTAAGATACACTGAATACGAAAAGAAATATCAAGAAAGTGGAAGCATTCTACATTTGGCATAACCAACCTTTAGTGGCACCAAAACTAATAACTAACAATCAACAAACCTAACAATTAGCAATCACAAACAGACAACCACATAAAATCCTAATTCTACCCATCCTACCCTTCTCTCAAGTTTATTATTTTAAGGTCAAGTGATTTCTAAGTGGGGTGCACAAACGTGCGTCGAGAGCAATAGGCTCTGATACCAACTGTGACACCCTCATTTAACGCGGAAAAGTAAACACGTAAATCTACAGAAAAACTGGTAGGATATGTTTGTAAATGGTTCAACTAGTCCAAAAACCCGCAATTTCAAAAATTTTCCTAACTAAACCATTCACAACCAATTCCAACTCAAGAAGAGTGTCATAACCCCGTGGTGATAAACTAACTTACATATATAACTAAAGACGCGAAAATATATATGGATACAAACCAAAAATAAAAAGGGAGACATATGTCCCTTCAAATTATATACAAACCAAAAGTATAAAAGGTTTACTAATAGAATAACCAAAACTAGGTCCAAGGTTCCTTGCTCACTAGCCGTCTGTGACCCCCAACTAAGCATCAACAACCTGTCAATCGCATTTTATACAAACACGAAAGCCACAATTCAGTGGGGAGTAACTTCGAGTCCTCCCAGCCACGAATCGTCAAAGTTAATGTAACATGTAATGTAACATGTAAACAATTTGATAAACCATTTACTTATCATGTATTCTAACAAATGACCCCTAAACTGACCAAACTAAACTATCATGTGAATCAGATAACAAATAGTAATCCAAACTTTATCAACTGTAACCGGCTTACATCTCACCTATTACAGTTCATAAAATCACCATACAAGAAAGGGCAATATATCAAAGACAGGCATAAGTTCTTAGTACGGTCAATAGTCACTTTGTAACTCAAGTCTATACCACGAGGTAGGGAAGGTAATCGAACCGGTATCTTGGCTCGGCGGTTACTATTAAGAAAACATGGCCAAGAGACAACACAACCCTAGCCTAAAATCACAGAGACCTAGACATGCGGATACACACCACCGCACCCAAGACTCACAACTTTTTTTAAAACAAAGTGAAGTGAGTACCCTAAGGACACCACCGAAGGGTCGGCTAGTGCTTAAGCTGACCCCATACTATCAAAATTAGTACCTGAGGTCATGCCCCAACTTGGATAAACATCCACTAGTCAGGAACACAAAGGCTATCAAGCAGTGAACATATACTCGTCAGAGACTATAAAGACCTATCTATGATGAAGGCCGAAATACTCACCTAGGACCTAGTCACGGCTAGTCCCACTTGAATATTTTAGCCCACACCACCCAAAACTCACCACATAAGTCAAGTAAGACACCCACTTAACCTTAAGAGGGCAAAAAGTCCTACTTACCAACATAAATTCTAACATTCTATCATGTGAAAGCTATATAAATGTCTATTTACAAAGATACAATCCCAATCAGTTCCTCAATAAGAATTCAATACTAATTTCCAATCCTAGCAATTATAACAATATAAAAGGCTTTAGGGGAAACTAGGGCCATTACTACAAAATAAGAAGCTATTTAAATTCAATTAACTAAATAAGAAACTATTTAAATTCAACTAATTACACATGTGAAATAGAAATATAATAAATGGCCTAAAACAAGAAAAAGGCCGGTTATCTAATTCATTCAACCGAATTTTTACCCGCAACCTTGACCTGCGACAGTGCGGGTCAAATTGCGGTGACCAATCACTCAATTAATCGACATCGCATCGATCAAAGGGACTAAGGCTCGAGTTTTGGACAATCAACAAAGCATTACAATTATAGCTATAAAATTCATTTTGAGCCTATTAATTACAATTTCATTTTGTAAACTATCCTAACATGTGATAACTATTAATATAAGCACAATTTTTCCATTAACATAATATTTGTTACTAGTATGCTTCAATTCAAATTACTACCCTTTTGTTACTTATACTATTCTAATATTAATTAACCCGGAAAGACCAAGATTGCACGAAAACCCGCGAAACAAGCACGGACCGACCTGGGCCAACCATGGGCTAGCCGTGGGCCTACCACGGGCCTGCCACGGCCTGCCGGCTGCTGCCGGGCCCGCCTTAGGACCATTTCTCCTCTTTTTATTCATTTTTATACATTATAAGACCGTCTGAAAATTAATTAATCGTCCCCAATTCAACTTTGATAATTTAAACTACCAAAAGGCACAAATTAAGCTTGCATGCAACTAAGTTTAACATGTGAAAAATTACTACCCAAACAAAAATTCACCAAACATACAAAAATCAAAAACATGTGACGATAATTCGTCGAGTAGCTCGAAATATGTTACCTTAAGCTAGAAAATGAGCAATTAGTCCTCAAAACCGAAACCCTAACCACAACTAACCGCTATCCTCTACAATATACGAGTCCCCGAACTCGTCTTCCAATCCTTCACCTAATTAAACAATAAAAAAACACAAAAATTAAGCACAAAACCGAAATCACCGAAATTTGGTCTTAAAATAACTTAATGAAAATTGAAATTAGAACATACTAAGTTGTAGATCGTGGCGAGGGGATTCCGGAAAGGTAAATTTCGCGAAAAACGGACAAGAAACGAAGATTTTATGGCCAAAATAGCTCGATTTGTGAGAATGGTGTTTTGTTTTTGGTTGATACGTTGATGATGATGAACCAAGAACAAGAAAATCAGAAAAGTGAATAAAGAAGGGGAGGGGAGCCGTGTAAGAGGAAAAGAAAGGAGGAAAAATTACGTGCGGGATTTTTAGTCGGGATTTTTAACGAGTCGGTTTTGACTCGTTTCAAAAATAATTAAATCCGTAAGTCAAACGCAAATTCCGTCAAGTCCAAAGTTTTTAAACACGAGATTACAATAAAATTGAGTATTCACATGACCCATTTCCAAATTCGTTTACCCAACGTTCAAACGAATTGTCATTTTCCCCCCGATACGCCCTTATTTCGAAATAAAAGATTTTACACGGTTTAAACTATTTTTAAACATTTCAAAACTATCAAAATAAATACTTTTCTTCAAAATATAATAAAATTATATTTCTTTAAATTATTTTTTTTTTACTTTAAATACTTAATTATCACTTTTATTTTGATTAATAAATTATTTCTGAAATATATTAACGGTCCGAAATTTACGGGGCGTTACAATTTTACCTTGAGATGGGTGGTTTAATATATGGTAGGATGACGTGTAGGCGAGATGTTGTAGTTTCTGACCTAAATTGGTTACTTTGGGGGACAGTAGCAACGTTAGCAAGATTCAGAGTGGATTCTGGCATTTATAGTTTATGGTCATATATTATTCATGCATTGAGAATTGATTGTGGGTTGTCATTGTGATAGTTGCATGAGCCTCAATACTAGTATGAATAGATGTGAGGGACAATCACTTCAGACTGATAATGACGTTAAGATTAATGATTGAACCTTAGAACTGATATTATATGGCGTTAAATGTGGTCGGATTTACAGAGAATTATATTTAGGTTGTTTGGTATTGTGTTTTGTTGTTGCCTTCTTTGACTATGGCATGGAGATGAGTAATTTGGATTTTACTCTAAGTGTTGAATGATTCTTAACGTAAGCTTTAAAATATGATGATAGGATAAGTTATTTAAGTTATGAGTTTTCCCTACTAGCTATATTATTATTGGACTGTATGAGATGTTGGAGCGTATGAGTGAGGTAGGCAGCATAGCTTACTGGCCTGACTAATTCCGAGAAAGTTCATAAGGTGATCCACGCCCCTCAACTAAGGAGATATGTTAGTTACTTGCCCAATTAGATTGTCGATCTTGATGACACGTTGATTTGGGAGGAGACTCTTATGCAAACGATTAAGTTTTGTGAAACCATATGGATGTAAAAGAGATTACTTGGAATTGAATATGCCATGACAGACAGGTCCCTCACCTTTTACCTAAGGTAATTCTTACGCTTCGTGGACGAAGCTTTGTTTTAAGGGGGTCGATATTTGTACATTTAAATTTCTTTTGTGATTCTTACATGTACCCTGATCTACTGAGTTTGGGTGTGAGGTTGGTGTGCTGTGCATCTTGGCACGTTTACTTTATATTTCCTGATTATGCATAACATTGCATAATATTTGTTGCTATTCATCATGTTTAATGCCCAATATTTGCTAATGCTAATGCTATAATGTTGGTACTGGTTGGGGTTACCCACTAGTGGTGTGGCCAGTATGTTTAGTTGTTTTTTTAACACTTCCGGAAATTTTTATTTTTATTTATTTAATCATTTTTCGCTACACTTGTGAAATATATATGGAGTTGTTAAAATGTGTGTGTCCTCGGAAAAATAAAATGTTCTTTTGCAAATTCGACATGCTCTTAGTTTTGTAGCTAGTGACGCTTTTACCTTTGGAGTTGAGAAAATTAAGAGAAGTTTGTAAGGTAATGTATAAGAGTGAGAACTATAAGGTAATGTATAAAAGTGAGAATGTTGGTGAAATTTTGAGTATATGAAGTGGGTAGACATTGGAGTATGAAAATGAAGGTTCGTTTAAGCTTCGGGGACGAAGCTTTGTTTTAAGAAGGGAAGTCTGTAACACCCCGTTATTTTCGGAGTTATTTATTAAGGGTTACTTGTACATTATTCATTATGGGATTTGGAGTCATAAACTATTAAAGAAAAACTTTTGTTTTGTTATTATTAATATGGGGAGAATAAAACCATTTTGGACTTTTTGTAAAATAAATTGATTTGGGATTAATTCAATGGTCGGATATTATTTATGTACCGACTTGGACTTGGCACGGGCTTTGACCCAATTTTACATATTAATAAAAATAAAACTTTTTATACTAAAACATCATACCGTGTTTCCTACTCTTATTATCTTATACCACAACTTTTTCTTATTCTGCCTTCCCCTTTTTACAAACACAAAACCCTATTATCCTAATCACCCTCTTTGTCCTCCCTTCCTCTTCTTCATTTGCGTGATTCACCGATAAATTTGCGGAGCTTCGACCACGACTTTTGATCATCCTTATCTCTTCGTTTTCATATTATATAAATTGTAAGTTTTTGCCTAATTCGGTCTGTTCAGTTTATCCTTTTAAAAGTAATTTGTTCTTCATTTTATTTATGATCGTTTTGCTAAATTAAGATGATATTTTGATAGATTTATATAAGTTATGAGGAGTAATTGCGAGAATTAGAGTAGGATTGATTTGGGTTATTATCATTTTGTAAGGTTGTGTTTTGGAAATTTCATTATCGATGGCTATACGGACCGTCGTTATTGAGTATTGTGGTAGTGTTGGTATAAGTTTTAGTTTGTGGAGCATAACGATGTTTGAGCCAAGGGTTATTGTTTGAGGTCGAAAGAGTTATACCTATATATATATATATATATATATATATATATATATATATATATATATATATATATATATATAATTGCCGGTAGATCTTTGAGATAGTTGGTGTTTGGTGTTGATTTGAATATACAGGCCACATGTTTTGAGCTAAATGCCAATTGTTCATATTATGAGTTATTAGTATTAGATAGATGTTATATTAGACATGAGTTTGGGGCAGAAGCTAAGGTACGTAATGGAGATGCACTATTTTAACATTGGCACTATTGTTTTGGAAGATAGCCTTGTATACATGGAATTTGAGTGTGAGTTCTTGTTACTGGGTGGGTCTCGTTTTCTATGTTGATGAGAGGTGGTCAGTGGTGAAATTTGTTAACATGACTATAGGATGAGTTGTCTGCATTAGGAGTGTGGTGAGTGAATTTACCTAATATTGAGTATGTATAAGAGCTCGGCTGTTTTCATGTGAATTGTGTAGTAATCGGGTAACCCTTATACTTGTAGCTTACGGATTTGAAGAGAGAATTTTTATATTAAGCTTAGCTTGGATTGACTGTCTCGAGAGGTAAGGACTTTTATCCTTTTTAAATTTAAGTAAAGAGCATGTTCAGTTTAATCATTAAACTGTTTTATAATATTTTGGCATCGATGAGATTTTACTTGTATTTCTAAATTTTGAATATTACACATTGGAATGGTTTCGGCTCAAGCCGCTTTGGAAAATTTGGTTTCCTCTGGTCTAGATGGTTTAAGGTCGTCTCTGACGCTCCTGGGATTACGTCCCGAAACTAAACTCTTGGCCCGAGTTCATTTGGGTGGGGATTGTCCGGCCCCCACTCGCTAGGTAGTTAGACTTTCTCCTTTGGCGGTTCCATCCTACTGACTGCCCAAATGTGAGAGGTGCGCACTTTTATGAGTCTAACAAAGCACAGGTGGTGCCTCTAGACCGTGTCAAGGGTAGGACCTTGGCACACAGGTGGTAAATGTTTTTGTTTTGAATTGTTTGGTTAATATTATTGGATTTATGGCAATTGGTTTTGGAATATATTTCTTGTTTTTACTTTGGTTTCAAAGCTTTGTTAATTTATAATACTGTTTCTGAATTTGTCAATATTTCTTATTTTCTTAAACTCAGCTTTCGCTGACGTCCTTATGTTTTGGGTCGTTCCCCCACTGGAACCTGTACCTATTTATGTTTTGGGTACAGTTGATAGGTACATTTGAGATGCTTGAGATGCTGCATGGGTGCATACTGGATCCGGGGATTGTACGAGCGTGGAAGGATTTTGAATAAAGACTCCGTCTTACACTATTTATAATTTTATAATATCATTGGATTTGAATTTTATTTATTGTTTTAGATTTTGTAACACTTAAGTCTTCCGCTGCAACGTTTTGATTATTTGATAAAGTTTTGAGATATGTACTTTGTTTTTAAAGATTAACTCTGTACTTACCTTGCACTTGGCATTTTAAGCTAAGTGTGGAGTGACAGCCGTGAATTTTCCATCTCTAGTTTATCGTTTTGGTTGGTAAAATTTAGGGCTGTTACAGTGATCCTAGTAGACTCAGCCTCTGAATCAGCCACGACCTTGTGATAAAATAGTGGGAAGGGGACCTTGACCGGGACATCAGGAGTTTTAGGAGCTATGACAGACTCTGACTCCGACTCATACTCAGATTCTTCTCCATTTCCCTCTTTGAACATAGGGCCTTCTCCAGTTGTGATCTTGAGAATGCGGCCTCGGCGATCGGTCCACTTGACGATTTTCCTCCAGCCTTGTGTAGCTTTCTCCGGGTCAGTGTCGGAGATCAAGGCAGTTGGGTCAAATCGGTTGTCCTTCAAGGCGATGTTTATAATGTCCTCATAGTCGAGGTGCTTGATGTTATCCTCTCCAAAGAGGAGGGTGACAGCTTGTCTATCGAGGCATGACGACGGATTAGACTCGGTTGATGCAGCTTCGGTGTTGTCGGGGATGAAGTAGCAGTCCTGGAAGACTTCCACACCCGGGTATCTGGCCTTGGCTACAGAGTCATAGATCGGGTAAGATTGGAGCTTTGGTCAAACGCTCTTTTAATGTTTGGAATGCCGTCTCACAACTCTCATCCCAACGAAACCTGTTCTCTTTCCTCATCAAAGCTGTCATAGGTCTAGCAATCTTGGAGAAATCCTTCACGAACCGTCTGTAGTACCCAGCTAAACCCAAGAAACTCCGAATCTCAGCTACATTCTTTGGTGCCTTCCACTTGGTCACTGCCTCAATCTTTGTCGGATCCACAGCTACCCCATCCTTTGAGATCACATGCCCCAGAAAAGCAACTTTCTCTAACCAGAACTCACACTTGGACAACTTAGCATACAACTCGTGTTCCCTCAAGGTCTGCAACAGGATCCTCAGATGTTCCTCATGCTCCTCCTTAGTCTTGGAATAGACTAAGATGTCATCAATGAAAACCGCCACAAACTTGTCCAGAAACTGACTGAAAACTCTGTTCATTAAGTCCATAAACACAGCCGGTGCATTAGATAACCCAAAAGGCATCACCACATACTCATAATGGCCATACCTCAACGTGAAAGATATCTTTGGTATGTCCACCTCCCTAATCTTCACCTGATGGTATCCCGACCTCAAATCAATATTGGAAAAGACTGATGCGCCACTCAACTGATCAAACAGGTCATCTATCCTTGGCAAAGGATACTTGTTCTTTACCGTCACTCGGTTCAACTCCCTGTAATCTATGCACAACCTCAAAATCCCATCTTTCTTCTTCACGAAAAGAACTGGTGCTCCCCTCGGTGATACACTTGGTCTAATGTATCCCTTCTCTATCAGATCGTTCAACTGCTTCCTGAGCTCCTCCAACTCCTTAGGACCCATCCGGTAAGGTGCCTTCACTACTACAGATACAGGCTATAACAACGGGTAAAAACCGTTGTAAAAACAAAAAGCGGACGTTGTTAAAGCGGCCGTTGTAAAAGTTATTTACAACGGTTAGGTTATTTACTTAAACCGTTGTTGAAAGTATTCACCACGGTTAAAAGCCGTTGTTGTTGCGTGTAAGCCGTTGTGGAAAGTGTTTCAAAAATTTGGTGGGAATAATATAACAACGGTTGTCATATGTATAACCGTTGTTGTAACTTTCCCTCCAAAATTGTGAAGACTTTTAACAACGGGTATATGATACATACCCGATGTTGAAATTTGTAGTAACAACGGTTCTTAGTTTAAAACCCGTTGTTGTTACTTTCCCTCCAAAATTGTGAAGACTTTTAACAACGGTTCTTCGTTTAAAACCTGTTGTTGAATATTATGCGCGGTATTTGTGAAAGGTATTAACAACGGGTTGTTTTTTAGTAACCGTTGTTAAAGGTCTTCACAACGGTTTTTTTAGTAACCGTTTTTATTACGAACTCCTAATGTTTTTAAAAATTAAATTTGTTTCATGCCATTCAAAAACCTGCATATATCAGCAAAGACCATATACCAAAGACAAAGATAAATCACAAATTTGGGTTCATCGTAACTCAATAGATTCAATTCAACCACAACAATGAATCATATATATATATATATATATATATATATATATATATATATATATATATATATATATATATATATATATATATATATATATATATATATATATATACTTACAAGGAGTTAAATTTACATGAACTAATCATTCCCTAACTTCAACAAAAAATTTACTAATAAGTTGATCTAAACTCGGAGTATCATGCATTTCTATTTTCTAAGACGTATTTGCCCAACATGTCCCTTACCTCGTCTATATCTACACTTGAGTATCTTCTTTGAATCTCTTGTGATGGGTTGCTTACATCTGCAGATAAAACAAAGACAAGACATTATTCTAACAACATCAAATCTTTGCATAGCAACATCATGGTATAGCAAACAAGCAAGACAACATCATTTCTAATTTAAAAAAGTAATAAACACATTATTAAATTACTAACCTTTTCCGGAATAAGGATATATCTTCGCGTAATAATCTCCAACATGAACCGACAAATGTAGTATCCACATTGTATGCTATCATTTGGCGAGGGGCCTATTATTACATAAAAACAAATAGACGAGAGAAGGCTCACATCAGAATCTTGAACTTTAGGTATTGTATTAGTATTAAACACAGATTTTTGCACTTAATGTATTGTATTTGAGCACGTACCCCTGTTATTGTAATAAAATCAGGGCCATCATCAGAATCTTTCGTGGGTTGATCCTGATCGTTAGTTCTTCTCTTCTCAAAGGCCCTTTTTTTTTTTTAAAAAAAAAGGAGGTAGAAACTCATTTTTTTAGGGGAAAAAATGAGCTTTTTGCTATAAATAAAAATTGAAACTTAATGTTATTATAAATAAATCAGTATTATAAACTTACTTATTAATCAAGCGCTTAAAAGTCTCGCTTGGTTGATTATGTAAAGAGTCCAACCAAAAAACTTTCTTCTTTGTCGGCATGATGGCTGCTAGCACCCAATGAGTCCTACATCAAGAGACATCATCATTATTAACAAGTACATATATTAGTTATGAAAATGCAATTGTAGGGGGAAACGTAATATTAATTTGTTTATTACCCTTTTTCATTATAAAGGGCAAAAATCAGCTTCTTGGTTGTCGCCAATTGCTGAGCAATATAATCTACCCGATCTTCGAACGAGAATTCCAGAATAAATAAAGATAAAACATAGGGGCACAGGAATCCGTATTGATCAGATGGAATCTTCTGCTCGGGGATCACTCTCAATTTCAATATCCTACATTATTACGGTATTAATTCTGGTATTTAAAACACTATCTAGTAGTCAGAATATTAGAATATGAAATTATTTATTAAGAAACTTACTTCATCCAAACAAATAGGTGTTGGACATCAATCTGGTCTAGGCCAGCCCAAATGGCTAGCATATCCCATGACATAAGTGCTTCGCGCTCAACCCCTAGAATATCCTCCTCGAGCGGAATAACTATCAATTGCTCGGTGGCTATGCGACGGCTAGCCTCCTCATGCAGTTTCCTCATCGTCACCGTTCTTACTTTTTGCATGTAATCCTTCCCAGAAGATTGTGTGTCGTTTAAACTCCTAACTTCTTTCAGGTCGGAGAAATAATGATTCTTTGATTTTGTGCTACTACCACCAGCCTACACATGTAGATAATTAAAATAATAAAAAATCCAAAGGTAACATATCCTAGTTGGAGTAATAAAAATAAAAGCGTACTTAACTAAATACCTTATCAACCTGCTCTTTCAATGATGAGGTAGTAGTAAAGGTGTATGATTTGGGGACTTAGGCTTATCGGTCTTTTTGTCCCCTACACAAAATTACCATGCATGCTTTTTAAAAAATGAGACAAAATATAAGGGAGCGAGGTTTTTAAAAAAATGGAGAAGTTAATTAAATACCTCATCAAGTTGTTGTCCGGACGAGGTAGTTGGCATGTCCGGGGACCTAGGCTTATCCGCCTTAGCCGGCTTTTCTGTTCCCTACATACAAAAATTTTCCATGCTTTTTAGAAATACGAAAACAAAAAAAAATTAAAGGGAGGTTTTCATAAAAATGGAGAAGTTAATTAAATACCTCATCAAGTCCCCGGACATTAGGCTTATCCACAAAGCCGGATTTTTGTTCCCTACAAAAAAAATAACATATAAATTTAACATATAAAAACATTCAACAATTAAAAATATAACATATATAAAGGTATTTCTTCTAACCCCAATCGCTTTCGAGGCTTTGAGGCGAGAGACGACCGAGCCAAGTAGATGTGAGTTTCAGCCATTGGATGAAACTCCCAACCGCATCTCCCGAATGGTAATGTCGTCACGAATCGGGACAGGCGGTTGGAATTTTCATGGCCTGGAAAGACTGTAGTTATCTCTAATTTTCTATGATTCGGCAAAAGTTTTTCGCCATGAACTACTACGATTACATCGCTGCTTGATTTGGTGTGCATTTCTACGAGACCCGCCAACACGCACATATGGATTTTCGAATTTAGGGCCAGCAAGAATAACTAGCCTCTTGTTTACGGCTACCAAGAATATACACATACATTATTATATCCCAAAATTTAATAGAATTCATATAAATTTAACTAATTAAACACTTCATGCATACCTTCACGAAAACAGGGAACCGACTTGAAGGGGATGTATCTTTGTTTTCCATCGTAGTCTTCTCAAGTTACATCTCCTTTTCAGACCCATTATTTACCTAATAAAATTAACCAATGGCACGATATCCGAAGTTATAGCATTAGAGCTGGCAAGGAACACATCCCCTGATCTTACCCAAAAAAAAGAAAAGAAAAATAAGGAAGTATTAGGTACCTGATCGGCTTTAGTTGTTACAACTTCAGAAGCATTAGGTACCTGATCTTTCTGAATCTCGTTGACCGATACTTCTTTCTCATGTATTGCCAAGGTAGTAGCGGCCTCTTGACCAATCTGTTGTACCTTATTACCCCCTTTGTAAATGACATCCTCCATCATCTTCACTTCTTCTTGAAAAGCTTGCCTCCAAAGATTCAACTTTAGTAGTACGGATGCCATTAACTGAAGCTGCGTGCCAAGAATGTAATGTTTCAGCAATTTTTATCCCAACAATAACATGTGAATTGAACTTAAATGAAAATAATAGAATAAATGGTACCATGTCAGCCTTCTCAGACTTATAGTCTTCCTTTTCTTCTTTATCGGAGCAGTTGTCCCATAATATTTCGTTACTCCAACCTTTAACGGGACGCCCCTCAAACGACCTGGATGTTCGGGTCGGCCGATCGCTCTAGCAAGAACGTCATTACAACCACTGGGAGTGAATTTCCCTTCTTCTACCTCTTTCAATACGTTGTCCTATAATATATTAAATAAACTTCAAACTATATTTGTGACTAAAATAATAAAGTTAGTAATGAACTCGTCTTAATAAAATAATGCTTACTATGTTGGCCAACACTTCCTCATCATATTTGTCACGCGACGACCGGGATCCTTTAGGTGTGTGCCCTTCTTTATAAGTTACATGCCGATCCAAGTTGGTCACTCCCTTTGCCACCTACACATTAACATGGTAACATTTATACATGTAAATGTGTATCAATGCAAGTCCAAGTGTGATTAAAAAAATAAAGTCTCACAGGGGAATAATGCATGCTACTTACGAGGTTCTCTTCTATCTTTCTGTAACCGCCTCGAGAACCATACCATTTCCTCTTCTTGCATGAAATGTTAGCACGATTTCTTCTGCTAACGGCCTTCAAATAATTATATAAAAGCGCAAGTAGATGAGATAATAAAAAGATTATATAAAGGACTCATTAATTAAAAAAATGATAGGTAAATCGTTAAAAGGCGAGGATTAGGGATGGAAATGGGTCGGATTGGATCGGGTTTTGCAAGATCCAAACCCAATCCACTTACTTATTGGATCTTAAATCCATATCCATACCCGATCCATATCTAAAATTTTAAAATCCATACCCGATCCTTTATATTTTTTTCAAACCCATACCCGCTCCAAATCCATACCCGATCCACCATATAATCAAAAACCCAATCCGAAACATGATTTGACTACATAAAAAATTAATCTTATATAAGAAAATTGAAATTTCAAGTTTAATAAAGCCTAAATTTTCAAAAATATCCGATTGGATCGGGTTTGGATTTGGTTCGGGTTTTCCAATGGTGGATATGGATATGGGTTTTTAAATAGTGGATCGGGAATGGGTCTTTAAAGGGTGGGTTTGGATCAAATTTTTTCTTCGGTACGATTCGGGTTAGGTTCGGTTTGGACCATAATTGCCATCCCTAGCGAGGATATTTAACCTGAAACTTCTCAGTAGTTATCATCTCTTTGAAAAGATCCCATTGTTCCTGACTGATGGTGGGACACTTGTTTGCCGGTGGGCACTTACGCATCTCCCCCATTGCCTTGTCCACATACAACCAATCCCTAGCAACGTCACACCTCCACTGCATGTGGACATCCGCTGCCTTATGCATTAAATACTTATCATGGCTTTCATCGGGTATAATAAAGGCTTCCTTTACACGAGCCAAGTATAACTCCGCCAATTTTGGATTCAAAGTTCTAACATCATCTAAATGGATAGGCACAAACTGTATTGTGCAACATCCAATCCAACTGGATAAAAAACCCGCATTTGGACCAGTAGGGAAACCCTTCGAGCTCCATGTTATTTCCATCGGGTCTTTAGCGGCTATAGCTGCAAGGGCTTTCGGGCACTTCGTAGCACCCCTCTCACCAGGCTTATTATCCCCAGGCTTATTATTCTTTTGACTTTTTTTTCCGTTTTTCACCCATGATAATCCTAAAACCCTAATATGAATGATATAGGAAATGAACAACTTAACAACGTATATGCAGAGTATTATCTAAAACCCTAAACCCTAATAGGAATGAAAATTTAAAACAACAGATTGAGCTTCTAAAATCCTAAACCCTAATAAGAGGAGTGAAGTAGATGATGCGGGATGATAAAGATAACAAAGAATACGAAAAACAAACAGATGCATGAAAAAGAAAAAAGATGATCGTCTTAAAACCCTAATGACGAAACACAAAACTAAAGTGAACATACCTGATGATGATGATGATAAAGAGAACGAGCAGGATGATAAGGGAAGGCAACGGAATCAAGGCGTCGGGGCGGGCGACGGCCGGCGGCGAGAATGTAGAAAGCGAGGAAGAGAGAAGAATAAACTCAGGATACCAACGGTTGAACTGGTGTTGTGTGTGTTTGTGTATGGTATGCTGTATGTGTTTGTAAATTAGTTTTTTATTAAGACAAACTTTTGACAACGGGTTCTTAACGCAAAACCGTTGTTATATGTTAATAACAACGGGTCAATAAAAGTCAAACGTTGTCAAAACTTTATTACAACGGTTAAAATATACCCGTTGTAATATATTTTCACCAAATTTGCGCCAAAATGAAATATGTCAAAAAAATCAATGACAACGGGTAGGGGTACTACAACCGTTGTTGAAAGTTTTAACAACGGGTAGTGTAACTATAACCGTTGTTGAAAGTATTAACAACAGATAATTTAAATATAACCGTTGTTATTGTTGAACCTTTTTTTTTTTTTTTTTTTTTTTTTTTTTTTTTAAATTATGTAATTCCATTACGGTCCAAACTGTAACAATACATACTGTAACAATGAAGCACCATATCTTTGCAACATTATTCAGCAATTTCAACACCAGCATCCACATCTAATAATAAGATCAAGAAAATAAGACAACACCAGCATGCATGCATACTGCATATTTAAGCTACAGGATTTACCATGCCATGAAAATTTGGGAATTTTTATTTAACAATGACCATTATTGATTTACCAATAAATTAAACCATCAAATTATTGGTCTGAAAATGACTCAAAATGTTGGTCGTCCATATCACTGTGTCCTGATGAACTATCTCAGGATCGGGGACGTTTCTTGGATGTCATAGTTTCTTCGTTAACCCAAATATCTTCACCATGGTCATCACGCATATAGATGCTTTCAGTGTCCTCATGATCAGTGTCAACATCGTCAAAATAAGATACAGTGGTAGAGTGATCTATTCCCTCAAAAACGACATCCTGATCATCATCACCATTATCGGATGGACTACTCCTTCTACTCCTTATTGACAGTATAACAGACCACTTCTTATCCATAGGATCGGTGACATAGAACACTTGTTTAGCTTGGGATGCCATTATGAAAGGATCATCCTTATTATTGCCAACCTTACCCAGATTGACCAACGTAAATCCCATCTTATCCTTTCGGACACAATGGATGTTGTTATCTACCCAGTTACATCGAAACAAAGGCATTGTGAAATCAATGTAATCTAGTACCAATATTTCTTGAATAACACCATAATAAAGGCATTTTCCCCAAATAGGCTTTTTATCTTTTGAAGTAGCAAAGTGCATTGCCTCAAATTCAGAACTCTAGCCTAATACCCATCATTTTCATATCTTCCCTAGCTGCGGCGTTATCCTTTGTTTTACCAGGAACATTCAGAAGGGTATTGATAATATTATCACAGACATTTTTCTTAATGTGCATGAAATCGAGGCAATGCCTGACCTCCAGGTCAGGCCAATATGGAAGTTTATCAAAAAATATGGATCTTTTCTTATACCCACGAGTAGACAATTTAGAGCCGCTCTTCTTCCCATAATCTATCTCAATATGCTTTACTTTCGATAAACTTCATGCCTACTCAAAATTCTAGGAGGTTGACGAAGATCTTGTCTTCCATTGAATGCTTTCTGCATCTTGCGATAACAATGGTCATGATACAAGAACCTCCTATTTCCCATATACACATACTTACGAGAAGACTTCAAGTATTCAGACTCGATATCCTCCCCACACAATGGACAAGCCTCTTTCCCATGAACTGTGTGCCCAGAAAGGTCGCCATAAGCCGGATAGTCAGATATTGTACACAATAACATCGCTCTCAAATTGAAAGTTTCGTTCTTATATGCATCAAATACTTCTATCCCACTATCCTACAACAATCGTAAATCATCTAGAAGAGGTTCCAAATATACATCTATATCATTTCCAGGTTGTTTAGGGCCGGAAATTAACAACGACAACATCAAATACTTTCTTTTCATGCACACATATGGAGGTAAGTTATAAATAGCCAACACTACTGGCCAAGTACTATGTTGGCTACTCATGTTTCCGTGTGGGTTCATTCCATCGGTGGGTGGCGCTAGACGTAAGTTTCTAGGTTCATTGCCGAACTCGGGATACTTAGCGTTGAACGATTTCCATTGCATACCATCTACCGGGTGTCTTAGCTTTTCATCATTTATTCTTCCTGTTTCATGCCAAGTTAACATTTTTGAATCATCGGGATTCACATAAATCCTTATGACTCTTGGTATCAATGGAAAATACCACAACACCTTAGCCGGGATCCATTCCTTATCCTTATAACGCCACTCCAAACATTTAGGGCAATTGGTTAAGTTTTGATATAATTTCCGATACAATATGCAATCATTTGGACATGCATGTATTTTCTCATATTTCATACCCACTCCTCTTATTAGTTTTTTCGCCTCATATGTCTTAACGGGTAGAACATTACCATCTGGAAGCAACTCCTTTATCAAGGCTAAAAAACTAGTGAAACACGTGTCACTCACCCCATTTGCCCCCTTGATATTATACAACTTCACCACAGCCGACATTTTTGTGAACTTACAACCAGGATACAGAGGTGCTTCAGACTCACACAACTTCTCATACATGTTGTTAAGGTCATCCCAATTACTAGTGTCATCACCTACATCTTCAAAAGCAATCGACTCATCATCATTCTCTTCATTATCTATACACCCAACATTCAACTTCTCTACTTCCAACTCTTCCAACTCAAAAAACTCGGCAAACTCAGGATCATCAGTTAGCCTTTCGTGTACCTCAACATCATCTTCTTCAGAGTTATTCTCTTCCTCTAATGATTCCCCATAAAAAATCCAACGTGTATAGGATCGACTAAATCTCCACTTTTCTAGGTGTATTTTAACGTCCGGAAAAGCCATATAGCTAATATTACCACATCTTTCACAAGGACATGCAATACTAGAAGAACCTTTCAAATTGTTCGAAACGAATTCATAAAATTCTGCTAAACCATCCTTGTAGGTGCGGTCACTCATATTTGCATCAATCATCCAAGTTCGAGTCATTATTCTACATTCGTAATAATAGGCAACTAATTCAGAAAATACAATAATAAGCAAACAAATTAACGAAATTCAGGAAAGCAATTAAGCTAAATTATCAACAAATTAGATAATAACCCAAAAAATCCTATATCTATAAGCGTTGCTAAGAAACATATATATATACCTGATTGATAAACACGATGAGGGAGAGAAGACGGTGACAACAGTGATGGAGATGAAGACAGAGAGACGATCGGGGAGGAATGAAGGATGATATAGTAGCAGTATTAGCTTGTGTTTGTGTTTTGTAGCGTATAGCAGAATAAAGCAATCTGTTGTTTTTAAGATTTTCATAACATTAATAACAACGGTTATTGAGTCTACAACCGTTGTTAAAAAGTGTTAAAAACGGATTCTAAACAAACCGTTGTAATTACTTTTCACTAATTTTGCACCAAATTATTAACAACGGTTAAAATGTATTACAGATTCAACCGTTGTTATTATTTTTTATATTAACAACGGTTTTTCAAGTATGACCCGTTGTTAAAACCAATAACAACGGTTAACGACACAGAACCGTTGTAATTAAGTTTGGTAAAATTCGCGGCATCAATTCTACAACGTGTTTTGATGATTTTCGTGAATAAGCATTGTTAAAGGGTCGTTGTAGTTGCCTGTATTTGTAGTAGTGCTTAGAGATTAGCCTCGTCCCCGGTTTCAACTCAACCGTGAAATCTATTTCCCTCTTCGGCGGCAACCCCGGAATCTTCTCCGGAAAGACATCTGAAAACTCCCCCACAACTGGTATCTGATCAACTGTCGGACTCTCTATCCGGTCATCTCTCACATGGCATAAGATCAACAAGCACCCCTTCCTCAGATAGGACTTCAAGGTCACAGCTGCAATCAACTTAACTTTGGGTTTGACAACAAACCCACGATAAGACACACTAATACCCTTAGGACCTCTCAAAGACACTTTCTTTTGATGACAGTCTATCTTTGCTTTATACTTTCCTAACCAATCCATCCCGACTATCATCTCAAAACCGTTTAAAGGAAACTCAAGCAAGTCTACAGGTAGATCAACTTGCCCAACTATCAAAGATACATCCCTAAACAACCTCCCACATGTTACAGACTCTCCCGAAGGTATAAAAAATTTCTCACTTACAGACTCATACTCTCTCAAGCCCAACTGTTTAACATGACTTGAAGATACAAACGACTGAGACGCTCCTGAATCAAACAAAAAAAAGGTGTGAATACCATTAACAAGAAATGTACCAGTGATAACATGTGCGTCGTCCTCAGCTGCTTGTTTGTCAATCATAAAAAGCTTTCCACTGGTCTTCTGCCCACCTCCCTGGATAGGGTACTGGCTGAAGTAGTCGGCTTAGCACCCGGCCCCTGGTTGTTGTTGGTGTTGGTAACTGGTTTCTGATAAGAATTAGCGCTATTGCGGTTACCTCCACCGTTGTTGTTCTGACCTCCCCGGTTGCTCCATGACCCAGCTGGTTTGTTACTCGCAAAACTCTGTGCCGGCCCCTGAGAAAAACTCCCATGTCCCGATCTCTGGTAACCCCCGTTCGTCGCACTGGTGCACTCATGTCTTTTGTGGCCTACACCGCCACAGTTAAAGCAGGTCATACCCCAACTACCACCACTACTACCACGGCCACGCCCGTATGAAGCCCCAGCACTAAACCCTGAACCAAAAGAATACGCTCTAGCCTGATTGTGGTTGCCTTTCTTGTAGTTAGATTGGCCACCACCCTCGCTCTCGGCCTTTCTTTTCTCAGCACCTCTCTCCCGGGCCATCTCTACCAACCTCTCAGCTCTCCCAGCCCTCTCATAAGCTTCCTTAACATCAGTAAGGACTCCCATGGGTAACTTATCCATTATCTTGGGGGTCAACCCCTTCTCGAACCTCAGAGCTAGGTTCTCCTCACTCAGTCCCATATCCTCAGCATATCTAGACTTCTCATTAAACTGCTTATAGTACTCAGCCACAGACATCTCAGAGGTCAACTTGAACCCATCAAACTCCTCCCTCAGCTTACTCCTCATATGTTCCGGCACGAACTCCCTCTTCATAGCTTTCCTAAACTCTTCCCAAAGAATAGCAGACAGCCCCTGCTTCTCATACATTTCTCTAGCACTCACTTTCACCTTGCCCCACCACTCTCCTGCTGCCTCCCTCAAGTAGAACGCAGCTTGTTCTACCCCCATCTCATCCGGACAATGCACTAAATCCAGATTGTTCTCCATCTCCCTATGCCAATTGTCAAGAAGAATTGACTCCCCGGTCCCCTTATACTCTTTTGGGTTAAACCTTGCTATGTACAGGCTGATCTTAGAGTGATCAACCTCCTTATCCTTCCCCACTCTCTTAAGGGCCTCCGTAAGAGCATCTTGGTGCTTCAACATATTAACTATGTCATCCACGTTCATGCTCTCAGCTCTCGCATACAAAGCGGTTTTCTTTGGCGGCATCTTGAAACTATATAAGAAAAGGTAGATATAAACATACGCACTATAACTCAAAACACGAAAATAGCCTGCCCAAAACCCACTCGATCGAGTGCCCAAACCTACTCGATCGAGTGGAGGCTACTCGATCGAGTGCCCCACGTACTCGATCGAGTACCCCGACTCCAGACCCCAAACATACCTTCTGATCTCCAACCTACTCGATCGAGCTGACAAGCCACTCGATCGAGTGCCCCCTACTCGATCGAGTGCCCATATGTACTCGATCGAGTACCCAAAAACACGGTTCTGATCATGAAAATGTCAAATACCCAGTCGATCGAGTCAGACCCACTCGGTCGAGTACCTCACCCACTCGATCGAGTCATGCAGACTCGTGAATACTACCCGCATGTTATCTCACATACCCCAACGTACTACGCATTCATTATTATCTTAACATTATAACAACAACTATGCATGCAAATCTACACAACTCCTCATACAATCAACAAAAATAATCTACTTCATGTTATCAAGTGCCACATTATAAACAGCTAACATGCCTTTCATTCAATTCCACATATAAAACACACCTCTTCAACTTTTAACCACACACCCAATCCTCCATTTTCAACATCTAATGATTCTCAACATATATCATTACGTACACACACAAACCAAAAGATAACACACACGACTCCGACACATACCCCCCATGTGACCGGTTCAAAATTGTAGGGCGAGTTCGCGACTTTAGGACGTCTCCCAAGCCTTTGCATTAGCTCGTACAACTTTTACCCCGGTTTCATTTTATTTGACTCCCTATGTTCATTAGATTCATTAGTTACAGGTTTCAGGATTGTCGCTTTGATACCATTTTGTAATACCCCCATACTCCAAGTGCCTTACCAGGACCACTCAGGTATAAAGTCGTTACCATCTCGGTTTCCCGAGGCAATGATAATCAAAAGACAATAAAGAAACAACGTTTAAATAGTATAAATTTTAGAGTGAATACAATCCAAAAACCAAACTGCCAAAAACGGATTACATGTTCATAAGCCAACTGTCTAAACAACTAAACGAATGTCTGATAAACTACTCAAGCTACAGCGGAAGACTCTATCATCTGAAGGTGACACATCCCAGCTAGCCCATATGTCTCGACTCATACCTGCTCAACAACTGCTCACCATCCCCGAATTAATCACCACAGTTTTTAAGACAATAAAACGGGGTCAGTACTATTCACACAATCATACATATACAACTGCTATAAGACAGAAACCAACATATCTCAACCGTCACATAACCCAAACTCCACAATCAACTCCTCATCACCGACTACACACTAAAGTGTGTAGTTCTGCCAGAGTACCCGTCGCAACAGGTTACTCCACTCCGCCAGTGGGGGACCGCAACCGTTCCCACCTAAGCCCCGCTCATACCATAGAGCGAATAACCCAAATCCATTAATGTTCACATCCCTTCTGTGGCGGGTTCCACAGAAGGCGAATAATGGGTGTAAAGCCACTCCCGCAAGTGACCCCACTCAGCCAGGGACGCACCCCGAATACCACAGACAGATACGATCAATCATAACTACCAGCAGTAAACAATTCCACAACCGTCACAATACTCATATGATAATACTCAACAAACAAAGATCACAACCAACACATATGTGAATAATACTGAGTAGGGAAACCCTACCTGGAAAGCAAAACAATCAGACGATCTCAATAGCTGTTATCAAAAAACCTCTTCTACGAATTCTTCTCCTAACATATGATCACATAATTACTAACAATCATAAAAACAACCAAAACCCCCAAATCCCCAAATTAGGGTTTAAACAACCTTAATAAAATACTATAAAATTGGTACATAGATCTTACCCTCGACGAAAGGATCATAAGGATGTAAAGAACGATAGATTCTGACCTCCCAAGCTCCGGGATTTGTCAATAATGCGATAGATGTGAAGTACGTAGGTTGAAATCTCTTCTGAAATAATTAAGTTTGATAAAAGTGTATTATGAAAGTGACAGAAAGGTTTATATATTAATTCGCATTATTAACAAAACCCGACAACACATTACCCGTAAACTGAGCCACTCGATCGAGTGCCCAACATACTCGATCGAGTGCCCCCTACTCGATTGAGTACCAAGGCTACTCGATCGAGTACCCTACAGACAGAAACTGTTTTAAAATCCAAAACACCCTTACTCGACAGAGTAAGGCCCACTCGATCGAGTACCCAGAGACTCATAAAATAGTAGTATTACAACGACAACCTAGAAAGGCGTGTTGGAATGGTTATAAAAAAAGGGGTTTGAAAATCGTCATTACGACGGCCTAGAAAGGCGTGTTGAAATGGTTAAAAAACCGGGTTTGAAAAATGTCATTGGACGGCCTAGAGAGGCGTGTTGAAATGGTTAAAAAAGCGGGTTTGAAAATCGTCATTACGATGGCCTAGAAAGGCGTGCAACGGTCGGCAAAAGACCGAGTTTTGAAATGACCATTATAACGGCGCAAAAAGGTGTTTTTGAAAGTTTGAAAATGACACGGAAGGACTTATGATCAAGTAGCACATAAGCACTCACAGTTCATTATATTATGCATTATGCTGACACGAGTTTTGGCTTAAAAGGGTGGGTTACACACCAAGCAATCAAACCCCGATTTGCGAGAGGAATACTAATCTAAACAAAATGTATAAGGAGGGTGCCCTAGCCTCGTGCTCGAAAGTGATGAAAGCTCTTTGACGAAACAGAAATGTGTGACGTCAATGGTATGCTTGACTCAATAGGGATTCGAAATGCGGGGATGAGAAAACTCACGTTGACGAGACGAGCCAATTGGTCGAAAAGGGTTAGGTTGTGGGCCCGGGCAAGGAACCCGACCGTGACCGTAATATCAATTAATGCATTTCAACCAAGACCTCTTTCGAGTCTCACCATCTTAGGATCACAAAGACGTAAGTGTACTAGTTTTCCCCAGCGGAGTCGCCAATCTGTAGACATGGCCCACCTGCAAGCCCATTTTGATCTATGGACATGCAGTGGTCTTTTGAAAGCCACGCTCGGCGGCGTAAAAATGCTTTCGACCGGATCGTTTTAGATCGGTCGGTTTCGTCTCGGTAAGGGTCTCGAAACGATTAGAGATGTTCGGAGTCGCCACCAAGCATTTGTGGGATGCTTGGAACCCGTTCGAATCCACTTTATACCTCGGTCAAACGAAGCACAAAGCAGTGTTTGACATAGTACTAAAGATAAGGAATCGTCCCTCTTTAGCATTCTATCTCTAGAATGACTCTCGTACGCCCTGAATAAGGTCGTCCACTATTCAAAGTTTCTAAGTAAGATGTGAAGGTACGTATTGGGAAGCCCTTTAATCAGACACCCAATCCCGCCCCCGGTAGCGGCCTCTACTGATCGATCTTGGTTGGTTGAATGCAAAAGTTGATAAAACGGATTAAATGCATGAATGCGCATCCAATAATTTAAACCTAACATGTGAGAGCTTTCTAAGTCGGTTGATTTAATCCAAGTATCAAGTATAAGATGTCAGGTTGGATTAATGATTGATTTGCATGCAAGACGGAAGTTAAACATCCATTTACCGTATTAGGTTTATGGTGCATAACGTGATCCATTTGTCTTAGTAAAGCATTTTACAAATATGATTTTTGAATGAGCAAATAGTCATCTGATCCGTCCTATATCCGAGCTAACCGGAGTCGAGATCGTCCTAGACTAATGCTGGAAAGGGAACAGGCCCTGTGCCAGGCGGCCATATGAGGCGCGAGCATGCCGGCGATGTAAGGGGGCCTCCCCTGGTTTTGAAAATAAGAAAGAAAATGCCTGTTTAGGCGCGGGTCAGTCAACGGTTATATGCCGTGCTCTGACCATTTTAAAAACGTTTATAAAACGTATTGAAAAATGGGTATTTGACCCGATTTGGTTTGAAAGGGTCGTCTAGACCGTATTTGTTGATTTGAAGAGCGGGACTCGAATAATCATCATCATTTTGATGACATTCGGTGTCGGGTTCGACTTAACAAGCTTGACATGAATAGTTTTGAAAATAATTATGAACTAATTGTTTTAAGTTCATTTGAATATAATTAGTCGATACTCGTCATCGTACCCGGGTTAAAATCCGGCATGGTATGTAGAACCAAGGATGACTTTGTGTTGGTGACTAATATGCTTGTTTTGAAAATATAAAGAAATGGTGAAAGGCTTTAAAATACCTCCCAAAATGTAAAGAAATGAAATAAAAGGCTTTAAATACCTTTTAAATGTTATTAACCAAACATTATCACCGAAACACGAATTTAACCGTCATGGTATGAGGAACCAAAGGTGAAAAATGTTTTATGGTTAAAAACAAATGAAATAAAATAAAAAAGTTTGAAAATATTTGAAGTGGTGAACCAATTACAAATATGAAAACGGATTAAAGGGGAAAGACGAGAACAAACACGATTGAGTTTTGGCCTGGCCACCCCATTGAGGCGCGAGCCTATGTGCACAATAAGGGGCTTCTGCCTCAGGCTAAAACTCAGTTTTGGCTCGTTTATTCCATGTTTTGGATCGTGTTATGCATGTTTTAGCATGTTATAGTCATAAAACAAATTAAGACATGATAAAAGAAGGATTTTTACACCCTCATACTTACATGTTTGGTTATGGCGAGAAACCGACGTAAGTGTAATAACTCGTTTGGTCGGAAAAGACTCGGTTTAAAACCTTTTTGGTAAGTAAAAAGAGAGTTTTATTAAGATTAGTGACGGTGTAGTGGTCGAATTGGTCGGTCAAGTGATTTAATGCACGATAACGGTACCAAACAATGTGTAAGGCTTGTATTTACGATCGGTAGGTCGTAAATACGCGTCGTATTGTGACTTAAGAAGTCGAGTCGAGAATTTTAAGGGCGAAAAGAGGGGGCGGACACACGCGTAACCTTCAAATGGTTGCATTTGGAGCGTATACGGAGCGGAAGACTTTATTGTGGATTCAAGTGAGGCGAATGATCCGAATGCACTAGGTGCAACCCGACCAGATCGTGTCACTTGGCGTGAGATTGGCGAAGCGGAAGTCTTTTTGTTTGGTTTTTGGGTTTATGTTGTGCAAGAATAAAAGGATATTTGCTTCGATTTCTTGTGAAGAGATCGAACCAATGGGATATTTGCTATCACTAGACCTATAGCGATAACAATGGGGAATTACTCGAAAACGTGTCAAGTAATTCAACTTAAACTGCGGAGCGCGTCCTTAGTTCAAGGCAAGACTCGAAATCATCGACTCTTTGAAAAGATTGAAACAACAAGTTTCTCTCTCTAAAAGGTTTTTTCTTCAACTTGGATTGATTTACAAATGAGGAGGCTAGGTCCTTTATATAGGACAAAAGCCTTGGCCTCCAAGCAAGCATTTAATGCTAGTTTGTAAGTTCTAGGATGAATGAATACATAGAACTTACAACCTAGACCTTTTTGTCAACTATTATTCAAACTAGGTTGAAAATGCAAAAATATAAAATGAGATTCCTCTCCCCTTGGTGCCGCCACCTTCCTCTCTTTTCTCTTGTTCCCACACGGCATTCCTCTTGTTCTCACACGGTTGCAGCGTTCCCACGGGTCTTGAGTCTCGATTGCACATACTTCCATTCTTTTATTTGAGCCCATCCAATTTTTGTGTGTGAATAATGCATTATTTGGGCATGGTTTTGCTCGGTCCTCTAAATTAAGCACAACCTCTTCCATGTGGTCGATATTCGCATCAGGTCGTTTATTAATCGTCCCGCCATACGCATCAAATTCTCTCCCTTAAAAAAGAATTGTCCTCAATTCTTGCCTCAGTATGCCGGGATCAAAGATGAATATTATAAACCCGAACAAACCCGAACACGTAGTCGAATCTTTGATGCCACCGGGATCAAAACAAATCTGGAAGTTAGATTCAAACTTGATTAAGAACATGAAGCAGTTTACGCACCCCGTTGATCTTTTCTTCAGCTCATCATCTTCAATGTAGTCTTCCTGTTTATCCATCTCCGGTGATTCGAATTTGTAATGAGTATTGTAAATCACAACCATTTTGTGCCATCTTTGCTTGTGCTTTACTTTCTTGTGATTTCCTTCCCACCACCTTTTATGCACAATTCTACCAACATCCAAATAGTGGTTGCTTGAAACAACAAGATCATCATGAGCTTCCATGCAAATTGACCTCAATAAGAAATTATAGTTCCCACCATGTAGCTTCTCATCAATGTATTTGTCAATTGGTGATTGATACGGTTCTTTGACTGGATATGGTTCCCACCTTCGTATCACATCCTGCATGACTCTTTGCAGTTGGGGCCAATGAAAATGTTCTTTGGGAATATCTACAGTTTTGTTTACCCCGAAATATCTTCCAAGTCCACCTTCATGAGCTTCTCGAATAAGGAGTTCCCGAGTTGGATGTTTTGGAACATTAAGTCTATTACCTTTGAAGGGGAAACCATCTGGAATAATGAACTCATCACGAGTTCCGAACTTGCAAATCTCGAAGGTTTCTCCAAAGTCGGGATCATGCTCGTAGTAACCCTTCAATGCCTCAAATCCAAGTAATCGGACATCGAGCACGTTCAATAATGAGTACCGTCGTGAGAGAGCATCGGCCACCACATTACTCTTGCCACGTTTATACTTTGATGAAAAGTGAAAGGATTGTAGGAACTTCACCCACTTGGCATGCCGTGGGTTTAACTTTTGTTGTCCATTGATGTGCTTCAGTGATTCGTGGTCCGAGTGCAGAATGAAATGACTCGGCCAAAGGTAGTGACTCCAATGTTGAAGAGATCTCACGATAGCATAAAATTCTTCGTCGTACATCGAATAATTGAGCCGGGCTCCATTCAATTTCTCGGAGAAATAAGCGATGGGTCGCTTTCCTTGTATTAGTACGGCTCCAATTCTAACACCGCTTGCGTCACATTCCACCTCGAATGGTTGAGTAAAATATGGGAGTGCCAACAACGGTGCCTCGCAAAACTCTTGAATTATCGTATCGAAGGCCCTTTGAGCGGCCGCGGTCCATACGAATGCTCCTTTCTTTAAACACTCGGTGATAGGACTAGTAATGGTAATAAAGTCCCGAATGAACCTCCGGTAGAATGAGGCGAATCCATGAAATGATTGAACCTTCGTGATGGTCTTAGGAGTAGGCCATGACTTGATTGTTTCAATTGTAGATTGATCGACCGAAACTCCGTCTTTTGAAACCCTGTAGCCAAAAAGGATAACGCTCTCGACCAAGAATGAACAATTCTCCTTTTTACGATAGAGTTGTTGCTCTCGGGGCGTATTGAACACCTCGCGAAAGTGTTTGAAATGATCATCCTTGCTCCGGCTGTAGGTCAAAATGTCATCCAAGTAGACGACAACAAATCTGCTCAAGAAAGGTTTGAGTACCACGTTCATGAGTCGCATAGAAGTACTCAGAGCATTGGTTAATCCGAATGGCATGACGGTCCACTCGTATAACCCATGTCTAGCCTTGAACACGGTTTTCCACTTATCCCTTTCTCTCACTCGCATTTGGTGATAACCACTCCTCAAGTCGATTCTAGAAAAGGTTTTGGATCAATTTAACTCATCAAGCATGTCGTCAAGCCTTGGGGTAGAAAAACGATACTTGATAGTTATATTGTTCATGGCTCGACTATTAACGCACATTCGCCACGTCCCATCCTTCTTTGGAGCAAATAGAGTAGGGACAGCACATGGACTTATGCTCTCGCGCACATAACCTCGTTCCATAAATTCCTCGATTTGCAATTCCTTTGCCTCCATCGGATTGCATCTATAGGCCGCTTTGTTCGGAACGAAGCTTGGGAATGAGATCAATTTGGCGTTCAACCCCCTAATAAATGGTAAACCAGCGGGTAGTTCCTTGGGAAAGACATCCCCGAATTCCTCATCCGAGTTTGGCACAAGATTAAGATTATCCTGGGTTGCATCGTCATAACTTGTATGATCACTTTCTTCCATGAGAGTTTCGTCATAAACTTCTTCAAATTCTTCATCAAAAACAATTGGTAGATTTGGATCAAATAAAGAAGTACCTTCTGTATGGGATTCATCCTCAAAAGAAAATATGTCATCTTCAATCACATCTTTAATTTGATCATCATCACTTAATGGTTCTATTCTGATAATCCCGTCCTCTTCTTTTGGTTCATCATCCTGAAACTAACAGTCGCCTATCTGATAGTCTAATCCACCGTCTGGACTGTTCTGTGGTATCTCTCCATGCTTTTCTTGAATTCGTAATCGTTTCAAGCATCGATATTGTTCAAAGGATATGTACTCCTCATTAGGGCAAGAAATATATGAATGTCCAAATCCATGACACATAGTACAACGTGCCAAATCTTCTCTTCCAATCCTTAGACACTCAATTTCTCGTGACCGTCTCAAGATGAACAAAATTTCATCTTTGTATTGTTCCATCTTTTGTCCCTCCTTTTTTTTTTTCGCGGATGAACAGTACCGTGAACAGTACCGGCGTGAACAGTGATATATTTTTTTTTTTTTTTTGTTCAAACCGTGCCTTCAAGTTCCAATCGATTAAACCTCAACTACCTCGCCGAGTTTAATCTTTGAATACCAAGCGCGTTGGATATTCAACTATCAATCGGGACCTCCTTAGGACCGTCTTGATTTTTTTGGGGTGATCAAGAGCCAAGCTCGATACCATTTGGAGCGTATACGGAGCGGAAGACTTTATTGTGGATTCAAGTGAGGCGAATGATCCGAATGCACTAGGTGCAACCCGACCAGATCGTGTCACTTGGCGTGAGATTGGCGAAGCGGAAGTCTTTTTGTTTGGTTTTTGGGTTTATGTTGTGCAAGAATAAAAGGATATTTGCTTCGATTTCTTGTGAAGAGATCGAACCAATGGGATATTTGC
Organism: Silene latifolia; assembly: GCF_048544455.1. Taxonomy (NCBI): domain Eukaryota; kingdom Viridiplantae; phylum Streptophyta; class Magnoliopsida; order Caryophyllales; family Caryophyllaceae; genus Silene; species Silene latifolia. The sequence goes on along the minus strand of NC_133526.1, from coordinate 73,065,897 downwards.
TATCACTAGACCTATAGCGATAACAATGGGGAATTACTCGAAAACGCGTCAAGTAATTCAACTTAAACTGCGGAGCGCGTCCTTAGTTCAAGGCAAGACTCGAAATCATCGACTCTTTGAAAAGATTGAAACAACAAGTTTCTCTCTCTAAAAGGTTTTTTCTTCAACTTGGATTGATTTACAAATGAGGAGGCTAGGTCCTTTATATAGGACAAAAGCCTTGGCCTCCAAGCAAGCATTTAATGCTAGTTTGTAAGTTCTAGGATGAATGAATACATAGAACTTACAACCTAGACCTTTTTGTCAACTATTATTCAAACTAGGTTGAAAATGCAAAAATATAAAATGAGATTCCTCTCCCCTTGGTGCCGCCACCTTCCTCTCTTTTCTCTTGTTCCCACACGGCATTCCTCTTGTTCTCACACGGTTGCAGCGTTCCCACGGGTCTTGAGTCTCGATTGCACATACTTCCATTCTTTTATTTGAGCCCATCCAATTTTTGTGTGTGAATAATGCATTATTTGGGCATGGTTTTGCTCGGTCCTCTAAATTAAGCACAACCTCTTCCATGTGGTCGATATTCGCATCAGGTCGTTTATTAATCGTCCCGCCATACGCATCAGCATTTAAGGGGTATTTATAGAAAAATGAGTAGTTGTGTGAGTTTTGAGGGACGTGGCACCTGGGCTGCTCAAATAGGCGCGAGCCATGTAGCACGTCTTCGAGGTGTCTTGTCGCTTTCACACAAGTGCAATCATGATTTGTTCTATCCTAGGATTTCGATGAACATGTTTGGTACTTGACTATGTAAGATTCCGGGAAATCTTAACATAGAAGCATTTGAATGGTTTGTTTTTGTGTTTGACTCGGTTTGACTCGTTGTTGGAGTCGGGATTTGAATTATGAGTTGGTTTTTGGTCCGGTGTCGGTTTTGACTCTAGTTAGTGTCATTGCGACCCCGTCCTCATGCATTAAACATGCCAGGTACTTTTGAAAAGTTTTGAAATGTTTTATTTTCGAAATCGTTTTAAGTTTTCCGACGTAAAGTTGTACACAAACTGTCGATCAAAAGCCGCGATTCCTAAGCATGTTGTAGTCCGATAATCATCGGGTGTTTGTTGAAGTCTTAGCAGATACTGGGTATCTACAGTAGTGATTACGGATTCGGTGGTGGTGGGAGGTGAAGATAGAGAGGTTATCGTGGTGGTGGGTGTAAGAGGTGGGGACGGTGATGGGGTGGCAGTAGGAAAGGGGAGACTATCATGATGGTGGTCATGGGTGTGGTGGTGGTGACTTGGTGATGAGTGACAATGGTGGGTGGGCAAGTGAGTTAGAGGGGAAAGGAAATCTCATTCCCTTAGGGGGTGAGGGGTAAGGAGTTAGAGGAGTTTGAGGGTAATGGAGGTAATCTCATTCTCTTTGATTGTCTCAAACAAACATTGACAAAGGTAATCATTGACTTTAATTCTATTTCCCTTTCTTTTAGACCCTCACCCAAACGACCCCTTAAATTAAACCAACTGGAAAACATGAATTCAAATATAAAGCAAACGATTCATAAAACCAACAACATAACAAATTAAAATATACATTATGAGACACAACAGCAGCAGCAGCAGCAACAGCAGCAACAACAACAACAACAACAACAACAACAACAACAACAACAACAACAATAATACTCGACAATAATACTCAATATAATCAATATAATCAAATAAATAAATTAAATCATAAAATACAATCCACAACTTAGAAACTCATGACAACTGGGCATATTTTTAATAAATAAAGTGAATAGAAACTATTATAGGTATTGTAGGTTTTATAGTCATTACACAACCATAAATTGTCATATTTTAATTTAATTTTTAATTTATTTTGTGGTATTATTAAATTAGATAATTGTTTGCCGAGGACCTCAAGAGATGAATTAAATAGGACCAAATAGTAATGAAAATTATGGGTGTTGAGTAATATAAGGAGTTTTAATAAAATTAATAACATATTATATTACAAAACTTAATTAAATAGGAAAAACTTTTAATTAATTTGGTGTGTATTAAGTATTATGAAGAGTTTTAATTAATTTATTACCATGTTTAATTAAAAAAAATAGGAAAATGTTAATAATGTTGGATGTTCAGTAATATGAAGAGGTTTAATTAGGGTAAGTTGAGTACTTATACCTTACATAATTCACTTTTTCAAATCTTACACCTAAGATAATTTTCTTTCAAAACTTATACCTAAAATCCTCATTTCTTTCATACTCTATACTAAATCTCAAGAAATGACTATTTTGCCCCTACTAATTACCCACCCCACCCTTTTCCCTACCATATTAAGTTTATCCCCATCACATTAGCCCATTAAGCCGCCAAATATACCACACAAACTCTATCAGTACTAAAAACAAAATTGTAAACCTCTCTTGCCTTACTCTAACACAGAGACCACCAAGGCACCAAGTATTTGTGATTTCATTATTGATTATTAATTAATTGATTATTAAATTTTTATTTGTATTTTTTTATAGCTCATACATGGTCTACCTGACTACATTTGGTGGTTATTACGACAAATCCATAGCCCCAACCCCCACCGCTGTCACAACCCCCATCTATGCCAGTCATCCATGTCTCTCTCCTTGCAGAAAACCAACCAATACTGAAAGTTATAATACCATCATCCACCCTAGATCTGGTTATTTGAGTGTGGGGAAGAGAGTCTCGGTGTTGGGGAAGGGTTTTTGTTGGATAGAGGATGTTGGTTAGGATTTGGAGGTTTAAGTAAATAGAGGGTGACGACGTGAGGGACTTCGCCGGAGGACATGTGAGGCAGCGATGCTGACAGGAGAACAATGTTCATACGATGGCAGCCCAACACCAGTGGTGGTGCCTACGGAGGAGGGGAGTAGAGTCACAGAGATGCTAATGTGATTGGGATAAAGCTAATATGGTAGGTAAAGGGATGGGGGTGGGTAATTAGTAAGGGCAAAATAGTCATTTCTTGAGATATGGTATAGAGTATGAAAGAAATTAGGATTTTAGGTATAAGTTTATAAAGAAAATTATCTTAGGTGTAAGATTTAAAAAAGTGAATTAGGTAAGGTATAAGTTCTCAATTTACCCTTTAATTAATTTATTAACAGGTTTTATTATAAAAAATTTAAAAACAATGAATTAAATAGAAAAATGTTAATAATGGTGACTGTTTAGTAATATGAAGAGGTTTAATTAATTCCTTAACATGTTTTATTACAAAATTTCAATTAAAATTTCAATTTAATTATAAATTATGAAATTTATTAACATGTTTTATTACAAAAATTTCAATTAAAATGTCAATATTAATTATAAATTATGAAATTTGATGTAAATCTGTAAGGGTTATATAAATTTTGGAAGACAATATATTTAATATACAAAATTAATTTAAGAATAATGATAATATCCTTTAATATTATAGATATAAGTGAATTAAATTAATTTATAGATAAATTATTTAAATTAATGTCATCTAATAATAAATTGATAATCCATGTCACATTAATTCGTCATGTCACATTAAAAATATGCAACATCACATTTAAATATGCCACGTCACATTAAATTTTATTCTAGGTGGCTTTTTGGATCATACGTGGCTTTGTCTAAGTGGCGTTTATTTATCATTTTAGAGTAGCCTTTTAATTATATTTTATAGATAGTAATGGGATAAATTACTTAAATTACGTTGATTTATTCGTGGTTTTATAATGTATATATAACTAAACTTGAAGTTCTATATATTCGGTCATCAAGTTTTAAAAAGGGACATATAATATAATTTTGGATCTAAAGTTCCAAAATATTTATTTTATAAAGATGAGAGATATGCTCATATTATAACTCTGGCCAGAAGTTCAAAGTTTTAAAGGTGTGTAATAATTTAACACTGTTTCATCAATACAATATTTTTATATTGTATAAGTATCAGTGGCTAGAAATCCACGTCTAAATGCTAGTGGCCAGAAGTTCACAGCTGCGATTTTTGAACCGCATTTGAGTTTCAAATTAATAAAGCGGTCTTTATGAAAAGCCAAATTTATTTGCGAGTTGATTCATCTTATATATATATATATATATATGTATATATATATATATACATATATATATATATATATATATACATATATATATACATACATATATATATACATATATATATATATACATATATATATATATATACATATATAGAGTTAGGATCATGAGAGTCTAGCTTCTTAGGGTGAGTCCGTCCTACCAATCTAAGCCGTCCGATCATATTTCATCAATGGCTGAGATTGATGCGCATAAAATAAGGGTAGATTTGTAATTTGCTTATGCCATATAAAATCCCTTTGTTCTTCTGTCATCGTCATTTTCATCCCTATTTCATATTCTCTTATTTTTCTCTGTCTACTTTTTCTCTCTCATATCAAAACAAATTTGTGAAGGAAAACTTCGAACGGCGATTTCTATGGCTATGCAAATCTCGAAAATTATTTGATGCTCACAACAGATCAAGTTGTTGTTGCTCTTGGATAAGGTTTGCCACTATCTTTTATGAACAAATCTGTAACCCTAAATTACGATTTACTCTTGATTTGTTATTCATCAAGATTAAATTGCTGATTTCTTAAAAAAAAAATTAAAAATTCGAATGCATCTATTGTTAATTGTCGTTTCAATTGCAGATTTTTGGTTCTTCTCTTCATTTTCTTCATTCAAGCATGCTCAAATTTTCAATCGACTTCTTTCCGTTCATTGTTATGGTAAGTTTTCTCATAATTTTCTTCAGAATTTTGTTATTTGCAATTCGAATATTCTTTTCAACTAGTGTAAATTTTCATTTCAATTCAGGTATTTTCTACACGTTTTTTACAATCTTTATTCATCTTCAGATTTCGTTTTCATCGAATCAAGCTTTTAATTGTACTTTTTAAATCGTTTTCAGAATGTTGTTTTTGATTAATTTCAACGAAAAAATGATTCAAAGTGAATGTTCAACTGGAAAAGATGACAACGAGAACAATATGCATTCCTGACTTTTAATATTATTCTTCTCCAATATGCTATTAATTTATATATGTTGTTACTATAACACAAGTTTGTGATTAATGTAACACGTTATGTGTATTGTTGTCACATTGATTTGATATTCTTGTGTATATGTTTATTGATTGGTTCTTGTGATCGCCTTCCTGACTTTCTTTTTCAATGGCTAAAACTTAATTTGAGGTAATTTTTGCATTTTCTAAGGTTGTGTTGTATATTTCTTCAATTGAAGTCATATTTAATTTGCGAGTAGATCATTATTTGTTGCAAAAGTCCAATCAAATTTAATCTACGATGATAATGTCCTAAATTGATATGCAATCCCTTACTTTAATCGCCATTGCGGTACTCTTCCTCAAGTCATGCATTCTTTTTCTATTCCAAAATCACCTTCTCAGACTCTCCGTTATGTTCGATTGTATCCGGTGACAGGTTGATGTTTCAGATGAAGTTTTTACGTTTTTTCACTTTTTAATCTTTGAATAATCGAAAGATAGTGTTTGTTCTCAAAGTATAGAGCATCTTGGATGTGTTGGGATGTCAAGTTCTTTAGTATGTAGTTTCTTAAATATCGCTATTTGTGTCCTATTTTACTAACCGACACTGTTGGGTTTATTCAAAAACTACCTACTACGTTGGTATGTTCACGTCACTTTTTACGATGTATGTCACAAACTCACGTATTATCTTGTTCTATGTGTTTATTATGTAGACTTCTTGTAGGTTGGCAGGTTGCTGCCTTCCGAAAATAACCGTGTCATAACTTCTACTGTGTGTGCTGGATATAAGGTCTAATTTGACTTCATACTTGCCTCTAAACAATTAACTTTCATCATATAATCATTCTTTTGAGTTTAAAGCCATCCTTTGGTGGAGCAACAGATATATGCAGTGGATAAAACTTTAGTTAATCTGGAGCCATCATTCATCAGATGTGTTCAATTAAACATGGATTACTTTGAAGTATATAGGACGCATTCATAGTAGGCCAATGTGATTCTGTATATTTTGCTAATGAAACTTGAAACAGGACCTTGTAACGCACTAATGCCTGAACTGCTAGTTCTCTATGTACTGACTACTGACCTCAATTTAACCATTGCAGGTTATGATCGCGTTATGTCACCGCCACCTGCTATTAGTTGCAGCTTAGCTCAAGTACTTGGTGAATGCATTTTTCCCTGGTGTACATTTTTTTTGCTTTCGAAAAGAAGAAAATAGGAAAGCAAATACTCATGTAAGTACACGAATTGATCTCACAAATACTTAAATAGCGATATTTAAGTAAAATATCTTATACTTTGCGCGAAAATATAGGTTCAAATCTCATATATATAGCCTTGTTAGTTTGTGAAATCATGACTACTTATGACATAATGAAAGAACATAATATATTAAAGGCTATTAGCTCAAATGGGAGAGCAATGTGCAAATTTTGCATAAATATATGGGTTCGAATCCCATATAGCCTAGTTAATTCATTAATGGAGTGACTGACTTGTCATGCGGTAACGACATGTATGAGCACTAGACATGATATAGAAGCCCAATAGTGCTTTAGTGTAACATAGGTTAGTCTTTAATGTAACACTACTATGTCGTTAATATAACACTAGTATAGCACTAGTTTGTCCTTTGAGTAACACATGTTAGTGTTTATTGTGACAGTAGTTTCCCCTTAGAGTAATACAAGTTAGTCTTTACTGTAACATAAGTATGTCATTAGAGTAACACAAGTTAATCTTTAATGTAACATTAGTTTGTTTTAAAGTAACACAAGTTAGTCTTTAATGTAACAGTAATTTGTTCTTAAAGTAACACAAGTTAGTCTTTAATGTAACACTTGTATTAATAACCAACGTGGAAGTCGAACCCACATCTTGTGCGTTGCACAATGCTCTTCCATTTGAGCTAGTTGGCTTTCAACAATACTAAAACATAAATGATCATAAAATATGTGTTAGAGAAATAGCTAATTTGTGTTAAAAAAGAGGGGGGGGGAATGTTACTATAAGAGCTAATACTGTTACTATAAGAGCTAATATATGTTACAGTAACAATCGATATGTGTTACAAAAATGAGTCACATGTGTTACAATAAAAAAAGACAACATTAATTATTCGTATAGTAACACCACTTATTAAACGAAAATGGACAATATATGGAGTAACCTCTCATCTTTGTCTCCTGGCTTGTCATTAGTTTGTGAGCCGCTAATATTCACAAGGTGATAGGTGACATTACTTAATTCATATAGTAACACCACTTACTTAATTCATATAGTAACACCACTTACCATATGCCATTGGACATAGAAAGATTCACATTTAAACTAGTTTGTGAGCAGCTAGTTCAGCAAATGCAAAAGGACACAAAAAGACTCACATTTGAACTAGAATGGATTAACCAAGCATGCATAATGAACCACGCACAAGTCCAAATTACCTTAACTAAAGGTTAACTTTGATAATCACTATAATCAATGTCTATCAAAGTAATATTGCTAACGCGGGCACAATATCAAAGTACTCTTTGTATACAGTGACAACAAATATACATAACAATAACAACGAGAAGATCAAATGAGTTGCCGTATTTGAGTCTTTCCTTTCATTTTCACAATGAGCATCAACAGTGGCTTATATGTGTTACAATAACATTAAATATATGTTACATCAACACTAAATATGTTGTTACAATAACAAACAATTACGGAGTACGGAGTATATGTTACAATAACAGTAGATATATATCACTATGACAACAAATGTGGTACAACTCAATTGTGTTACAACGACAACTAAATTGTTACAAAAAAAATCCAAATGTGATATAAAATGAATATTTACAATAAAAACTCAAGTGTATATAGCAGCATTATCTGTTTATACCAATGGAGAAATTACAAAATTCATCACTGATTTCGTAAACCCTAGGTTTACATCATAACATCAATTTTATGCCGAAAAAGTTGTAAACACATTAGATCGAGCGCAAATAGCATATTAAGCATGTCAGAACATAGTTGAGTACAAATATGAATTCAAAAAATCATTTTACAAAACATTAATTACCGATTTTAAATTCTTCATCTTGAGTTGATAATATGACGATGATAATTACCTAATTTGCTCGATAAATTCGAATGCTATGAAAGAGAATTGCGAGACATCATCATTAATTTAGAGAGAAGAGAAGATAATTGGGTTAGTTTCATGAATTTGGAGAAATGAGAGAGAGAGAGAGAGAGAGTCAGAGAGGATAAAGAGCGTTTTTTTTTCTTTTTTTGGTGAAGCTGTTTGGCTAGTTTGTGATAGCTTTGTACACGTGGGTAAATCTGGGACGTTTATTTCCTTTCATCCAACGGCTGTAATAGGTAGGACAGACTCATTTAAAACCCTGGACTCACCGGATCTCCATTTGTACATATATATATATATACATATATATATATATATATATATATATATATATATATATATATATATATATATATATATATATATAGAGAGAGAGAGAGAGAGAGAGAGAGAGAGAGAGAAAGAATATATATATATATATATATATATATATATATATATATATATATATATATATATATATAGAGAGAGAGAGAGAGAGAGAGAGAGAGAGAAGAGAGAGAGAGAGAGAGAGAGAGAGAGAGAGAGAGAGAGAGATTGGATTTGGTGATTTTGGTTCTTATGGTGAGTTGTGAGTTGGGGGAATCTCAGCCATTAGATTAAATTAGAGATGAGTGGCCAAGATTAATCTTAGTTGTCATATAAAAGCATTGTTATTTAGTTTATTTTCTCTTTTTTTTTTCTTTCTCTCTCTCTCTCTCTCTTCTTTCCGTCATTTAGTATTCTAACTGTTTCCCTCTCTAATTAATACTCCCTATTACTGCAAACCCGTTTATATAATCATTTTTAACTGCAAGCGTTTCTCTCTCTTCTATTATTCTTGTGTTATTCTTCTTCAACCATTCGTCACCTTCGTGTTTTCTCCTGTTTTCTCTTCGCCGTTGATCATCTTTCTTCCGATTAAAGGTAATTTCATGACGTTTTCCTCTTTTATTCTGTTATTTTGTTTTATTTCATGCTTTTGTATGCTTTTTTATTCCTTTTTTCAGTTTAATTATCGCTAGGTTTACTTAATCGAGTACTTTAATGTCGTTATTGCGTTTATGCAGTTTCTTCATTGTAATATCATGCTGCATTTTGAATTTCTGCTTTTTCCTGAAGTGATTTGCATGTTCTAGTCGTTTCTGCAGTTTTCTATTGTTTTGAAGTGATTTGCATGTTCTAGTTGACGAGTTGGGTTGAATATTTTACTATTGATCTCTACACACTTTACTTTTTGTGTTATTCTGCTGTTATTCTAGCGCTTAGTTTGTTGTCAAGTTATTTGTCATGTTTTAATTGTTTACTGTGCTTTTCTAGGGTTTTGTGTTTGTTCGTGTTGTCTTCACTTTTCAGTACTTCTGTTATTCCGCTGTTATACTGGTCCTATGGTGTCATTGCAACGTTACTCTTCCTGCCATTGTAGTGTTTTTCCTGTTTTTATTTACTGTTATTCTTTTTGTGTTATTCTGCTGTTATTCTTGTGGTTTGTTTGTTTGGCTTTGTTTGTTTGTAGGTTTCAGCATCACTAGTGGACTTAGTTTGTGAGGGATGAACAATAAATATAGTGAATGAAGATAAATTGTTATTTGTTAGAGAGTTCGCTACTGAAAAGAAAAAAAATAGGGTTGGTTATTGGACGATAAGAGTGATAAGTGCTTTGAAGTTAATGTACGAGTTCGTCGTCGTAATCAATCAATGTCGGCAGTTTTAAATAGCCAGGACCTAATGGAAAGAGTATTCGATCATGTAGAGACTACTTTGGACAAGAGCAATATGTGTCTTGTTTGTAAGAAATGGTCACAAATGTTCCTATTTCATAAAAGTGCGCCCGGTGTTCACGCCGAATATATGAAAGTTCTAACAACAAGTCACAGTGAAGGTTTTAAGATTTTGTCAAGGGGCTCGAAAGTAGTTTCCAAACGATGCAAGTGCTACATGCTTGCAAGTGAGCCAGCAAAGGCGGTGTTGCATGCTTGCCGGTATATACACGATCATGACTCGATCCTTGATGCACCTGTATCTGAACGGATCAGGCTAATTCACGAGTACTTTGAAACATTCAGGGACTATCCTGCTGCTTATGATCTTGCTTACGAATTGTATTATAAGTCAGTCGATGTTGCTGACCTTGACTGACTTTTTACGTTATGTCATGTATTTTCGGAAGTACATTTTGGTTATTTTTGGGAAAGAATGTATTTTGGGTATTATGTAATTTGAAACCGTCTCTGGTTTTTAATTTAGTACGTTATTTTGTTTTATGAAGGCTTATGTAGGCCGTATGTAATTTTGAAACTGTCTTTGAATCTTTATTCAAAGAGGCTTTCTTTTAATTCTTTTTGTGTTTTTCTTTACACTTCCGTGTTCTTCTTTTTGTATTTTTACTGCTGTATTATAAGGGTTCTGTTATTAGTTTGACTAATTATTAGTGTTCTGTTATTCTGTTATTCTGCTGTTACCGTACTCTCATTCTGCCGTCATTATTAAAAAGTCTAGCTGAATACCTATTTATCATTGAAAGTGATCCTTATTTTTATTTTCTCGTTAGTACAGCTGAAAATGAAGTTAAAAATCAAATCCGCAGCTTCATCAAAGTCTACTCAACCGTCATCATCAAATTCTCCGGGTCCGTCTCCATCCAAATCCCCTGTCACATCTCCATCAAAGAGCACTGCTTCTCAGAGAAGGAGTACTCGTAGTCAAGAAATATGTACAACCGAACCACCCACTAAAAAAACCAAACGAAAGGCTGAGACCCAAGTTGCGAAGTTGTCGTCTAGTCCACCAAAGACTAGTAGTAAGTTGGCTGGGAAAGTTAAGCATGAGAAGGGAATTGTGATAAGTAGCAACCAACCTCAGGCTGGAGATGCCGCAGAAAATAACCCAGTGTGTGTACTACTGTTATTCTACTTTTATTTTGCTGTTATTTTGCTATTAATATGTTACTTTTCATGTTGTTTTTTGCTGCTCTCCTGTTATTTTGCTATTATTCTGCTGCTTTGCTTTTGTTATCTTAAATGTTTTAATGCATTGCATATTTTTTCCCCTTTGTGTGCATAGTGCCGATCCATTTGTTAGCCGTTGTTTACCGCTTTTCTTCTCGAGTTATTGAAGCCCTCACCGAGGAGCGGAAGGAGGTGTTAGGGAAATGAGATTCGGGGTTTACTTGAGTTGAAGCTTTCTTCCCTCCCCCATACCATGTTCCAGGAGATTATATATGCTTTTAGAAGTGAGAAGTTTTTGAAATATCCGAAACGGAGAAGTACGAGTTATTTGGAGATAATGTGCACGATGTGTTTGGTTTACAAATTCGGACCAAAATTGGATTTGGTTATTTCGGGTTTCCGGGTTCTGCAGACGCTGATGGAGAAGCTTTGAAGCGTGCTTGGCGTGATAAGTATGGTATCGCCAATAACAAAAGTGGGATACCACTGAATAAAGTTCAAGAGACCTTGTTAGAGTCTTTGGTTGCGGATGATGAGTTTAAGAAGACTTTTGTTCTGTTTGCTATGTCGTGTTTCGTTGCTCCTGTTTCGGGTTTTGTGGTTGATCTTAGACTTCTAAGCACTGTGGAAGATGTTTCTAGGATCAAGGAAGTTAATTGGTGTCAGTTTGTCTTCTCAGACTTGGTGACTGCTGTGCGTGAATCCCTTAACGGGAGGAAAAATATTCGTTGATGTCTAGTGCTGTTGGCTATCACCTATTTTCACCGTTATTTCTTTAGCGGTGATCAGGTGAATAATGAGCTACCACTCATTAAACATTGGGATTTTAAGTCTTTCAGTGAGAGGTTGCAGCGTGAGGCGGGTGGCCGGTGCTCGGGCCGGGAGCGTTCAGACGTTGCTTTCCCATTGTCTCGTCCAAACATCGTTGGCTCTGGTCAACGTAGTCAACGTCGATGTCTTGTGCTGGATCTACCTGATGATATTCTTACGGATGAGCAAGTACAGTCCGCAACGGTCGACGTAAGCATCTGTTTGATTGTTTTTAAACGAATCATTCTAAAATGTTATTCTGTAATTGTCTTTAAGTATTAGTTTGTCCTACTGCTATTATTTTACAATTATTCCACTGTTATTCCTCAGTTTTCCTTCTGTCATTCTACTGTTATTCTATTTTTCATTCCAATTGTTACTCCACTGTTCTTCTACTGTTCTTCTACTATTAGTCCACTGTTATTTACTCTGCTATTAGTGTACTGTTATTCCTTTGTTATTTTATTACTCCACTGTTATACTACTGTTATTCTACTATTAATCCACTGTTATCTATTCTGCTGTTAGTGTACTATTATTCTACTATTATTGTACTTTTATTATGTTTTGGAATTCAGTTTTAAGTAAAATTTTGGGATTTTATCTTGACAGGATGTTCATCAACTTATACTGCTTAATAAGAGGAACTCTCAGATTTTATGCCACCGATACTTGGAATGGGCGGAACTAATAAAGTCGAAGATGATGAAAAAGAACCAGCAGGCTATGCGTCAAGCACCTGCTGCTAAGTTGCCCAGCCAAGTAACCCGACGAGCTGCTAAAGAAAGCACGACTAAACAGTCAGAAAAAGTGCATTGTGAAGGGTCAGAGAATTTGGTTGCCACCCCATCTTTCTTCACGGATCAAGTTATCCGTGAGTTGGACGAACGGGTTAAGCATGTATTGGCTATGCAAGCGGCAAAGAAATCGCGATCAACTGTTCCTGAAGAACCAGCTTCCAAAAAAGTTAGACATGAAGATGTCATCATTGAACCTCCATCATTTAATCTGTTTTCTCAATTTTATGAGGAGTGTGTCGGGCTTTCGGATGTGCAGCCGACTATAGCTGAAGAGAAGGGTGTTGAACATAGTCCCGTCATTCAACAAAGTGCAAAGGTGGGGACTCCACAATTGTCACCGCTCGATTTAGATTCAATTACGATGGATATCTGTGCTGACATTCAGTTTCATTATGGAGAGCCAGATGATGTTGGTGAGAAAGTAGTTGATGTGGGGGACATTACCATTGATGTGGAGGATGTTAACAATGATGTGGAGGACGTTAACATTCAAGTTGAAGACTATCTTGTTGATAATCCGCCAGAGGACGTGCCTAAAACTGTTGAGTGTACACCGGTAGAGGTTCAAGCAACTCAAATTCCAAAGACTGATGCTTGTTTGCCTGAGACAGAGGTGACGGATACCGGTGATGACATTCCATTGCCTAATGACACTAAACATTCCACTAAAATTGGCAGTGAAGCATTTGTGACTGTAGAAGAGGAAGTAGCGGATGTGGTGATGTCTTGTCATGCAGACTTGTTGCTTGGGGATGCGTCTGAGATAGATAAATCTGATAAACAGGATGGCGAGGTTGTGTTGGAGGCTGATACTGTTGTTGGTGAGGCTGTCCTAGAGGACAATGGCGTTGCTGGGTTGAATGCTCCTAATATCGGTACAAGTTATTTGCTGCACTCTGCTGCACATGAGGAGATAATGTTGTCCGTTGTGCCTGAGAATTTCGGATGCACCTATGTTTGTGGTAATGTGGATCCTCAGCTAGTTGTCCTGTCAAAATCAATGATAACAATGGGACATATTTTCAACCCAATGCTATCCAAGAGGAAAGAGGTTGCAGACTACTATTTCTTGAATGATCATAACATTTCGCAAGGGTAAGAGCTCGTTTTTATTTTAAAAATTTTCCGCTTTCTGTTTAACATATTATATTGCTTTTTGTTCTTCAAAAATATATTTATATGACTCTTATTTTTCATGTTTATTCGGTTTTGAAGGGAGAATCTTGTCACTTGGGGTGTTCATAGTTACCTGAATCGAGAGGATATGGAATCCATGGTTCCAAACTCAATGATAATGCTTGGTGTTATGGACTGGTGGTCCCTCTTTCTTAATGATACTTGTATAAGAGGAAGTCCAAGTCGACTTTTCTTTGGGATGGGTGCAACGGTTAGTTATTCTACTTATCGTGTCTTTTACTTTATTTTTCATTTTGCATCACGTTTCAACTCTTTTCTCCACTTTGTGTTTAGAGTCCATTGGGGCGAATTTGTATGCCGTCGAAACATGAGAAGGCTTCCAGGAGTGATTTATGTGCGGAAGTCATATTGTCATTTACTGTGTTTGTAAATAACAATAAGAGAGATTGTGATCTTAATTCTGATATGGTATGTTTTCGTACTTCGTGTATTCTACTATTATTCTCTTTGTTACTCTACTATTACTCTCCGTTATTCTCCGTGTTTTCGCTTTTTTTTTTTTTTTAAAACCACATAATTAGTAACAATTTTTTTGGCCAAAAATTTTCCCAGATTTTCATCCCAATTCTTTTGTATGAGCACTTCAGCTGTTTGTGCATCAACTTCAATGCGAAGAGGGTTGAATATCTTGATAATGTATTTCAAGAGGCGTTGTTTGCTGATGATCAACAACCGTGTGTACGTTTGGTGTATTGTCAAACTGTTGTAAGTCATTTATTGTGCCTAATTTTCTCTTGGTGTTTTGCCTAGTTTGTTTAAGTATTGTTACTAATTATGTTTTCTTTTTCCTTGCTTATTTGAAGGTGAGCTTGATGTCTGATTTCCTGGTCAAAAAAGGAGTTGCCCGAGGCGGGGAGGTTAAAGATTATAATATTGTCAACGTCCCTTTTACTTGGCAAACCGCTGCGATTGAAAATTTGGACTGCGGTGTATATACGATGTTGCACATGCTCTTTTACCGTGGAACTGTTTTTGATTGTGACTTGGGTAATTCTGATTCAAGAGCCCTTTACCGCGCTGAGATCGCTGCCTTGTTGGTGCTGTCTGATATGAATGAGTCCAGGGAAGATGTGTTGAAAACTTTGGAGGAGTTGAACAAGACGAGAAAGGAAACCCTGAGTGTGCTTGAAGAGAAATGGCGTATTGAGGATACGGAAGCGAGGGTTTCTCAAAGCGCTAAGAAACGTCGTGCTTCTGGCAGGGTGAAAACTGTTGGTAAGAAGGTTAAGACGACGCGGTCTGTTGTCGAGCCCGTCGCTTCTCCTACTGTCGTTGATAGCACTGAATTCTCTATAAACACCTCTACTGCCAGCCGTCAAGTGGGAAGCATGGGTGTGGATAGCACCGTGAGTCCAACGTCGGCTTTGGGTAGCCGTAAAAGGGGTAAGTCAGACGATGGGCTGAGTTGCTCTATGGATTGCGGGCCAGAGGACAATAGTTTTGTTGCGGTGTCGGATTTATTTCGGAAGAACAAAAAACAGTTCTCTAAGATGCTGAAGGTGCGGAAACAAGTGGTGGACTTTGTTCTTCGTGAAGACGCTCACTTGAAAAAAGAGTAGGTGTCGATTTTCATTTCTTTGATTGTGGTGTTCCTGTTCAGTTAGTCTTTCTATTTCCCACTGTTATTCTGCTGTTATTATGCTGTTATTTTGTCAAACTAGTATCAGTAATTCCATTGTTAGTTCCCTTTGTTATTCTGCTATTATTGAACTGTTATTCTACTGTTATACCACTATTATTCCGCTGTTAGTCAACTGTAATCCCACTGTTAATTCCCTTTTGTTATTCTACTGTTATACCACTATTATTCCGCTGTTATTCCACTATTATTCTCGTTATTGTTTATTGTTATTGAATCGTTATTCTCTTGTTATACCACCGTAATCCCACTTTGTTCTTATCATATGTTATTTTTTGTGAATGCGGTGAGATGTTAGTGTTGTACAAACGACGACGTCGGCGTGTTTTTGGACAGGAGGATATTGTTTCCATTGTAGATGCAATTTGCTATGATGTCAACAAGAGTAGTCGATGTTTGGTCGATTCTTTTGAATTCGTTAGAGTTTGAGGAACGTTCAGAACCAAGCTCAATGTTTTTCGGACTTCGTCATATGGTATTTTGTTTTTTCCTTTGCTATTTTGCGTTATTACCTACATATTTACTCACAAGTAGTGATATAAATTTAACACTTGCACACTATTTTTGGTTTGTTTATGCTTTCTGTTTAGGAGGATGCTCTTTATTCACTCTTAGAGAACTTTGATTCCTCAAGCCCTCTTGACAGTCCGGGTAAGAATTGTTGAAATTCTGGAATGTGTTTTTCGATTCCTGCAATGGAAGATGTCGTCTGAACTCGGACCTTGTGTTTGTGCCGATTCTGTACAATGATCACTACTCTTGTTTCTACATCAATTTTCTGAATGAATCGATTGATTTTTTGGACAACATGACTCACGATGCCAAAAAAGTCATGTTGTCCAAAAAATCAGCCGAGTACAGAAGATTGGCCGAGATTGTGGCAAACTATATGTATGTTTTTTATGGAGGGTCATAATGTTATGAAGTCTCAAGATTGCCGCAATTTTGAAATCGTTGATGTTCCTTTTAAATGGAAAAAAAAGGAACTGTTGAATTCCGAGTCTGGGTGTTTCTTGCTGTACACGATGGTCGAATATGGTGGCAGCGTGTTTGAGTCCAATCTTCACAGCAAGATTGTTCGTCGAAGCTTCTGTGTTGAAATATCGGCTTCCCTGATCTTGGCGGATATTAATATTTATAGGCAAGTAGTTCTTGATAAAGCGACGACTTGTGAGAATCAAAGGCCGAAGACGTTGGGTTTGGGGTCAGCTAGGAACAAGTTGAAAGAATTGAAACCCAATCATCTGCTGCTAGTGAAGAATCAGGCGTCGTAGTGAATGATGTACCTTTGACTGTTGTGTATCCAGGAAAGTCAGACTAAGTTAGTGTAAACTGTTTGTTAAACAATTAGTGTGCTATCATTGCACTGTTATTCTATATAATAACTAGTTTATTGTGCTGTTATTCCCGTATTATTCTGGTGTTATTTCAGTGTGTACTCTAATTTAATTGAGTTTTCATATTACTTGTACTTTTTTCAAACACCATACATTTTTCTCTAATCCCCCTGTTATTCTGTTGTTATTGCAGTATTATTCAAAGATAATGATGAGTTATTCTAACATGTTATTGCACAATTAGTCTACAGTTATTCGACTATTATTCTAGTTTAATTAAGCTTTCCTATTACCTTTGTTTTCTACAAACACTATCCATTTTTATTCAAGTGTAAATTTAGTCAAGTGTAAAAGCAAAGTGGTTTAGATCGCTTTTATTCCATCGTTATTCTACCATTATTCTCATTGTTATTTAAGTATTATTCCGCATAATAAGCAGCTACTCTGTTGTTATTATACTATTAGTCTACACTTATTCTGCTGTTATTCCACAAGTTTAATTAAGCTTTACAAACACTATCCATTTCTACCAAGAATATCCATTTTCTATTCAATGTCAATGTTTGTTTTTTCTCAACGTGATTCTATTCTTATTGCACCGTTATTCTAACATTATTGCACTATTATTCCGCATAACAAGTAGTTTATTCTGCTGTTATTGCAGTATTATTTCACAAAAGGACTAGTTTATTCTCACTTTGTTATTCCACCGTTAGTCCAAAGATTATTTTGTTAAAACTATTCATTTTTCTTCAAGTGTAAATTTAGTCAAGTGTAAAAGCAAGTGGTTTAGATTCGCTTTTATTCCATCTTTGTTATTCTACCATTATTTTGTTGTTATTGCAGTATTATTCTCGCATAATTAGCGATTATTATCTTTGTTATTGCACTATTATTCTAGTAAAGACTTCTGTTATTCCAACATTACTTAAACATAGTAGTAAATAGTACTTAAAGATAGTACTTACATATTAAACATTAACGTTTTAAAATATTAAAGCCATTATTTTTAAAGCAATAAATATTTTAAACATATTTTAAAGCAGCAACCCTGGACCATCATCGTTAGATTTTTATATCTTTATTCTATTCTCGACGCTGCGCGCGTTGCAGTCCTTGGACAAAGTGCTCTCAACTCCACCGACTCATCCCGAAAAGGTTTTTTGTATCCTTCCATAAGTTCCATGGCTTTCAGAACTGGTGTCCAATCGGCAGAGATTGAAGGATAGACTTCAGTGTAATACTTCTTCCAAGAATTCACACCAGCAATGAATTGATTGTCCATGTCGGCTTCTGTGTAGTTCCTATTTTTCTTTTCCTTCAACTGTCTACGCATACGTTCATTTTGAAGTTCAGCAACCTTCAACTGTGCCCTAACATTGTCGACCTCTCTTATTAAGGCCTCTTCACGGTTTTCTGCTGCCTTTACATTTGTCCTTGTCTCGATCAACTCTATCGAAAAGGACTCTATCTTCCGTTTTGCTTCATTGATTTCCTTCCTTGTTGGAGACCTTCGGTTATCGTCAGTTACGTCACTCATTCTGCAACATTGGAAGTATGAAACTTTTTGCATTATAAAAAGATGTTTAAAATATTTCAACCAAATTAAAAGCATACCAAAGCAGAAGAAACAGAATTACCTTTTCTGCAGCATTCGGTAGAGTGTAGACAGTTTAGAAAAATAAACATCAATTAAAAATAAAGAATAGAAAGATAAGAAATTACCTTTTTGCAGAGGAGATAAAGTTTTTTTTTTGGAATGGACTTTTTCAGTGTGTGTGTTTGTTTTTTTACTCGAAATAGCAGTATTTATAGGGGCTTGGGGAATACAAACAGTTTTTCTGTAATAAAGTATAGAAAGATAAGAAATTACCTGTCTACCAAAAAAAAAAGATAAGAAATTACCTTTTGCAGAGGAGATGCAGAGTTTTTTTTGGAATGTACTTATTCAGTGTGTGTGTGTGTGTGTGTTTTTTTTTTTTTTTACACGTAATAGCAGTATTTATAGGGGCTTGGGGAATACAAACAGTTTTTCTGTAATAAAGTATAGAAAGATAAGAAATTACCTGCCTACCAAAAAAAAAAAAAAAAAAGATAAGAAATTACCTTTTGCGAGAGGAGATGCGAGTTTTTTTTGGAATGTACTTATTCAAAGTGTGTGTTTTTTTTTTTTACACGCAACAGCGTATTTATAGGGGCTTGGGGAATACAAACAGCTTTTTTTCCGTAATTATATTAGATTAGGTTAGGTAACTGTTTTTAATAAAAACTGATAAGTGGAACTGCTTTTTATAAATATTACTAATCTGTTATTATTCAACTATTATTGTATTGTGTAAATGCAGTTTTATTTTGTGGGTGGTTTGTGGGAAACAGTCAGATAATATTAACAAAAAAAATTAAAGTAACTAGTATTAATTCTCATATAATGTAGGTCTCACTTTATTATCTAGAAGTAACATTTTAGGATAAAATGTAATTCAAACAATGACAAATAGTAAAAGTCTTTGACATTTAGGCGAGGTCTTCATCATAGCCATTTGTCTTTTGCGTCTCTTTTGTCTTTCTCGGTTCATGCATCATCGATTCATATTCTGCAATTTTTGCTTAGTATTTGTCATTGAGGTAACGTAACAATTAGAGCAAAAATAACAACACATTAATAGCGAGAATAGCAAGTAGAATAACATTAATAGCAAAGTAGAATAACAATTAGAGCAAATTTAGTCAAGTGTAAAAGCGGTGGTTTAGATCGCTTTTATGATGTTATTCTACCATTATTCTCTTTGTTATTGCAGTATTATTCCGCATAATAAGCATCTACTCTGCTGTTATTGTACTATTAGTCTACACTTATTCTGGTGTTATTCCACTAGTTTAATTAAGCTTTACAAACACTATCCATTTCCAATAAAAATATCCATTTTCTATTCAAAATAACAACACATTAATAGCAGAATAGCAGTAGAATAACACAACAGCAGCAGAATAACAGAGTAACACCGGAATAATAGGGGAATAACAGTAGAATAAGAGGATAACATTAGAATAATAAGAGAGTAATAGTTCAGATTCATACCTCTTCAGTTTCGATTCTTCTTCATCATCGTCATCAAAAGGGGGACTTTCAGCAAATGGAAGATTACAAGTTCTACTGTTGTGGTTCACCCACTTCTTGCAGTTACCGCATCTTCGCTTCCTCTTTTCTGGCTTGCTCTTGGCCTTTTCTTTCGACGACCTCAATCTTTTGCCACTGCCCTTATTCTTGGCTTTGTTTGGCGGTCGAAGGTCAATATCATTTGAAGCTGTGATGCCAAGAAGATCCTCGATTTCCTGGTTTTTAGTTTTCGGTTCAATTGGTCCTGTGATGTTCCCCCTGAACTGTGTCAGGGTTTTCTGCAGTTGCTTCTCTGTTTAACCGTAGCATAACTGTCCATCACCCCGACAGTTGCATAAATCTCAGACCAAACCTTTGACATCTCAGCTTTCTTGATGTCAGCTTCGTCAATGTCTTCTATGACCTTTCCATTTTCACCTTGGACAATTGGCCTGTAGGATTTCTTTGTCCATCGAGCAAGGATATAAGGCTCAGGTATCTTGTGTACCTGCCTACCATTCCACACCCACAGTATATGCCGACAGACAATGCCATGCCTCTCAAACAGCTTACATGCACATTTACTCTCGTTAGTTTTGGTGTTAAATTCCACTCGGAAGTTTCTGTGCTTCAATCCATCACGAACGTCATGGTGCTCCACTGTCCCTACTATTGTCAAACCCCTGACCCCCATGCTGCATATTGCATGTTTGACTTCGTTCTGAAAGTCTGCAAAGATAGGATGTGTGTAGACAAGTGAGGCATGCATCTCTACCTTCATCGGCCCTACTTTCTCGAGCATACTATGCTTGTTGGCAGTGTCCATCCTCCTTTGTGAATGCCTTTGTTGTTCTATTGCAGAATTGTACCTCATCCAGAACTCGACAAGGGTTCCAAAGTGGCTTTCAAACCGTTTGAAATAGCTGTTTGAACTTTCGGATCTCTGAGTTGTCCGCAGCAAACAACCTAGAGGCTGATCGCGAAAGTAAGCGGGTATCCACTTTTGTCTGATTGCGAATACATACTTCAACCACCGGTTGCTTTGCATACCACGTGCTTCAATAACGGTTTGCCAGTTTTGTTCAAATTCTTCTGGTTCTAAGTCGACATCCCAAACAACGGCATTTATGTCTGTCATAAATTCCGTGTCATTGCAGATTGCCCTTCCCACCTTCTCAGGCATTTTATGCATGATATGCCACATACAGTACTTGTGCACAAAATGCTTGAAGACATTTGGGCATGCCTTTTTAATTCCAGGGCATTGGTCTGTAATTATACACTGAGGTTGCTGCTGCCCCACTGCTTCGAGGATTTTTTTAAAAATCCACTTAAATGAATCCTGACTCTCGAAGTCAAGTAATCCAGCTGCAAAAGTTACCGTCTTCTTGTTGTGGTCTACTCCGGTGAACGGAGTAAACACCATGAAATATTTGTTTGTCCCATAAGTAGAGTCAAACGAGATCGTATCTCCATATAACTTGTAGTTGTTTATCCCTTCCTTATCAGCCCAAATAACCTTCGTCAAGCATTTGTTCTCATCCTGATCATAAGCAAAATAGAACCCCTTTGTTTCAGCCAGCATTTTGAAATGCCCAATGAACATTTTAGCATCCTTATCCCCAATGTAACACTTGATATTTCGTTTGAAGTTTTTGAAGTCTAGCAAAGAGGGATCGATATTCTGATAACTATTTGAGTATTCCTTGAGAATTCTGAAGCTCAATGTTGGACCTATGTTGAGCTTAGTATGATCAATAATGCTCCTCTTAATGTAGTCATGGACGTCCTTTGAGAGCTTTTGGAACTCTCTGTTTTTGACAGAGTAAAGAGAGTGATTGTGAACGTCTACAAAGACGTCCACAATATATCCAGCCGGTCTGTCGTCTGTTTTTCACAGGTTCTCAACCTCATGTGCGCCTTGCAGCCACACCTTGTCAGAGCATGCTTCTTTGGTTGTCTAATTCTGCGCTATTTGTTCTCTGATGTACTCAAATTACCAGCTTCGTGATTTGTTGCTTCAAGTCGTAGTTTTCTTTTCATATCTCTATACCCTTGTCTGTTACAGACCAGTGATTTGACGCTGACGCCCCCTTATATTTCGCATTTGTGTACCTTCTCACATCAAATCCGCAAGCCAATGCGTATATGCTGTAGAACTGTACTACATCCTCCAAGGTAAGAAAGAACATTCCACGTTTAGGCGTAAAATCAGTCTCAACAGTCCTTACCTACTGCTCAGTACCCCCGGGTGTACTGTTGTAATGAAGAGTTAGAACAAACTCATCGTTTTCTTCGTCTGAACAGGTTGGGCTGGTGAATATATTGTTATTAGGAGAATCCCCAATAGCTAAGACTACATTGTCTTCAACAATAGAGACAGTAGAAAGATCTGGGACAGTAAATTATTATAATGAGTACAGCCAGTGGACAACAAAATGACAATAACATCACAATAACAGTAGCATGGGGGAGAGATCAACATTGCAGTAATGTGACAATAACAGTATGATAACAGCAGCTGGGAAACAGATGACAATCAATAACATCACAATAACAGTAAATGTGTTTTTCTTATGCTACTCTCTTATCAGTCGTATATTTTCATGCTAATGCACAATAGTATCACAACAATAGTACCATAATATCAGAATAACAGTACAATAATATCATCATGTTTCTCTACTTTTACAATAATAGTACAATAATATCAGAATAACAGTACTCTGATTCTACTGTATTATAATACAGATAATACTGTATTTTTTATGCTACTCTTTTACAAGCCATATGTTTTCATGCTACTGCACAATAATAGCACAATAATATTACAATAATATCACAATAACAATCCAATAATATAATCATGTTACTGTACTGTTACAATAATAGTACATTAATATCAGAATAACAGTTCTCTTTTTCTACTCGAATACAAGTCAGACAGTACAATAATATCGGAATAACAGCTGAGAAACACATAGAAATCAATAATTGATTTATAAACAACGGCGGATAAAGAGATAAGAATCAATAACAAGTATTACTGTTTCCATATTTCTTGTCGAGTTGATTTCTTCGCTCTGATTGTTATTAATATCGTTCTCCATCTTTTATACCTGAAAACAGTAAAATCAAGTATACAATTCAATTAAAATCAACGAATTTCACGAATTTTACATTAATTTCGAAAATACGATTGAATACACTAAAAATCAACGAATTTACATTACCTGTAATTCGATTGCAGCTAAAAATCAACGAATTTGTGTAATCTTATTAGGTTTTTAATGAGATTTCTATAGTCGGCGTTCTGATTTTTGTGTTTCTCTGTTTCTGATTTGTAGAGAGATGTAGAGAGAGAGAGAATATCGTTTGAATGAAGTTTCCGTTTTCATGTTTCAACTGCTTTTGTATTTTTCGATTTTCCTTTTTTTTTTTTCCTAATTTATCATTTAATCTAAGCCCTTGATTTCTTTTAATCTCAGCCCTTGATTTCCCCAACTCACAACTCACCATAAGACCTCAACTCACGAGATCCCGCCTATATATATATATATATATATATATATATATATATATATATATATATATATATATTCGGGATCCTATGAGAACCAACAAGATAATGAGAACCATGAGAACCACTCATAGCCCTTAGATCTTAGACAAATGAAGAGCTGAGATTAAAATTATTTTTCCAACCGTCTCCCTCAATTTTCTATCAATATGCGTTTTACTCATAGTCTCTCCTCTCCTTCATCACGTTGTCCACGATAAATCCTATTCTCTGTGATTTCGAGCACCATCAGTATGATTTCGATCAAATTAGTCCATACATCCGACTTCAATTTTGCTTCCTTCTTTGTTCTTGCTGCTTTCATCATCGATTTTTCCTACTTCGAGCAGATTACAATTTAGGTAATTCCTCAATTTCCCCAATTTCTTTTTTATTCCTCAGTTTTTATGATTGTTATGATTCAAATTAGTTGACTAGGCTTGTATTCCTCATTTGTAGTTTTTTCTTTTATTTTGTTGCTTTCAAATGTCGTTAGATAATTTTTGGAGAAAAAATTATCAACAGCCCTTAACTCTGACTTGTGGCACCGATCGAGGTTGTAGTTGCTTTTTTTCATGTCTTTTCGTGATTTTTAAAGTGCAGTTACTGCGTTATCTAACCTGTGGTTTCCCTTCCGAAGTAATTTTTGTAATCGATTAGTTTAAACTTATGTTAACATAATTAAAAGTGTTATTGTAATTGAATCAATATGGTGCTTTCCGATACTCTTGTTTTACTTAAATCGATCCTTGTCTAGAAGGCCAAAACGACAACAATTATCTACCATAACCTTGTAGGTAACATAGTTGGGAGAACTGCCCTTCTCTGTCATTGCTTTAAACAAATCAAGACACTTGTTAATTTCACCAGCTTTTCCCAAAACCGTCAATAATAGCAGTATAGGTAACAACATTTGGATGGCATCCCTTTTCATCCATCATCTGAAAAAGCTTATATGCTTCCTCTATCTTTTGAGATTTACACAAACCATCAACCATCTCAGTGTATATCACAACATTCGGAGCACAATTGTTGTCCAACATTTTGGATAGTATAGTAAGAGCAAGATCTAGCCTTTTATCTTTAAACAACCGGTCAATTAAAGCACCATATGTATGATCATTTGGAATATATCCCCGTTAAATCATGTTAGTATATATATATCTTGTGCTTTTTCTAGCTCCCCTGCCTTGCAGAACCCGTCAATAGAATGCGTTTTGCCATAATTCTAATATGCAATTCTGCTAAGGTTGATCAATATAGACTGCATTTTCCATCTACTTTTTAATGTGATTGTCAGAAATTGATTATACAATCTGTAGTGAGTGACTCGCTTTGCTGTACGAATGTGGACTTGTTCTAGGAAGCTGGCATGGACTGGATTTTTCATCTCGACACCGATGAACTCCTGTATCCTGCAAGAGCTACAGAGTACTCAATCAGAGAGTTACTGCTAGACATTCCTCGAGATGTTGACATGGTTGTTTTTCCTAATTATGTGAGTAACCTTTCAATGGGATCATTTCATTGTTTTAAAATTATATTAATCTCTTTGAATATTTTTCTATGCCAGTAATCTATGCAGTTGTAGTAATTTAACAATGTCAGCCAAATTTTGCGAGGTAATAGTAACAAATTATTTCATTTCAGGAAAGTGCCATAGAGAGAAATGATATTAAAGAAGCCTTTTAGTGAGGTAAATTTATATGCCTCATATCAGCGAGTAACTGTCAAATGCTAGATAGATTAATTCCAAGTGTTTCTTTCTTTTACTGACAACTACTGCTAATCAATGATGTGTAGGTTTCAATGTTCAAAAAGAATCATGACCACCTTCCAAGGGATACATACTTTGGGCATTACAGAGAGGCAACTCGAGGTAATCCAAACTATTTCTTAACTTACGGAAATGGGAAAGCAGCCGCCAAAATTAAAGATCATCTTCGCCCCAATGGTGCTCACCGATGGCATAACTACATGAAAACACCCAAGTATGTGTTTTATTGCTTCCTGTTTTACCCTACTCAGCCTACATATTCGATAGACCCATAAAAAAGCCTTATCTATTAGAACTAAAAGAGTATATGCCTAACATTAATGTTGAGAGGTTCTTGGTAAATTAATGATAGAGAGGTAAAAACAGATGAGGCTGCAGTTTTGCACTACACGTATTCAAGATTCTCCGACTTGACATCAAGGCGGGATAGGTGTGGATGTAAGCCTACAAAGGAGGATGTGAAAAGATGCTTCATGTTGGAATTTGATATATCTGTAAGTTGAATTTTTCTTCATCTTTAGCAAACTCGATTATCTCTTGGCATGCAATAGACCCTCTAAATCTATAATGTTACTGTTAAAGCTTTCAGGATATGGTTGTGTTTGCCTTCTTCATGAAATAAGGTTCTATGTACATGAAATAAGGTTCTATGTACATGAAATAATGTTCTATGTGCATGAAATAAGTGTTAAATGGGCATGAAATAAATTTATATGTGCATGAAATAAGGTTCTATGTGCATTAAAAAGTTATTCAGTTGAATCAGTTGGTTATATTATGATACTAATTGCCGTTGGTTAAGGACATTAGTTTCATATGTGCATTAAATAAGGTTCTATGTGCATAAAATAAGGTTCTATGTGCATTAAAAAGTTCTTTAGTTGGATCAGTTGGTTATATTATGATACTAATTACTGTTGGTTAAGGACGTCAATTTTATATGTGCATGAAATAAGGTTCTATGTGCATGAAATAAGGTTCTATGTGCATTAAAAAGTTCTTCAGTTGCATCAGTTGGTTATATTATGATACTAATTATTGTTGGTTAAGGACGTTACTTTTATATAGGCATAAAATAAGATTATATGTGCATGAAATAAGGTTCTATGCGCATGAAATAAGATTCTATGTACATGAAATAAGGGAAATGACTATGAAGGAGATTTAATGTATTAACCGGCTTTTTTATGTAACTACAAGGCATTTTAGTGTATCTAATACATATCTTACTAATATGTGAGAAACATTTCAGGGTACTTATGTTAGTTTTTTCGTACTCGTATTTGTTTAGTGTATTTTAAAGGCTATTAGCTCAATGGTAGAGCAATGTGCAAATTTTGCACAAAGGTATGGGTTCGAGTCCCATATAGCCTAAATCGCAAATCCAATGATAGGAACGTGTCATGATGCAAGCAATACAATACAATTATTTAGGAGGCTATAATCATATTCGGAGAATGGCACGCAGACCTTGATCGGACTCAAGCGAGCAGCAACAATGGCAATGAGCCCGTGAAATAGCTTTGCAATTATCAGAAGTTCAATACAAGCATTTCAAAGACTAGCATATATAGTTATATGCCAAAACTATTATCATACATGCCATACTTGAATTAAATGGGATTACCAATTACACTATTTTTCATTCTTAAGAGTAAAAGAAAGATTTGGTACTTCATGGCCAATATTGTAACACCCCGATTTATGAAGGAGCCTGTAGCAAGACATTCCCTAATAAACCGGACTGTTACCATCTCGGTTTCCCGAGGTAGTGAATAACAAATTAAAATCCAAGGCAAAATATATAATTACTTTAACTTAATTATTACAAAACCTCTTTTACATCAAATTACAAGGAACTAACATAAATGAAAGTGAAAGTCTTTTAAATGATGATCTAGCTACTAGGTCTTCTGATCCAGTGTCTCACGCCCATCAAGCTCCCAGCCTATCTCATAAACCTGTCAAGCCTGCTCCCCAATATTTGGATCGTCACAGGTGTTCACGAATACACAGGGTCAACCACGAGGTTGAGTAGGGAATACAATGAAACAACAAAATATGATATGCATGCTCCTCCGACACCTCCATCTCCATCTCAACTCATATCTCATAACCGGAACACCCACCATACCGATCCCCAGTAGGCTATATATCGACAAGTAGCCGATCGCCCATTTCGCTTGTTGAGGACACCAGGGCAAGTCTGCGAGAACCCGCCGGGCCTTATCACAACATCATCTTCACCACACCACATCACCACAACATCCTCCATCTCCAATGCATATGAATGCTCAAAAGAAATTAATGCAACAACACAATATATATATCTTTGAACGATCAATCATAAAATCATGCCGGTTACCAAATGTTGTGATAACATACTCAATACGATCAATTCAGTCAATCACCTTCCAAAGTATATAGATCATAACGTAAATCAACAGCCACGAAGCAAGTCAACGTTCACAGTTTGGTCATACGAAACACAACAAGTCAACACAATTCAACATCAACGATAATAAGTCAAGTGTATTTCCCTACCTTTTCGCAATCCAAGCACACACAAGCAATCACTTATGATCCTTCACTTATCCATCACCTACATAACATAATTATGTATAATTACCATCTACTCAGTCAATTAATCATGCACATAACCTAGACTCATCATAACTTAATAGGAATATCAATTTAAAGAACAAACACGACTTTTCTTGATTTTCCTGCTCATGGCAGACTCGGTATAAAATGAATAACTAATTCCAGAAAATTCGAATTGATGCAAGGCCAATTGAATTGGAACCCCATGAGTCTTAGCTACAATTTATATCTAACGTGTTTTTCTCAAATTCCAAACTTATCAAGGGTTTTCAGACTGATTTCCAAAAACTGACAGAAACCGTCGCATAAAAAGTATTGATTCATAAAACGAGTTTGACAAATGATTCTTAAGTAAAACCAACGCATAACTCATCTAAACTCTTTAAATTAAATATATGAAAAAGACCCAGCACCAATTCAATATCTAAATTATGTTTTAGAAATAAATCTTTCAGCCTCTACTGATTTTCGGACTTTTTAGATAGACGTTAACAAATAATTTCTTCAGGAAAAACTACACGGTGAAATGCTACCAATTTTCACAGGCATAAATTAGGCTTGGAATAAACATGAGTCTCTTCTTTAACTTTTTGCATCCCACGGCTTTAAGACAGGTAAAACACTCAAATAACACAGACCAACGAATCTGTAAATTGCTGTAACTATTCCATTCATTTATCTCATACAATTTATAATCAAAAACCCCCAAACCAATTCTAGGGTTACGAAAATTATCCCAATACTACTATAATTATACTAATAATTGAATAAAGAGGTAATAGGATAGTCTACTTACGAAATAGGATGAGAATAGGCTGAGAAATCGCCTCGCAATTCCTCACGCGGCTCCCTTCACACACGGCTCCCTCTTCTCTCTTTTCTCTCTTTTCTCATGGTTAAAATGAATATGGTGATAGGGAGATTAGGGTTTGGTTAGATGGGTTATACATATAGGATAGGTGCTATTAAGACGATACGGGCCTAGCCTAGTTAGATTAATTAAAACCCGAGTCACATAATTAACCGAGTCACAAATACACTACACGACCCAGCTGGTAACTCGGCCTAATATAATATCATATTAAAATACCGGGTATTACAGTCTACCCTCCTTAAAAGAAACTTCGTCCCGAAGTTTACCCTCTCTACCAACCAACGCAAACGAATTATGAAACGCATATACAAAAGTATGTAAGGCACCCACCAAATTGAATATTAAACGCAGTATTACATTCCACCCTCCTTAAAATAAACTTCGTCCCCGAAGTTTAACCATAACAGAAACACATCATGTAACACTCCAACATAACCCACACAACGCATAACCAATATAGCCAAGCTGAGAAATCACACATGAAAGTATAAAGATTTTACAATCCTACCCTCCTTAAACATGGTTACGTCCCCGTAACCTTCATTATTATAACAAAAGTTCTCAAACTATCGCTAACAATGAAAGAGGATAAAAGATTCACAACTCACGTTCAAGTTAACTAATCCCTACTAAAGACAATCAATATACAAGCTCTCTCAAGGAAGCTACGATTCATCTTTGCTACAAAGACATCGCCACGGATCGGAGCAAAAGCCATGTTGAATAACTTAAGACATTTCAGTATTAATCTAAACACTCTTCATATCAATCAATACATGCAATAACATTCACAGGATCTGCTTGTCAATCTAATTTATACATTACTACTCAGGTTACAAAGATGAAGATGCATAGGTGCTCACATATGGTTCATGTCAAATAGCATATTTTCCAAGAAATATTGGTCGAATGACGAATGACGAATGCACATTGATTGGCAAATTTTACAAGCTTATTGGTCGAGTCAGTCAAGCGAGTAAACGGCGATATTGGAAAGTTAACATACAATACTATCATACATAAAATTTCATTCTTGGTGTTAAATATATTTAAACTGCACCCAACACCATGACATAAAAGATTAAATGTATTTAACTACACCAATTTTACAAATATTCATTACATATCATGCTAATATCAACATACCATGTTAACACACAACTCACTTAAATCACCACATTACATTTCCCGTTTTGACATTCGTAACTAACCACAACCCACTAATTCACTACATGAACGAACAACATGACTAAATTAACCCACTATTTGTGACTCCGTTCTAGCTTCATTCCCCAGACTAGCAAATATCATGAAACCATACAACCGACATTTCTTGGCCGGAAATCTCATTCGAATTTATACTCACCCGACAAAATTTAACTTCATTTTCAAAACTTTTAGTTTCATCATCGGACGGTGAATAACTTTCTTAACATAAATCTTATAATGAGCCGTCCATAGAATCCATTTGACTCAAAATCGATAAACTTAACTCAATTCCTTCAAACAATACAAGCTTAGATGTCGACTCATATTTCGTAATTTCTGAGTTCATCTTATTCATTTCAGTCCTATCTTTACTAATGAACGACTATTACCTCAACATCAGATTTTACTTGCACTTCTTTACTCGTTATATTCACGGCTAACACGACTACAAAGCATTTAATCGGAGACCTTTTAGATAGTACACATTCCCTGGTGACGTCTCAACAAAGCATACGATTCGTGCCATGATGTAAAGCAAGTAACTACAAATTAACCGTGTTCAATCAAAATTTTACCTCTTTATTACAGATCTATTTATCACGGGTTGCATGGTCACACAAAAGTATAAGTACCAACTCAATCACATGTTAAATTTTAAAACGATTTATCACGTCATAAGAACTAGACAAGAGTCTAATCATATAGTCAATATAAGAAGATTATTAGTTTAGATCGGAGGCACATTATAAAATTCCCTGTTAAACTCCTTACGGAACCATCGATGTAAGGCGTCATGAGTAATTAACTTAATAATGTAGAAGTCAAACAACTGAAATTACAATTGAGTATTAATGGTTATATGATTCACAATAACAACAAAATTACTTCCATATCACACATATGTTTAACATTTTAGCAACCATACCATTCAATTGTATCCATCAACTCAGTATAATTCATTTTCAGCAAAATAAAAGATATCGCATAAACAACTTAAACATGTACATATACCATCATATAACTTGTAAAACATTATCTATGACAAAAGATTAGCAAGGTGAACAAGTTCTCTGGTTTTCACGGTTTGAACAAATAGGCAACTCGCGGCTCAATTAAACGTAACTATAACGACTATCATTTAAACATACGCATAACATGTGAATCATCAAAGGGTTATCTCATTATAATTCATAGCGACGGTTCGAGAATATATTTCAAATATCGTAACTATATCGTAACTATATCAAACTATATTTCAAATATCGTGACAATTGCAACAATCACCTTAGCATTTCATGACAATACAACTATGAACATATCCAATAAGGAGCAACAACACTATTTTATTATCATATCATAAGTTTAGGTTCAATTGAAATAAATTAATGCAATGAAAGTAATAAGTATAACTATAGGCACAGAGACTCACATAAAAGACATTAGAACTCAGATGACATCCTACATGTGTGAACATTTAGACATACTCATTACTACCATCCATGTGTAAACATTTGAACATAATTATTATAAATATTCATGCGAGTATATTAGAACAATCAAGTTAACATTTAACGCCACCAACTTTACCAAGATATGACAATATAGTTTTATATTTATATATATCCGACCACTATACAAATATGATGAACACATCAGAGATATTATAACATGCCAAGCATAAAATATGCAAACAACTGGACTCGTATAAAATATTTCACCCTCGATTAAGAATCAAATTAAGCTATTCAATTTCACTCATACTATCATGCCAACAATGTTATAAACTAAACTTTAATTTTTTTTTTATCACTAGTTAAGATACATAACCAATGAATATGTGTGCTACTATCATCATATAAGGACACTATAATTTCACATTAATAAGGCTCATGAAATAATCGAACAACTGCATGAAATCTCAACATAGCATTCACATTTTAAAAGTTATGATTCACGTTGTAACTTCCAAAAAAATCACGAATAAATAACCGTTCAACGAAAACTTGAGTTATATTACTTTTTATAACATACAGAGAGTTAATAATTCGTGAGAAAAAGAATGAAGTCCAAAGCTCAAGAATTCAATTTTTAAAGGATTCTACACTCAGTTGGTCCAAACAAGTATGTGACAGCAATTGGTCCGAAACTTGGGTCAGTTTGCAAAACTTACCATTTAATATAGAGACATAAAGAATTTTTGTGGCTTATTAATTTGAAAACATATGCGAATCTTCTGAACGATGGAGTTGGAATTATGCAAAAATTATTAATACAATTTAAATGAGGATTTTTGCAAAATCGTTGGTCGAAACATCACTGCACAGGAACTTCCTGACCACAGCCCACTAAAATATTTATTACTCCTAATCCATATATCCTATAAGCATGAAACCAACGCCAAATGAACACTAACTCACGAGGCTATCTCTCATAAAATTTTCATCCATAGGAAATAAACAGAAAAGAAATGGCAGTAAGGTCAATTAAAGAGTAAAATCAAACAAAACGAGTTTCAGCACTAGGTCATTCTTTACTATGTTACAAGCTCTTATGAACATACTATGTATACTAACCCATCCCAACTTAAATCTCACACTTTGTACTTACGTAAACATCTATCCCATAGAATCCCTTCGCATCTCGATCTACTCCTTACATCTAAATCACGATTGCTATGACTAGAAACAAGCAATTCAATAGTGTTTCTGATTACTATCACAATACTATACTAGCATGGCTTCGGGATCACATAACCGCATATCACTAGACATAATAGCACTATCAACACGTCATTCACATTCATCCAGATAAATATCATCAATTCGCAATTATTTTCACGCTCACGATTACCACAATCCAACACTTCATTGATTATCAATCTAAACACGAAAATTTATTTCTCATCTCCACAACATCATATGATCACGTCATCATTCATACAAAATACTTACTGTGACGTTGTCCTGCAGAATGGTTAGAATATATGGGTCTCAAGGTATACATCAACTCGATTATATCCAAGGTTTTCCTTCTAACTACCCCATTCACTCAATTTTCTCTCGGGTTACGGTTCAAAAGCGAGAGGGCAAAAGAGCACGTATTAAGGGCGCCTTCTTAACCGCACTGTGAGCTCCTAACAGTTTATTCCCAGGGGTTCATTTTATTTAGACACATCCTACGTTCATTGGGTTCATTGGTTTAGGCCTGAGGATCGTTCGCTCTGATACCACTTTGTAACACCCCGATTTATGAAGGAGCCTGTAGCAAGACATTCCCTAATAAACCGGACTGTTACCATCTCGGTTTCCCGAGGTAGTGAATAACAAATTAAAATCCAAGGCAAAATATATAATTACTTTAACTTAATTATTACAAAACCTCTTTTACATCAAATTACAAGGAACTAACATAAATGAAAGTGAAAGTCTTTTAAATGATGATCTAGCTACTAGGTCTTCTGATCCAGTGTCTCACGCCCATCAAGCTCCCAGCCTATCTCATAAACCTGTCAAGCCTGCTCCCCAATATTTGGATCGTCACAGGTGTTCACGAATACACAGGGTCAACCACGAGGTTGAGTAGGGAATACAATGAAACAACAAAATATGATATGCATGCTCCTCCGACACCTCCATCTCCATCTCAACTCATATCTCATAACCCGGAACACCCAGCCATACCGATCCCCGGTAGGCTATATATCGACCGTAGCCGATCCGCATTTCCTTGTTGAGGACACCAGGGCAAGTCCCAGAACCCGCCGGGCCTTATCACAACATCATCTTCACCACACCACATCACCACAACATCCTCCATCTCCAATGCATATGAATGCTCAAAAGAAATTAATGCAACACAATATATATATCTTTGAACTGATCAATCATAAAATCATGCCGGTTACCAAATGTTGTGATAACATACTCAATACGATCAATTCAGTCAATCACCTTCCAGTATATAGATCATAACGTAAATCAACAGCCACGAAGCAAGTCAACGTTCACAGTTTGGTCATACGAAACACAACAAGTCAACACAATTCAACATCAACGATAATAAGTCAAGTGTATTTCCCTACCTTTTCGCAATCCAAGCACACACAAGCAATCACTTATGATCCTTCACTTATCCATCACCTACATAACATAATTATGTATAATTACCATCTACTCAGTCAATTAATCATGCACATAACCTAGACTCATCATAACTTAATAGGAATATCAATTTAAAGAACAAACACGACTTTTCTTGATTTTCCTGCTCATGGCAGACTCGGTATAAAATGAATAACTAATTCCAGAAAATTCGAATTGATGCAAGGCCAATTGAATTGGAACCCCATGAGTCTTAGCTACAATTTATATCTAACGTGTTTTTCTCAAATTCCAAACTTATCAAGGGTTTTCAGACTGATTTCCAAAAACTGACAGAAACCGTCGCATAAAAAGTATTGATTCATAAAACGAGTTTGACAAATGATTCTTAAGTAAAACCAACGCATAACTCATCTAAACTCTTTAAATTAAATATATGAAAAAGACCCAGCACCAATTCAATATCTAAATTATGTTTTAGAAATAAATCTTTCAGCCTCTACTGATTTTCGGACTTTTTAGATAGACGTTAACAAATAATTTCTTCAGGAAAAACTACACGGTGAAATGCTACCAATTTTCACAGGCATAAATTAGGCTTGGAATAAACATGAGTCTCTTCTTTAACTTTTTGCATCCCACGGCTTTAAGACAGGTAAAACACTCAAATAACACAGACCAACGAATCTGTAAATTGCTGTAACTATTCCATTCATTTATCTCATACAATTTATAATCAAAAACCCCCAAACCAATTCTAGGGTTACGAAAATTATCCCAATACTACTATAATTATACTAATAATTGAATAAAGAGGTAATAGGATAGTCTACTTACGAAATAGGATGAGAATAGGCTGAGAAATCGCCTCGCAATTCCTCACGCGGCTCCCTTCACACACGGCTCCCTCTTCTCTCTTTTCTCTCTTTTCTCATGGTTAAAATGAATATGGTGATAGGGAGATTAGGGTTTGGTTAGATGGGTTATACATATAGGATAGGTGCTATTAAGACGATACGGGCCTAGCCTAGTTAGATTAATTAAAACCCGAGTCACATAATTAACCGAGTCACAAATACACTACACGACCCAGCTGGTAACTCGGCCTAATATAATATCATATTAAAATACCGGGTATTACAAATATGGGAGTCGAACCCACATCTTGTGCATTGCACAATGCTCTCCCATTTGAGCTAATTGGCTTTCAAAATAAGTAAAACATAGAAGAAAGAAGAGCTTAAGATTGAGTCAGAGGACTATTTCATCAGAAACGCATTTATTTTTCTCGAAAAGCAGCTTGCTCATAGCCACGACCAAGGAAACGTAGCAGTGCGGATGAGATTCAGCCACCTCCACATGTGCAATCTGATATCAGTATAATACGGAGTAATTCGTTTGCAACTGAGGATTGACCTGAGAAGATAAGATTATAAATTATGTTATTGTTTCCCTGTTTCCTAGCATCTTAGCACCACGGTTTGCATATCATCAATTATTCGCAGGGTGCGTTTGTAGAGTGGAAGAATATTGCAGTTCTAATTTTCACTACATATCATATCTTAATCTTACTGAAAAGTACTTTTATTTTCGTTGCTTACTATATCACCGAGTTCAAGGCTGTTTCCTTAAGGAAACTCCTGGCAATCCTGTAGGAGCAACGCTGAATTCGGCAGAAAAGAGGGTTGGTTGAATCTGAATCAAATGAAATATAGAACATATTCATCTGAAATAAAAAAGACGCACCTACAGCCAGAGGGGATCGATCAAGTGCAACAAAACATGAATCAAAAATTACAACTGTTAAAAGAGAAACCGGTATTTTGCTATATACAGGATTAGAACGGTAAGACGACTCACCATGTGGTACATTGTCTGGAGAGTTCTGAAGGAAAAACCTGGTGTGATGATTTTTCCGTGCTACAATCAGCGTGAACTTTGGACAATAACTTTCTTCTAGAAACTTGCAGGCTGTGCGAAAACCCGAGAAAGATACTGAATAGTATAGATGAAGAATAAGATCGAAAATATTACAAACTGTAAAACACCTCTTTAAACTTGACTGAATTGTGATTCACTGACACCATCCCTGAATAGACCAGTCACAAAAAAGAGGCATCAACCAACGAATTTGATGAATGTAGAGTATCGACATCAAAATTGAGCAAACATTCTCACTGCAAACGTTTAATATTTCTATTAATCGAACCAACTATTCTAATATTTCAATAAATCAGGAACAGTCGTATCTAACGTCTTTGTACCAAACGTCTTTGTGAAAAAATGTTGGTCAAATTGACATGTGGTTTTAAATAAATCAAGTCGAACTTGAATAATATAAAGGTAATGAAAAAAATTATGAAAGAGGAACAACACTGATTACCTGAAAATGATTATGTGTTTAGGCTTCATTCCGGAACTAGTGTTGAAGTCATACATCAATTCCATGGATAACAACAAAAGAAGTAGCGTCAGCGGAAAAGCTCCGGTGATGACATCGCATATAGCAATCGCTCCCTCATTAATATTCTCAAGATAAGCATACCTAACAATGCCTTCATTGGCATTACTAGTTCCAGGGATAGGTTTGAATAAACCATCTATGATTTCGGCCTTGGGACATTGTACTAATTATGAACCCTACTTTACTGCTATTCCAATCAAACTAATTCAAAATTACACCAACTTAGGTTAAAATCAAATCAATCAAAGAAATTTTACATAAAATCAACTTAGGTTAAAATCGAATCAATCGAATCAATTTCGTAATTAAAAATTGAATAAATTTAAACATGAAACTTACCTTCGTCAGTGGCGGTGAAGGAGGAGTATGATGATGGTCGATGACACCAAAGAAGGAGAGCGCAGTGGTCGATGACAGTGAAGAAGGAGAAACACGGTGGTCGGCAATGGAGAAGATGAAGAAGCGCGGTGATCGAATGAGGAGAAAGAGAGAGACCGTCTAAAATATTATATGACCCTGACAAATCTTTGTCGTTGAAATTATGTCTGATCCAGCGGTCCTTAGATGCTTTAGAGGTTCTCATGGTTCTCATTATACTAGTGGTTCTCACCGGATCCTGACCATATATATATATATATATATATATATATATATGGGTTGAGATCCTATGAGAACCCTCTTCCCATGAGAACCGTGAGAACCTCATGTTCAGAACTTTTGTACCAAAAGTACAATAATATTATACTACGGGTTCAGAACCTTTATACCAAAGGTACGAGACATCTGATAAGACAATCTCAATCAACCTTTTTATTATTTGTGATTCATAAAAATGCATACTTTATACGTTGTAACTAATGTTCATTCATTATAAGGAAATATTAGCAGACATCATTAATTATCAAAATAATAACAAATAAAATAATAAGTCTAGATTATCAAAATAATAACAAATATAATATTGTTGTACCTTTGGTACCAAAGTTCTGAACATGAGGTTCTCATGGTTCTCATGGGAAGAGGGTTCTCATAGGATCATAAATCTATATATATGTGTATATATATATATATATATATATATATTGATTATATCCATTCCAAAGGCGAACCAAACACCTATGAGAAAGTATGGGGTTATACCTCCATACCACCACCATAGAATCTCAATCCATTCCAGTACTTTGAACAAAACAACCCCTAAAAAAAATAGGTGAACTCATAAATTTTCCTTTCAAAAATCATTTTTTAAATAAGGAAGATATTAACAATTCAAGTTCATTCACTAAATAAGGAAACTAATAATTATAATTTTTTCATTAATATTAATCTTTTTATGAAATTATATAACTTTCACTAAACTCAAAACTATAATCTTGTAATTAAAATATAAATAACATAAAACTATAAACTTCTAAATATTTTATTATTGTTATTATTTGAGAATGATATGATAGTAATATGTATAAACAAAATTATAAATTGACTTTATTACTTTCATGACAAAAAATTGAGGGAATTTATAAATTGTAATCATTAGCCTACTAGTATAATTTTTTTTAAAAAAAAAATACATTTCAGCACATTACTCAATCATCTTGAATTAATTTTCAGGTTTAATTTTCTTTTCTCAAAACAAAATACAATAACAAGAAAAAAATGAACAGTTAATGAGATACCACTGTTAT
The DNA here is from genome assembly GCF_048544455.1 of Silene latifolia. Classification (NCBI taxonomy): domain Eukaryota; kingdom Viridiplantae; phylum Streptophyta; class Magnoliopsida; order Caryophyllales; family Caryophyllaceae; genus Silene; species Silene latifolia. The sequence continues at coordinate 73,027,593 of NC_133526.1, read as the reverse complement.
TTTAATATCTCATTTAAAATAAAAAATTATATATACCGTACATTTATTACTCGGGTTATAAACTAGTAAACTAATATATATATATATATATATATATATATATATATATATATATATATATATAGATTTAGGATCCTATGAGAACCATCTTCCCATGAGAACCATGAGAACCATTGTACACCATTAGATCAACTAATTTTAACGCCCCCAGATCTGACACACATATTTGTTTGAAGTTAGTATGTTTTTGTCTTTTCGCTGTCATTCACTTTTCCTCTTCATTCTTCTTTACTCATCTTCCTCAAATTGTTAAGCCACAATTTTTCCATGTCCATTCTCATTTTATGAATTCTCTTGAATTTCCCATCTTTTTGTCTTATATAAATTATGAATCATTCAAACTTTTTTCTAAATCGGGATTCTTTGTTTTCCCATCACATTGTTGCTACTTTTGTGTTTTATTTTCTATGATTTTTATTTGATTTCGGGCTCTTAATAATCAACCTCTTAATAATACCTCATGTTTATATTTATGTTTTCAACTTATAAATGCTCTTAAAAATCAACCTATTTTAGGCTTCTTGTAAGTTGTCATCCATGCGCGATGGAAATACGGAGTAACTTTCACTTTCTCATGGTAGAATATTGCATGTAGCCATCCATGTATACATGTAGACAATGTAGATCAGACAAATGCAGTATTTTCAATATTTGATTCTTTTTAATCTACACACAATTCAAAAAGAGCAAAATTTAATACTCCCTCCAAATTTTAATGTTCTTCCCATTTCTCTATTATATGTGAGTAGTATTTTAATGAAATGGAAAAAAAAACATTAAAATTTGGAGATATTACTAAATTAAGTAAGCAGGACTATTGAGTACGGAGTACATTTGAAGACAAAGGACAATATACAATAAATAGCACTAATGTTTTTCCTGAACCTATGGTACAAGTGTTCTGAACCTTTGATACATGTATTTTGAACCTTTAATGTGTAAGACTTGTTTTTCCATAAATATCATCAAAGCAACTCCTAATCATTTAATAAAACCACATGAGATGATAATAAACTATAAAGAAAATATAAGAAAAAACGTAGGTACATGGATTACTATTGGAGGTACAATACAATATACGTACAATAGGTATTTCGTAAGACAGATATAACCGTCTTAAAAATAAAATGGGTTAAATAACATCTCACTTGCATAGATGGAACAAACTTTTTGTTAACCTCAATGTATTCTTTTTTTTGTCTTATGTGTGATACTTGATCCGACATAAGGTTAAGACGAATACGTACATCTTAAGTAAGTACTTGTTTCAACCAACCTTACATGAATTATAAAACACGAAAAACCTACTGTTAGAATCTATTAATTGAACCTTTGACGCAAGTTTTATCAACCTATAATACATGTGTTTTAAACTTACCTAATTAAATACTCAAAACTACCATCTATCTATCAAGTATTATTTTGAACCTATGATGCATGATTTATGTACCTAGGCTACATGTGTTTTGAACCTTTGATAGATATGACATGATAAAATAATTTATCAAAACCACATGATAAAATAAATCATACTATATTTATACAGCCTTGTTGGGTATATTTTGTACCTACTTAATATACAATACAAATGCGGATCGTAAAACATGAGACACCCAAAATTACAATCTAATGCATTTGAACCTAAAGTAAAACTAACTAGTATGGAGTACAAATCAATTTGAAAATTTTATAGATTCCCAGATAAATTTGAGCTTAATTTGGTGGATACCTGTTAGTTGCGTTAATGAATTACTTTGTTCCATGTCAATGAGGATTTTCTTGCAATTAATTTGATGTTGTTCATTGTGATGATTAATCATCAACTTTCTTATTTTTTTTCCACTGGAAAGTTTTTACTGAGTATAATTGAAGTAACTGTGGTTAGGAAATGGGTTATGTAAGAGGGAAGGTTAATTATGTAATTTGTATGTTATGTTGGTAATATAGCGCGCGTCAATCTTGGTCCTCAATGTTCTTCATTTATTTGATGGTGGATAAGAGTTCTCATGGTTCTCATATAAAAGGGATTCTCATGGAATCTCAACCCTATATACTCATTTACCTACAAACCTCCTACCAACAACAAATAAACTTTTTCAAAGTTCATATCATGGCTCATTAAACTTTTTCTCCTCTCACATTCTATCTCCACAAACCTGAATACTAATTTGTAACCCCTCTCATCTATGAACCTCAACAATACTCATCACCAACAATAGAAGATTTGTAGACAAACCTCTAGGGGATGTTTGCTTGGAACTTTTGGATTGGATTGTAATGGATTCAATCTATTCTAGTGTTTGTGTAATACCCCGTAATTTGTATAACATTTCATATTTTATAACATTTTATAAGCTACGTTAATATGTATAAGTCTCATGCCTTTGTCTAGTGAACTTGTGCTAAATCTAACGGCCTTGTCGAACGAGTTCTGCCGACTGTCTATCGACGTTGTTGTGTGTCGATCGACAGAGGGTAGGGTGTCGATTGACAGAGCTAGTTTTGGTGTTAAGATATAATGGTTGTGTCAATTGGTCAACGTCGATCGACTTTGTTGTGGTTGTCGATCGACAGGTGCTTGGTGTCGATCGACTATGTTGTTAGACGCAGATCAGAAGGGTGAGTAATTTGTTTCCTAATTTTTCTAATCAGTTTCCTATTTGACCTAAGCCTACCCAAAACCTATAAATACAACTTATCATATATTATATCACACTTTTACTCATCCAAACATACAAACCCAAAATCACAAAAAAAGAATTATAGAGAAGAGAGGTAGACGGAATTAAGATCGGAGTATTAGCATTCATCTCATCTTGTGACTACACCTTTAAAGTTAATCTTGAAACATTACTTTTATTAATTGTTTACGGTTGTGGGCACATGAACCAAGGTTGACCGTCGACCCCTGACCCTTCTATTTGACCACCGTGGTTGTTGACATTCGTAGCCTTGACCATCGTGACTCTGACTTTGGTTTGGGCAAGGGATTGGTCAAGACCCTAAATTGGGCTGGGGGATTTTTATAGTAGTGGTTGTTGTTTGATTATCGTAATAATTGCATATATGGTATTAGGTGGTGAGATTGTAGAGGAATCGTTCTAAATTGTTTAGCTTGATTTAACGCGAAGTACTTGCTGAAAAGGCAGGGATATCATCTCATCCTTAATATTGTATATGAATCATATTGTAATTGAGATGCATGTATATATTATAACTGGTGATTGAATAAAGGGGCGTTATATTGATTGTTTAACGAGGTTGTCGATAGACATGCTTATGTGTCGATCGACAGGATGTGGTAATGTCGATCGACATGCAGTATAAAGTCTATCGACACAATAGTTAATGTGTGATGTTTTATTACTGTTAAAGCTAATTTATTATGCATTGTGATGAGGCTGTCACAAGCAATCAAAAATAACTCTACCGGTCTCTAACTAATATAGCTAGGAAAGTCAGGATCATATTCACATGGAGACTAAAATGTTCTATTCATTACTTAACGTTTGTCTAGGTAACAATTGGGGTTGTTTTGTTTGTTGTACTAAACTAAACATAAAAGAGATAGAGAAATAGTAAAAATTGAGTTTTAAAAATATAGGGAGAGGGAACTAGGATTCTCAGTTCACTAATGAATGTCTAACGGTCACAGTCTAGGTCACAGATCGATCACAAATATCGGTCTAAATTAAAGGGTAGTGAAAGGGTCCTCTCGGTCCGCTATTCTCCCTAGAACGCTTCTAACGAGCTCTCGCAACTTATTAAGGCACTCTAATGTTTGTAACAGGTCTAACCCTCACAACGATCTCGTCTTAGGTCGGGGTTTACCAATTTAATTAAATCAATTATGCACATTAACTGACTAATTACGGTATAATGCTATAATTAACAACATAGACATAATACAATTGACCAATTCGATAACCTAATTAATAACCGTCATCAATCCAAGCCTCCCCTAAATCCTAGCGAATAATTTAGCTAAGCATAACGGAATTAACAATAATAATTAAACTAGATGTGAAAAGAGGAGAATACATAATGAAATTAAAAGTGAGAATAATAAACATAAACCAAACTAATAAGAATAAGAAGAGAAATAATGACAATTAAACAAGATGAACAGAAGGGGGAAAGAAGAATTCAAATTACCAATAATCAATCCGAGTATAAGCAATGGAGAAGGAAGGAGAAATTCTAGATCTAAAGTTTTAGAGAAGAAAGTAACGTAATAGAGTTTACAGAGGGAATTGTAGAAATAAATAATCGTGCCCTAAACTGAGTCTCTCGTTCCTCTTATATCCGGAACTTAATAAAAGAAATAAAAGTCACGAAATTGACGAAATAAGAAGCGAGGTCAATCGACTCAGAGGTCAAATCGGCCGACCTCAGCATTAAGCCAATCAACCTCCACTTTGAATGGCGGGTTTTCTTCCTTTGGAGTTCTAATAATGATTCTGCTAGCTTCCGCCACTTATAAGCATCCTCCCGAGCTCCCTTAGGAGTTGGAACTCGGGTCAAGAAACTCTACATCTCCAAATATGTCCGGTAAGGTCCTAAAATGCGTGCTTTGAGTACTTTCCTGCACAAACCGACATTCAATACCCAAGTAGCAAAAACGGAGAGAAAGGCATGTAAAACGTCTACTAAGAGCGCAAAATAGAAGCTAAATGCAATGTCAAATAGACTAATAAGTGCATACTAAATGCACTTATCAAACCTTCCTAAACCAAACTCTTACTTGTCCCCAAGCAAGCAATAGACAGAAGTGTGACACCCTCATTTATCGCGGAAAAGTAAACACGTAATTCTAGAATAAAACAGCATGGATATGTTTGTAATAGGTTCATTTGGGTAAAAACCTGTAATTTTTAAAAACCTGAACCTGTTATAAAGATATCCAAATTGGAAGGTGTCAAAACATACAAGGTCTAAATAGAAGTTTCGCAACATAACCATTGCTAAAGTCGCGAATAGCATAGTTATACAACCAAATGTAAAGAGGGAGACATATGTCCCTAAAATGTATGTGACATAAAAAGTGTTTAAGGGTCACAATAAAATAAAACCAATCTAGGTTCCAAGGTTACTTTGCTCGCTAGCTCGTCCATGTACCCCATATATGCATCACCTACCTGTCATTCGCATTTTATACAAATACGAAAGCCACAGTCAGTGGGGAGTAACTCCGAGTTCTCCCAGCCACGAAATGTCATAATTAATGTAACATGTAAACATAAGAATATGAATATGAATAACACATAGCCTTAGCATATAGATGCTAGACAATCGTGCTTATCATGTGAACAACAATATAACAACACATAGTCCTAGCATGCGAATACTAGACCGACTCATACTACACTATCATGTGAATCACATAACACCCAGGAATCCAAACTCTATCAACCATAGCCGGCTTGCATCTCACCTTCTATGATTCATAGAATCACCATACAAGAAAGGACAATATATCAAAGACAGGCATAAGTTCTTAGTACGGTCAATAAACACTCTGTAACTCGAGTCTATACCACGAGGTAGGGAAGGTAATCGAACCGGTATCTTGGCTCAGAGGTTCTATCAAAACATGGCCAAGACACAACACAACCCTAGCCTAAAATCTGCGCAGACCTAGACATGCGTATACACACCACCGCACCCAAGACTCATGATAAAACCACATGAGTACCCTAAGGAGTCCACCAAAGGGTTGGCTAGTACTTAAGCTGGCCACTTACTCTCAAAATAAGTAACGAGGTCATGCCCCAACTTGGATATAAACCCACCAAGTCAGGAACACAGAGGCTATTAAGCAGTGAACATACACTCGTCAAAGACTATAAAGGCCTATCTATGATGAAGGCCGAAATACTCACCTATGACCTAGTCCCAGCTAGTCCCAGCTTGAATACTTTAGCCCACACCACACAAGACAAGTAGGATACCCAATTCAGCTGACAATCCAACAATATCTCCAATATCAATAATAATCCAAATTCCAGCTAACCGTTAATCTCATAATTCATGAGAATAAGCTAAAATGGCAACAAGACAAGAAGACTGAAGTATAAGGCAACCAATTCATCCAACAACCAACATGTGAAATGATAGTCACAAATATTAAGGCATCAACGTAAAACATCCAATCTCACCTCAAAGACAGACCCTCGACCCGAGTCCCGCGACGGGTCATCGGTCAAATCGAGGCTGACTGGTTTAAACCTAGTTTGACCAAACTCGTTCGGTCAATCTGGCCCAGCTCAGAGTCTTGGCCTACTTTGGCCCAAATTACAAATTTTATCGCAATATTATTCTCATGCTATTTCCAATTTCTATCATGTGAAAAACGAAAGTAAAACATTATCAATCACCTAAACACTTAACAAACAACAAACACAACATCAACTACTAACGTGACATTAATTCGTCGAGTAACTCGGAATAGTTACCTTACGCTAGCAAAGAGACAAGTAATAACTTGAGAAAGCTTCTAAAACCCAAAATTACTCTTCATCTTCAACCACATATGAGCCACCTAAAATAATTATGTGAAAGGACGATATTAACGAATTATCTTTATATAAAATATGAGACGGAAATTAATTTAATTATATTTTAAATAAACCAAACTAGCGTCAAAACAATTTATAGACACGGCTCAAAAGTTATAATGACAACCTCAAACTCGGCCTAACCACCAACTACACATGGCCTCAAACTCGTGACTTAGCTAGGCCACGGCCAGGCCACAGCTAAGCCACTGGGAGTCCGACACGACCACCACCCGACTACCCATAGCCACCTGTAATACCCCGTATTTTTATATAATAAATTAAACGGATATTATTATATATTAATTATTATACATTTTATATCACAATTATGTCGGGAAAATAGTTGAGTCGATAATTAGTTAAGCTATCGCAAGTTAATAAAGACGGGTTTAAAAGGAATTCGAAAGGTGAGCTAAACAATTAAACAGTGACCCATTTGAGCTGGCCCAATACAGTTTCAGCCCAATTAACCCAAAGCCGATTTAACCCTAACCCTAACCCTAAACCTAAACCTAATACACTCTAATCTCCCTCAACCCGCCTCCCTCAGCCGCCTCCCTTTTCTTCAGCCCAAACTTCAAATCTCACGCCTAGAGAGAGAGAGAGAGAGAGGTCGTGGGTGTTGATGACGCAGCAGGGAAGAGCTAGGGGTGTTAGTCGACGTTCATAGGCGGCCGTGGTGGCTGTTGTGGTGGCGGTAAAGGTATGAGTTCAACACTCTTCTCTGATTTTCGCTTTTAATGTCGGGTTTTGGTTGTTGATTCGTGTCCTGTAGAGGTGTTGTTTATGGTGGTTGGCAGGGTAGGGGAGTAGTGTGGTAAGGGTAGAGTGCGGTGGTGGTTGTTAGGGTGGTTATAGGTGGTGTTGGTGGTCGTGAAAGGCGGCAGCGATAGGGGAATAGAACACGGGTAAGCAGCGGGTTTCAGGTGGGTTTTAGAGGGTTAGCTTTGGGGTGGTGCCACCGTCGACTAGGGGGAGGTCGACAAGGTGGTGCTGCGGTGTATGTGGGCGTGGGTTGGCGGCGAACAAAATGACGGTGATAGAATAGTGTTTTGGGGAAAGTTGCGGTGGTGGCAGGTTGGGAACGAGAGGTGTTTGGGAAGGCGCGGCTGTGAACCAGGCCAAAAGACGGCCGTGGTTCACCTCGCCCAAGGGAGTCGACCCGAGTGGGGGTGGTCATGGGTGTCGAGGTCAGAGTGGGTGTGTGGGTTGGTGGTTGTCACGGCCCTGTGGTGGCCGGTGGTGGTGCGTGAGTGAGAGTGAAGTGTGAGTGTAAGAGTTGGGTTATTCGATTTGTTTTGAAGCGGGTTTTTTTTAGTTAATCATTATAATTCGCTAATCGGTCATACTTTTAATTAATTAATTTAATTTCCGAGTTGATTAAATAATTAAAGACATACTTTGAGTCGGGATTGTTTGAGTTGTTCTATGATTGATTCGGGTTTTTATTAAATCGCGGAATTCGTTAATCCTTTAATTATCATTTGATTTGAGTTCCGAGTTATTAAAATAAAATAATAATTAATCATAATTAATTTTTCTAAGTCGGGTTTGTTAAAAGAGGAAAGTTACTATATCGGGAAAGTTTCCATTTTGGGAGATGTCTATATTTAGTAGTTAGTAATTATAAATATTATAATTGTTTTAGGTGACGGATTTGTGAAGGATCGATAATCAAATGCATTGCTTTGTTTCTGGACTGCTTTAACTGCGTAATTGGATTTGCTGGCACTTTGAGGTAGGGAAATACACTTGTCCTATTATCATCATTGATCGAATTGTGTTGACTTGATTTCTGGATGTTGACTTATGTTATGATTTATATATACGGGAAAGTGATTGACTGAATTGATCGTATTGAGTATGATATCACAACATTCAGTAGCTGGCATGATTTCATTCATTTGATATACATATTGTGTTGCATAATTACTGTTGAGCATTTCATATGCATCGGAGTTGGAGGATGGTGTGGTGGTGACGAGGTTGTGATACGATGTGATGTTGTGATAAGGCCCAGGCGGGTTCTGCAGGACTTGCCCTGGTGTCCTCAGCTGCGAGCTGGCAGATCGACTTCGGTCGATATATAGTCTACCGGGGATCGGTATGGCTGGGCGTTCCGGGGATGTGTGTGATGAGTTGAGATGGAGATGGAGGTGAAGGAGGAGCATGCATATCATATTTTATTGTTTCATTGTTTTCCCTACTCAACCTCGTGGTTGACCCTGTGTATTCGTGAACACCTGTGATGAACCATAATGGGGAGCAGATTTGACAGGTACTAAAGATTAGCTGACTTGGGAGCTATGGGATGCGTGAGGACTTGGCCAATCTACCTAGAAGTCTAGACCACATAGAAGATTTTATCACTTAATTTATTTTCCGCTGCGAGTTGTATTTATCTTATATTGAGTTTAGTTGGATAATTTGTAATAAACATGAGATCGTCAAGTTTTAATTTAAAGTACTTTGGTATTGTTGTACTTTGTTATTCACTACCTCGGGAAACCGAGATGGTAACAGTCCGGTTTATTAGGGAATGTCTTGCTAAAGGCTCCTTCATAAACCGGGGTGTTACACCACCCTTCACCCTACTTCATAACCTGACCCAAAAATCAGTCCAAAACAGAACCCAAAAGATGCCTAAGTTCGATCCCAACTCCAGTCCTCAAATGCAAAGTAAAAACCCACGATGACAGCTCACGTCCCTGCCCAAAACAGAGTACCAATCGTCCCCTTAAGACTCCATTCTCGCGCCTAAAAACAGTCCTAGCTGAGCCAACTAAGTCAGCATTTAAAACGGTTTTAGAGCAGAAATCCACAAGTATAAAGCAACTCAAAAACAGACCCTAAAGACTACAAAAATTGCCCCAACACAGAGTTCAAATTAGTCCAAAACAATCCCTACATGTCAGTATACACCGTCTCAACTATAAAACACACCAATTATCACCCAAAACAATCCATACATGTCAGCATACACCGTCTTAAATATACCACTTACTAGCTAGCATCCCAAATGATCCCTAGAGGTCAGTATACACCGTCTCAATCATCTCCACATATCAGTATACACCGTCTCAACTATACAACTGACTAATTAACATCCATAAGGATCCCTATATATAATTATACACCGTCTCAATTATAAAACAGACTAACCAGCATTCGAAATAAACATATTTTACAAGTAATATCGAGTAATCTATAATTGTTACCTTTTTCCGATTGAACTAATCATTTATGACTAACAAATCTTCTACAAGACCGTCTATCTTAGCATCAACAACCGTCTTATAATAAATAAAGCTGAAAGTATAAATTGGGTTTGTAAAAATACATGACGAAAATGAATTTTACTTACATCGGAATGACGAGAACGACGAGAGGAGCGCTATGGAACAAAAATAGTTGAAAACGGATAAGGAACGAAGCACCGACGTCGATTAACAGATCAATTTCAAAGAAAAGTACGAAAAGGAAGGAAAAAGAAGGAAGAAGAAGGAAAGAGAGAGACGTGAGGGAGATAAAATGAGACAGCAGCCTGCTAGCCTGCTATTTATTATACGTACGTTTCTTCGTCGTTAAGTAATTTCGCTCGTTTTTAAAACCGTCTCGAGTTAATAAAATCGGTTTTAGTGAAAGTTTCAGTAATAAAACGGAATCAATAATAAATAAATTTAATGAGTGAAAATAAAATAAACTCAGCTAGTTAACGTAAATAATACAATATCAGCTTGAATCGGAATTATTAGCGATTTTTACAAAACTAACGGATATTAATAAAAATTGCTAATTTAGTGAAATAAGCTCAAAATAGCTAATTGGACGGTTTTGTTCCCAAAATCCATCTCGGGTTTACTTAAAACAACTTTCATAAGGACTCGTAAAGAAACGGAAATTATTAAATAAATAAACTCGAACTAATTTCAATAAACTCGAACTAACTTTAAATAAACTTATTAATGATTATTAAAATTAACGTATCGAATTATGATGAAATTAATTAATTAGCTAAGCATAAATATATAAATCGTTAAATGATGTAATTAATATCAAAATAGCAATTAAAAGAATTTTATCCAACTTAATAAAATACGGGGTGTTACAATCACCCCATCTTTTAAAAAGTTTCGTCCTCGAAACTTGAAAGTATAAATGAAAGGTTATAAAAATAAAACTGAAATTGGAATCGGTAACCAAAACATTTAAAAGGTCACTTATCGTAAGAATCAAAATTCTTTCAAAAGTTTCAAATAAAATTTTCCGACAGAACCAGATTCTCATCAAAGGAACGGAAGTGTTCTCGTTGCGCATTCAAGAACATCACATTCCAAATCCAAGATAAGGTCAAAGGCAAATCATTTGTATAAATCAAAAATCAAAATACTTTCGAAAACATTAATGAAGAGTTTTCAAAAGTATAAGTCTCATTCATGGAACGAAATTGCTCTTGTTGTGCACACAAGAACGCTAACCTTCCAAGTCAAAGACAAATTTAAAACCAAAAATCACTCGTCGACAAGAGTAGAACAAGTTATTAAACGTTTCTAATAACGAGTTCTAACATCCGATCAACGTTAAAATCAAAATAAGAGAAAGGTAATCTACTCAAATTTTTTTTTTGCAAAAAAAAAAAAAGCCAAAATAGAAATAAAGGTTTCACTTTTAAACCCAATTGGGGGTCAAATCCCTGAAAGTGTAACATTAAACTTTGACAAAGAAGTCATAAATAGATCAAAGTTAGTTAGAATTTGAACAAAATTTAAAAGCAACTCGGGTTTAACAATCAAAATTTAGGATAAAGGAGTCGATGCTCAAAGATCAAAATGGGAACTAAATTAAATTTTCATTTTCAAACCTTTAAAATAGGTAAAGTTTGCAGAAGTGACATAAACTTTTAAGAATGAATCGAAACTGGTAGCTTGAAAGTTTAGAAGTTGTACAAAAAGGAAAGTAACTTAGATAGCATAAAAACAAAGTATGTTAAGAGAGCTCAAACTTAACCAACCAAAAGAGCTATGGTGAACTTTCCTAAGGGTAAGAGTCGAAGTTAGGTCAACAAGGATGTCAAAGGTAGAATTATATAGGTTATCAGCATCGAATTTAAAGGAGGAGCATGATGAACTGAGGAAGAGAGATATGAACGACAACGCTTATGGTGAAAGAAGAAGGGAAATGAGACAACAAGGAAACGCCAGATACTCATATCCCAAACAACAATGTCATCACTCCACTAAGGAAACAAAGGGTAATAACCAGGTCAGGAAATGATAGGAAATTTAAAAAGGGATATATGAACATGTCAAGATGTGAGACTAAAAGAGTCGAATCATAAAGATAACTAGTTAACAACCAGTAAGAGATATTAGAATTAGGGAGGTATTCAAGACAAGGAAATAACGAGTAAACTTTTATACTTAAGAATCAAATCCAACCAAGGTATGAACGAAAGGGAGGAAAACGATTAAAGGTATGAAAGAGGATTTTTAAGGCTTAATCCATACGCTTCCTAAAACTTAAGGTTCTCTCTAACAAGGTCACGTCTATTAGGGTATTGTACCTTCATAACAAAACGACCAAATCCCAAAACAAGGGTCAAGGTAAAATAAACGCTCGCTTAAGGGGTGATAGATCGGTTAGATACTTCTTCCACCTATCTTATCACATATTAGGATTTCCCTAAAGCAAATCTACCACTCAAGTATAAAAGCATCTCTTTATCTCAAGCACTCGACACAACCTCAATGTTTTAAAAACCAAAGAATTAATTGATAAAGACTTCTCAACAAAGTTCTCAAGGAACAACTAACACCAAATCACATTCCCAATCTATACGGGATTGTTAACATCTAAAAATGGGTTTTCTTCCAAATTCAAATTCTAAACTTATCTCATGTTTACTCCTAAGGCGACGACGCTCAACCTACTAAGCTTTCAAATCCCAAACATAAACAACAAAGCCAAGTTCTATAACTTTAATCACATAAGCAACTCATTCCTAACACAAAGAATCCACCAATCGATTATACTTACTTTGTCAAGGAACTAGGTATAAGAATCACTAAGTATGTCTCATCACATTACCTAAGTCTTTCTAACATCACGACTTCTCAAAGCCAGGGTTAAGGGTCAGACACAAACAATCTCCTCAAAAGTCGAATTTTCCAACCAAGGTCAACATTCCTCACAAGAAAGAGTACTATCTAATGGCGTTAAGGGAGGATAAGCAAAGAAAAAAGGACAAGTTAGGAGTACAAGCGTAGCTTTTAAAGTAAAACAGAAGGGAGTTTAGAAGGAGGATAAGCACCAAGAGATTAAGAATAAGGCGAGATACAAAAAGAACGAGAAACATCTTCAAGAAAGTAGAAGCATTCTTCATAGGTTGAACAAATATTCAATCGTCAGCAATAGGCACTAAATCTTGATCTTCTTAAAATATAAGTGTCCTTTTAATGGAACGGAGATACTCTTGGCGATCACTCAAGAACATCAATATTCCAATTCAAAGACATAAAAATACATTTTTACACCAACAAATGATAAAACTAATTATCAGACGTCTCCAATAACAAGTTTTAACACTAATTGACGTTAAAACCAGTGAAAAACATTAAAATATTTTCAAAACCTTTAGTTCGAAATTTTTTTTTATAATAAGGGTAATAACTCCATTAGCTATAGATAAGCTCACGGTCATTGATCCAAGAACGCAACAATTATTAAATGACAATCAACAAACAGGTTAGTACCTAACAAAGAGCAAACACAAAGAGACTACAACATAAGGTCCTAAATCTACCCATCCTACCCGTCTCTCAAGTTTATTATTTTAAGGTCAAGTTATTTATAGTGGGGTGCACAAACGTGCGTCGGGAGCAAATATGCTCTGATACCAACTGTGACACCCTCATTTATCGCGGAAAAGTAAACACGTAATTCTAGAATAAAACAGCATGGATATGTTTGTAATAGGTTCATTTGGGTAAAAACCTGTAATTTTTAAAAACCTGAACCTGTTATAAAGATATCCAAATTGGAAGGTGTCAAAACATACAAGGTCTAAATAGAAGTTTCGCAACATCACCATTGCTAAAGTCGCGAATAGCATAGTTATACAACCAAATGTAAAGAGGGAGACATATGTCCCTAAAATGTATGTGACATAAAAAGTGTTTAAGGGTCACAATAAAATAAAACCAATCTAGGTTCCAAGGTTACTTTGCTCGCTAGCTCGTCCATGTACCCCATATATGCATCACCTACCTGTCATTCGCATTTTATACAAATACGAAAGCCACAGTCAGTGGGGAGTAACTCCGAGTTCTCCCAGCCACGAAATGTCATAATTAATGTAACATGTAAACATAAGAATATGAATATGAATAACACATAGCCTTAGCATATAGATGCTAGACAATCGTGCTTATCATGTGAACAACAATATAACAACACATAGTCCTAGCATGCGAATACTAGACCGACTCATACTACACTATCATGTGAATCACATAACACCCAGGAATCCAAACTCTATCAACCATAGCCGGCTTGCATCTCACCTTCTATGATTCATAGAATCACCATACAAGAAAGGACAATATATCAAAGACAGACATAAGTTCTTAGTACGGTCAATAGTCACTCAGAACTCGAGTCTATACCACGAGGTAGGGAAGGTAATCGAACCGGTATCTTGGCTCAGAGGTTCTATCAAAACATGGCCAAGACACAACACAACCCTAGCCTAAAATCTGCGCAGACCTAGACATGCGGATACACACCACCGCACCCAAGACTCATGATAAAACCACATGAGTACCCTAAGGAGTCCACCAAAGGGTTGGCTAGTACTTAAGCTGACCACTTACTCTCAAAATAAGTAACGAGGTCATGCCCCAACTTGGATATAAACCCACCAAGTCAGGAACACAGAGGCTATTAAGCAGTGAACATACACTCGTCAAAGACTATAAAGGCCTATCTATGATGAAGGCCGAAATACTCACCTAGGACCTAGTCCCGCCTAGTCCCGACTTGAATACTTTAGCCCACACCACACAAGACAAGTAGGATACCCAATTCAGGTGACAATCCAACAATATCTCCAATATCAATAATAATCCAAATTCCAGTTAACCGTTAATCTCATAATTCATGAGAACAAGCTAAAATGGCAACAAGACAAGAAGATTCAAGTATAAGGCAACCAATTCATCCAACAACCAACATGTGAAATGATAGTCACAAATATTAAGGCATCAACGTAAAACATCCAATCTCACCTCAAAGACAGACCCTCGACCCGAGTCCCGCGACGGGTCATCGGTCAAATCGAGGTCGATGGTTTAAACCTAGTTTGACCAAACTCGTTCGGTCAACTGCCCACTCGTAGTCTTGGCCTACTTTGGCCCAAATTACAAATTTTATCGCAATATTATTCTCATGCTATTTCCAATTTCTATCATGTGAAAAACGAAAGTAAAACATTATCAATCACCTAAACACTTAACAAACAACAAACACAACATCAACTACTAACGTGACATTAATTCGTCGAGTAACTCGGAATAGTTACCTTACGCTAGCAAAGAGACAAGTAATAACTTGAGAAAGCTTCTAAAACCCAAAATTACTCTTCATCTTCAACCACATATGAGCCACCTAAAATAATTATGTGAAAGGACGATATTAACGAATTATCTTTATATAAAATATGAGACGGAAATTAATTTAATTATATTTTAAATAAACCAAACTAGCGTCAAAACAATTTATAGACACGGCTCAAAAGTTATAATGACAACCTCAAACTCGGCCTAACCACCAACTACACATGGCCTCAAACTCGTGACTTAGCTAGGCCACGGCCAGGCCACAGCTAAGCCACTGGGAGTCCGACACGACCACCACCCGACTACCCATAGCCACCCTTCACCCTACTTCATAACCTGACCCAAAAATCAGTCCAAAACAGAACCCAAAAGATGCCTAAGTTCGATCCCAACTCCAGTCCTCAAATGCAAAGTAAAAACCCACGATGACAGCTCACGTCCCTGCCCAAAACAGAGTACCAATCGTCCCCTTAAGACTCCATTCTCGCGCCTAAAAACAGTCCTAGCTGAGCCAACTAAGTCAGCATTTAAAACGGTTTTAGAGCGGAAATCCACAAATATAAAGCAACTCAAAAACAGACCCTAAAGACTACAAAAATCGCCCCAACACAGAGTCCAAATTAGTCCAAAACAATCCCTACATGTCAGTATACACCGTCTCAACTATAAAACACACCAATTATCACCCAAAACAATCCATACATGTCAGCATACACCGTCTTAAATATACCACTTACTAGCTAGCATCCCAAATGATCCCTAGAGGTCAGTATACACCGTCTCAATCATCTCCACATATCAGTATACACCGTCTCAACTATACAACTGACTAATTAACATCCATAAGGATCCCTATATATAATTATACACCGTCTCAATTATAAAACAGACTAACCAGCATTCGAAATAAACATATTTTACAAGTAATATCGAGTAATCTATAATTGTTACCTTTTTCCGATTGAACTAATCATTTATGACTAACAAATCTTCTACAAGACCGTCTATCTTAGCATCTACAACCGTCTTATAATAAATAAAGCTGAAAGTATAAATTGGGTTTGTAAAAATACATGACGAAAATGAATTTTACTTACATCGGAATGACGAGAACGACGAGAGGAGCGCTATGGAACAAAAATAGTTGAAAACGGATAAGGAACGAAGCACCGACGTCGATTAACAGATCAATTTCAAAGAAAAGTACGAAAAGGAAGGAAAAAGAAGGAAGAAGAAGGAAAGAGAGAGACGTGAGGGAGATAAAATGAGACAGCAGCCTGCTAGCCTGCTATTTATTATACGTACGTTTCTTCGTCGTTAAGTAATTTCGCTCGTTTTTAAAACCGTCTCGAGTTAATAAAATCGGTTTTAGTGAAAGTTTCAGTAATAAAACGGAATCAATAATAAATAAATTTAATGAGTGAAAATAAAATAAACTCAGCTAGTTAACGTAAATAATACAATATCAGCTTGAATCGGAATTATTAGCGATTTTTACAAAACTAACGGATATTAATAAAAATAGCTAATTTAGTGAAATAAGCTCAAAATAGCTAATTGGACGGTTTTGTTCCCAAAATCCATCTCGGGTTCACTTAAAACAACTTTCATAAGGACTCGTAAAGAAACGGAAATTATTAAATAAATAAACTCGAACTAATTTCAATAAACTCGAACTAACTTTAAATAAACTTATTAATGATTATTAAAATTAACGTATCGAATTATGATGAAATTAATTAATTAGCTAAGCATAAATATATAAATCGTTAAATGATGTAATTAATATCAAAATAGCAATTAAAAGAATTTTATCCAACTTAATAAAATACGGGGTGTTACAGATGACATAAAAACGAGACTAGTGGAGCGACATACAACTCAGAGCTATTCATATAAGGGACTCATCAAACCAATTTAATACAATAGGGAACCCATGCTAAGGAATGAATTCCAAAGCTATAAAGCACAAAAATTCAAATGCAAACGAGTTATACAAATGACCTAAGACTACCAATGTGACACCCCCACATACCAAGGTGCCTTACCAGGACCACCCTAGCATGAGACACCGTCACCATCTCGGTTGCCCTAGGCTAGTATATCAAAGTTACCAATCCAAAACACAATTATTAAAGTATAACTGATTAATGTTTACATGTTCCAAAATCCAAAACCAAAATAAAGGTTACTAATGTTCAATAACTAAAAATGAATGATAAGTCTCATGACAGCGGAAGCTAGACTCGAGTAATGACTCCCCATCTCGTCCCCATAGCTAGTAAACATCATGACCTGTCACAATCTGCTCACCATCCCCGAATGGATCATCACAGATTTTATGAAACAACAACGGGGTCAGTAACTGTATAATCAAAATAAGACAAGTACGAAAAGATAAACAGCTGATCATCATCCACCTCCAACTCCCAATCACAACATGTAACTGACTACACACTAAAGTGTGTAGTCCTGCCAGTGGGGGACCGCAGCCGTACCCACCTAAGCCCGCGCTCATCAACGAGCGATAAACCCGTCCATTAATGTGCACATCCCCTCCTGTGGCGGGTTCTACATACGGCACAACTAGAGCGTGAAGCCACTCTCGCAAGTGAGTCCACTCAGCTGAGGACGCACCTCGCGAACATCACAATTAAACATCACAACTCCAACACCCAACTCCAAACCAACAACAACAGATAATCACAATATCAATCGTACAACAATCACAATACAATCTTAAATCAATTAACAGTAAACCGAGTGGGGAAACCCTACCTTAGCACAACTGCAATGAGACAAACACGCAAGCTAGAAAGGCTTCTCTACGGAATTCTACACCTAACAACAATCACATAATTCCAATTACCATATGCAAAAACCCCTTTCCCCCAAATCACAAATTAGGGCAAAACCCTAAAAGATAAATCAATAGAACTTTTGAAATCAAAAGCTTACCGACACAATCAACGCAACGAAAGATGAACTAGACTTACGAACGATCCGCACGCTTGAGAGAGAGATTTAGAGAGGATTAGAGTTACGTTGTATTGCTTAGGTTTTGTAAAAATGATTAGAAACTGTAAATCGCGTCTTAAATAACTCTAATCCTTTCTAAATCAAACCGCGGAATTATTACCCGTCAGACCGGATACTCGGTCGAGTATAGAGTATACTCGGACAAGTATCCTCTACTCGGTCGAGTATTCCCATACTCGGCCGAGTATTCCTGGGCAGTAAACTGTCCAGAAACACACGACACCCTTACTCGGCCGAGTAAGCCATATTCGGCCGAGTAACAGAGTTAGAAAACCGTGGTATTAAAGTCTTCCCTCCTTAAAAAGAACTTTGTCCCCGAAGTTCACACTATACACACAAAACAAGACAAACAAGAGCCAAATAACTCCCACTACATAAAACAAAACACCAACACAACTGACCAGATGACACAATATAGCTAAACCAACTCAAAACATAACTAAACCAACTTAAACTCACTTAAAAAGAAGCATGCGACCATCTCCTACTCTCCTAAAAAGACAACGGTTACGTCCCCGTAACCAAACATACCTGATCGAAAAGGTGACGAAAGCGTTCTCTCATAGCCTCCTCTGGTTCCCATGTGGCCTCTTCCACATTATGATTAGACCGAAGCACTTTAAGTAAGACGGTCTCACCATTCCTTGTCTTGTGTACTTTGCGATCTAAGATCTCTTTAGGAACCTCCGCATAAGATAAAGACTCATCAACCTCTATGTTCTCGACCTCAAGCACATGTGATGGATCACTTACATACTTCTGGAGCTGTGAAACATGAAACACGCTGTGGACTCGATCCAAAGCTGGTGGTAAAGCTAACCTGTAGGCCACCTCACCTACACGATCCAAGATCTCATACGGACTGATAAACTTCTGGCTTAACTTACCTTTCTTTCCAAACCTCATCACCCCTCGCATCGGCGACACTTTCAAAAGGACTTTGTCACCCACTGCGAACTCGATGTCCCTACGGTGCAAATCTGCATAACTCTTTTGGCGATTCTGAGCTGCTTTCATCTTTTGACGAATCAGTCGAACTTGCTCAATCACATCCTACACCATCTTTGGTCCTAAAACCACTGCCTCTGCGCTGTCATCCCAACTAACTGGACTTCGGTACTTCCTGCCATATAAAGCCTCGAACGGTGCCATTCCTATAGTAGTATGATAGCTATTGTTGTAAGAAAACTCAATCAAATACAGCCTATCTTCCCAACTTTCACCGAACTCCATGGCACAAGCCCTCAACATGTCCTCTGAAGTCTTGATATTCCTCTCAGTCTGACCATTTGTGGCAGGATGAAAAGCTGTACTCATCTTTAAGGTCGTACCCATCAAATCCTGCAACTCCTGCCAAAACCGTGATATAAACCTCGCATCTCGATCCGACACTATATCCTTAGGCACATTATGTAACCGAACCACATGCTTTCTGTAACCCAAAGCTAGCTGTATTTTAGTCCAAGTGTCCTTCATCGGAATGAAGTGAGCTGACTTTGTTAACCGATCGACGATCCACCCAAATCATATTGTTACCTTGCCGCGTCCTTGGTAACCCCACGTTAAAGTCCATAGAGATCGACTCCTACTTCCACTCAGGTACCTCAAGTGACTGAATCTTACCTTGTGTACTTCGCTGCTCACCCTTTACCCTTTGGCATGTCAGACTCTTAGCCACATACTCGGCTACATCCCTCTTCATGTTAGGCCACCAAAAAGTTTTCTTGAGGTCCTTATAAAGCTTGTCACCACTTGGGTGAACTGAGTAAGGAGTGAAATGAGCCTCTGTCATGATTACTCTTCTCAAATCTGGATCATCAGGAACATACCATCTCCCATCAAAGCGAACACTCCCATCTGTGTGGATAGAAAACCTGGAAACCGTGCCACTCTCTACTCTTGACTTCCATTCTTGTTTTCTCTTGATATCCTCATACAAATCTGGCTCAGTCGTCAAACCCCCGACGGTATCCCCTTTCCAAATCATATGGATCCCTATCTTGGACATCTCATCTCTCAGCTTCAGCAAAGACATAGTTGTACACAACGAATGAACACTCTTCCTACTCAAAGCATCTGCAACAACATTAGCCTTACCCTCGTGATAGATGATGTTGAACCATATAGAATATATGTTTATGTTTTGATGATGTCAAGAGTACTTTATATTATAATATACTCATTGCACGTAATTGTTCATTTAGTCTCTTCAGATTAGACATATTATTTGCAAAGCTTAAAAGATTGTGATGAAAGTATACAAGAACTTATTGTGATCAAGCCCTCATTCAAGGATCAAGATATTGCAAGATAGTGAAAGAATTATTCAAGCGTCATGAGAAGATGACCATCTAAAAATTTATCAAGCTTGAATGATGAAATAGCCTATACCCGAAGATCTCCTAAGAAGATTAGAATAGTGTAGGTAATTATCTCGTAATGGTAACATAAGAATGGATTTCTTATGTTAGTAAAATTATAGCTTTGCAGCTATAACATTACTTATGTAAGAGCTCAATGTTACAACTCTTCTACTATAACATTGAGATGCCAAGCTTATATAACGCACGACTTCAGAAGTTTTCAAATTGTTTTTGAAAAATGTTTTTGTCTCTTTTAAATGTTTTAGCAAAAAGTATTTATTTAACAAGGAAGCCCATATTCATATAGAGTGTGGTTTTATTTTGATCTTATAATTAGTAATTATGTTGGATCAACTTATGAGTTGAGTCATATTACTAATTATGGTTTCTAATATTGTATACTCTTAAACCCTAAATCTAACCTAATATCAAGCTAGGATTTTCACTGAAAACGAGGCATGTGAGTCATGTTGGTTTCGCGTAAGCTGAAGGATAAAAGTTGTTCATTGTTAAGATTTTATTCTCTAGAATTATCTTAATATATCTTTTATATTTAGCTTGATATGGTTATCTATGATAAGAATATTTTTGTTATGGAAATCTTATCATATCTTAAGATTTAAGGAAAGGATAATAGGATAATAGTTTATAAATTATCTTTTGAAATATTCTCTATTATCTCTTAGGGTTTTAAGGAAAGAAATAACAATGATATGATTTGTTTACATATCTGTTATTTCGGCCACTAGGGTTTCGTGGAAACCGTGTGCTCTGCTTCCTCTTGTTCTATAAATACTCTACACTTTGCAACATTCAAAAGTAAGACCTTTGAGCATAATTTTGATTTTTTTTTTAAAAACAAAAACCGTGTTTTACAAGCAAAAACAGTTTTGTTATTTTGAAAAGGTCGTGTGTCATATAAACTTGTGCATTCGTTCTTTCGTTATCGTTATAAGATAATAGTGCTTAATTGATTTCTTACTCGTTCATTAACGTGAACTTTTAGTAGAATCATTAGTGCTTTCTTATTAGCGTAAGTTAGTCACTTGAGTATTTAGCGATACTCACTTGAGTTACAACTAGGGTTAGTTGTACAAGTTGGGTTAGTAAATTTGTAATCCGTAGAAAGTACTAAATTTATTAATCGAGAATAGTGGACGTAGGTTTCGACTTGTGAAACTAAACCACTTCAAAAATCCGTGTGTCTCTCTTTCTCTTTCGTTTATTTGCATTATTTTAATTCGTTAAACAATTGATTAGTTAAATTTTAATCAATAAATTTTAAATAATTGATTATACACATACAATCGAAAAAGTAGGTAAACGTTTTTAATCCTCAATTCCCCTCCCTCTCTTGAGTATTTCGGATCGATAGACTCTTCAATTGGTATCAGAGTCTCGTGCTCTTGATTGCCTAACCGCAAAGAGGCTGATCTATCTATCTTTATTTATCTTATCGTTTTATATTCCGCTGCCTATCACGTGATAAATGGATTCTAAATACCTCAAGTGTCCCGTCTTTGATGGGAAGAATTATGGGTTATGGAAGAACATGATGACTCACTACGTGAAAGGTCATGATTGGGAGTACTGGAGGATTATCCAAAATGGACTGCATAAAATTTTGGTTGCATCCACTGAAGGCACTACCTACGAGAAAAAGGAAGAGGATTATATCGAGGCTGACTACAAGAAGGCCGAAAAGAATTCTAAAGCTATAAGTCTATTGAAGAATGACATGACTACTACGGATTTGATCGGTTCTCTTCGTGCTCAACGGCCAAAGAAATATGGGACGGCCTTGAACTAACTTATGAAGGTACTTCCATTGTTAGGAAACACCGTATAGATCTGTTAATGCAGAAATATGAGCTATTCAGTATGGAGCCAAATGAGTCCTTGGATAGCATGTCCGCACGTTTTTCAAGCATCATAAACGAATTGAAAAATCTAGGAAGAAAGTTCAACACTGAGGACATTGCAAGGAAGGTTCTTAGGAGCCTAACTAAAAAGTGGCGTGCCAAGGTCACAACAATGGAGGAATCGCGAGATCTTGAGAACCTATCCTACCAAGAACTCATTGGTGCTCTCATGGCCCATGAACTCACTCTAAATGTGGATGAAGCAGAACCGAGTAGAGGTAACAAAATGGCTTTGGCAAGTGAGAATGTCAGCTCCGACATAAGAGATGAGACCGTTTTGTTTGCACGTCATTTTAAAAATAGAATCTTTCGAAACAAGCAAGCAAAATCCTTTTCTAACAACAACAAGTCTTTTAACAAGAAAGCAACAGAATCAAAATCATCATTTGCTAACAGAGGTTTCTTTAAGTGTGGAGAATATGATCATATGATCAAAGATTGTCCCACATGGGAGAAAATTAAAGAGAAGGCAAAACTCGAGAAGACAAAGAAGGAGTTCAAACAAGTAATGATGGCTTCATGTTGGGGAGATCTTGACTCAGAAGATGATGAAATATCTAAAGATGACGAAGTAGCCAATCTTTATCTCAGCAGCGTCAGTCTTGACCTAATCTTTGGCAGCGACGATGATAGCACGAATTCTCACTCAAATTAATGCTTTCTTGGAGAATCAGATGAAGATGACGATGATGAGATCAATTATCTTGAACTCAAAAAACGTGTTAAGAAACTATCTAAAAAAGCCTTAATTGAATTTTTTGAGCAATCCCTCGACAAATGTCATGAACAGGATATGGAACTAAAGGATCCAAAAGAATATATCCTTGATATTCATGAGGAGAATCATATTCTAAAGGCTAAAGCTAAGAAGTTGAAATCTAAAGTTACAGTTGATAAAGCTACAACATTAGATACTGCTAATGCTGAAAACAAGGAATTAGAGTCTAAAGTTATAGCTAATGAAGCTATAACTTCAGATTTAAAGCTTAATATCAAGCACCTTCAAGCCAAAGTTATAGCTAATGAAGCTATAACTTTAGAACTTA
This sequence comes from Silene latifolia, assembly GCF_048544455.1. Lineage (NCBI taxonomy): Eukaryota > Viridiplantae > Streptophyta > Magnoliopsida > Caryophyllales > Caryophyllaceae > Silene > Silene latifolia. Next base: position 73,003,988 of record NC_133526.1, on the reverse strand, counting down.
GAAAGGCCAAAGAACTCTTAGTGTCTAAAGCCACGGCTAATGATGCAGTAATTTTAGACCAAAAGAAAGAAATAGATTCTCTCACAAAGCAATTAAAAGAATCTAAAACTAATATGATCAATGTTAAGAGACAACATTCGGACGACGTATTTATTCTTAACAAAAGGTTCCAAGACTTTCGTGACAATTAAAAAAAGGATAACGATGTGGATCACACTAAATGTCTTGAGGAGATTAAAACCCTAAAGGACTTACTTTTACATGCTAGGAAAGTCCATGATAAATGGGAAGGTAGCACAAAAGTCCTAAACATCCTAACCGAACAATCTGACGATAATATGAAGACGGGTTTAGGACATGAGTGCTACAACCGTAGAGATCACTCTAAATGCAAATCAACACCTTCTGATTATGATTTCAGAAAAAAGAAAATATGGTGATCTTCCTGAATATCTGATTTGTAATTATTGTGGTCATACGGGTCACATCCAAGACAATTGTGTCAAAAGTGTACATGATATACGAAAAAATACCGAATTTGTTAAAACGGTTGACACAACAGTCGAGGACAAAGTATCCCCTATAGATGAACCTAACGAAGAGAGGAATAATAACGTTCGTTGGTTCTACGATATGGCTTTTGATTACACAAAAAAGCCTAGCACTTCACAAACTCGTTATGTGAGACCTATAGAAACCCCTAGACCTAGAACTCCTCCTGAACAAAACTACCCTATGTTTAGAAATACGATTATTAGATAAGTTTGGGTACGAAATGATTTAGTATATAGAGTAACTAACCGTAAAGGACCTAACCTAGCTTGGGTACCTAAAAACTGTATATAATCCTTTTGCAGGTAATGGTGAAAGAAAACAATCAATGGTATCTTGACAGTAGATACTCAAGACACATGACTGGAGACAAAAATTTGTTTCTTTCACTCAAACCCTTCAATGGAGGAAAAGTGACGTTTGGGGACAACAAGAAGGGTAAAGTGATTGGCGTAGGCAAAGTTGGAATTTCTAAATCACACACAATCAGTGATGTTTATCTAGTGGATGGTCTCCAGCATAATCTACTTAGCATGTCTCAACTATGCGACAAAGGTAACAAGGTTGTTTTTCATACAGATGTTTGTCGCATTATAATTGAAGGTACAAGTAATATTATTCTTGAAGGCCATAGGAAAAGGAAAGTGTATATGGTATATTTAAATGGTGTGCCTGTTGGATTTATGTTCAGAGTCCAATTAAGGTAACCCGGTTTATATTCTAATTAACTGTAACATTTTGCTAGAAGCCGCTTACGGACTGAGTCTTAGATGAGTTTAAAGACTCGTGTAGAATTAAAAGGGCCCATTGGGTCACACACAAGATGAATACGGTGTTTCCTTTTACAGTCAGACTGAAATATGGAAATAGGGCTCTAATTATATTAGGCCCAGCTGCGATTAAAGTTAGGGTTTAATTAGGAAACTGAGTCTTTGCTTTCCTATATATAGAGATATATGGGAGTCAGTTTCATCTATTCAATTCCTCTGTGAGAAATAACTAACCCTACCTTGTGTACTAGCATACAAATCGTATCTCCTATTCATACGTGTGGATACTAGTGGAGGCACTACAATTGGAGTGCTCGTGATTATTTGTAGCAGTTGGGTTATTCTGATCCGGTTCTTATTTTTTTCTTATTTGCTAGATATTATTTGCTCACGGATTAATTCCGCTGCGAGGTAATTCGATTGCCCTTTTAGTTATGTTTAATTCTGATTTCTAACATGCATATGGTCCTGGAGATTTGTCTATTAAAATCGTTTTAAGGACCGACAAATCGGTTCAGTGGTATCAGAGCCAAATATGTATTGTTAAAATCGAATTAAATTACGAAGCTTGTTCGTAGATTTGTTTTTCAGTTACATGAATTATATGGCATTGTGCTTTGTGATGCATGTTCATTACGAGTTGACTTTGTGAGTGGGTTGGACATCTGTTTTGTTTAAGTTCACTTAGCCACAATTGCTTTTAATTGTCACAGTTAATTTGACGTATGTTACCTATTGATTGTAAGTATGCGTCATGATTTCGACTATGATAAATTCATTCGTCTGGTTTTCTAATCTGATTAGTGTTTTATTTATTATATATGATGATATTATGCGAGTGTTAATGTTAGTTAACATCTAAAACCAAATTTAATTTGTGTTAATCCTAATTTGATTAGTCTAATTTAAATCTCAATATATATTTGATATATGTTGTTGCCCTTAAATTCATATTTATTTGAGATTAATTTATAAGATTAAATTAGAGCACAATTTATTGAAATTATTTCGTAAATATTGTTTATCAGTTTCGAGTCGTCGGATTTTGATGAAAAAGTAGTGTTTTACGCATGTAAACGACATTCTAAACAGGACTGCAATGCAGGGTATGCGTTTTAAGGCCAAATTCGAAAGGTTCGAATGCGTTTTGGGCAGTTTAAGATTTAACAATAAGAAATTTTGATTTTTTATCTTGAGATTATGTTTATGATATGTTTTGTTTTAATTTGAGACATGCTAATATTGATTCCTTTATGTATGTGATGCATATAATATATATTTATTCAATAGTATACATTCATAATTGACATATATGTTTAATCCCTCAATCTGAATATTAAGTTTTTGACTTTCCAACCTAATGACTGTAATAAACTTATATCATCAAGTGATGGGTCTGCCAAAGTAGAGCATTCTGGTTATGTAAGTTGAACAGGTGGATAACAGTTATCCACACATGTAGGTTGGGTGTCTTAACAAAGTTTTTCAAAACAGTTTTGAACTTTGAGGCATGTAGTTAAAATTCATATGATGTTATTTAACAAACCGAGAGTTGTATATGAGATGCAATTAACATAGGGATGTTTACCTTAATCCTTATAATTTGGGCGATGAGCCAAAGCTCACTTAAATTATGGGGATTTGGGGTCTTGGAATATTGTATGTGTATGAGGGTTTACATGTACAATTTTATTATCTTAAAATTGTTTAGGATTCAATTGTTGCATATTTTAACATGTTACTTACACTGCATATTCATATTGTTATAGATAATGTCTCATACCACCAATTCATTTTCTCTCCGTTCCCTCCTTGAGAAGGAAAGGTTGAATGGTTCAAACTTTTTGGAATGGTATCGCAATTTGAGAATTGTTCTCAAGCAGGAGAAAAAGGTATATGTTCTTGAGAAGGAATTACCTAAGAAACCAGATAGTAATGCCCATACCACCGCTAAGAACGCGTGGAAAGAGCATTATGATGCTAATACTGATGTTTGCTATCTAATTCTTGCCACCATGAACTCTGAGCTTCAGAAGCAATATGAGAACGTGGAGTCGGCATATGAGATTGTTGAAAACCTGAAAGCTATGTTTCAGGAACAAGCTAGAACTGAAAGGTATAATACTGTTAAGGCTATCTTTGACTGTAATATGGGAAAAGATGAGCCTGTTAGTCCACATGTCATAAAAATGATAGGTTATTTTGATAACCTTGAAAGACTTGATGCTGGAATAAGCCAACAGTTGGCTACTGATATTGTGTTTCAGTCCTTGAATCCAAGTTATAATGATTTTGTTTTAAATTATAATATGCATAACTTGGACAAATCTCTGAAAGAATTGCATGGGATGCTTAAGACAGCTGAGCCTAGCATTAAGAAAGCTCCTACCTCTAATGTTCTAATGATACAGAAGGGAAAGGGCTTTAAAAAGCAAGGTTCAGGCAAATATTGCCAAACTCAAATCTAAGCCCAAGTCAGTAAAGGGTAAGACTTCTGAAGATGTCTGTCATTATTGTAATGAAAAGGGACATTGGAAGAGGAACTGCAAAAGGTACTTGGAAGATGTGAAGAATGGAAGTGTTGCTTCCACTTCAGGTATTCATGTTATAGAAGTAAATGTTACTACTCGTTGTTCTACTTCTTGGGTATTAGATACCGGTTGTGGTTCTCACATTTGTTGTAATGTGCAAGAACTAAAAAGGAGTAGATCATTGGCAAAAGGTGAAGTGGACCTACGTGTAGGCAATGGAGCAAGAGTTGCTGCTTTAACTGTAGGATCATTTCATTTATCGTTGCCTTCTGACTTAGTTTTAGAACTAGATAATTGTTATCATATACCTGCCATTAGCAGGAATATTATTTCTGTTTCGTGTTTGGACATGAATGGTTTTGATATTCGAATAAAAGACAAATGTTATTCTATTATGCGTAATGATATTTTATATTGTCAAGCTCATATTGTTGATGGACTATATGTTCTAAATTTAACTAAGCAGGCTATAACATTAATGCCAAAAGAATCAAAACTAATGATTCTAATCCTACTTATCTATGGCACTGTCGTTTGGGTCATATAAATGAAAAATGCATACAAAAGCTTCATAAAGATGGACTTTTGGATTCATTTGATTTTGAATCATTTGAGAGATATGAATTTTGTTTGTTTGGCAAAATGACTAAAACGCCTTTTACTGGTTACAGTGAGAGGGCAGCTGATTTATTAGGCCTTATACATTCTAGTGTTTGTGGTCCAATGAGTCATACTGCTAGAGGTGGATTTCAGTATTTCATAACATTTACTGATGATTTCAGTAGATATGGTTATGTTTACTTGATGAAACACAAGTCTGAATCTTTTGAAAAATTCAAAGAATTTCAGAATGAGGTGCAGAATCAGCTTGGCAAGACAATTAAAGCTTTACGATCTGAGCATGGAGGAGAATACTTGAGCCAAGAGTTTGGTGATCATCTTAGAGGTTGTGGAATCGTTTCACAACTAACTCCACCAGGAACACCACAATGGAATGGTGTGTCTGAGAGGAGAAATCGGACTTTGCTTGATATGGTTCGGTCTATGATGAGTCATGCTAGTCTTCCAATTTCATTTTGGGGTTATGCACTTGAAACTTCTGCGTTCACACTTAACAGGTGTCCATCCAAGTTGGTAGAAAAGACACCATATGAGATATGGACATGAAGCGTTCCTAAGATGTCTTTCCTAAATATTTGGGGTTGTGAAGCTTTTGTAAGGAAGTTAATTCCTGAAAAACTTGGCACCAAATCCGACAAATGCTTCTTTGTAGGGTATCCTAAGGAGACTAAAGGGTACTATTTCTACAACCCATCTGAGGGCAAAGTGTTTGTAGCTCGGTATGGTGTCTTTTTGGAAAAAGAATTTCTTTCCAAATGAACCAGTGGGAGTAGAGTTGATCTCGAAGAAATTCGAGAGACACAGGAAATTCCTCCACCTAATGAGGAGGAACCACATTTAGATTTACAAAGAGTTGTAGTTTCTACTCCTGTGGAACCCACCCTACGTAGATCTGACAGATCTAATTTTGGTAAGGATCCCGTACGATATGGATTCTTAGTGACTGAGCATCGTGATCTACTTTTGGTAGAGAATGATGAGCCAATATCATATAAAGAAGCAATGATGGGCTCTGACTCCGAAAAATGGCTTGAGGCCATGAAATCCAAAATGGAATCCATGTACCATAACCAAGTATGAACTTTGGTTGATCCACTTGATGGTGATAAAACCATAGAGTGTAAATGGGTCTTCAAGAAGAAGATTGACATGGATGGAAATGTGGATATATATAAGGCGCGAATGGTAGCTAAAGGTTTCAAGCAAATTCATGGGATTGACTATGATGAAACCTATTGTCCAGCAGCGATGCTTATGTCCATTCGGATTCTTCTAGCAGTTGCTGCATTTCATGATTATGAAATTTGGCAAATGGATGTGAAAACAGCTTTCCTTAATGGAAATATGCAAGAGGATGTGTACATGACACATCCTGAAGGTTTCACAACACATGCTGGGAAGATTTGCAAGCTTTAACGATCCATTTATGGATTGAAGCAAGCATGGAGTTGGAATCTTCGTTTTAATCAGGCAATCAAAGAGTTTGGTTTCCTTAGAAACGAAGAAGAACCATGCGTGTACAAGAAGAATAGTGGGAGTGCAGTTGCATTTCTTGTTCTTTATGTCGATGACATTCTCCTAATGGGAAATGACATTTCAATGCTACAGTCCGTTAAAGACTGGCTTGGAAATTGTTTTCTATGAAAGATATGGGTGATGCAGCTTACATCTTGGGTATTAGGATCTATAGAGATAGACCTAACAGACTTATTGGTTTGAGTCAAAGCACTTATGTAGATAAGGTGATTCGACGTTTCAATATGATTGATTCCAAGAAACGTTTCTTGCCTATGTCTCATGACATTACTCTTAGTAAGGCTCAGTGTCCTTCGACACCTAATGAGCAAGAGCGCATGAGAAATATTCCCTATGCTTCAGCCATAGGTTCTATCATGTATGCCATGTTATACACTCGTCCTGATGTAGCTTGTGCATTGAGTATGACGAGTAGATACCAAAAAAATCCCGGTGAAGGTCACTGGACAGCTGCTAAGAATATCCTAAAGTATCTTAAGAGAACTAAGGATATGTTCTTGGTATTTGGTGAGGATGAAGAGCTCGTTGTAAGTGGTTACACCGATGTTAGTTTTCAGACTGATAGAGATGATTCTCGATCTCAATCTGGATATGTATTCTTGCTAAATGGTGGAGCTGTTAGCTGGAAGAAGTCCAAACAGGATACTGTGGCTGATTCTACGATAGAGGCTGAGTATATTGCTGCTTCAGAAGCAACAAAGGAAGCTGTTTGGATTCGGAAATTTGTTTGTGAACTTGGAGTGATTCCTAGCATTTCTAGCCCCATAAATGTTTATTGTGATAATAATGGTGCTATTGCACAAGCTAAGGAACCGAGGTCACATCAAAAATCTAAACACATAGAGAGAATTGTAGATACCCAGTATCTGCTGAGACTCCTACAAACACCCGATAATTATCGGACTATAACGTGTTTTGGAATCGCGGCGTTTGATCGACAATTTGTGTACAACTTTACGTCGGAAAACATAAAACGATTTCGAAATAAAACTTTTCAAAACTTTTCAAAAGTACCTGGAGTGTTTAATGCACGACGACGGGGTCGCAATGACACTAACTAGAGTCAAAACCGACACCGGACCAAAAACCGACTCAAAAATTCAAATCCCGACTCCAACAACGAGTCAAACCGAGTCAACCACCAAAAACAAAACATTCAAAGCCTTCTATACTAAGATTTCCCGGATTCATAAATGGTCAAGTACCAAACATGTGACTACAAATCCTAGGATAGACAAATCATGATTGCACTTGTGTGCAAGCGACAAGACAACTCGAAGACCCGCGACGTGGCTCGCGCCTCTTTGAGCAGCCCAGGTGGCCACGTCGCTCAAAACTCACACAACCACTCATTTTCCTATAAATACCCCTCAAATGCCCCTATTTAAGAACTTACGCGAGTGTCCGCCCCCTCTTTTCTCCCTTAAAATTTTCGACTCGACTTCTTAAGTCACAATCCGACGCGTATTTACGACCTACCGATCATAAATACAAGCCTTACAATTGTTTGGTACCGTCATCGTGCATTAAATCACTTGACCGACCACTTCGACCACTACACCGTCACTAATCTTAATAAAACACTCTTTTTACTTACCAAAACGGTTTTAAACCGAGTCTTTTCTGACCAAACGAGTTGTTACACTTACGTCGGTTTCTCGCCATAACCAAACATGTAAGTATGAGGGTGTAAAAATCCTTCTTTTATCATGTCTTCATTTGTTTTATGACTATAACATGCTAAAACATGCATAACACGATCCAAAACATGGGATAAACGAGCCAAAACTGACTTTTAGCCTGAGACAGAAGCCCCGTATTGTGCACATAGGCTCGCGCCTCAATGGGGTGCCCAGGTCAGAACTCAACCATGTTTGTTCTCGTCTTTCCCTTTAAATCCATTTTCATATTTGTAATCGGTTTTCACCATTTCAAATATTTTCAAACCTTTTTATTTTATTTCATTTGTTTTTAACCACAAAACATTTTTCACTCTTGGTTCCTCATACCATGACGGTTAAATCCGTGTTTCGGTGATATTATTTGATTAATAACATTTAAAAGGTATTTAAAGCCTTTTATTTCATTTCTTTACATTTTGGGAGGTATTTTAAACCCTTTCATCACTTCTTTATATTTTTAAAACAAGCATATTAGTCACAAACACAAAGTCATCCTCGGTTCTACATACCATGCCGGATTTTAACCCGGGTACGATGACGAGTATCGACTAATTATATTCAAATGAACTTAAAAATATTAGTTCATAATTATTTTCAAAACCATTCATGTCAAGCTTGTCAAGTCGAACCCGACACCGAATGTCTTCAAAATAATGATGATTATTCGAGTCCCGCTCTTCAAATCAACAAATACGGTCTAGACGACCCTTTCAAACCAAATCGGGTCAAATACCCATTTTTCAATAAGTTTTATAAACGTTTTTCAAATGGTCACAGCACGACAAATAACCGTTGACTGAGCCGCGCCTAAACAGGCCTTTTTTTTCTTATTTTAAAAACCAGGGGAGGCCCCCTTACATCGCCGGCATGCTCGCGCCTCATATGGCCGCCTAGCACAGGGCCTGTTCTCTTTCCAGCATTAGTCTAGGACGATCCAGACTCCGGTTAGTCCGGATATAGGGCGGATCAGATGACTATTTGCTCATTCAAAAATCATATTTGTAAAATGCTTTACTAAGACAAATGGATCACGTTATGCACCATAAACCTAATACGGTAAATGGATGTTTAACTTCCGTCTTGCATGCAAATCAATCATGAATCCAACCCGACATCTTATACTTGATAATTGGATTAAATTAACCGACTTAAAAAGCTCTCACATGTTAGGTTTAAATTATTGGATGCGCATTCATGCATTTAAACCGTTTTATCAACTTTTGCATTCAACCAACCAAGATCGATCAGTAGAGGCTGCTACCGCGAGCGGGATTGGGTGTCTGATTAAAGGGCTTCCCAATACGTACCTTCACCTCTTACTCAAAAACTTTGGATAGTGGATGACCTTATCCAGGGTGTAGAGTCATTGTAGAGGTAGGATGCTAAAGAGGGACGATTCCTTATCTTTAGTACCTATGTCAAACACTGCTTTGTGCTTCGTTTGGCCGAGGTATAAAGTGGATTCGAACGGGTTCCAAGCATCCCACAAATGCTTGGTGGCGACTCCGAACATCTCTAATCGTTTCGAGACCCTTACCGAGACGAAACCGACCGATCTAAAACGATTTGGTCGAAAGAATTTTTATGCCGCCGAGCGTGGCTTTCAAATGACTGCTGCATGTCCACAGATCGAAATGGGCTTGCAGGTGGGCCATGTTCACAGATTGGCGACTCCGCTGGGGAAAACTAGGACACTTACGTCTTTGTGATCCCTAGATGGTGAGACTTGAACGAGGTCTTGGTTGAAATTCATTAACTGATATTACTGTCACGGTCGGGTTCCTTATCCGGGCCCACAACCTAACCCTTTTCGACCAATTGGCTCGTCTCATCGGCGTGAGTTTTCTCATCCCCGCGTTTCGAATCCCGATTGAGTCAAGCATACCATTGACGTCACACATTTCTGTTTCGTCAAAGAGCTTTCATCACTTTCGAGCACGAGGCTAGGGAACCCTCCTTACACATTTTGTTTGGATTGGTATCCCTCTCGCAAATCGGGGTTTGATTGCTTGGTGTGTAACCCACCCTTTTAAGCCAAAACCCGTGTCAGCATAATGCATAATATAATGAACTGTGAGTGCTTATGTGCTACTTGATCATAAGTCCTTCCGTGTCATTTTAAAACTTTCAAAAACACCTTTTTGCGCCGTTATAATGGCCGTTTCAAACCTCGGTCTTTTGCCAACCGTTGCACGCCTTTCTAGGCCGTCGTAATGACGATTTTCAAACCCGATTTTTATAACCATTTCAACACGCCTTTCTAGGCCGTCGTAATGACGATTTTTAAACCCGGTTTTATAACCATTTCAGCACGCCTTTCTAGGCCGTCGTAATGACGATTTTCAAACTTGGTTTTTATAACCATTTCAACACGCCTTTCTAGGTCGTCGTAATGACGATTTTCAAACCCGGTTTTTTACAACCATTTCAAATCACCTTTTTACGCCGTTATAATCATCGCGTCTAGACACGGGTTTTAACCCGTTTCGCGCCGACAATGGCCCTTTCAAAACTCGAGAAAAGCACACACCCTTTTCTCGAGACACTTCGAGATCCCGAGGACCATGCACCGTCCCCGAGACCTCTTCAAACATTTCAAACTGGATTGTCAAAACATACAATTTTGAATTTCAAAAACCGTCTTGGGAGACAATACCTTTTTTTCTGAGCCGATTCAAACTCAAAACCGTCTTTTGCAAATAAACTTAAGACAACCCATTCAACTGACCGACTTGCGGGGATCTCTATCCTCGGAAGCCATCCACAAAGCGACGAATGAATCTTTTTGAAAATTTCTATTTTCGAAAACTTCAGCCCACCATTCCAATTCCGCCTCGTGTCTATCGAGTCGAAGCAAACGTACTTATGGGTATTTACTTATGAGTCGTGTCACCACGAGACTCGTCCAATGGCGTCACGCTGCTACGTTGGACATGTGTCAAAAGTTCGGTCAACACCGTCACGTCATAAATCGAGTCAGCACCGAGGCACCACACATGGTCATCCATCGTCTTATTGAGTCTAACCTTTGTCTCGTCCTTTGTGTCATCTGCGTTCAGTCTTTTAACCGTGTCGGATTAAGTTGTAATGTGAGCCATTTTTCTGCCTCAGAACCATGGCCCCGTCTTCAACTTCGTCTGTCAACAACAACAACAATGATAACAACAGAGATGTCACGACTGCTCAACTAGCCAGCCTGCTCACCGCTCTTAAGGTCACTCTAGATCGTGTCAAGACCCGTATCGACACCCTGGAAAACAAAGAAGCTGGAGAACATAATACTCCACCTTTGACTGAAACTAGGAAAAGGCTCAAGCTCTTGGAAGAACAGCTCCTAGCCCGGGGTAACAATATCCATCTTGAGAACAACCGAAGGTTCGAACCTGTTGGGGATCAACTACCCGACAACTTTACCCTGACTAATGTTCCCAAGTTCAAAGGAGTGGAGGATCCACTCAATCATATCCGAGCCTTCAAAGACTACATGGCCATTAAAGGGGTCAAATAGGAGCTCTTCACCCGGATCTTTCCATCCTCTTTGGAACCGATCCCTCGTCAAAGGTACTACTCCCTTGATCCGAAAAACCTTACTACTTGGGATAAAGTCGCAGTTGAATTCGCTAAGCAATACGCTGACAATGTTGAAATCCAAGCCAATACCCGTACCCTTGAGGTCCTAACCCAGAACGACAAGGAGGGATTCACCGAGTTCTTAACCCGTTGGAGGAGGGTAAGTACTCAGCTGGTCAGCAAGCCGAGTGAATCAACTTTGGTGGAAAAGTTCGTCAACAATCTCCGCCCAGTGTATGCCAACTTACTGAGGTACCAAAATATTAAGACCTTCCACGATCTGCAAATTCTGGGGACACGCGTTGAAGATGACCTCCGAAAGGGTGTCTTGGCCAAGACCACTAGCAGAGGCTATCAGGGATCCACATCAACCGGGTCTCGCCCTTACGGCCAAACAAACAAAATTGATGAAGTCAACCTCGTTGAACCATCTGCTAAGAGAGCTGAGCGCCCCCATAGAGTGTTCACTAATATAGGGTCAACTTATGCAAGTGCCCTGAAGAGGCTCATGGACCAGGGAAGGTTACAACCAATCAGACCCACCCCGGATCCGACCGATGCTAAGAAATCCCGCTTCTGGAACCCCAATGCCTACTGTCAGTACCATAAAGTGAAAGGGCATGATACAGAAACCTGCTTCAAACTCAAACACATCATCTAAGACATGATTGAGAAAGAGGAATTGCATTTACCCCCACCGACTAAGCCAAACAACAGAACATACCCTCTCGGAATCCACGCTATCTCCAAAGATGAACCAACTCTGAACTGATCTGACCTCATCCTGCCAATTGATGACGAGGTGAACACCTTGGAGAAAGATCCCTCGGACGGGGTATTTGTGTTCAGTGCCGCAACTATGCTCACCATGTTCCGACAGGTTGAGGAAGCCATAGCCAGCCTCTCCGAGAGGATTACCCAACTTCAAGATGCCTACCGCCGGCTTATCTTCAATCCTCCACCACCACGCCCGAGGGGAAGTCCCTCGAGCGCCCAAAACTACCCTCACCAGGACGGATTGCTCCCGCGACCATTCTGGCATGCACCTCACAATAATCATCCTCACAATAATCAACCTCGCAAAAACTACCCCCACAAAAATTACCCTCACAGAAATATCCCTCACAAAAACTGCCCACCAAGGAATACCCCTCCAAGGTGCCTTTGAGATCCTGAAATAAATGGCATCTGGAGAGATGATGTTAAAGATGTCTATATTGTCCCAGGGAAAGAGAAAAGGGCCACTACTACAAATCCCTTACATTGATGACACTTTCGTATTGATGCTTTTATAAAGCGTCGACCGTAAATAACCCTCCATTTTTTTTTTTGGAAACCGCCCATTATTATACTAATATTAGAAGCCCAAATTCTAAATTTCATCTAAAAAACCCCGCTAACCCGTCCACTATCAACGATTCAACGCCACTACTTTACTCATATTTTCTTCAATTAAAAAACCCTAACCTTCAAAATTCCCGTTCATCATCAGCAATTTCCCGTTCAATCATCAGTAAAGACGATTCAATCAGCATTTTTCGTTCAATCTGGCAATCCACAACGCCTCCTACAACGACGCCCAGGCTCACGCCGACCACCACTATCGCCTCCTACGTTTCGCCTTCTCACAGTCTGTTCCATCTAATAATAGGTACTCATAATTTTTCACTTATTTTTATTAATCAATTAGGATTTATGGATAATTTGATTTATGCTTAGTTAGATGCATTTGAGTGTTGTATGATTTTTTGGTTGATATTTAATGATAAATTTAACCTAATTTTTGTTGTGTTTGAAGTATTAGATTTTGATTGTTAAGACCTGATAATTAGGGTTGATCAATTTCAGGGTTTTAGATCCACATTCAATTTAGGGGTTTTAGATTCAAATTCAAGTTAGATTTTAGTTTCGTATTTAATTTACACCGACTACCAGCAAATTAGGGTTATTCAATTTAGAGGTTTATGTTTACGTTTTGTTAAAGTAGTCAAGTTAGGGGTTTGTTTCATATTCAATTTGTTTTATTCAATTTTGATGATGTTTTAAGTACATATATTTGGTGTTTGAAACTTGTAGGAGAATTTGCACTGTTACCGTAAAAATATGGGATGTCTATCTAAATATTCTATTCGCTGTAATTATAATAGACATGGCGTGGTTTATCGTCTCATCGAATTAAGGTATTTGTTCGTTTTAATTCTAGTAATACTTGTGCTAAATCTGATTGTCCAATGTTTTTATTTATTTAAACTCTACCGTATTATACTACTGCGATTGAATTGTGACTTAGCTGAGGTTTTAGATAAAATCAAATAAGTCACACACTTCAATTTTTTTGATATCTAGAGACTAGATTCGTCAAAATTAGGTCGTTGTTATGATACGAATGAACGGAAAATAAGGGGTAGTTGATATGCAACCTTCTTGAGCTTGTCTATTTACTTCGTTGTTTATTTCCACTGAACTCTAAACTTTTAAACCTTGTTTTTTATGATGTCAACGGTGCTATTACAGGTTGTTTGAAGACAACTAACTGGAAGGGCCTCCCAAAGACCAGAGACTTGATAAGCCTGCTGTTGTTGTGAGCTTCTTTTTTCATTGTAGTCTATTTGCTAAGGAATTAAAAGATCCTAGCTGATAACCTATTTGTAGTTTAATCATGTTCACTGTGAGTGGCACTGTTAGCCTTTGTAAACCAGGCCCTTCTTTATGTAGGCTTAGCAATAGGTGAATTAGTCAGTTTTCTAAAAGTTACCCAATATCCCTTATCCTCATATTTCAATTTGAATGCGAGTACTAATTTGTACACTATTCTATATGCGTATCTTTCTCTTGGACCTTGTTATAAGTTGAAGCAGGTGTTTCTATCTCTTTGAACCTTGTCATAAGTTGAAGTAGGTATGACAATTTATTCATGGGGTCTTGTATATCAAACTACAGCAGAGGTGATAATGCGTATGAATATTCTTGTGTCAGTTATAGATTATTTGTTAGTTGTCATTAATAGGCTCATCTAATGTGTACAATCAATCCATCATTTGGATAGATTATTTTTGTCTCCTGCTAAATTCCCCATCTCTTGTCATCTCCATTTATTCATTAACATTCCTAATTAATCACACTAAGGTATGTCTCTTTTCTTTTACTCTTGCTTATTCAGTACTCCGTATCTTTCAATGGATTTTGACTCTAGTTTTTTTTTACCTGCTACTAGTTTTATGAGTACAATGAAACTGATGATTAGCTTTTTGTTGTTAAATCCTCAATATTATTTACGAATACTACAACAGGTGGGTGTGCATATTATTGGCTGCGGTCAAACTGCCTTTGCCCCTCTTTAAATGTATGCACTCTTCCATTTTTCTGTTTAGGCAAGGAGGAGAGATTACTATAAAAAAATAATGTGTCTTTACCTCTCTTTTACCAATTTATTTCAGTGCTGTACTCTCCTATTTATGATACTTGTAATAATTTATTCTTGTGATGTACTCTCTTGTACATTATGCGTGTAGTCCTTTGAAATTATCTTGTGCTCATAGATACTTGATTTTTATTGTGGATATTTTAGACTCGTTTGTTCATTACTTACCATAGACCCTTGCCTATTAGTGTCCGCGTTCTCCTGCTTACTTACCTCACGCTATATACAAACATATCCTAATCCATTTTTCACTGTGTTCGCATTCTCTTGCTTATTTTTCCAAACCTATGGCAGATTCTAATTGTCATTGCTGAGAAGGTCTTTCAACTATGACGATTCAAAAGAAAAATGTACTGAGCGTTGATTGGTAGTAATAGGCCTATATACCGTTGCCTGAGCTTAATAACCCTTGCTTATTTTTTAATCATTTTACGCAGTCTGTTGGCTACTTTGCTGCTCCACTGTTCATTATTTCTCTAGTCTAGCCTAGTCTGCATTTAAGTCAGCAGGCGCTGCTGCTATTGAAAAAATGCTATCCGTATGTTGAACTCGCAAGTTGCAACATATTTCTATATTATGTCATGCTGCATATAATTTAATGCACCCATTTCCTCTGTTTTTTGCAGGGAAGTTTTGTTCAAGATGTAAACAGTGAATTATTTCAACTTTGTAGGAGAGAATGGCTAGAGGAACTAAGTACCCTTATTGGCCATGGAAACAGATGCACTACTCATGTTAGAAGAACCCAATTAAACGGCCAGTCAGCCAGCATGGAATACTTTGACCGTAAGTTAATATGAAACTAATATATGTTATTGTTTATGAAACTTGGATGCAAACTTATATTTGGTTGCATTTACTATTAATGCTCATAATTGGTTTTTTTTAGGTGAGTGTCATGTTGTAGTTGTTGGGATTATGAATTGGAGTTGTATTATTCTGATGTGGGTGGTTCAATTTGTGGATAAAAGTTTCATATTTATGCTCATAATTGGTTTTTTTTAGGTGAATGTCATGTTGTTGATGCCCATAGCTATATTCGGCTAACTAATTATTGGGTTTAGAGACTGTTCAATTTATAGAAGCTTGGTAGTTCGGCATGTGAAATCGTGAATCTAGTTAAAGAACCGTAAATAAATAAGATTATCAGCAAGAACTTTACTTGGCCGCTAGGCTAGCGCTTACAGGAGAGATTCAATTAATTATCTCATGAGACTCTTTTGAAATCTGATGACACCTAAATTATTTTATTCAATTTGAATAGATGCCATGTTCCTAATGTGCATGAGCTTGCTTCTAACCGAGTGTTGAGCTAGCCGCTACTATATGATCTGAAACAACTTTGTTGATACGAAACTATAAAAATCATTTTTTTTTGCTTCATCTTAATCTTTATTAAGAAAATAAAGGCTCTTTAAAGTTAGTCTGCTTACTGATTCATGTTATTTATCATGTTTCTTGTTGTTCTAACATATCCATTCCTGAATAATGTGAAGTAGTCTCATACTCTGGCTAATTTTCTCTCCTCTTACCCCTTGACGGGTAATTCCATTCAGCACAATTTTGAAACATTTTTGTGAAGTGTATATATACTAATTAAATATATTTATATAAATTACTTTTTTTTTGCCCATTATAGGTTTCAGATGGTGACGATGCGCCTTCATATGTTGATTGAAGATGCGCCTTCATATGTTGATTGAAGTCCCTTTGACATTGTGCCTACATGATTGAAGCCCCTACGACATTCAAACTACAAGTGTCCTTGTCTAGCTAGTTGCGTAGCAATTTTCACGATTTTTTTGGACAACTTTATGTTGGATTTTACTATCGTCCGGATCTCTTTTGATATTATTAATTCTGTCGTACTATAAAGTACGTACTAGTTTATACAGTATTAGTTAAATTGTCAATGTTAGTATTTGTGACGGAGACGATATATGTATCAAGCGTATGCTTATTTATAAAAGTACGTGGGTACTTATTCATTTTATATATATTGCATTATGTTTTTTCATGATTTAGTAATAGCTAGTAGTACTATACTACTTATAGATAGGTCTATTTAATTATTCTCTATGATTTTATCAGGTAATCAAAAAGCCAAAATTATAGCGTGATATAAGAAGTGTCAATATATAAATAGTTGACGCCTAATTTTGTTTCATCGAGTGACACATAAAAGCATCAATAGTCGCTGAAGACGCTTAAAAGCGTCAAATTTGTCGACAAATAAAAGAGTCAATAATCAATGAAGACGCTTACAAGCGTCAAAATTATTGACAATTAAAAGCGTCAATAGTCCATGAAGACGTTTAAAAGCGTCAAATTTATTGACAAAAAAAAACGTCAATAGTCACTGAAGACGCTTAAAAGCGTCAAGTTTGTTGACAATTAAAAGCGTCAATAGTCCATAAAGACGCTAAAAAGCGTCATATTGGTTGACGAAAAAAAGCGACAAAAAATAACGACGCCCTAAAAATTGACGCTTTTTAAAAGCGTCAATAAACAAAATATTGACGTTTTAAAGCGTCAAAAAATGCTCAAAAAAGCGTCATAAATGCAAGGGTTGTGTAGTAGTGGGCGAAAGAGATCGGTCACCTTACCCGGTCCGGACGCCCCTATTAGAACCCGAATAGTTCAACGGTCGCTCCAAGAACGAATGACCAAGTCGTCCCGGAAGCGGACACTCAACCAAGAGCTCCTGAGAATTCGATCCTCAAGCAGCTTCAAAAGGCAAAAGCCGAAATCTCAATTTGGCAACTGATCGCGACATCCTTTGAGCATCGACAGGCTTTGCTACAGGCCTTGGGAAAATTAACTGTGCCATCCACCTCTTCCCCTGAAGAAATAGTGGCACACATGACAAGGGATGCCCCTGACTTGAACAACCCGGTTGCCTTCTCTGACGAAGATATCTCTCCCTTCGGAGCTAATCATAACCTTGCCCTGTACATTACCGTACAATGTCTCAAGAAGAATGTACCCATGGTCCTTGTAGATGACGGATCCACAGTAAATGTGATTCCCCTCAAGACTGCTCACAAGCTTGGTATTGAAAGCTGATTTAGTCCCAACAAATCAAGGAGTACTCGCCTACGACGGCACTCGTCGCAAGGTCGCGGGGCTCATCACTCTGACTGTCGCAACCGGACCGCTAGAAAGGCAAACCAGTTTTCAGATGGTCTACATCGACGCCTCCTTCAATATGCTCCTGGGACGTCCATGGATTCACGCCGTCAAGGCATTTACCTCAACTCTCCACCAGAAGATCAGGGTCCCCTTCAACGGGAAAACAATCACAATTCCTGCTTCCCCGATCAAAGCTGTCATGAGGAAGGGAATAGCATACCAGACCATTGAGGAAGTTGACAATGAAATGTGTGGATTCCAAGCCGTGAACGCCATAACTGATTAATCAACACCCTTTGATTGTGACCCGTTTGCCAACCTCACGGTCAACCGCATCATGATGCACCAGGGTTACTTCCCGGGTTTGCCCCTCAATCCACTGAAGAGCACCTTACCTCCCTTGAAACAGGCTAAGGTCCCCAACATTCCCTTCGGACGGGGTTATGAACCTACCGATGAAGATATCCAAGAGATGAATCTCCTAGTTCAGAAGCGCAAGAAGCACAGGGTTATCCTCCGTCCATATCATCTGACCCTTAATGGATACTTTGTACCCAAGGGAGAGTCTGAGCTCTACCATGGCTTTCCAGAGCCGATCTATGACTCTTTGGCCAAGGCCAGGTACCCGGGTGTGGAAGTCTTCCAGGACTGCTACTTCATCCCCGACAACACCAAAACTGCATCACCGAGTCTAAGCCGTCGTCATGCCTCGATGGACAAGCTGTCACCCTCCTCTTTGGAGAGGATAACATCAAGCACCTCGACTATGAGGACATTATCAACATCGTCCTGAAGGACAACCGATTTGACCCAACTGCCTTGATCTCCGACACTGACCTGGAAAAAACTACACAAGGTTGGAGGAAAACCATCAAGTGGACCGATCGCCGAGGCCGCATTCTCAAGATCACAACTGGAGAAGGCCCTATGTTCAAAGAGGAAAATGGAGAAGAATCTGAATTTAAGTCTGAGTCGGAGTCAGAGTCTATCATAGCTCCTAACACTCCTAATGTCCCAGTCAAGGTCCCCTTCCCACTATTTTATCACAAGGTCGTGGCTGATTCAGAGGCTGAGTCTACTACGGTCACCCCCACTCCCATGAAAGGTGACAACCTGGAGCCTGTTCTAGGGGCCACCTCCTCTGTTGTGTCACCTCTGACTGACCACGAGATGTCTGTCCTCTCCGAGCTTTTCGCTCGTGTCAACTTAATGAACGCTAAGTTTGCTTATGACTCGTCTCAATTTAACTGCAATGCAATTCTGAATGACTATGAGGAATTTGACTTGAGTGACTACCCACCTCACCTAGCCAAAGAACTTGACAAACGGGAAACCAGAACCCCCATCATTGAGGAGACCGAGCCCATTAACGTAGGAACCGACAACACACCTCAAGAACTTAGGATAGGGACAACCCTGACCCCTCGGAAAGACAACAATTCATTGACCTCCTACACGAATACGAAGACGTGTTTGCCTGGTCCTGCAGGTTTATGCCTGGGATTGACAGGGAAATTGCGGAGCACCGGATACCCATTAAGCCCGGAGCTAAACCTGCGAAGCAGAAGCTGCGTCGGATGCGTCCTGAATGGGCCCTAAAAATCAAGGAAGAAGTGGATAAACAGTTCAAGGCTGGTTTCATCAAAGTGTCTGAATACTCTGACTGGATGGCCAACCTCGTTCCGGTACCGAAGAAAGACGGGAGAATTCGGGTTTGCATCGACTTCAGGGATCTGAACAAGGCAAGTCCAAAGGACGACTTCCCTTTGCCGCATGTTGACATTCTGGTGGACAACACTGCCGAACATGCTCTCCTATCATTCATGGACGGATATGCCGGGTACAAACAGATTAAAATGGCCGAGGAAGACATGCACAAGACTCCATTCACTACACAGTGGGGTACATATTGCTACACAGTCATGCCTTTTGGTCTCATCAATGCCGGGGCTACCTATCAAAGAACCGTTACCACTCTCCTACATGATATGATGCACAAGGAGGTAGAGGTGTATGTCGTTGACATGATCGTCAAATCGAGAGAACGGGACGGCCACATCAACGCCCTTTGAAAATTTTTCGCTCGTCTGCGGAAATATATCATGCGACTAAATCCTCAAAAGTGTGCATTCGGGGTCACCTTTGAAAAACTCTTGGGACATGTCGTCAGCAAAAGAGGCATTGAGATTGATCCAACCAAAATCAAAGCCCTTCAGCAAATGCCTCGGCCTAAGAACGAGAAGGAGATTCGGGGATTTCTCGGTCAGGTTCAATACATTAGCCGCTTCATTTCCAAGCTCACCATGATTTGTAAACCGATCTTCAAGAAGCTTCGCACCTCCGATCACACCGATTGGGACGACGACTGTCAAAAGGCCTTCGACAGGATAAAGGAAATCCTATCCAAACCTCCTGTCCTCATGCCACCTCAACCGGGGATTCCTTTATCCCTATACCTGACTGTTACCGACATAGCCATGGGAGCAATGTTAGCACAAACAGTCGACGGCGAAGAACGAGCCATCTACTACATCAGCAAAAAGTTCATTGAGTACGAGACAAGGTACACCCAACTGGAAAAGACATGCCTTGCCCTAGTATGGTCAACAAAGAAGCTGCGGCATTACATGCTTAGCTACACGGTCCACATCTACTCCAAGATGGACCCGGTCAAATACATCTTCGAAAAACCCATACTAAACGGAAGGTTGTCTAGGTGGACACTCATGTTATCCGAGTTCAATCTCAAGTTTGTACCCCTCAAGGTTATCAAGGGAAGAGCAGTTGCCTATTTCCTAGCAGAGATTCTCGTCAACGAGGATCCAACGACCAACACATGGTCACTTCCGGACGAAGACATCCTTTGTGCCGATTCCGACGCATGGGACCTATACTTCGATGGTGCATCTAATCTGAGAGGCTTCGGGGTAGGAATCCTCCTAATATCACCGGAGGGAGAACACGTTCCGATCTCGGTCAAACTAGACTTTGCCGTCACCAACAATGCCGCTGAATATGAAGCATGCCTCATCGGTCTGCAAGCAGCCATCACACTCGACATCAAGAGACTGAGGGTCCACGGCGATTCCTCGCTCATCATCAATCAGGTGTCGGGATCATGGAAAATCCGAAGTGACAGATTAGCTCCATACCAAGAAAGAATTAATCAAGAGGCCGAGTTTTTCGACCAAGTCGACTACTTCCACTTGCCACGAGAGGAAAATCAATTTGCTGATGCCCTGGCAAAACATGCCGCACTCGTCAACATACCTGACGTAATGGCATCGATGCCCCTATGTGTCGAGAGAAGGAGCAAGCCAGCTCACATTTGTGCCATCAACAACGACGAGGAAAGCCATGATGAACCTTGGTACCAAGCCATCCTCAACTACAAAACCAAAAACAAATTCCCTCATAACTCTGGCCAAAGACGACAAATAGCCATCCATTTACTTGCATCATAATTCATGATAAACCAAGACCAATTATACAAAAGAACATCCCAAGGGATTCTTCTCCTTTGCATTGACCATCACAAAGCCAAAAAAGTCATGGGAGAGGTCCACGACGGAGAATGTGGCCCTCACATGAGCGCAATGATGCTTACCCGAAGAATCATGCGGCTAGGTTACTACTGGACCACCATGGAAGCCAATTGCCGTAACTACGTCAAACATTGCCACAATTGCCAAATCTTCGCTACATACAACATATACCACCCTCCCTTTTATACACCATGACATCACCCTGGCCTTTCTCAACCTGGGGTATCGACATCATCGGGAAAGTTAAACCGGTGGGCACCAAGGGGCATTGTTTCGTCCTCGTCTCCATCGACTACTTCACCAAATGGGTGGAAGCGCAGTCATATGCAGTCTTGACCGCCAAACAAGTGGCCAAGTTCATCTAGAATAACATCATCTGCAGATATGGGGTACCCCATGAAATCATCAGCGATCAAGGCTCTCACTTCCGGGCGGAAACTCAGGCCTTGCTGGACAAATACAAGATCAAACGACATCGATCATCCCCTACCGTCCCCAAACTAAAGGAGCGGTGGAGGCAGCTAACAAAACTCTTGTCACCATTATCAAGAAAATGCAAGACAACTACCGCGATTGGCCGACCAAACTCCCATTCGCACTCTGGGGATACCGAACCTCCATTCGAACACCGACGGGCGCCACACCCTTCTACCTAGCATACGGTATGGAAGCGGTTCAACCATTAGAGTTAGAGGTCCCATCTCTGCGCATCCTACTGGAGAGTCAAGTCCCTGAGGCGGAATGAACCCGCCGACGGTACGAACAACTCACTCTTCTAGACCAACGGCGGCTAAACGCCTTGCACAACGTCCAGCTATACCAACAACGTATACAACGGGCATTCAACAAAAGGGTCAAACCCAGGAACATCCAGGAAGGCGACTTGCTCCTCAAGTTAGTTCGAGCACTGTTACCCGTCGATCCGAGGGGAAAATTCAAACCCAACTGGGCCGGGCCATACATGGTCAACAAAATACTTTCGGGGGGCGCAGTGAGACTGAGTGACCTAGATGGGGAGGATTTTACAAACCCGACCAACCTAGACCAACTCAAGAAATACTACCCTTGAACCATAGCTTCCTACGATCCAAGCCTAGTTTTACAACTAGTGTCCACCTTAACCCTTTTCAAGTCAAGTTCCTCAAACACGTTCTGATTTGAAATTGCATGTTTTATCGAGTCTAAGTTGCGGCACCTTGCCCGTTTCGAATGTCCTTTGATTTGTCAAAGGCAACATCCATTTGCACTAAAACAAACAAAAACCCCCTGAACTACGAGCATGGTTTGATTTCACCTGTTCAGGTGGATACGTAGGCAGTCCCTCTTATACGTGACGGATACAACCACAAAACCCAATCAAAAATTTACAAAACATTTCGAACTACGATCATGGTTTGATTTCACCTCTCCAGGTGGATACGTAGGCAGTCCTTTCCTACACAGAAAGGATACAACCATCCCCATAATAAAAAAAACCCATACAAAAAAACATCCCCATCAAAAAAAGAGAAAAGGGAACAACATTCCCTTTTCCCCACAAAAAAATACCAAAAATAAGCCTTTCTCCCTTCCTCCCAAAAATCCCACTTTCCCAAGTGCAAATGTTTAGGACGATTCAAATCGAATTGCCTTTACAAAATGGATGGAAGAAACGAGTGATACCCGTCGTTGTGAGTACCAAAAATAATATTTATAATACCTATTAAAACTAACATAAGCTAGTGGTAACAGGGTCGAACCAAAGAGGGGCAGATGTAATTATTAGTTGTCTAATTTCAGTCTAAGGTAACAGTATGTGGGGGTTGATTGATTTAAGTGATCTATAGCTAAGGCAATAAAAGTAAAATAAACTAAACAGTAGATGAAATCAAGAATGAAAAGGGTGCTAAGATGGTCGGTTCACTATAGTTTCGGCGGTAGCATACTAGGTAGGTCTAAATCAAACACGTGAGATGGGAAAATAAGAGGTCCTCTCGGTCCACTCTCACAAGTAGCATCTTTCGATCTCGCTACAGGTCCCTAATATCACTAATACTAACTTTCGTCCTGAAAAGTGACTAAAAGGCTAAACTAACTTATCTTCCGATTTCGTTAATGTAGTCATCTTTATTAGGTAGGCTATCTCCCTTCCCTATCTTTCGATCTTTATTGGGTCGGTCAAATCCTAAACATTCAACTAGTCGCGTGCACTCGATTCGTCAAATATAGAAATTAAATTAATTAAAACGAAGCATATCTCACGAGGCTAGTCGATCGACCGTGGCGCGATTTAGGGTTCCCTATTCTAATGCCGCCTAATCTACAGTTCCCCTACATCCTAGCACAAGCTATTTAGCTACTCATACTGGGAATATTGACAACAATAAAATTGACTAATAAAACTACAGAATTCATGATTAAAACGGCTAAGTAAACGATTAACATACGATGATAATTCGGCTTTGGGAAACTGATCTAGCAATTCTAAATCTATGAATGAAAGCAAAACAATTGAATAAAATCAGGAGAGTACCGCGTGGAATTATGAAGGAATAGAACAAAGCCGAACGCTTAAGTGAATTGTATTGAATACGAAACAATATTGAAAACCCTAATTATTTGATATTCTAATACCTCAATAAAACTGAATGAAAACTCGATAAAAGGGAACTGCCTTATGCTGAAACTAAAGCTACGTTATATAGGAATACAACGTAGTTCTTATTTCCTAAAACCTAATACCATGGGCTTCAAACTTCTCGATCTTTTAATTCACGTCTGAAAGAGCTTCTTGGTCGATCGACCAAGCAAGGTAGTTGATCGACTGCTCTTCGCTGAATAGTGGCTACTGGAACTCGCGGGTTGGTCGATCGACTATGGGCAGCGGTCGATCGACTGAAGTAGCCGATATTTGACTTCTAACTTCTCGTGGATTTGTCTTCCGGGCCTCGAAATGCGCACCAAGCTCGTTCCTTGAGCAAATACTTCATGTCAAATGCAATGCAAGATACTCGGGGACGGATTTGGCTCAATATCTACTCATTTCCGCATAAATCTGCAATATTACATAAAAATACGAAAGTAGACGGAATGGGGCAAATAGTAGCCTTAAACCACATAAATGAGCTCTGAAATGCGTGTAAAATATGGTGTAAAACATCATATAATTGACACGCATCAAACTTCCCCAAACCAAACCCTTGCTTGTCCCCAAGCAAGAACTAGACTCGATCCTAAAACCTAATGGAACGAGTTCAATCTCAGAGCGAAATGCACATGTAAAGCCTAAACCAATTTAATGCAAAAACCAACAATCAATTAGAAATGTGAATCATTCAAACGAGTTATGTAGTCGTCAAAAACTGCTGAACCGTCAACTATAGAGACTTATCAAATTGGACTCTCACGAGTCGCGCAAATCACTCAATAAATACAGGTGAATATATGTGAAAGATAGAAAGAATTCATTTTGTTAGTGACACTCACCTAACTACGACCTATAAGAACATGCCTGCAATATAATATGAAAGTAATCTCTACAACCGTACATATGCATTTCAACCGAACAAATGACCATGACACATGCCGAGGTAAATAAGGGATATGTGAGGTAATGGGCAGGAAAGGCAAAACATTTATGGGAATGTGAGGGTACAGGTGATCAAGCTAGTACCGTAACAAAACAATATGACAATATCCACTTCTTGCTCAAACTTCAATCCACACGGTGCTATAGCAAGCACAAAACTCACAATCTCCGAAATAATCAACTCCCCATAAGATACAAATGAAACATGGGAGCAAAAATCGCCATTTGAATAAAGACTTGAATCATGCGAATTGATTTCTTTTTTTTCTCGGGCATCGGTCGATCGACCAAGTAGAGCAGTCGATCGACCGCATTAAACAAGACAACACTCTCTTTTTCTTTTTCGAATCATTTTTCCTCTTTTTTTTTTCTTTGTTCCTTTCTTTCCTCTTCCATTTTCCCAACAACATCTCAAAATGAGCAAATGCCACCAAAAACGTAGTAACAATCCCAAAAACTAAACTACTAGCTTGACAAGGGCAGGCTAAATGTAGGATGTAGTAATGGGACAAAAAGGTACATTTTTGGCGTGTGTGGAGCTTATGGGTAAGATGAGAAAAAGGGGACCTCTACCACATGTGTCAACAAACCACAAACCGAATGCACACAGGTATTAAGCAGATTAAGTTCATATTTATGCAAATTAATGAAACATGTCTCATAAGGAGTGACTACTCACATCCTAGATAAACTGGTCATAGATGACACCAGTTATAAGCTCTAACAACTCAGAAAATGATGTAGTTTGCCAAAAATCTAAGTCAAGCCCAAAGTCCAGCAGGAATTATAACGAAAACTCGTAGACTATGCAATTGATTCTACTAATAACATGTCAATTAGCAAGGCTTAGGCGATAAAACAGATGCAAATGCAATGTCATCATTGAAATACTACCGTTCCGACTCAACCTATATGCTAAAATAAACGTGCATTTTTTGAATTTTGTTAAAATTTTTAATTTTTTTGAATTTTCTGTAAAAATTGGAGAAATTAAACAACAATGCAAGACAAAATGTAGACGTGAATGCAAAAACATATGAAATGCAACGCAAAACCCTTCCCCAAACCAAATCGCACAATGTCCCCATTGTGCAAAGTCATGTAATGAAGAAAAGGCAAACGGGATTTTGCGAGAAAATTAAGTTAACAAGACATGAAGTGAAGACATTAAGACTCACAATACTTTAAGCGCAGCAAAAGGAAACCTCCCCAAACCAGCGTGAGTGAGCTAGGAGGTTTCAATAGCCGGCAGTGCTACTAATAGGTACCTGAAAAGACAACAATACCACGCATAAAACCGAGAAAGCAATGTGGGAGCGGTAATTACGTGCATAAGATGAAGAAATTGAAGAAAACAAAATTATGTCAGAAAATAAAGAGGAGAAAAGACTCCCTCAATTCCGCAAAACGACCAAACACAGCAGGGGAAAGGTCGTGAACAGGTACAGAAGCGACAACGGTCGATCGACCATAGCAGGCAGTCGATCGACTAGAATGAACAGGAATAGAAGCTCCTGGAAGTCGCACCTCAGTCGATCGACCAGGGAAGGCGGCCGATCGACTGGAAATACTGCTGTAATTTTCTGATTTCTTCGAATTAGCTCGAGAACTTGAGCTAATATGGTCTATAAACCTGCAAACGCACATAATACCACGCCAAAAATTGTGCAAAACCCAAAGTAACGGTATAAAGTACTTAAAATCCTAAGCGAACTTAAAATGCGAAGTCTCGCGCACACAAAACAATAAAAAGTTCAACGAAAGCAATAAAGTGTATAGTTTTTGAAAAAGTCTTAATCAACTAATAGTTGATCAAGAATGGCCACGGAATGGCCCACTTGGTCGGCTTCTGGCTACAAGAGGTAGCCTCAATAGTGCTCATCTTCTCGAGTTTGCACTCTTCTCGGCTCCAAAGATCCGCAGAACTCAACGGATCAACATGTTGGACATCTTCCCATTCAATGACCTCTTCGGACTCGTCGGAATCTAGATCAGACTCCGTTGCTTTGACTGGCTCATCTTCGGGCTCCTCATCCGTGCCATAGCTAAGGCATCCTAGACCGCCTCTTTGAACGATTAGCTCCTTCACAGCTGGAGCAACATGTGGCTCTTCCTTCCCCAAACCAACTCCTGCAATGTCTAAAACACAAGAATCAGAAGGAAAAGTAGATCTATATACTTAACATATTCATATATGTTTTAGGTTAATTTGTCATAAAATTAAATGGTGATCTTATGCATACAAACATTAAACAATTTAAAAGAAGAATCTTCATCTTACATTGTGATTTTCGGTTTATTAGGGCACAAGAGAGATCTCCTTCTCTCTTGTTCTTGTGCTTTCCTCAATGGATGAACAAAGACCCAAGTGTAGGATCTCTCCCAAGGATTTATACCCAAGACACACTCTTAATAAAATTAATATTATGTATACTAGACAATATTAATTTTGTAAGAAAAATTGACCCAAAAATTATTTGGTTTATCTCCCAAAACCGGTTGAGAGAGAGGAGAAAGGAAGGTGAAAATATTTTATCTCTCTAAAATATTTTTGTGAATAAAAGAATGAAAAAATGATGCAACAAAATGCATTTTTGTGTATATTAGGTAAAATAAGAGGAAAAACCAAAGTGGTTTTTCCTCTCCAAAAACCGGGTGGAAGAGGGCATGGGAGGGAGCCAATGCATGCTTGAGTTGTTCTTCACAATGAACAATAGGTATGCATGGCTAGATTAGTAGGTAATCATCATGTTTAACACTCAAATAATAAACACAATATTATCCTAATTCCACCCTTAATTTCGGTTTACATATGTAAAATGGAATCCATTTTATTTTTGTCAATTTGTCAATATGTCACATGTCACATGTCACATAAAATTGTTATGTATTTTTAACATATTAAAAATCAACGTATTAATAAAAATACGTCATATACAAAAATCGACTTAGTAATTCGCAATTACTATTACCAAAATATTTTACCAATTATAAATCACAACAATTTGTATTTATAATATTTCATTCAATTTCAATTGTTTCTTTAAACAACAATTTCATCTGAGTAATGAAACAATTCGATTACTCAGACCGTATCTTATTTAATCAGATTATAATGAGATACGTAAATTTTACTTCCAAAATCGTCCGTCAATTTTCAAGTAATTTAATTAACTCGTAACGTTATACGATCAATTAAATGATCAATTAAGAGTGTTGCCCTATAGGTATGACCTAGGGGATCAACTGATCACCACCGTCGCACGACAGTAATGTCAAACTCTAGTCAGCCAATCATTACCGATATGTGTGGACCGGTTGTGATGTAAAATATTACTTCCCAATTGTATTCTTTATAATGAGACTTAAACATGTGATCATCATGATCACGATCGTGATCGCATTATTGTCGGAGGACACATATTCCAACAATCTCCCACTTGTCCTCGACAAGTGTGCGTCACCAATTCTCTTGTCCTATTACTATCTCCCACTCAATGCAAGGTGTCTTTCAGGTCGTACTTGCAAGTGATCATATCGAGAGTGGTTTCCTCGATCCGGAGAATAATAAGCGATTGACCGGATTTATCCACCATGGATACATTCCGAGCATGGCCACGCATTTCCAGTTCATTACTCCTCGAGTGGCCCTGAGATATTGTTATAACCCTGATTAGGGGTGGACAATTCCTATCGCACTCATTCCCTTCGACTAGCCATAGCCATCATAACCCAAAATATGCCCATTTGACCCCATTTACGAAGGTCGTAGTAACACAAATCAAAGTTAATCTGAAACTGTGCCATCTTAAGCGAATAGTCTTTAGTCAAAAGAATCGATTCATTCGAATACTATAGCAGCTCTCGCCACGACTAGGCTATATAAATTTGCCAGAACTCTATAAGCGGTCATTAGGCCCGACAAAAAGTTCCTAACAGTCTGCCTATGTGATTGACTAGTCATCTCACATGACTCTATGGCACTTGAACTTGCCATCAATCGCATCACACTCTAGTCACTTCGAGACGTCGCCTCATACAAGTAACTATGGGCAAATACAATGCTAATCCGTGTTCACTTAAACGGGGTTCAATTGTCTCTACAACCCGTTGGATGTAACAAAGTATAAGGTGAGTTAATAATAACTCAAACGACAAATGTCGACATCACACTCGGGTAGTCAATACCATATTACAACCTTGTGATGCATATCGTAAGTGTATAAACACTTGTTGATTGCAATTGAAGTTTAACATGTCATGTGTCCATGTGTTCAAACTTCTTAATCGTATTTATCTTTTACATTTATGTTATCACTCATAACATGAACCTTACCAAGTACACATCAAGGTTCCCGACCTTGGTTTCGGTTCTTCATCTTGAAAGAAATTCCTTATTGATTATCACATAACGAACGAATTTGTGGTGAATGATATAACTTGTAATGATCAAGTGCTCCATCCACACACAATGTACTAGGTATATGTTTTGTAGAGTCTTGCAACAATTTGTCAAGATGATTAGCCTAGCACTTCTCACAAGTCCTAGCATATTAGGAAAGATTAGTTTTGAGTAACTTCTTACTTCAACTAAGTATCTTTCCAAACTTCCTATCTCTCCTTTTGGCTTGAAAAGCTTAGGATTCTCATAAATCCTTGCATGTGCTTGGATTTTCATTAATATGTGCAACCTCTTGACACATAACAGAGTATTCTGTCAAACACCAAAATCGCTCATCGAATTCTTCTCGAGAATTCATGATGTTTCTACTATGGCTTACCAATGATTCATCATGCTCTTATGCATATGATTCATAATTGGACATGTGCATGATTATTCTAATGGCGGAAACATTAGTAACTTTTAATCATGTCATCAACTATATTTAGGTTCAAGGAACGACCATGACTGCTAATGGCAATTCCATTTTCATTTAAATGAATAACCTACGTATCTCGTTTATTCGATGTGTATCTTACAATACTTATCCAACATCTCATGATGTAGTTGGATTCATCATGGTCCATTTTCATCCAGAATTGAAAACTCAAATCTTCCTTTGTGAAGGAAGGTATTAGCTCGTCATTCTTCAATGAGTGATGAGTTATAAACTTTTACAAGATGATTGCTCCCACTAAATTCCATGTCTTCACATGATAATTTCAAACTCCCACTCAATTCCACATGTTTCGAAATTTACTTCTTAATTGAAATATTTCAAGAATTGAAATATAAATTGCATTGCCAAGTTATTAAGATAAAACCATATATGTTCCCATCATATCCATTCAAAATACCTATTTTGAAGTGGTCTCATCTTAACCTTATTAAAAGAGATTTTAATCTTTAACTCACACATGTCATAATGATGTGTAGCAATGTCATTATTAAAATATAAATAATATCTAGAACACGTCCTTCAAAATACCCTTTCGGAAGGAGGTTTAACCATTTCATTTTCATAATGAGGTTAAGTAATGACATCTGCGTGGTTAAAACTTGGCTATTGAAGATATCGGTATATCAATCCTTGCAACCTCCAGTCATACATCTTGTTTATTATCTAGGATGTTACTTTGATTCATTTAGGCTCTTAAGTAAATATCAAAATTTGAAACTATTGGTCAAAATTTTATCATAAACTAGTCAAAACTCTTGTTAAGACTTTATATTAGTCATTTTGTTCCAAAACTTTCTTTTGGTCTCCTCGTGTAGTTATCTTGAGAACATACTCTTATGATTACTTCACTTGGTCTCTTTAGTTATATAGAACTTACTTGAGACCATAGATCTCATCTATTGGGTATACTATATAAATAGATATACCTACATTCAAATCATTCTCTCTTGCGTAGATCTCATTTACACAAGTACACAAACTTATCTTGGTGTGAGTTGTGTCCTCATTTTTCTCCCACTCCATCTTTTGAATAAATACACTAGAGATTCAAAGATAGCATATGAGACACAAATAATGATGTTGAAGTATAAGGAGAACTATCTCATAGATTGACTAATAGTTTTAGATTTCGTAAGTGTACTTGGTGATTGACATTCCTTTAAAAGAGTTCATAGACTCAAAATCACTTTGTAAATGATCATACACAAGCCTTAAGCATGTGGACATATAATGAATCCCGTCATTATATTTGTCTATTAGATCACTTTAAGTGAATAATCATATGTTTCTAAGAGCAAGCATTTAAATACGGATTTTAGAACAAAGGATAAAATGATAAAACGGGTGACTTGGGTTGCAAACCAAGCCACCATTATCCAAAATACAACCAATTATCCAAACTACCTTTCCATGTCGAATACGGAAACTTAAAGGTTCTAAAATCCAAAACATGAATAAAATAAGACAATAAAAAGCAAAGCTCTATGAAAGCTATTCCTAGCTTCTTGATGGTTTCTCAAGCTTGCTTTTCTTTTCCCTTGTCTTTGCTTGGTGGAGGCCCTATTTACAATAAAAAGGGAGATACATTATCATAACTTTGTATCACAATACCATAGTTGAATTAGAAACATAAAAGAAAGGATAGTCATTTACCTACTGGAGTGATCTTTCCAGCCTTAATATCACCAAGTTATTTGGAACAATTTCTTTTCCAATGTCCAATGCCATTACAATAATGGCATTTATCAAGAGGACCCTTCTTGATTTTTGAAGTGCTAGCTTCATAAGTCCTAGCTTTGGTGAAAGTGGGAGTTTGTTTCTTACCCTTCCTCCCATTCTTCTTGAACTTCCCCTTGCTCTTAGTGCTTATGTTAAGCACATCCTTTGGTGGGTTCACATTTAACCCCATGTCCCTCTCGGCTTGCACAAGTAACTTGTGCAATTCTTCAAGAGACACATCCTTGTCTTGCATGTTAAAATTCACCCGGAATTGAACATATGCTTTGACTTTTTATAAGGAGTGTAGAATCCTATCTACAATGAGTTCTTTGGGGATTTCAACCTTTTGAATTTTCAAGGTCTCGACAAGCTCCATAAGTTTGAGCACATGAGGGCTAACCTTTTGGCCCTCTTTGAAGTCGAGATCAAAGAATGCCGCGGCCGCCTCATATTGGACGATCCGCGGAGTTTGTGAAAACATTGTCACAAGCTTGGAGTAAATCTCATTAGCGGTGCCCATTTTAAAGGCTCTCCTTTGGAGATCCGCCTCCATCGCAAATATCAAGACGTTTTTCATTGCGGCGGACTCCTTATGGTAAGCCTCATATGCTTCCCTAGTGGCGGCGGTCGACCTAGTAGTAGGTTCGGGTGGAGAGGCCTCGGTAAGGTAACGAAGCTTGTCGTCACCTTGGGCGGCTAGTTTGAGTTGGGCATCCCAATCGGAGAAATTTGACCCATTCTTTTCAAGTTTACATCGATCCATGAAGGATCGGAGCCATGATGAATTAGCGAGAGGCGTGGCGTTAGGGGTTGGTGTTGCCATTTGTTATGAGAAAAGAAGTGGTCTACAAAACAAAATAGAAGGAGTAAAACAAATGTCGTTTTAAAAATAATACTCGTAAAAATGTATAATTTAAACAAGTTTTATGCATTTTTCTAGTGACCTCTACCCAACTAGATAAATGACTCCAAGACCCAAATTCATATTAACTTGGGCACGGTGTGGCCGATAAAACCCTTATCAATATAACTCGGTGGATTAACGCTTTAATCGATTCTACTTTTAGAACTCTTGGTCGATAATATTACATTAACATTTATCTTTAGCCCAAAACACATTCAACAAGGGGACGGTGTGGCCGATAAAACCCTTATCGAAAAACTTTTGTTGAGTTCAATCCAAATTTCGAATAAATGTGTCCATGATCCAAACCCACATTAACTTGGGCACGGTGTGGCCGATTCATCCCTTATCAACATGAATTCGGTGGATAGACATTTATCACCCACTTCCCCTACGTAACAAGGTTTGTACCCCGGTGTGGCCGAGTGCACTCCCTCACGAAATAGGTTTTCATGGTTTCTACTTTTTGGTAAGGCTATGTCTCAATTGATTGTTTTAGCGAGAGGTCACGTCAATTTATTATCTATCACGTTTTAAGTTAACTAAAGCGGTGAACTACGATAATTGTAATTGACACGGTCGATGAACTCGATTAGATAAAGATGCATGTTTTAGTTATGGCGATTTAGCGATGCATGCGACATATAATAAAATGCAAAACATAAAATAAATCCTAGTATGGCCTTCCTAAAATAGAAAAACTATTTAACTATTACACATTCGGAAACCAACTCAATTGGTCCGTTGAACTTTGGTTTTGCCACGCATCTCGAGGTAACACCGTCTTTATGTATCGCCTTCTTGAAGAAATCCGTCTTTGGGAACTCCGAAATAAATAAAATTACATAATAAATTACATAATTTCCTATTATACATTTGTAAATATATAAAATAAATCTATTAAATTACAAAACGGTGATACGAGATCACAATAAAATTACAACCGAATCGATATTCCTATACATTTCGGGTAATACCAATTAAAAATTAAGGCCATACTAAGTAAAAATTACATAATTCAAAAATTACATAAAATAAAATTATGACAAACATAAAGAAAATGCAGCATTATAATATATATGAACATGCCCAATTTATGCTAAATCGCCTTTAAGTAGCCAATATCGTATATTACTCGGTTTTTACGGATTTGCGTGATTTAACGTTTTATAATCACAAAAATTACATAAATTCATATTTATGGATAAGTCAATTACCCTAACCTCTTAGGACTCAAAATTTAGTCTTCACTAATTATTTGACCATAATTAACTCATATTTCTAAAATTGTTCATAATGGACTTAAAATTATAATAAAATGCTATAAACTTCAAATAAATCACAAAATTTCAAATAAATTCAAATTTTGAAATTTAAACTCATGAACATTCTGGAAAAATACCATGACACTCATAATGTTCAAAAAACTTAGGTTAAAAATTTCGAAATTTATCCGGAAAAAAAATGTTGCGGTTTATCGGTTTTAACAAAATAATCATAAAAACATGAGAAAAAAATATATTCATCAACTTTTCAATTTTAGATCTGAAAAAGATAATAAAATGCAACATGTGATGTTTTTCCTTAGTCATAGAGTATATTTTATTAATATTTCACTAATTAAGTCACTATTCATGCTATTTTTCTTCAAAAACTCATAAATCATGCATAAAGACTTCAATATAGCCTATTATTTTACACACATCTTGTAAAATTGCATGTGACAACATACTAAATTTCTATGACCAGATTCGAAATTTATCTCATATTAACCTATTTTTTACCTAAATCCGATTTTAATAATGAAAAATCCATTTTTCGAGCATAAGAAGTCCAAAAATTATGAAAATTTACAGGTCATCTCAAAATAATATATATATGATAACATATCCAAAAATCACTGGAAAATTCGAAGTTTAGCTAATTTTAGTCCGAAAATGACATTTTATTCATAAAATCATATTTTTAAAGCCATTATTATATAATGTGAACAATAAAAATCCATAAATTAACCAAAATATCCTAAAAACATTTTAGGACCAGAAATTTTAACATGCATAATGATTTTCGTGATATATCATAATAACACAAATTTAACAAGTTTTATATGTTAATCGTATAACTCGGAAAAACTTTTAACCGATTTGCATGCAAACAACCAAGGCTCTTGATACCGATTGAAGGAAAAGTAGATCTATATACTTAACATATTCATATATGTTTTAGGTTAATTTGTCATAAAATTAAATGGTGATCTTATGCATGCAAACATTAAACAATTTAAAAGAAGAATCTTCATCTTACATTGTGATTTTCGGTTTATTAGGGCACAAGAGAGATCTCATTCTCTCTTGTTCTTGTGCTTTCCTCAATGGATGAACAAAGACCCAAGTGTAGGATCTCTCCCAAAGATTTATACCCAAGACACACTCTTAATAAAATTAATATTATGTATACTAGACAATATTAATTTTGTAAGAAAAATTGACCCAAAAATTATTTGGTTTATCTTCCAAAACCGGTTGAGAGAGAGGAGAAAGGAAGGTGAAAATATTTTATCTCTCTAAAATATTTTTGTGAATAAAAGAATGAAAAATGATGCAACAAAATGCATTTTTGTGTATATTAGGTAAAATAAGAGGAAAAACCAAAGTGGTTTTTCCTCTCCAAAAACTGGGTGGAAGAGGGCATGGGAGGGAGCCAATGCATGCTTGAGTTGTTCTTCACAATGAACAGTAGGTATGCATGGCTAGATTAGTAGGTAATCATCATGTTTACCACTCAAATAATAAACACAATATTATCCTAGTTCCACCCTTAATTTCGGTTTACATATGTAAAATGGAATCCATTTTATTTTTGTCAATTTGTCAATATGTCACATGTCATATGTCACATAAAATTGTTATGTATTTTTAACATATTAAAAATCAACGTATTAATAAAAATACGTCATATACAAAAATCGACTTAGTAATTCGCAATTACTATTACCAAAATATTTTACCAATTATAAATCACAACAATTTGTATTTATAATAATTCATTCAATTTCAATTGTTTCTTTAAACAATAATTTCATCTGAGTAATGAAACAATTCGATTACTCAGACCGTATCTTATTTAATCAGATTATAATGAGATACGTAAATTTTACTTCCAAAATCGTCCGTCAATTTTCAAGTAATTTAATTAACTCGTAACGTTATACGATCAATTAAATGATCAATTAAGAGTGTTGCCCTATAGGTATGACCTAGGGGATCAACTGATCACCACCGTCGCACGACAGTAATGTCAAACTCTAGTCAGCTAATCATTACCGATATGTGTGGACCGGTTGTGGTAAAATATTACTTCCCAATTGTATTCTTTATAATGAGACTTAAACATGTGATCATCATGATCAACAGTCGTGATCGCATTATTGTCGGAGGACACATATTCCAACAGAATCTTCCTCCACTTTGCTCCCAGTCTGGGGCGGAGGTGTCACAACAGGAGTAGGGGTAGAGATAGGCATATCAGGAAGTATAAAATAAGATTTCTTTTCAGAAACCGTATTGCAAGTGACGGGCCACATGGGGTCTTTCTTCCTAGCTGTCTGGGCAAAGACAATGGAGTGCTTCCCTACCTGAAAGGTCAAAGTACCAGAACCAACATCAATAACTGCACCAGCAGTGTGCAGGAATGGTCTACCTAGAATAATAGGAATGTGGGCATCTTCGGGCATATCTAGTACCACGAAGTCAACAGGGAAGAAGAACTTCCCTATTTGCATGGGAATGTCCTCTAAGACTCCTATTGTTTGGACCATGAACGATCGACCATCTATCTTTGTCATGTTCGTGACTGCAAACCTATTCAACTTTAACTTCATAGCAAGACTCAAAGGCCTTACACTAATACTGGCTCCTAGGTCACATAAGGCTTTCTCAATAGGAAAGGTGCCAATATTACATGGGACTGAAAAACTACCTGGGTCTTCTAGCTTAAGGGGTGCAGTATGGGTCAAATAAGAGCATGACTCCTCAGTGAGTGCGACAGTGTGCACAGTTTCAAGTGATTTCTTTTTAGATAAGAGTTGCTTCATGAATTTCATATAAGCAGGCACTTGATTGACTAACTCAAGAAAATGAACTTGTACATTTAAGCTACGGATAACATTTTCAAACTTATTAAATGATACCTGTTCCTTCGTCGGCACTAATCTCTCCGGATAGGGGGCTGAAAGTAGCAACTTAGCCCTCTCCTCTAAATCTCTCATGCCGGCATCGGTGGATTTAGGCTGAAAATCCACCACCTTCTCCTTGTAGCTTGACCCATCTTCAGATCGTCTCAAATGTGAACCATTAATCGACAAAGGGTCGTACTTCGGAACCGGAATGGACCCATCAGCAGTCGGGTCTGTCCTCAATATTTTCGGGGCAGTAGTACCCCGAAACAAGTGGTCCCTCAAGTTATCGGGCATCAGAGGAAGAAAAGAATCACTATCGCGAAAGACCTTTGTCGTCGATCGACCAGGTGGGTCGATCGATCGCCCGACTTCTACGAGAAGTAGCTTACGGTTATCGCGGACGATCGATCGGGGTATGTCGATCGATCGGCGAGCGAATCGATGATCGTCTTTTTCTTGTTTTTGTTCGTCACAGCCTTCTCCTTGCTTGGTTCCGCCTCATCCTTTTCAGTGACGTCCTCAACCATAATGGGCCCATCAATGGTAGACCCACTCCTCAAAGTAATGGCATTAAGGGTCTCCTTTTGGTCCGTTTGAGTCGGTAAATGTCCTGGAGCTCGAGTTATATTCTTGCTAGCCAATTGGGCAATTTGGCTCTCTAACATCTTCATCCCGGCCTCTCTAGCTTGGGACTCCTTCAGCAACAAGTTCTTCCGTTCGGCATACTCGGAATTTTGGGATTGCTGTTGCTGCTGAGGGACATACGGGGGCTTTTGGAACTGTTGTTGCTTATGAGGGGGCACATAATTCTGCTGCTGCTGCTGTGGAGGTTGAGTCGGATTTAAGACATTTTGGCTGCTCCACCTCAGATTCGGATGGACATTCGGCTCATAGTAAGTGTTTGTCTGCCTATAATGTTGAAAGGCAGCACTGGACTCAAAGGGATTAGGAGAGCTGTCTGAAACATGTCCCTCAGCTCCACATCTTTTGCAGACGAAAGGACCGTCTGAAACAGCATTCACATGGTAGATCCCTCCTTTTGAAGCTCCTCCCAACTCGTACTTATCAAATCTCGCCGTGAGAGCCTCTAATGCAGCTACAGAAGGGGATTCAATAGCTCTCTATTGATTTCCCCTGGAATTTCCATACTCAGCTTTATGGGTGGCCAAGTCATCAATGATTTTCCACCCCTTAGTCTCTCCCATATTCTCCTGGAATCTGCCACTAGCTTCTGCATCCAGGATAGCTCTCTGATCGTCATAGAGCCCATTGTAGAACTGATTGCATAAGCTCCCTTTCTCAAACCCATGATGCGGAATGGTTCGCACCAGCTTCTTGAAACGGACCCATGCCTCATGAAAGTTCTCATCAGGACCCTGTTTAAAGCTCGTGATCTGAGCTCTAATAGCATTCGCCTTCGACGCAGAGAAATATTTCTTGTAGAATGCCAAGGCCAAAGAATTCCAGTCGGTGATCCCATTAGCAGCTCGGTCCAGGTCTCTATACCACTCCCTTGCAGCATCACGGAGTGAGAATATAAACATTATCTCCTTCACCTGGTCCTGGGTCACACCGGTCGGCGGGGGTATAGAGCAGCAATAATCAATAAATATCTCCATATGCTTGGCTGCATCTTCATTTGCAGCTCCCCCGAATTGGTTTCTCTCAACCAAGTTGATATAAGAAGGCTTCGGTTCGAATTTCCTATCAGCTCCCAGTAATTCGAACCCCTTGTATAGATTTGCAGCTGTCGGCTCAGAGTGACTCGCTATAGTCACTTCTTCTGCCATCTCTAGAAAATCTGAAGAAGTGACGGTCTTAGGTGATAAAGTGGAAATGGGTGATGAAGGTGGGTCCTCCTCGAACAGCTCGTTCTCGTAGTAACTAGACAGAGTACTCAGCTCTTCCTCTGTCGGCAATATCCTAGATGATCGTCTCAACTCGCGCAAAGTCTTCTCAATCTCAGGATTTAACGGTACTAATTCACCACCCTGTGACCTGAGCATAAGAGGAAACTACAAAAAGAATATGAGAATAGTTTAAGGAACAAATGTCCCTTAAACTAAGAAACGGACTAAAATAAAACAACTAAAATTTAGAACAATTGCCTCCCCGGCAACGGCGCCAAAATTTGATACCCGTCGTTGTGAGTACCAAAAATAATATTTATAATACCTATTAAAACTAACAGAAGCTAGTGGTAACAGGGTCGAACCACAGAGAGGCAGATGTAATTATTAGTTGTCTAATTTCAGTCTAAGTTAACAGTATGTGGGGGTTGATTGATTTGAGTGATCTATAGCTAAGGCAATAAAAGTAAAATAAACTAAACAATAGATGAAATCAAGAATTAAAAGGGTGCTAAGATGGTCGGTTCACTATAGTTTCGGCGGCAGCATACTAGGTAGGTCTAAATCAAACACGTGAGACGGGAAAATAAGAGGTCCTCTCGGTCCACTCTCACAAGTAGCATCTTTCGATCTCGCTACATATCCCTAATATCACTAATACTAACTTTCGTCCTGAAAAGTGACTAAAAGGCTAAACTAACTTATCTTCCGATCTCGTTAATCTAGTCATCTTAATTAGGTAGGCTATCTCCCTTCCCTATCTTTCGATCTTTATTGGGTCGGTCAAATCCTAAACATTCAACTAGTCGCGTGCACTCGATTCGTCAAATATAGAAATTAAATTAATTAAAACGAAGCATATCTCACGAGGCCAGTCGATCGACCAAGGTAGGCGGTCGATCGACCGTGGCGCGATTTAGGGTTCCCTATTCTAATGCCGCCTAATCTGCAGTTCCCCTACATCCTAGCACAAGCTATTTAGCTACTCATACTGGGAATAATGACAACAATAAAATTGACTAATAAAACTACAGAATTCATGATTAAAACGGCTAAGTAAACGATTAACATAAGATGATAATTAGGCTTTTGGAAACTGATCTAGCAATTCTAAATCTATGAATGAAAGCAAAACAATTGAATAAAATCAGGAGAGTACCGTGTGGAATTGCGAAGGAAAAGAACAAAGCGAACGCGAAAGTGAATTGTATTGAATACGAAACAATATTGAAAACCCTGATTATTTGATATTCTAATACCTCAATAAAACTGAATGAAAACTCGATAAAAGGGAACTGCCTTATGCTGAAACTAAAGCTACATTATATAGGAATACAACGTAGTTCTTATTTCCTAAAACCTAATACCATGGGCTTCAAACTTCTCGATCTTTTAATTCACGTCTGAAAGAGCGTCTTGGTCGATCGACCAAGCAAAGCGATCGATCGTTGCTCTTACTGAAACGAGTGGCTCTTTGGAACTCGTGGGTTGGTCGATCGATTATGGGCAGCGGTCGATCGACTGAAGTAGCTGATATTTGACTTCTAACTTCTCGTGGATTTGTCTTCCGGGCCTCGAAATGCGCACCAAGCTCGTTCCTTGAGCTAATACTTCATGTCAAATGCAATG
This sequence comes from Silene latifolia, assembly GCF_048544455.1. Classification (NCBI taxonomy): domain Eukaryota; kingdom Viridiplantae; phylum Streptophyta; class Magnoliopsida; order Caryophyllales; family Caryophyllaceae; genus Silene; species Silene latifolia. The sequence goes on along the minus strand of NC_133526.1, from coordinate 72,963,880 downwards.
CAAGATACTCGGGGACGGATTTGGCTCAATATCTACTCATTTCTGCATAAATCTGCAATATTACATAAAAATACGAAAGTAGACGAAATGGGGCAAATAGTAGCCTTAAACCACATAAATGAGCTCTGAAATGCGTGTAAAATAGGGTGTAAAACATCATATAATTGACACGCATCAACGAGCGTTTACAATTTCGACACAAGCAATCCTCTTATTTAATTAATAATGGGAGGGATTACAATTTCAACAACAAATAAAGCTCGACGAGTCTGCAACTTGTCAAAGCTGAGGTGTCAGCTAAAACACCTCACATAATAAAACTAGCACAAAACACGCAAAACATAGCTAGTACAACATAATAAAAACTCACAACAATAATACAACATAATAATAAAATGGGTAATGGAGGTCTTCACTCTTCCATTCTACCCTTGCCTTTTTCCTCGGGGTACATCTTCCCCTTGTTCTTCTTGTTGGCCCACCTAGCACGGATTTCCTCTTCCGAACGGATACTCAATGGATCTACAACGGCAACGGCCTCCGGTCTAGTGCAAGACCCCATGTTCGGCCCAAAACGAGCCCATGCACGGCCTACCATGTTCTTGGGACCTAAGCTTCTCCTCTTTGGTGGTCTCATCACATCGGGACTAGCTCCATCAACATACTCCTCGAAGAAGGCACGGTTGGCCTTTCCAACCTCTCGATACTTCAAGTCGACAACCTCGTCCTTCGGAATTTGGACCTCGCTTCCAAGGACGGAGCACGTGACCACTTGACATAAGCGGGAGTCCACCATGTCGTGGCAACGGGGTTTGGTACCTCCCAAAGCGGCCGAGTGGCCCACCACCTTTCGAAGACCTCCACAAACTCAGAGTTTTGGAAGATATTCTCTTGGACAAGAGTATCTTGAGCGGGCACCTTTTGTTGACGCCCCATTTGCCTCATGAGCCTTTCGGGATAAATGAAGGAAGCGACCTTCAAACCCACTACCATCAAAGAACGAGGACTAGCACCCGAAGCGGGCAACCTCGTGAAGGATTCTCCAAGACTTTTTGTGTTTCCTCACACTCACATTTCCTTGTTTACGTGTTTTACGAAATCCGACACGGTTTCCATTACACAGCTTTAAACATACGGATTTTTTATTTCCTTTTTTTAAGGGGGGAAGGGCTAGTCGCCCCAATCCGCGACGGATCGTTTCCATGTCAGTCGAAATTCTGAAAATTTTTCGCCTTTTCGCAATTTTCCATCAAAATAAAGATCGAGAATTGATAACACGACGTCAGTTTTCCTCAAATCTTCAAGCACTCACAAATTCGAGTCTTGATCTCACAAAAATCAAGTCAAATATACTCGTAAAATTCTTTTCTAAATTCTTCCATGACGGGTTGAGTTTGAATTTTTCGAGTCACAAATCAATTTCAACAATTTCAACGCAATTTAATTCACGACACGAGTTAATTGCTCAATTTTCAAATTAATTCCTTTTGGGAGTCCAAACGTGACGACTTGTCGCGAAAATTTTCAAAAGTCATTTCAATTTTCAAAATTCAATTTTAACTTCAAGTCATCTTGGTTAATTTTGTTTTCAATCAAATGCTTTTACGTGTTTACGTTTATGCATATGTGCTACCTGTTGCCTGTTTTTTACACTAACGATGCAGGAACTGGTGCAAAGCAAAAGGAGAATTGACAGCCGACAGCGCTCCTCCGAAACAAAACACAAAAAAAAGCCAAAAATCACAAAATGTGCTACAATCCAAAAACACATGTATATAAACCGCCTCACGCAAAATACATCGATACACGTTTGATACAAACAACTGAGCGTACAAACAGGATCCAGTACAGACATCTATCATACAAACACTAGCCTAAAACAACCATCTATCTTACAGACAATGGCCTAAGATAACGAACTGAGGGCTATCCGCCACCTACCGAACTAAGCACTCCCTATCCTCCCAAACGGAAAAGAAAGGGAGCAACACATGAAACAGAGGAGCAACAATGGAAGCAGAGGTGGTTACCATGACGATAATACCTCGTTCCTGCTCCATGACAAAAAAGAAGACAGTGTCTGGCAGACTTTGGATGATAAGGAGGCCAAGAACCATGATGCGGCGCACCACCCTGGTGTTGACCTCCAATCATCAGCTGTCCTGTCTATGAGCCACAACGAAAAAGGCAAGCCGGCTGCAACAGCCGCCTCCCCTCCTCTACGGAAGCATCCTCTACCACCACCTCGGCTCCAGCAGCCTCCCCGATCACCTCTCCTCCTCCTGGATTATCCTCCTCCTCCAATGCCTCAACAACAAATCCCGTAGGCCCCGAACACTCCCCTACAAGAAAATGCAACCAAAGAGCGTCAGCCGAAATTTCGGTATTATGACGGCGTAAATTGGACAAATTCAAAAAAAAAAACAACCTACAAAGCAAAGCAAGGGCAATCCCGCCCAAATCCAACCAAAAAACAAAAAACAATTCACAAAAACGCAAAAAAAAAAAAACGACTCGCCCTTCTTTTCAAGCAAAAGACGAGTCAAAATAACCACAACAAAAAAACGGCACCCCAAGACCTACACAAGGTCCGCCAACAAACCAAAGTACATTCCAAATGCAATGGGGAATTTTTCTACGGCTTGAAAAGGCAACTCCTACGCCAATTTGAGCACAGACCGGTCAAAAACTCAAAATACGACTACGACGAGGCAAACGTGATTTTATCACGCCTCAAGGTGACCTAAACTACCTGTAAGGTCCATTTCGAGGCAAACTGACTCAATTCGAGCCCAAACAGGCGCTCATTTTGTCAGACATAAGACCGTCACAAAAGGTAAAAATTTCAACTTTGCCCACAATACCCAACAATGGTCCACAATGGCAAATATGGTCTTTCCCGAATACAATGCAACCTAGTGGGACGCATTACCCAAGCAAATAAACTTGGCATTGTGAGATGAGACGGTTTCTCCACCTCACTCACGTTTTTCGAACATAAGGAGCGAGAACGGGGACCAAAATGCAAACTAAAAGCACCCCTATACTCCTAAACAGGTTTCTAACCTTACGCAATCATCAATTTCACTCGAAATGGGCTCAATCAAAAACGCCCAAATCAATTTTCTAGGGTAAAATTTCGCCCTGATTCAATTTAGCTAAAGAACCAACAAATTCAAATGGATTCAAGAGGGAATACATACCTTGAAATGACATTGTTTATGATAGCACGAATGGAAGCAAGCTAGAGACCTTCAATGGCGGTTTTTAGTTTGTTTATGTCGAAGGTTGAAGACGAAATGAGGGAATGGTATGTGAACCATCCTCGCGTCTTTTACAAAAAAATAGGGAAGCTCCCTTGGTTCGCCAGGTAGCTCGCGCCTCAATCCGGTGTTCCCTGCTCTTTCAACGAAATTTTGGGCTTTGGCCCAATTTCCCGTAATAAACCTCAAATTTTCAATGACGACGTTAAAGACCATCATTTTTGAAATACAAAAAACAAATAGTGAATTCAAAATTCACTATTTTCCTTCAAAAATTTCAAACGAACGGCGATCAAAACCGCCATTTTCATTTCAATTTACAAAGAATGGTGAAAAATTCAAAATTCACTATTTCTTCATATTTCAACAACGGCAATTAAAACCGTCAATTTTCAAAATACTAGTGAAAATTCAAATTCACTATTTCGTCAAATTTCAACGATGGCAATTAAAACCGTCAATTTTCAAAATAATAGTGAAAATTCAAATTCACTATTTCGTCAAATTTCAACGGCGGCAATTAAAACCGTCAATTTTCAAAATAATAACGAAAATTCAAATTCACTATTTCATCAAATTTTAACGACGACAATTAAAACCGTCAATTTTCAAAATAATAGTGAAAACTCAAATTCACTATTTCGTCAAATTTCAACGACGACAATTAAAACCGTCATTTTCAAAATAATAGTTGGAAATAAAATTACACTATTTTCACCACACATGACAACGGCGGCAACATAAACCGTCACTTCAAACGTAATAGTGAAGAATCCAAATTCACTATTTCTATCACATGTCAACGGCGGCACATAAACCGTCACCTCAGTCGTAATAGCGAAATTTAAAATTTGCTATTTCCTTCAAAAATTCAAACAAACGGCGATTAAAGCCGCTACTTCAAATTCAAAAACGTGTAGTGGAAGTTCAAAATTCGTTATTCCTTCAAATGTCAACAGGGGGCTTCCTCGCGGAACCGGCTTATTTCAGAAACAGTGATAGTGGAAATTCGAAATTCACTATTTTTACGGCGACATCATGAGTCCGCTACTTTCAAAACAAGCCCATCCGACGCGGCTATTCTCACGGTCAATTAACTGACCTCCCCATGGCTGGCGAGCCTTACTACGCATCGTGGCTGGCGAGCCCTCCTCAGGTACGCACCATGGTTGGCGAGCCTTACAACGCATCACGGCTGGCGAGCCCTCCTCATATACGCACCATGGCTAGCGAGCCTTACAACGCATCGCGGCTGGCGAGCCCTCCTCATATACGCACCATGGCTGTCAAGCCTTACAACGCATCGCGGCTGGCGAGCCCTCCTCATATACGCACCATGACTGGCGAGCCTTACAACGCATCGCGACTGGCGAGCCCTCCTCATATATGCACCATGGTTGGCGAGCATTACTACACATCGCGGCTGGCGAGCCCTCCTCAGGTACGCACCATGGCTGGCGAGCCTTACTACGCATCGCGGCTGGCGAGCCCTCCTCACATACGCACTACATCTGGCGACCCTTTATCCGCAAACATGCAAGGACGTATCCGAAGATGCCTTAGGTATGACTCCTTCTTATGGCTGGCGAGCCTTTATACGTAGTCTAATGGACTTTAAATGACCCACATAGACAGTCGACGGACTCTAAACTGTTCCCGACGACAGGTCCTTGGCTTGTACCCTTGAGTCGCCTTGGCGTCGTCCTTCCCGACGGCAGGTCCTTGGCCTGAATCCTTTCGAGCCGCCTCGACGTTGCTTGGGTCTCCAGGTTGTAATCTTCGATTGACCTGGGGGCTCTACTTTGACTTTCGCCCTGTCCAAGCCTCAGTCAAAGTGGGGGCTCTGTAGATACCCAGTATCTGCTGACACTCCAATAAACACCTGATGATTATCGGACTATAACATGTTTTGGAATCCTGGCGTTTGATCGAAAGTTTGTGTACAACATTACGTCGGAAAACTTAAAACGATTTCAAAAATAAAACATTGCAAAACTTTTCAAAGGTACCTGGAGTGTTTACTACGCGAGAACGGGGTCGCAATGACACTAACTAGAGTCAAAACCGACACCGGACCAAAAACCGACTCAAAAATTAAAATCCCGACTCAAACAACGAGTCAAACCGAGTCAACCACAAAAAATAAAACATTCAAAGCCTTCTATACTATGATTTCCCGGATTCATGAATGGTCAAGTACCAAACATGTGACTACAAATCCTAGGATAGAACAAATCATGATTGCACTTGTGTGAAAGCGACAAGACAACTCGAAGACCCGCGACGTGGCTCGCGCCTCTTTGAGCAGCCCAGATGGCCACGTTGCTCATAACTCACACAACCACTCATTTTCCTATAAATACCCCTCAAATGCCCCCATTTGAGAACTTACGCGAGTGTTCGCCCCTTCTTTTCTCCCTTAAAATTCTCTACTCAACTTCTTAAGTCACAATCCGACGCGTATTTACGACCTACCGATCTTAAATACAAGCCTTACACATTGTTTGGTACCGTTATCGTGCATTAAATCACTTGACCGACCAATTCGACCACTACACCGTCACTAATCTTAATAAAACACTTTTTTTTTATTTACGGAGCTACCTTGTGGATGCTCGATCCGTACTGAAGGACGCCAAAGAAGATGGCTTGACGGACCAGCAGCAGTTGCAGCTATATGACGATATAGCAACTGCTGAACGGAACCTCCAAATAGCCAAGGAGGAGAGGACGGATATGATAGAGGAGAATAAGATCCTCTATGAAAACATAAGAATTGCATTTTTATTAATGTAATTTTTTTTTAATTTATGTATTTATATATATATATATTAATTATGTTTATCTTGCTTCTTCATCTTGCTTCTTCTTTGTTTTACTAGCTAATTATGCGAACAATACTTAAAGAAATAATATAATGGTCGATAAAAACACATACATGCAAATGAAATAATTAGAAAAAGAAAATAATGACGATGAAACTAATAGTGACGGTGAGATTTACCTGATAATTACAGAACGTAAGAGACGATGAAATCAACAGTGACGGCGAGAAGATAAAGCGACGATGAGAAAGAGAGAAAGAGAGAAAGAGACGATGAGAAAGTGTGTGTTTTGTGTTTGTGTTTGTGTTTGTCTGCTGTGTTTGTGTATTAAGGTTTGTGTTTTGTGGCTGCAGCAGACTTGTGTTTGTGTGGTTTATAGTATGGAAGGTATTGACAATGGTTATTAAACAACAACCGTTGTCAAATATGTTTTAACAACGGTTGTAAAAAACAACCGTTGTCAAATAAGTTTTAACAACGGTTGTAAAAAACACCCGTTGTCAAATATGTTTTAACAACGGGTTTCAAAAGTAACCGTTGTGATTACTTTTCACTAACTTTGCGCCAATTTTGCGCCAAATTATTAACAACGGTTCCGCATGTGTTACCCGTTGTTAAAACTAATAACAACGGTTTTTATAACCATACCCGTTGTAATTCATTTTAGTGAAATTCGCGCCATACATTCTACAACGTCTATTGTGAGTTTCATGAATAATCGTTGTTAAAGGGGCATTGTAGTTGCCTGGATTTGTAGTAGTGATATCTAGCAAATATTATTTAGTAGAGATAAGGGATAATCTTGGGTGCAATCAAGAGGAGTGGCTTCTATACTTGAAGTCTTTGGAGGATCATCCTATTACTCATCATAGCTCAAGAACAAATGAAGGTAGGAGACCTTACTTCTGCCCACAAAACCGAAATTAACAATGTAAGGAATATTTTTTTCTTATAAATCTCTTATTTTGTTATCCATGCACTAGATCTAAAGAACAAATAATTAACAAGTTAATTAGTTCACTATTAGAGGAGTTTAATAATAGGTATATAAACCTAACAGCTCCTCATGCTCCTTCTTAGTCTTAGAGTAGACCAAGATGTCATCAATGAAGATGACCACAAACGTGTCCAAGAACGGACTAAAAACCCGGTTCATAAGGTCCATGAAAGCTGCTGGTGCATTCGTCAAACCAAAAGGCATCACTACATACTCATAGTGACTATAACGAGGCCGGAAGGCTGTATTAGGAATATCCTCATATGCTATCCTCAACTGGTGATAACCCGACCTCAAATCAATCTTAGAGAACACCCGTGCGCCACTCAGCTGGTCAAAAAGATCATCAATCATTGGCAAAGGATACATGTTCTTCACCGTGACACGATTCAGCTCTCTGTAGTCGATGCATAGCCTCATGCTCCCATCTTTCTTTTTTACAAACAACACTGGTGCTCCCCACGGTGACACACTAGGCCGGATATACCCATTGTCTAACAGATCATGTAGCTGTTTCTTCAACTCTTCCAGTTCTTTAGGTGCCATACGGTACGGTGCTTTAGATACAGGACCTGTCCCCGGTTTAAGCTCCTCATTTAAGTCGATATGTCTCTTAGGTGGTAACCTCGGTATCTCATCTGGAAAGACATCACTAAACTCTCCAACCACATGTATATCAAATGCTGTCAGCTGCTCTGCGTGCCAATCTCTCACTTGGCAAAGAATCAAGGGGCACTTCTTCCTCAAACATGACTTTAAGGTCTTTACGGCGATGAACTTACACTTTGGCCTCATAACAAACCCCTTATAAGACACTCTGACACTCTTGGGACCCTTTAAAGACACTTTCTTTTGTCGGCAATCTATCTTAACATCATACTTACCCAACCAATCCATCCCGACGATGACCTCAAACCCATCCATAGGAAACTCTAATAAGTTGACCGGTAAGTCTACCCCTCCTACCAACATGGACACATCTCTATACAACTTAACACAAGACACCGACTCTCCCGAAGGTATAAGCACATCATCTTTTACAAGCTCATACTCCCCCAAACCCATAAACAAGGCATGACCTCTAGACACAAAAGAGTGGGTTTGCCCATTATAAAGAGCTTCTCACTGCTTTTCTAGCCTCCACCCTGGACCGAGGTGTTTGAAATAGTCGCATTAGCTGCCGAGTTCTGAGTCACACTGTTGTTCGGGCGTTGATAGGATCCTCCACTGTTGCGGTTGAAGCCGCCATTGTTATTGTTCTGCCCTCCACGGTTACCCCAAGACCCAGATGGCCTGTTGCTAGCAAAACTCTGGCTCGGAGCCTGAAAGAAACTCCCGTGATAAGCTCATAAAAAGCCTTTAACTCTGGCACTGGCACAGTCATTCCTCTTGTGACCCACTCCCCCACAGTTGAAGCAAGTAAGGTTGGAGTTGTCACTAACACTCCTACCACCACCTCTTCTCCATGCTCGGGATCCCCCTGAAAACCCAGATCCTCTAGAAAAAGCCCTAGACTGCCCATAGTTGCTCTTCTTGTGGCCCGACTGTTACCACTTTCATTTTCTGCTCTGCTCTTTTCCACAGTTCTTTCATTAGCCTCCTTGGCCAAATCTACCAACCTCTTCGCTTGTCCAGCCCGTGCATAAACTTCCTTTAGATTGCTTAGAACTCCAGCTGGTAACCTGTTCATGATCTTAGGAGCCAACCCTTTCTCGAACCGAAGGGCAAAACCCCGCTGACCCAACAGCATATCTTCTGCATACCGAGACAACTCAAGGAACCGGTGATAGTACTCTGTGACAGTCATGTCGTTAGTCATGGTAAAGGAATCAAACTTAGCTCTCAACTTGTGGCAGATGTGCTCTAGCACAAACTGTTCCCTCATAGCACTCTTCAGACCTGCCCATGGTATAACATCAAGCCCCTCATCTGTAACACCCCTAATTTCCGTAATATAATTCTATAATTTTATTTTCCCATATTTCATATTTTATTTTCCGGGAAAATATCCGTCTTTTGCGTATTCGGCTCGTTGGGCTGGAATTTCTAGGAAGACCCGCTCTCTCTTGGGTTTTCACGTGTGGTTTAGTGTTTATGGGTGAGTTTTGGGCCTAAGCTTAGAATAAACCCATGAGCTTCTCTATATATAAAAGAGGAAACCAAACCCTTGCTTCTCTTTTTCTCAAAAACCCTAAACCTAATTTCTCTCCTCCTCCTTCCTCCCTTGTGCCGCGCATTTCTCGCCTAGGGTTTCGTTCCATCTTCTCTTTTCCTACGTTCTTCATCGTTCTTCGTGCTTAGATCGATCCTACTTCTTGGATCTATCTATCTCCTTCGTAAGTTTTATGTTTTCGCATAGTTTTATAGTTTATATATATAGTTAGTATATTTATTAGATTCGTTATCTTTGGCACGTGGATGATTTGATAAAGGCATGGAGACCGCACCTAGAGAAGACATTTATATCATTGAAGACGATCTTTAGGATTATTTGCTTAATAAGGTAACTAGGTGTTTTCTTTTAATTGTGTTTATGCCAATTGATATAATTAATATGATTTAATGATTTTCTTATATGATTGGTACGTGTTAGATTGTTTATTATCATATTAATCATGTTTTCGCATGTTTGTATATGTTTTAATGTATTAATTATATATCGTATGTTGGTTATGTGTTTATTATGGGTGTCATGAGCGCAATTAGGGTTTACGAATAAACCCTAGTGGCGGCATGATAGGCGGCCAAGGGTGCTCTCCAAAGTTATAGCTAAAGCTAGTATAACCTTGATGATGATTCAAGTGTTATAACTGAAGTTAGTACAACTTTGGGATGTTACTCTAGTTATGGCTGAAACAGGTATAACCTTGGAAATATGAATCCAGGTTATAGCTGAACCTACTATAACATTGGATACGAGTTAAGGTTATAGCTGAAACTAACATACCCTGAGATTTATGGCTCAAGGTTATAGTTGGAACTAGTATAACTTTGAGTTATGTACCAAGGTTATGGTTGAGGTAAGTATAACTTCAAGTTATATATACTGAAGTTATAGTAGAGGTTACTATAACCTCGCATCCATAGTCCGTGTTATGGTTAAGGTTACTATAACATTGATATTTAATACTTATCTCATATGTTGTGTAGTGTTTAGTTATATTGTATGTCAATATATGTGCATGAGTCATTGGTTTCTCTTTTCATATGATAAGTAGGGCAGTCAGTTATACTGTTCCATGAGTTATGTCATGATGTTGTTCATGCATTATCGTTACAGTCAGTTATACAGTGCATTTGTTGGTTGGCTGGTGTATAGATGACGATAGTATCAGTTATATACTATCGGAATGAACTAAGGCTACCCTTTGGGGATTTGTTATGGTCTATGGTCGGGGGGGGGGGTAGGAGAGGCAGTTCGTTATACGCTATGTTCCCCGAGTGTCGTTCGGTGTAGCAGAGGCAGATCGATAGTCGCTCTGTGTTTCACCGAGAGGTCTGGCGAGGTCTTAGGCACATAGGCAGTGGTTATACGCTATACATAGTATGGGTGCAGTTCGTTAATCGGTCCACTGTGGGTGTAGTTCACTAATCGGCCCATACCATTGAATGGAGGCAGTTCGTTGATCGCTCCATTAGTTAGAGGCAGTTCGTTAATCGCTCTAACAACGTTTATTCTATACATTGTGCTTGGTGATCTAGAGTGGTCACATGTTTTGTGGTTATGTTTGCTCTATGGTTCATACGTGGTCATGATATGGTTTACGTTGTCACGTGTCGTGACATGTTTCCTTTAGAGTTGTCATCATATCATAAGATTGTCTTAGTATGTTATCATTTAATGGCATGTTATGTCGTATTTTCATGAGTATAGATGGTCTCACATGTTTACTAGTTTTGCATTTCAATTGTTAATGATTGTTGGTTATATTCAATTGTTGTAAACATAACTGGGAGAGCATCTAGTTACTCCCGACTGATTGTCGACCCCCTTTTCAGGTTGTTCCGTTTGTTGCTGTTTGGTTGATGCTTGCTTGGGGAATGTGCGAAGCGAGTTTAATAATAAAATAGGAGTTTGTTTTTAAGTTTTAAGAACCTTTTGAATAATGTACCACTTGTTTTGGATTTAGTAGCGAACCGGATTGGTCAGGTGTTTCCGCCACCTTGACCCTTTTGTCAGTATTGTACTCTGATATTTACTTTATATAAGTTTTTCCTTTGTTTTATAATCCGAGTTGTTACATCATCCTTGTAGTATTCCCTTGCATCTTCCTTCCTGGTAGTACACCACCTACTCAACAGCCAACTCCGTCCACAGCCTCAAGAAGACTCTCCATCTTCTGGTGCCAGTTATCAAGCTGCTTAGGTTCTCCCGTGCCCTCGTAAGTTGATGGGTTAAAGCGGGTAATGATGGTGGTCAAGTGGGTTGCTTCCACCGGTTTCTCAGCCCCCTTACCCACATTCTTTAGAGCCTCAAGGAGTGCATCATGCTGTTCAATGATACAGGCTACCTCATCTATGGTCATCTCAGATGCTTGAATATACGCTGCTGACCTATTTGGCGGCATTTTGAGCTGATAAAAGCAAAGAAACGTAAGCAAATAACCTACGGCTCCAAATAAACATGACCCTCCGCCAAATAAGTACTCGGCCGAGTATGGTGAGATACTCGGTCGAGTATGGACTACTCGGTCGAGTATTACTCATACTCGGTCAAGTGTTCCACTTCAGTAGCCAACGTCAAAAACACAGAAAACATACTCGGTCGAGTATGGATGATACTCGGTCGAGTATGCCTCACTCGGTCGAGTATGCTCTATTACTCGGGTCGAGTGATCACACCCAGTAGCTACTGCTACCTATACCCCAAATAACACTCGGTCGAGTGCCTGGTTACTCGGCTGAGTATCCCCTACTCGGTCGAGTACCCGCCCTGCTCGGCCGAGTCATGCCAAAACGAGCTGTAAACTATCGCTATCATACGTAAACATGCTTTTCTATCAAGATATATGCACAACTACCCTTTCAAAAGCCACGTATTAAACATATAACATGCTCAAAATACTTCATGCTCAAGATCTATCATATAAAAATTCGCAATTCACATTTCATATACCACTATGTTCTAATTCTTTCATCATTTCATGCAACAACTTCATAAGATTCAAGTTACAAGTACTACACACATGACTCGAAGTACACACAGTTCCCACGAATTCCCCCATGTGACCAACACGAGATCGTAAGGGCCTTAGTGCGACTTCGGGACGTCTCCCAAGTCTCTACGGTAGCTCCAAACAACTCTCCCCGAGTTCATTTTATTTAGACTCCCTATGTTCATTGGTTTCATTAGTTTTAGGTTCTAGAATCGTCGCTATGATACCACTTTGTGACATCCCCACATACCAAGGTGCCTTACCAGGACCACCCTAGCATGAGAGACCGTCACCATCTCGGTTTCCCGAGGCTAGTATATCAAAGTTACCAATCCCAAACACAATTATTAAAGTATAACTGAATAACGTTTACATGTTCCAAAATCTAAAACCAAAATAAAGGTTACTAATGTTCAATAACTAAAACTGAATAATAAGTCTCATGACAACGGAAGCTAGACTCGAGTGATGACTCCCCATCTTGTCCCCATAGCTAGTAAACATCATCACTTGTCACAATCTGCTCACCATCCCCGAATGGATCACCACAGATTTTATAAAACAACAACGGGGTCAGTTACTGTATAATCAACATAAAACAAGTACGAAAAGATAAACAGCTAATCATCATCCACATCCAACTCCCAATCACAACATGTAACTAACTACACACTAAAGTGTGTAGCCCTGCCAGTGAGGGACCGCAGTCGTACCCACCTAAGCCCTAGCTCATCAATGAGCGATAACCCTGTCCATTAATGTGCACATCCCCTCCTGTGGCGGGTTCCACAGAGGGCAAAACTAGGGCGTGAAGCCACTCCCGCAAGTGACTCCACTCAGTCGAGGACGCACCTCGCGAACATCACCAACAACCATCACAACTCCAACACCCAACTCCAACACCCAACTCCAAACCAACAAAAACAGATAATTATCTATATCAGTCGTACAACTATCACAATACAATCTTAAATCAATTAACGGTAAACCGAGTAGGGAAACCCTAACTTAGCACAACTGCAATAAGATAAACACGTAAGCTAGAAAGGCTCCTCTACGAATTCTCCACCTAACAACAATCACATAATTCCAATTACCATATGCAAAAACCTCTTTCTCCCAAATCACAAATTAGGGCAAAACCCTAAAAGATAAATTAATAGAACTTTAAAAATCAAAAGCTTACCGACACAATCGACGCAACGAAAGATGAACTAGACTTACGAATGATCTACGCACTTGAGAGAGAGATTTGGAGACGATTAGAGTTACGTTGTATTGCTTAGGTTTTGTAAAAATTATTAGAAACTGTAAATCGCGTCTTAAATAACTCTAATCCTTTCTAAATCAAACCGCAGAATTATTACCCGTCAGACCGGATACTCGGTCGAGTATAGAGTATACTCGGACAAGTATCCTCTACTCGGTCGAGTATTCCCATACTCGGCCGAGTATTCCTGGGCAGTAAACTGTCCAGAAACACACGACACCCTTACTCGGCCGAGTAAGCCATATTCGGCCGAGTAACAGAGTTAGAAAACCGTGGTATTACAGTATTCCCTCCTTAAAAAGAACTTTGTCCCCGAAGGTCACACTATACACACAAAACAAGACCAACAAGAGCCAAATAACTCCCACTACATAAAACAAAACACCAACACAACTGACCAGATGACACAACATAGCTAAACCAACTCAAAACATAACTAAACCAACTTAAACTAACTTAAAAAGAAGCATGCGACCATCTCCTACCCCCCTAAAAAGATAACGGTTACGTCCTCGTAACCAAACATACCTGATCGAAAAGGTGACGAAAGCGTTCTCTCATAGCCTCCTCTGGTTCCCATGTGGCCTCTTCCACATTATGATTAGACCGAAGCACTTTAAGTAAGACGGTCTCACCATTCCTTGTCTTGTGTACTTTGCGATCTGAGATCTCTTTAGGAACCTCCACATAAGATAAAGATTCATCAAGCTCTATGTTCCCGTCAGACCGGATACTCGGTCGAGTATAGAGTAAACTCGGTCGAGTATCCTCTACTCGGTCGAGTATTCCCATACTCGGTCGAGTATTGCTGGGCAGTAAACTGTCCAGAAACACACGACACCCTTACTCGGCCGAGTAAGCTATATTTGGCCGAGTAACAGACTTAGAAAACCGTGGTATTACAACCAAATCGTCGACCTTATAAGACCATCCATGTCGGACTATCACGGGTCACTCATCTTTTATTTAAGCATAAGGTGAGTATAAATTTTGTAAGAGAGAAGGAAAATAGTCACTCACCTACACTACTACAAATACAGACAACTACAATGGCCCTTTAACAACGCTTATTCACGAAAATCACCATAAGACGTTGTAGAATGGATGGCGCGAATTTTACTAAACATAATTACAACGGTTGTGTGTTGTTAACCGTTGTTATTGGTTTTAACAACGGGTCAAACTTTCACAACCGTTGTTAATATAAAAACTAATAACAACAGTTTACTTCGTAATACATTTTAACCGTTGTTAATAATTTGGTGCAAAATTAGTGAAAAGAAATTACAACGGTTATGTTAGAACCAGTTGTTATTAGGTTGTAACAACGGTTGTAGACTCAATAACCATTGTTATTAAAGTTACGAAAATCTAAAGAACAACAGATTGCTTTATTCCGCTATATGCTACAAAACACAAACACAAGCTAATACTGCTACTATACACAAATATCATCCTCCATTCCTCCCTGATCGTCTCTCTCTGTCTTCATCTCCGTCACTGTTGTCACCGTCTTCTCTCCCTCATCGTGTTTATCAATCAGGTATATATGTTTCTTAGCTTATTAACTATTTCTTATTAAGATTTTCAAGCTATATATAGATATAGGATTGTATGTTCAATTTCCTGGCCTATGAATGTCGATTATTTTTGAATTTGTGAATTTTTTGGGTTATTATCTAATTTGTTGATAATTTAGCTTGATTGATTTCCTAAATTTCGTTTATTTTTTTGCCTATTATTGGATTTTCTGAATTAGTTGCCTATATATTACGAATGTAGAAAAATGACTCGAACTTGGATGATTGATGCAAATATGAGTGACCCCAACTATAAGGATGGTTTAGCTGAATTTTATGAAGTCGTTTCGAACAATTAGAAAGGTTCTTCTAGTATTCCACGTCCTTGTGAAAGATGTGGTAATGTTAGGTATATGGCTTTTCCAGACGTTAAAATACACCTAGAAAAGTGGAGATTTAGTCGATCCTATACACGTTGGATTTTTCATGGGGAACCATTAGAGGACGAGAATAGTTTTGAAGAAGATGATGTTGAGGTATATGAAAGGCTAACTGATGATCCTGAGTTTGCTGAGTTTTTTGAGTTGGAAGAGTTGGAAGCAGAGAAGTTGAATGTTGGGTCTATAGATAATGAAGAGAATGATGATGAGTCGAATGCTTTTGAAGATGTAGGTGATGACACTATTAATTGGGATGACCTTAACAACATGTATGAGAAGTTGTGTGAGTCTGAAGCACCTTTGTATCCTAGTTGTAAGTTCACAAAAATGTCGGCTGTGGTGAAGTTGTATAATATCAAGGGGGCAAATGGGGTGAGTGACACGTGTTTCACTAGTTTTTTAGCCTTGATAAAGGAGTTGCTTCCAGATGGTAATGTTCTACTTGTTAAGACATATGAGGCGAAAAACCTAATAAGAGGAGTGGGTATGAAATATGAGAAAATACATGCATGTCCAAATGATTGCATATTGTATCGGAAATTATATCAAAACTTAACCAATTACCCTAAATGTTTGGAGTGGCGTTATAAGGATAAGGAAGGGATCCCGCTAAGGTGTTGTGGTATTTTCCGGTGATACCAAGATTCATAAGGATTTATGCGAATCTCGATGATTCAAAAATGTTAACTTGGCATGAAACGGGAAGAATAAATGATGGAAAGCTAAGACACCCGGCAGATGGTATGCAATGGAAATCGTTCGACGCTAAGTATCCCGAGTTCGACAATGAACCTAGAAACTTAAGTCTAGCGCTGTCCACTGATGGAATGAACCCACACGGAAACATGAGTAGCCAACATAGTACTTGTCCAGTAGTGTTGGCTATTTATAACTTACCTCCATATGTGTGCATGAAAAGAAAGTATTTGATGTTGTCGTTGTTAATTTCCGGCGCTAAACAACCTGGAAATAATATAGATGTCTATTTGGAACTCTTCTAGATGATTTGCGAATGTTGTGGGATAGTGGGATAGAAGTATTTGATGCATATAAGAACGAAACTTTCAATTTGAGAGCGATGTTATTGTGTACAATATCTGACTATCCGGCTTATGGCGACCTTTCTGGGCACACAGTTCATAGGAAAGAGGCTTGTCCATTGTGTGGGGAGGATATCGAGTCTGAATACTTGAAGTCTTCTCGTAAGTATGTGTATATGGGAAATAGGAAGTTCTTTTATCATGACCATTGTTTTCGCAAGATGCAGAAAGCATTCAATGGAAGAAAAGAACTTCGTCAACCTCCTAGCATTTTTAGTGGGCATGAAGTTTACCAAAAAGTAAAGCATATTGAGATAGATTATGGGAAGAAGAGCGGCTCTAAATTGTCTACTCATGGGTATATGAAAAGATCTATATTTTTTGATAAACTTCCATATTGGCCTGACCTGGAGGTCAGGCATTACCTCGATTTCATGCACATTGAGAAATGTCTGTGATAATATTATCAATACTCTTCTGAATGTTCCCGGTAAAACAAAGGATAACGCCACAGCTAGGGAAGATATGAAAATGATGGGTATTAGTCTAGAGTTGGCACCACAGAAGAGAGGTAATCGTACATTTTTACCGCCAGCAGCTTATACCCTTTCACGGAATGAGAAAAAAGAGTTATGTGCATGCTTGAATGGAATTAAAGTGCCACATGGTTATTCGTCGAACATATAAAGCCTAGTGTCGATGCAAGACCTAAAACTCACCGGGTTAAAGTCACATGACTGTCACACTTTGATGCAACAATTACTACCTGTGGCTATTCGTTCCATTTTACCTGAAAACGTAAGATATGCTATAACTAGATTATATCTCTTCTTCCAGTCCATATGCGAGAAAGTCATCAATCCCGATGACGCGGATACATTGCAGGACCTCGTTGTAACCTCTCTTTGTCCGTTGGAAATGTATTTTCCACCCTCTTTCTTCACTATCATGATTCATCTGAACATTCACTTAGTTAGGGAGATTTTGTACCTTGGGCCCGGGTACTTGAGATACCAGTATCCTTTCGAAAGATTGATGAATGTCTACAAGGACTATACATCTAATCGGTATCGTCCGGAAGGTTGTATTGCTGAACGCGCTATTTTAGATGAAGCTCTTTCATATTGTTATGCTCATCTCTCCCCTGAGGAGTTGATTGGCGTTCCTAAGAATCGTCATAGTGACTGGATGACCGGAAAAGGTATTAGGGGCCGGGTTGAAAAAATTGTGACATGTGAAATGTTGCATTTAGCACATACGTATGTGCTAAACAACGAAGATGAGGTGCAACCTTATATTCAACAAGACAAAGATGAGCTCAAATACGATCACCCAAATAAGACCGAGAAGTGGATTGCAAACGAGCATACGAAGACGTTTGCAGAGTGGTTTAGGAATATTTTCTTAGAGTGTACGAATCAAACGGGTGATGACATCTCTCCTAGGTTACTACGTCTTGGTTTAGGTCCAAATGCCAGGATCACTTTTTACAACAGTTTTGCCATTAATGGATATACTTTTTACACCCGCGAGCATGATGAGTTGAGCACAATGCAAAATAGTGGTGTGAGTTCTGAATTTGAGGCAATGCACTCTGCTACTTCAAAAGATAAAAAACCTATTTGGGGAAAATGCCTTTAATGGTGTTATTCAAGAAATATTGGTACTAGATTACATTGATTTCACAATGCCTTTGTTTCGATGTAATTGGGTTGATAACAACATCCATTGTGTCCGAAAGGATAAGATGGGATTTACGTTGGTCAATCTGGGTAAGGTTGGCAACAATAAGGATGATCCTTTCATAATGGCATCCCAAGCTAAACAAGTGTTCTATGTCACCGATCCTATAGATAAGAAGTGGTCTGTTGTACAGTCTATAAGGAGTAGAAGGAGTAGTCCATCCGATAATGGTGATGATGATCAGGATGTCATTTTTGAGGGAATGGATCACTCTATCACTGTATCTTATTTCGACGATGTTAACACTGATCATGAGGACACTGAAAGCATCTATATGCGAGATAACCATGGTGAAGGTATTTGGGTTAACGAAGAAACTATGACATCCAAGAAAGTCCCCGATCCTGAGATGGTCTATAATGTAAGTTATTAGCTTTTATTTTTATTTTTATTTTTTAAATATATATATCTTCCTTTTAGTTTTTTTTTTAAATAACTATCTCCACTGAACAGATTAGTAGAAGGAACTGCATATTTAATACAAACGTAAAGCACTGATACTCTCGACGCTACTTATACAACAGTACTGGAAATCTTACAAGACCACAGGGTTACACATTACCTTTATTTAAGTTGCCTTTTCATATAGGCCCACGACACTACTTATGATAGGCGGATACAGACACACACAGTTTGACACTCAACAAATAACACACCATGTTCCTTGGAAGTTTCAGCCACAGACACGGACATACTTTGTAGGGGTTTTAGGGGTACATTGCTTGGAAAACAGCCACAACCTGGTTGTAGGCATCGACGCTTTCTGACCTGGCCGACTGCTGCCCATCAAATATGGTCGCATACGGCACTTAGACATAGTCCACGGTATTCTTCAGAAGCTCGGCATCCGAGTCTGTGGCTACCCAGAGGTATGGTTCGAGTGTTGATCTATTCGGAGCATTCCAGTCGTTCCTGCCATGGCCTCTGAGTTGAAACATCATGTCAAGCTTAAATGCTGATTCTGCATTTGCAGTTGATGTTTCAAACTGAATTAGTAAACTCCCTTTGAATCCTCATGGCCCCCATTGTGGCTTAACTTTGCTGACCGAGTATCCCAGCTCAATAAGCTTATTCCTCAAAGGAATAAAGCTTTTGGCAGCAAATTTTCCATTGTCTATATCTATGTAGCCTGTGGCATTCATCAGGACACAGTGATATGGACGACCAACATTTTGAGTCATTTTCAGACCAGTAATTTGATGGTTTATTTGTGAGTTGTGGGGAGCTAATGGCGTGCCTCTTTTCTGAATTTATAGCAAGTTTGAGATGTGTTGGTGGAGTGTATGTATGTTGTCTTTAGCTTTTGGTAGCTTTAAAAAGCCAATAGAAGCAATGATCATTGTTAAACATTCCCAAATTTGCATGGCATGGTAATTCCTGTAGATATGCAGTATGCATGGATGTTGGTGTTGTTGTCTTATTTTCTTGATCTTATTATTAGGTGTGGATGCTGTTGTTGAAATTGCTGATTAATGTTGCAGTATATAGTGCTTCTGCTGTTACAGTATGTATTGTTACAGGTATGGACTGTAATGGAATTACAGTAATTGTTTTTTTAAAAAAAAAGTGTTAAACAATAACAACGGTTATATTCACATTACCCGTTGTTAATACTTTCAACAACGGTTACATTGACATTATCCATTGTTATTACTATCAACAACGGTTATAGTGACACTACCCGTTATTATTTTCAACAACGGGTGTAGTACTTCTACCCGTTGTCATTGCTTTTTTAGACATATTTCATTTTGGCGCAAATTGGGTGAAAATATATTACAACGGGTATATTTTAACCGTTGTAATAAAGTTATGACAACGGTTGACTTTTATTGACCTGTTGTTATTAACATATCACAACGGTTTTGTTTTAAGGACCCGTTGTCAATAATTTATCTTAAAAAAAAACTAATTTACAAACACATACAGCATACCACACAAACACACACAACATCAGTTCAACCGTTGGTATCCTGAGTTTATTCTCTCTCCCCCACTTTCTACATTCTCGTTGCCGGCCGTCGTCCAGTTTCCGGCGCCCAGATTCTGTTGCCTTCCCTTATCATCCTGCTCGTTCTCTTTATCATCATCATCATCAGGTATGTTCACTTTTGTGTTTCGTCATTAGGGTTTTAAGATCATCTTTTTTGTTTTTCATCTGTTTGTTTTTCGTCTTCTTTGTTATCTTTATCATCCCGCATCATCTACTTCATTCATCTTATTAGGGTTTTAGGATTTTAGAAGCTCAAACAGTTGTTTTAAATTTTCATTCCTCTTTAGGGTTTTAGATAATACTCTGCATGATGTTGTTAAGTTGTTCATTTCCTATTTCATTCATATTTGGGTTTTAGGATTATCATGGGTGAAAACGGAAAAGAAGTCAAAAGAATAATAAGCCTGGGGATAATAAGCCTGGTGAGAGGGGTGATACGAAGTGCCCTGCAGCCCTTGCAGCTATAGCGGCTAAAGAGCCGCTTAAAATAAAATTGAACGCGAAGGGTTTCCCTACTGGTCCAAATGCGGGGCATTTATCCACTTGGATTGGATGTTGCGCAAGACAGTTTGTGCCTATCCATTTAGATGAAATTAAGAATTTGAATCCAAAATTGGCGCAGTTACACTTGGATTGTATAAAGGAAGCCTTTGATATTGCCAAATGCTATAATAAGTATTTAATACAGAAGGTAGGGAGTGTCTTACGGCAGTGGAAGTGTGACGTTGCTAAGTATTGGTTGTATGTGGACAAGGCAACGGGGGAGATGCGTAAGAGCCCACCAAAAAACAAGTGTCCCACCATCAGTCAGGAACAATGAGATCTTTTCAAAGCGATTCGAACTAGTGAGAAGTTTTAGGTTAAATATCCTCGCCTTTTAATGATTTACCTATCATTTTTTTAATTAATGAGTTCTCTGTAATCTTTTTATTATCTCATCTACTTGCACTTTTATATAATTTGAAGGTCGTTAGCAAAAGAAATCGTGCTAACATTTCATGCAAGAAGGGGAAATGGTATGGTTCTCGAGGCGGTTACAGATTGATAGAAGACAACCTCGTAAGTAGCATGCATTATCCCCTTGTTTATTTGATTTTTTTAATCGCACTTGGACTTGATACACATTTATATATATAACTGTTACGATGTTAATGTGTAGGTGGCAAAGGGAGTGACCGACTTGGATCGACATGTAACTTATAAAGAAGGGCACACGCCTAAAGGATCCCGGCCGTTTGACAAATATGATCAGGAAGTGTTGGCCAACATAGTAAGCATTATTTTATTAAGAGGAGTTCATTACTAACTTTATTATTTTAGTCACAAATATAATTTGAAGTTTATTTAATTTATTATAGGAGAAGGTAGTAGAAGGAGGCAGTAGAAGGGAAATTCACTGCCAATGGTCGTGATGACGTTCTTGCTAGAGCGATCGGCCGACCCGAACATCCAGGTCGATTGAGGGGCGTCCCGTTACAGGTTGGAGTCACAAAATATTATGGGACAACTGCTCCGAAAAAGAAGAAAAGGAAGACTAAGGTTGAGAAGGCTGACATGATACCATTTATTCTACTATTTTCATTGAAGTTCACATGTTATTGTTTTAAACAAATTGCTGAAACATTACATTCTTGGCACGCAGGTTCAGTTATTGGCATCCTTGATACTAAAGATGAATTCTGGAGGCAAGCCTTCCGAAGAAGAATTAAAGATGATGGAGGATGTTATTAAAGGGGGTAAGGTACAACATATTGGTCAAGAGGCCGAGAACACTACTACCTTGGCAATACATGAGAAGGAAGTATCGGTCAACGAGATTCAAAAAGACCAGGTACCTAATGCTTCTGAAGTTGTAACAATTAAAGCCGATAAGGTAAATATATGACTTCCTTATTTTTCTTTTCTTTTTTTGGGTAAGATCAGGGGGTGTGTTCCCTGCTAGCTCTAATGCTTTAACTTCTGACATCGTGCCATTGGTTAATTTTATTAGGTAAATGAGTATGAAAAGGAGACGCAACTTGAGTTATCCGCCACAGCTGACAATAATCAGGGGATGCAACTTGAGAAGACGGCTGATGGAAAACAGCAGCATACATCCCCTTCAAATCAGTTCACAGTTTTTGGCAAGGTATGCATGAAGTCTTTAATTAGTTAAATTTATATGAGTTCTATTAAATTTTAGGATATAATATATAAAGTATGTGTATTCTTCAGGCCGTAAACAGGAGGGTAGTTATTCTTATTGACCCTAAATCCGAGAAACCACTTTTGCGTGTTGGCCGGGGTCTCGTAGACTTGCCCACCAAATCAGCGGAAACTTTATTGGTTCATGGCCAAAAACTTTTGCCGAATCATAGAAAAGTGAAGATAACTCAAGTCTTTGAAGGCCGTGAAAAATTTCAACTGCCCGTCCCAGTTCGTGACGACATTACCATTCTGGCAGATGCGGTTGGAAGTTTCATCCAATGGCCTAAATCACACATCTTCCTGGCTCGTTCGTCTTCGCCTTAACCGAAAGCCGTTGGGGTTAGAAAAAATACCTTATTATGTTAAATTTTTATATGTTAAATGTTTTTATTTGTTAAATTTATATGTTATTTTTTTTTGTAGGGAAAAAAAAGCCGGCTAAGCCGGATAAGCCTAAGTCCCCAGACATGCCAACTAACTCCTCGAAACAACAACTTGATGAGTTATTTAATTAACTTCTCCATTTTTTTAAAAACCTCCCTTTATTTATATTTTTTTTCTGTATTTCTAAAAAGCATGAAAATTTTGTGTAGGGAACAAAAAAGCCGGATAAGCCGGATAAGCCTAAGTCCCCAGACATGCCAACTATCTCGTCGAAACAACAACTTGATGAGGTATTTAATTAACTTCTCCATTTTTTTAAAAACCTCCCTTTATTTATATTTTTTCTGTTTTTTTAAAAGGCATGGAAACTTTGTGTAGGGGACAAAAAAGACGGATAAGCCTAAGTCCCCAGTCATACCTACTACTGCCTCATCATTGAAAGAGCTGGTTGATGAGGTATTTAGTTAAGTACTCTTTTATTTTTATTACTCCAACTAGCTAGCTAGGATATGTTACCTTTAGATTTTTTATTATTTTAATTATCTACATGTATAGGTGATACGTGTCCTAAATATGATATTTTAAACCCTATTTTACACGCATTTCAGAGCTCAATTATGTAGTTTATGCTACTATATTCTCTTTTCCGTCTACTTTCGTGTTTTTGTGTAATATTGCAGAAATGTGAAGAATTCAGCGGACATCGAGCCGAATCCGTCCCCGAGTGCTTGGCATAGGATTTGACATGAAGTAGTGACTCGAGAGATGAACTCGGTGCGCGTAGCAAGGCCTGAAAGATAGATTTGCGAGAGTTTCAGAAGCGGATTACCAGCTGACTTGGTCTATAGACTGACCTACATGGTCTATAGATCGTCGAATCTTGAACAGTTCTTTATCGCGAAAAAAGCGATCGATCTATCGACTGAGGTCAATGGTCGATCGACCACATGAGCTGACGTGCAAGTTTTATTTTAAATCAGAAGCTTCTGATATTCTCGACCCTTGGTCGATCGACTGGAGGATTTGGTCGATCGACCGTTTATGCAACCTGACGAGAATTAAAAGATTTTAACCTAAGCCCATTTGTAATTAGGTTTGGAGAAGGGTTTTACATAACACTTCTATATAACGTAACTCCTTCCTACTACTTTAGATATATGGATTTTTGAGATATGGAATTTGGGAGAGATTCAGTTCCATATACCTAGTTTGTTCTACAGTTTTCATTAGTTTTCAATAAAGTTAGTCTTTTGCATCCGGATTCGTTTCTTGCCTTCTTTATTTCTGGTAATTCTTGTTCTAAATTTTAGTTTACTTTTATTCCTTCTTATTAGATTAGAATTGATTAGTCAGAATCCCTAATACCTAATTCTTTCTTTTATGCGGTTTTATTGTTCGTTTAATTTAGTTATGAATTCTGTTGTTTTCATCTTTATTTTCGTTTCCGTTATTAATTCCAGTATGAGTAGCTAAATATCCCGCGCTAATGTGTGAGGGGATCCGTAGCGTAGATGGCGTAGAATAGGTAGACCTATGTCGGGGTATGGTCGATCGACTGACCTTGTTGGTCGATCGACTGTACCTGTTGGTCGATCGACTGGCTTAACTGGTCGATCGACTGTATCATGTTGGATTAGCACTGTTTCAATGTTTTAATTGCAATATTAACGACGAGACCGAGAGGAGAGTTGTTAAATACTTAGGAATTGATCGACCCAGAAGATCGAGAGATAGGGAAGGGAAATAAACTAATAATTGAAACGACTAAATTATGCTAAGAATGAAAGATAAGTAATTTAGGCTTTAGGAATCACTATTCAGGGCGAGAGCTAGTTTTAGTGAGACTTAGGGATTAGCAGCATAGGCCGAAAGGAGCTACTAGTTAACTCGGACCGAGAGGACCTGTTATTTGCCCATCTTACATGATTATTTCAGACTTACCTAGGATTACCGCCATCGTAGCTACAGTGAACCGATCGTCTTAGCCTTCTTTCAATTATTGTTTACATTTATTTCATTATTTGCTTATTTATCTTATGTTATTAGACTTAGTCCAATTTAAAACCCCCCTTTCCTTTTAGACTAAATATAAACAGATGAATCTCATAATATCTCCCTGCGGATCGACCCTGCTTACCGCTAACTTCTGTTAATAGTAAATAGGTTTATAAATTTTATCTTTGATACTAAACGACGGTATCAAATTTTGGCGCCGTTGCCGGGGAGGTAGCGTAGTTTTATTTTTTTTATTTAGTTTATTTCTTGTCTCAAGGAGCTTCGGTTCCTTAAGACCGTTCTCATGTCGTTCCTTCTGAGATTTCCGCAGGGAGAAGACGAGATTTTTGGTGCTTATTTAGCCAGGTTTTTGGAGTGGCTCGAACCCAGACGGGGAATTCATACTGGACTCCAACTATGCTGGACTATCATCCATGGAGTGAATGACCCTACGCGAGCATACCTTGAATCTATTGGTAAGTGGGATTTCGAAGGAATCCCCGTAAATGAGGTATTAAAATTTTTTGATTGGTTTGCTGCTGAAACTCATAAACCTGACTTTTCTCTTCATGTTAACTTGAATGAGGGGGTGGGTGAGACTTTAGAAACCAATCTAGGAAATGCTGACGTAGACATAGAGGAGACCACTAGCGTGGTTGACAATCCTTTTTATGAGGATAGTCAACAACCCCTTTATGATTCTTACACAGATAGTGAGGATGATTTGGAGGCTCTCTTCGAGAATCTCCATCTTGACGAGTCTAGCGATGCGGAGAGTGAGGAGGTAGATTTAGACAGTCTTGAGGTCAAATGGGATACTTATGATGATATAGATGATGAGCCTATTTTAGGAGACCCCATTGACCCATTTGACTTTACATCCCCATGCATTTGGGACGATTATCCACCTTCACCTTTAGCTGACCAGACTCCTTCACCTCACAGTTCTTACCCGTCTGAGCATTTAAATTCTACTCGCATTGTTTTTGGGTTGAATGTTGTTGAGCTCTCTTGTTCTCCACCTGCGGTTAATTTGAGCTTTTATATTCCGCCCTTAGCTGGAAGGAGGAATAATTTTGTGAATAATTTTAGGAGCTGTCATAGGTAATTCATTAGGCTTAAATGTTATTATATTTTACTTTCCTATGCTATTGCTGTCTTATGGTGCTACTTACAGTTTTGTGTAGCACATGCGCAGCTATTTGACAGGTTGCTGCGAGCTTTGAGTTGCTTTGATTGGGTTCAATTAGAGTAGTTGGCTGAAAAAGAGGTCGAGCGGGACCTGACTGAAACCAGCGCTAGCTGGGAGGCAACCCGGAGTGTGTTTCTTGTTTAGTTTAGTTTTTTTTTTCCGTCTTTAGACTTTACAATTTGGTTTAGCGCAAATTTTGGGCGCGTATTTATGTGCACTTGCAGGTATTTAGACCAAATTAACTCAATTCATTGAGTTAATTCGAAGAAGAGATCTGTTTCGTCAGGTAGGCCAGTCGATCGACTGACCTAGTTGGTCGATCGACTGCCATTTGCGGTACAGTAGCTTCTTTTTATCGAGCACTGGTCAATCGACAGGTGCCATGGGTCGATCGACCAGTATTGCTGCTGTTCCTTTTCTTCTATTTTTATTCTTTACACGTAATTTCCATCCCATCTTTGTTTTCTCGGATAATGCATGGTATTTTCTATCCTTTCAGGTACTTATGGTAGCACTGCTAGCTACTGAAACCTCCTAGCTCACGCTGGTTTGGGGAGGTTTTCTTTTGCGCTTAAAATCTTGTGAGTTTCCGAGTTCCTTTTCATGTCTTATTTAGTTATTTATCGCAAAAATCCCATTTCCCTTTTGTTTCTTTTACATGATTTTGCACAATGAGGGCATTGTGTGATTTGGTTTGGGGAAGGGTTTTGCGTTGCATTCATTCTGTTTTGCATTCACATTTTCATTTTTGTCTTGCATTGTTGTTTATTTTCCTCTTATATACAGAAAATTTAAAAAAAAAAATTGAAAAAATTTCCAAAATTCAAAAAAAATTTCACGTTTATTTTAGCATGTAGGTCGAGTCGGAACGGTAGTATTTCAATGATGACATTGCATTTTCATCTGTTTATGCCTAAGCCGTGCTTAATTGACATGTTATTAGTAGAATCACATATGCATATCTACAAGTTTTCGTTAATTTATTCGCTGAATCTTGAGACTTGATGGTCGGACTCTCTTGAGAGGTTTAGTTTTCGGTACTTATCGTTAGGAGAACCTAGACCAAAACAATATTTATAACTCCACAAACAACTTTACAATTAGTAAAGAGGCAAGTAAAGGTCGGATCCCAAGGGACGGGAATTGAGATGAGATTTTCAATTACAACTAGCGGTGTCTAGGGGTGTCACAATTTGGGGTTTGAATAGAAGATGACTAAACTAAATAGCAATGAAAGCAAACAAGCAAGATGATTAAAAAGGGATGTAAACAATTGATAAAAGGCACTAGGGTGTCATGGGGTCATAGGGGATTCATGGGAATTGATCATACAAACATATTCTCAAATTATAAGCAAGCAATTATTGTTGTGATGGATCGAGTTGGTTTATATCTTACAATCCTAGGAAAGTTTGGGTCCCGGAGTCGAATCGATTAGATTTTACAACACCTACAAGTCGACTTAATATTCCCTACTCAACTATATGCATGGTCTAATGAGACTCGAGTTGGTTTATGTCTTACAAGTCTCATTGAAAAGATAGGTGATGGGTAAAAAATGCAAGGATTCATAGGCTCGCATTTCATCAAACATAACATGTGCATAAGTTGAGATCACAATAAGCAAGCAAATAAACTATGAAAACATATTCATTTAAGCATGAATCATCCCTCATGTTGGTTTTCCCTAATTACCCATTAACCCTAGCTAAGAAAACTACTCACTCATTATCATGTTGAACATGCTAGCAAGGTTATCAATCATACCAACAAAGTAAAACATGATGAATAAATGATGATAATTAACAATAATTAAAAAGGGATTAAGAGAATTATACCTACTAATGATTCCAATAATAAAGCAAAGAATAATAGAAGTACTTGATGATTGATTGGAAGGTTGTCAATCTCCCAATAATAACCCAAATAATCTTCAATTACCCAAAATGAAAGATGAACAAAAGAGAGATTAAGGAAATGAGATTTGTATTGAAACTTGATTAAATTTTGATTACAAGATTAAAGAGAGATTAGATTGATATAAACTACACTAAAGATTGCTAAGAAGAACGTGATTATCTAATTAGACTAATGGGGTATTTATAGTGGGGATTAGGTACACAAAATAGGGTTTACTAAGGGCTTAAATGACGATTAAGTCCTTGAGGAATCGCTCCTCTCAGAAAAATATGTGAGTCTCCTTTTTGCTAGTCTTTCCCGAGATATGCGCATCCTTCATAAAAGATGTAGAAGACGAAATAGCTGTCACACAATCCGAGCGTCCAGAGCACGGAACGAGCGGATTGTGGGTGTTTTGGATGAGCGGATTTGTGGGGTGGACAGGCGGATTGTGGTGGTTTTGGACGAGCGGCCTTCTGAGGAAGACGCTCGGATTGCTTGTCTTGGACGGGCGGATTGTGGGCAATCCGCTCGGATTGTAGATAAGCTTCTTCCTTTCTTCTTTTCTTCCTTTCTCTTCATACAATCCTTAAGGATTTCCTCGGGGATACAAGGATATTTTCTCATCATTGCCCATCTACTACAATATGTACAAAGGCCTTCTAGTCTTGTCTTCTCTTTGATGCTTGGTCATTGAATTCAATCAATTTAGCTCCATTTTTCCATGAAAATGCAAGGTTTGCACTCCTTTCCTACCAAGGGATCAAAACCTCAAAGAATATGCAAAACAAAGGACTAAAGATAATAAATGACCCAAATATGCACTAAAAAGCATGAGAACGGGGCTAATTCGGGGACTAAATATGCTCAAATTATAGTCACATCAATATCCCCAAACCGAACCTTTGCTCGTCCCGAGTAAAGAGGTGACTAAGACTAGGCCCGTTATTTA
Source organism: Silene latifolia (assembly GCF_048544455.1). NCBI lineage: Eukaryota > Viridiplantae > Streptophyta > Magnoliopsida > Caryophyllales > Caryophyllaceae > Silene > Silene latifolia. The sequence goes on along the minus strand of NC_133526.1, from coordinate 72,935,024 downwards.
AACTAACCTAATAGCATAGCCGATATGAGACAATTAGCGGGTCTCACTCCGCCCCTTCAACTCACAACAAGACAACCATGAGGTAGGATACCTTCTTGCTAGGCAAAGTGGGTCTTGCCAAAATGGCGACACATCCAAGCATTAAAGCACATATAATCAAGTAATAGATGCATCTACAAAAGAATAGCCACTTTCCTCATCTAAGTGGCGGAAATTATCTACAAGGGAAGCAATTCAAGGGTACACACTTCTTCATAGATGCAATTTCTTCAAACTACTAAGCCTAGAAGGATACCAATAAATCACCTCCAAATTGTGTCAAGATAGGGTACCTTTGTCCTCAATCGTTATATGTTTTTGTCAAGAATAGACTCCCTATGGTGTTAGAAACACTGGAGGATCGCGGAATTCCCCCTCTTGCCTAGACAAGAAGAAGGGTCGTCCCCTCTCTACCATGCACAAAAATGGATACGATGGATAAAGGGATCGATAGAATTTGAGTTTCATTTGGGAGTTTGCTTTGTTGTTTGTTTTTCCCCCCAATTTCTTGTGGCATATAACATTTGAGAACACTTTCTTTTGCCATTTTTGATTTTTGGCATTTCCATACTTGACAACTTTTCAACTTTTTGCATTTCTTTTTGAAAAATTTCAAAGTCACCCCATATGTAGTGAGGGGGGCTTATATTTGAAGCATAGAAGTCTATTTTTGCTCCTCTTTTCATTTTGATGCAATTTGCAAACTTTCTTTCACTTTTTATTTCATTTCTTGAACTCAAATCAATTTCTTTTTGTGCCCATTCCCTTTGATGACAAAAATGTGGTAGAACATGGATAAATGATGGTTGCATGGTTTCAAGGGTCACCTTGGAATAAACGGTAGCCAAGGAGTTATCACACCACAAGGTACTCTTGACCAGGCCTTAATCCATGGGTCGAAGGATACTAGCATGACACATCCTAGGGTGTTTTACAAGTATTCTAACAAGCGAAGTCTTAAAAGAAAAAGCATCTACTAGGGCCTATATAAACTTGTCAAGCTTCCCAAGTAGACGGTTTCGCAAAATTTTCTAACATGCAAACTACATGCCATGATGCAACTAACATATATACATCCTAATACATATGATTCTACCAACTAATATGCCATATAATCTAAATGCAAGTCCTAAATTCACATTGTTTATACCGCATCAATCAAAATAAAGCCACATAGTCATTAACATAAAGAGGAAAAAGGAGATTGGAAAGATCATACTATGCGGTCTTCAATATCCTCATGTCTCGGATGTGGCGTAGTCGATAAATGTGAACAAGGATAGACAAACATAATATATACAAATAATATATACAAGTCTACACTACAAAGGAAATGAACTTGTTTTTGGATTTTCAATTTTTTAATTTTTTTGATTTTTTCGAAATTTTTGATTTTTTTTGGGTTTTTGAATAAAAGTTAAGTTAGAATTTCCCATCCCCACACTAATATGGGCATTGTCCTCAATGGCCAATATGATAGGAAATTATGCAAGTATGATACGTGATTTCTATACTAAATGCAAGCTATACTAATCTACACTACATGATGCAAGGGTTTTTTTTTATGACGGAGAGCGTAATTTAGATTACCTACCGTTGCGTATGCATGTACTTCCCCAAACCGAGATAGACATTATTTCTAATGTCTTAAATTTTGGGGTAGTTCATGCACACAAGATGCAATGCATGAAACTAATTGTCATTTTGGATTTCAAATGGGAACAATAAAATAACACCTCAATGGGGCTGAGGTGTTAGTCCTCATGTTGCTAGGACTCTCTACCTATGATCAAGATAAAAATAAAGAAAACAAAGAAAGAAGTTGACAAACCTCAAGAGGGTAGGAGCCTCCAAAGTTTGCTAATCCTCTACCATATCATCATTGTCATCATTTTCCTCCATAGAAGCGGACTCGTCTCCACTCTCATCTTCATTTCCATTTCCTTCCTCACTTCCTTCATCATCTTCATTAGCCTATTCTTCTTCATCTACCTCTTCATCAACACCCTCATCATCAACAACCTCATCATCGACATTCTCATCTTCACCCGGTCTTTCACCACTAGATGTGCTTGGAAAGAAGACTTCCCTATCCGCCCAACTAGGCAAAGGACATGAAGAATCAATTAGTCCTTGCCTAGCTAAATGAAGGAGGGGTGGATATTGGGCCAAGTATGCATCTACTCGATCATTGTAAGCTTGTTTATGCATCTCTTGCATAAGTAGAGTCATGTAGGCATTGCCCACTTCAACATCTTTGGGTTTGAACTCTTGATATTTGAATGGATTGGGTGGTGTGACAATGGAGGAGGAGGGCTCTTCAATTTCGCCCCTTTGTTGACGGATGATGTACTCGGCGCCCTTGGAAAGTGGAAGTAGGTAGTTTGTTCGATGAGCACTTAATCGGCATATCTTGGAAGGCAAAGTGAAAGATCTAGCATCATTGGTTAGCCACCCATAGTTGGTGTCAAGAGAGTTATGCTTGACCCATTTGTACTTGTAAATCATGGCATCCATGTCAATGAGATGACCCCCTTTGATCGCCACATAGGTGTTATCCTTGTTGAAATTTGCGTCAAAGTGCTTGGCCAAGAGAGTAACTAGACCTCCATTTACAATATGAGCAGTGCCTTCCTTGCCACAATCAACATTAAGCCATCTTTCCATCAAAAGCCTTATAGCATTGTAAGGCTTAGTGAATTCCCTTCCGACATTTAAGGCCGACTCAAGTATAACACAATCGAGCTTTGTAAAGTGATTAGTGCCTTTTCTTAAAATTATAGTATTCCCGATGACCTTGTGCCACACCATAATGCCCGGATGGTGGACTAACAGAGCGCGATAAGCATGAAAGCTCACAAATTTCTTCCCGGAAATCGCCTCCCAAAGAGGAGCGGGATCATACTTTTCGGGCATCTTATGATAATATGGTGTATCACTAAGGCCTAATGCTTTACTCAAAACATCAAAGGTGATGCGCCTATTCACATTGGCAAGGCGAAACTCGATTTATTCTCTAGTCTCTACCTTAGTCACTTTCAATGAACTTAAGAATTCCAAGGTAAGGGAGGGGTATGTCAATTCTCTTGTAGTAAACAATTTTCCCAACCCCATGGCTTCAAAGAAGGCTTTTGTTTGTTCAAGGACACCCAATTTGTTCAAGGCATCTTCACATATGAATTTCGTGGGCAAAATGGCTTTCTTAGCATACTTGGCAAATGTATCCCTATGGGATTTAGAAATGAAAATTACCTCCGGATAGTTGGGTAATTGAGAGATTTCCGGAGTTTTTGTTGTTGTTGCTTCCAAGGGAGGATCTTGTTGTTGTTGAACTTCCAAGTTTGCACTAGAAACCACCATAGCCATTGAAGCTTTCTTTGCTTGAAGGCTTTGTTGCCTTTTAGAAAGTGTCTTTGCCTTGAGTGCCTTTGTTGCTCCTTTTGTTCTTGCCATTGTTGATTATACCAAGAAAACATTGAAAATCTTCAATTTCTAATTATACCCAAATCGATTTTAAGAAGAAAGGATTTGTCTTTTTATTTCAAAAATCGACTCAAAGGTTGATGATTTTGGTGCTTGGATTGATTATTGTTGCAAAAAGGAGTGATTAATTGTTGTTGTAAGGAAATTTGGATTTGATTTTGTTGAATTTGGTTGAGGAAATTTTGTTTTTTGGTGATGGAGAGGATGAGGGTTTTGGGGTTTTGGGGTTTATGGGTAGTGTTTGAATATTTGAATGAATGAATGAATGTGGGAAGGGGTATTAAAACACATGAAAATTTCAAAACTGCAGGGGGAAGACGAGCGGATTCCTGTCGGGACGCTCGGATTCTGCTCAATTTGGCTTCAGGAAAACTCGCCTAAAGACGAGCGTCTTTCAGTAAAGACGAGCGGATTCTACAAGTAAGACGAGCGGCTTTCCTCAAAGACGAGCGGATTCTCTTACAGGAACTTTGCTAAATTTGCACTGGCAGAAAGACGAGCGTCTTTCTACAAAGACGAGCGGACAGTTTCAGACGAGCGTCTTCTCAGCTTGGACGCTCGGATTTTCTAACAGACCAAAAATTTTCATTTTGCAGCTCATTTGGACGGACGGATTCTCCCACAGACGCTCGGATTCCTATAAGACGAGCGGATTACCCAGAAGACGCTCGGATTCCTCCTAATCTACCCGGATTCAGGTCCATCCGTGCACTTGCATATCCCGTGTCATTTTCATTCCTCAAATCCCGTGTTCTTCATTATAGGGGCACTATAAAGGCATGAATAGCCTAGGCAATTGCTATCCCCACACTAAGTTAAAGCACTACACATCAATAAAATCATTAGTCCCTCCCTCACTTCTCTCAAAAATGGTGAATATCTTGATCAAGGCACAAAAAATCCAAAAACGACAAAAATGCAATGTAAGAATTAAAATGCAAGTTAGGGAGTTAGAAATATTTACAAATGGTGGTTTGGAGAGGACTCCACCAAACTCTCATCCTTAGAGAGATGTCATGGGGGCATGTTCAAGGTGTTGTTGATGTTACTCAACACCTTGAAGAAGTAGTCAAAAGCTTGTTCATTATCATGATAAAGATCCTCAATAGATCTTTGCACTTGTTGTCCTTCATGTTGGTCTTGATCGATAGCATTACCAATGTAGGGATTGAAAATCCCTTCAAACTCATCGTCCCAAAGACCACAAACTTCGTCTACTTGATCATTAAAAATCTCTTGAGTTGATAGAGACAACTCTCCTCTTTTCTTGTCTTGGCCAATGAGGCCATCCTCTTCACTTGTCATGGGTGAGCTTTTCAAGCTCTCTTTGTTACAATTCTCTTGCTCTTTTGATGGGGCATCATCAACTTTCTTTTTCCATTGGAATTCCGACTTCTTCCTATCATCCTTCTGGCTATAATGATCAACCATAAAACATGGTTCATGCAAACGGGGAGCTCTCATGGTCTTGTCAAGATTGAAAGTTATGCTCTCATCTCCCACTTCTAGAGTGAGCTCTCCATGCTTCACATCTATCACCGCACCCGCGGTGTGCAAGAAAGGTCTTCCTAGAATGATTGGAATATTGGAGTCTTCTTCCATCTCAACAATGACAAAGTCCACCGGGATGAAACATTTCCCAACTCTTACGGGAACATCTTCCTATATCCCTAATGGTGTCTTCGTCGATCTATCGGCCATTTGGAGTGTGATATTGGTACATTTAAACTCTCCCATCCCTAACCTTTTACTTACCGAATACGGCATAACACTCACACTAGCCCCTAGATCAAATAGGGCTTTATTGATCGTTGTGTCGCCAATGGTACACGGTATTAAGAAGCTTCCCGGATATTTAAGTTTCGGAGGTGAAATCCCTTGAAGGATTGCACTACTCACCTTAGTGAAGGCGATAGTCTCAAGCTTCCGGATCGACTTCTTTTTCGTAAAGATGTCTTTCATGTACTTTGCATAGGCCGGTACGTGATTGATTAAATCCGTGAAAGGAATTGAGACTTCCAAGTTCTTCACAATTTCCATAAACTTTCCAAGTTGGTCATCAAATTTGGGCTTGGCTTGACGACTTGGAAAAGGAAGTCTAATCACAATGGGTTCCTTCTCCTTGGCCTTGTCTTCATTTTTCTTTGAAACTTCTTCTTTTGATGGTTCTCCATCCTTGGATTTTTGCACAACTTCTTCTTTGTCACTAGCTTCCACAAATTCATCCTCAACTTGCTTCTTTGGTGCTTCATACCTCGTACCACTCCTGAAGTGAATGGCACTAACCGTTTCATGTCTCGGGGGATTACTTTGAGGTGGTAATTGCCCCTTTTGTCTTTGTGAGCTTGAAGATGCTAGTTGAGTCAATTGGGTTTCCAACATTTTGGTGTGGGCTAGGATGTTGTTGATGGTGATTTCCTTTGCTTGACTATCCTTTTGCATTTGGGTGAAAAACTCTTGTTGATTCTTTTGCATTTGGAGGACCGCTTTTTGAACATCAAAACCTTGGTCATTTTGTTGATTGTATGGAGTTTGATTTTGGTAACCTTGGTTTTGGTTGTAAAAGGGTCTTTGATTTTGGTTTCTCATGGGAGGTGGGGTGTATGTTGGTTAAGGGTTTTGAACATTTTGGCTTTTGTATGAGAGATTTAGGTGGAATTTGGTGTTTTCTTTGTAATAATTTGAATAAGGGGTACCACTCTTGTATGCTTGAAAAGCATTCACTTGTTCATTTGTTCCCCTACATTCACTTTGGTCATGTCCCAAAGTTCCACAATTCTCACATATCCCACTTGGGATTGATGAAGGTGCGTCATGGCATTAACATGTTGCTTTGGTGATTTCAAGGCTTCTTCAAGTCTAGCCATAGCTTTTTCGAACTTCAAATTGATGGTATCAATGTGAGCACTAAGTTGAGCACCCAATTGAGTAATAGAGTCCACTTCATGCTTTCTTCCTCTAGTAGCCTTGCGAGGTCTACTATATTGTGAATTATGGACCGCCATTTCCTCAATCTTGTTCCAAGTTTGATTATCGTCAACTTCGGTGAACATACCATTTGATCCCATGTTGAGAATGTTTCTTGAGTCTTCATAAAGGCCATTCCAAAATTGTTGTACCAAGAACCAATCTCTAAGTCCATGATGAGGACATGAGCGACAAATTCCCTTGAATCGCTCCCAAGCTTCATACAAGGATTCTTCATCTCTTTGCTTAAAGCCCGTAATTTGAGCTCTTAGCATGTTAGTCTTTTCGGGTGGGTAGAACTTTTTGTAGAAAGCTAGAGCCAATTTCTTCCAAGAGTCAATTCCGAGAGTAGCCTTATCAAGGCCTTTCAACCATTGTTTTGCGGTGCCAATTAGAGAAAAAGGAAATAAGACCTATCGAATTTGGTCTTGAGTTACACCGGTTTGAGAAATCTCATCACAATAGTCACAAAAAGTCTCCATGTGAGAGTGAGGGTCTTCACTAGGCATCCCCCCAAATTGGCTTCTTTCGACTAATTGGATAAATGCGGATTTGGCAATGAAATTTCCGGTTAAGTGTTGTGGTGTGGGAGTACCATTGGGTAGGTTCTCCTCGGTTGGTACGGAATGTGATGAAAATTTAGGCACTGTGGGTTGATTTTGTGTTGGGTTCTCCTCACCTTCTCTTGCAAAAGAGTTGACGAACTCAATAGTGTTTGGTTGAATATCTACAACCTCACCAATACCTCTCAAAGTTCCTCTAGGAAGTCTTCTATTGTTTGTCAAAGTCCTTTCAATTTCGTGATCAAAGGGTAACAAGTTACCTTGTGATCTTCTAGACATGCAAAATATCAAACAACTTGAAAATAATTAGAACAAACCTTGAGGAGTTTTACTTCCCCAATGTAAAGAAAGACACAAGTAATAACAATCTAAGAAAATCTAAATCAAGTAAACACCGTCCCCGGCAACGACGCCATTTTTGGTCGGACTCTCTTGAGAGGTTTAGTTTTCAGTACTTGTCGTTAGGAGCACCTAGACCAAAACAATATTTATAACTCCACAAACAACTCTACAATTAGTAAAGAGGCAAGTAAAGGTCGGATCCCAAGGGACGGGAGTTGAGATGAGATTTTCAATTGCAACTAGCGGTGTCTAGGGGTGTCACAATTTGGGGTTTGAATAGAAGATCACTAAACTAAATAGCAATGAAAGCAAACAAGCAAGATGATTAAAAAGGGATGTAAACAATTGATAAAAGGCACTAGGGTGTCATGGGGTCATAGGGGATTCATGGGAATTGATCATACAAACATGTTCTCAAATTATAAGCTAGCAAGCAATTATTGTTGTGATGGATCGAGTTGGTTTATATCTTACAATCCTAGGAAAGTTTGGGTCCCGGAGCCGAATCGATTAGATTGTACAACACCTACAAGTAGACTTAATCTTCCCTACTCAACTATATGCATGGTCTAATGAGATTCGAGTTGGTTTATGTCTTACAAGTCTCATTGAAAAGATACGTGATGGGTAAAAAATGCAAGGATTCATAGGCTCGCATTTCATCAAACATAACATGTGCATAAGTTGAGATCACAACAAGCAAGCAAATAAACTATGAAAACATATTAATTTAAGCATGAATCATCCCCCATGTTGGTTTCCCCTAACTACCCATTAACCCTAGCTAAGGAAACTACTCACTCATTATCATGTTGAACATGTTAGCAACGTTGTCAATCATACCAACAAAGTAAAACATGATGAATAAATGATGATAATTAACAATAATTAAAAAGGGATTAAGAGAATTATACCTACTAATGATTCCAATAATAAAGCAAAGAATAATAGAAGTACTTGATGATTGATTGGAAGGTTGTCAATCTCCCAATAATAACCCAAATAATCTTCAATTACCCAAAATGAAAGATGAACAAAAGAGAGATTAAGGAAATGAGATTTGTATTAAAACTTGATTAAATGTTGATTACAAGATTAAAGAGAGATTAGATTGATATAAACTACACTAGAGATTGCTAAGAAGAACATGATTATCTAATTAGACTAATGGGGTATTTATAGTGGGGATTAGTACACAAATTAGGGTTTACTAAGGGCTTAAATGACGATTAAGTCCTTGAGGAATCGCTCTTCTCAGAAAAATATGCGAGTCTCCTTTTTGCTAGTCTTTCCCGAGGTATGCGCATCCTTCATAAAACATGTAGAAGACAAAATAGCTGTCACATAATCCGAGCGTCCAGAGCACGGGACGAGCGGATTACGGGCGGATTGTGGTGGTTTTGGATGAGCGGCCTTCTGAGGATGACGCTCGGATTGCTTGTCTTGGACGGGCGGATTGTGGGCAATCCGCTCGGATTGTAGATCAGCTTCTTCCTTTCTTTTTTTCTTCCTTTCTCTTCATACAATCCTTGAGGATTTCCTCGGGGATGCAAGGATCTTTTCTCATCATTGCCCATCTAGTACAATATGTACAAAGGCCTTCTAGTCTTGTCTTCTCTTTGATGCTTGGTCTTTGAATTCAATCAATTTAGCTCCATTTTGCCATGAAAATGCAAGGTTTGCACTCCTTTCCTACCAAGGGATCAAAACCTCAAAGAATATGCAAAACAAAGGACTAAAGATAATAAATGACCGAAATATGCACTAAAAAGCATGGGAACGGGGCTAATTCGGGGACTAAATATGCTCAAATTATGGTCACATCACTTGACTTAGATTTTTGGCAAACTACATGACACGGCTATCGCAACCCTATCAAAGATAAAACCTAACGGTCTCAACTAAAATGTAGCAGAGGCAGTCGAGTATCGAATCCACAGGGAGGTAATGTAATTATAGCTGTCTATTTCTAATCCTATGGTAACAATGGGGGGTTTGTTTGAAATTGGTTCTAAACTACGAAGTTTGAAAAGAAGAGAAATAAAATAAAGAGCAGTAAAGGCAATAAAATACGATTAAACTATCAAGAAGAGAGGGACATGTCGGGATTTCGGTTCACTACGGTAGTCCAATAACTCAGCTGTAAATGACTCAGACGAACTAATGTGAGACGGATGTTAAAAGGTCCTTTCGGTCCACTTTCTATCCTAAAATACCACTAACTTAACTTTCGTCCTCATTAGGGTAGTCTACTGTTTATAGCAGGCCTATTTAGTCCAATCTTTCGATCCAGGATTAATTTTAGCCAGTTTAATGGGTGACATAGAAGCGTGCACTCAACTAGGTCGGGAATTACAGTTAAATTGCTATAGTGACAGAGTCTCGTGATTAATTCGTCTAATTCATCTACTAAATCGTCATCTTTCTACCGCAGATTCCCTAATCCCAACATGAAGGGAGTTTAGCTACTCATATCGGTGATTAAACTAACAGCAGACAAATTTCCAGCAGAAGACATAATGAATAAACAATAAATCGCAATAATGAAAATTAGGGCAAAAGGAAATAAAAACACAATTGAGAAATTAAAGCAACGAATGATTATTATTAAATAAGGGAGAGAAAGGATTACAATCAGTGTGAATCCGGCGTAAAGAATAACTGAATCCGAGCAATAATAACCCAAGCAAAGCAACAGTGAAAAGGAATAAAGTAACGTAGTAAAGTTTTCTACTGTGAAAGATAAAGTAAAAGCTAGATAAAAGATCCCGTTTAACCTAGTTAACATAGGTTTAAATAGAAAAATTAACTAAAGCTTGCGGAAATAAACATCACACGGACTAACTAAAAGCCCATGCCCATAAAAACCACTCGATCGAGTGGATTAAACCACTCGATCGACCAACTTCTCAGCAAAAGTCACTCGATCGACCAAGGAACCACTCGATCGACCATAAGGGGGTGTAGAAACCACTCGATCGACTGGGAAACAGCTCAATCGAGGTATTATGTCTTCATTTCAGCTCACGTCTTCACCCAAGTGTCTCGTAATGCGTGCCATGACGCTTCCAAGTGCAGTATCTTACTCTGGGACAATCCCGTCTCCTCTAAATGCATGCAAAAAGGACACAAAGGAGTATGGTTCCACTACTTTCGCGATCATTCCTACAAAAAGGACAAAGTACACCAAAGTAGCCAATTCGGGGCAAAATACCATAAAAACAGTATAGAAATGCATAGAAATACGTGCTGAAATAGGCTAAAAAGACTATACATTAGGCACGTATCAAGTCTCCCCAAACCAAACCTTTACTCGCCCTCGAGTAAACTCAAAACTAAACTAATGGAACGGAATTGATAACTCAGAGCTAGCTTAACTTGTCTACTTGAACCAATTTAATGCAACAAAAATCAACAGTTAAAGCCAAGCAGTCAATACGCAAACGAATTATAAGCTGTTCAGAAATAAAGCTGACCTAACGACCTTGGAAGACCAACAAAACCGGACTCTCGCGTGGTCACTCTTCTCTCATGAAGCAAAGGGTGAATATTATATGTAAAAGAGGGAAGAAAAGACAGTCACTCACCTAACTGCGACCTACATAGCATGCATGCAACAAAAATGAAAGACAATTCAAGTACTAGTGCACAAATTCCAACCGATAATGTCCGTCACAGCCGAGGGTTTGCAAATAATATGGAAATAGTGAGGTTCAGGTGAGAAAAGGCAAAACAAGTTATGGAAATGTGGAGGTAAAAGCGTCAAGCTAGTTCCTAACAGGACCATAATAAAACCATCCGGATCTCAACTGACTGAAAGACCAAGTACAAGTGCCCTTCATTTGGCACAAAACTCACTAGACTCAAGACACAATCTCCTCAAAAATATATGGGATAGAACGGAGGAGTCAGACGGTCACAAACTTCCCTTTTAAAAACACCGTCTGAAACAACTAACTGAAACAAACAATCCTTTTCGATTGTACGTCTTCAAACATCTTCTCAACTCTGACAAGAGGGCACAACTGTTTTCACATTTTTTCTCTTTCTTTTTTTTTTTTCGTTCCAGCTCTTTTTTTTCTGTTTTTCATCATTTTTTTTTTCTTTTCACGTTTTCGTTCTCTTTTTTTTTCAGTACTTTTTTCTTTTTCTTTCCTCCTCCCTTAATACAAACACCAACTCCAACAAGAATTACGGACCAAACTGCAATGGAAAACATACCACAAAAGGACATACTAACTAGCTTGACTAGGCAGGCTTAGTTTGGAATGTAGCTAATGGGTCAAAAAGGCAAGTTTTGGCTAATGTGGAGCTAAATGGGTGAAAGATATAAAGAAAGGGGAATTTGCAAGCCCTCCCTGCATGCGACACCAACCACAAACCCGAATATGTGCATTTGACGAGAAATTGAATGTCATAAATGTGCAAATGAGATGAACATGCCATGCAAGGAGTACTACTCTTAAAATTCCTAATGAACTGGTCATAAATGGCACCAGTTATGGCTCTAAAAACTCAGAATTTCTAAGTAGTTTGCCAGTTTATAGGTCAAGTCTAAACAGTCAGCTTATTTTTGAACAGAAATTCGTAGATTATGCGTATGACAAAGCTAAAAACTATCAAATAAGTGCAAGGCTCAAGTGAATTGACAAGTTATAGTGCAGTTTCATCACGGGAATCTACCGTTCCGACTCAACCTATATGCAAAAATAAACGTGAAATGTTTTTGAATTTTTGAAATTTTCTAATTTTTTTGGATTTTTTATTGAAAAAAAACAACAATGCAAGCTGAAAAATTAAACGTGAATGTGAAACAAATGCAAATGCAGACTCAAAAGGATGCAATACCCTCCCCAAACCAAAACGGACAACGCCCTCGTTGTCCTCCAGCATACACCAGCAGAAATATGGGGAACGGGAATATACAACCAATAAAATAAAAAAAGAAGGAGACAAAATAAAAAGAGTAAGAGGTACATACAAAAACGAACTTCCCCAAACCAGCCAGAAAACTGGGGAAGTGAGTAGACCAGTAGCTACTCGTAGTCGTCGCCGTCGCCATCTCCCTGATGCTCCGACTCAACAAAACGGTTTCCCCAAACCAGCAACAAACTAGGGGAAACTCTAATCGTCATCTCCAGCCACATCCTCCGCACCTGGTGTAAACGGAGGATCCCTCGCCTCCTCTTGGGCAGCTCGCTGTGCCGCCTGCTCAGCCCGCAACCTCACCTCTCGTGCTACCGGTGTCTCCTCCACCTCGTCCTCTGAGTCAGAAGGGAGTGGATGGTACCCACCCTCTGGGTATCGGTAGAAGGAGGGATGCGGCCACCCTGCTGGAATCGGTCGTCGTGCTCGGATATGGAACTCGTAGAGCGGGAATACAACCAAGGTCATATCCCGTCTCATCTCAGTAAGGTACCTGCACATATCCAGAATCAAGGCATCACGACGCCCTTGGTCCATGACCTCGGGCGCCCCTAAAACAGGAGGGCAAACAAAATTGGCCGGCAAGGCCGAACCAGACGGAGGAGGGGTAAGTGGAGGCGCAGGCGTGGGAGTCTGTGTGGGTCCAGTCTGAGCCGGAGTCTGAACCTGAGGGCTAGATGACTCTCCGGCCTCCCGCTTCCTCTTCCTAGAAGAAGAAGTAGGGGTGAAGGTAAGGTGGTAAGTGGGTGGAGGTGGCCTCGCTCCCTCAGCAGCAGACGGGAGCGGTAAAAGTGGAGGAAGGGTAGGGCACGGCAAGGTAACAGACGTGGAACCACAAATCTTCCACGTCCTCGCGCCCTTCTTACTTGGGAACCAGGCGAAGTCAACCATGGCAGCCAAGTCAAGGTAAGCCTGCTTTTGAGGCGCAGTAAGTCCAGGCTCAGTGGGGTAAAGATGGCGGGCAATCCTAGTCACTAACCCGCCGTGAGACAACGAGAGGTCTTGACCTTCGTCCCAATTCCGTTCCAATGCTGAGCTACCAAGTAAGCAATGTTTAGAACAAACGGGGTACCGTAGTCAATGTTAAGGTACCCCTCGAGAATCGCTAGCTCAGTGTTGGTCACGTTATTGGGCTCAGGTCGCCCAAAGATGGTCTCTCCTATCAGTCGCAAGAAGTAACGGGGAGCAGGTAAGTGAACGTGAGCTCCCTTCCGCGTGGGGTAAGGGGTGTGAGAAAGTGCAGCCCAAAGCGGCTGAAGGAGATCCCGAGGTGGGTCGATGGGGCCGTCACTAACGAGGCCAAGAACCTCCCCAAACCTGGCCAAAGTCCAATGGTGCGACTCATTGCGGAGTCGGAAGTGAATGCAAGGACTAGAGTGGTTGGCATCGTAAGAGTCGGTGTCAAAAGAGTAGGAGCTGAAAAACTCGTATGTAGGGATACGAATAGCAGCTTCCTGCATGGTAATCAGACCCGACATACCCGTCCCGTTCAACAAACTACAGGCCTCCTCATAAATTCCTAAGGTCTCTAGGTCAGTCCGTGCAATGAAACGGGTGGAGGAGAGGGGACAACGAAGCAAAGCGGATAACCGAGTCCGGTGATCCGTGGAAGCAAAGCGTACCGTAGGCATCCCTGGTAGAGGGGTGAGAGCGGCCTCTCCCGTAACAACAGCCCCAGAAGGGCTGGAAGTAATGGCTAACTGGCTAGCCGGCTGACTCGGCCTAGGTGGCAGCATACCAGGTTGCGGGAATCGAGGTGTGGCTCCTCGACCCAGCATAGAGAAAGGCCTTGCAGGGGTAGAAACGATGAGTCGAAGCTGCGGTGGTGACTAAGGCGGAGCTAGTGGCAACGACAGGGCCACCGACTCGCTCAAGGACGGATTTGGAGGTGGTACTAGTAGAAGGTAAAGAACTAGTATCCATCCTGCAAAATGATAAAGGGCATGATAAGAAAAACGGCTGCTAACCGTGGTTAAAACAACACGTTAACCAACATGTGACAGCACATACATGCCCTATCAGTCGAAAATTCGACGTACAGCAGACAAAACCCAACAATTCCTCTGAAATTCGCAATACAGTACGTGAGTGATGATAAATTGACAATGTAATGACTGCTAATGGAGACTAAAGCTAGCATGAGAACTGCATATGGCAACATGTAAGACTCCTAGCAGTCGAGAAATTCGACTCACAGAACAAGATTTCCCAATAATTCACAGCAAGTAATGGCGATAGGGGACGGAAAGCATGAAAACAGTTAACAACGGCAGCAAGTAGGCAAGAACTGAAGTTAAACAAAGCATGAAAGCATATAGACCGTCTGACAGTCGAAAAAGTCGACTTAGATGCCCTAATCGCGGAAATTTCGCGCAAATTTCGAATCAAACATGTAACAACAGCGAGGAATTGGGATATAATCATCAAGCAAGCTAATTAAGGGCATACAAAAGGCAATTAAGTCGAAAAATTCGACTGAACATGGAATTTCGAAACCCTAAATTACTTCTACCTCATAAAATTCGAAATAATTTAAATTAAAATGAAAGAGGTATGAAGGAACACTTACTTGACGATATACGACCTACAAATGCAAATAATCCTCAAGAAACAAGCAAAAACAAACGATTTTTCAGTTGAAAAACCGCAAACCCTAAATCCCTTTTTAATCCGCGAAAATGGACACAAATAGAGGGGAAATCAAGGGGCTTTTGAAGATTAATATGCTAGCAATGGAATGTAGGTGACGGATTTGGTGTTTTGAGCAAGAAAATGGGGATTTGGGGGAGTTGAAATCGCAATTAGGGGGAGGGGTTAGACGGAATTAGGGAAGCAAATGAAATAGAAAAGGAAATTAAGAGTTTAAGTTTAGAAAACTCCTGTGTCCTGTTCATTCGACTCGATCGAGTGATTTTAAATCTCTCGATCGAGGACTTTTGATGTCCCTATTGCTCGATCGATAAGCATCCACTCGATCGACCAGGTGCTCCTTTGGCTTTTCTCGATCGAGTAAAGAGACTACTCGATCGACCATGTTTTCACTCGATCGAGTACAAAAAGTACTCGATCGAGGACTTTCCTCTTGTAGGCTCTTGAATTTCGTCTTTTCTCCCTCGAATTGCGTGAAACTTCCCCAAACTTGCATAAAAACACATCCAAGAGTTTCCCAGAATACCAAATACGCAAAAACACAGTCTATAGTCTTACGTCTATGCTAAAAATTGTCTCAAGCTAATTGTCCTAATTAAAACGCAATAAAACAAATTCAAAAGAAATTCAAAAATGTCTATTACAAGGTGTTACACGGGGCATTTCCCCGTTTAATTCTCATCAAATTTCAGTAGCCCTTCGTGGGCTTCTGACTGGAGGACGTCACCTCAGCAATACTGACCGACCTCTTTAATTTCCATGAGCTTGAATCACTATTTGCAACAGTAGGAGGAATGTAGTTCCAATCCATGTAGGTTCGAACTTTACTCATCCTTGCTCCTCTGTCATCTTCTTTGACATCCTTGCTTCCAGTTTGATTGACAACAGTTGCACAACATCCTTTGACAACTCTTTTCTTACTTTCATCCAGACTGCAAAGAAGGAAAAAACAGACGAACTTTCCTCCTTTTTGCTCTCAGTATGAGGCGGAGGGTTAGCAATAACAGCAATATTCTGCAAATTTTCATCTGGAGTGTCAACTATAGGACTAATAGAGGAAAGAGCATTGCAAGGCTGGGCTTGCATGGGAGCTCTCCGGAACTTGGACTGATGAAAAATCAGCTCCTCATCTCCTACCTAGAAGGTCAAAGTCTTCCCCCCGACGTCTATTACTGCACGGGCAGTGGACAAAAATGGTCTCCCTAAAATGATAGGGGTGTGCACATCTTCGGGGATGTCTAAGACAACAAAATCAACGGGAACAAAGAACTTCCCGATCTGAACAGGTACGTCTTCTACTATACCTAATGGCCGTGATAGACTACGGTCGGCCATCTGGACAGTCATGTTGGTGCAACTCAGTTTTGTCAAACCAAGTCTCTCGGCCAGAGACAAGGGTAGAACACTTACGCTAGCGCCTAAATCGCATAGCACGTTATCAATCAAATGCATACCGATGTGACAAGGGATCGAAAAACTACCCGGGTCTGATTGCTTAGGAGGTAGCTTATTTTGAAATAGGGCTGACCCCACCTCAGTCAAAGCTACGGTCTCATTATCATTAATAGTCCTCTTACGTGCTAAAATTTCTTTCATAAATTTTAAATAAGAGGGTACCTTAGTCAGCAATTCAGTGAACGGCACGCTGACTTCCAGGCTTTTCAAAAGTTCAACAAATTTGCCAAACTGTTGATTAACTTTGGTATTCTGCAGCCGCCTCGGGAAGGGAACCGTGATTGGTATCTCGAGTCCCTTGTTTCTCGCTTCCAGAGTGTCTTCCGGTGCAAGTTCAATATCCTTTGGACGCTTCTTACCTCTCGAACGAGGTCTTTCCGGTGATTTCTCGCTTAAACGAGCACTAGCAGGCTCTCATATAAGCTTCCCGTCATCGATTCCACTCGATCGACCAAGTTCTTCAGTCGATCGAGCAGTTTCTTCTTCAACAGCAGTCGATCGAGCAAACTTCCCACTCGATCGACCAATCTCATTATCTGCTTCACTCGATCGAGTAGGAATTCTACTCGATCGACCTGTTTGTTCCTCCTGTTCACTCGATCGAGTGGAAAAGTCACTCGATCGACCAATATCATCCTCAATTCTGCTCGATCGAACACCAGTCTTCAGTCGATCGAGTAGTTCCTTTGTCGTGAGCCCTTTTTTCTCGACAAGCTACATCGTTCACCATCGTAATGGCTTCCCTAGGGTCTGATTTCTTCACTTCTGGTCCCTCATAAGAAAGACCGCTTCTCAATTCTATCAGGTTTACCTTCTCGTGTGGATTCTTCTCATTTTGAGTCGGTAATTGACCCGGCTTTCTTGAGGATTGATTTGCAGCAAGTTGGGCAACTTGAGTCTCAAGTGCCTTAAATGACGCGTTTTGCTGTTGATTTTGTTGATCATTCAGCTGCAATTGCTTCGAAATGGCTTGCATCATGGGCTTAAGCTCACCCATTTCGCTCACCCCACCAGAAGATGATGCACCTTGGTTAGGAGGGTTGAAAGAAGGAGGCTTCTGATAGCCCTGTTGATTCTTGTGTGGAGGAATATACGGCTGATGCGGAGGGGCAGTGGGATTGAGTACATTCTGACTACTCCACCTCAAATTGGGGTAGACATTCGGCTCGTAGTAACCGTTGTTCTGCCTGTAGTGTTGGAAGGCAGCGCATTGCTCAAAAGGACTGGGACAATGATCTGAGACATGCCCCTCTCCTCCACATCTTCTATAGACGAAAGGACCGTCTGTCATAGCATTAACCTGATACATCCCTCCCTTGGAAACTCCTCCTAGCTCACACTTGTCAAACCTTGCAGTAAGAGCTTCAAGCGCAGCGACAGAAGAAGATTCAGCAGCTCTTCTTTGATTTCCTCTCGAGTTCCCATATTCAGCCTTATGGATGGCCAAATCATCTATGATCTTCCACCCCTTGGTTGCTCCCAAGTTTTCAGCAAATCGGCCATTGACTGCAGCATCCAAAATAGCCCTCTGATCGTCGTACAGGCCATTATAGAAATGATTGCACAAGCTCCATTTTTCGAAACCATGGTGCGGTATGGTACGCACTAGCTTCTTAAATCGAACCCATGCTTCGTGAAAGTTCTCGTCAGGACCTTGTTTGAAGCTCGTTATCTGAGCTCTAATGGCAATAGTCCTCGATGCAGAAAAGTACTTCTTATAGAACGCTAAAGCCAAAGAATTCCAATCAGTTATACCGTGAGCAGCTCGGTCCAAATCCCTATACCACTCCCTCGCAGCATCGCGGAGTGAGAAGATGAACATGGTTTCTTTTATCCGATCATTTGTCACGCCAAAGCAGGTGGGGGTATGGAGCAAGCAATAATCAATAAAAGTCTCCATGTGCTTCGCCGCATCCTCGTTTGCGGCCCCACCGAACCGATTCTTCTCAACCATATTAAGGTAAGAAGGTTTCGGCTCAATTTCTGGCTTCCCCTTGTAGCTCGAACCCCTTGTAAAGATCCTCATTTGTGGGTTCGAATGACCGGCAATGGTCGCTTCTTCGGCCATTTCGGGAAAGTCGGAAAAATAACGGTTTCAAGCGATGAATGTGAAACGGAGAAGAAGGCGGATTATCCTCGAACAGTTCGTTCTCGTAATAGTTGGAACGAGAACTAGGTTCTTCCTCCGATCGTTGGTCTTGAAATAATCTCCTCTTTACGTGCAAAGATCTTTCAATCTCGGGATCGAATGGTAGTAGTGGACCACCCTACGACTGCGCATAAGAAGAAACTACAACGAGAAAATAAGAATAGTCTAAGGAACGGGTGTCCCTTAGACTGGAAAGGACTAAAAATAAAGCAACTAATAAATTGAACAATTGCCTCCCCAGCAACGGCGCCAAAATTTGACACGGCTATCGCAACCCTATCAAAGATAAAACCTAACGGTCTCAACTAAAATGTAGCAGAGGCGGTCGAGTATCGAATCCACAGGGAGGTAATGTAATTATAGTTGTCTATTTCTAATCCTATGGTAACAATTGGGGGTTGTTTGAAATTGGTTCTAAACTACGAAGTTTGAAAGGAAGAGAAATAAAATAAAGAGAAATAAAGGCAATAAAATATGATTAAACTATCAAGAAGAGAGGGACATGTCGGGATTTCGGTTCACTACGGTGGTCCAATAACTCAATTTGTAAATGACTCAGACGAACTAATGTGAGACGGATGTTAAAAGGTCCTTTCGGTCCACTTTCTATCCTAAAATACCACTAACTTAACTTTCGTCCTCATTAGGGTAGTCTCTTGTTTATAGCAGGCCTATTTAGTCCAATCTTTCGATCCAGGATTAATTTTAGCTTGATTTAATGGGTGACATAGAAGCGTGCACTCAACTAGGTCGGGAATTACAGTTAAATTGCTATAGTGACAGAGTCTCGTGATTAATTCGTCTAATTCATCTACTAAATCGTCATCTTTCTACCATGATTCCCTAATCCCAACATGAAGGGAGTTTAGCTACTCATATCGGTGATTAAACTAACAGCAGACAAATTTCCAGCAGAAGACATAATGAATAAACAATAAATCGCAATAATGAAAATTAGGGCAAAAGGAAATAAAAACACAATTGAGAAATTAAAGCAACGAATGATTATTATTAAATAAGGGAGAGAAAGGATTACAATCAGTGCGAATCCGGCGTAAAGAACAACTGAATCCGAGCAATAATAACCCAAGCAAAGCAACAGTAAAAAGGAATAAAGTAACGTAGTAAAGTTTTCTACTGTGAAAGATAAAGTAAAAGCTAGATAAAAGATCCCGTTTAACCTAGTTAACATAGGTTTAAATAGAAAAATTAACTAAAGCTTGCGGAAATAAACATCACACGGACTAATTAAAAGCCCATGCCCATAAAAACCACTCGATCGAGTGGATTAAACCACTCGATCGACCAACTTCTCAGCAAAAGTCACTCGATCGACCAAGGAACCACTCGATCGACCATCAGGGGGTGTAGAAACCACTTGATCGACTGGGAAACAGCTCGATCGAGTGATTATATCTTCATTTCAGCTCACGTCTTCACCCAAGTGTCTCGTAATGCGTGCCATGACGCTTCCAAGTGCAGTATCTCACTCTGGGACAATCCCGTCTCCTCTAAATGCATGCAAGAAGGACACAAAGGAGTATGGTTCCACTACTTTCGCGATCATTCCTACAAAAAGGACAAAATACACCAAAGTAGCCAATTCGGGGCAAAATACCATAAAAACAGTATAGAAATGCATAGAAATACGTGCTGAAATAGGCTAAAAAGACTATACATTAGGCACGTATCACTACATTATATTCTGAGTTTTAGAGCTTTATAACTGGTGACATTCATGACCAGTTCATTTAGGAATGTGAGTAGTTACTCCTTATGAGACATGTTATATCAATATGCATAAATATGAACTTAATCTGCTTAATACCTGTATGCATCCGGGTTTGTGGTTTGTTGACACATGTGGAAGAGGTTCCCCTTTATTCATTTTACCCATAGGCCCCACAAAAGCCAAATTTGCCTTTTTTTGTCCCATAAGCTACATTCCATATTTAACCTACCCTTGCTGAGCTAGTATTGGTAGTCGTACGGGAATATTTTATTGTATTTTGGTTTTTATGTCTCGTGTTGAGAATATGTTGGTGAAATGCTGAAGGAAAAAAAAAAATAGACAGGCATTCGGAAAAAAAATGTTCAGTCGGTCGACCGTCCCACTTGGTCGATCGACAGTAGCGAAAGAAAAAAAAGAAGAGAAAAAATCACATGGTTGAAGTTTTGAGTAGATGATGATTTTATTCCCATGTTTTATTATTATCATTTGGGGAATTACAGTTATTATTGGAGATTGCGAGATTAGTGCTAATCATTAGCACCGGTTTTATTGTTGAATCTTGAGTAAGAAAGTTGGATGTTGTTATAATTTGGTGTATATTAAGTTACTAGCTTGGCTTATAACTCTGTTTTTACCAAGTTCGTCTTAGCCCCTTCTTACCCATAGCTTCACATATCCAAATTTACCTCGGCATATGTCAATGGTCATTAATGGTTGGAATGCATATGTACGGTTGTAGAGATTATTTTCATATTAGACTGCAGGCATGTTCTTATAGGTCGTAGTTAGGTGAGTGTCATTGCAAAATTACTTCTTTCTATCTTTTACATATATTCACCTGTACTTATGTGTGATATGAGCGACCTGTGAGAGTCCATAATGATAAGTCTCTATAGTTGCTGGTTCAGCAATTTTTAACGACTACATAACTCATTTGCATAATTCATATTGCTAATTGATTGTTAGTTGTTGCATTAAACTGGTTTAGGCTTTATAGTTGCATTTCGCTCTGAGATTGAACGCGTTCCATTAGGCTTTAGGATCGAGTCTAGTTCTTGCTTGGTGACAAGCAAGGGTTTGGTTTGGGGAAGTTTGATGCGTGTCCTAAATATGATGTTTTACACCCTATTTTACACGCATTTCAGAGCTCAATTATGTAGTTTATGCTACTATATTCCCTTTTTACGTCTACTTTCGTGTTTTTGTGTAATATTGCAGAAATGTGAAGAATTCAGCGGAAATTGAGCTGAATCCGTCCCCGAGTGCTTGGCATAGGATTTGACATGAAGTAGTGACTCGAGATATGAACTCGGTGCGCATAGCAAGGCCTGAATGATAGATTTGCGAGAGTTTCAGAAGCGGATTACCAGCTGACTTGGTCTATAGACTGACCTACATGGTCTATAGACTGTCAGAATGCTGAACAGTTTACTGCAGAAAGAGCAGTCAGTCTATCGACTGAGGTCCATGTTCGATCGACCACATGAGCTGACGTGCAAGTTTTATTTTAAATCAGAAGCTTCTGATATTCTCGACCTTTGGTCGATCGACTGGAGGATTTGGTCGATCGACCACTTATGCAACCTAACGAGAATTAAAAGATTTTAACCTAAGCCCATTTGTAATTAGGTTTGGAGAAGGGTTTTACGTAACACTTCTATATAACGTAACTCCTTCCTACTGTATTAGATATATGGATTTTTGAGATAGGGAATTTGGGAGAGATTCAGTTCCATATACCTAGTTTGTTCTACAGTTTTCATTAGTTTTCAATAAAGTTCTTCTTTTGCATCCGGATTCGTTTCTTGCCTTCTTTATTTCTGGTAGTTCTTGTTCTAAATTTTAGTTTACTTTTATTCCTTCTTATTAGATTAGAATTGATTAGTCAGAATCCCTAATACCTAATTCTTTCTTTTATGCGGTTTTATTGTTCGTTTAATTTAGTTATGAATTCTGTTGTTTTCATCTTTATTTTCGTTTCCGTTATTAATTCCAGTATGAGTAGCTAAATCTCCCGCGCTAAGATGTGAGGGGATCCGTAGCGTAGATAGCGTAGAATCGGTAGACCTGAGTCGGGGTATGGTTGATCGACTGACCTTGTTGGTCGATCGACTGTACCTGTTGGTCGATCGACTGGCTTAACTGGTCGATCGACTGCATCGTGTTGGATTAGCACCGTTTCAATGTTTTAATTGTAATATTAACGACGAGACCGAGAGGAGACTTGTTAAATACTTAGGAAGTGACCGACCTAGAAGATCGAGAGATAGAGAAGGGAAATAAACTAATAATTGAAACGACTAAATTACACTAAGATCGAAAGATAAGTAATTTAGGCTTTAGGAATCACTATTCAGGGCGAGAGCTAGTTTTAGTGAGACTTAGGGATTAGTAGCATAGGCCGAAAGGAGCTACTAGTTAACTTGGACAAAGAGGACCTGTTATTTGCCCATCTTACATGATTATTTCAGACTTACCTAGGATTACCGCCATCGCAGCTATAGTGAACCGATCGTCTTAGCCTTCTTTCAATTATTGTTTACATTTCTTTCATTATTTACTCATTTATCTTATGTTATTAGACTTAGTCCAATTCAAAACCCCCCTTTCCTTTTATACTAAATATAAACAGATGAATCTCATAATGTCTCCCTGCGGATCGACCCTGCTTACCGCTAACTTCTGTTAGTAGTAAATAGGTTTATAAATTTTATCTTTGATACTAAACGACGGTATCAATAGGCTGGTGGTAGTAGCACAAAAAGAGAGAAGCATTATTTCCCCGCACTGAAAGATGTTAGGAGTATAAACTCCACTAATCTTTCTGGGAAGGAATTCATGCTAAAAGTAAGAACGATGATGATGAGGAAACTGTATTCGGAGGCTAGCCATCGCATAGAAAACGAGCAATTGATAATTATTCCG
This sequence comes from Silene latifolia, assembly GCF_048544455.1. Lineage (NCBI taxonomy): Eukaryota > Viridiplantae > Streptophyta > Magnoliopsida > Caryophyllales > Caryophyllaceae > Silene > Silene latifolia. The sequence goes on along the minus strand of NC_133526.1, from coordinate 72,911,794 downwards.
CTCGAGGAGGATATTTTAGGGGTTGAGCGCGAAGCAATTCTGTCATGGGAGCTGCTAGCCATTTGGGCTGGCCTTCTCGAGATTGATGTCCAACACCTATTTGTTTGGATGAAGTAAGTTTCTTAATAAATCATTTCATATTCTAATATTCTGACTAGATAGTGTTTTAAATACCGGAATTAATACCGTAATAATGTAGGATATTGAAATTGAGAGTGATCCCCGAGAACAAGATTCCATGTGATCAATACGGATTCCTGCGTCCCTATATTTTATCTATGCATATCACGATGTTTTTCGTTCGAAGATCGGGTAGATTATATTGCTCGGCAATTGGCGACAACCAAAAAGCTGGTTTTTGCCCCTTATAATGAAATTGGGGAATCAAAAATTAATATTACGTTTCCCCCTACAATTGCATTTTCATAACTAATATATGTACTTGTTAATAATGATGATGTCTCTTGATGTAGGAGTCATTGGGTGCTAGTAGCCATCATACCGACGAAGAAGAAAGTTTTTTGGTTGGACTCTTTGCATAGACAACCAACTGAGACCTTTAAGGGCTTGATTATTAAGTAAGTTTATAATACTGATTTATTTATAATAACATTAATTTTCAATTTTTATTTATAGAAAAAAGCTCACAAAAATATGAGTTTCTGCCTCCTTTTTTATTTTATAAAAAAAGGGCCTATGAGAATAAAAGAGCTAACGAGGAACAACCCACGAAAAATTCTGATAATGGCCCTACTTTTATTACGATAACAGGGGTACATGCTCAAATACAATACCTTAAGTGCAAAAATCTGTCTTTAATAATAATACGTGCGCAAATACAATACCTAAAGTGCAAGATTCTGATGTGGGCCTTCTCTCGTCTCTTCGTTTTTTATATAATAATAGGTCCCTCTCCAGCCGGATAGCATACAATGTGGATACTACGTTTGTCGGTTCATGTTGGAGATTATTATGTGAAGATATATCCTTATTCCAGAAAAGGTTAGTAATTTAATAATGTGTTTATTACTTTTTTTAAATTAGAGCTGATGTTGTCTTGCTTCTTTGCTATACCATGATGTTGCTATCTTTGAATGATGTATCTTTGTTACAATAATGTCTTGTCTTTATTTTTTCCGCAGTATGTAATCAGCGCGCCACAAGAACTTCAGCAGTACAAATGGAACCAAATAGACGAGGTAAGGGACATGTTGGGCAAATACGTCTTAGAACATAACAATGAAGACTAAATACATGATACTTAGAGCTTAGACCAGCTTAGTAAATTTTTTGTTGAAGTTAAGGAATGATCTTTGTAGATAGAGCTAGAATCTTAGTTCATGTAAAGTGATCAAATTGTAAGTATATATGATGCTGCTGTTGTGGTTGAATTGAATCTATTGAGTTCTGATGAACCCATTTATTATTTATCTTTGGTCTTTGATATATCTTCACTCTTCGATATATGCAGGATTTTGAATGGCATGAAACAAATTTAATTTTTAGAAAAATTAGGAAAATGTAGAAAAAACGGTTACTAAAACAAAAACCGTTGTAAATACCTTTCACAAATACCCGCGCATAATATTCAACAACAGGTTTTAAAAGAAGAACCGTTGAAAATACCTTTCACAAATACCCGCGCATAATATTCAACAACAGGTTATAAATGAAGAACCATTGTTACTAAAAATTTCAACAACGGTTAATTAACTTATAGCCGTTGTTAAAAGTCGTCACAATTTTGGTGGGAAAGATACAACAACGGTTTTTTATATGATAACCGTTGTTATATTATTCCCACCAAAATTTTGACAAACTTTCCACAACGACTTACTCGCAACAACAACGGCTTTTAACCGTTGTGAATAATTTCCACAACGGTTTTAGTGAATAACATAACCGTTGTAAATACCTTTTACAACGGCCGCTTTAACAACGTCCGCTTTTTATTTTTACAACGGTTTTTACCCGTTGTAAAACCATGTATCTGTAGTAGTGCTAACTACGGCCTACAAAAGCATGCATGCAATCTAACATGATAGATATTTCTAGCTACCGTACACATACACTCCACCGATCGAGGTCCATAACACATGTCGAGGAGTAACATATGAATGTGAGGTGAGGTAATTAGAAAAGAAGGGGTAAAATAGTTTGGATATGTGCAGGTAAAAGTCAAGCTAGCACCGAACACAACCAAAAATAAACATATTCCACTTCTAATCCAACATCAAAATTAGGAACAGTGCCAAAGACGACATTAACTCACTCACAACATCAACAAAACTCCACAAATAATGAAAGGGAGGATTCTATTTTTTTTTCATCTTTTTTTTTCTTTTCAATCTCATTTTTTTCAATCTCTTTCTCTTTAATTCCTTTTTTTTCTTTCATAACTTTTTCAGTTCCTTTTTTCTTCTTCACCTTCCTTCCAACAGAAAAGCATTCATCATAAAATGACCACAACAAGAGTTCGAAACTCACCAACAAGACTAGCTTGACAAGGGTAGGCCATATAGGAATGTAGTTGAACAAATGGGTCAAAACAAGTCAAATTTGGCTTATGTGCGGCTAATAGGTAAAACATAAAGGAAGGGTCGCGTCTCCACATGTGTCACTGCAACAAACCCGAGTGTATATAGGCAATAAGAGACAAATTTTATGCTTATTCAATTTGATGTTACATGCCATGTAAGGAGTACTATTCACATCCTAAATGAAACCAATCATGAGTGTCATTGGTTTATAAAGCTCTAAAACTTAGAATGTATAAGTGGTTTGCCAACATAATAGGTCAAGTCTATTCGTTTGGTAGAATTTATCAAAAACTCTTAGACAATGCAAATGAATTTCTCAAAATAAGCTAAGGGTGTCAAACAATGTAATCCACGGGGTCGCTTGGGAAAACAAGCGTTTGCATTTGTGGGGTCGCCACCAATTTATTGTGGAAAATTGGAAACCGTTCGAATACCTCGTGTCATGTCAAAACACAAAGTAGTGACATAGACACCAAGAACTCGTTACCCTTAGCATTCTATGTCCAGAATGACCCTCGTGGATGCCAATGAACACGAATGTTCACAGAGATCTAGAGTAAGGGGTGAGGGTACGTATTAGGAAGCTCTTTTGATCGAACACCTAATCCCGCCCGCCTCGATAGCAGCCTCTACTAATGATTAGGGAAAATCATCTATACTTGATATGTTGTCGATTATATGCATGCAATGCAACATCCAATAAATTAATCCTAGCATGTGAGATTAACTAAGTCGGTGAACACGTAATTTAGCATACAATTATATCGAAGTAGGGATTTAACGTTGATTACATGTGGAAGCAAATAAACAATAATAAAGATACAATAAAATACAATAATTAAAATTACAATAATTACATTGGTTTGATTGATTTACGTCGAAAATACACTTAAAACGGATAATTTGAGAAAAGAAAAGGGAAAATAAATTAAGGGTTAGAAAACGGACAGATTAGTGGTGATAGTACGGGTAATAGCCGATTAGTACGTAAACTAATAAACTAGGTCAAAGCAAAAACGGAAGTTCAGAGGCAGAACTCAACCCGGAACAGGCGCAGCAGAGCTACGTCCCTTGGAAGAGGCGCAGTGGTCACTGCGTCTGTTCCTGAGGTGAGTTCTGGCTGTGAAGCCGGAACTGCATATCGTTAATGTTCTTAGGTAATTTAATGATCGATTACTAATATTCGACTCAGGTAGAAGTGATTTAACAGATTATTTACATGCAAATGGGTCATAAAAGCGATAAAGAACGGACTCAAATTATATAGAATGAATTAATTACTAATTACAAATTTTGGCTAACATGAATTAATTAGGTTTGCTAATATGATTTAGGCCCTGTTCTTTTGGACTTAATTTCAGTTCTAACAAGTTCAGTTCAGTTCAGTTCAGTTCAGTTCAGCTCCATTCAGTTCAGTTCAGATCAGTTCAGCTCAATTCAGTTTAGTTCAGTTCAGTTCAGTTCAGATCAGTTCAGTTCAATTCAATTTAGTTTATTTCAACATTACTATTATTATTATTATTGATATCATTATTATTTTTATATTAATGTATTTACTATTGTTATTGTTATTATTATTATTATATTATTTTTATATTTATTATATTACTATTATATTTATTAATAATTAATTCGTATTGTTTATATTATTATATTTATATTTAATACATTTATTATTATTTTTATTTTTATTTTTATTATTATTATTATCATTATTATTATTATTAAAATTATTATTATTATTATTATTATTATTATATTATATTTATTAGTTTATTAATATATTTATTATTATTATATTTAATACTATTGTATTAATAAGTTATTATTTAATATTTATTATTTTATTAATATACTCATTATTATTAATATTATTAATCACATATTTATTAATATTATTATTAATATTATTATTATTATTATTGTTATTATTATTATTATATTTAATATTATTATGTTAATAAGTTATTATATTAGACCTATTATTATTATTATTATATTATTATTTATTTATTTAGTTATTATTATTAATATATTATATTATTATTATTAATGTTATCATTTATATTACTAATATATTATTATTATTACTATATTTATTATTATATTATTATATTAATATTTTATTTTTTATATATCTTAATAGATTATTATTATTAGATTATATTAATATATTATTATTATTAATGAATAATATTATAATAATATTTATTCTTATTATTGGTATTATTTTTATTATAATATTTATTATTATTATTATTATTATTATTATTAATATAATCTTTTTATTATTATTTCAGTTCAGTTCAGTTCAGTTCAGTTCAGTTCAGACAATTTCAGTCCAAAAGAACAGGGCCTTAATTAGATTTATTTACAAAAATTAAATTAGGTGAGGTGATAATGAACAGACGAAAATATACAAAAGATGAATTTCTGAGACTTGATATGGACGAATCGAATCTCTAAAACCTGGATTTGATTTTAATGACGAAAACCCGCAAATATTGGTTATTTGGGATTTAAGTCGGAAATTAAAAGTGAGAAGTTATTAATTATTTGTTAAAATTATTATACGAATGAATAATGAAGAAAAAAAAAAAGAAATCGGAATAAAAAAGACGAATCAACGAAGAACAAAGGAAGAAGAAGAAAAGCAGAAACAGCGGCAACCTCAGGAAGAGGCGCAGCAGTTGCTGCGTTTCTTCTCGACGTATGCCCTCTGTTAATCTGAAAAAAAGGTTTAATAAAAGGTTTTATAAATTGGTTTTAAATATGTTTTCGACGTAAATCTTACAATAATTTATACAATAAAAAGGTACAATAATAAAAAATGGGATTTACACCCTCAGACTTACATGTTTGACGAACCGAGATTGACTAAGTTAACAATTAGTGATTGCTCGACTCGAATGTACGACGAAAGTGCCCTCTTAAGAGGAATTAAGCTAAATTGATTAAGTTGATTAAGTGGAGTTGGTCAAATTGGTCGGTCATGCAAAACGAGGCTGGTACTTAGAAGGATCCGAGCTTACGTGGTCGAAAGTTCAAGCACGTAGACGCCAATAAGCAAAGAGCACGATCTTAGAATGCAAAGGGAGAAGAGAAGGGCGGATACTCGCGTGAGAAATATGAGGAACGAAGCTCCCTATTTATACTAATCGCACGGAGGAATTAGGGTTCCGGTAAAAATTCGGAAATAAATCTCGAAAAGATCTTTAAATACGCAGAAAGGAGCTGGGGAAGAGGCGGAGCAACCACTGCGGCTCTTGGAAGAGGCGCAGCAACCACTGCGGCTCTTGGAAGTGGCGCAGTAGGTGTTGCGTCCTTTCCCCAGGAGTTTCCCCCTGCGGAAGAAAGATTTTCCGCGTTTCTGTTATGGAATTGCGGTAGATCTCAACTTCCTTATTGTTTAAAATATAATTTCGGGATGTATTTTTGAAGAAAAAGTCGATCTATATACTCAACATATTCATATATGTTTTATGTTAATTTAATCATAAAATTAAATGGTGATCTTATGCATGCAAACAATAAAATAGTTAAAGAAGAAATCTCTATCTTACATAGGTATTTCGGTTTATTTGGGTACAAGAGAGATCTCCTTCTCTCTTGTTCTTGTGCTTTCCTCAATGAATGAACTAGGATCCAAGTATAGGATCCCTCCTAAAGTATAATACTCAAAGCAAACTCTTAATCAAATTAATATTATGTATACTAGAACAATATTAATTTAGTGAAAAATTGACCCAAAATATTTGGTTATTGGACTCTTAAAACCGGTTAAGAGAAGGAGGAGAAAAAAGGAAAATATTTTATCTCTCTAAAATATTTTATAATGAATGAATGAATTCTACAATACCCTAAAATGTTATGTATTGTATATGATAAAAATGAGGCAAAAACCCTTGGTTTTTCCTTGTGTAAAACCGGGTAAGAAGGAAGAGAGGGGAGCCAATGCATGCATGGGTTGGTCTTCACAATGACAACTAGTTTGCATGGCTAGATTATTAGGTAAATCATTATGTTTACCACTAACATAATAAACCTAATATTTTTCCTAATCCTCCCATTATTTCGGTTTACATATGTAAAATGGAATCCATTTTATTTTTGTCAATATGTCACATGTCACATGTCACATAAAATTGTTATGTATTTTTAACATATTAAAAATCAACGTATTAATAAAAATACGTCATATACAAAAATCGACTTAGTAATTCGCAATTACTTGTACCAAAATATTTTACCAATTATAAATCACAATAACTTGTATTTATAATAATTCATTCAATTTCAATTGTTTCCTTAAACAATAATTTCATCTGAGTAATGAAACAATTCGATCACTCAGACCGTATCTCATTTAATCAAATTTCAATGAGACACGTAAATATTACTTCCAAAATCGTCCGTCAATTTTAAATAATTTAATTGACTCGTAACGTTATAAGATCAATTAAATGATCAATTAAGAGTGTTGCCCTTTAGGTATGACCTAGGGGATCAACTGATCACCACCGTCGCACGACAGTAATGTCAAACTCTAGTCAGCCAATCATTACCGATATGTGTGGACCAGTTGCCAGTAAAATATTACTTCCCAATTGTATTCTTTATAATGAGACTTAAACATGTGATCATCATGATCAACAGTCGTGATCGCATTATTGTCGGAGGACACATATTCCAACAATCTCCCACTTGTCCTCGACATGTGTGCGTCACCAATTCTCTTGTCCTATTACTATCTCCCACTCAATGCAAGGTGTCTTTCAGGTCGTACTTGCAAGTGATCATATCGAGAGTGGTTTCCTCGATCTGGAGAATAACTGATTGACCGGATTTATCCACCATGGATACATTCCGAGCGTGGCCACGCATTTCCAGTTCATTACTCCTCGAGTGGCCGTGAGATATTGTTATAACCCTGACTAGGGGTGGACAATTCCTATCGCACTCATTCCCTTCAACTAGCCACAGCCATCATAACCCAAAATATGCCCATTTGACCCCATTTACGAAGGTCGTAGTAACACAAATCAAAGTTAATCTGAAACTGTGCCATCTTAGGCGAATAGTCTTTAGTCAAAAGAATCGACTCACTAGAATACTATAGCAGCTCTCGCCACGACCAGGCTATATAAATTTGCCAGAACTCTATAAGCGGTCATAAGGCCCGACAAAATGTTTCTAACAGTCCGCCTATGTGATCGACTAGTCACTCTCATATGACTCTATGGCACATGAACTTGCCATCAATCGCATCACACTCTAGTCACTTCGAGACGTCACCTCATGTAAGTAACTATGGGCAAATACAATGCTAATCCGTGTTCACTTAAACGGGGTTCAATTGTCTCTACAACCCGTTGGATGTAACAAAGTATAAGGTGAGTTAATAATAACTCAAACGACAAATGTCGACATCACACTCGGGTAGTCAATACCATATTACAACCTTGTGATGCATATTGCAAGTGTGTAAACACTTGTTGATTGCAATAGAAGTTTAACATGTTACGTGTCCATGTGTTCAAACTTCTTAAACATATTATCCTTTACATTCATGTTATCACTCATAGCATGAACCTTACCAAGTACACATCAAGGTTCCTGACCTTGGTTTCGGTTCTTTATCTTGAAATAACTTCCTTATCGATTATCACATAACGAACGAATTTGTGGTGAATGATATCACTTGTACTGATCAAGTACTTCATCCACACACAATGCACTAGGTAAATGTTTTGTAGAGTCTTGCAACAATTTGTCAAGATGATTAGCCTAGCACTTCTCACAAGTCCTAGCATATTAGGAAAGATTAGTTTTAAGCAACTTCTTTATTCAACTAAGTATCTTTCCAAACTTCCTATTTCTCCCTTTAGCTTGTAAAGTTTAGAATTTTCATAAATCTTTACGTGTGTTCGGATTTCTTTACTATGTGCAACCTTTTGACACATAACAGAGTATTCTGTCAAACACCGAGATCGCTCATTGAATTCTTCTCGAGAATTCATGACGTTTCTACTATGGCTTACCAATGATTCATCATGCTCTTATGCATATGACTCATAATTCGACATGTGTATGATTATTCTAATGGCGGAAACATTAGTAACTTTTAATCATGTCATCGACTATATTTAGGTTCAAGGAACGACCATGACTGCTAATGGCAATTCCATTTTCATTTAAATGAATAACCTACGCATCTCGTTGATTCGATGTGTATCTTACAATACTTATCCAACATCTCATGATGTAGTTGGATTCATCATGGTCCATTTTCATCCAGAATTGAAAACTCAAATCTTCCTCTGTGAAGGAAGGTATTAGCTCGTCATTCTTCAATGAGTGATGAGTTATAAACTTATATAAGATGATTTCTCCCACTAAATTCCATGTCTTCACATGATAATTTCTAACTCCCACTTGTTTCGCAATTGACTACTCAATTTAGACATTGTATTGCTTTTGTTTGAGATGAAACCATATATGTTCCCATCATATCCTTTCAAAATACCTATTTTGAAGTGGTCTCATCTTAACCTTATGGAAAGAGATTTTAATCTCTAACTCACATATATCATAATGATGTGTAGCAATGTCATTATTCAAATATAAATAATATCTAACACATACATGTCCTTCAGAAATCCCTTTCAGAAGGAGGTTTAACCAATTCATTTTCATAATGTGGTTAAGTAATGACTTTTGCGTGGTTAAAACTTAACTTAGCAATTTGAGGATATCGGTATATCAATCCTTGCAACCTCTAGTGATAAACGAGATTTGTTACTAGGATGTTACTTTGATTCATTTAGGCTCTTAAGTAAAGTTGAAACTATTGGTCAAAATTTATCATAAACTAGTCAATTAAGACTTTACATTAGTCATTCTAGTTCCAAAACTTTCTTTTGGTCTCCTCGTGTAGTTATCTTGAGAACATACTCTTATGATTACTTCACTTGGTCTCTTTAGTCATATAGAACTATTTGAGACCATAGATCTCATCTATTGGGTATACTATATAAATAGATATACCTCCATTCAAATCATTCTCTCTTGCGTAGATCTCGTTTACACAAGTACACAAATTTATCTTGGTGTGTGTCGTGTCTTCATTTTTCTCCCACTCTATCTTTAGAATAAATACACTAGAGATTCAAAGATATCATATGAGACACAAATAATGATTTTGAAGTATAAGGAGAACTATCTCATAGGTTGACTAATAGTTTTAGATTTTGAAGTGTACTTGGTGATTGACATTCCTTTAAGAGAGTTCATAAACTCAATATCACTTTATAAATGATCATACACAAGCCTTTAGCATGTGGACGTATAATGAATCACATCATTATAGTTGTCTATTAGATCACTTTAAGTGAATAATCATATGTTTCTAAGAGAAAGCATGTAAATACGAATTTTAGAACAAGGATAAAAAGGTAAAACGGGTGACTTGGATTGCAAACCAAGCCACCATTATCTAAAATACAACCAATTATCCAAAATACCTTTCCATGTCGAACACAGAAACTTAAAGGTTCTAAAATCCAAAAAATAATTAAAATAAGACAATAAAAAGCGAAGCTCCATGAAAGCTATTCCTAGCTTCTTGATGGTTTCTCAAGCTTGCTTTTCTTTTCCCTTGTCTTTGCTTGGTGGAGGCCCTATTTACAATAAAAAGGGAGATACATTATTACAACTTTGTATCACAATACCATAGTTGAAATAGAAACATAAAATAAAGGATAGTCATTTACCTACTGGAGTAATCTTTCCAGCCTTAATATCACCAAGGTATTTGGAACAATTTCTTTTCCAATGTCCAACACCATTACAATAATGGCATTTTTCAAGAGGACCCTTCTTGATTTTTGAAGTGCTAGCTTCATAAGTCTTAGCTTTGGTGAAAGTGGGAGCTTGTTTCTTACCCTTCCTCTCATTCTTCTTGAACTTCCCCTTACTTTTGGTGCTAATGTTAAGCACATCCTTGGGTGGGTTCACATTTAACCCCATGTCCCTTTCGGCTTGTACAAGTAACTTGTGCAATTCTTCAAGAGACACATCCTTGTCTTGCATGTTAAAATTCACCCGGAATTGAACATACGCTTTGACTTTGGACAAGGAGTGTAGAATCCTATCTACAACAAGTTCTTTGGGGATTTCAACCTTTTGAATCTTCAAGGTCTCAAGAAGCTCCATAAGTTTGAGCACATGAGGGCTAACCTTTTGGCCCTCTTTGAAGTCGAGATCAAAGAATGCCGCGACCGCCTCATATTGGACGATCCGCGGAGTTTGTGAAAACATTGTCACAAGCTTGGAGTAAATCTCATTAGCGGTGCCCATCTTAAAGGCTCTCCTTTGGAGATCCGCCTCCATCGCAAAGATTAATACATTTTTCATTGCGGCGGACTCCTTATGGTAAGCCTCATATGCTTCCCTAGTAGCGGCACTCGACCTAGCATTAGGTTCGGGTGGAGAGGCCTCGGTGAGGTAACGAAGCTTGTCGTCACCTTGGGCGGCTAATTTGAGTTGGGCATCCCAATCGGAGAAATTTGACCCATTCTTTTCAAGTTTATATCGATCCATAAAGGATCGGAGCCATGATGAATTAGCGAGAGGCGTGGCGTTTGGGTTTGGTGTAGCCATTTGTTATGAGAAAAGAAGTGGTCTACAAAACAAAATAGAAGGAGTAAAACAAATGTCGTTTTAATAATAATACTCGTAAAAAACTAATTTAAACAAGTTTTATTGCATTTATCTAGTGACCTCTACCCAACTTAGATAAAAGATTCCAAGACCCAAATTCATATCAACTTAGGCACGGGATAGCCGATGAAACCCTTATTAATACAATTCGGTGGATTAACGCTTAATCGATTCTACATTTAGAACTCTTGGTCGATAAAATTCTCTAATGTTTATCTATAACCCGGAACACATGCGACTACGGTCACGAATACTTCCGTTGAGGTCAATCCAAATTTCGAATAAATGTGTCCATGATCCAAATTCACATTAATTTGGGCACGGGATGGCCGATGAAACCCTCATCAACACGAATTCGGTGGATAGACATTTATCACCCACTTCCCCTACGTAACAAGGTTTGTACCCCGGGATGGCCGAGTGCACTCCCTCGCGAAATAGGTTTTCATGGTTTCTACTATTTGGTAAGGCTATGTCTCAATTATTTATTTTTAGCGAGAGGTCATGTCAATTTATTATCTATCACGTTTTAAGTGAACTAAAGCGGTGAACTACGATAATTGTAATTGACACGGTCGATAAACTCGATGAAAGATGATGCATGTTTTAGTTATGGCGATTTAGCGATGCATGCGACATATAAATAAAATGCAAAGCATAAAAATAAATCCTAGTATGGCCTTCCTAAAATAGAAAATCTAATTAACTATTACATATTCGGAAACCAACTCCATTGGTCCCTTGAACTTCGGTTGTGGCACGCATCTCGAGCTAACACCGTCTTTGTGAATCGCTATCTTGAAGAAATCCGTCTTTGGGAACTCCGAAATAAATAAATTACATAACAAATTACATAATTTCCTATTGTACATTTGTAACTAAAATAAAATAAATCTATTAAATTACAAAACGGTGATACGAGATTACAATAAATTACAACCGAATCGATATTCCCATACATTTCGGTTAATATCAATTAAAAACTAAGGCCATACTAAGTAAAATTACATAATTCAAAAGTTACATAAAATAAAAATTATGACAATCATAAAGAAAATGCAGCATTATAATATGTATGAACATGCCCAATTTCATGCTAAATCGCCTTTAAGTAGCCAATATCGTATATTACTCTGTTTTTACGGATTTGCGTGATTCAACATTTTATAATCACAAAAATTACATAAATTCATATTTATGCATAAGTTAATTACCCTAACCTTTTAGGACTCAAAATTTAGTCTTCACTAATTATTTGACCATAATTAACTCATATTTCTAAAATTTGTTCATTAATGGACCTAAAATTACAATAAAAAGCTATAAACTTCAAATAAATCACAAAATTTCAAATAAATTCAAAATTTGAAATTTTAACTCATGAACATTCTGGAAAAATACCATGACACTCATAATGTTCAAATCTTAGGTCAAAAATTTTGAATTTTATCCGGAAAAACAATGTTGCGGTTTATCGATTTTAACAAAATAATCATAAAAACATGAGAAAAATTATATTCATCAACTTTTCAATTTTAGATCTGTAAAAGATAATAAAATGCAACATGTGACGTTTTTCCTTAGTCATGGAGTATGTTTTATTAATATTTCACTAATTAAGTCACTATTTATGCTATTTTTCTTCAAAAAATCATAAATCATGCATAAAGACTTCAATATAGCCTATTATTTTACACACATCTTGTAAAATTGCATGTGACAACATACTAAATTTATATGACCAGATTCGAAATTTATCTCATATTAACCTATTTTTCATCTAAATCCGATTTTAATAATGAAAAATTTATTTTTCGAGTATAAGAAGTCCAAAAATTATGAACATTTACAGGTCATCTCAAAATAATATATGTGACAACATATCCAAAAATCACTGGAAAATTCGAAGTTTAGCTAATTTTAGTCCGAAAATGACATTTTATTCATAAAATCATATTTTAATGCCATTATTATATAATATGAACAATAAAAATCCATAAATTAAAAAAAATATCCTAAAAAAATTTTAGGACCAAAAACTTTAACATGCATAATGATTTTCGTGATATATCATAATAACACAAATTAAACAAGTTTTATATGTTAATCGTATAACTCGGAAAAACTTTTAACCGATTTGCATGCAAACAACCATGGCTCTTGATACCGATTGAAGGGAAAGTAGATCTATATACTCAACATATTCATATATGTTTTATGTTAATTTAATCATAAAATTTAATGGTGATCTTATGCATGCAAACAATAAAATAGTTAAAGAAGAAATCTCTACCTTACATAGGTATTTCGGTTTATTTGGGCACAAGATCTCCTTCTCTCTTGTTCTTGTGCTTTCCTCAATGGATGAACTAGGATCCAAGTATAGGATCCCTCCCAAAGTATAATACCCAAAGCAAACTCTTAATCAAATTAATATTATGTATACTAGAACAATATTAATTTAGTGAAAAATTGACCCAAAATATTTGGTTTTTGGACTCTTAAAATAACCGGTTAAGAGAAGGAGGAGAAAAAAGGAAAATATTTTATCTCTCTAAAATATTTTATAATGAATGAATGAATTCTACAATACCTTAAAATGTTATGTATTGTATATGATAAAAATGAGGCAAAAACCCTTGGTTTTTCCTTGTGTAAAACCGGGTAAGAGGGAAGAGAGGGGAGCCAATGCATGCATGAGTTGGTCTTCACAATGACAACTAGTTTGCATGGCTAGATTAGTAGGTAAATCATTATGTTTACCACTAACATAATAAACCTAATATTTTTCCTAATCCTCCCATTATTTCGGTTTACATATGTAAAATGGAATCCATTTTATTTTTGTCAATATGTCACATGTCACATGTCACATAAAATTGTTATGTATTTTTATAATATTAAAAATCAACGTATTAATAAAAATACGTCATATACAAAAATCGACTTAGTAATTCGCAATTACTTGTACCAAAATATTTTACCAATTATAAATCACAATAACTTGTATTTATAATAATTCATTCAATTTCAATTGTTTCCTTAAACAATAATTTCATCTGAGTAATGAAACAATTCGATCACTCAGACCGTATCTCATTTAATCAAATTTCAATGAGACACGTAAATATTACTTCCAAAATCGTCCGTCAATTTTAAATAATTTAATTGACTCGTAACGTTATACGATCAATTAAATGATCAATTAAGAGTGTTGCCCTTTAGGTATGACCTAGGGGATCAACTGATCACCACCGTCGCACGACAGTAATGTCAAACTCTAGTCAGCCAATCATTACCGATATGTGTGGACCAGTTGACAGTAAAATATTACTTCCCAATTGTATTCTTTATAATGAGACTTAAACATGTGATCATCATGATCAACAGTTGTGATCGCATTATTGTCGGAGGACACATATTCCAACAATTTTGCCAAAAGATTAAAAGATTGAAATATGGAATAGAAATATCCGGAACATTCCAGAACATTCTGACTCGGCATTTTAGACGGTTAATTAGAAAATGAAGACGGTTTTTGACCCGGACTCCAAATAAACTCTAATTACTGCCAAAACAACCGTAATGACACCTAGATGACAACTAAGGAGTAGACACAAGTGCATGAGTTACCTTTTATTAGCCGATTTACGAAACGTCATAAAATCGCTACATATGCTAAACATGCGGCCCAATCATCACTGGGTGTTTGGCGGGAGGTGCAGAAACGAGGTGTCTACAGAGCCCCCACTTTGACTGAGGCTTGGACAAGGCAAAAGTCAAAGTATAGCCATCAGGTCAATCGAAGATTACAACCTGACGAATATGGCGACGCGAGGCGGCTCAAGGGGTCTGAGCTAAGGACCTGTCATCGGTGACATTTTAGAGTCTGTCGACTATCGGGGAGGGTCGTTTAAAGTCCATTAGACTACGTAAGGAAGCTCCCCAGCCATAAGAATAGATCATACCTAACACTTCTTTCTTTGAGGGGAAATAAAACGTAATATTAAAGGATAACAGGACGTTAGTAGAAACTGCCGGGGGAAATCTGCTTGCATCGGTCTCAAGCGAACTCCGGCAAAACTTGAGGTTGAATCTGCTTGCGTCGGTCTCAATATATCTCGAGAAGAACAATCGGCTGTCATGAACTCTCGCTGGGGAAATAATTGAGGCATGTTGAAACACCGTCGGGGAAAATCCGCTCATTGTTCCAAGCAAAGTCTTGATAAATTTCTGTGACAATTCACAGTCTACTCGAAAATACGGATCCGGACGAGGAATAAATATCAAACGAACCAAATATAAGATGTATGGTGTTGAAGAAGAGGCGCACCAAAGATGGGCCCACAAATAACGAACTTATAACGAATTTTTGAAAATCGAATTGGAGGAAAGCTGAGGAAGAGGCGTAGCAAGAGCTGCGACTCTTGGAAGAGGCGCAGCACCTGCTGCGTCTTTTCCTGGGTTCGTCCCTGTCTGAGTAAAAAATCGACATAACCCGTTTTATCATTATTCAAAAACGCACAAAATCTTTCAAAACTCTCTCAAATTCCGTCGACATTCCGCCAAAATTTGATCAAAAGCTTGCATTAATTATGACTAATCGAGGTATGTGTCTTATTCTTGCATTAACATCCGTATTTTGCTTGATTTGAGTCGAGGAAATTAGGGTTTTCAACCCAAGTAACTCGAAAATTTGGGGCTTTTCCCCCAAATGAAATTGCCTTGTGAAATTGACATTAGAAATGGATAATTGGTAGTGTAAGGAACATAACCATGTGTTCCTTTCGAATTTTCATTGAATATTGAGCATTTGAGTAGAATTGTGACGGTTTCACAGCTGTGTCGCAAATTGCTTCGAAAATGGCCTTAGGATTGCCCATTTCTGATGAAACTTGATATTTAAAATCCTTGTGTGATGGGTAAAATTCCTACCATCTCGTATTTTTGATTTGTGACAGCTTTTCCAGGACACTTTTCTAGGGCATAATCGCCGTTATAGCGAAAGGCTGCCGAAATTTCAACTTAAACCCATGATTAGGCTTGAACTTAAACTTGCCTTGACCCATTTTCACCACATGAGCGGTCGGGTTTCGAGAGAAATGGCCAAAGATGGCGAGAAAAGAGCTATTTTCGGAGCTTGAAAGCTTGAAAATACCTTAACCGAGGCTCGCCTTCACTCGACGCGGCCTAATTTACTATAATTTTGCAGGTGACGTGGCTTCTACATCAGGGAGGGCTCTCATGGACGTGGATACTGACTTCGACCATCTCTTACTTTCGAGGAGGTGCTAGAGGCGGCGTTTGCTGAGCAGGCTGCCGAGGAGGAGGTTGTTGAGGAGGAGGCTGTTGAGGAGGAGGCCCCGAGGCGGGCCAACGTCGGACGAGGCGGTCACCAGGTAGCGAGGGCACCCCAGTGGGCTGAGAAATGGGGTGGCCGACATCTCATTTGGGCAGCGGAGAGTCACATGTCTTATAGGACGGTGAAGAGCTTGGTAAATCTCAAACTCGTCACTCCCTCATTATCTTTCTTTACTTATATTTGTCGTTTCATTTCTCTTTCAACTCGAGCTAAAGATAACTTTACGTTGAATCGATATAGGAGGCTGGGAACATGAGGTATTTTTCTGGCTACACGACGATAATGGAGGCTTACGGGAGACGGTCGGAGGAGGAGCAGGCCATCATCGAGCTTGGTGCTTTCGGAGCCTTGTTTGGAGCGTGGAGGGAGATCAAGGGAAGGAAGCTTCGGGCTAACCTGTACCTGATTCGAGCCTTCCTTGATCGGTACCGGGACACGACCTCGGCCTTTCACATGCCTTTTGGTGAGGTTGGGGTCACGTTGGAGGATTACGGCATGATTTCTGGTCTGCCGTGTGGAGCAGAGGCTTTGGTGTGGCCATCGACGGCCATGAGGGTGGAGTCGACTGAGGCCAGGAGGCTGATCGGCTGGAACCTAGCGGCGAGTACCGCTACGGTTCCCGGGTTAGTGCCGAGCTCCTACGTCAGGGATTACTTTGCTAGTAAGATCCCGACGGTAGTGACGGTAGATGGGAGGGAGGAGGCTCCTCCTCCTTGTACTGCGGAGCAGAGAGCTCGTATGTGGCTCTGGTTGTTCTTGTCTTCACTCTATCTTGGAGACAAGGGGGAGAGGCTGTCGTCGAAGCTTCTTCCCTTCCTTTCTGACCTGAGTGACCTAGGCCGCTGGGACTGGGTCACTCCTTGCTTTGCGGTCCTCACTCGCTATATGAGGGCCATGGTTCGTCCTGCGCTGCTGGAGAAGGGGACCTCTCCTGCTACTGTTGGCCCTGGACTGTTGTTGGAGGTATGAACCTTGATTTCGGATCATGAAAGATCATTTCTTCTTCTTATCGAACTGTGAAAGATCGTCATTGATTATCTTGTTTTGCAGGCGTTGGTGTACTCTTACTTTTCGGGCTTCGCGCCCAAGAGGACGGAGCCTGGGCCTAGGGCTTATCCCGTTGTGAGGGATTGGGTGATGTGTCGTAGGAAGAGCCAGCGCTCTTCCAACGATGTCTGTCGACGGGGCGTGAATGCCCTGAAAATGAGTGACGTGAGTAATTTTTAATCACTTTCCTTCACTTGCTTATTCATTACTCTTTAGAAATGATCATAGGAATGACCTCTTGTTTGCTTTTCTTAGTGGGTGCCCAGGCCTTGGGTGGACTACCTTGACGCCCCTCCTTTCGTGGCTGAGGTACTTCGACCTAGGAGCTCGAGTAAGTTGCTGGTGAGGAAGTCGATGGGTCCAGTGTGGTATCTGGGCGAGCGCTTGACTCGTCAGTGCTCTCGTGATGCTTTCACGGTTCCCATCGATCCTCCTCGGACGATGTTTAGGGAGCCTTCCGATGCTGAGAGAGAGGCTGACTTAGCAGACGTTGGTGGCGACGCTCTTCTTCTTCCTGGCGAGGATTACTCTGCGTTCATTCGCCGGAGGCTGGCGTACTGACCAGTCGTGGTAAGTGCTTCATTTTTCCTTTTTGAGTTGACTTGATAAAATGATGAATGATCATCAAATAAATAATTCATTCGAATTTTCAGGAGGTTGAGGAGGCTGGAGTCGAGCCCCCAGCGTACCCCGAGACCCTCGAGTATACCGACGTGGCGGGGATGACGACGATCTTCGAGCTTCGCGCCTTTGGCGAGACAGTGACAGACGCTGGTCTGGATGAGTGGCAGCACTTGGTCCGGAGGGTAACCTCCCGACTCAGTTAGCTTTTGTTGTTGTATAAGAACACATTTGTCCATTTTATTGAAAACCTTTGTTTATTGAAATACAGGTGGGGGCGGTCTCGACAAGTGGCATTGTGGAGGGTAGCCAACCGGCTACGGGCTACTGCCAATTAGGCACTTGCTGGCGGTCGAGGACGGCAAGTATGAACCTTTCGTTTTACTTCATTTTAAATTTTGTAATTTCCTTGTATTTGAAACGATTGAAATGAGGCATTCCTTTGTCATTTGCAGAGGGAACGCGACCTGGAGCGTGAGCTAGCGCAGTTCCAGGAGGAGACGACTCGCTTGTTGAGGGAGTATGAGGTCCGAGATGCCGAGATCGCTGCTCTTGAGGCCAGGGTCACTGAGTGGGGTGACCAGGAGTAGTTGTCTCTGTTTTTGTTGCTTATGTTGCTTGTACCGCACACATTTTGTACACTTTAGGACTTCATTTTGGACTTAGGACTTATTTCCGGGCAAGAGCCCCCCAGTTTGATGTACATACAACATTTTGATTGTATATATGACGGCCTGAGTGCCTTTGATGTTGGGTTGTCTTGTTTGTTCCTGTAGGTTAGCTTTGAACATGTTTGGTAGATGACGGTTTACGCCGTCATGCTGCCGAAATTTACATAGAAATCGTACATAAAACACATATTGTACATATGGCATAAACTAGCGCAAAACAAAGAAAAGACCTGAAAATGCGAAAAATTTGCCTAGAAATGAGGATAAAAATTGCCGAAAATTACCGGACGGTAGGGAAGGCTACCCCCTAAAAAACGAAAAAAAGAAACGTATAAGTTTGAAATGAAATGTGAAACGGGAGTGAAATGATTCGCCCAAAAAAAAACAAAAAAAATGAAATGGGTAAGTGTTCTTATTTGCCGAAAATGTCGATTTCGCCTTGAAAAGCATGCCCAAAAAAATAGGAAACATAAAAATATGGTAATTTGACGGAATTACCAAAACAATAACCCATACGGATAGGAAATTATATCAAGAGGAATTAGCAAAGATCCTATGCGAAAAAAATCACAGAAACCCTCTGAGGAAGAGGCGCAGCACGAGTTGCGACCCTTCGAAGAGGCGCAGCAAGTGCTGCGCCATTTCCCCAATTTGCCAGTTCTAACGGATTTTAGGAAACATCTTTTAGTATAAATATAGACGTCGAGGGAGCTTTTATTCACATAATTCTTTCGTCCCCCTTCCGTCCATAATATAAATTCTCCTATTATATAGAAAAAATTTACAAATCATGGATGCCTTGGAAAACCGTCTTAAAGAATGGACAAATGAACTTACAAACGTCGAGAAGCATGATATGGGTGCTTTCAATTTGGGGTCAATTTTGAGCTTGAAACTGGTGAAGGTTGTTAAACCGTTCATAAATGCTTGTCTCGAATATTGGGACCCTAATTTCCATATTTTTGCCTTTCCTGGAGGTGATATCTGTCCTTTTCCAGAGGAGATTGCTGCAATTGGTGGATGGGACCCAGAAAATATGCCTGCTATACCTTCTAGCTCTCAAGGGTGTAAAAATAAGTTTAGAGATTTGCTTGGACTGACTAAGGCTGAAGTTGACCGTCTTGTAACCTCAAAAGGGGTATGCATGCTTGATTTCATTGATCGATTTATAAACAGGGAGGACCCTTCTATCTCTTATATGGCGAGGCGTAGGGCATTCGGGTTTTGCCTACTGCATGGTTATGTCCTTCAAGGGCATGTTGATAAGGACATGAGAGGAGATCTTCGTTTCTTGAGCTTGATTGAGCAAATGGAGTTGCGCAGAAGCCCAGCATGCCTGTGTCTAGGAGAGATTATATTGGGATTGGATAGCAGAAAGCCAACCGCGAGCTCCCTTATTTAGGAAGTCCTATCATTCTACAGGTAAGAATGCAACTTTTTTTTTCTCTTTTTTTATTTTTTCATGGTTGGACATTAATTCCTGTCTTGGTAGGTTTGGCTCATGGAGCGTCTACGGTTGATCGAGCCCCCAGCTAATGCACCTGCGTACCATGCTTGGTCGATCGCGATGAGGACCAGACTCTATATGGTAGATTTTACTCGGGTCTGCAACTATTGGGAGAACAAGATCAAGAATGAGGATGGTCTCTTGATCAGATGGGTGGTGCCATGGTGGAATCTCAAGTCAGTTACTGGACTTTCTGTTGGAAAATATGTCCTCAACAGTAGTGCGATCACATCATTTAATATCATAATTAAATCTCATATAAATAATACGTAAGGGATGATTCAATTATATAGTCAAATGATCAACATTAATCGGTAACGATTGGCTTGCTAGAGTTTGACGTTATTGTCGTGGGACGGTGGTGGTCAATTGATCCCTTAAGGTCACACCTAAAGGATGATGCCCTTATTTGTAAAGTTGATTAATTGTATGACGATACGAGTTAATCAATTCCTTAAAATTGAACAATTCATTTGAGAGAGAGAATATATTTATCTTATTGTAATTGGATTAAATAAGATTTATTTTAGTAATAAAAATGCTTTATTACTAAAAATGTTTATTGTTTGAGAAACAATAGAGATAAGAATGAATGGTTGATTATAATTACAAGATGTTGTGAATTACAATTAAATGACCCATTTTATTTATGTGATGAAGTATCACTAGTCAATTTGTTGAATGTAATTTAATTAATTTATAAAGATGATATTTATGTGATAAATATGCATTAAATTAATCAATAACATGTAACATACTACATGTGACATATTGTGTGACAAATGACAAATTGACAAAATAAAATGGTAGTCTATTTTATGTTAAATGGACCGAAATATTGGTAGTGTAGGGTGTTGGGATGATGTTATTTTATTAGTAAAATTAGACATCATCATGGCTAGAAAAGACTAGCTGACACACCTATTGCATGGTAAAGAGTAAAAGTGAAAAGCAAGATGCCAATTTTGGCTCTTTTCTCTTGTTCCCACCGGTTGCACTACTCTCTTTTAAGAGAGTTTTGTTCTCTTATTATGAACAATACACTACCATTATTCACTCATATGCAAAATGCTTACCTCTCACATATTTCTTACTTCATCTTTCTCTAAAACTTGAGAAATGATGATCCAATTTGTTCAACAAGATTACTAATATTATTAGTGTAATATATGAGTGTTAGTAATCAATTTTAAGGTAAACTACTAAACAAATATCTAGCACATATTATTTAGTAGAGATAAGGGATAATCTTGGGTGCAATCAAGAGGAGTGGCTTCTATACTTGAAGTCTTTGGAGGATCATCCTATTACTCATCATAACTCAAGAATAAGTGAAGGTAAAAGACCTTACTTGTGCCCATAAATCCGAAATTTACAATGTAAGGGACATTGTTTTCTTATAAATCTTTTATTTTGTTATGCATGCACTAGATCTAAAGAACAAATAATTAAAAAGCTAATTAGTTCACCATTAGAGGAGTCTAATAATAGGTATATAAACCTAACAAATTGTATCAGAGCATAAGGATGTTGCATGCATAATCGGTTATTGTTTTTCCGAGTTAAAATGTTAACATATAAAACTAAAAATTTGTGATTTATAAGTATAAGCCACGAAATCATCACGCATGTTATATATTCTGGTCCTAAAATGTTTTTAGGTCATTTTTATGATTTATGGAAATTTATTGCTCATTTTAATGATTTTTGGTCATTTTATTACATTTTTATGACTAAAATGGGAATTAAAATGCTAAAAATAGTTAAACTAAGTCTCTGACCTTGAAAAGCTTATATGACCTCAAATGCATATTTTACAAGTTGTGTGTAAAATCTCGTATTAATTGGATTAATATTGCATGATTTATGATTATTATGAGATAAAAATGGATTAAAAGAGGTAAAATAGTTAAAAATAGTTAAATTTCGAATTAGTCTATGAAACTTTAATATGTTGTCACATGCATAATTTAAAGAGTGTATGTAAATTTGGAGATTAAATGATCTCATTGAGCATGATTTATGAATTTTTAGTGTAAAAATGACATAAATAGTGACTATTTTGGCATAAATAGCTAAAACGTATTGCATGACATGAGAAAATTATTTTAGGTTGCATAAATATCCCACTAATAAGATATAAGGTTGTAAAATTTATTGGATTAAATTTTGGATACTTTAAATATTTTATGAGATAAAACCGATAAAATGCAACAATATTTTCTCAAAATTAATTCGAAAATTTTAACCATGATTTTTGATATTATGAGTGTCATGGAATTATTGCAGAATGTTCAAAAATTTAAAATTCAAATTTTGAAATTTTTATAATTTAATTTGGATTTATTTCATAAATATTATGATTTTAAGGTAAAAAATGAGCATAAAATTAAATCAAGTTGAATTATTGTCAAAAATTTAGTGATGACTAATTTTTGAGTCCAAAAAAGTGTTAGGATAATTAACTTGAGCTTAAATGTGATTTAAGTGTTAATTGGTGATTTTAAAAGGTTATTATCACGCATTTCCATAAAACCGGGTTATATATACGACATAAGTTAAATAGAGCGATTTGGCACATCATTTGGCATGATAGGTACATATTATAATGCTGCACATTTCAATTGTTGAATGTCTTTTATTTATATAATTTTGAATTATGTAATTTTATCTTAGTATGGCCTTAGTTTTAATCGACATTACCCGTAATGAAAGGTAATGTTGATTCAGTTGTAATTTAATGTGATCTCATATCACTTTTATTTTTATTAGTTTTTCTATTTTACAAATGTATAATAGGAATAGCTTTGTATTTTTATTATTATTTGTAACTATGCAGTATCTTCAAAGACGGTGCCATTCGGAAAGGTGATCCGACGAAGACGGTGTTCTTGGGAAGCGTGCCACTTGAAGATTCAAGGGACCAAAGGAGTTGGTTTCCGAATATGTAATAGATTATTAGATTTAATATTTTAGGAAGGCCATACTAGGGATTTTATTATTGTTTTGCATTTCTTTTAATATGTTGCATGCATTGCCAAATAGCCATAAACAACAACATGCATATCATATCGAGTCATCGACCATGTCAATTATAATTATCGTAGTTCACCACTTTAGTTCACTTAAAACGTGATAGATAATAAATTGACAAGACCTCTCACATATAATAATTGAGAAATAGCTTTGCCAAATAGTAGAAACCATGAATCCCAATTTCATAAGGGAGTTGAGCCGGCTTTACCGTAATACAAACCTTGTTACGTTGGGTAAGTGGGTAATAAAATGTTATTACATCGAAATTTGGATTGAGCTCAACGGAAGTATTCGTGACCGTAGTCGCATGTGTTCCGGGCTAAAGATAAGAATTAGAGTAATTTTTATCGACCGAGAGTTCTAGAAGTAGAATCGATTAAGGGGTTAATCCACCGAGTTATATTAATAAGGGATGACTCGGCTTACCGTACCTGTATTAATATGAATTTGTATCTCGGAATCATTTATATAGTTGGGTGGAGGTCACTATATAAATGCAATACTTGTAGTGAAATTTACGAGTATTATTAAAACGATAGATGTTAATTATTTCCTTCATTTTTCCATTTTTGTAGTTAAATAATACGCAATGAATTCATCTAATACTCCTACACCAATCACCATTGATACATGGCTCCAATCATTCAATGAAAAGTGCTCCGAGAATGACAATGATACGATTAGAGAATTACGCGTTGGCATTTGTCAGGATGGAAATTTTTGCTTCTTTACCACCTCCACTCCACCCACTCCAATATTATTGCCCACCACCTTGGAAAGAAAGTCTTGTGAAGAAAATCTTACAAAACCCAAGACATCCTTGTTTGAAGAAACAAAGAGAAATATTAAATTCAGTGGGAGTTCTAGCAAGAGTGTCCTTGCAAATGAAAGGAGTATTGGTATTAATAAAGGGAAGGCAAAAATGGGCGAGAAACCCAAACCTGATTATAAATTGGAAATGGATAGTGGGACTACCAAGACCAAGAAGGGTGCCAAATCCTATGAGGAATGTCATTATTGTAATGTCATGGGCCATTGGAAGCGGAATTGCCCCAAGTATTTGGGAGATATCAAAGTTGGACTTGTTACCCCAAGTGGGACTTGGAAATGTGGAAAAGCTAAACAAGAGTGATATGAATCTCCGACAAGGAAATGGAGCTAGGGTAGCCACCACATCTAGAGGGACTTATGTACTTGTTTTTGCTAATAGCTTTTAGTTGTAATTTACATAATTGTTATTATGTACCCACTTAGTCTAAAACATTATTTCCATTTCTATGTGAGACATGAAAGGATTTATATTTTACCATCAAAGACAATTGTTGTATTTTGTTGTAAATAGACATGGCTGTGAGCCATGTCACTTATCTTAATGATATTCATGTTTTAGACACTTCCAACTCAAGCAAAGATATCAACATAATACAATCCAAAAGACTCATAACTAGTAATACAATTAATTTGTACATTTGATTTTTCAATTAGGTTACGTAAATGAGAAACGCATTAAAGATTAATGTCGGCTAGATTTAATGAACCATATGCGAATCTTGTCTCCTTTGCAATATGATTGTTACTCCCTTCAGTGGTAAAGGGACACAAGCAAGTGATTTGTTGGGACTAATACATGTCGTTGTATGTGTTCTAAATATGTATCATCCCAAAGGGAATTTATGACTACTTCGTCACATTTACCGATGATTTAAGTAGATATGGGGATATTTACTTAATCAAATATAAAGTGAAGCATTAGAGAAATTTGAGAAATTTCTAAATGACGTAGAGAACCAATTGAATAAAGTTCTAAAGCATTACGATCTGATCGTAGTGGCAAAGATCTAAATAATAAATTTGATTTATTAAAGATGGATTATGACCTAGTGTCACTATCCATAAGATCGAACTAATATGAGTCGGTTTGAGTTGTTGAAATTTTGGGAATTTTCAATCCAAACCGGACAAGTAATTCTAAACGGATGGTCAACTATGAGTACCAGAAATAGATAGTCTATTTAACATATGACATGGATCAGACTGGCATATGACAAGAGTCAAGCTGCCATGATAAAGCTGGTCTTTTATGTGCTTACATGTCAATCTAGACAAACTCCTAATACTCCACCATATATATGTTTGTAACTCACAAAGCTATCTCTCAAGAAGATAGATGTATTTCTGTGAGATAGAGTGGGAGTAGATTGGATCGTTACAAACATGTCTTATAGTTAAAGTGTTACTTTGTGAAAGTAATGGAACTATAATCTATAAAGATAGAGTGGTAGTATAGTTCAGTGGGAGTTTAGCGCACATGTCTTATATTTTAAAACATTGCTTTGTGAAAGTAATGGTATTATGACCTTATTCCAAATCGATCTTGTTACATACGAGCCATAGCATTACAATCTGAAAATTGTTACTCAAGAGTAGATTTACTTCAAAGCAAGGGTCTCTTTAAAGGTAAATAGAGCTTCAGAGTATTCAAATGCATAATATTGACATGAAGATGTTGATCAAGATACATTATGTTAGGGATTGCCGCATTTCATTTTAATGAAGAATGGCAAATAAAAATTCGCTTTTCTAAAATGGGAATTTAGAGAAGGAAGTGTTTCGAACACGAAATCTTAGATAAAGATTTAAGAGTCCTAACATCTTATGTGTAGCTTTCTTAAGTGATCCTAGAATGATCTTAAGCAAGCATTAAAGGATTATACTTTTCGTTCATGTGATAATAGGGAATTGTTAGATTGAAGAATCATGATTATACATGAAGTTAAGTGGGAGCTAGAATTGTTTCTCCATGTCTTATATGTTGATAACATATTACTTATTGAGAATAATCTACCAATTCTCTCTTCTGGCAAGAGTGATTGGGAGACTAGGAAAAGGTGAAATATACTTTAGATTACCGAATCTATGTGATAGTATATTGGCATAGAGTTGAGAGTCTTATGAGGATAAGATCTTTCGTATCTGTTGTACATCAACAAGGTTGAATGGGTTATTCATGCTAATGGAAGTAGAATTACTATGATAGAGTCATAGTCATTCACTGGACCTATTAAGTTGTTGATTACATGAAATCGATTTCTAATGTTTCCGCCATTAGAATGATCATATATACCAACAAATGCACATGCCATGATATGATTTATGCCTAGGGCATGATAAGTCAATAACAAGATGATTCCCATGATATAGCCTGTGAAAGCCTTAAAGAACATCCTTGAGATTCTTGAGAAGAATTAAGGATTCGTTCATATGTTTGGATGATAAACTAAGATACGTGTTGAAGGGTTGCACAAACTTTAGTTTCCAAACCAAAAGAGATTTGTTGAAATCCTAGGATGTCTTATTGACTTAGGAGTAAGAGACAAAGAAAAGTGTTTTAGTTTCGTGCATTGCAATATCTACAAAAGGAATCTAAGTAAATTGTGATAAAATGGTCAACGTAGGGATTAAGAGTGAATCCCTCTACAAATGACTTTATCACAAGTTATGTGATAACAGTGGGAGCATCTTTCGAGCTAAAGAGCCCAAGTTTAGTAAGGAAACTAGACATATACTTAGATAAATTCAAGTTATTCGAAATAACATTGAAAATAAGGAAATAGCAATTGACAAAGTTGGAATATATGGATATAGGGTATATCCACTTACCAAGCTTTTATTGCATTTTAACTAGTGTTACTAATACACTAAAGATTATAGGATATGAAGTAGTAATAGTGTATTGACTATTCATATGTGATAATCGTATTTATCGTTAGAGTTTTATTAAACTCACCCATTACTTTGTTTAATCCAAATGGGTTGTAGAGACAAATTGAACCCCATTAAAGTGAAATGGATTGACATGGTATTCGCCCCTAGTTACTTATATGAGGTGACGTCTCGAAGTGACTAGAGTGTGATGTGATTGATGGCAAGTTTAAGTGCCATAGAGTCATATGGGATGACTAGTCGATCACATAGGCAGACTGTATGGGACACTCTGTCGGGCGTGACCGCTTATAAAGTTCTGGTAATTCATTAAGCCTGGTCATGGCAAGAGCTACTATAGTATTCTTATGAGTCAATTCTTTTGACTAGAGACTATTCGCCCAAGTTGGCACAAATTTCTGATTAGCATTGATTTATACACTACAATTTCGTAAATGAGGTCAAACTGGGTATATTTTGGGTTATGATGAACTGTGGCTGAAAAAAGGGAATAGTGCGATAGGAATTGTCCACCCCTTGTCAGGGTTATTTGAAATCTCAAGGCCACTCGAGGAGTCATTAACTGCAAATGCGTGGCCACGCTCGGAAGGTATCTATAGTAGATAAGTCCGGTCAGACAGTTACACTCCAGATCGAGGAAACCACTAAAGATATGATTAAGTGTAAGTACGACCTGCAAGACACCTTACATTGAGTGGGAGATTGTAATAGGACAAGAGAATTGGTGACGCACACTTGTCTCGGAGAAGTGGGAGATTGTTGGAAAATGTGTCCTCAACAATAGTGCGATCACATGATTTAATATCATAATTAAATCTCATATAAAGAATACGTAAGGGATGATTCAATTGTATAGTCAACTGGTCAACATTAATCGGTGGTGGTCATTTGATCCCTTATGGTCACACCTAAAGGATGATGCCTTATCTGTAAAGTTGATTAATTGTATGACGATACGAGTTAATCAATTCCTTAAAATTGAACAATTCATTTGAGAGAGAGAATATATTTATCTTATTGTAATGGGATTAAATAAGATTTACTTTAGTAATAAAAATGCTTTATTACTAAAATTGTTTATTGTTTGAGAAACAATAGAGATAAGAATGAATGGTTGATTATAATTACAAGATGTTGTGAATTATAATTAAATGACCCATTTTATTTATGTGATCAAGTATCACTAGTCAATTTGTTGAATGTAATTTAATTAATTTATTAAAATGATATTTATGTGATAAATATGCATTAAATTAATTAATAACATGTAACATACTACATGTGACATATTGTGTGACAAATGACAAATTGACAAAATAAAATGGTAGTCCATTTTATGTTAAATGGACCGAAATATTGGTAGTGTAGGGTGTTGGGATGATGTTATTTTATTAGTAAAATTAGACATCATCATGGCTAGAAAAGACTAGCTTACACACCTATTGCCTAGTAAAGAGTAAAAGTGAAAAGCAAGATGCCAATTTTGGCTCTTTTCTCTTGTTCCCACCGGTTGCACTACTCTCTTTTAAGAGAGTTTTGTTCTCTTATTATGAACAACACGCTACCATTATTCATTCACATGCAAAATGCTTACCTCTCGCATATTTCTTACTTCATCTTTCTCTAAAACTTGAGAAATGATGATCTAATTTGTTCAACAAGATTACTAATATTATTAGTGTAATATATGAGTATTAGTAATCAATTTTAAGGTAAACTACTAAACAAATATGTAGCACATATTATTTAGTAGAGATAAGGGTAATCTTGGGTGTAATCAAGAGGAGTGGCTTCTATACTTGAAGTCTTTGGAGGATCATCCTATTTCTCATCATAGCTCAAGAACAAGTGAAGGTAGGAGACCTTACTTGTGCCCATAAATCCTAAATTTACAATGTAAGGGACATTGTTTTCTTATAAATATTTTATTTTGTTATGCATGCACTAGATCTAAAGAAGAAATAATTAAGAAGTTAATTAGTTCACCATTAGAAGAGTTTAATAATAGGTATATAAACCTAACAGTTTCGTCTTTGGATCCTACTCGATCGGTGCGCATACTTGGCTTGGAATTTATGGTAAGCATCTTCCCGGAGAGACTGATGAGGCAGGTGGGTCTAAAACAGAAGATTCCTAAGCTTGATACCGTTCCTCAGACTGCGGTGGCACATACAGCCGAGAGTCGTAGAGAGTGGGCTCTCAAATGGGCCCAGAGAAACATGTGGTTCCTACATTCTTCGGTAAGTTCATTATGGGTATCAGATTCTACTTGCAGTGGAGGAAGGCTACTACTTCTGAGGAGCGCGAGAAATTGAGGAAGAGTGAGCCTGATGACTACAAGATCCATGAGGTAGCAAAGGAGAATCAGAAGTACTTGACTGAAGGAGAGGAACAAGCCGGATTCCGAGTCGTTCATCCGTCGAAGAAACCGAAGACTTCTCCTGCCGTAGAGATGGTGGTTGATCGAAATTGTAAAGCTAGACCGCGAGAGAGACCTTTGGTGATTAGGTCCGAGATTGCACAGGAGCGCCCGGCTCGTGGTCGTAATAAAAAGTATGATAAAAATGACAAAGGCAAGGGAAAGATGGAAGAATAGCCTAAGTCGTAGTATTATTTATTATTATTATTATTTGTAATAAATGATGGGGTTTTTAGAATCCTAGCTTATTTGTTATTTTTATTATTTATATTATGTGGCGTACTATTATTATTATAGAGGAAAAAAAAAGAAAATGAAATGAATAAAAGATTAATTAGTTATGAAACTATTTTGATTTTTCTTTTATTATTCTTGTCGAATTTCAAATGCAAATGCAAATGTTCTTCTATTTACATTTAAAACAATGGGTTGTATCCTGCGAAGGATTGCCTACGTATTCATTTAAAAAAATAAAATCAAACCCTTGCGCGTAGTTCGAGTAAATGTAAAAGAATAATTGTTCTAAGCAAGAGCTTGTAGCGAACTAGAAAATGAGCATGAGCTTTACTTACTCCTAAAACACAATTCCATTTATTTGATGATATGAGGATGATGGATTGTCAAAATGCAAGAGCAAGGTGACATGAGCTTTATTTCAGCGGGCCAGAGGCCGTTTTTATTTCGTGTCGCATGAGCGGCACATGGGTGTTATGCGTGGCGCGTTCCTATCTTATTCTAGGCATAATATCATTTTAATTGGTCGAGGTTAGTCGGGTTAGAAAATTCATTCCCATCTAGGTCTGTGATTCTAACGGCACCTCCCGGGAATATGGACTTGACCAAGAATGGTCTGGCCCAGTTGGGTTTGAACTTTCCTCGTGGGTCGACAGGTAAAAGAGCTCTAACTTATTTCAGAACTAAGTCTCCTTCTTTGATGTTTCTAGGCTTAACCTTTTTGAAGGCTCGTTTGATACATGCCTGATATGTTTGCACATTATGTAATGCGCGCAATCTTCCTTCATCCAAGAGGATGAGTTCTTCATATCTATCTCTCTTCCAATCGGCTTTTGGAATTTGAATTTCGAGTAGAATACGTAAGGATGGGATTTCTAGTTCAACTGGTTGCACAGCTTCCATGCCGTAAGTCAAATAGAAAGGAGCAGCCCCAGTGGGCGTCCTAATGGATGTTCGATATCCCCATAAGGCGAATGGTATCTTACTTGGCCAATCTCGATAATTATCGATCATTTTCTTGAGGATTGTGACAACATTCTTGTTGGCTGCCTCCACGGCGCCATTAGTTTGTGGCCTATATGGCGAGGAATGGTGATGCTTGATTTTGGACATGGCTAGCAATTGTTCAGTCTCAGCCTGGAAATGTGATCCGTTGTCACTGATGATCTCATGTGGGCAACCATATCGACAGATGATATTGGTTTGTATGAACTTTGCCACGTTATTGGCTGTAAGACTAGTGTAAGATGCTGCCTCTACCCATTTGGTGAAATAGTCGATAGCCACCAAAATGAAACAGTGACCTCCTATTCCGGCTGGGGTGATCTTCCCGATGATGTCGATTCCCCAAGCAAAAAATGGCCAAGGAGATGTCATGGTGTAGAGTAGTGAAGGAGGGACGTGTTGCACATTCCCGAAGATTTGGCAGTTGTGACAATGTCTGACATATTTGATGCAATCGGATTCCATTGTGGTCCAGTAATATCCCAAACAGGTGATTTTCTTTGCCATCATTGGTCCACTCATGTGAGGGCCATATTCTCCATCATGGACTTCTTCCATCACTTTCTGTGCCTGTGAATGATCAAGGCAACATAAAACTACACCAAGAGGTGTTCTTTTATATAGTTCTCCTTGCATAAGGACGTATTGACAGGCGAGTAGGCGTATAGCATGTTGTCCTCTCTTATCCATACTCGGCGGATAGGTGCCATTGAGCTTGAAGTTCAGAATGGCTTGAAATCAAGGCTCCCCTGGGTTTTCCTCTTCATATGTGATTTGGTGCACATAGGCTGGTTCTGACCGTCGTTCAATGCATAAAGGCATTTCTACCATATCGTCTGGCATGTTAATCAGAGATGCAAGTTTTGCAAGAGCGTCTGCAAACTGATTTTCTTCTCGAGGTAGATGTAGATAAGTCACTTGATCGAAGAATTGGGCAACTTGGTCTATCCTGGCCTGATAGGGTGCTAGACTTTCACTTCGAATTTTCCAAGATCCCGTAATTTGGTTGATGATCAAGGATGAATATCCGTGAACTCGAAGATTCTTGATGCCTAAACCTACTGCCGCATGTAGTCCAATGAGGCAAGCTTCGTATTCTGCTACGTTATTTGTCACCTCGAAGTCGAGTTTAACAGAGAGTGGTGTATGCTCACCTTCAGGAGAAATAAGCAATACCCCTATTCCAAATCCTCTTAGGTTCGACGCTCCATCAAAATAAAGGTCCCAAGAATCTACATTGGTTTGGAGTATATCCTCATCCGGAAATGACCATGTGTCTATTGCTTGGGTGTCGTTGATGGGATTATCTGCGAAGAACTCGGCGACGGCGCACCCTTTTATAACCTTCAGAGGTACGTATTTGAGATCGAACTCTGAGAGCATTAAGGTCCATCTTGCCAAGCGTCCGTTGAGAACGGGTTTTTCGAAGAGGTATTTGACAGGATCCATTTTGGAGTACACCTTGATGGAGTAGCTAAGCATTTAATGGCGTAGCTTCTTTGTTGCCCACACAAGAGCGAGGCATGTCTTTTCGAGAGGTGTGTATTTGCATTCATACTCCAAGAACTTCTTACTAAGGTAGTAGATAACTCTCTCTTCTTTTCCGACGGTTTGTACTAACATAGCCCCCATGGCTGTTTCGATCACTGTGAGATATAAACCAAGAGGTTGATCTAGTTGAGGAGACATGAGCTCTGGTGGTTTGGCTAGTATCTCCTTGATTTTGTCAAACACCTTTTGACAGTCGTCATCCCATATGGTATGATCTGTTTTCTTTAGCTTTTTAAAGATTGGTTCACAGAGCATACTAAGTTATGATATGAATCGACTTATATATTGAACCTTGCCTAAAAATCCCCTAACCTCCTTCTCTTTCTGAGGTTGTGGCATTTCGACTAGAGCTTTGATTTTGGAAGGGTCGATTTATATCCCTCGTCGACTGACGACATATCCTAAAAGCTTGCCCGACGTCACCCCAAATGCACATTTCTGAGGATTGAGCCTCATGTTGTACTTTCGTAGTCTTCAGAAGAATTTGGGAAGGTTATTAATGTGCCCCTCTCTATCCTTGGACTTGACGATCATATCATCTACATACACCTCAACTTCTTTATGCATCATGTCATGTAGTAGCGTAGTTGCAGTGCGTTGATACGTAGCTCCAGCATTGATTAATCCGAACGGCATAACAGTATAGCAATAAGTTCCCCATTGAGTAACAAAGGTAGTATTATGCATGTCTTCTATGGCCATCTTGATCTGATTATATCCCGCATACCAGTCCATGAAGGACAACAACGCGTGGTCTGCTATATTGTCTACCAATATGTCGATATGTGGTAGAGGAAAGTCATCCTTGGGACTCGCTTTGATCAAGTCTCTGAAATCAACACAACCACGGATTCTCCCATCCTTTTTGGGTACGGGTACTATGTTGGCTACCCAGTCTGAGTACTCGGTAACTTTGATAAACCCGGCTTTGAATTGTTTATCGACTTCTTCTTTGATCTTGAGAACCTTATCTGTCCTCATTCGACGAAGCTTCTGTTTGACAGGTTTGAAACCTGGTTTGATCGGAATTCTGTGCTCGGCAATATCCATGTCGATCCCTGGCATGTCTTTGTACGACCAAGCAAAAACGTCTTTGAACTCGTGTTGGAGGTCTATTGATGTGACCATAATTAGAGCACATTTAATCCCCGAATTAGCCTTGTTCCCATGCTTTTTAGTGCATATTTGGGTCATTTATTGTCTTTAGTTCTTTTTTTTGCATATTCTTTGAGGTTTTGATCCCTTGGTAGGAAAGGAGTGCAAACTTTGCATTTTCATTGCAAAATGAGGCTAAATTGATTGAATTCAATGACCAAGCATCAAGGAGAGACAAGATTAGAAGGCCTTTGTACATACTTTAGTAGATGGCAATGATGAGAAAAGATCCTTGCATCCCCGAGGAAATCCCCAAGGATTTTATGAAGAAAAAGGAAGAAAAGAAGAAGAAACAAGACTGCCCAGCAATCCGTGCGTCTTCCCCAGAAGACGCCCGTCTCCACAACCACAATCCGTGCGTCTTCACTCCAAGACGCCCGACCAAAAGACCCAGAAGACGCCCGTCTTCAGTACAAGACGCCCGGGCAGAAACCACCAAATTCGCACGTCCTGCGCTAAAGACGCCCGGATTCCCAGACAGTCCCATTTCGTCTTCTTCAAGCTTCAAGGAAGGATGCACATCTTTTTTCTAGAGACCGGAGTTTCTCAAAAGAGACCGGCGTTTCCTCAACAAGGGTCTTAACCGTCATTTCAGCCCTTAGCAAACCCTAATTTATGTAACTAATCCCCACTATATATACCCCATTTTGTAAATAATCAAAGAGAGCTTTTTAGAGGGTTTTTAGGAGGTTAAGCCTCTACATTAGAAGTTCCTCTTAGATTCAATTAGGAGTAGATTAGAATAGATAGCTCTTTAATCTTTCCACAAATTACACATTAATCTTTCCTTAATTATTGTTCAAGTTTATTATTCAAGTTTATTATTGGGTAATTAGAAGATTATTGGGTTATTATTGGAGGATTGACAACCCTTCATCAATCAATCAAGTTTCTTCTATTATTCTTTGCTTTATTATTTGGATCATCTTAAGTTGGTATAATTCTTTTACCCTTTACTCTTTATTGTTTATTTCTTCATTCTATTATCATGTTTATACTTGTTGTGAAGATTGACACCATTAATGACATGTTTCCCATGATAATGAGTGAGTAGTCTTTTAGCTAGGATTAGTGGGTAATTAGGGGAAATCAACATGGGATTAATTCATGCTTAATCTAATATGTTCACATGATTAAATTGCTTGCTTGTTAAGATGTCAACTTTATGCACATGTTATGTTTGATGAAATGCTAAGCCTATGAATCCTTGCATTTTCAACCATCTCTTATCTACTCAACTTGACTTGTAAGATATAAACCAACTCGAGTCTTGTTAGACCATGCATAGAAGTTGAATAGGAGGAAAGTAAGTCGACTTAGCTTGTAGGTGTTGTACAATCTAATCGATTTGGCTCCGGGACCCAACCCTTCCTATGAACCGTAAGACATAAACCAACTCGATTCCTCCACAACATTAATTGCTTGCAACTTTGTAAACATGTTTGTATGATCAACACCATGAATCCCCTATGACCCTATGACATCCCAGCACTTTTAATCAATTGTTTACATCCTTCCTTTTATTGCTTGCTTTACTTTATTGCTTTTATTAGTCTAGAACACAACTAAAAACCCAAACAAATTGTGACACTAGCATAAATTGAGATAGATAGACTTAGAACCCAAAG
Organism: Silene latifolia; assembly: GCF_048544455.1. Lineage (NCBI taxonomy): Eukaryota > Viridiplantae > Streptophyta > Magnoliopsida > Caryophyllales > Caryophyllaceae > Silene > Silene latifolia. The sequence continues at coordinate 72,876,574 of NC_133526.1, read as the reverse complement.
CACACTGTCCCATGTGTAATACTACGGTTTTATGAGTCTCTGGGTACTCTATCGAGTGGGCCTTACTCTGTCGAGTAATGGTGTTTTGCAATTTAAAATAGTTTCTGACCTGTAGGGTACTCGATCGAGTAGCCTTGGTACTCGATCGAGTAGGCGGCACTCGATCTAGTACGTCAGTTACTCGATCGAGTAGCCCGGTTTACGGGTAATGTTTTGACGGGTTTTATTAATAATGCGGGAATGATATATAAGGATTTCGTCACTTTTCTCAAAACAATTTTACAATCTAAAAACCTTCAAGAGAAGATTAGAAGTTACGTTGAATCATCCTCGCCGCATTATTAGCAAATCCCGGAGCTAGAAGTGTCGGATCATGTCGTTCTTTACATCTTTGTGATCCTTGCGTCGAGGGTAAGATCTACGTACCGAATTTATTCTATTTAATTAAGTTTCGTTAAACCCTAATTTTGGGAATTGGGGATTTGTGTTAGTTTTGTGTGGTTAGTGATATATGTGATGTTATGTTAGGAGGAGGATTCGTAGAAGAGGCTTTTTGATAACAGCTGTTGAGATCGTCTGACTGTATTGCTTTCCAGGTAGGGTTTCCCTACTCGGTATTAGTCCCATAATGTGTTGTTGGTGTGTTGTGGTTGTCTAATATCATCGTATTCATATTGTGACGGTTGTTGGTTTTGATTGCTGTCTAATGGTTGTGATTGTTTGTCTCTGGTTCTCGAGATGCGTTCTCGGCTGAGTGGAGTCACTTGCGGGAGTGGCTCCACGCCCTAGTTTCGCCCTCCGTGGAACCCGCCACGGGAGGGGATGTGAACATTAATGAGACAGGGTTATCGCTCGGTATGATGAGCGGGGATTTGGTGGGTACGGCTGCAGTCCCCCACTGGCAGGGCTGGTCCAGTGGACAGTCGGTGACGGAGATTGATTGGAGTGGGTGTGATTGTGCGTGTGACCGTGTGAGCTGCTTGTTTACTGTGTTGTTGGTTTATATAAATTGTGTGATTAATCGACCCGTTTAATTGTTTTAAAAAGCGTGGTGATCCATTCGGGGTGGTGAGCAGTTATTGAGCAGGTATGATATGACGCGTATGGGATAACTGGGATGAGTCATCACGTGGTAGTTAGAAGTCTTCCGCTGTGTCAGACGATGTTTTATAACTTTGATAGTTTTAGCAGTAGACCGTCTGAGAATCTTGTATTTCTTTTTATCAGTTTTGGAGTTGGTATGTAATCACTTTAAACATTATTTACTTTTAAGTATGTTTCGTTATTGTCTTATGATTATCATTGCCTTGGAAAACCGAGATGGTAGCACTTTCATGCCTTAAGTGGTCCTGGTAAGGCACTTGGAGTATGGGGGTGTTACAAAATGGTATCAGAGCGACGATCCTGAAACCTGTAACCAATGAATCTAATGAACCTAGGGAGTCTAATTAAAATGAACCCGGGATAGAAGTTGTAGGAGCTAATGCAAAGACTTGGGAGACGTCCTAAAGTCGCGAACTCGCCCTACAATTTTGAACCGGTCACCATAGAATATGAGTCGGGATCGCTATGTGTTTATCTTGTGAATTGTGTATCTTTGTAGCAAAGTGTGGTATAAATTGGTGGATGTATGTATGTGGAGAATGGGGAATGTGTAGAGAAAGATGATAATGAGGTGATGTTATACATTATTGATTGAAAGCCTGATAGTTGTTTTATGATATGACATTATAGAAATATGAAAGGAAAAAGTGTTTGATTTGAGTTATATATAGAGTTATGTATACATATATGTTGTTGGTAGTGTTGTACGAATTTATATAGCTGAAAGTTTGAGTAAGAGCATGAATTATTGGTGAAAAAAGATGATAATTGTTGCATGATAATATGATTTCTAATAAATCATTTTGTGTGATGGAAGAGATTTTATAATGTTGATTATGCTAGTAACATGTTAAAAGGGGACTTGATGTCATGTATTTGTGATTTTGTTTACGAAAAGTGATAGAATAAAAGCATGTGGGTAAATCATGATTGGCAAGTTAAATAAATTATGTGAATGATGAATCTCGTTGCTTTGCTTTCGAAAATGGTAACATGTGATTGGGACTACTGGTTTCATGAGTATTGGGTTGTTTTTGTTTACCTTGTTGTCGTTTAAGTTGTTTGGAAGTAAAATCAAGTAGTTGTGTTTTTCGATTAAAGAGAGGTTGTCTTTAAACTGTTATAACTTGAGATGAATAAATGATTTTAATGTGATTCCAATTGGAGGTGATAGCTTGTTCTTTTACGATTCTAACTATAGGTCACACGCCCAAAACGACCAAGAAACGAGGGAGTTAAGACCGTTTTACGAAAACTGGACAGTGCTGAGAAATGCGGGTACTCGATCGAGTAGCCCACACTCGATCGAGTGCACCTTGGTACTCGATCGAGTACCCCTTACTCGATCGAGTAGCCCTGGTAAAAATTTTATACGTGTCTATGACTTTCACCTACTCGATCAAGTGAGTCATTTACTCGATCGAGTGGCCTGTACTCGTTCTAGTGACCCCTATTTTGGGTCATATGCTTATCTTTTGACTTCGTTGCATATTATGTTTAATTCAAAGGTGTTATTTTGCTTCTTTATGCATTGTTTTACATGTATGTTGGTCTTGACGCGTAAGTTACCCAATCTTGTGGTGTAGTGAGTGGCACCTGAGGTGAGTATGAATTCGGTGGGAGGACATGAGTTATATGTGGTTGCGATAGATAGTGGAAAAAGAAAAGGAAGATCGTTATGGCTTAATTGAGACATAGAGCATGTTTTCTGAGATGAGATGAGATGAGTGATATGATTGTGTGTTGAGTAACGTAAAAGTAAGTGAATACGGGCAAGGGGTGATGTGAGACTAAGGAATGTGAAAATGAAGAGATTCAAAGGAAGGATGTGGATAGTAGCAACATGAGATGCGTAAGGAATTATGGAGGGAGATGGTTAGGAGTCGTGTGGGTTAAGAATATACATAGTGAAAGTTCGTTTTAAAGGGGTTGAGAAGGGTGGTATATAGTGAACTTTGTGGAGACATGTCGCGAGGTGGATTTGTAGACAGTGAGTGAGTTTGAGAGATTTGGCTTATTAAGAGGTGAAACTACTGTGGGATTGACACGTCTGTCATGTACCTGTCAAAAATAAACTAACTAAACTAACTATATAGCTAGGGAAGTCAGGTCGATCTCCACAGGGAGGCAAGATATTTGTATAAGTCCGTCTATTTGGTCACAAATGGGGGGGTTGTTTGAATTGTTTTCTAAACTATGAAGTTGAAAGGAAGAGAAATAGAGGTAAGAGCAGTAAAAGCAAGAAATAAGGATAAAACTATCAGACAGAGAGGGACATGTCAGGATTTCGGTTCACTACGGTAGTCCAGTGACTCAGCTGTAAATGACTCAGACGAATTAATGTAAGACGGATGTTGAAAGGTCCTTTCGGTCCACTTTCTATCCTAAAATACCACTAACTTAACTTTCATTCTCGTCAGGGTAGTCTACTGTTCATAACAGGCCTATTTAGTCCAATCTTTCGATCTAGGATTAATTTTAACCAGATTAAAGGATAACTCAGAAGCGTGCACTCAACTAAGTCGATAAATACAATTAAATTGCTATGGTGACAGGATCTCACAATTCATTCATCTGTTTCATTTACTACATCGTCACATTCCTACCGCAGATCCCCTAATCCCAACATGAAAGGGGTTTAGCTACTCATGTCGCTAATTAAACTAACAGCAGATAAAATTCCAGCAGTAAACATTATGAAATAACAAATAAAATGCATAAGAGAGAAATTAGGGCAAAGGAAATAAATAGAGTAAACAAGAAATTAGAGCAAACAGTGATTAATTATTATAAAGGGAAGAGAAAGGAATTACAATCCAGCGAATTCCGGCGTAAAGAACACAAAATCCGAGTGAAATAAATCCGAGAGCAAGGTTACAGTGAAGAGAAAAGCAACGTAACAAAGTTTTTGACAGTAGTAAACTTAGGTAAATGAAAGATAGATAAAAGATGATCCTAATAACCTAGTTAATGTAGGTTTAAATAAGAAAAGTAAATAAGTTTGCGAAATAAAACAACACACGGGCTGTTTTAAAGCCCATAATAGCGAAACCACTCGATCGAGCAAACCTTCAGCATAATCTACTCGATCGAGTAGAAAGTTACTCGATCGAGTAACTCGTCTTTCTGCAGCTTAAGGATCGAGTAGAATTCTACTCGATCGACCATCCTGGGACGTAAACACCACTCGATCGAGTGGTACAACTGCTCGATCGAGTTCTTTGACTTCAAATCAGCTCAAGTCCTCGCCTGAATGCCTCGTAATCCGTCCCAACACGCTTCCCAATGCAGTATCTCACTCAGGAAAAATCCCGTCTCCTCTAAATGCATGCAAAAAGGACGAAAAAGAGTCTGATTCCACTACTTTCGCGTTCATTTCTACAAAATGGACAAAACGAACCAAAGTAGCCGATTCGGGGCAAAATACTACAAAAATAGTTTAAAATTGCATAGAAATACGTGCTGAAATAGGCTAAAAAGACTATATATTATGCACGTATCAAATCTCCCCAAACCGAACCTTTACTCGTCCTCGAGCAAACTGAAATGCAACTAATGGAACGGAAATGATAACTCAGAGCTAGCTTAACTTGTCTACTTGAACCAATTTAATTTAACAAAGATTAACAGTTAAAGCTAAGCAGTCAATACGCAAATGAGTTATAAGCTGTTTAGAAATATAACCAACCTATCGACCTTGCAAGACCAACAAAATTGGACTCTCTCGTGGTCACTCTTCTCTCATGAAGCAAAGGGTGAATGTTATATGTAAAAGAGAGAAGAAAAGACAGTCACTCACCTAACTGCGACCTACATAGCATGCATGCAACAAAAATGACAGACAATTCAAGTACTAATGCACACACTCCAACCAATAATGTCCGTCACAGCCGAGGGCTTACAAATAATTTGGGAATAGTGAGGTTCAGGTGAGAAAGGCAAAACATGTTATGGAAATGTGGAGGTAAAAGCGTCAAGCCAGTTCCTAACAGGACCATAATGAATCCATCCGAATCTCAACTGACTGAAAAACTAAGTACAAGTGCCCTTCATTTGGCACAAAGCTCACTAAACTCAAACACAATCTCCTCAAAAATATAGAATAAGAATGGAGGAGTCAGACGATCACAAACTTTCCTTTTTTAAACACCGTCTGTAATAACTAACTGAAACAAATCAACTTTGTTTTTTCAAACTTTCTTTCTTTCTTCTTCTGATTCACATTCCATCTTTTTCTCTTTTTTCATTTTTTTTTTCTTTTTCTTTCTTTCACTTTCACGTTTTTTTTTTTTTTTTTTCTTTTTCAATTCTTTTTTCTTTTCTTTTCTTCCTTCCAATATTTCCACCAACTCCCAACAAAGAAATACGGGCCAAAATGCAGCCGGAAAAACATACCACAAAAGACATACTAACTAGCTTGACTAGGCATGCTTAGTTTGGGATGTAGCTAATGGGTCAAAAAGGCAAGTTTTGGCTTATGTGGAGCTAAATGGGTGAAAAATATAAGGAAAGGGAAATTTGCAAGCACCTCCCTGCATGTGACACCAACCACAAACCCGAATATGTGCATTTGACGAGAAATTGAATGTCATAAAAGTGCAAAAAAGATGAACATGTTATGCAAGGAGTACTACTCTCAATTCCTAATGAACTGGTCATGAATGTCATCAGTTATAAGGCTCTAAAGCTCAAAATTTATCAAGTAGTTTGCCAATTTATCAGGTCAAGTCTAAACAATCAGCTATATTTGAACAGAAACTCGTAGACTATGCGTATGACAAAGCTAATAACTATCAAAAGAAGTGCAAGGCTCAAGTAAAATGACAAGTTATAGTGCATTATCATCACGGAAATCTACCATTCTGACTCAACCTATATGCAAAAATAAACGTGAAATTTTTGAATTTTTTCAATTTTTATGAGATTTTTTTATTTTTTAATGAAATAAACAACAATGCAAGCTGAAAAATAAACGTGAATGCAGAAACAAATGCAAATGCAGACTCAAAAGGATTCAATACCCTCCCCAAACCAAAACGGACAACGCCCTCGTTGTCCTCCAGCATACACCAACAGATATATACAGGGGAACGGGAATATACAACCAAAATAAAATAAAAACAATAAATAAAAAGGAGACAAAATAAAAGAGTAAGAAATACATACAAAATACGAACTTCCTTAAACCAGCCAAAAAACTGGGGAAGTGAGTAGACCAGTAGCTACTCGTCGTCGTCGTCACCGTCGCTGTCACGGATGTCCTCCACCCTGAACTCCGGATCTCTCTCCTCCTCTCTCCTCCTCCGCTCCTCCTCTCGGGCTCTCTCCACTGCCATCTCTGGGTCCTCGTCCTCCTCCTCCTCAGACACCGGGTACCCCTCAGGTAGGTACCGGAAGAATGAAGGGTGTGGCCAACCCTCTGGGATCGGACGGTGTTGCCGTTTGTGGTACTCGTACAGAGGGTGTAAGGCAAGATCCAAATCCCTCTCCATACGAGCCTGACGCTCTGCAACTCAAGCAACAAACCGTAAACGGCGCCCCCTTGGTCCAGGACCCCGGGCACCACAAAGGGTGGAGGTGGTACGAAATTAGCCGGTAAAACCGGCTGAGCCTGTGTCTGGTCAGTGGGAGTGGGAGTAGGAGTGGTAGTAGTAGTGGGAGTAGGGGTCGGAGCGGGAGTAGCCGTGGAAGGCTGGGTGCTCCCTGAAGGTGTGGACCCCTCTCCGGTCTCAAGACGCCGCTTCTTGGCGGCGGGTGCAGTGGGAGGTGGTCGGTGTGGAAGGTGAAGTTAGGCAGTGGTGGCAGGCGGGCGCCCCTCGCAACAGTGGGCAAGGGCTCCAGACGGGGGAGAGTCTCACAAGGTAAGTCTACAGACAGGAAGCCGTCTATCTTCCATGTCTGGTAGTCTAGGGTAAGCCAATGCTGAGAAAGCATGGCATCCAAACTCAGTAGCCTCTCTCCCTCGAGGTACTGCAAGTCACGAGGCCAAACGGGGATAAGGGAACGGGCAAGAATGGTGGCTATGCCACCGCAGGCAATGGTCCCCGTTTCCTTCAGAGCCCCTGGCTCTGAAGGTACTGGGCGGTCAAGTAAGCTATGTTGAGGGTAAAAGGACCCTCACAGTCGATGTTCAGGTAACCGCCCAGGATGGAGAGCTCGGTGTTTGTGATGTTGTTCGGCTCCTTTCGGCCGAAAATAGTGCTCCCCATCAGTCTATGAAAACAACGGACGGCGGGGAGGTGGACCTGTTGGAGCTTTCGCTCCTGAAAAGTGGTCTGGGCCAGGGTCCTCCAAAGCTGACGGAAGACCCTCCTAGGGGCGGCAGTCTCGCTCGTAGAGGTAAGGCCAAGTCTCCTACCAAACTCTCCTAAGGTTATCGGAAAGGTCCGGTTAAACAACCGGAAGGACACTGAAGAACTAGTGGGGTCAGCCTCGTGTGCCCTGGAGGAGAAGGTAAAGGAGCTGAGAAACTCGAGGCTCAGCTCCAGAAAAGTGCGGCCGCTCATAGTGATGAGCTCGGCCATCCCCGTGCCCCGTAGTAAGTCACAAACCGACTCGTAAATGCCGAGTCTCACAAGTGCCGATTTCTCTAGAAATCGGGAAGGTACAAACACACAGCGCAGCAGGTTATAAAATTTCTTACGATGTAAAGCGTTAACAAAATGTACCTGCGGGTAGTCTGGGTGAGGGTCGAGGGAGGTGTCCACTCGGACCGTGACTGTGCCAGAAGTAGAAGGGGCAGCAGCTGTAGAAGTGCTAGGAGCGGAAGTAGAGGTAACAGGAGCTGGCGTAGCTCGAGACTGTCTACGACCTCGGCCTCTGGAACTCAAAGCAGAAGCCTGTGCAGTGACGGTGTGAGGAACCAGGGCTGCTCTAAAGGCAGCTGCGGCAGCTGGCGAGTCCACCACATGTGTAAAAGTAGAGGCTGGTGTAGGAGTAGTGGCTGTTGTGGCCACCACTGAAGAGGAACTAGCAGCAGTGCTAGCAGTGGTGGTGACCGTAGAGGAAGTGTCAGCCTGAACTGAGCTAGCAGCAGAGCTAGCTAGAGCAAAAACTGTACCTGCAGCTGAAACTAGGAACACTGGGGCTGTAGTAGTGACTAAAGCGGAGGCAGTGACAACAGCAGGGGCCACTGTCTTACTCAAGGACGGGCTAGAAGCGGTACTGGTAGAAGGCAAAGTACTAGACTCCATCCTGCAAACATAGGGCAGGGGGTATGATAAGAAAAATAGTGGCTAACAGCGGCTAAACAGCAAGAACCAACATGTTAAACCTGAAAAATTCCCCTACCAGTCGAGAATTTTCAACCTACAACACATAATTCGCAAAAATCCTCAAAAATTTCGAGTCACAGTAGGCAAACAGCGCTAGGGAACGGGAATAGCAGTTAACAACAGTAGCAAGTAACAACAACTGAGGTTAATTAAATCATGGCAGCATATAAACCCGTCTGACAGTCGAAAAACTCGACTGAAGCAGCCCTAATCGCGAAATTTTGTGTAAAATTCGAATTGATCATGCAACAACAACGAGGAATGCGGATATATCATCAAGTAAGACAATTAAGGGCAAATAAAGACAATTAAAGTCGAAAATTCGACCAACAATGGATTTTCGAACCCTAATTTCAATTTTACCTCATAAAATTCAAAATAATCGAAATTAAAATGCAAAGAGGGTGTAGAAATCACTTAATTGATGGGAATGGACCTACAATATGCAATTAATCTTCAAAGAATCAAGAAAAACAAGCGATTTTTCGATCTCAAAACCGCAAACCCTAACCCGCGTTAAAAACCGTGAAGATGAGCACAAATAAAGGGGAAATTATGGGGCTTTGAAAGATTAATAAGAAAGAAACAGTTTGTAGGTGGCGGATTTGGATATTGGGCAAGAAAAAATGGGGATTTGGGGATGAATTGATCGCAAATAGGGGGTGTTAAACGGAAAATTGGGGTTAAATGAAATGAAAAACAAAAGTAAGGAGTTTAAAGAACAACTCCCTGCGTCCCTTTTGCATTCACTCGATCGAGTGGTTTTAAACAACTCGATCGAGGACTTTGGATGATCCAGTTACTCGATCGAGTAGAATTCTACTCGATCGAGAAGTCCCCTTTATTGCTTTACCCGATCGACTGGAAAAAACATTCGGTCGACCAACTTTTCACTCGATCGAGTACAAAAAGTACTCGATCGAGCTCTTTTCTCGCGTAAGCTCTTGAATTTCGTCAATTCTTCCCTTGGAATGCATAAATCTTCCCCAAATCTGCATAAAAACACGCGCAAAAATATCCCAAAATACCAAATACGCATAGGAACAGTCTATAGTCTTAAATCTACGCTAAAAACAGTCTATAAACTAATTGTCCTAATAAAAGCATTAAAACAAATTCAACGGAAAATTCAAAAATTATTTATTACAAGGTGTTACACGGGGCATTTCCCCGCTCAATTCCCAAAGCAATTCAGTAGCCCCTTGGTGGGCTCCTGGCTGGAGGACGTCATCTCAGCAACGTTGATTGTCCTCTTCAACTTCCATGAGCATGAATTATCATTTGAAACGGTAGGAGGGGAGTAGTTCACATCCACATGAGCGCGAACTTTCTTCGTCCTTGCTCCTCTATCATCGTCTTTAGCATCCTTACCTCCAATTTGATTGACAGCAGTTGCACAACATCCTTTGACAACTCCTTCATTGCTTTCATCTGTACCTGCAGCAAGGAAAACAGACGAACTTTCCTCCTTTTTGCTCTCAGTCTGAGGCGGAGGGGTGACAATTGCAGCACAATACTCCAAATTTTCATCTGGAGTGTCAATAATAGGGTCAATAGAAGAGAGAGCATTGCAAGGCTGAGCTTGCATGGGAGCCCTCCGGAACTTAGACTGATGAAAAATCAGCTCCTCATCCCCTACCTGAATGGTCAAAGTCTTCCCCCCGACGTCGATAACTGCACGAGCAGTAGACAAAAATGGTCTCCCTAAAATAATAGGGGTGTGTGCATCTTCGGGAATGTCTAAGACAACGAAATCAACGGGAATAAAGAACCTCCCGATCCTCACAGGTACGTCTTCTACTATACCTAGTGGCCGTGATATACTACGGTCGGCCATCTGGACTGTCATGTTGGTGCAACTCAGCTTTGTCAAACCAAGTCTCTTAGCCAGAGACAACGGTAAGACACTCACGCTAGCGCCTAAATCGCATAGCGCGTTATCAATCAAATAGGTACCGATATGACACGGAATTGAAAAACTACCTGGGTCTGACTGTTTAGGAGGTAACTTATTTTGAAATAGGGCTGACCCCACCTCAGTCAAAGCTACGGTCTCGCTATCACTAATATACCTCTTACGCGATAAAATTTCTTTCATATACTTAAGATAAGAGGGTACCTTTGTCAGCAACTCGATAAACGGCATAGTGACTTCCATGCTTTTCAGAAGTTCAACAAATTTGCCGAATTGTTGATTGGCCTTAGAATTCTGCAGACGCCTCGGGAAGGGAACCGTGATAGGTATTTCGAGTCCCTTGTTTCTCTCTTCCAATGTATCTTCCGGAGCAAGTTCTGTATCCTTTGGACGCTTCTTACCTCTCGAACGAGGTCTTTCCGGTGATTTATCGCTTAATCGAGCACTAGCAGGCTCTCAAATAAGTTTCCTGTCATCAAAACTACTTGATCGACCAATATACCCATTCGATCGAGCAGAATCTTCATCAATATCACTCGATCGAGTGAAATTTTCACTCGATTGAGCAACTCCATTTTGCTGTTCACTCGATCGAGTAGAAAAACTACTCGATCGAACAGTGTCATTTCCTTGTTCACTCGATCGAGTAGAAAAACTACTCGATCGACCATTTTCATCCCCAAATCTACTCGATCGACCACCTGAAACAAGTCGATCGAGCACTTGCTTTGCCGTGAGCTCACTTTCTTCGACAGAACACTGTTCATCATCAGTTATAGCCTTCCTCGGGTTTGATTTCAATAATTCCGGTCCCTCATATGAATGACTGCTTCTCATATTTATCAAGTTTACCGTCTCGTGTGGATTATTCTCATTTTGAGTCGGTAATTGACCGTGCTTCCTTGTGGATTGGTTCATGGCTAGTTGGGCAACTTAAGTTTCAAGTGCCTTAATGGACGCATCTTTCTGTTGATCACTCAGCTGAAACTGCTTTGTAAAGGCTTGCAACATGGACTTAAGCTCACCAATTTCACTCACCCCACCGGAAGATGATGCACCGTGCTTAGGAGGAGTAAAGGAAGGAGGCTTCTGAAAGCCTTGTTGATTCTTATGTGGAGGAACATAAGGCTGCTGCTGGTGCGGAGGAGGCGTAGGATTGAGCACATTTTGACTAGTCAACCTCAAATTGGGATGCACTGCCCCTTGATTATTGTAATAGGAACCCCCTCCTTGCCTATATTGTTGAAAGGCAAGGACTTGTTCCTTCTCCACAAGACAGCCAACAGCAGTGTGGCCATCATTACCCCCACATCTCTCACATGAAATGGTCTCTCCTCTAGTAAGAACATGGACCGTCTGAGGCTCCCCAGCAGCTTGTAATTCCAACTTGTCAAATCTAGCATTCATGGCTTCCAACTGAGCCACAACCTGCTTATCGACTGTATGAACTGTCCTAATTCCATCCCTCGGGTTTCCATACTCAGCACTGTGATTCGCCATCTCTTCAATAAGGGACCATCCCTTATCATCATCGGTGTTCTCCTGGAATCTCCCACTAGATGTCGCATCAAGTATGGCTCTGTGGTCATCATACAACCCATTGTAGAATTGATTAGCTAGAAACCATAGGTCAAAACCATGGTGAGGAATAGACCTCACCAACTTATTGAATCGTGACCATGCCTCATAAAAACTTTCATCGGGAGCCTGCCTTAAACTAGTAATCTTGGCCCTCAACAGATTGGTGCGCTGTGGAGGGAAATATCTCTTGTAAAAGGCAAGAGCAAGAGACTCCCAATCTGTAACCCCAGCAACTGTGCAGTCCAAGTCCGTCAGCCACTCCCTGGCTGAATCAGCTAAAGAGAAAGGAAATAAAACTTCCTTAATCTTGTCTTGAGTTACCCTCTTAGTGGCGGGGATAGTAGAACAGTAATCTGTAAAGACCTCCATGTGCTTCCTCGGGTCTTCACCCGCCACACCTCTATAAATATTTCTCACCACCTCTATAAAGCAAGAAATATGGATAAAACTATCAGACAGAGAGGGACATGTCAGGATTTCGGTTCACTACGGTAGTCCAGTGACTCAGCTGTAAATGACTCAGACGAATTAATGTAAGACGGATGTTGAAAGGTCCTTTCGGTCCACTTTCTATCCTAAAATACCACTAACTTAACTTTCATTCTCGTCAGGGTAGTCTACTGTTCATAGCAGGCCTATTTAGTCCAATCTTTCGATCTAGGATTAATTTTAGCCAGATTAAAGGATAACTCAGAAGCGTGCACTCAACTAAGTCGATAAATACAATTAAATTGCTATGGTGATAGGATCTCACAATTCATTCATCTGTTTCATTTACTGCATCGTCACATTCCTACCGCAGATCCCCTAATCCCAACATGAAAGGGGTTTAGCTACTCATATCGCTAATTAAACTAACAGCAGATAAAATTCCAGCAGTAAACATTATGTAATAACAAATAAAATGCATAAGAGAGAAATTAGGGCAAAGGAAATAAATAGAGTAAACAAGAAATTAGAGCAAACAGTGATTAATTATTATAAAGAGAAGAGAAAGGAATTACAATCCAGCGAATTCCGGCGTAAAGAACACAAAATCCGAGTGAAATAAATCCGAGAGCAAGGTTACAGTGAAGAGAAAAGCAATGTAACAAAGTTTTTGACAGTAGTAAACTTAGGTAAATGAAAGATAGATAAAAGATGATCCTAATAACCTAGTTAACGTAGGTTTAAATAGGAAAATTAAATAAGTTTGCGAAATAAAACAACACACGGGCTGTTTTAAAGCCCATAATAGCAAAACCACTCGATCAAGTAGAAAGTTACTCGATCGAGTAACTCGTCTTTCTGCAGCTTAAGGATTGAGTAGAATTCTACTCGATCGACCATCTTGGGACGTAAACACCACTCGATCGAGTGGTAAAACTGCTCGATTGATTTCTTTGACTTCAAATGAGCTCAAGTCCTCGCCTGAATGCCTCGTAATCCGTGCTAACACGCTTCCCAACGCAGTATCTCACTCAGGAAAAATCCCGTCTCCTCTAAATGCATGCAAAAAGGATGAAAAAGAATACGATTCCACTACTTTCGCGTTCATTTCTACAAAATGGACAAAACGAACCAAAGTAGCCAATTCGGGGCAAAATACTACAAAAATAGTATAAAAATGCATAGAAATACGTGCTGAAATAGGCTAAAAAGACTATATATTATGCACGTATTAGGGATTTCCTTGGGCAATTAACGGTATGAAAGGAATTTTGATTTCTAGAGATGTACAAAGGAGATGCAATTGTTTGAACAGTGAACGTCGATTTTATGGATAGAATAGTGGCAAGTGTGAGTGATAGCATAATAAGAGAAGATCCATGGTAAGAAAGAGTGAGATGATATCGATATAAATTAATGGGATTTGAGTTTTAGAGCGATGAGAAGGTAATTGGAGCACTAAAGAGTTAGGTAGAAGTAATAAGGAGTTGAGCAATTAAATGGTATTGTTTAGTATAAAGAGAAAAGAAGTATAAAAGTAAGCTGAGAAAAATGTTCACCGGAGTTATGTGACATAAAAGTAAGGAATCGTTGAGATGTATGATACTATCAAGAGTAAGTAAGTTAATGGTTATACAGAAGTTTCAGGACAACATGATTAATCATGAGTTACGAGGAATTAAGGGAGTAAGAAGTTGGTGGAGTAATTGCACGATACGAGATTTTTGGTGGAGTGTTAGATGATGATACAATTAAGGATAATATTGGGAACAATGTTGAAGTAATTTTGTTGATGGATTCGATGTTCGTTATTTGGGATGTTAACCAAAGATAAGAAAGAAATCGTGTTGTTTAGAGATGAGTGTAAGAGGTTTGATGTCCGGGCAGTGGTAGTGTTATGGTTTGTGACTAGTGATTAAGGGTGATGGTATATTAGAAAGGTAGCAATTCTAAAGAGGTTGATTTTGTAGAGACCAGATTGATATGTATGGGTGTGAGAGAGTATAAGATGTGTTTATATGAGGCGGTTGTTAGTAGTTGAGTATTAATGGTATGGTTACATTTGGCAGGGGTAATGGATATGCGAATGGGAGAATATGTTATGAGGGGTATACGAGTTAAGCTCGGGTGAGAGGTAAATTTTATCAGGTGGTAACTTACGTGATCAGGATTGACTAACTGGATGTTATTATGGGTCTAAGATGTATATAAATGTTTGTGTGAGGTTGTGACCTCACGAGAAGCGGTATGGTGTGATAGTTATAATGTTGTTATCTGAATGTTCTGTAATATATGTTGGATACGGTAACTTAATGGAATGATGATCAAAAGTGATAGTTTGGGTGGTCTGACATGACTGGTTATACTTGCATGTGTATTCATAATATATGTTTATTCTGTGAAAAGGTATGGATGGTATGCATGAGATTCTTGTCTGTTTATTCCATATGATATATGATGTTGTGATCTAGTAAAGCAGTCTTGAGTAAGTTTTTCTTGTCCGAGATGTTATATTAGGTCAGTGTTTATGGGATTGTTTATATTGTGATGTCTATCGGTGTGGTTGTGGTGCCTCGGGTGGTGATCCGGGCACAATACTTAGTGTTGTGATGCGGGTATTTTCGCACTACGGTGTGGCTGTTGGTGGCGGTGTTGAGATGCCGTCACCGATTGTGGTGGAGTACGCGAGATGATTATGATACGATTTTTCGAAAGTACATACCAGTTATACATAGATTGTTGTTTTGTTTGCTATTGTTCCTTGTGAGTATTGGTTGGACATGTAGACTGTTGTTTTGCTTATTGATGTTTCTTACTAGTTTGGGAATGAGGGTAGCGTATTATATGAAAGAGAGTTGTATATGTTTTCGTTGTTGTCATGGTATAGTGATATTCTATTGATGGGACACAGTTGTCAGAAGTTGTTACAATACATTTGATCTTGTTGTAGATGAGGCATAGGTGCACATAGTCATGGCAAGTGTGGTAATGATCTGAAAGCTGCAGGTGGTGCATAATCTTTCGTTGAGACAGTGAGTGTAGGGTGTTAGGAATTAGTACCATGTTAAGTTATGTTTGAGTTTTGCAGTAATGAAAGAAAAGAACTTGAGAGTCTAGTGTCAGTGTATGTAATAATTGTGAATCGTGAGTTATGAGTATGTAAATGGTGCACGTATACAAGATTATGTCGTTTTGGCGGTAATAGGGAATAAGTGAAGTTTTGGTTAAGCTAAGGATTTTGTGGTATAGGTTAGGTGGTGTACCGAATGAATTGAGGGATGAGAAATGTTTAAGTAAGAGAACCTTGGATATATGATTAGCGAGTGTTTAGATTATAGGCGGTTATCTATGACATGTGATGGTGATGAGAATAATGAGAAGATATAACTAAGGATATAGTATTAGTGAGTTACGAGGACGTAATATTTATCTTAAGAGGAGTAGGATGCGATAAAAGAGAGTTTGATGATTGTGCATGTCGTAGTATAATTCGAAGTAGAGTGTGAAGGAAATGTAGATTCATATACATGTTTAACATACTCATATATGTCAAATTAATTTGTCATAAATTAAAACGGATCTTATGCATGCAAACAATAAAATGAATAGAGGAGAAATCATGTCCTTACATATTAAATTTCGGTTATTTGGGCACAAAAGAGATCACCTTTCTCTTTTGTTCTTGAGCTTAATCCAATGGAAGAACAAAGATCTAAGAGTAAGATCTCTCCCTAAATACTATACCCAAGGCTTAACCCTTAATACAATTAATATTATAAGATCTAGTATAATATTAATCTTAGATAGAAAATTGGAACCAAAAATATTTATAAACTCTTATACATTTTCGGTTTTTAGAGAGATAAAAGAGAGGATTTTATTTCTCTAGAACTTATGTTTTTGGATGAGTGAATGAATAATCTAAAAACATTTTTAGAGTATTATTAGGTAAAAATTATAAGAAAAACAATGATGTATTTGTCTTCTCCAAACCGTGTAAGAGAGGATAAAAGGAGAGCCAATGCATGGTAAGGTTGTTCTTCACAAGGAACAATAGGCTTGCATGGCTAAGATGCTTTTTAATCATTGTGTTTTCCACTAATTACAAACATCTTATAATTAGCTTAAAATCCCTTCTAATTTTCGGCCACTTCATAATATGGACTTCATATTATTTTTGTCAATTGTCTATATGTTACATGTCACATGTCACATATATTTGTTATGTAATTTTTAACTTATTAAAAATCAACGCATTAATAAAAATACGTCACATACAAAAATCGACTTAGTAATATCGTAATTACTAGTACCAAAATATTTTACCAATTATAAATTACAACTGATTGTATTTATAACAATTCATTCAATTTTAATTGTTACATTAAACAATAATTTCATCCGAGTAATTATACAATTTAATTACTCAGACCGTATCTTATTTAATCACATTTCAATATGATACGTAAATTTTACTTCCAAAATCGTCCGTCAATTTTCTAGTAATTTAATTAACTCGTAACATTATACGATTAATTAAATAATCAATTAAGAGTATTGCCCTTTAGGTATGACCTAGGGGGTCAACTGATCACCACCGTCACACGACAGTAATGTCAAACTCTAGTCAGCCAATCATTACCGATATATGTTAACAGTTGTGGTAACTATATTACTTCCCAATTGTATTCATTTTAATGAGACTTAAACATGTGATCATCATGATCAACAGTCGTGATCGCATTATTGTCGGAGGACACATATTCCAACAATCTCCCACTTGTCCTCGACAAGTGTGCGTCACCAATTCTCTTGTCCTATTACTATCTCCCACTCAATGCAAGGTGTCTTTTTGGTCGTACTTGCAAGTGATCATATCGAGAGTGGTTTCCTCGATCTGGAGAATAACTGATTGACCGGATTTATCCACTCGGATACTATCCGAGCGTGGCCACGCATTTCCGATTCATTACTCCTCGAGTGGCCCCGAGATATTGTTATAACCCCGACTAGGGGTGGACAATTCCTATCGCACTCATTCCCTTCGACTAGCCCATGACCATCATAACCCAAAATATGCCCATTTGACCCCATTTACGAAGGTCGTAGTAACACAAATCAAAGTTAATCTGAAACTGTGCCATCTTAGGCGAATAGTCTTTAGTCAAAAGAATCGACTCATTTGAATACTATAGCAGCTCTCGCCACGACCAGGCTATATAAATTTGCCAGAACTCTATAAGCGGTCATAAGGCCCGACAAAATGTTCCTAACAATCCGCCTATGTGATCGACTAGTCATCACACATGACTCTATGGCACTTGAACTTGCCATCAATCGCATCACACTCTAGTCACTTCGAGACGTCACCTCATATAAGTAACTATGGGCATAAACAATGTTAATCCATGTTCACTTTAACGGGGTTCAATTGTCTCCACAACCCGTTTGGATATAACAATGTACCAAGTGAGTTAATAATAACTCTAACGACAAGTGTCGACATCACACTCGGGTAGTCAATATCATATTACAACCTTGTGATGTTTATCATAAGTGTAAACACTTATCGATTGCAATAGAAGTTTAACATCCCATGTGTCCACGTGTTCAAACTTCTTACACTTGCAATTTCCTTCACATTCATGTTCTCATACCATGAATCTTACCAAGTACACATTAAGGTTCTTGACCTTGGTTTTGGTTCTTTAACTTGAAAGAACTTTCTCATTGCTCATCTCATAACGAACGAATTTGCGATGAATAATACAACTTGCACCGATCAAGTATTTCATCCACACACAATGCACTAGGTATATGTTTTGTAGAATCTTGTAACAATTGACAAGATTATTAGCTTAGTACCTCTCACAAGTCCTAGCTTAACTAGGAAAGATTATCTTTGAATAACTTCTTATTCTACAAACCATCTTTCCAAAACTTCTCATTTCTCTTTCTAGCTCGAAAGTTTTAGGATTCTCATAAATCCTTATATGTGCTCGGATCTTTCGCAAAATGTGCAACCTCTTATCACATAATGGAACATTCCGACAAGCACTGAAATCGTTCATCGGATTCTACTTGAGAATTCATGACGTTTCTGTTATGGCTCACCAACCAATCATCATGCTCTTATGCATACGATTCAAAATTGGACATGTACATGATTATTCTAATGGCGGAAACATTAGTTACTAATAATCATGAGATCAACCGTTCTCAGGTTCAATGAACTACCATGACTGCTAATGGTAATTCCATTTTCATTCATATGAATAACCTATGTAAATGTTGATGTGATGTGTATATCTTAATACTAATCCAACATCCCTGATGTAATTGGATTCATCATTGTCCATTTTCATCCAGAATTGAAAACTCAAAAGCTTCTTTATGAAAGAAGGTATTAGCTCGTCATTCTTTAATGAGTAATGGGTTTTATACATTCAAGGATGATAGCTCCCACTAAATTCCATGTCTTCACATGAGAATATCCTAACTCCCACTCAATTCAACATGTTTTGAAATTGACTTCTCAATCAAAAATTGTCAAGAATATAAATATAAATTGCCGTGCCAAGTTACTAGGATAAAACCATATATGTTCCCACCATATCCTTTCAAAATGCCTATTTTGAAGTGGTCTCATCTTAACCTTACGGAAAGAGATTTTAAATCTCTAACACACTCATGTCATAATGATGTGTAGTAATGTCATTATTCAAATACAAATAATATTTAGAATAGGTCCTTCGGAATACCCTTTCGAAAGGAGGATTAACCATTTCCTAGCGAGGTTAAGCAATGACATTTGCGTGGTTAAAACGTTGGCTATTGAAGATATCGGAATATCAATCTATGCAACTTAATCTGGATCATAACTAGTATGTTACTTTGATTCATTTAGGCTCTTAAGTAAAACTCATGATTGAAACTATTGGTCAAATGATTCATAACCTTAGTCAAAAGCTTGTTAAGACTTTACATTAGTCATTTTTCTTCCAAAACTTCTTTTGGTCTCCTCGTGTAGTTATCTTGAGAAGAATAAACTCTTATGATTACTTCACTTAGTCTCTTAAGTCATTTAGAACTAACTTGAGACTATAGATCTCATCTATTTGGTATGCTATGTAAATAGATATACCTTCATTCAAATCATTCTCTCTTGCGTAGATCTTCATCTACACAAGTACACAATAATATCTTGCCTTGTGTGTTGTGTCCTCATTTTTCTCCCACTCTATCTTTAGAATAAGTACACTAATCATTCAAAGATAGCATATGAGACACAAATTAATGATGTTGAATTATAAGGAGAACTATCTCATAGATTAGACTAATAGTTATTGTATTCATATGTATACTTGGTGATTGACATACCTTTAGGAGAGTTCATAGACTCAAAATCACTTTATAAGTGATCATACACACGCCTTAAGCATGTGGACATATAATATTTGTCTATTAGATCACTTTAAGTGAATAATCTTATGTTTCAAAACGCAAGCATTTTAAAGATGAAATTTAGAACATTAAAAGGATAAATGATAAAACGGGTGACTTGGGTTGCAAACCAAGTCACCATCATCCAAAATACAAATCATCATCCAAAATACCTTTCCATGTCGAACACGGAAACTAAAGTTCTAAAAATTCAAAGCATAACTTAAAATAAGACAATGAAAAACAAAGCTCCATAAAAGCTATCCTTAGCTTCTTCATGGTTTCTTATGCTTGCTTTTCTTTTCCTTTGTCTTTGCTTGGTGGAGGCCCTATTTACAATAAAAAGGGAGATACATTATCACAACTTTGCATCATAATACCATAGTTGAATTAGAAACATAAAAGAAGGTTAGTCATTTACCTCTTTGGAGTGATCTTTCCACTTTGATATCACCAAGGTATTTGGAACAATTCCTCTTCCAATGTCCCATGCCATTACAATAATGGCATTTGTCAAGAGGACCCTTCTTGACTTTGGAGGTGCTAGCTTCACAAGACTTAGCTTTGGTGAATGTGGGAGCTTGTTTCTTGCCCTTTCTCCCATTCTTCTTGAACTTCCCCTTACTCTTTGTGCTTATGTTAAGCACATCCTTGGGAGGGTTCACATTTAACCCCATGTCCCTCTCGGCTTGCACAAGTAACTTGTGCAACTCCTCAAGAGACACATCCTTGTCTTGCATATTGAAATTCACCCGGAATTGCACATATGCCTTAACCTTAGACAAGGAGTGTAGAATCCTATCTACGATGAGTTCTTTGGGGATTTCAACCTTTTGAATTTTCAAGGTCTCGACAAGCTCCATGAGTTTGAGCACATGAGGGCTAACCTTTTGGCCCTCTTTGAAGTCGAGATCAAAGAATGCGCGCGCCGCCTCATATTGGACGATCCGCGGAGTTTGTGAAAACATGGTCACAAGTTTGGAGTAAATCTCATTAGCATTGCCCATTTTGAAGGCTCTCCTTTGGAGTTCCGCCTCCATCGCAAATATTAAGACATTTTTCATTGCGGCGGACTCCTTTTGGTAAGCCTCATAGGCTTCCCTAGTGGCCGCGGTGGACCTAGTGGAGGGCTCGGGTGGAGAGGCCTCGGTAAGGTAACGAAGCTTGTCGTCACCTTCGGCGGCTAATTTGAGTTGGGCATCCCACTCGGAGAAATTTGACCCATTCTTTTCAAGTTTACATCGATCCATAAAGGATCGGAGCCATGATGAAGTAGCGAGTGGTGTAGCATTAGGAGTTGGTGTTGCCATTTGTTATGAATAAGAAGTGGTCTACAAAACAAAACATAAGGAGTAAAACAATTGTCGTTTTAATTATACTCGTAAAAATGTATGATTTAAACAAGTTTTATGCATTTTTCTAGTGACCTCTACCCAACTAGAATAAATGATTCCAAGACCCAAATTCATATCGACTTAGGCACGGGGTAGCCGATGAAACCCTCATCAATATAACTCGGTGGATTAACTTTTTAATCGATTCTACTTTTAGAACTCTTGGTCGATAAAATTACTCTAATATTTATCTATAGCCCAAAACACATCAACAAGGGCACGGGGTAGCCGATGAAACCCTCATCAATTACTTTTGTTGAGTTCAATCCAAATTTCGAATAAATGGTTCCATTATCCAAACCCATATTAATTTAGGCACGGGGTAGCCGATGAAACCCTCATCAACATGAATTCGGTGGAAAAGACATTTATCACCCACTTCCCCTACGTAACAAGGTTTGTACCCCGGGGTAGCCGAGTGCACTCCCTCGCGAAATAGGTTTTCATGGTTTCTACTATTTGGTAAGGCTATGTCTCAATTAGTTGTTTTAGCGAGAGGTCATGTCAATTTATTATCTATCACGTTTTAAGTGAACTAAAGCGGTGAACTACGATAATTCGAATTGACACGGTCGATAAACTCGATAAAATAAGAATGCATGTTTTAGTTATGGCGATTTAGCGATGCATGTGACATAAATAAAATGCAAGCATAAAAGATAAAATCCTAGTATGGCCTTTCCTAAAATAGAAAAACTATTAATCTATTACATATTCGGAAACCAACTCCATTGGTCCCTTGAACTTCGGTTGTGGCACGCATCTCGAGGTAACACCGTCTTTATGTATCGCCATTCTTGAAGAAATCCGTCTTTTGGAACTCCGGAATGAAGAAAATTACATAATAAATTACATAATTTCCTATTATACATTTGTAACTAAAATAAAATAAATCTATTAAATATTACAAAACGGTGATACGAGATCACAATAAAAATTACAACCGAATCGATATTCCCATACATTTCGGGAAATACCAATTAAAATCTAAGGCCATACTAAGTAAAATTACATAATTTAAAATTACATAAATTAAAATTATGACAATCATAAGAAAATGCAGCATTATATTATGTATGAACATGCCAAATTTTATGCTAAATCGCCTTTTAATTAGCCAATATCGTATATTACTCGGTTTTTACGGATTTGCGTGATTTCAACATTTTATAATCACAAAAATACATAAACTCATATTTATGCATAAGTTAATTACCCTAACCTCTTAGGACTCAAAATATAGTCTTCACTAATAATTTGACCATAATTAACCTTTTATTTATAAAATTGTTCATAAAAGGACCAAAAATTACAAAAATAAGCTATTAAACTTCAAATAAATCCCAAAATTTCAAATAAATTCAAGATTTGAAATTTAAATTCATGAACATTCTGGAAAAAATCCATGACACTCATAATGTTCAAAATCTTAGGTTAAAAATTTCGAAATTTTTCCGGAAAAACAATGTTGCGGTTTATCGATATTTAATAAAATAATCATAAAAACATGGAAAAAAATATTTTCACTAACTTTTCAATCTTAGATCTGAAAAAGTGACTAAAATGCAACATTAGACGTTTTTCCTAAGTCATAGAATATATTTTATTAATTTTCACTAATAATGTCACTATTTATGTCATTTTTCTTCAAAAATTCATAAATCATGCTAAAAGACTTCTTTATAGCCAATTATTTTACACACATCTTGTAAAATTGCATGTGACAACATATAAATTTTCTATGACCAGATTCGAAATTTAACTCATATTAACCTATTTTTCTCTTAAATCCATATTTAATAATGAAAAATTCATTTTTCGAGCATAACAAGTGCAAAAATTATGAAAAATTACAGGTTATCTCAAAATAATATATGTGACAACATATCCAAAAACCAAGTGAAAATTCGAAGTATAGCTAATTTTCGACCAAAAATGACATTTTTACTCATAAAATCACATTTAAATGTCATTATTATTAAATATGAACAATAAAAATCCGAAAAATTAACCAAAATATCCTAAAACACTTTAGGACCAGAAATATTAACATGCATGTAATTATTTCGTGATATATCATAATAACACAAATTTTACAAGTTTTATTTTGTTATTCATATAACTCGGAAAAACTTTTAACCAATTTGCATGCAAACAACCGTGGCTCTTGATACCGATTGAAGGAAATGTAGATTCATATACATGTTTAACATACTCATATATGTCAAATTAATTTGTCATAAATTAAAACGGATCTTATGCATGCAAACAATAAAATGAATAGAGGAGAAATCATGTCCTTACATATTAAATTTCGGTTATTTGGGCACAAAAGAGATCACCTTTCTCTTTTGTTCTTGAGCTTAATCCAATGGAAGAACAAAGATCTAAGAGTAAGATCTCTCCCTAAATACTATACCCAAGGCTTAACCCTTAATACAATTAATATTATAAGATCTAGTATAATATTAATCTTAGATAGAAAATTGGAACCAAAAATATTTATAAACTCTTATACATTTTCGGTTTTTAGAGAGATAAAAGAGAGGATTTTATTTCTCTAGAACTTATGTTTTTGGATGAGTGAATGAATAATCTAAAAACATTTTTAGAGTATTATTAGGTAAAAATTATAAGAAAAACAATGATGTATTTGTCTTCTCCAAAC
This sequence comes from Silene latifolia, assembly GCF_048544455.1. Taxonomy (NCBI): domain Eukaryota; kingdom Viridiplantae; phylum Streptophyta; class Magnoliopsida; order Caryophyllales; family Caryophyllaceae; genus Silene; species Silene latifolia. Next base: position 72,852,766 of record NC_133526.1, on the reverse strand, counting down.
CGTGTAAGAGAGGATAAAAGGAGAGCCAATGCATGGTAAGGTTGTTCTTCACAAGGAACAATAGGCTTGCATGGCTAAGATGCTTTTTAATCATTGTGTTTTCCACTAATTACAAACATCTTATAATTAGCTTAAAATCCCTTCTAATTTTCGGCCACTTCATAATATGGACTTCATATTATTTTTGTCAATTGTCTATATGTTACATGTCACATGTCACATATATTTGTTATGTAATTTTTAACTTATTAAAAATCAACGCATTAATAAAAATACGTCACATACAAAAATCGACTTAGTAATATCGTAATTACTAGTACCAAAATATTTTACCAATTATAAATTACAACTGATTGTATTTATAACAATTCATTCAATTTTAATTGTTACATTAAACAATAATTTCATCCGAGTAATTATACAATTTAATTACTCAGACCGTATCTTATTTAATCACATTTCAATATGATACGTAAATTTTACTTCCAAAATCGTCCGTCAATTTTCTAGTAATTTAATTAACTCGTAACATTATACGATTAATTAAATAATCAATTAAGAGTATTGCCCTTTAGGTATGACCTAGGGGGTCAACTGATCACCACCGTCACACGACAGTAATGTCAAACTCTAGTCAGCCAATCATTACCGATATATGTTAACCAGTTGACAGTAACTATATTACTTCCCAATTGTATTCATTTTAATGAGACTTAAACATGTGATCATCATGATCAACAGTCGTGATCGCATTATTGTCGGAGGACACATATTCCAACAGAGTGTTGGTGTAGCATAAAGACTGAAGTTGTATATTTTGTGGTTGATGTTGTTAAAAGGCCATGGTCGTACTTGTAGTAGTGTGATGTTTAGGGGTGTGAGAATATTTCACTAGTGTTGACAATTGGATGATGAGGTTATGAGTGTGAGTAAACTTCGAGGACGAAGTTCCTTTTAAGGGTGGTAGAATATAACATTCCGTTTGATGTCTATGAGTGTCTTGATATTGGATTTGGTAGTGGATGATATATTATGGAGCTAGCAGCCTTAGAGGATGGTAGTTGGTAGTGTATGGAGTTAGTGTCGGGAGAGTTTATGATGTAGTTCATACGACATCGTGAGCGGTGTGTGGAGGTAGGAATAGTTGGTGGAGTTGGTGTTAAGAGTTCATGGTTTCATGTTTTATAAGTTGGGGTTTTGTTTTGAGTTCTTAGTAGCTTTGTTGCGTCTTGACCGAGTTAGTATGTTTGTTTTTATGTATGGGTTGAACTTCGAGGACGAAGTTCTTTTTAAGGAGGGAAGATTGTATTACTACGGTTTTATGAGTCTCTGGGTACTCTATCGAGTGGGCCTTACTCTGTCGAGTAAGGGTGTTTTGCAATTTAAAATAGTTTCTGACCTGTAGGGTACTCGATCGAGTAGCCTTGGTACTCGATCGAGTAGGCGGCACTCGATCGAGTACGTCAGTTACTCGATCGAGTAGCCCGGTTTACGGGTAATGTTTTGACGGGTTTTATTAATAATGCGGGAATGATATATAAGGATTTCGTCACTTTTCTCAAAATAATTTTACAATCTAAAAACCTTCAAGAGAAGATTAGAAGTTACGTTGAATCATCCTCACCGCATTATTAGCAAATCCCGGAGCTAGAAGTGTTGGATCCTGTCGTTCTTTACATCTTTGTGATCCTTGCGTCGAGGGTAAGATCTACGTACTGAATTTGTTATATTTAATTAAGTTTCGTTAAACCCTAATTTTGGGAATTGGGGATTTCTGTTAGTTTTGTGTGGTTAGTGATATATGTGATGTTATGTTAGGAGGAGGATTCGTAGAAGAGGCTTTTTGATAACAACTGTTGAGATCGTCTGACTGTATTACTTTCCAGGTAGCGTTTCCCTACTCAGTATTAGTCCCATAATGTGTTGTTGGTGTGTTGTGGTTGTTGAATATCATCGTATTCGTATTATGACGGTTGTTGGTTTTGATTGTTGTCTAATGGTTATGATTGTTTGTCTCTGGTTCTCGAGATGCGTTCTCGGCTGAGTGGAGTCACTTGCGGGAGTGGCTCCACGCCCTAGTTTCGCCCTCCGTGGAACCCGCCACGGGAGGGGATGTGCACATTAATGGGACAGGGTTATCGCTCGGTATGATGAGCGGGGATTTGGTGGGTACGGCTGCGGTCCCCCATTGGCAGGGCTGGTCCAGTGGACAGTCGGTGACGGAGATTGATTGGAGTGGGTGTGATTGTGTGCGTGACCGTGTGAGCGTCTTGTTTAATGTGTTGTTGGTTTATATAAATTGTGTGATTAGTACTGACCCCGTTTAATTGTTTTAAAAACTGTGGTGATCCATTCGGGGGCGGTGAGCAGTTATTGATCAGGTATGATATGACGCGTATGGGATAATTGGGATGAGTCATCACGTGGCAGTTCGAAGTCTTCCGCTGTGTCATATGATGTTTTATAGCTTTGATAGTTTTAGCAGTAGACCGTCTGAGAATCTTGTATTTCTTTTTATCAGTTTTGGAGTTGGTATGTAATCACTTTAAACATTATTTACTTTTAAGTATGTTTCGTTATTGTCTTATGATTATCATTGCCTCGGAAAACCGAGATGGTAGCACTTTCATGCCTTAAGTGGTCCTGGTAAGGCACTTGGAGTATGGGGGTGTTACACCATGGATCGACCTCGACTTAACCACTAACTAGTTGTTTGTCGAGTATTATAAATGTGTTTGATTGGGTGTACAACGACACGCCCACGATCAAAATGGCGCCTTTGCCGGGGATGGTGCTATGTGATTAAGTTCTTACTTGTTTGTCTATTTTGATTTTGCTTTCACCTTGAGGAACTTGTTCCTCAAGGATTGTTCTTACAGATTTTTGTGTAGTTTCCATGCTTGTAGTTGTTTCCTTGTCTTAGCTATGATGGCTCAAGACTTGACATATGGAGTAAGTAGTGGATCTTTTGAGTATGACTACAATGGGTATGGGGAGTTTGAGAAGCAAGTCAACACAAACCTACCTTTATTTGTACAATGAACATCCTAACTACTACCCCAAATTTTCCAACCAAAATCCTCACATACAATATCCACAACAACCAACCACTCAATACCCACTTCATAATGACTTTCAATTGCCACAATACAACCACTTTCACACTTACCCACAACAAGAAGACGAACCCATTCAAAATGTGATTCTCCAAATGATGGGAGATCAACAAAACTTCTTCAAACAAATGCTAGAAGAGAGCCAAAAGAGGGATAATGTCCTTCAAGACATTGTTGCCCAAGGTAAGGAATTTGAGATTCAAATCACCCAATTTAAAGAATCCCAAGCAATCACTCCCCACCGTTCTTTGGACATTGATCATGAATGTGAGTTTGAAGTAGTAACTTTTGACATGAAAAATGAAGAATGGGAAGAGCCAATCTCCGTGAGCTCATGTGAGTATGAAAGTGTTGTGTTTGATGAGGAAGATTTGAGATTGAGTAAGCCAAATACTCTTAACCTTTGTGAGTACGAGGGTGTGTCGTTTGACGTGAACATGGAAATGTTGGAGGAAGAAATAATGAAGAAAAATGAAGAAAAATGAAGCCCCCATTTATGATTCATATGAAGATAGCAACAATGATGATGAGCCTAACGGATGGACTCGTAATATCACCTTGCTTGAGGAGCCTATCCTTGAGACATTTGAGATACCCTATCATGAAGAAGAACGTCCTTCCTCTATTCCTCATAAAGACTACTTGACACCTATCATGGAGCCAATGATCATTGAAGAGGACATGGTGGACCTTCTTCAAAAGGCCAAAGCATCGTACAAAAGCTACTTGGTGAAAAAGCTCAAAGAGAAGCTTGCTCGTGAAGCTACTTGTGGAAGTTTTGCACCCACAATGACAACTTCTAAGGAACTCGATCATCAATGCCATGAAAATTCTCTTTCCACCTTGGAAGGATTGAAAAATCAAAATGCTATCATCATCACCGAAATTGAAGAAGAATTTGGTAAGTGAAAGTCTACGGATGAAAATGAATCATACTTCATGCCCAGTGTTGACAAGAATCATGGGCTTGTTTATTGGAAGCATTGGGAAGGCTCTAATGCCGAGGACAAAGCAAAAGAAAGAACATTTTACAAGCTTCCTTGGCCAAATTTCATGTTCAAATGGAGCAACCCATACTTGTGTCTATTTGGAGTTTGTTCACAAGCTTTTGATCTCTTATTAAGAGCCTTGAGCTCTATGGACAAAAATTCTTACAATTTGAATTAGTTTGGTGGAGTCCTATCTCAAACCACCATTTGTAAGATATTTCTTGGACCCCTTACTTTGTGTAAAATTGTACATTCTTGCATTTGTATTTGATTTCTTGCATGAGAGTAGTGAGAGAGAGAGTCTTCTTACATTTTTATTGAGCAAATTTCAGAAAAAGATAAGGAGGAATAGCAAATCGGTGAAAGGGTATGATTGTGCAAGGAAAAGAAAGAAAAAGAAGAAAAGCAGTAAAAGACGGACGTCCCGAGGCCTGGACGCCCGTCCAGGACCCTTGTCACATAACTGGTTGGCACTGTCTCAGAATCCGAGCGGTTTCAGCACAAGACGCCCGTCCTCAAAGAAGACGCTCGTTTTCTCCACGGGACGCCCATCCTGAATGTCATCTGAAACAAATTTTTGAAACTGCCAGGAAATCCGAGCGGATTTTTGAAAAGACGCCCGGCCCAAGAAAGACGCCCATCCCGACACTGAAGACGCTCGTCTTCTTCCTGCTCCCAAAATTGCTGAGCTCCTGTCTTAAAATCCGCGTGGATTTGAAGGAAGACGCTCGTCCTCTACTAGCACAAGACGCCCGTCTCGCGTGAAAGACGCTCGGATTGTGGCATTTTTCTCGAACAGTCCGGCCGGGTCCCGCCCTTATCCGCTCGGATTCCCCTCTTCTTCTATAAAATCACCCCCTTTCTCCCTCATTTCTTCACCTTATCTAACCCTAAAACACTCATCTCCATCCTCAAAAACACTCCCCTCATCAAAAGCCAACAAAACCCCCATTTTCCTCAAACTTCAAGATGATGAACCTCAAGGGCAAGGCTAAGAAGTTGGTTGAATCCACCGGAAGGAAACGCAAGGGATCATCCTCCTCAACTCCGCGAGAGGTAGCGCTACCAAGGAACTTCCGTCCCATAATGAGGGGAGGAATCGAACAACTTGAGTACTTCCAAGAGGTGCTTTTCGAATCCGATGACCACCGCAAGAACTTTGTCAAATTTCTAGGTAAGAACTATGAACCCACTCAATTCATAGATACTAGGGTGTTGGAAGTCCTTAGGATAAGGTACCCCACCGAGATGTTCTTCGATGGCCTAGGGATTGGAAAACTTTTCCATGCCCATGAGGAGACGTACCTTAGTCTCACTCTTGAATTTTTTAGTAGCCTTCGCATTGTAACGAATACTAGAACAGCTGTGTGCATGGAGTTTAAGTTGTGCAACCTAGACCATAGTCTTTCACTTGATCAATTTGCCTACATTTTAGGTCTTGAAGTGTCCACCAACTATACCGATAAACCCGATAATTTTGATGTGGACCTACTTTGGAGGGCTATTTCCAGGAGGAATTTTACCGGTTTAAAGCAATGCTATACCTTCGCCATCCAACATCCGGTGATTCGGATCATCGAGCGCTTTCTGGCCGGTACCATCAATGGGAGGTACGAACAATATAGGTGTACTCTCATTGATTTAACTTTTCTTGAGTCCTATTTGAATGTTCGGGGGACGAGGCGCTATAACTTCAACACACCCCTTGAGATACTTACTAGGTTTAATGATTTTGCTCAAGGGACCACCCAGCTGAAGACCTTCGTAATGGGAGGTCTAATTACTATTTTGGCCAACTACCTTTGCCCCGGGTTCAACGCCCGTGGGATCTATACTCCTCTTGAGGGGAGGACTTTGATTGATGAGCACACCGTCTTCACCCATCACCGGTGGTGTAACTACACTCAAGAAGGGAGTGTAGAATGGTACACAAAAGGATGCACCTCAATCATCCTTGAGGGTTGGAAGATACCGGGCATCGACCCAAGATTGAGCCCATATTCACCTCCACCAAGCTACCTCCTTGATATCCAAATTCTCGACAATCCCCCTCAAAGGGAAGAGCCACCCCGCCAACAACAAGTACCTCGTGGGGCACCGGCAAGGCCTATTCGCCCACCTTCCTTTGTGCCTATCCCACCATACCTTACCCCATATACCAAATTTGAACCGGAAATCCCCAATACCCCGGGCATTAATGATTTGATGAAACTCATGAATAGAGTGGACCTCGGGGTACATGAAGGGAGGGTCGACAACTACTTGGCCCTTTATCCCCAATACTATAACATGGCTCAACAAGGGTATATTGACCCCAATGGTCCTAAGCCCTCTTGGGCCCAACCACAACATTTGTTCCCTAATCAAGAGGGCCAAGCTTGGGATCTCGGTGGTGGAGGGTACTCGGGCCAAGGAGGAGGGCATGATCAAGGAGAGTTTGACCAAGGAGGGTATTGGGGCCAATCAAGAGAGTATGACCAAGCCGGGAGCTCTCACCAATATGGTTACCCCCAAGATGAGGAGGATGACGAGTGAAAGAGGCCTACCTCACCACCACCATTTGTATGATACCCCTCTCTCCCTCTCTCTTTTGTATATACATTGCATTTAGTGTAGTTTTCGCATGCATTTGTACCATAATTGCATTTACATTAGTTAGTTTATATAGTATAGTTGCATTGTAATATATCTCACATGATTCATGTAGATAGTTGTATATAGACTAGAATTCATGCATAGTCACTAATGACCAATCCTATTCTTTTCTACACTAGAAATAGTGTTTAAATCGGTTTGGGGAGGTTTGTTCATAAGTGACCATAGTTTAAATCATGCATCATATAATATAGTTTAGTTTGCATTCATTGTTATATATGTCATATAGAATTGCATTTAGTTAGAGCATGCATTCATTCATACCATATCATTGCATTTGTACTTCAATTTCCATAAAATCAAAAATCCAAAAACATGTTTTTCCTTTTATTCCTACTCCTACATGAACATTGAGGACAATGTCCAAAATAAAGTGGGAGATGGGAATTTATATTCCAAAAATGCATAAAAATTGAAAAATTTCAAAAAATCACAAAAATATATCTTTTAATTTCATAAAAACAAAACCATAAAAATTTCAAAAATTTCAAAAATCCAAAAACAAGTTCATTTCCTTTGTAGTGTAGTCTTGTATATATTGTTTGTACATATTATTATGTTTGTCTATCCTTGTTCACATTGATCAAGTACGCCACATCCGAGGCATGAGGAATATGAAGACCGCATGGTATGATCTTTCCAATCTCCTTTTTCCTCTCCATGTTAATGACTATGTGGCTTTATTTTGATTGATGCGGTATAACAATGTGAATTTAGGACTTGCATTTAGATTATATGGCATATTAGTTGGTAGAATCATATGCATTAGGATGTATATATGTTAGTTGCATCATGGCATGTAGTTTGCATGTTAGAAAAATTTTACGAAACCGTCTACTTGGGAAGTTTGGCAAGTGTATATAGGCCCTAGTAGATACCTTTTCTTCTTAAGACTTTGCTTGTTAGAATACTTGTAAAACACCCTAGGATGTGTCATGATAGTATCCTTTGACCCATGGATTAAGGCCTAGTCAAGAGTACCTTGTGGTGTGATAACTCATTGGCTATCGTTTATTCCAAGGTGACCCTTGAAACCATGCATCCATCCATCATCCATGTTCTACCACATTTTTGTCATCAAAAGGAATGGGCACAAAAAGAAATCAATTTGAGTTCAATGAAATGAAAAGTGAAAGAAAGTTTGCAAAAATGCATCAAATGAAAAGAGGAGCAAAAATAGGCTCCTAAAGCTACAAATATAAGGCACCCTCACTACACATGGGGTGACTTTGAAAATGTTCAAAAGAAAATGCAAAAAGGTTGAAAAGTTGTCAAGTATTGAATTGCTAAAAATCAAAAGAAATGGCAAAAGAAAGTGTTCTCATATGTTATATGCCACAAGAAATTGGGGGGGAAAACAAACAACAAAAGCAAACTTACAAATGAAACTCAAATATCTATTGATCCCTTTATCCATCGTATCCATTTTTGGGCATGGTAGAGAGGGGACGACCCTTCTTCTTGTCTAGGCAAGAAGGGGAATTCCGCGATCCTCCAGTGTTTCTAACACCATAGGGAGTCTACTCTTGACAAAAGCATTTAACGATTAAGGACAAAGGTACCCTAGCTTGACACAATTTGGAGGTGATTTATTGGTATCCTTCTAGGCTTAGTAGTTTGAAGAAATTGCATCTATGAAGGAGTGTGTACCCTTAAATTGCTTCCCTTGTAGATAATTTCCGCCACTTAGATGAGGAAAGTGGTTATTCTTTTGTAGATGCATCCATTACTTGATTTTGTGTGCTTAATGTTTGGATGTGTCGCCATTTTGGCAAGACCCACTGTGCCTTGCAAGAAGGCATCCTACCTCATGGTTGTCTTGTTGTGAGTTGAAGGGGCGGAGTGAGACCCGCTAATTGTCTCATATCGGCTATGTTATTAGGTTAGTTTAAAATAATGGTCCTAGTCTTTGTCACCTCTTTACTCGGGACGAGCAAAGGTTAGGTTTGGGGATATTTGATGTGACCATAATTAGAGCACATTTAATCCCCGAATTAGCCTTGTTCCCATGCTTTTTAGTGCATATTTGGGTCATTTATTGTCTTTAGTTCTTTATTTTGCATATTCTTTGAGGTTTTGATCCCTTGGTAGGAAAGGAGTGCAAACTTTGCATTTTCATGGCAAAATGAGGCTAAATTGATTGAATTCAATGAACAAGCATCAAGGAGAGACAAGATTAGAAGGCCTTTGTACATACTTTAGTAGATGGCAATGATGAGAAAAGATCCTTGCATCCCCGAGGAAATCCCCTAGGATTTTATGAAGAAAAAGGAAGAAAAGAAGAAGAAACAAGACTGCCCAGCAATCCGTGCGTCTTCCCCAGAAGACGCCTGTCTCCACCACCACAATCCGTGCGTCTTCACTCCAAGACGCCCGGGCAAAAGACCCATAAGACGCCCATCTTCAGTACAAGACGCCCGGGCAGAAACCACCAAATCCGCCCGTCTCGCGCTAAAGACGCCCGGATTCCCAGACAGTCCCATTTCATCTTCTTCAAGCTTCAAGGAAAGATGCACATCTTTTTCTAGAGACCGGAGTCTCTCAAAAGAGACCGGCGTTTCCTCAACAAGGGTCTTAACCGTCATTTAAGCCCTTAGCATACCCTAATTTATGTAACTAATCCCCACTATATATACCCCATTTTGTAAATAATCAAAGAGAGCTTTTTAGAGGGTTTTTTTAGGAGGTTAAGCCTCTGCATTAGAAGTTCCTCTTAGATTCAATTAGGAGTAGATTAGAATAGATTGCTCTTTAATCTTTCACAAATTACACATTAATCTTTCCTTAATTATTGTTCCAAGTTTATTATTCAAGTTTATTATTGGGTAATTGGAAGATTATTGGGTTATTATTGGAGGATTGACAACCCTTCATCAATCAATCAAGTTTCTTCTATTATTCTTTGCTTTATTATTTGGATCATCTTAAGTTGGTATAATTCTTTTACCCTTTACTCTTTATTGTTTATTTCTTCATTCTATTATCATGTTTATACTTGTTGTGATGATTGACACTATTAATGACATGTTTCCCATGATAATGAGTGAGTAGTCTTTTAGCTAGGATTAGTGGGTAATTAGGGGAAATCAACATGGGATTGATTCATGCTTAATCTAATATGTTCACATGATTAAATTGCTTGCTTGTTAAGATGTCAACTTTATGCACATGTTATGTTTGATGAAATGCTAAGCCTATGAATCCTTGCATTTTCAACCATCTCTTATCTACTCAACTTGACTTGTAAGATACAAACCAACCCAAGCCTTGTTAGACCATGCATAGAAGTTGAATAGGAGGAAAGTAAGTCGACTTGTAGGTGTTGTACAATCTAATCGATTCGGCTCCGGGACCCAACCCTTCCTATGAACCGTAAGACATAAACCAACTCGGTTCCTCCACAACATTAATTGCTTGCAGCTTTGTAAACATGTTTGTATGATCAACACCATGAATCCCCTATGACCCCATGACATCCCAGCACTTTTAATCAATTGTTTACATCCTTCCTTTTATTGCTTGCTTTACTTTATTGCTTTTATTAGTCTAGAACACAACTAAAAACCCAAACAAATTGTGACACTAGCATAAATTAAGATAGATAGACTTAGAACCCAAAGCACACCGTCCCATGGATCGACCTCGACTTAACTACTAACTAGTTGTTTGTCGAGTATTATAAATGCTTTTGATTGGGTGTACAACGACACGCCCACGATCATCTATGAAACTAGCCCTTTCGGTTGGGCTCAAGGTTGTCCCTATCCTAAGTTCTTGAGGTTCTAGTTCAGTTCCTATGTTGATGGGTTTAGTGTTTTCTATAACTGGTGCCCCTCCCCCCTCTTGTAATATTTCGTTGGCTATGTAGGGAGGTAGTTCGATTGAGTCTGGGTCTGGGTCATCCTCATTATCATCGTAAACAAAATTGCATTCAGAATAACACAAAGAGTAAGCAGAATCAGATTTATTCATATTAAATTTTAAAAATAATTGAAACAAAGAAGTCATCTGTTCAGTAGTCAATAGCGGTAAAGGGACAGCTGTTGGGACATTTCCCGAACTACTGCTACTACTTGATGCTAAGCTACGAGAAACAAGGGGATTGGGAATGACGACAGGAGGAGACTCTCTAGGAACTTCTCTAGAATCCGACTCTGATTCCGACTCCGACTCCGACTCTGACTCGAATTTGTTGTCCTCTGGCTCTCCTTTGAACATCTCTCCTTCTCTAGTGGTGAGCTTGAAGAGCTTTCCTTGGTTGTTTGTCCATTTGATTGACTTTCTCCATCCGTTCTGCTGATTCGAACTGGTTTTGATGCCTAGTGTGGTAATGATCTCATCTATGATGCTTTCGGCTCTTTTGATTAAGGGAAGATCCTGGAGGTAGACATCTTCCTCACTATCCGTCCATATCCCATTGATTACCTCCTCTCTTGGGGAGATAAGATATGAGAAATCCAAGGTGGACTCTTCATTTGTAATCATCAGAACTCCAAGAGGATTCTGAGTATTGTTAGGCTTACCTCCAGGTGGTATGGGTAGGCGACCATCTTTGATCATGCCCTGAATGACATGCTTTAGCTTGTAACATTTCTCCGTATCGTGTCCCTTACCTCTATGATATTCACAGTATGAATTTGCGTCCCAGAACTTGGACTTATTTTCGGGGTCAGGTGTAGGCCCTATGGGTTGGAGCCTACCCTATTTCATCAACCTTTTCAAAGCATTGGAGTATGTATCACCAATGTTTGTGAACTTCCTTTGTGGGTTATTCTTCTTTACTGATTCGAGAAGGTTAACCTCATCAGTCTTGCTAGTAGAGCCGTAGGAACGACTTGTTGAGCCTTGATATCCACGACCCACCGTTTTGGACAAGAGTCCTTTACGGATGTCATCTTCAATTCTTGTCCCTAGTATAGTTAGATCCTTTAAGGTCTTAATGTTTTGGTACCTCAAGTGGTTTGCATAAATGGGCCTTAAGATGTCCACGAATTTTTCCACAAGGGAAGCTTCATATGGATGTTCAACAAGTTGGGTACTAGTCTTCCTCCACCTACTTAGGAATTCGGTGAAACCTTCTTTCTCATTTTGGGTAAGAACCTCTAGAGTACGCATATTGACTTGGATTTCAGCAATATCCGCGTATTGTTTAGCAAACTCGATTGTGGCATCGTCCTAGGTGGCAATCTTCTTGTGCTCTAGGGAGTAGAACCATTGCTTAGGAATGGTGTCGAGAGATGAAGGAAAGATCCTTAAGAACATCTCGGGTTCGATGCCTTTGATAGACATGTAGTCTTTGAAAGCACGAATGTGGTTCAAAGGATTTTCATGTCCCTTGAACTTCGGGATATCAGTCATGTTGAAGTTGGTTGGTAATTTAGCACTCACGGCCTCGTACTTGCGATTGTTCTCCCTATAGATATCATCTCCTTTCATGTACATCAATTGCTCCTCCAAGTATTGGAGTTGTTTCTCAGCTTCGGTCAGACCTACTGGAGGGTTGGTTTCTAGTTGTCCAACATAAGGTGGAAGGTTGTCATTCACACATTGGCTAGGAATGTCATCTTCTACAGGAGGTAGTATAGTTTCTACCGCAACAATTCGGTTCTCGATGGCATTAAGGTGTTCATAAGCTTGTTCTTGACTTGTTTGGAGACGAGCGAGCGTAGCTAATATTAGATCATTACCATTTGGTGGTTGTCCATTGACACTTGCGTGACTAGTTCCGGGCATCTTGGAAACTGGATAGGAGATTGACGACGAATCAAAACAGGATCGACCATTCTAGTACACTTACGCAAAGAAAAGACTCGAACTGTGAAGTGGGAGCGTGCCAATTGTGTAAGTGAGGTTTGAAAATGACAAAGTTCTGAAATGTTCGTCCTAACCAATTGTAGTGTAGTTGTAGGAGTGTTGACTCGAAGTGGGGTTTTGAAATGGGCTTTTTGAGGCCCAACTTTTGACTCGATATTTGGACAGAGTTTCGACTCGTTTTGCGCTAATTTAGGCCTTTTTCGAAAATATTTACATTTTAAAAGAGACTTTTGATTTTACAAAATTTGTTTTGTTTAGACAATGGTGATCATATAATACAAGCATTGCAACAGGCATTATAACGGTATGCTGAGTGCATTTAAAAGAGTTTTGGTTTAAAGGGTGGGTTGCTATACCGAGCAATCAAAACCGGGTCTGTGGAGAGGCTCGTACCAAATAGGAGTAAGGCCGATTCCTAGTCCATTCCCTCGAGTAGTGAAAGCCCTTGATACAAACAGGAGTAAGCATCATGGTATGGTTGACGTCAATCGCTATCCATCCTTAGGCCCAGATAAGAATTTGGACCGTCCAGACGGGATGATTGGTCAAATGGGTTGGGTTGGGCATAGGAAGGCCGAATAAAACGATCTAAGAAGATCGAGTCATGAAAACCGACAACTGTCTCATATAAACTATTCCCTAACCTTGTTCAAGTTTCACCCTTGGCAACACGTAAGTGTATTACTCCATAGCGGAGTCGCGAAACTGTAGATACGGGGGGCCCATGAGGTTTCTTGGGAAAACAAGCGTTTGCATTTGTGACATAGACACCAAGAACTCCTTACCCTTAGCATTCTATGCCTAGAATGACTCTCGTGGATGCCAATGAACACGGATGTTCACATAGATCTAGAGTAAGGGGTGAGGGTACGTATTAGGAAGCTCTTTTGATCGAACACCTAATCCCGCCCGCCTCGATAGCGGCCTCTACTAATGATTAGGGAAAATCATCTATACTTGTTATGTTGTCGATTATATGCATGCAATGCAACATCCAATAAATTAATCCTAGCATGTGAGATTAACTAAGTCGGTGAACACGTAATTTAGCATACAATTATGTCAAAGTAGGGATTTAACGTTGATTACATGTGGAAGCAAATAAACAATAATAAAGATACAATAAAATACAATAATTACATTGGTTTGATTGATTTATCTTCGAAAATACACTTAAAATGGATAGTTTGAGAAAAGAAAGGGGAAATAAATTAAGGGTTCGAAAACGGACAGATTAGTGGTGATTAACAGGTAATAGCCGATTAGTACGTAAACTAATAAACTAGGTCAAAGCAAAAATGGAAGTTCAGAGGCAGAACTCAACCCGAAACAGGCGCAGCAGAGCTGCGTCCCTTGGAAAAGGCGCAGTGGTCACTGCGTCTGTTCCTGAGGTGAGTTCTGGTTGTGAAGCCGGAACTGCATATCGTTAATGTTCTTGGGTAATTTAATGATCGATTACTAATCTTCGACTCAGGTAGAAGTGATTTAACAGATTATTTACATGCAAAGGGGTCATAAAAGCGATAAAGAACGAACTCAAATTAATTAGAATAAATTAATTACTAATTAAAAATTTTGGCTAACATGAATTAATTAGGTTTGCTAATACGATTTAATTAGATTTATTTACACAAATTAAACTAGGTGAGGTGATAATGAACAGACAAATATATAAAAGATGAATTTCAGAGACTTGATATGGACGAATCGAATCTCTAAAACCCGGATTTGATTTTAATGACGAAAACCCGCAAATATTGGTTATTTGGGATTTAAGTCGGAAATTAAAAGTGAGAAGTTACTAATTATATGTTAAAATTATTATACGAATGAATAATGAAGAAAAATAAAGAAATCGGAATAAAAAAGACGAATCAACAAAGAACAAAGGAAGAAGAAGAAAAGCAGAAACAACGGCAACCTCAGGAAGAGGCGCAACAGATGCTGTGACTCTTCGAAGAGGCGCAGCAGTTGCTGCGTTTCTTCTCGACGTCTGCCCTCTGTTAATCTGAAAAAAGGGTTTAATAAAAGGTTTTATCAATCGGTTTTAAATATGTTTTCGACGTAAATCTTACAATAATTTATATAATAAAAAGGTACAATAATAAAAAATGGGATTTACACCCTCAGACTTACATGTTTGACGAAACGAGAATGACTAAGTTAACGATTAGTGATTGCTCGACTCGAATGTACGACGAAAGTGCCCGCTTAAGAGGAATTAAGCTAAATTGATTAAGTTGATTAAGTGGAGTTGGTCAAATTGGTCGGTCATGCAAAACGAGGCTGGTACTCAGAAGGATCCGAGCTTACGTGGTCGAAAGTTCAAGCACGTAGACGCCAATAAGCAAAGAGCACGGTCTTAGAATGTAAAGGGAGAAGAGAAGGGCGGACACTCACGTGAAAAATATGAGGAACGAAGCTCCCTATTTATACTAATCACACGGAGGAATTAGGGTTCCGGTAAAACTTCGGAAATAAATCTCGAAAAGATCCTAAAATACGTAGAAAGGAGCCGGGGAAGAGGCGCAACAACCACTGCGGCTCTTGGAAGAGGCACAGCAGGTGCTGCGTCCTTTCCCGAGGAGTTTCCTCCTGCGGAAGAAAGATTTTCCGCGTTTCTGTTATGGAATTGCGGTAGATCTCAACTTCCTTGTTGTTTAAAATATAATTTCGGGATATATTTTGCCAAAAGATTAAAAGATTGAAATATGGAATAGAAATATCCGGAACATTCCAGAACATTCTGACTCGGCATTTTAGACGGTTTATTAGAAAATGAAGACGGTTTTTGACCCGGAATCCAAATGAACTCTAATTACTGTCAAAACGACCGTAACTGCACGTAGATGACGACCAAGGGGTAGACACAAGTATTTGAGCTATCACTTGACGATAAACTTACGAATTGTTATAAATCGTTCCGCGTACCAAACATGCAGCCCAATCATCACCGGGTGGCTTGCGGGAGGTGCAGAAACGAGGTATCTACACACTCGCAACATCAACAAAACTCCAAAAATAATGAAAGGGAGGATTCTATTTGGGTGGAGACTTGTTTTTTAGGAGTGCGCTACACTCCTAAGTAAAGACAATAATCTCCACCTCATCAAAACTTATCCTTCGAGTCAAAATTTCTTTCATAAACTTAGCATAAGAAGGTACCTGAGTAATGAGTTCTGTGAATGGAATGGTTACATAGAGATTCTTCACAACCTCCAAAAACTTACCGAACTATTTCTCTACCTTGTTGTTGCCTAAGCGGTTCGGAAATGGAAGTTTAGTGACAACAGGAGGTTCGGCTTTCTTCGTATTAACACCAATACGAGAATCGAGCTGAGAAGGGGTCTGGGTCGATCGACCTATAATCTGAGTCGATCGACCTGGAACCTGGGTCGGTCAACCTAGCTCATGTTCAGCATCGCCTACCTCTTTTTCTTTTTCTTTCGTGTTTTCAGCGTCATTGGCTCCATCGTTCGCAGCTTTTTCACCCAAAATTCCAAGTCCTTCACCTATATCCCCATCAACTAATGGCATTTCCGGTCCCTTATAAATGAAACAATCCTAGGTTTTTAGCATTAATAGTTTCATACGATTTATCTGGTTGAGAAGGCAACTGACCCGGCTGCCGTGTAGCTTTCTTGGATGCTAATTGGGCATCTGATTCTCTAGCATCTTAATCGAAGCATCCTTAGCTTGGTCACTTTTTCTGGAGGTGTATCATAAGAGACTGCACCATAACCTTCAGCTCCGCAATTTTACTTGGATTTTGAGAGGTACCTTGCTGAGGCGGAGGGAATGATAAGGGTTTTTGAAACCCTTGCTGTTGCGGAGGTGGAGCAGGATTCAACACGTTATGGCTAGTCTAGGAGAAGTTAGGATGCTCCTTATTTCTCTTATTATAGAAATTGGAGAACGGATTAGCTTGCTTGTAGTGTTAAAAGGCAAGTACCTGTTCCTTTTTCTATCATACACTCAGCAACAGAGTGTCCCTTAGTTCCACATCTTTCACATATAACTTCATGCTGCACCATAACATTAACTGTTTGACAGCCTCCTAAAGCTTGACCCATCTCAAGTCTTTCAAATCTAGCATTCATAGCTTTCAATTGTGCAACAACAGCACTATTGTCACCACCACTATTTACCGCGCACACTACCCCTCGGATTCCCATATTCTACTGTGTGGGTAGCCATCTCCTCAATAATGTTCCAGCCCTTATCATCATCAATATTCTTTTGGAACCTACTATTCGCAGAGGCATCGAGAATGGCTCTGTGATCATCATACAATCCGTTGTAAAACTGGTTGTAAAGGAACCATGGCTGAAACCCATGATGAGGAATGAAGCGAATAAGTCTCTTGAATCGGACCCAA
Source organism: Silene latifolia (assembly GCF_048544455.1). Lineage (NCBI taxonomy): Eukaryota > Viridiplantae > Streptophyta > Magnoliopsida > Caryophyllales > Caryophyllaceae > Silene > Silene latifolia. The sequence continues at coordinate 72,835,814 of NC_133526.1, read as the reverse complement.
GCTTCGTTCAAATCTTTAGTTGGAGACTGCTTGAAGCTAGTCATCTATCCCCGTAGAGCATTGGTTCGCTGCGCAGGGTAATATCTCTTGTAAAAGGTCAGTGCTAAAGAATTCCAGTCAGCTATCCCAACAACTTTCTTGTCTAGATCGCGATACCACTCGCGAACATAATCTTTCAAAGAGAAAGGAAACATCCTTCACCATTTCTTGAGTCACTCCAGCAGTAAGCGGAATAGATGAGCAGTAATCTATAAAAGTCTCCATGTGCTTACCTGGATCTTCACCTCCCACACCACTGAATTGATTTCCCTCCACCATATTGATATAGGAAGGGCGGATTTCAAATTTACCATTAGAGGTTGTAGGGAGCTTGAAACCCTTGGGAATCGAATCGAGCGTGGGCTCGGAATGACTTGCTAGTTTCGGCATGACTGAAGTAACGGTAGAAGTAGAAGTATCCTCTTCAAAGCACTGATTTTATACAATAAAGATGGCGTAAGCAGAGTCAAGCATACTCAAGTCTTCGGCTTGACGGATTTCCTTCAAAAGTTTCGTCTAACACGGAGAGTCCTCTCTGGTTCTAGATCAAATGGTATGAGCTCAGACCTCAAAGACCTGAGCATAAACAAAACTAGCACTGAAAGGTAAGAAACGGTCTCAAGGAAATGTGTCGCCTCCCTGGCAACGACGCCAAAATATGATGAGGTTGTCGCAACCTATCAAAAATAACCCTACCGGTCTCTAACTAATATAGCTAGGGAAGTCAGAATCGTATCCACATGGAGACTAAAATATTCTATTCATTACTAAAAGTCTATCTTTGTAACAATTAGGGGTGTTTTGTTTGTTGTACTAAACTAAACGTAAAAGAGAAAGAGAAGTAGTAAAAATTGAGTCTTAAAAATATAGGGAGAGGGAACTAGGATTGTCGGTTCACCAATGAATATCTAACGGTCACTGTCTAGGTCACAGATCGATCACAAATATCGGACTATAGTGAAAATGTCATCTCGATCCATTATTCTCCCTAGAATGCTTCTAACGGGCTCTCGTAACTTATTAGGGCACTCTAATGTTTATAATAGGTCTAACCCTCACCAAGCTCTCGATCTTAGGTCGGGGTTTACCAATTTAATTAAATCAATTTTGCACATTAACTGACTAATTACGGTATAATGCTACAAGCAACATAAACATAATATAATTGACCAATCCAATAACCTAACTAATAACCATCATCCATCCATGCCTCCCCTAAATCGTAGCGAAGAAGTTAGCTACACATAACGGAATTAACAATAATAATAAAATTAGATCTGAAAAGAGGAGAATACATAATGAAATTAAAGGTGAGAATAATAAACATAAACCAAACTAACAAGAATAGGAAGAGAAATAAAGACAATTAAACAAGATGAACAAAAGGGGAAAAGAAGAAGTCAAATTACCATAATCAATCCGAGTATAAGCAATGGAAAAAGAAGGAGAAATTCTAGATCTAAAGTTTTAGAGAAGAAAGTAATGTAATAGAGTTTACAGAGGGAATTGTAGAAATAAATAATCGTGCCCTAAACTGAGTCTCCCGTTCCTCTTATATCCGGAACTTATTAATAGAAATTGGAACTTAAAAGTCACGAAATTCACGAAATAAGAAGTGAGGTCGATCGACCAAAGACTCGGGTCGATCGACCCAGAGGTCAAGTCGGACGACCTCAGCACTAAGCCGATCGACCTCGACTATGAATGGCGGGTTTTCGTCCTTTTGAGTTCTAATAATGATTCCGCTAGCTTCCGCCACTTCTAAGCATCCTTCCGAGCTGTCTCCTTTAGGAGCTGGAACTCGGGTCAAGTAACTCTACATCTCCATATATGTCGAATAAGATCCTAAAATGCTTGCTTTGAGTACTTTCCTGCACAAACCGACATACAATACTCAAGTAGCAAAAACGAAGAAAAGGAATATAAAACGTCTACTAAGAGCGCAAACTAGAAGCTAAATGCAATGTCAAATAGACTAATAAGTGCATACAAAATGTACTTATCACATTGTTTATAATAATAATGTATGGTTATAAATGTGGAACTATGATGATAAGAGCTGGATGTGATAAGTACGTTGTTAAGGGGGAGGTACTCTGAGATGAGTTGTGATATGTACGTTGTTAAGGGAGGGGTAATGTCACATTAGGTACGTTGTTGAGGGGGATGTACCATGTTGATGTGTGCACGTTGCTAAGAGGGAGAGTGTGTCATATCACGAGATGGAGCACGTTGGTGGGGGGTTGTGTTGTATGAGATGATTGCCTATTGTTATTAAAAGTATATATTATGTTCTGGTTGTTTCTGTGTTTGCAGATGTTGGTAATTTTGTTACTCATTGTTATTAACTATCCCTACTCAACCAGTGGTTGATGTGTTTGTGTCTTATGTCAATTTGTCACCTATTTTCGCGGTGGCCTGTGTCGATCCGTTCAATAATTTTCGATTGAATGGGGAGCTGTCTGATATATAGCAGGTGCTAGAGATTCAGCTGGATGTTGATGTGTTGTGATGGGACTTGGGGCGTGCGGAGCTGAGCATTATCGAGTCAATAGTTATTCACCTAGTTGTCGGTCATCTATTATTATTTTAAAGTATTCCGTTGTAATATATTTATTAACTCAAGTTGGTTTCATTTTTTTATAATAAGCAATGAAGACAATTCAAAAACTAATGTATTTTATTTAAAGTAGCTTGTATTGTTTATCTTTGTTATTCACTACTCGGGTAACCGAGATGGTAAAAACCTCGGTTATCTAGGAATGTCTTGCCAAAGACCTCTGGATAAATGGGGGTGTTACAAAGTGGTATCAGAGCTAAGGATCCTAGGGCCAAAACCATTGAATCTAATGAACCTAGGATATGTCTTATAAAATGAACCCCGGATAGAAACTATTAGGATCCCTATTTGGCTTGGGATGTGTATGGCCCCTCACTCCAAACCCTGGCCCTCACAGTTTTAAACCGGATACCGCGGGAAGAGTAAAGAGCGTGGGTAGTTATAGTGCTATGTTATGTGATTCTTCTGTTATAAATTGATGTGAGTCCACTAGTAGTTGTTGCATGGCTAAAGAGCATTCAGATGCTAATATGTGATGGTATTAGTTGTTGATGGAAGAAGGAGTATGAAATATTGTGTGGTTTAACATGTCAAGTATGTTTATAGTATGGTTAGAAATATGAAGATTGTTATGAGTTTGACATGAGTGTGATGTGTTTATGATTGATCTGATATGGAGGATATTATAATGTCTAATGAGAACAGTATGAGCATGGGTGACGATTTAATTATGTGTGAAACATGTTTATAACGTTAGTTTACTGAGAACAATGCTAGTTGTTAGGAAAGTTATTTTGTGTAAGTATGATACGTTGTATCATACGATAATATGCATGAGTGTTTCAAGTATTTTGCATAATGAATTAATGACATTGTTATGTGTATTGAAGTAAATATACAATATGACAAAAATATGTTGAAATGAAAGAATTATGTGATTATATGAATTTAGTATGGCATGTATAGTGATATGAATACACTTGAATGATAATATGAATTGGTGACTTACGTGATGATATGAGTAGTTAACAATGAATTCATTAGCAACTATAATTGTGTTATAAATGGGAAGATTAGATTTGAGTGACACATGTTTACTAATATGTGAGAACTTCTGCCTATAAGTGAAAATTTTAATCTGTATGAATTAATATCGAACATGTTAATACTCATGATGCAAATAACAATTCTGCTAAAATGTGTTAAGATGTTGTAAGCAAATGTGTAGAATTGATTCAAACATGTATGAAAGATTTCAATATGATAATTGAAATGTATATTCGAGTTTGTTTGATATATTGTATTTTAGCTTATGAAGAGTTGTCTGTTTTGCATAAAAAAATGTCATAGTAAAGGAAATTTCGAATTTCCACATGGTGGGAGGTCTAGGTCGACTGACTTGGGGTGTGGGTCGACCGACCTAGTCCGTGTATGCCATATCTTCGATCCTTTATTGGATTGTTTCGTACCTTGTGCAAGCATAGTCTGTATGTCTAGCGCTAGGAGAACATGTTCGTCGGATTAATATGCTTATACAACGTAGTAAGAATGAGAAATTCGTGGTGGTTTCATTATAGGTGCTTAACAAGCAACTTCTTGTGTTCGTTATATTTTATAAAAAAGAAGAATGCCTCCAAAGAAAGTGTCAGTTGTTGCCAACATGAGTGTCGAGGAAATAGAGAGATTGATTCAGATGAACGAGGCTTTGACTGAGGCACTGAAAAACTCTACGAAGGCCACAGAAGTGGATGCTTCAAAGAAGAATTCACTGATAGCTCGTCATATGCTTACCAGGTATGATGGGCTAGGTGAGCCATCATTGTTTGGGGATTGGTTTTGGGAATTTGACAACCTATTCGAGTTGTTAAATTGCCCAGCTGCGCTGCAAGTGGATCAAGCAGCCAATTATCTGAAAGGAAAGGTAGTGTTATGGTGGAGCCAGAATAAGGAGATGATTCGAGATGACTACAAGGAGATGGGTGAGGCCTATATTCATTGGTCGAATTTTAAAATGTTGATAAGGAACACTTTCATACCTAAACATATTCAGAGTAGGATGAGGGCTGAGTTAAGTCCCTTAAGATGTAGGAGAAGATGACAGTGGAGGACTACTATAACCGTTTCATGGAGCTATCCGATTATGTGAGTGACCTGAATATGGGACCTGAGATTTTGGCTATGAAATTTGAGAGAGGGCTATCGACAGAAATTAAAAAGAGGATCGTAGAAGAGGAGCCAACTACCGTGGAGGAAGTGTACTAGAGAGCTGGTCATGATGAGAGGATATCAGACATGTTGAAGGACTGATGTATCACTTTTATATATACTTTTATGACCCCCTTTGAGTTATTTTTGATGCGATTTTTGTGCTAAATATGTCATTTATATGCCTTTTATATTAGAATGTCGATATTACCGCTACTTGGTGTTTAAATGCAGGAATGACGCATTTACAAAGTAAAATGAGTAAAGTGGAGCACCGCGGATTTGGCATAGCAGAATACACGAGGCATGACACAGGAAACTAAAAGAATAGAAGATGAGAAGTGAAGATTATACGTAAAGAACCTGAGAAGACTGTGTACTCGATCGAGTTAGCTTGTACTCGATCGAGTGGTGTGTACTCGATCGAGTATGAGCAGGCTCGATCGACTATTCTCACTGCTGAAGACTTTTCCGAATTTTCCTAAAAGTTGTCTTATTTGTATTATATATTCTAAACTCGTATTAGGTTATTAGTTTTGCTTTCTATTACTTTCAGAACTCCCAAAACTCGTAGTATTAGTCGGCTAGCATACTTTTGAGATCTACAATTCGTTCTTCATTAATTTGTTAAGGTACTTTAATCTTTCTTCATTAATTATTCAATCTAGTTTATGTTATTGCTTCTTTACTCTTATTGCATGTCTTTAATTAGGTCTTCAATTATTATTGTTGTTGTTACTTCTAGTAATATGAGTAGCTAAATCCTTTATCTAGGATAAAGGGGATCTAGGTTGATTAGAAGGGGGTTAATAAAGTGATTGTTAGTAACATCGCATGAATGATTGTTTGAGTATTGTTCTTATTCTAATTACTTGATTTAGGCCTGAATTGATAATTAGTGTAGCGAATTAATACTTTCACATACCGAGTTAGAATTAATATAGGCTGCGATAATCAGATATGTAAAATTTAATTATAGCGATTGCATATTAAACTGAATCTAAAGGGCATAATTGAATCGACCGATCTTGTGACCTTAGGTAATTCGATTGATCTTACAATTGATTAAAATATACCCCCGGATAATTGACCTAGTGAACCCATTCCCTAGACTTCTCAATATTATTAATTACAATCTTTACTTTATTGCGATTAGTTGTTAGAAAACAAACCAAACCAAATCTTCAAGAAAAATGGTTACTTTGAAACACTTTAAATATTAGCAAACTGAATATTACCGCCTCCCTGCGGATTCGATACTTGTCTTACCACTAGCTATTTTTTAGTACTGAAATAGAATTATTTTGATTAAGGTGATACGACGTTAGACACTTTAAATACGACTTTAGCCTTGTCTTACCACTAGTTATTTGTAATTGGCAGGGATGTTTGTAAGGCAGTTAAGGAGGTGTTTAACACTGACAAATTACTGAAGCAGCTTAATTCCACTGTGCTTACACTGATTCCTAAGAAGCTCAGGCCAGTCAGTGTTAGGGATTTCAGGCTTATTGCATGTTGCAACGTTTTGTACAAATGCATTACAAAGCTAATCTGCAATAGGGTAGCAACTGTTCTTCTTGATATCATAAGTGATAACCAGAGTGCATTCATTAAAGGGAGGGATATTGTGACAATATTCTTATTTGTCAAGATTTGGTGAGGTTATATGATAGAAAAGCTTGTTCACCAAGATGCATGATGAAAGTGGATTTGAAAAAAGGCGTATAATTCTATAGAGTGGCCATTTATTGATGATATGCTTAGGGCTCTTAGTTTCCCTGAGACCATGATAACTCTGATAATGGAATGTGTCACCACTCCAACTTATTCTTTGTCTGTGAATGGGAGCATTTTTGGGTATTTTGAGGGGAGAAGGGGTATCAGGCAAGGGGACCCCATGTCTCCTTTAATATTTGTTATTTGCATGGAATATTTCACTAGGATTCTGAATGTTGTTACTCAGAGGGATGATTATAGGTTCCATCCTTTGTGCAGACCCTTAAAACTATGTCACCTTTGCTTTGGAGACGATTTATTGTTGTTTAGCAGAGGGGATTTGGAGTATGTGCACGTGATTCTAAGAGCATTTACTACGTTTTCTGCAGCTTCAGGCCTGGTAATAAATCAAGCTAAATCTGAAATGTACTGTAATGGCATGGATGCTGCAGTTACTCAGGCTATTTTGAGGATTTCTGGTTTTCAGTGTTGGAGTAAGTGTCCTCGACAATACTGCGATCACATGTTTGAATCTCATAATAAGATTGGATCTAGACACGTAATCAAAAGGCTTTTATAATAAAGATTATACACAACAATGGGAAATAGTATATTGTAAGGTTAGGAAGAGTGCAAAGTGTTGCTGAGACTTACTAACAAAAGGCCTTTTCACAGGCTTAACATGATAAGTCATGTCATTTCAATTGAGTTGAAATGTGAAATTATATACAAAATGGAATATGGATTATAGATTATGTAGTAATTGATATTGTATCAATTTTACATATGTGATAACACATTCATCGTTTGAGTTTTATTAAAAACTCTTTTATTTCTTTGTTATATCCAAATAGGTTGTATGGACAACGTTAAACCCTATTAAAGTGAACTGGATTAACATAGTATTGGCCCCTAGTTTCTTATATGAGGTGACGTCGCAAAGTGACTAGAGTGTGATGCGATTAATGGCAAGTTCAAGTGCCATAGAGTCATATGGGATGACTAGTCGATCACATAGGCAGACTGTATGGGACGCTCTGTCGGGCAGTGACCGCTTATAGAGTTCTCGTAATTTTTATAAAGCCTGGTCGTTGCGAGAGCTACTATAATATTCTTTTGAGTCGATTCTTTGACTAGAGATTGTTCGCCCAAGGTGGCACAGTTTCTGAGTGACTTTGATTTATGCTCTACGATTTTCGTAACTGAGGTCAAATGGGCATCTTTTAGGTCATGATGAGTTGTGGCTATACGAAGGGAATAGTGCGATAGGAATTGTCCATCCCCTTGTCAGGGTTATCTAAAATCTCAGGGCCACTCGAGGAGTAGTGAACTGAAAATGCGTGGCCACGCTCGGAAGGTATCCACGTTAGATAATTCCGGTCAGACAGTTACTCTTCAGATCGAGGAAACCACTCAAGATATGATCAAATGCAAGTACGACCTACAAGACACTTTTCATTGAGTGGGAGATGATGTAATAGGACAAGAGAATTGGTGACACACACTTGTCTCGGATACGCACACTTCTCTCGGACAAGTGGGAGATTGTTGGAGTATGTGTCCTCGACAATACTGCGATCACATGTTTGAATCTCATAATAAGAATACGTAAGGGATGATTCAATTATATAGTCAACTGATCAACATTAATCGGTAATGATTGGCTAACTAGAGTTTGACATTACTGTCGTTTGACGGTGGTGATCAGTTGATCCCTTAAGGTCACACCTATAGGACAATTTCCTTAATAGATAAATTAATTAATTGTATAATGATACAAGTTAATTAAATCCTTAAGAATTGGACAATTTATATTTGTGAATGAGAATTTGTATCTTATTGTAATTCGATTAAATAAGATTCATTTTAGTAATTGAAATGCTTTATTACAAAAATTGATTATTGTTTATGAAACAAATTAAGATAAGAATGAAAGGTTAATTATAATTACAAAATGTTGTGAATTATATTAACATGACCCATTTTATACACATGTAATTATGAATTACTAGATATCTTGTTATTTATAATTTAATTAATTTATATAATGATATTTAATTGTTAAATATGCATTAATATGATTAATTACATGTTACATGCTACATGTGACATATTGTGTGACAATGTTACATATGACAAAATAAAATGGACTCTACTTTAACATGGATGAGTGGGTATTTTATTTTATTGTAAAATAGACAACATCATTACCCTTAAATCTAGCCATGCATACCTATGATTTTGGGTAAGAGCAAAAGTGAGATGGGAATGCATTGGGTTTTTCCTCCCCTTGGAACCGTGCCCCCTCTCTCTCTCTAAGAGAATTGGTTCTCTTATTTTTGCTCATCCATCTAAGAAAATATTCTTATCATATATGCATTTTTGGATGCCTGTATCTCTCACACAAAACCTCATAAAATAATTTTATGCATCATAATTTGTTCATAGATCTGAGATAAAAATATTACTAAATGTGTAGTAATTTTATTAGATTAAAATTTAAGGTTCACTATTAATATTATCTAGTTAATAAGATAAATAGTATTAAGGGTAAGTCCTGGGTGCAACTAAGAGGAGTATCTCTATGCTTGAGACTTGAAGAACTTGGAGGATCGTCCCAAATCATAATATGCTCAAGATCTAGATTAGGAAGGAGTCCTAATCTAGTGCCCAAAAGTTTCGTCCATATTGTATGTAAGCAATATAATTTCTCCTTATTTTGTTCATTTTGTTATGCATGCACTAGATCCACAAGGTTTATATTAACAAGTTAATTAAATCACCATTAGAAGAGTCTAATAGGGGTATATCAACCCAACAATTGGCATTAAGAGCTTTGGTGTTGCATGCATAATCGATTTGGTTTTTCCGAGTTAAATGTAACTTAATTAAAACTAGTTATTTTGTGATTTATGTTATAAAGCCACGAAATTATTTTGCATGTTATATATTCTAGTTCTAAAATGTTTTTAGGTCATATTGATGATTTATGGATGATTATTGCATATTTTAATGATTTTTAGTGAAATAATTACATTTTATTGAGTAAAATAAAGTTTTATTTACTAAAAATAGTTAAACTTCAATAATGGCCGTGATTTTTTAGTATGACCTCACATGCATATTTTGCATATTGTATGTAAAATTTTGGATCATTGTGATTAGTTTTGCATGTTTTAATATTTTTATGTGATAGAATTGGTATAAATGGAGGTTAAATGACTAAAATTAGTTAAACTTCAAAATAGGCCATGAAATTTTTATATGATGTCACATGCATATTTTACATATTGTATGAAAAATTTGAGATAAATGTGATTTATTATGCATGATTTTAATTTTAATGATTAAAATGATATAAATAGTGACTATTTTTTAGCAAAAATAGCTAAAATAATTTTATGGCATGAAATTTTCCCTAATATTGTATATATAATATGGACATCAGATCTAAAGTTGTATGATTAATTTGGATTGATTTGGAATGTTTATTGTTTTTTATGTGATAAAATCGATAAAAGGGCAACTTTATTAGTCATAAAAAGAACTTCAAAAATTTTGGTTGAAATTTTGCCATTTCCAGGTTTTGGAAATTATTTTTAAATGTTCAAAATTTTTATTTGATTTTTTTCATAATTTTTATGTTTAATTTGGATTAAATGGTAAAAGTTATGATTTTTACGATTTATTAATGAAGTAAATTATAAATATTTTGTGGGCAAATTTTATTGAGTTTTTGGAATCTTGGTAATATTCCAGTATTTGCAAAAATGTGATTTCGAATTTTTCCAAATTTTTGTCACTTATTGAGAATTATTTCATAATTGTTATGATTAAAAGAAGTTTAATAAGCAATAATACAAAACCAAGTTGAATTATTGTCAAAAATTGAGTAAAGACTAATTTTTGAGTCCTAAGAGTGTTAGGGTAATTAACTTGAGCTTAAATTTGATTTAAGTATTGATTTGTGATTTTAATAAGTTATTATCGCGCATTTCCATAAAACCGAATTATATATGATACAAGGTTTAAGTAGGGCGATTTGGCACATTAATTTGGCATGTTAATCACATATAATAATGCTGCATTTTTATTTATGAATGTCATAATTTATTTATGTAATTTTGAATTATGTAATTTATCTTAGTATGGCCTTAGTTTTAATCTATATTTCCCGTAATGTAAGGGGATATTGATTCGGTTGTAAATTTATGTGATATCGTGTCACTTTTATTTATACTAGTTTTTCATATTACAATTGTATAATAGGAATAGCTATGTATTTTATTATTATTTGTAATTCCGGAGTTCTTTCAAGATGGTGCCAATCGGAAAGGCGTTCCGATCAAGACGGAGTCCTTGGGAAGCGTGCCACTTGAAGTTCAAGGGACCAATGGAGTTGGTTTCCAAATTTGTAAATAGATTATTAGATTTTCTATTTTAGGAAGGCCATACTAGGAAATTTATTTATTGCTTTGCATTTTTCCTTTATATGTTTGCATGCATTGCCAAATCGCCATAAACTAAACATGCATATCATATCGAGTATTCAACCGTGTCAATTATAATTATCGTTAGTTCAACAATTTAGTTCACTTAAATTTGATAGATAATAAATAGACTCGACCTCACACCTTTTAAAATATTGAGACTTAGCCTTACCAAATAATAGGAACTCATGAATCCCAATTTCATATAGGTACAATACGGTATCGAAACATTATATCGGGGTGCTTTCAATTGACGTTGGGTAAGTGGGGTAATAAATTGTTATTACACTTCGAAAATTTGGTTGATCTCAACGAAGGTATTTGCGACCGTAGCCGCAATAGGTTCGGGCTAAAGATGAACTTAACATAAATTCATCAACCGAGAGTTCTAATTGTAGAATCTGTTAAGAGGGTTAACCCACCAAGTTATATTAGTAAAGGTGTAGAGGGCCCGTTGGCTCACATCAAAGTTAATATGAATTTTGGATCTCAGAATCATTTATATAATTGGGTGGAGGTCATTATATAAATGCTAAAACATGCTAAAATGTTTTAAATATAACGATGAATGTTTACTTTTCCCACTATTTCGGTGTTTTAATGTTGTTCTATTTCATTACGCCTACTCATATGCGATATCATTCGATTGTAACACGAGTCTCCGCTAAACCACTATTGCTAACGACAACGAATCACTTTCTAAAAATGAACCGTATCATAGGTTGTGGACTAGCTCCATAGGAATCGTTCTATTCCATAGAACTCGATAAGAATTGTCCTATACAAATACAAGATTAACATCTTAAATTCCTTACATACCCATGTATATGAAATCTCTTATGAAGAAGAATAAATAGAAGTAGTAATTAGTCAAAATATATTTTGATAATTCTTCTATGCATCCATGGTTCAAAAGTCTTATTGCTCAACCTAAACACTTTTCATCAAGCACTTAAGTTGTTAAGAACATGACAATGTTAAATTGGTAAATTAATTTGTTAGAAATTTTGATTAACCAAATACCACAATTGAGTTAACCCTTGTAAAGGATTAACTAGGAATTTAAATGAAGATAAGTCTTCATCAAGTAGAAATTCTTAAAGTCAGTGGGAGCAACAAGAACTAAAGTACCTATCTTAATTGTTAAGGATAGAACTAGGCTCGAAAGAGAAAGTGTTAGACACTAAAATAGAGACAAACTCCAAATAAGTAAAGATCTAGGAAGTTGGTCGTGTGACTCCAGGATATTCCTTCATGAATATCTATGACATTGACATTGCATTCTTGCCAATTACCACATCATGAGTATTTGATACAAATTTGTGGATTTCGTCATGATATTTGGCATTATCTTGTGACGACTAGCAAGAATAAATTCAGAAATTTACATGAATGGAACTAGGGTAGTTTTCATTTCATCCATGGACATATAAGTGTTATAGTGTACTCATTTTAGTTTTGTATTTAGAAATGTACCTCAATAATTGTTATGATGTACACTAACTCTGAATAAGAATATGATTCAAGTTTTTGTATAAAACGCAAAGGGTTTCTCTATTATGCAATTAAAACAAGAGTTGTGCCCTAACATACCACGATTAAGTTTATGGTGAGACCAAATAAATCAAGGTAATTATATTCAAACTAGAAATAAAATGTCATATATACAAGACTCAAGTTGGTGACCCCAATCCTTTCTCAATTCTCGATTGAAAATCACATTTAGAAACTAGTTTTTACTAGTCTCCCAAACCATTTGAATTGGGAATCTTTTGGTGTATGCGAATCTTGTATTCAAAGCAAGTTAATTCATGACTTTTTCTGCAAAATGATTATGAATAGAGAAAGATATTTGCCCAATCTACACTTTGAAGTATATGGTCGAATACAATTTCAATCAGAAAAGGTTATTACTTCTTCATCTCTTTTACCAACGAACTAGGTAGATACTAGGTATCCACTTAATGAGGTAAGAAGAGAAATTCTTTGAATAAGTTCAATGGATGTTTAAAAGGTATCAAAACCTACAGATTATAAAACCAAAGTATTTGTTAAAATGGAAAACAATAAAGTGATGACTTTTATCGGCACCAAAAGACTGTGTTATGGTATCACAAGTTCACTTTCATTACGATATGATTGAATATTTACAATATAATTGGAGGTAGTTTCTGTTATAAAATTTGTCTGGCATTTAACTTTTCCACTAAAATAAAACATGGTTAAAGCAATCATCTACTTTTCATATAAGATATGGTTAGGCATGGTACCTAAATTGTAGTTTGTTTCGATAGTAAACATGTGTTCCCTCTTCCTACATGATCACGAGAACAAAGGGTTTGTGGCTCGTGATGCTGTCTATTAAAGAAATTAGGAGTATTTCTTAAAGACGGAGTGGGAGAAAATGTTCAAGAGCCACAAACTGAGAATATGACGTAGGAAGATGTTCCTTCTTGGTCAAAATCAGTAATTATTTCTTCGAAATCGAAAGTGGACAGGAGTCATGTTATTTTTGAAAGTAACAAACCTGTAACTTATTAAGATCCTTTATCTAGTTTCAACTCCGCAAAAGTCCGAAATGAGCATAAACATGAAAATGTTTATTTAACTTGGTTGGTTGGTGGCAAAGGGTTTTGCACGCAACAACAACGCTTCATTAAAATTCAGATTTTATAGTTGGATTTAAAAATCATCTTGTATGAGTTTTTAAAATCGCAACTATGCTAAGGTAGGATGAAAACTTAAGAAGAAGTCTTAAGTTGTAAAGGAGTTGAATTGTATGTTTTGATCATGTGATAAACTTTTCTCGAATTGTCGAGTAGTTCTGTTTATACATGGAGTTTAGTGGGAGTAATATGGTGTTACTAGTCTTATGTGTAAGGGACATATTGATCATTGTGAATGATGGAAGACTTAGGAGAAGAATAATACATCTCTAAGGTATCCAGACCTATAAAGATAGTTCTAAGAGGATATTAGCGTTAAATGAATATTCTTATGTTAATAAGAATCTTGACAAGTTCAAAAGTATTAAACATGTAGAAATTGAATCCACATGCTTCCGTTGCAGGATTAATTCATTACGCTAAGATGTATCACCATTCTTAAACTTCGTATACTTAGAGTATGACGAGAAGTTATAAATCGAATCTTTGAGAGAAGTCTCTATATAGCCACATAGTTCATTAGTTAGTACTTATGAAGCACTAAAGAGATGAAACTAAAGTGATTAAAAATGATATGGATTTATGTGCAAGGTGTTACACGATAACCATATTCTAATCACACAAAGATGGTTAGAGAACCATCTTGGCTATATTTTTAAGGAGGGTGTCTGCTAGAAACGTCCTAGGCAGTTGAACAATAAGATATACACAACGGAAATTGAGTACACTTGCAATAATGGGATATGCAAGAAGGAAGGGATTATATAAGGATTCGGTTTTATGAATTGGAGGAACTATGGTAGTTCGTTTCAATAACCAAAAGTCCTATCCCTACACACTGTGAGGAAAGTGGGAGTTATTTAAGAAAAGAGAGCCTCTATCTAGATTGGATCTAGACACGTACTCAAAAGGTTTTTATAATAAAGATTATACACAACAATGGGAAATAGTATATTGTAAGGTTAGGAAGAGTGCAAAGTGTTGCTGAGACTTACTAACCAAAGGCCTTTTCACAGGCTTAACATGATAAGTCATGTCATTTCAATTGAGTTGAAATGTGCAATTATATACAAAATGGAATATGGATTATAGATTATGTAGTAATTGATATTGTATCAATTTTACATATGTGATAACGCATTCATCGTTTGAGTTTTATTAAAAACTCTTTTATTTCTTTGTTATATCCAAATAGGTTGTATGGACAACGTTAAACCCTATTAAAGTGAACTGGATTAACATAGTATTGGCCCCTAGTTTCTTATATGAGGTGACGTCGCAAAGTGACTAGAGTGTGATGCGATTAATGGCAAGTTCAAGTGCCATAGAGTCATATGGGATGACTAGTCGATCACATAGGCAGACTGTATGGGACGCTCTGTCGGGCAGTGACCGCTTATAGAGTTCTCGTAATTTTTATAAAGCCTGGTCGTGGCGAGAGCTACTATAATATTCTTTTGAGTCGATTCTTTGACTAGAGATTGTTCGCCCAAGGTGGCACAGTTTCTGAGTGACTTTGATTTATGCTCTACGATTTTCGTAACTGAGGTCAAATGGGCATCTTTTAGGTCATGATGAGTTGTGGCTATACGAAGGGAATAGTGCGATAGGAATTGTCCATCCCCTTGTCAGGGTTATCTAAAATCTCAGGGCCACTCGAGGAGTAGTGAACTGAAAATGCGTGGCCACGCTCGGAAGGTATCCACGTTAGATAATTCCGGTCAGACAGTTACTCTTCAGATCGAGGAAACCACTCAAGATATGATCGAATGCAAGTACGACCTACAAGACACTTTTCATTGAGTGGGAGATGATGTAATAGGACAAGAGAATTGGTGACACACACTTGTCTCGGATACGCACACTTCTCTCGGACAAGTGGGAGATTGTTAGAGTATGTGTCCTTGACAATACTGCGATCACATGTTTGAATCTCATAATAAGAATACGTAAGGGATGATTCAATTATATAGTCAACTGATCAACATTAATCGGTAATGATTGGCTAACTAGAGTTTGACATTACTGTCGTTTGACGGTGGTGATCAGTTGATCCCTTAAGGTCACACCTATAGGACAATTCCCTTAATAGATGATGTGACCATAATTGGCGCATATTTAGCCCCCGAATTAGCCTTGTTTCCATGCTTTTTAGTGCTTATTTGGGTCATTTCTCATCTTTAGTTCTTTATTTTGCATATTCTTTGAGATTTTGATCCCTTGGTAGGAAAGGAGTAAGAATCTTGCATTTTCATGGCAAAACGAGACTAAATTGATCGAATTCAATGACCAAGCATCAAGGAGGGACAAGATTAGAAGGCCTTTGTACATATCATAGTAGAAGAGCAATGTTGGGAAAAGATCCTTGAGTCCCCAAGGAAATCCCCAAGGAATTTATGAAGAAAAGGGAAGAAAAGAAGAAGAATTGTTGCTGACTGACAATCCGAGCGGATTGTCACCAATCCGTCCGTCCAGCCCCAGCACAATTCGAGCGTCTTTGCCACAATCCGCTCGGATTCCCCCTCCACAATCTGCCCGGATTCCCATGAATCCGCTCGGATTCAAACGCCAGAATCCGCCCGTCCCGACCCTATTCCGCCCGGATTCTTGCACAGCACGGATTGTCTTCTCCAAGCTACGAAAAGAGAAGCCCTTCTCTCCGAAAATACCGGCTCCTCCTTGCTCAACTTAAAAAGTGTAATTACTAGTTTAGCCCTTAGTTAACCCTAATGCATCCTCCCTAATTTCCACTATAAATACCCCATTAGTCTAATTAGAGGAGCATGTTCTTCTTATCAATAATTAGAGTAGTTAATATCAATCAAATCTCTCTTTAATATTGTAATCAAGTATTAATCAAGTTTTAATCCAAGTTTTAGTTCTTTAATCTCTCTTTTGTTCATCCTTTATTTTGGATAATTGAAGATTATTTGGGTTATTGTTGGGAGATTGACAACCTCTCAATCAAGCATTCAAGTACTTCTTTTATCTTTGCTTTATTATTGGAATCATTAGTAGGTATAATCTCTTAATCCCTTTTTAATTATTGTTAATTACTTTCATTTATTCATCATGTTTCATATTGTTGGTATGATTGACAACCTTGCTAGCATGATCAACATGATAATGAGTGAGTAGTCTCTTAGCTAGGGTTAATGGGTGATTAGGGGAAACCAACATGGGGAATGATTCATGCTTAAATTAATATGCTTTCATGTTTTATTTGCTTGCTTGTTTTGATCTCAACTCATGCACATGTTATATTTGATGAAATGCTAAGCCTATGAATCCTTGCATTTACTATCATCTTCTATCTTTTCAATGAGACTTGTAAGACATAACCCAACTCGAGTCTCATTAGACCATGCATGTTGTTGTGTAGGGAAGATTAAGTCGACTTGTAGGTGTTGTACAATCTAATCGATTCGGCTCCGGGACCCAAACTTTCCTAGGATTGTAAGATATAACCCAACTCAATCCATCACAACAATAATTGCTTGCTTATAATTTGAGAACATGTTTGTATGATCATATCCCATGATTCCCCTATGATCCCATGACACCCTAGTGCCTTTAATCAATTGCTTACACCTCTTTAATTCATCTTGCTTGTTTATTTTCATTGCTATTTTAGTTTAGTAACCTTCTACATCAACCCAATTTGTGACACCCCTAGACACCACTAGTTACAATAGAAATCTCATTTCAACTCTCGTCCCTTGGGATCCGACCTTTACTTGCCTCTTTACTAATTGTAGAGTTGTTTGTGGAGCTATAAATTGTGTTTTGATTCGACCGTGACCAACGACCACATCTTAATTTGTGAACACTTAGCGGGATCGCATCAAAAATGGCGCCGTTGCCGGGGACGGTGTTTGTTTGATTTAGATTTCTTTTTATTGTCATTAGTTGTGTCTTTCTTCGCCTTGAGGAAGTAAAACTCCTCAAGGTTTGTTCTAATTGTTTTCGAGTTGTTTGATATTTTGCATGTCTAGAAGGTTACAAAGTGATTTGTTACCTTTTGACCGTGAAATCGAAAGAACCTTGACGAACAATAGGAGAGTTGTTAGGAGGAATTTACGAGGTATTGGTGAAGTTGTCCAACCCACTAGTGAGTTTGTCAATCCTTTCGCAATAGAAGGAGAAGAAAACCCATTACACAATACCCCACAAAATCCACCTACAATGCCAAAATTCTCGTCACACTCCGTACCCACCGAGGAGAATCTACCAAATGGTACTCCTACACCCCAACATCTCACCGGAAACTTTATTGCCAAGTCCGCCTTCATCCAACTAGTTGAGAGGAGCCAATTCGGGGGAATGCCTAGTGAGGACCCTCATTCTCATATGGAAACCTTTTGCGATTATTGTGATGCTATCTCTCAAACGGGCGTGACTCAAGACCAAATTAGATGGGTCTTATTTCCTTTTTCATTAATCGGCACCGCGAAGCAATGGTTGAAGGGCCTTGATAAGGCCACCCTTGGAATAGATTCTTGGAAGAAGTTGGCTCTAGCTTTCTACAAAAAATTCTACCCACCGGAAAAGACTAACATGCTAAGAGCTCAAATTACGGGTTTTAAGCAAAGGGATGAAGAGTCTTTGTACGAAGCTTGGGAGCGGTTCAAGGGAATTTGTCGCTCATGTCCTCACCATGGACTTAGCGAATGGTTTTTGGTGCAACAATTTTGGAATGGTTTATATGAAGATTCTAGGAACATTCTCAATATGGGATCAAATGGAATGTTCACCGAAGTTGATGACAATCAAACATGGAACAAGATTGAGGAAATGGTGGTCCATAACTCACAATATAGTAGACCTCGAAAGGCTACTAAAGGAGGAAAGCATGAAGTGGACTCCGTTACTCAATTGGGTGCTCAACTTAGTGCTCACATTGACACAATCAACTTAAAGTTTGAACAAGCTATGGCTAGACTTGAGGAAAACTCAAAATCATCAAAGCATCATGTTAATGCCATGACAGCATCCTCATCAATCCCAAGTGGGATATGTGAGAATTGTGGAACTTTGGGACATGACCAAGGTGAATGTAGGGGAACAAATGAACAAGTGAATGCTTTCCAAGCATACAAGAGTGGTACCCCTTCTTCCAACTTTTACAATGAAAACACCAAATTCCATCCAAATCTCTCATACAAAAGCCAAAATGTTCAAAACCCTCAAACAACATACACTCCACCATCCATGAGAAACCAAAATCAAGGACCCTTTTACAATCAAAACCAAGGTTACCAAAATCAAAATCCATACAATCACCAAAATGACCAAGGCTTTGATGTCCAAAAAGCGGTCCTCCAAATGCAAAAGAATCAACAAGAATTTTTCACTCAAATGCAAAAAGATAGCCAAGCAAAGGAAACCACCATCAACAACATTCTAGCTCACACCAAGATGTTGGAAACACAATTGACTCAACTAGCATCTTCAAGCTCACAAAGACAAAACGGGCAATTACCACCTCAAAGTAATCCCCCTAGACATGAAACGGTTAGTGCCATTCACTTGAGAAGTGGTACAAGGTATGAAGCACCGAAGAAGCAAGTTGAGGATGAAGTTGTGGAAGCTAGTGAAAAGGAAGAAATTGTGCAAAACTCCAAAGATGGAGAATCATCAAAAGAAGAAAGTTCAAAGAAAAATGAAGACAAGGCTAAGGAGAAAGAGCCCATTGTGATTAGACTTCCTTTTCCAAGTCGTCAAGCCAAGCCCAAATTTGATGATCAACTTGGAAAATTCATGGAAATCGTGAAGAATTTGGAAGTCTCAATTCCTTTCACGGAATTAATCAATCACGTGCCGGCCTATGCGAAGTACATGAAAAATATCCTCACAAAGAAGAAGTCGATCCGGAAGCTTGAGACTATCGCCTTCACTAAGGTGAGTAGTGCAATACTTCAAGGGAGTTCACCTCCAAAGTTAAAAGATCCGGGAAGCTTCTCAATACCGTGTACCATTGGCGACACGACGATAAACAAAGCCTTATGTGATCTAGGGGCTAGTGTGAGTGTCATACCGTACTCGGTAAGTAAAAGGTTGGGGATGGGAGAGCTTAAATGCACCAACATCACACTCCAAATGGCCGATAGATCAACGAAGACACCATTAGGGATATGGGAAGATGTCCCCGTACGAATTGGGAAGTTTTTCATCCCGGTGGACTTTGTCATTGTTGATATGGAGGAAGATTCCAACATTCCAATCATCCTAGGAAGACCTTTCCTACACACCGTCGGTGCGGTGATTGATGTGAAACATGGTGAGCTCACTCTAGAAGTGGGAGATGAAAGCATAACTTTTAATCTTGACAAGACTATGAGAGCTCCTCGTTTGCATGAGCCATGTTTCATGATTGATCATTATAGCCGAAAAGATGAGAAGAAGAAATCGGAACTCCAATGGAAGAAGAAAATTGAAGATGCTCCATTCAAAGAGCAAGTGAATTGTGACAAGGAGAGCTTGCAAAGCTCATCAAAATCAACCAAGGAAGAAGAGGATGGCCTCATTGGCCAAGAGAAGAAATTGGGAGAGTTGTCTCCATCTAAGCAAGAGATTTTCAATGATCAACTCAATGAAGTTTGTGGTCTTTGGGACGACGAGTTTGAAGGGATTTTTAATCCCTACATTGGACATGCCATCGATCATGATCAACAACAAGGGCTAAAGTCTATTGAGAACCTCTACCATGATAATGAACAAGCTTTTGATTACTTCTTCAAGGTGTTGAGCAACATCAACAACACCTTGGACATGCCCCCTTGACATCTCATCAAGAATGAGAGTTTGGTGGAGTCCTCCCTAAACCACCACTTGTAAATATTTCTAACTCCCTAACTTACATTTCAATTCTTGTATTGCATTTTTGTCATCTTTGGATTTTTATTTACTTTGATCAAAATAATTGTCATGTAAGAGAGAAGTGAGGGAGGGACTAACTATTTCAATTGATGTGTAGTGCTTTTAGCTTAGTGTGGGGATGGCAATTGCCTAGGCTATCCATGCCTTAGTAGTGCCCCCACAATGAAGAACACAAGACTTGAAGAAAGAATGGAAGAATGATAAGGGAAATGCGCTGTGCACGGGTGGAACTGAATCCGTGTACACAGGGCCAGAATCCGAGCGGATTCCACAGAATCCGCCCGTCTTGCAGAATCCAAGCGTATTGCAGATAAGACGCCCGTCTTGAACTAAGCTGAATTTTGAAAAATTCTTGACTGTGACTGAATCCGGGCGTTCTGTGAAGAATCCGCCCGTCTTGTATAATCCGTCCGTCTTGTATAATCCGTCCGTCTTGTGAAAAAGACGCCCGTCTTTGCAGCTGAGGAAAACAAGCAAATTTCTCTGGACAGAAATCCGTCCGTCTTAGAGCAAATCCGCCCGTCCCGTGTTCAGCAAATCCGAGCGGATTGTAACAAATCCGCCCGTCTTTAGGCGAGTTTTGCAAAGTTCGAAGAAAGAGCGAGAATCCGCACGGTTGGGCGAGAATCCGCACGGATTGCCCCTGCGGATTCGAAATTTTCGGCCTCTTTAAAACCCCTCCCACCTTCATTCATTCATTCATTCATTCATAAACACTACCCACAACATCAAAACCCTCATCCTCTCCATCACAAAAACAAAAACCCTCAAAAACATTCACCAAAATCAAATCAAACCATCCTTCCAACAACAAATTAATCACTCCTTCCTCAACAAAAATCAAAACCAAGCACAAATCTTCAACCTTTGAGTCGATTTTTGTTTTCATAAAGGCAAAGCCTTTCACCTTCAAATCGATTTGGGCATACTACAAATTGAAGATTTTTCATTCTTTTCTTGGTTAGTTCATCAATGGCAAGGACTAAGGGAGCAACAAAGGCAACAAAAGCACCAAAGGCTAAGGCACTCTCACAAAGGCAAAAGGCTCTTCAAACAAAGAAAGCATTGGCTATGGTGGTAGCAACACCAAACTTGGAAGTGCAACATCAACAACAACCTTCTATGGGAGCAACAACACCTTCTACTCCGGTAATTGGTCAACTTTTGCATTATCCGGAGGTAACTTTTATTTCCGATACCCATAGAAATACCTTTGTCAAGTTTGCTATGAAATCATTACAATCCACCAAATTCATATGTGAAGATACCTTACAAAATTGGGTGTTCTTGAACAAACAAAAGCCTTTTTCAATGCCATGGGGTTAAAGAAATTGTTTGAAACAAGGGAATTGACATACCCCTCCCTTACCTTGGAATTTTTAAGTTCTTTGAAAGTCACCAAAGTTGAGAATAGGGAGAATCTCGAGTTTCGTCTAGCTAATGTTAGTAGACGCATTACCTTTAAGGAATTGGGTGAAATTTTGGGTCTTAGTGATGAATCGCGTTATCTTAAGCATTATGGAAAGTATGACCCCGAGCCTCTTTGGGAGGCAATCTCCGGGAAGAAATTTGAGGATTTTCATGCGAGTCGTGCTCTTTTGGTCCACCACCCGGGCATAAGAGTATGGCACAAGGTCGTGGGTAACACCATAATTGCTAGGAAAGATACCAACCATTTCACAAGACTTGATTTTATTCTCCTTGAATCGGCTTTGAATATCGGAAGAATTCACACCAAGCCTTACAATTCTTTGAGGCTCTTGGTAGATAGATGGCTCAACATCGATAGTGGGAAGAAGGGCACGACCGTTATTGTCAATGGCGGCCTAGTTACACTCCTAGCCAAGCACTTTGATCCTAACTTCAATAAGGATAACAAGTACAAAGCAAAGGAGGGTGGCCATCTTGTTGATATGCATACTATGATTCACAAGTTCAAGTGGGTTGCCCATAACCCCCTTGACACTAAGTATGGATGGCTAACTAGTGAAGCTAGATCGTTCACCTTGCCTTCAAATATTTGCCGTCTAAGCGTCCACCGGACCAATTATCTACTTCCCCTTTCCGAAGAAGCCGAGTATATCATTCAACAACAAAAGGGTGATCTTGAAATGCCCTCCTCTACCATTGTCATACCACCTTACCCCTTTAAGTATGAAGAGTTCAAGCCGGAAGGAGTTGAAGTTGGTAAAGACTATGTGACTCTTCTCATGCAAGCAATGCACAAGCAAGCCTATGAAGATCGGAAAAATGCCTACTTGGCTCAATATCCACCCCTCCTACATTTAGCTAGGCAAGGACTACTTGATCCATCTTGTCCTTTGCCTAGTTGGGCGGATAGAGAAGTCTTATTTCCGGGTGCATCTAGGGTCGTTGTGGGTGACAATGAGGTTGTTGGAAATGATGAGGAAGTTGATGATAATATTGAGGAAGAAGCAAGTGAAAGAGAAAAAGATGGTGAAGATGATGATGAGGAAGATGAGGAAGAAAGTGAAGAAGCAAATGACAAGGAAAGTGGCAATGTCACCACTTCTCATGAGGGAAGTGATGATGATAGCATGATGGAAGATTAGCAAGCCTTGGAGACTCCTACACTCTCATGGTTTGTCTATTTCTCTCTTTGCATTTTATTTCATTTTGATCATTGTTGGAGTAGTCCTAGCCCCATTAGAGGACTCACACCTCGGTACCATTGAGGTGTTCTCATTCTATTGTTCCCGTTTTAAAAATCCAAAATGACAAACTAGTTTCATGCATAGCATAGTGTGTGCATGAACTATACCCATCCTTGGACATTAGCAATAGTGTCTCATTCGGTTTGGGGAAGTTAATGCATACGCAACGGGAGGTAATCTAAATTATCCTCTCCGTCATAACAAAAACCATGCATCATGTAGTGTAGCTTAGTGTAGATTGCATTTAGTATAGAAATCATGCATCATCTTTGCATAATTTCCATCATTTTGGCCATTGAGGACAATGCTCATATTAGTGTGGGGATGGGAATTCTAACATTTGACTCTTATTCAAAAATCCAAAAAAATTGAAAAATTTCAAAAATCATAAAAATTTGAAAATTGAAAACCCAAAAACAAGTTCATTTCCTTTGTAGTGTAGTCATGTATATATTGTCTTGTATATATTGTGTTTGTTCATCCTTTTTCACATTGATCGACTACGCCACATCCGAGACATGAGGATATTGAAGACCGCATGGTATGATCTTTCCAATCTCCTTTTTCCTCTTTATGTTAATGACTATGTGGCTTTATTTTGATTCATGCGGTATAACAATGTGAACTTAGGACTTGCATTTAGTTTATATGTCATATTAGTTGGTAGAATCATTTGCATTAGGATGTATATGTGTTAGTTGCATCATGGCATGTAGTTTGCATGGTTAGAAAAAGTTTTGCGAAATCGTCTACTTGGGAAGCTTGACAAGTGTATATAGGCCCTAGTAGATGCTTTTTCTTCTTAAGACTTTGCTTGTTAGAATACTTGTAAAACACCCTAGGATGTGTCATGCTAGTATCCTTTGATCCATGGATTAAGGCCTAGTCAAGAGTACCTTGTGGTGTGATAACTCCTTGGCTACCGTTTATTCCAAGGTGACCCTTGAAACCATGCAACCATCATTCATCCATGTTCTACCATATTTTTGTCAACAAAAGGGAATAGGCACAAAAAGAAATCAATTTGAGTTCAATGAAATGAAAAGTGAAAGAAAGTTTGCAAAAATGCATCAAATGAAAAGAGGAGCAAAAATAGAACTCCTAAGCTTCAAATACAAGGCACCCTCGTTACTAATTGGGGTGACTTTGAAAATGTTCAAAAGAAAATGCAAAAAGTTGAAAATTGTCAAGTGTTGAAAAGCCAAAAATCAAAAGAAAAGGCAAAAAGAAAGTGTTCTCAAATGTTATATGCCACAAGAAATTGGGGGGAAAAACAACAACGAAAGCAAACTCCCAAAATGAAACTCAAAATTCTATTGATCCCTTTATCCATCATATCCATTTTTGTGCATGGTAGAGAGGGGACGACCCTTCTTCTTGTCTAGGCAAGAGGGGGAATTCCGCGATCCTCCAGTGTTTCTAACACCATAGGGAGTCTACTCTTGACAAAAGCATTTAACGATTGAGGACAAAACTACCCTAGCTTGACACAACTTGGAGGTGATTTATTGGTATCCTTCTAGGCTTAGTAGTTTGAAGAAATGGTATCTATGAAGGAGTGTGTACCCTTGAATTGCTTCCCTTGTAGATAATTTCCGCCACTTAGATGAGGAAAGTGGCTATTCTTTTTGTAGATGCATCCATTATGTGATTTTGTGTGCTTAATGTTTGGATGTGTCGCCATTTTGGCAAGACCCACCTTGCCTTGCAAGAAGGCATCCTACCTCATGGTTCTCTTGTTGTGAGTTGAAGGGGCGGAGTGAGACCCGCTAATTGTCTCATATCGGCTATATTATTAGGATAGGTTAGTATTGGTCCTAGTCTTTGTCACCTCTTTACTCGGGACGAGCAAAGGTTCGGTTTGGGGATATTTGATGTGACCATAATTGGCGCATATTTAGCCCCCGAATTAGCCTTGTTTCCATGCTTTTTAGTGCTTATTTGGGTCATTTCTCATCTTTAGTTCTTTTTTTTGCATATTCTTTGAGATTTTGATCCCTTGGTAGGAAATGAGTAAGAATCTTGCATTTTCATGGCAAAACGAGACTAAATTGATCGAATTCAATGACCAAGCATCAAGGAGGGACAAGATTAGAAGGCCTTTGTACATATCATAGTAGAAGAGCAATGTTGAGAAAAGATCCTTGAGTCCCCAAGGAAATCCCCAAGGAATTTATGAAGAAAAGGGAAGAAAAGAAGAAGAATTGTTGCTGACTGACAATCCGAGCGGATTGTCACCAATCCGTCCGTCCAGCTCCAGCACAATCCGAGCGTCTTTGCCACAATCCGCTCGGATTCCCCCTCCACAATCCGCCCGGATTCCCATGAATCCGCTCGGATTCAAACGCCAGAATCCGCCCGTCCCGACCCTATTCCGCCCGGATTCTTGCACAGCACGGATTGTCTTCTCCAAGCTACGAAAAGAGAAGCCCTTCTCTCCGAAAATACCGGCTCCTCCTTGCTCAACTTAAAAAGTGTAATTACTAGTTTAGCCCTTAGTTAACCCTAATGCATCCTCCCTAATTTCCACTATAAATACCCCATTAGTCTAATTAGAGGAGCATGTTCTTCTTATCAATAATTAGAGTAGTTAATATCAATCAAATCTCTCTTTAATATTGTAATCAAGTATTAATCAAGTTTTAATCCAAGTTTTAGTTCTTTAATCTCTCTTTTGTTCATCCTTTATTTTGGGTAATTGAAGATTATTTGGGTTATTGTTGGGAGATTGACAACCTCTCAATCAAGCATTCAACTACTTCTTTTATCTTTGCTTTATTATTGGAATCATTAGTAGGTATAATCTCTTAATCCCTTTTTAATTATTGTTAATTACTTTCATTTATTCATCATGTTTCATATTGTTGGTATGATTGACAACCTTGCTAGCATGATCAACATGATAATGAGTGAGTAGTCTCTTAGCTAGGGTTAATGGGTGATTAGGGGAAACCAACATGGGGAATGATTCATGCTTAAATTAATATGCTTTCATGTTTTATTTGCTTGCTTGTTTTGATCTCAACTCATGCACATGTTATATTTGATGAAATGCTAAGCCTATGAATCCTTGCATTTACTATCATCTTCTATCTTTTCAATGAGACTTGTAAGACATAACCCAACTCGAGTCTCATTAGACCATGCATGTTGTTGAGTAGGGAAGATTAAGTCGACTTGTAGGTGTTGTACAATCTAATCGATTCGGCTCCGGGACCCAAACTTTCCTAGGATTGTAAGATATAACCCAACTCAATCCATCACAACAATAATTGCTTGCTTATAATTTGAGAACATGTTTGTATGATCATATCCCATGATTCCCCTATGATCCCATGACACCCTAGTGCCGTTAATCAATTGCTTACACCCCTTTAATTCATCTTGCTTGTTTATTTTCATTGCTATTTTAGTTTAGTAACCTTCTACATCAACCCAATTTGTTACACCCCTAGACACCACTAGTTACAATAGAAATCTCATTGCAACTCCCGTCCCTTGGGATCCGACCTTTACTTGCCTCTTTACTAATTGTAGAGTTGTTTGTGGAGCTATAAATTGTGTTTTGATTCGACCGTGACCAACGACCACATCTTAATTTGTGAACACTTAGCGGGATCGCATCAATAGATAAGTTAATTAATTGTATAATGATACAAGTTAATTAATTCCTTAAGAATTGAACAATTTATATTTGTGAATGGGAATTTGTATCTTATTGTAATTCGATTAAATAAGATTCATTTTAATAAATGAAATGCTTTATTACTAAAACTGAGTATTGTTTATGAAACAAATTAAGATAAGAATGAATGGTTAATTATAATTACAAAATATTGTGAATTATATTAACATGACCCATTTTATACACATGTAATTATGAATTACTAGATATCTTATTATTTATAATTTAATTAATTTATATAATGATATTTAATTGTTAAATATGCATTAATATGATTAATTACATGTTACATGCTAAATGTGACATATTGTGTGACAATGTTACATATGACAAAATTAAATGGACTCCACTTTAACATGGGTGAGTGGGTGTTTTATTTTATTGTAAAATAGACAACATCATTACCCTAAAATCTAGTCATGCATACCTATGATTTTGGGTAAGAGCAAAAGTGAGATGGGCATGCATTGGGTTTTTCTTCCCCTTGGAACCATGCCCCCTCTCTCTTTTTAAGTGAGTTGGTTCTTTTATTTTTGCTCATCCATCTAAGAAAATATTCTTATCATATATGCATTTTTGTATGCTTATATCTCTCACACAAAACCTCATAAAATAGTTTTATGCACCATAATTTGTTCATAGATCTAATATAAAAATATTACTAAATGTGTAGTAATTTTATTAGATTAAAATTTAAGGTTCACTATTAATATTATCTAGTTAATAAGATTAATAGTATGAAGGGTAAGTCTTGGGTGCAACTAAGAGGAGTATCTCTATGCTTGAGACTTGAAGATCTTGGAGGATCATCCCAAATCATAATAAGCTCAAGATCTAGATTAGGAAGGAGTCCTAATCTAGTGCCCAAAAGTTTCGTCCATATTATATGTAAGAAATATAATTTCTCCTTATTTTGTTCATTTTGTTATGCATGCACTAGATCCACATGGTTTATATTAACACGTTAATTAAATCACCATTAGAAGAGTCTAATAGGGGTATATGAACCCAACAATCAGAAGGACATCTCCCATTCAGATATTTGGGGATCCCTATATGTTATAAAAGAATAACTATTGGATATTGTTCCAAACTTGTGGAGAGAATGGTGGAGAGAATTAAAGGGTGAGGTACTAGGAAGTTAAGTCATGCAGGAAGGTTAGTCTTGGTGAAATAAGTTCTAACTCAGTTGCATACTTACTAGGCTCGTATCTTTGTTATCCCTAAGCATGTGATCAAGAGAATTATGGGTATTTGTAGAAATTACCTCTGGGAGGGGGGAGAAGGGTATCATAAAGCTCCCTCAGTCTCTTGGGAGAGTGTTTGGCTGGGGAAGAAAAATGGAGGGTTGGGAGTTGTTCACAGTCAGGTTTGGAGTACTGCCATGATTGGCAAGTATACTTGGTGGGTAGCCTCTAAGGCTGATCACCTCTGGATACGGTGGGTGAATCAGATTTATATAAAGCAGAGAGACTGGTTTGATTATCAACCTTCTATAAATTCCAGTTGGACTTGGCGTCAGATTTTAAGGTGAAGGATAAAATGAAAGGGGGGTTTGTGAATGGAGTCTGGGCTATGAATAATGGCAATTATAATGCTGCTGCAGGCTATACTTGGCTGATGGGTCATCAAGCAAAGGTGAACTGGTACCCATTAGTGTGGAATATAATTGCCTTGCCTAATCATAACTTTATAGCGTGGCTTTATGCTTGGGGTAGACTCTTGACTAAAGATAGATTGAGGCAGTTTGGCATTTCTACATATGGGACTTGTGATCTTTGTGGGCTGATAAATGAGATGAGGGATCATTTGTTCTTTGATTGTGTGTTTAGTAGGGCTTGTTTACAGCTGCTTGGAGGTTGGTTGGGATATGTTTTTCCAGTGCAAGGGACTTTTGATTGGTGCAGGTCACTGAGAGTGAAATCCTTGATGAAAAAGCACATAATTATTGCTTCTGTCCAGATTCTCCTATACCAGATTTGGTGGTGTCGTAATAAGTGCAGGGTGGATATGGTAGTTAGTCATCCTCAGACGGTGTTAGCTCAGGTACAGCAGGTGATCAGACTGTCAGGAAGGAAGGTTTTGGGGTCTCATACACACAGAGTAGATGTGGCTTGGTGTACTCAGATGGGCTTGATGTAGTCTTCTTATGCTTAACATAGGCTGAGCAGTTTGGTATTTTGTTAGCTTTGAATGTAATGGTGTGTGTTAAAATGGTGGTGATGTAATCAATTTTTATATCTAATATATGGACTAACATTTCACCAAAAAAAGGGACGATAAGAAAGAGAAGGGAGCGAAAAGAAAGAGTGAAACTGTTAGTGAGGGGCATGGGTGTAGTAAGAAATCAAACTATACTCAATCTAAACCACATTCAGTTGGAGGGTCTAGTTATGGAGTTGGAGTGAGGGTAGGTGGTGGTTGGGGTCAGCGTTCTGGTGCGATCTTTGGGTGGAGATGTTATAATTGCAACAAGTTAGGTCACCGAGCCTTTGAGTGTAGAATTGCACCCAAGGGGGGTAATGGAGGTGGAAACCAAGGGAACTATCAAACCCTAGCATCAAGTATGGGAAGTAACATGAATTTTGGCTAGTGGAGTAACCAGCGGACCTACAACATTAATCAAAGGTATGGAAGAGTCCCATATTAGAAGCTACAACAACATTATTATTTCTGCTTTTTGCTACATTGTGTTATTACCTTCCTGTCATACACTTTATATCCTTGGTATTTGGTTTTTTATATGAGAGGTTAGTATTATGTTATCTGAGTCTTTATGCGACGTAATAATGATAGTAATATGTTGACTTGCATCAGTTTCGGGTAGGAGGTGTGAACTTCGTCACGAAGTTCCTTTTAGAGAGGGGAGGGGGACTGTTGTATAGCATTTCATATTTTATAACATTTTATAAGCTAAGTTAATGTGCATAAGTCTCATGAATTTGTTTAGTGAACTTGTGCTAAATCTAATGGCCTTGTCTAACGAGTTGTGTCGACTGTCTATCGACGACGTTGTGTGTCGATCGACAGAGGGTAGGGTGTCGATCGACAGAGCTAGTTTTGGTGTTAGGATATGAGGGTTGTGTCGATTGGTCAGTGTCGATCGACTTTGTTGTGGTTGTCGATCGAGAGGTGCTTGGTGTCGATCGACTATGTCGTTAAACGCAGATCAGACGGGTTAGTAATTGTTTCATAATTTTCCTAATCAGTTTTCTATTTGACCTAAGCCTACCCTAGACATATAAATACAGTTTATCATATATTATATCACACTTTTACTCATCCAAACAAACAAATCGTAAATCACAAAAAGAATTAGAGAGAAGAGAGGCAAACGAAAATAAGATCGGAATATTAAGATTCATCTCATCTTGTGACTACACTTTGTAAGTTAATCTTGAAACATTAGTTTTATAAATTGTTTACGTTTGTGGGCATATGAACCAAGGTTGACCGTTGACCCATGACCCCGCCGTTTGACCACCGTGGCTGTTGTCATCTGTAACCTTGACCACCGTGACCGTAACATGGGTTTGGGCGAGGGATTGGTTGAGACCTCAAATTGGGTTAGGGTATTTCGATAGTAGTGGTTGTTGTTTGATTATTGTAATAATTGCATATATGTTATTAGGTGGTGAGATTGTAGAGGAATCGTTCTAAATTGCTTAGCTTGATTAAACGCGGAATAGTTGCTGAAAAGGTAGGGATATCCTACTCATCCTTAATATTGTATATGATTCATATCATAGTTGAGATGCATGTGTATATGTAGACACCTCGTTTCTGCACCTTCCGCCAACCACCCAGTGATGATTGGGCCGCATGTCTGATTATGCGGAGCGTTTTTTAACATTTCATAAGTTCGTCGGCACGTGATAGCTCAAATATTTGAGTTAACCTCATGGTCATCATCTACGTGCTGATACGGTCGTTTTGGCAGTAATTAGAGTTCATTTGGAGTCTGGCTCAAAAACCGCTTCCATTTTCTAAAACCGTCTAAAACCCAAGTCAGAATATTCTGGAATT
Organism: Silene latifolia; assembly: GCF_048544455.1. Taxonomy (NCBI): domain Eukaryota; kingdom Viridiplantae; phylum Streptophyta; class Magnoliopsida; order Caryophyllales; family Caryophyllaceae; genus Silene; species Silene latifolia. Next base: position 72,804,873 of record NC_133526.1, on the reverse strand, counting down.
TTCCGGAGTAATATCGCTAAATTTCATCTATTATCAGGGAAATATCTACCTTATGGAATAAGGAAGCTTACATCTTCCCTAATTACTAAGATCAACCGCATAAATCTTTTTTTATTGAGGAGGAAAGTACCAAAGAGAAAACGCAGCAGGTACTGCGCCTCTTGGAAAGGTCGCAATTTCTGCTGCGCCTCTTCCTGGGCTGCTTTTTCTCCAGTTTTCAGATTTCCTCCGGATTTCTTTCCAAATTCTACCCTTTCCATAATTCATGCACGCCATTAGTATAAATAAAGGCCTCCGCCTCACATATTTCTCACGCGAGTGTCCGCCCTTATTTTCTCCCTTTGCATTCTAAGACTGAGCTCTTGCTTTTTGACGCCTACGTGCTTGATCAATCGACCACTTAAGCTCAGATCATTCTGAGTACCAGTTACTTTTGCATGACCGACCAATTTGACCACTACACTTTAATCAACTCAATCAACGTTTTCTAAAATTCTCTTTAGAGGGCACTTTCATTCTACATCGAGTCGAGCAATCACTAATACGACAATATAGTTAATCTCGCTTCATCAAACATGTAAGTCTGAAGGTGTAAATCCCAATTTATTTCTTGTATTTTATTTTGTATCAATTAATGTACGAGTTTACATCATGAGTATGCTTAAACCCATTTTCAAAAAATCATGTTTTAAAACCCTTTTGACGGAACAACAGAGAGGCACCGTCGAGAATAAACGCAACAGCTGTTGCGTCTTCTGGAATGGTCGCAACACTTGTTGCGCCTATTCCAGAGGCTGCTTAGCCGTTGTTGCTCTTCTTCTTCTTCCTTGCGTTTCTTCATTGTTTTATTCGAAGGTTTTCTTTCATTTATTCCTTATTCATTTTAGGTTTTCATTCTTTCTCATTTACAAAATTGTTTTATAAAATACTTTTCAAATCTTTTCTGACTTAAATCCCTTATAATTCGATATTTGCGAGTTTTCGTCATTAAATTCAAACCCGGATTTAGGAGGCTCGATTTGTTCATATCAAGTCCCTTGAATTCGTCTTTGATATATGATTTTAATTCTGCTTTGTCTTTTAATTTCCGTTTCTAATTTGAAGTTTGTATATAAACCCGTTTCCGACATCGCATAATAATTAACTTGTATTAATTCGTTTTAATTCATTTTTGTTGCTTTATGACGGTTCCCGATGCATATAATCTAACTAAATCACCTTCACTCGAGTTGTATATCAATAATATATACTAATCAATCAATCAACGATAACAATTAACGAGTCTGACTTTCACAGTCAGAACCCAACTCAAGAACAGTCACATGAACTTATGCGCCTCTTCTAAGGGACGCAGCAGATGTTGCGCCTGTTCTGAGATGGTTTCTGTCTCTGAACTCGTCTTGTTTTGACGTAAGCTTTCTAATTAGGTTTTAATCGGCTATTATCCTTATTATCACCGCTCATTCGACATATTTTCATTCTTTTATTCTTTTATTTTCCTTTCAAATCCTTTTTTTTCAAGCATACTTGTGACGTAAATTCAATTATTCATTGTAATTCAATTGTAATTTATTTCTTGTAATTCATTTATTACAATTCATTCATTATGTATGATTTACTTACTTGGTAATTCACATGTAATTAATCTAATTCCCACTTCGACCTTCAATTGGGTGCTAAATTGTTTGTCAAACCGATATAGTTAATATTCACATGCTAAGATTAATCTGTGGATGTTGCATTGCATGCATATAATTAACAACATATCAAGTATAGACAACTTCCTTGATCATTAGTAGAGGCCGCTATCGAGGCAGGCGGGATAAGGTGTTCCAATAAACGAGCCTTCTAATACGTACCCTCACTCCTTACTCAAGATCTCAGTGAACATCCGTGTTCATTGGCATCACGAGAGTCATTCTAGATATAGAATGCTAAGGGTAATGAGTTTCTTAGTGTTCATGTCACTACTTTGTGTCTTGACATGACACGAGGTATTCGAACGGTTCCAATTTTCCATAAAAATTGGTGGCGACTCCACAAATGCAGGCTTGTCAAATCTTTCACCGGTTTCAATGAATTTCAAATCGGTAACGGCCCATGACGTGCCTCGGCCTCATGCCGGAGTTCCGTGGGAGAAGTGTCGTCGCCTCGAAACCAACGTGTGAGTGCGCGTGGTGCGGGTGGATGTGTCTACAGTATATCATAACTGGTGAATGAATAAAGGAGCGTTATATTGATTATCTAACAAGGTTGTCGATAGACATGCTTAGGTGTCGATCGACGGGATGTGGTAATATCGATCGGCAAGAAGTACAAAGTCGATCGACACAATGGTTAATGCGTGATGTTTTATTATTGTTAAAGCTTATTTATTATGCATTGTTTATGATTATAATGTATTGCTTATAAATATACGTTGTTAAGGGAGGGGTACTGTCACATTAGATACGTTGTTGAGGGGGATATACCATGGTGGTGTGTGCACGTTACTGATACGGTCGTTTCTATACCAAAAATAAACCTAAATATACTAACGGAAGCTAGTGATAAGTAGGGTCGATCTCCACAGGAAGGCAAGGTATCTATCTGTAGTCCGTCTATCTAAGTCACAAGTGGGAGGTTTTGTATTTGATTCTCTAGAATACTGAAGGTTTAAGGGCAAGAGAAATAAAGTAAGAGCAGTTAAAGCGAGAAAATGTGATAAAAGTGATCAAGTAAAAGAGAGTATGTCAGGATTTCGGTTCACCATGGCAGTCTAACGACTCAATTGCGAATAGCTTAGACAATTTACTGTGAGAAGGGCATGGGAAAGGTCCTTCCGGTCCACTATCCACCCTAGAATTCCACTCGTAGATATGCGCATGACTAAACTAATAACTGTCAATAAGATGCAAGGCTCAAATAAAAACGACAAATTAAAGTGCAATTTCATCACGGAAATCTATCGTTCCGACTCAACCTATATGCAAAAATAAACGTGAATATTAACAATAATAATAATAATAATAATAATAATAATAATAATAATAATAATAATAATAATAATAATAATAATAATAATAATAATAATAATAATAATAATAATAATAATAATAATAATAATAATAATAATAATAATAATAATAATAATAATAATAATAATAATAATAATAATAATAATAATAATAATAATAATAATAATAATAATAATAATAATAATAATAATAATAATAATAATAATAATAATAATAATAATAATAATAATAATAAATTTTTATTATTATTATTATTATTATTATTATTATTATTATTATTATTATTATTATTATTATTATTATTATTATTATTATTATTATTATTATTATTATTATTATTATTAGAACTGAATCGAATGGAGTGATTTGAACCGAATCGAATAGAGCCGAACCGAACTAAGTGATTGAGTGAACAATAATAATAATAATAATAATAATAATAATAATAATAATAATAATAATAATAATAATAATAATAATAATAATAATAATAATAATAATAATAATAATAATAATAATAATAATAATAATAATAATAATAATAATAATAATAATAATAATAATAATAATAATAATAATAATAATAATAATAATAATAATAATAATAATAATAATAATAATAATAATAATAATAATAATAATAATAATAATAATAATAATAATAATAATAATAATAATAATAATAATAATAATAATAATAATAATAATAATAATAATAATAATAATAATAATAATAATAATAATAATAATAATAATAATAATAATAATAATAATAATAATAATAATAATTGATGGGGCATATTCTGCACCCGCTGACCAAGTCAACATATTGACCAAGGTCAAAGCTAAAAGACAACAAGTCAAAAGAAAAATGGCCTAACCGACAAAGCATGTCGGATCTGTCACTGGGTCTCGGCTCAAGAACTAGCCGGCCAAGAGGCATATCCGTATACTCGCATCTGATCCCCTCGACATGGAGTCAACCAGGCTGCCGTCTGTCATGGGTCCCTCGGCCGAGGGTAAGACGATCTTTCCACCGGCTACGCCACTTGGCCACTACGTGACAAAAGGTGAAAGTCTATAAATACTCCACATCTCTCATTGAGAAATCAACGGGAAAAACGGTATAAAACTCCCTTATCTCTCTACAATATACTTCGCCCAAGTTAAACATACAACTTATCTCTCTAAGTTTCCGACTTGAGCGTCGGAGTGAGTACGCTCGGCCCCAAGCCGAGCCCTCGCTTGTTCATCTTTACGGGGAAAGAGTGAAAGGAAGAGACGAGCAACGACATCGTTCTACAAGCTCAAGTGGTCACAATCCCGCTCTCCGGAATTACACCGGAACAATTGGCGCCGTCGTGGGAAGCACGTACTAAAAGCTAGTCACCTAAATTACCCAAAAAAAAAAAAAAAAAAAAAAAAAAAAAAAAAAAAAAAAACATTCAGCGAGCTAAGAAGATGTCAAAGCAACAAGAAAGCGTGAGTGAAGGAGGCGCATTCTTCCAGGATGACACGTTTCGTAATTCGAGATCGAGCGATCCCCCACCGGCCGAGTCACGACACGGCGCCGGGATGCCGAAAGAGCCGAAACACCGCGCCTACCGACCAAGTCATTTGTCATGGGACATGTGGTCGATGCGGCCAAATTAAAGCTATTCCTGGACATGATGGGTAGTACGGCGGTTACCCCTGTCACGACGACGGGGACGGCAGCGCATCCACAGGTGACCAGGGCCCATAGAGGGACCCCGAACAACTTGTCCGGAGCGATACAAGGAGAGCGGGCGTGCTAGAACGCCAGCAGAGCCCGTGGTGCCGGTGGCAGACCGAGTCCTTCCCCACTCGCGGAGAAACGGCGTCGCCGCGGCAACAACGAGGCCGGCCCGAAGGAATGAAAGAAGTCCGACTCACCAAAGTCGGACAAGAAGCCCTTCCCGCCAGAGGGAGATAAGCCGGACTAAGGTTGCGAGGAGCCGATCGCCGCGTGTCATTCGACACGTGGTCGACACCCCTCGCACCTATGTCCTCGAGATCCCCGTGCCGACTAAGTGAAGCCGCCGCCCTTATCATACAAAGGGGATAGCGACCCGACCGACCATGCCGAGGCTTTCGAGTCATACATGTCGGTATGGGAGCAACTTTGATGAGGTGTGGTGCGAGTCTTCCCAACGACCCCCGCATGGGATGGCTCGAGTTGGTACAAGGGGCTACCTAATGGCTCGGTATCTTGTTATGCCGACCGAGAGACAATTTCATAGCCCAGTATGCTTGCAACAAGAGAAGGGCCGTGGAAACATCAGATCTCCTAACTATCCGACGGGGAAGCTACGTGAAAAGATTCGACGCTAAGGTTCAGCAGATCCGTGAGCTGAACACCGAACTGGCGGCCTTCGCGCTTATGAAAGGCCTCCCGAAAGGCGAGTTCAAAAACGAGTTGATCAAGTGCGAAGACCTCAACTTAGACTCCGCCAGAAAGATGGCCGACCGAGCCGTAAAGGTGGAAGACTATCACAAAACCTGGGTAGGCCACAGTGAAGCTGGGCACCCAGAGAGGAAGAGCCGCCGGGACAACATAGATAAAGGTCGCCGTGACGGGAATAGGTCACGGCCTGAGAGATCTAATAGGAAACAGCACTCGGTGGGCGCCGGGGGGAGTTCGGGACCATACTACCAGAAGCGGTACAGTAGTCTCACCTCCCTGGTCGCCTCTCCAGCCGAAGTCTTTACCCTAAGCAAGAATGATGAGCAGAAGTGGGCAAGGCCCCCCAAGGCGAGGGGGGACGGTGACACAAGCCAGTTTTGCGAGTACCACGGCCACACCGGCCATAAAACTGACAACTGTCGACATCTAAGGAACGCCATCGAAAAACTAATCCGAAAGGGGGGCCTCAGCAAGTATGTAGCTGGAGGCCCAGGAACAAGCGCCGACGGGGCGAATAGAAAATTAGTTTTCCAACGGATGGGAGTAATCCAGGTTGTCATCGGGGGAAACGAGAATGGTGGGTCAGCTAATGGGCACAAACGGCACCTAAATGAGTTATACCAAGCCATCAACTTTGTGCCTAAAACAGCGATCCCCGCTTCCACCATCCCCGATATAACCATTGGAAAGAAGGACTACCAGGGAGTCGTCGCCCCGCACAGGGACCCGCTTGTAGTCCACCTGGATATAGCTAACCACTTGGTCAAAAGGTGCCTGATTGACACAGGCGCCTACACGAACATCATGTTCAGGGAGTGCTTTCTTAATCTCGGTCTGAAGATTGGAGACCTGAGCCCTTGCATTAACCCGCTATACAGCTTCTCTGGGGCCGGCCTGGTACCCCTGGGGTCAATCAGACTGCCGGTGATGTTCGGCCAAGTGGATGCGGCTAAAAATGTTTTATCTGAGTTCGTGGTTATCGATGGTTCATCTGCCTACAATGTTCTAATAGGCCGGGTCACTTTGAGCAAGGCCGATGCAGTGATGTCCATCCGGGCCCTGACATTGATGTACGTCTCGGACCAGGGGGAAGCACAAAAGCTCGTCTCAAAGGACGAGAAAGATGAAATAGTCAATATCCAAGTGTCTGCCAGGGGGTGCAACATGCAATCCCTCAAAGTGGCGAAGAAATCGGAGAAAGAGAAGAGCACATCCTTGCAGCAGGAGGGCGAACCGATGAATACTAATGTCGGCATGGTCGAAGGAACCGAGACCGAGGAAGTGGAAATTGACCCAGGGCGCACCGTAATCGTCGGTGTCAACTGGAGCCAAAATTCGGGGCGATCTCCTAGACCTGCGAGGAAGAACAAAGATGTCTTCGCATACTCGAGTGCCGAGATGCCGGGCGTGAGCGGGAGGTGATCGTTCACAAGGTGAACGTACTCCCCACCGCTCGGCCGGTCAAGCGAGAAGATGAGGAACTCCTCGGCCGAGAAGGATGAGGCCATCAAAGCTGAAATAGACAAATTATTAGCGGCGGGCTTTATCATGCCTTGTACTTACCCTGAGTGGCTAGAAAATGTTGTAATGGTGAGGAAATCGTCAGGGGCGTGGAGGATGTGTGTTGATTTTACCAATCTTAATAAAGCGTGCCCTAAAGATTGCTATCCCTTGCCTCGAATAGATGGTTTAATTGACGCCACGGCAGGCTACACTATGCTAAGCCTGCTAGACGCCTTCTCGGGGTATCATCAGGTATTTATGGCCGAGGAAGATATTCCTAAATGCGCATTCATCACCAGTCACGGCACATTCATGTAAAAATGATGCCGTTCGGTTTGAAGAACGCTGGCGCAACTTACACTAGGTTGGTGGACAAAGTGTTCCAAAATCAAAAAGGGCGAAACATCGAGGCTTACGTTGACGATGCTATTGTAAAAAGCAAGTCTGACAGCGAGCACTTAGCCGATTTAGGCGAGACATTTTGTTCACTAAGGAAATATAAAATGAAGCTTAACCCAAAGAAATGTAACCCGGTGTCCGGGCCGGCAAGTTCCTCGGCGTGCTTGTCGGCGCCGGGGAATTGATGCCAATCCGGAGAAAGTCAAAGCAATACTAGACCTACCGGAGCTGAGAAATCGAAAAGAGGTTATGATGCTGACCGGAAGGATGGCGGCTCTCGCCCGCTTCATCTCTCGGTCGGCCGACAAGAGCACTCTGTTCTTTAAAGTCTTGAAGGGGAATAAAAACTTTAGCGGGGGGGAGGAACGAGCACGGCTTTGTGCAACCGAAAGCCCACCTTCGACACTCGACCTGTCCGTGCCGACACTGGGAGACGTTATATCTATACTTAGCGATTACCTCGGTCACGGTCGGTGCGTGAATCGTCGGGGAAGAAAATAAGCAGCAATACCCAATTTACTTTATCAGCCATACACTGCTGGCCGCCGAAAGAAATTACCCACTAATCGAAAAGGCAGCCCTCGCCGTCGTCGTTGCCGCAAGGAAGCTGAAACCCTACTTCGACGCACATCCCGTGACGGTCTTAACCGACCAGCCATTGGAGAAAGCATTAGAAAAATTCGAAAAATCCGGCAGACTTATCAAATGGGCAGTGGAGCTCTCCGGCTTTGGCATTCAGTACAAGCCGAGGCCTTCGATAAAAGGGCAAGCGCTTGGAGACTTCCTGGCCGAGTGCACGTATCAAGGAGAATCACATCCCGGCGTGTGGGAAGTGTATACCGACGGGTCCTAAACGGCGAACAGCTCAGGAGCCGACATCCTTATCATCAGCCCTAACGGAAACGAGTTTGAGTACGCCTTGAAGTTTACCTTCTCGGCCTCAAATAACGAATCCGAATATGAGGCGGTGATAACTGGAGTCGAGTTAGCTAGAGCTGCCGGGGCGGAGCATATTGTGTTGAAAACAGACTCGCTCTTAGTGACTAATCAAATCCGAGGAGAGTATGAGACTCGAGACGACGGGATGGTAAGGTACCTGGAGAGGGTAAAATCTGACACCTCAAAATTGAAATCTTTCCAAATACAGTGCATCCCCAGGTCTGAGAACAACCGAGCCGACGCTCTCTCAAAACTTGCCAGTTCAAGCATCACTGAGAGCGTCGGCATGGTGGGCGACATCGAAGCCGAGACGACGTGGATGACTCCGATAATGAAATACAAGCTGACAAAAGAGTTGCGGAGGGCATCTGTCTCGAGAAGATAAGAAGGATCGTTTGCAAGGTACTTAGTGTTCGAAGGAGAATTGTACGGAAGGTCCGTAATAAGACCACTCTTGAAATGTGTCGGCCCAACCGACGCGGAGCTTATACCGACAGAGATTCACGAAGGCATCTGCGGACATCACATGGGGGCGAGAACGCTAGCCCACAAAGCTCTCCGAGCCGGCTACTTACGGCCTACCATCTTTGAAAGATTCGGGCAAAAACCAAAAAGTGCAAGAATTGTCAGATGCATGCTCCGGTAATACATGCACCTTCCCGAGACCTGCAACCAGTACTTAATCCCCTACCATTTGCACAGTGGGGGATGGATTTATTAGGATCATTTCCGACGGCCTCCGGAGGAAGGAAGTACCTGATTGTCGCCGTTGACTACTTCACCAAATGGGTCGAATTTGTCGCGGTACTGCCAAGACCACGACGGCCGTAAGAAAGGTGATTTGGGAGAACATCATAACTCGTTTTGGGTTGCCCCAAGTCATTGTATTTGACCACGGCCGAGAGTTTTGGAGCGGCACGGTGATGAATTGGTTGGAAGAGCTCGGTATCAAATTTGCATACTCCTCCGTCGCCACCCTCGAGCAACGGGCGGGCGGAGGCGGCTAATAAAACAATGCGAACGGGTTGAAGAAGAAGGTTGAAGATCTAAAGGGAAGATGGGCTGATGAACTACCCGGCGTCCTATGGTCCCTTCGAACCACGGAGAAAGAAGCAACATGGTACAGTCCATTCCACCTAGTCTATGGGTCTGAGGCCGTCCTGCCAATTGAAGCAGCGGTGACGACATTGAACGCAAACCTTTAACGATCGAAAATGAAGAAGGCCTGAGAGCCTCCCTAGACCTGGTCGAAGAAAGTCGAGATACGGCACGGCTCAACTTGGCAGTATATCAAACCGAATGAGAAGAGCCTACAACCGTAGGGTCCACAAAAGGGACTTGAGAGTAGGAGATCTAGTCCTGAGAAAGTCGGCCGCAACCAACAAAGGAAACATCCATGGTAAGATGACGGCCAACTGGGAGGGACCCTACAGGGTGGTTGAAGAAATGGGGTCGGGGACGTACCGGCTGACAGACATGGAGGGTGTGCCTCTAATGAGCCATTGAAACACAGACAACCTTAGGAAATATTTCGTATAGCGGCGGAGCTGTCCGAGACCGTTGTGGGCACCCTAACGCGTGATTATATCTTATGAAGAGTGATCCAAGTTTTCCATCGAAATGCTTGTCCCCTCCGTAGTCGTACCAAAGTAGACGCCACGGCCAAAGTCGGGCAGTCACTACAAATGCAAATGATACTCGCGAAAGCGACCAACATGCTTAAGAACGTATAAGTACAGTTGAGAAACGCAATCGATCGCCTCGGCCAATCCGGGAGTGGCAGAGGAAGCGATCAATATGTCTATAGATACGAATGCAGTCGAGCCGTAACCTCGATTGCCTCGGCCAAAGCCGGGAGTGACGGGGGAAACGACCGATATGCTGACATGTTTACAACAGCAATTGGGAAGCGCAAATCTGACCGCCTCGGCCAGACCGAGAGCGGAGGAGGAAGCGACCGACATGCCAACATGTTGCTGAGCAAATTGGGAAACGTGAATCTTGCTACCTCGGCCTATTCAGGTGCAGCTGAGGGCACGACCAATATGCTAAAAACGTTTAAGTAAAGTTGAGATACGCAATCTTATTTCCTCGGCCAAGCCGAAGGTAAAACGAAAAAAGCGCTCAATATGTTTAAAAACGTAAGAAGACAACTGAATGGAGGATGAGATCAAAGCCTCGGCCAAGCCGAAGGCAAATAAACAAACTTCATTGAAAATGTTTACAAGTGAGACAAGATAAAGTCGACGGCCGTCCCCATAGGGATAGCCTAAGCTCAAGCTACCAAAGTTTAACAAAAAAGAAGGAACAACAAAAATTACAACATTAAGACATGAAGCGCCAAAAGGATGTCAGGGAGGAAAGGCTCAAAAGTTGGCCCCCGAACAGCTGAAGCTGTCCGAAGGGCCAGGTGAATCTGGTGACGACCGCCCGTCTCCCTATGCTTGTTGCCGCTCGCCCGGCGGCAGCAGCGACATCACCATCGGTGGACGGCCCGAGAGAGGACGACTTGGCGGCTTCACGTGCCTTTGCCTTCTCGGCCTCCTCTCTAGCCTCCTTCACCTTCGCATCATGGGCCGCCTTGGCGCGGCTTTCCGAGCAGCCTTCGCCTCGGCCGCGGCCTTGGCCTCCTCAGCAGCCGCCATCTCATCCAGAAGTTTGTCAAAATCTTGCCACGGAAAAGTGCCTTCAGGAAGGAGCTCCTTAATCGCATCCCTTGTAGCATCTTCAACTCGGTCCCGGTACCGGGCACACATTTCAGGGATGATGACGGTTTTCCGCAGCTCAATATCCTTCTCCCTCTGAGCAAGGATAGCCTTTGTGCCATTATGTTCCTTCGCCTCGGCCAAATGCAGGGTCTTCCATCTTTCCCTCTCCTCAACCATGGCCTTATAACCGCCCTCAAGTTTGTTTCTCTCCTCCCGCAACTTAGCGGCATCAGCCAACGTAAACTCAACCTTAGCTCTCTCGGCCAGGACCACCTTCTCAGCGTCCTCCTTAAGCTTTCGCTCAGCAAGGAAGTCCTGCTTCGCCTTCTCGGCCTCCTCCCTAGAAGCGGCAAGCTCAAGCCTAAGCCGTTCGAGCGTAGGGGCAGTTTGAGCCACGAGCTTTTCTTGCTGGATAAGATGAGTGCCGGCAACGTCAGCCCACTTCACAAGCCATTTGGCCAACCTCATGCCGTCCTCCCTGAGCTGAGCGAAGGAGGCCTTCTTGGACGAGGTGTCGGCGGCGACATTTTTGTCGCCCATCTGCACAGGGTGCTTCTCCAATTGCCGTTCGGTGAAAGCAACAGCTGGCGACGGCTGATCTAGAAAAAATCCACACAAAGCGTCCATGTCAACATTCATCGACATATCAGAAAGCCTGTCATCAGGAATGCATAAGAAACCTGCTAAATCCGAGCCATGGGTTAGATCCGTACCAGTCCTAGCCTTCTTGGATAAAGAGCCGGCTGACCCCTTCTCTTTCCCTGCCTCGGTAACAGCAGCAGCAGGCGTTGTTTCTTTCCTCTTATGTGAAGGAGGAGGACCCTCCAGAACGGTGAGGTCCTCGTCAACATTGACGACCTCCTTATCTTCTTGGACTATGGGGATTGGAGATCGAGTTGGAGTTGACGTCGTAGCCGTCGAAAACGTTGCTTTGGGTCTCCGGCGCGGCACGTTACCGCCAATCTCTGCTTGAGTCGCCCCCACGTCCATTGCTTTCAACGCCTGCTCCATGAGTTCGTGCGGGGCCTGCTTGCGATCACGCGACGCGGCCTTAGGGTGCAGTTCAACAACTCTCCTGTCCTGGTCAAGTCCCAACTTGCTTAGGATGGAGACAGAGAGATCCCGGCCAAATCGATCTGCAAGAAACAAAGCAGGAGTTAAGCGAAAGAAGTAAACCGAGGCTCAAATATCGATGCATAAAAGCAAAGGGGGGCCTCATACCGACCCCACTCACCCTGGCTGAGGGCCGGTATGAGGCCGACGTGACAAAGCGGCTCGTCTTGAAGGACGATTTGCGTCGGAGGCATCCATCCCTTCGGCGTGCCATCCTTCTCAGCCTCGAACATGCTCATTGCCCGCACTTCGTCGTCATTAAGATAAACCTTCTTGGCGTCCATCTTAATCTTATTACGGGAGACATATCTTTCATGCTCCCCCGACTCTCACAAGCAAATTGACGTGTGCGCTGGAAGGACCGGGGCAGTGGATAGTCCTCCGGAACCTCGACATATACCCACCGCCCCTTCCAGTCTTTGCAGGATGTCAGCTTGGAGACGGTCACGTATCCCGGCTCCGTCTGCACGCTGTACCACCCCATGACGCCTTGGGTAGACAGCCGAAGATGGTGGAGCCAACGGAAAAGGTTCACCGTTGGGGTCTCCCTCTTAAAGAGACAAAACCATACGAAGCCAATAATCGTCCTAATGGCCAACGGGTGCAGTTGTGCCACGGCGACATTCATGGCTTTGATTATGGCCGAGACGTGTTCATTAAGAGAAAAACGAAGCCCATACTCCATATGTCTAATATACACGCATATACAACCTTCGGGAGGGCAACAGACTGCCTGATCACCCACAGGGACAATAATTCTATACCCTCTGCCGAAGTTGTAGTGGTCTTCGAAAAGTTCAGGCCCGGAGGCACAAGCGAACTTGTTCGTCCAAACGAGATCAGGTTTAATAGAGCAGGCTTCGCCGTGCCACAAGTAATGTGGCCTCTCTGAATCAGATTGGGTCTCTTCCTCCTCATCATCATCAAAATCCTCGAGATATTTCTCGTCGATTTCAGGAGAAGACGACTTGCGACCCCCGAACCCTACCGGGCAGACAACCAGTGGCCCATGTTCAGCGGGACGCGGCGGTTTGTCCCCCGGGGTTGAGGTACTAGGCGGAGTGTCAGCAGCAGACATGGTGGCAACGAATACTTAACACATAAAAGTTGGGGAAGAATTTGTTTTTACCTTGAAAGAAAGTGTTACGCTGAGTAACGCTTCGAAAATTAGAGAGAGAAAACTCTTCGTAAACTAGAGAGAGAAAATTTTTCTTGAAAAAGAAATTTGCACAGCAAAATGAGGGGCATACTGCTCTATTTATAGAGCAAAGCCCATTCAGTGGACCAATCAGAGCAAAGCCCATGAAGCGTCCACCAATCAACACCTGGCCACGTGTCAAGCATGCAGCCGCAGAATGTCAATCAACATACAGTGACCCATCTTCTTCGACACGCTCCTTGGTATCTACTTGCCAACGGCCAGCTGATCAACCAGGCTTGGCAGCACCGGCCGGGGGCAATCAAAAGCACACGGCACTCCTAACCTTGGTCTCGGCCAGCGTCATTTCCTTTTTCACATTCGATGTCCATTACACAACCATGTGGAGGGGGGATATGGTACGGCCTGAACAGGACCAAGCCGAAGAAGAAGTTCGACATGCGCAGAATACGCTCAACACGCATCGAAGGTCCATACCACGGCATAGACTACGCTGGGGGCAAATTGATGGGGCATATTCTGCACCCGCTGACCAACTCAACATATTGACCAAGGTCAAAGCTAAAAGACAACAAGTCAAAAGAAAAACGGCCTAACCGACAAAGCTCGTTTCGACTGTCACTGGGTCTCGGCTCGCAGACTAGCCGGCCGAGAGGCATATCCGTATACTCGCATCCAGTCCCCTCGGCATGGAGTCAACCAGGCCTGCCGGCCTGTCATGGGTCCCTCGGCCGAGGGTAAGACAGTCTTTCCACCTGCTACGCCACTTGGCCACTACGTGACAAAAGGTGAAAGTCTATAAATACTCCACATCTCTCATTGAGAAATCAACGGGAAAATCTGGTATAAAACTCCCTTATCTCTCTACAATATACTTCGCCCAAGTTAAACATACAACTTATCTCTCTAAGTTTACTGACTTGAGCGTCGGAGTGAGTACGCTCGGCCCCAAGCCGAGCCCTCGCTTGTTCATCTTTACAGAAAGAGTGAAAGGAAGAGACGAGCAACGACATCGTTCTACAAGCTCAAGTGGTCACAATCCTGCTCCGGAATTACACCCGGAACAATAATAATAATAATAATAATAATAATAATAATAATAATAATAATAATAATAATAATAATAATAATAATAATAATAATAATAATAATAATAATAATAATAATAATAATAATAATAATAATAATAATAATAATAATAATAATAATAATAATAATAATAATAATAATAATAATAATAATAATAATAATAATAATAATAATAATAATAATAATAATAATAATAATAATAATAATAATAATAATAATAATAATAATAATAATAATAATAATAATAATAATAATAATAATAATAATAATAATAATAATAATAATAATAATAATAATAATACGGAAATGAACAATTTTAGAGAGAAGAAGTTTCTCTCTCTATAACCGAATCCTCTGAAAATTCGGCCGCCATTTTCGCTTCTCAAGCTTGCATGGCTCGGGGTCGGGGTCGCCCTCCTAAGGGGAGGCCACCATTGGAACGCCCGTCTTCTTCCGACCATTCTGACACTGACAACTTGGTGAATTCTTCTCTCTCCTCTGATAATTCTTCTACCCAGGGTAAAACTCCTCGTTCCCCTGTTCTTCTTAGTGATTACATTGTTCCTACTGTTCAATCTGCAGCTCGTAAATCTATTGTTGTGGCTCCCAATGTTTCTTCTAGTTGTACTTCTGTTGATTCCGCCATTGTTGTTGAGAATTCTTCAGTAATTGTTGAGAATTCTTCTGCCATTGTTATTGAGACTGTCGTGCCTGCTGTTACTGCTACTGTAACTCCTGCGACTGGTAGCGCTAGTGTGTCTGAATCTATGGTCCCTAAACCTAGTCCTACAGTTGAACCTAATCCTTCTGGTACTACTGAAAACCATGACACTATCCCTAAAAGTCCTAGTGCATCTAAGGGTGATACTGGGACTGATAAGCGTCCATGGAAGGATGTTGTAAAAGGGGGGAATCAACTGGGTATGTCCTTGTTCTTTGATGAACATAGTAAGCATTCTACTGAAATTGATGTTGAACTTGATGACTTTAAGAGTGAACTTGAGTTCTGGCAATTCACTTTGATGGGTAATTTCTTAGGTTCAAAGCCTACTTTAAAACAAGTTCAGGAGTTTGCCCAGAAATGTTGGCATCATATAGCTTCTCCTGTTGTCCAATACTATAAAAAGGGGTGGTTCAGTTTCAGATTTACAAGTCTGGAAGATATGAATAATGTGTTAAAGGAAGGTCCTTGGAAATTAGGGAATAGCTCCCTCATTCTGAAGCAATGGTACCCTAATTGTTCTATGGAAATGGATAGGGTGTCCACTGTTCCTATTTGGGTCTTGTTTCCTGATTTGGAACTATTTCTGTGGTCTGAGAATGTTCTTAGTAAGATGGCTAGTAAGATTGGGAAGCCTTTGTTTGCTGATCTCAATACCACATGTAAGGCTAAACTGTCTTTTGCTAGAATCATGGTTGAAGTTGATGTTTCCACCACTCTGCCTGACCATATTGTTCTTAATACTCCTTATCATGGGCAATCTTCTCAGAGGGTCATTTATGAATGGTTACCTTTCCATTGTTCTGGTTGTGGGAAGTTGGGTCATCAGCTGGGTAGGCTGTAAATGGCACCGACCAAAGGTCCCAGTTGTCTCAAGAAAGTTTTGACTGTTTCTAAGCTGTGTCAGCCATCTTTGTCCCTAGTGTTTCTCGGCAAGAGGAGGGACAAGGCTCGGGATGCCTTGAGCTAGGTGGTACCTCGGTTGACCTTGATGAACCCTCGCCCCTTTTTGGTGGAGGTAAGGAGTTGGAGGCTCCTACCCCTACTCAGTTGGTGGAATCTTCTCCCTTGGCTGCTGAAAAGCACTCAGAATGCCATGAGCTAGGCCATTGTCCCCCTCCTCCTGATGATGCTAGTGTGATAAGTAGTGAGTCTCAAATTGCCAAGAAGAGAGACTGCATAGAGGCTCCTGTCACACCCACTTCTGATGATCAGTTCTAGGTTACTCCTAATAAGTTTGACCCCCCTTCAATCTAGTGATATTACTGTTCCTGAACCAGTGGATAAAGCTTCCCCTGATAAACCCTGTCATGAGGATCTGCTCTTGGAACATTAGAGGGTGTAATGACCCTCTTAAGCAGCAGGAGCTTAGTGACTTCCTGTGGGCTCATAAACTTGATATTTTTGGAGTTCTTGAGACTAGAATCAAAGAGAATAAAGCTAAAAAGATTATCAAGAATAGGTTCAATAACTACCAAGTGGTTTGTAACTACTCTAAACACTATAATGGCCGGATTTGGCTTATTTGGAACCATGCCACTGTTGCTGTTACTACCTTGCTGGTTCATGACCAGCTCATTCATTGTAGCATAGTTCATTATGCCACTTCTCACAAGTTCCATTTGACTCTTGTCTATGGGAATAATGATCCTCAAATCAGAATGGCTATGTGGTCTGCACTTGCCTCTATTAAGTGTACTGTTACTGATTGGCTAGTCCTGGGTGATTTCAATGTGGTTAGGGATGTCTCTGAAAGGGTCAGTTCCTCCCCCCTGATTTAGCTGATATCCTGGACTTCAATGAATGCCTTTTGAATTGCCAGTTGGATGATATCAATGGTTCTGGTTGTGAGTTTACCTGGACCAACAAGCAAGATGATACTACTAGGGTTTGGTCCAAGTTAGATAGGGCCCTTGCAAATTCTTCCTGGCTCTCTAACTTTCCTACCACTCATGTCACTTTTCTCCTCTTTGGTGTCTCAGATCACTCTCCTGTCATGGTCAATGTCTTTGATGACCCCCCTGTTAAATCCAGGTTTAGTTTTTTGAATTGTTGGATTGGCCATTCTAAATACAAGGGCATTGTTTCTCAGGCTTGGCAGACTTACGTTCAGGGTTCTGCTATGTTTAGAGTCTTTAGCAAGCTCAAGTATGTTAAGCATGGTTTACTCCAGCTTCATAAGAACCATTTCAGTTCTCTCTCTGAAAGAGTTTCACTTGCTCGATCTTCTCTCATGGATTGTCAACATGAGCTCCAAGTTTCTCCTTTGTCTCAGTCCCTGATAGACCTGGAAATGAGACTTTTGGCTGAATATAATAGTCTCAAAGCTGCTGAGATGAGCATGCTCAAACAAAAAGCTAAGGTAGATGATATTCAACATGGGGATTGCTCTTCTAAGTTTTTCTTTGCTAAAATTCATGAGAGAAAGAAGCAGCAAATTATTGGTAGGATCCTTGATAAAGATGGTAAAGAGAGGACTGGTTTAGCTGATGTTGCTGATGGCTTTGTGGATTACTACACTTCTCTTCTGGGGGCAAGTACTGAAGTTGCTCCCTTAGATGTAGAGTTTATTCAACAAGG
The DNA here is from genome assembly GCF_048544455.1 of Silene latifolia. Classification (NCBI taxonomy): domain Eukaryota; kingdom Viridiplantae; phylum Streptophyta; class Magnoliopsida; order Caryophyllales; family Caryophyllaceae; genus Silene; species Silene latifolia. The sequence continues at coordinate 72,787,220 of NC_133526.1, read as the reverse complement.
TCCTTGTGTTCCTGATACTGATTATGCTGCTCATATCAAGCCTGTTACTATCTCGGAAATCAAGGATGCTTTGTTCAGTATTGGCTCTGATAGGAGTCCTGGCCCTGATGGGTTTTCTTCTGCTTTCTTTAAGGATTCTTGGGATCTCATAGGGAATGATTTTTGTTCTGCTGCCCAGGAATTCTTCAGGACTGGTAAGATGAGCAAGCAAGCAAATTCCACCCTTATTACTCTCATTCCTAAAAAGAAAGTTAGTCAGTCTGTTCTTGATTTTCGACCTATCTCATGTTGCACTACTATATATAAAACTGTGAGTAAGGTCATTGCAAACAGACTCAAAGTTATTCTCCCCTCTATCATTGGCCCTGAACAGGCTACTTTTATTCAGGGAAGAAGCATTTTTGAGAATATTATGCTCTCACAGTCCTTGGTTAGAAATTATACTAGAAAATACATTACTCCTAGGAGCTTGATCAAGGTTGACATTCAAAAAGCTTTTGATTCCCTCCAATGGGATTTTGTTAGGAGTATGCTTGAAGCTTTGAAGTTCCCTCCTATCTTCATAAACTGGATTATGGGTTGTATCTCAGGTTCCTGGTTTTCCATTAAGGTTAATGGAGCTGTGCATGGTTTCTTTAAAGGGAAAAGTGGTGTCAGGCAAGGTGACCCACTCTCTCCCTATATCTTTGTCCTTAGCATGGAGGTTCTTTCTCGTTATCTCAGGCATTTAACTCTCCAACCTCAAGTCTCCTTGCATCCTAAATGCTCTCAACTCAAGCTTACTCACTTGATCTTTGCAGATGATCTCATGCTTTTTGTTAGGGGTGATCTCCCTTCTGTTCAAGGAGCTGTTCATCTGTTGAATCTTTTTGCTAAATGGTCTGGTCTAAAACCTAACATCAATAAAACTGAGATCTATTTTGGTGGGGTTTCTCCTGCAGTTAAAGCCCTTATTCTTCAGCATACTGGGTTTACTGAAGGTAGTTTCCCCTTCAGATATCTTGGCATTCCTCTGAACTCTTGTCGAAATTCTGCTGAGGTTTATGGTACCCTCCTTACCAAAGTTCAGAATTCTCTCCTCCACTGGTCTAATAGCTTTCTTTCCTATGCTGGGAGGATTCAGATACTCAACTCTGTTATTTTTGGCATTACTAATTTTTGGTGTGCTAGTGCTTTACTTCCCAAAGCCATTTTAAAACGTATTACTAAAATCTGCAAGGATTTCTTCTGGTATGTTGATAAGGGCTGCAGGAAGCAAGTTTTCCACTCCTGGAAGGTTATTTGTCGACCTGTTCAAGAGGGTGGTCTTGGTGTTAAGGAAATTCTTTCCTGGAATAAAGCTCTACTTGCAAAATGGCTCTGGCTTCTGGAGAATGACTCTTCTGGAATCTGGGCTTTGTGGAATAAAGCCTATATCCTCTCCTCTGGGTCTATTTGGACTCTTAGTGTCAAAGATCGCTATTCTGAGAGTCTCTGTAGTATTCTAGCAGTAAAAGACTATATTGTGGCTCGTTCTGGTTCTCTTGAAGCTGCTACCCAGATCCTAAATTCTTGGGTCAGGAAAGGCAAATTCCAGGTCAGTGATGCTTACCACTGGTTCAGAGATAAGGGGGAGACAGTCTACTGGTATAAATCTTTGCAGGGGAATGCTATTGTTCCTAAGCATAGGATCTGTGCCATCTTAGCTGCTTCTAAACATCTACCCACGGTTGATCTACTTATTAGTAGGGGCCTGCTCTTGATAAACAGATGTGCTCTCTGTCAGGCAGCTGCAGAAAGCCATGAACATCTCTTTTTCAGCTGTACTTTCTCTCAAAAAGTCTGGCATGCTTTACTTCAGTGGATGCACCTTTGCTATCGTTCTGATAATCTCTGGACTGAACTCCATTGGATGGCACAAACTAAGGGTCAGAGACATTGGAAGCATATGTGGCGACAAACTTGTCTTGCTGCTGATGTCTACTACTTATGACAGGAGAGAAATCAAAGAATATTTACGGGTCATCAGCATTCTACTGCATCTCTTCTCAGTCAGATTCAATTTACTGTCAAACATCGTTTATTAGCTTGTAGTTCTCTTCCTAGTTGTCTCGTTGCTCGTCTTGCTTAAAGGCTTTAGCCTTTTAGTGGATAGCTTTGTAAGTTTTTATCCTCTTTCTAATAAAATGAGGTATATCTTCTTGCAAAAAAAAAAAAAAAAAAAAAATTCTAATAATAATAATAATAATAATAATAATAATAATAATAATAATAATAATAATAATAATAATAATAATAATAATAATAATAATAATAATAATAATAATAATAATAATAATAATAATAATAATAATAATAATTATACTAATTTGAGTGATTAATTAGGTAGTCACCGTGAACCACGGTTCACCATCAATCTAATTAGGTGAAATAATGGAGTACCGATTTGCTAGATTGATGTTCAAAGTCTATCCGTTTATCATCCTAATTTGACTAATTAGGTAGCCACCATGAAGCACGAAGAATTCTAATTTAATTAATTAGATAAATAAAAATCGACATACCTTAATTTCATCTTTAACAAATAAATAAAATTTTGTTGATTAATTAAAACTCAACAAATAATATTAATAATTGATAACAAGTAAATTAATTTATTATTTGATAAATTAGAATCCATCTTGTAAGTTTTAAGTCATTTGAGCAATTAAATTATGTTTTAGGGAACAATATTGATTTAAGAGTTCACTTGGTTTAGTTTTAGGTGAAAAGGGTACAAAATAGAACGTTATAAAAAAATGTATATGAAAGAGTAAAGTACGTATATGAAAAAATAATTAGGTATTAATAATAGTAATATTAAAGTTAACAATGTTATTAATAATATTATTATTTGTTTATATTCATATTCATATTAATAATAATAATAATAATAATAATAATAGTAATAATATTAATTATATTAATATGAATATTATTAATTTTAGTAACCATAATATTCATAATAATAACAATAATGAGGATGATTTATTAATAATAAATTAATGATGATAATAATAATAATAATAATAATAATAATAATAATAATAATAATAATAATAATAATAATAATAATAATAATAATAATAGTAATAATAATAGTAATAATAATAATAATAATAATAATAATAATAATAATAATAATAATAATAATAATAATAATAATAATAATAATAGTAATAGTAATAGTAATAGTAATAATAGTAATACTAATACTAATAATAATAATAATAATAATAATAATAATAATAATAATAATAATAATAATAATAATAATAATAATAATAATAATAATAATAATAATAATAATAATAATAATAATAATAATAATAATAAATAAATAAATAATAAATAATAATAATAATAATAAAATTAAATGATAATAATAATAATAATAAATATATAATCATAATAATAATATAATAATATTAATAAAAAGTATTAAGTTTAAGCTTCGCAAAATTAAAATTAGCTGAATTTAGTGGAGTGAATCAAGTTAGATTAGAAATTTGAATGAGTGAATTTGAATGGAGTGAATTTGAATCGAATCGAATAGATAGAGCCGAATCGAATGAATAGAGTGAACTAAAATCGAATCGAATGAATCGAATGAATAGAGTGAGTGAATCAAGTGAGTGAAAATAAGCCAGAAAGAACAGGGCCTAAGAAAGAAAGGATGATTACAATCAAAAGTCTACGGCGTAAAGATCAATCCACAAAAGCAAAGAGCAAAGGTATGAGATTAAGCAGTAAAGTGTATTAAGAGAAGTATTCAAAAGTAAAAGAAGAATTGTCTATTAACCTAATTACGACTCCCTTATATAGGGAAGTGAAAATTAACAAAACTAAACCTATGACGGGATAAAAATCCCGAGTATAATAGCTAAATACTCGATCGAGGACTTTTATATCACTCGATCGAACAAATCCAAGCTAAAACCTCTCGATCGAGTACTTTAGGTACTCGATCAAACACTTACTAAAAAGGCACTTTCGATCGAGTAGAAAAAGGAGTCGATCGAACACAATAGTACTCGATCGAGTACTTTCCAGCGCACCATTCCTGCTTCGCGCACTGAACTTAAAACGGCTGCCATTTCTTTATTACTTGGGCAAACATAGTGTTTCCAGTGGCGTTGGAAAGCTAAGAGGACAAGATTTCATCTCCAGTTCGAATTACTCGAAAATCGGTTGTACAACTCTAGATATGGCTCTTCAAACTAGGCACTAGTAATTTGAAGTTCTTCCTTTGCTCGCCTAGCTATCTTACTTCTTTGCGCATCATAATTAGTAGTTTCCAAGCTCCGACTCAACTCATATCCTAAATGCATGCATAGGAACATGTTTTAGGCTTGATTACGCTCCTTTCCGGTTCATACCTGCAAATAATATAAGACAAACCAAAGTAGACTATTCGGGGAACATTTGTAGCCAAACACCACACAAAATGCATTGAAATGCGTGCAAATGAAGTACAAAATACCTATATAAAATGCACGCATCAAATCTCCCCAAACCAAACCTTTGCTTGTTCCCAAGCAAATTAAATGCAAACTAAATGAACGGATACAAAAACTCAGAGCTAGCTATAACCTCTCTACTCGAACCAATTTAATGCAAACAAAAATCAACAGTCATAGTCACAGCTGTCAATACGCAAACGAGTTGTATGATGTCTATAAATAAGCTGACCTGTCGACCTTACAAGACCATTAAAATCGCTCTCACGGGTCACTCTTCTCTCATGAAGCAAACGGTGATACAATATGTATAAGAAAAGAAGAGAAAACAGCCATTCACCTAAACTGCGACCTACATAACATGCATGCAACAAAAATGATAGTCGATTCAAGCACCATACACACATTTCTACCAACAATGTCCATCACAGCCGAGGAATTACAAAAGATATGGGAAAGTGAGGTTACAAGTAAGAAAAGGCAAAACAGATTATGGAAATGTGGAGGTAAAGCGTCAAGCTAGCACCCTAAACAGGACCATATAAGACCATCCAAATCTCAACTGTCTAGAAAATAAAGCACGAATGCCCTTCTTTGGCACAAAACTCACTACCCAATATACAATCTCCTCAAAAAGTTATAAATAAAACGGAGGAGTAAGACCGTCACAAAAATAAACTGAGCACAAACGGTCTTCTTTCTTCAATCTCAACTTTTTCTTTTTCTTCCTGTGATTCACGTTTTTTCAATTTTTTTTCAAATTTTTCTTTTTTTTTCTTTTTTCATTTCTTTTTTTTTCACCATTCTTTTTTTTTTCTTACCAACTCCGTACAAATAGCAAACGAGCCAAACTCACAACAATGATAAATATACCACAAAAGTCCCACTAAACTAGCTAGACTGGCAGGCTAAATTTTGGGTGTAGCTAATGGGTCAAAAAGGCTAAATTTGGCTTAAAGTGGAGCTAAATGGGTGAAAATGAAAGAAGGGGAAATTGTAAGCACCTCCCTGCATGTGACACCGACCACAAACCCGAATGTATAAATGTGACAAGTAATCGAATTTCATAAATGTGCAAAAGTGATGAACATGTTATGCAAGGAGTACTACTCTCGATTCCTACATGAACCAGTCATGAATGACACCAGTTAAATGGCTCTAAAACTCAGAAATTGTAAAATAGGTTGCCAATTTATCAGGTCAAGTCTACATAGTCAGCTATATTTTCAACATTAACTCGTAGATATGCGCATGACTAAACTAATAACTGTCAATAAGATGCAAGGCTCAATAAAAACGACAAGTTAAAGTGCAATTTCATCACGGAAATCTACCGTTCCGACTCAACCTATATGCAAAAATAAACGTGAATATTTCCTGATTTTTAGAAATTTTTCTATTTTTTTATTTTTTTTTTTATTTTTTTTTTAAATAAACAACAATGCATAAAGAAATTAAACGTGACGGCTGAAATGCAATAAAAACAACATGAAGACACAGATATGGATGCATAACCTCCCCAAACCAAACCGTACAATGCCCTCATTGTACCCAAAAATAGGGAAAGGAAATGCAAACTAAAAAAGGAAAGAGTGAAGCTGCAGAAAACTTACAAGATCACGCGAAGAAGGGACCTCCCCAAACCAGCCAACAACATGGGAGGTTGCTAAAAGCTTCATAGCAGTGCCAAAGGATACAAATCAAGACAGCGAAACACGATCGAGAAGATATAGCGCTCGATCGAGGAACGGGAGCTGCGGAAATGGTCGATCGAAAGGAATGAAACCACTCGATCGAGTGGTACCTGCAGACCACAAATGGCGACCAAAAACCAAGTCTAAAATTGTTCACAGTCTATGGTTTATAAACCAATTATTAAGCACACAACAAAAATAAAATGTTTGAAAAAAACAACTAGAAGGAAATTTAAATTCCGGGTAGCCTTCCCGACAGCGCTAGTTTCAGATAGGTCCCAGCTCGACCTTCTTCTGATCATCCACTGACAGATATTAATGGCTCACGACAAGGCTGTTGACTGAATGAGGTCCCCTCAGCGTCCATCAGTTTGACCTTTGGCCTCCATACCATCGCATCAACAAAAGAACAGCGACTTATTGCAGCGTAATGGCCTCCACCTTTGGCTCTCTCACGCACTTTCTTCTTGTGCGGCTTAGCCTCGTCCAATCCTCCGCCTGGATCATTAATACACATTGTTCCAGTCTCCAAGGTCAACGTATGATGCTCACCTCCTGGGTCTATCAACCTATAAGTTCCTGCAGAAGAAGTAACAAAGGAATTAACTTTAATTGAAGAATTATCGTCTGAAATTTTCAGACGACCATTTATTATTATTAGCAAAATAATTACTCGATCGAGCACTTATGTAACCCGATCGAAGTATTTTTTTTTCAGCATTTGTACTTGATCGAACAACTTGTGTTACTCGATCGAGGACCTGATTTTCCTCATTGCTCGATCGAGAGCTTTCACCCTCTCGATCGAGTACTTCCTCAGTAATTTCACTCGATGGAGTACAGTAAGGCTCTCGATCGAATGATTAAGCATGGATAGGCAAGACTGCATCGTGTTGTCCCTCTTGAACGGTATCCTCAGCATCTGAGCCATCATTTTCAGTATCAATAGGCATAACCGGTCCTTCATAGGGAGTGTCAATCCAGGTGCGAATAGCATAGACCGTCTCAGGTTGCTTAGAAGTTTTCTCGGCAATTACTTGAGCCAACTGAGTCTCAAGTCTCTCGATAATGGCGTCTTTAGCCTGCACAACCTCTTGCATTTGAAGGGCAAGTGCCTTCACTACAGACGTCAACTCAGCAATTTCTTCTTTCTGCTTATTAGGAGGAGGAGTTTGTTGTGGCGGCGGCCAAATAAATGGAGATTTTGGATACCCTTGTTGCTGAAACGGATGTGGTGGTACGTGTGCAATGGGATGGTTAGTTTGTCTACGCCGCCTGAAAGTATAGACTACATCGTCATCCGCCAGACAAATGACAGCATCGTGCCCAGCAGCACCACATCTCTTACAGTGCTCCACTTGCTGCGCCATAATATGGGACTGAGGTGGTGTGACACCCCGCGATAAAGCGGAAAAATATAACTTATAAATTCAAGCGGAAAATAGGAATTTTTTTTAAAACTTTTAAAATTTAAAGCGCGGGTTCATTAAAATCTAAAACACAGATAAAGAATTGCGGAAATAAAGATTAAATTATACAAAAGTGATAGTCAAGGTGAGGGAAAATATATCCCTCGAATGACAATACAATAAAAGGTGAGTCTAATTAATCCTAATAAACTGACTACAAGGTCAAAGTGCTCGCTAGCTCACACATGTCTTCACCCCATAAATGCACCAACTAGTACCTGTCATTCATGTAAACAAGAACGCCACAGTCAGTGGGGAGTAACTCAAGGTTCTCCCAGCCACAAAATGTCGAAACGAACATAACAAAGAACTAAAACAGGTAAGTCATGTAAGATACTTACAAAAGATATGAATATCAAGTTTATGTGTAAACATGGCAATTAAATGAGATGGAACAAGATAGATCAACATTAGCATAATAAAGAATCAACTATTCATGTGAGACAATTAAATAATATGAAAGACAACAATACAGTCATTTATACAAAAAACACGCATTTCAAGGAAATATAACATACATATGAGATTAGAATCTGAATCATGTGAAGTAGTTAAATAAGGGATCAATCAATGCAAATTACAGGAATAGAAACCATAGCCATTACTTGGAAAACCACTTAGCAAACATTGCACGGGACGTGGCTACTAATGTCACATTCATACTTATGGCCTGCATCTCACCATAAGAACGGATGGGAACATCAATCTCATCCCCTAGTATCCGATAGGACCAAGGCAAACAACACAAGGCATAACTCTTGCCTTGAAAGACAAATACCAATATCTAGAACCAAGCAAGACCTTTACTACTCATATATTAATATATAATTCCCCTGGTAGGACGACAATGGTACTCCCAAGACTCAGTCCTAGTCTAAATCTGGCCAGACTCTCGGGACATAACGGTTCTCGATTTGACATGCGGCAGAACAGTCCGCATCCAAGACTCGATCGACAGAACGGAAGTCGAGAACCCACAATCGGCAGAACAGACCGAAAGAGGCGGAAAATATGAGCTAAACCCACAATCAGCAGGACAGTCCGACAGGGGCGTAAAGATAAGTCAAGCAAAATGTATAGCATAAAGGCATTGTCACCAGAATACGATATGAGCTAACCCACAATCGACAGAACAGTCCGAAAGGGGCGGGAAAAACATAAATCAACCAACTCCCGGCAGAACGGCACGAGAGCGGCGTAAACCAATACTTGGCAGAACGGCACAAGTAAGGCGTAAAGATAAGTCAAGCAAAAAGGCATATCATTATGACATTTTCACAAGAATACGACTCATTACAAGTAGTTACTTAGAATAAATCACTCATACTTGAAATATGATGGAAACATGGAAATGAGTAAGTACAGCCATAAATGAAATATACTAAGTCATTTCATACTTGAAACTTGATAAAGATTCGACCATGAATAAATAAGAACTCATATGTGGAGTATATAATACCATTTCAATCTTATATAACTTGAATAAACCTTATATTTCGTATTTATATGTCACTTGAGCTCAAAATGGAACAAGTGAGCTCAAAATGGAACAAGTAATACAAAACCCATGCCAAAATGTAAACAAATGAATATGAACTCAAATATGAAGCATATAGCATCATTTCATGCTTTCTTATCATGAATAAACATTTTATTTCACATTTACATGTTACTTGAACAAAGTATAAATAACCGATAACAAATGAATTAACTAATACGAAACACGAGGCAAAACGTAAACAAACCAAAATCCAAACAGCCCATAAACATATACGAGTCAACAAGGGAAAACTTGGGTCATGATACGAATAAAAAGCATAAACAACCATCATACACAAAGGATATATATATATTTATATAACTTGAAACGGTAAAACGGTCGTCATTTACTCATACGGACTCCGAATCGAGTGATTCAAGTGGCTAAACCACCTAATTTTTCGACGCCGGTCCACCTGTCATATTTTCAGCGGTATTGGAGGTCGCCCTGGTCAGGAATGACAGGTGTCCAGGCCAACACGGGTGATTTTAAGACGCGTTTCTAAGCACGAGTAAAGCGGTATTCGTCCATACTAGTTACCCAAATCATACATGTATATACACAAGAGACGGAAATTAACAATTTGGCTCAAATCACCCAAGAAACCGACTCAAAAACAGTCCACAAAATACACCCATCAACAACCTATACACATGGTTTCTAGACAATTAGTGAAGCCGTCTTAAGACAAAATTTTAAGCATGAAACATGTAATCTCCATTCAAATAAACTACCCAATTCATTTACCCACTTAACCATGAATCTAGAGGTACCATCTTTTCTCAAAATAGATTAGTAAAACTTGTATAAAACCGTCACATACAAACAAGGTACAAACACAAGTAAAAATGTAAACTTGTTCACTAAAAGTGTAAACAACCACATAAATTCAACATAATGTCGAGTAACCTATCACTGTTACCTTTAAGCTTTTCAGAGAAAACACTTCCGACTCAAAACTACTCCGGGTTGTCCAAGAACTCACCTAAACACAAAGAAAACGATTTAATCGGGGAAAAACGTGCCTTATATACACGTCCAGAATAAGGGGAAGAGGAAAATTAGGTTATTTCTTACATGAATAGATGGAGAACGGAAAGAGGAGAAGATAGACGCGAAAATCACTTGATTCGGATAAGAATTGAGCAAGTTATGAGGATTTTAGTGAAATGGAAGAAATGGTGTAACAATGGTGTTTCATATTTGTTTGTTGAGGAAAGTTGCTGAAATTTTAGAGTAGAAGGAAGAAGATAGGGTTTTCAGTGTAGGATTGGTGGAGGGGAAGAAATAAAAGAAAGGCCCAATGGTCAACCTAAGCCCAAAACCTTAAATCGAGTCGATTTTCCACTAAAATACGTTTCAAACCTACTACAAACTTAAGACGGATATTTTTATTAATATTAACACTATTATACATGTAAAGCCGCATTTTTATAAAAAAAAACGGATTTAAAATATAAATAAAATAATAAAATGGCTAATTAAATTATAAATGCCAAAACAGAAAATTCGCGGGTGTTACAGGTGGGCTACCCCAAGATCGTCTACTCTCCAGCTGGTCAAATCTTGTATTCCGAGCTTCAAACTGTGCTATAATTATTGAGACGCTAGACATCTTGGCAGAAGAGTCAAAGGTACTCAAGCCTTCCCTTTAACGACCTTTCTCCTAGAATCCTGTCTAGGTAGAACATGTAGGACCTATCAAAACAACACTAAAGGAAAAAGATAAGAACTGTCTCAAGGAATAAATCCCTTGAGGCGCAAGATATACGAAAATGAACAGATAAATAGGCTAATTGCCTCTCCGGCAACGGCGCCAAAATTTGATACGGTCGTTTCTGTACCAAAAATAAACCTAAATATACTAACGGAAGCTAGTGATAAATAGGGTCGATCTCAACAAGGAGGCAAGGTATCTATCTGTAGTCCATCTATCTAAGTCACAAGTGGGGGGTTTTGTATTTGATTCTCTAGACTACTGGAGGTTTAAGGGCAAGAGAAATAAAGTAAGAGCAGTTAAAGCGAGAAAATGTGATAAAAGTGATCAAGTAAAAGAGAGTATGTCAGGATTTCGGTTCACCATAGCAGTCTAACGACTCAATTGCAAATAGTTTAGACAATTTACTGTGAGAAGGGCATGGGAAAGGTCCTTCCGGTCCGCTATCCACCCTAGAATTCCACTAACTTACCTTCCGTCCTCATTAGGGTAGTCTATTGTTCATAGCAGGTCTGTTTATTCCAATCTTCCAATCCAGGAACAAAGTTAACCAAATTAAAATAATTTAGAAGCATGCATTCAACTAAATTAGTGTTACAGTTATATTGCTATGGGGACAGATTCTCACAAATAAATCGTCTAGTCTATTCGCTACATCGTCACAATCCTACCATGGATTCCCTAATCCCGACATAGAAGGAATTAGCTACTCATACTACTAAGGGTGTCAACAATAATAATATAGAGTGTACTAATTAAAGACATAATGAAATAACAACGATTATGCATAAACTGATTAGGGCAGAAATAATAAAGAGAGGAAGCAAGAATTAAAGCAAACAAATAATAAGATTAAGATTAAGAAAGAAAGGATGATTACAATCAAAAGTAATCCAACGTAAAGATCAATCCACAAAAGCAAAGAGCAAAGGTATGAGATTAAGCAGTAAAGTTTATTAAGAGAAGTATTAAAAGGTAAAAGAAGAAGTGTCTATTAACCTAATTACGACTCCCTTATATAGGGAAGTGAAAATTAACAAAACTAAACCTATCACGGAATAAAAATCCCGAGTATAATAGCTAAATACTCGATCGAGGACTTTTATATCACTCGATCGAACAAATCCAAGCTAAAACCTCTCGATCGAGTACTTTAGGTAATCAATCGAACACTTATTAAAAAGGCACTTTCGATCGAGTAGAAAAAGGAGTCGATCGAACACAATAGTACTCGATCGAGTACTTTCCAGCGCACAATTCCTGCTTCACGCACTGAAATACAAACGACTGCCATTTCTTCGTTACTTGGGAAAACAGAGCGTTTCCGGTGGATTTTGAAAGCTAAGAGGACAAGCTTTCATTTCCATTTAGAATCACCTGAAAATCAGTTGTAGAACTCTAGATATGGCTCTTCAAAGTAGGCACTAGTAATTTGAAGTTCTTCCTTTGCTCGTCTAGCTATCTTACTTCTTTGCGCATCATAATTAGTAGTTTCCAAGCTCCGACTCAACTCATCTCCTAAATTCATGCATAGGGACATGTTTTAGGCTTGATTATGCTCCTTTTCGGTTCATACCTGCAAATAATACAAGACAAACCAAAGTAGACTATTCGGGGAACATTTGTAGCCAAACACCACACAAAATGCATTGAAATGCGTGCAAATGAAGTACAAAATACCTATATAAAATGCATGCATCAGTTACTAAGGGGGGAGTGTGCCATGTCACGAGATGGAGAACGTTAGTGAGGGGGTTGTGCTGTATGAGATGATTGCCTATTGTTATTAAAAGTATATATTATGCTATGGCTGTTTCTGTGTTCGCAGATGTTGGTAATTCTGTTATTCATTTTTATTAACTATCCCTACTCAACCAGTGGTTGGTGTGTTTGTGTTTTGTGTCAAATTTTCACCTATTTTCGGGGTGGTGTGTGTCGATCCATTCAATAATTTCCGATTGAATGTGGAGTAGTCTGATATATAGCGGGTATTAGAGATTGAGTTGGATGTTGCTGTGTTGTGATGGGACTTGGGGCGTGCGGAGCTGAGCATTACCGAGTTAATAGTTATTCAGCTAGTTTTCGGTTATCTATTACTATTCTAAAGTTTTTCGCTGTAATTGATTTATTAACTCATGTTGCTTTAATTTTTTTTTGTAATAAGCAATGTAGACAATTCAACAGCTAATGTATTTTATTTAAAGTACTTTGTATTATTTATCTTTGTTATTCACTTTTCGGGTAACCGAGATGGTAACAGCCTCAGTTATCTGGGAATGTTTTGCTAAAGGCTTCTGGATAAATGGGGGTGTTACAGTTTGTTTGAAGGGTTTTGGAATGGAGTTAGATACCCATTGGATTCTAACTTCTTTCCGACCCCTAGAAATCTCAAAATGCAATCATTACTGTAAAACTCATAAGAAGTGGAACAAAGACCATACTTGTGCGCATAGATGTAACACACACCAAGAGGAGAAACTACACACATCTAGATGAGGCTGGATATAGATGTACCAACCTTTGGAGGCTCTACTTTACCATATATGTAGCTTACCAATATCAAGATCAAGTCTATTTTATCCAAAATCCATCCCTCACCCACTATATCAAGAAATCCCCATGTAAGCAAACCCGTAAAATGCGCGATTCATTAGCTTAAAATAAGGGAAATGCAAGGAAAGATGACATTATGCATAAGACAAAAGGGTGAACACAACAACCAACTTTTCATGAAATTTTTCAATTTTTTCAATTTTTTAGTTTTTTAAGACTTCCCATAATTAGACTCACTAAATCCCTCCTCCAAGCTAGAACAACACATTGTCCTCAATGTGTAAAACAAAGAAGGACACCTAACAAAGGGAGATGGGATGACACATGCTGTGGACATGGGCCACGGGGGCGCTTGGGAAACAAGCGTTTGCATTTTTGTGGAGTCGCCACCAATTTATTGTGGAAAATTGGAAACCGTTCGAATACCTCGTGCCATGTCAAGACACAAAGTAGTGACATGAACACTAAGCAGTCGTTACCCTTAGCATTCTATGTCTAGAATGACTCTCGTGGATGCCAATGAACACGGGTGTTCACAGAGATCTGGAGTAAGGGGTGAGGGTACGTATTAGGAAGCTCTTTTGATCGAACACCTAATCCCGCCTGCCTCGATAGCGGCCTCTACTAATGATTAGGGACATCATCTATACTCGATATATCGTCGATTATATGCATGCAATGCAACATCCAAGTTTTAATCCTAACATGTGAGAATTAGGCTAAGTCGGTTGACACGTAATTAGCAAACAATTAATGTCGAGGTAGGATTTAATGCTCAATTACATGTGAAGGCATACAAATGATACAAGAAATATGATAAACATAATAAACAAAATTGCAATAATGAAAATTACAATAATTACAATGGAATAGGCGATTTATGTCGAAAATACCTTTAAAACGGATAATTTGAGAAAAAGAATAAAAGAATGAATTATGACAAAACAGAAGGTGATAATACGAATAATAATCAATTAATATGTAAGCTAATTAAACTAGATCAGGCAACAACGGAGTTCAGGGACAGAATTCAACCCGGAACAGGCGCAGTAGAGCTGCGTCCCTTGGAATAGGCGCAGCAGTTGCTGCGTCTGTTCCTGACCTGAATTCTGAGTGTGAAGCCGGAATTGCGTGTTGTTAATACTCATTAGCAAATCTAAAGATTGATTAGAATTATTTACTCGGATGGAAGTGATTTAAAAGGTTATTACATGCGATTAGGGTCATAAAAGCAATAAAGCATGGATGAGACGAAATTAAACGGATTAATTACAAGATTTATGATTAATTACATGGGTGAATGAAATAAGCTAAACATGATGAATTATTAACAAATTAACGATGAACATGTGAATAAACAGATGAAAATATGTCAAAGATGAATTCCAGAAACCCAATATGGAAGAATTGAATTCCTACAACCCGGATTGAATTTTATGACGAAAACCCGCAAATATGAATTACTTGGGATTTAAGTCGGATTTAATGACGAATAGAACGTGTTAATGATGATAAACAATATATATGTGAAATTATTAGGCTATTGTGTCGAACTATTAACAAGAAACAAATAAAAGAAATAAAATACGAACGAATTACAGAGGACGAAGGAAGAAGAAAGGAAGCAGGAACTGCGGCAGCCTCACGAAGAGGCGCAGCAGGAACTGCGCTCCTTCGAAGAGGCGCAGCAGTTGCTGCGTCCTTTCTAGACGTCTGTCTACTGGAAATCCGTAAAAAAGGTTTTAACAAAGGGTTTTATAAATCGGTTTTAATTGGTATTTTCGACATAAACCTTACAATTGTGATACAAAAAGTAAATACAATAATAAAAGAGAGATTTACACCCTCAGACTTACATGTTTGACGAAACGAGAAGGACTAAGATATCGATAAGTGATGCTCGACGCGAATGTAACGAAAGTGCCCTCGTAAGAGGAAAACGATTGGATTAATTAAGTTGATTGATGTGGAGTTGGTCAAATTGGTCGGTCATGCAAAACGAGGCCGGTACTCAGAAGGATCCAAGCTTATGTGGTCGAATGTTCAAGCACGTAGACGCCAAAAAGTAAGAACAAACGTCTAGAATGCAAAGGGAGAAGAGAAGGGCGGACACTCGCGTGAGAAATATGTGAGACCGAAGGTCTCTATTTATACTAATCACGGAATTAGGGTTTAGGAAAGAAGAGAAAGATCCGGAAATAACCGACTTAGGTTAAACGCGGAAACTTGGACAAAAAGAAAACCTTGAGGAAAAGACGCAGCAGAGCTGCGTTCCTTGGAAGAGGCGCAGCACCTGCTGCGTCCTTTCCTCAGCGGGTTCCTCCTGCGCAAGAAAGCGCGTTTGACAGCCTGTTGTATTTTAGGCATAACTTTCTCTACAAGACTCGGAATAAGGTGATTTCGGTGGCATTGGAAAGTTAAGAAAGAGATCTAGAACTTTCTGTGAAATAGGCCTGACCCAAAAAAACTCGTTATGACCTCGTAAAACGGGCCTAAAGCTCGGGTTGTCAATTTAACTAAATGAAATGCCCATTTTGTAATGTAAACTTTTAGTTTAGCCTAATGAAGTGACATGTGACCAAAATGAGAATACTCATGACATTTTATGACATCCTAACCTTAGGTAGACAAGCACATTGCTTTTGACTCGGGATTTGACGGTTTTAAGAAATGAAGACGGTTTTTGACCCATACTCCAAATGTACTCTAATTACTGCCAAAACGACTGTAATGACACCTAGATGACAACCATGAGGTAGACACAAGTGTTTCAGCGATCACTTGACGATAAACTTACGAACTGTCACAAATCGTTCCGCATACCAAACATGCGGCCCAATCAGCACCGGGTGTTTGCGGGAGGTGCAGAAACGAGGTGTCTACAGAGCCCCCACTTTGACTGAGGCTTGGACAAGGCGAAAGTCAAAGTATAGCCATCAGGTCAATCGAAGATTACAACCTGACGACTATGGCGACGCGAGGCGGTTCAAGGGGTCTGAACAAAGGACCTGTCGTCGGGAACATTTTAGAGTCTGTCGACTATCGGGGAGGGTCGTTTAAAGTCCATTAGACTACGTAAGGAAGCTCGCCAGCCATAAGAAGAGACCATACCTGAGACTTCTTTCCCGAGATGTTTCCGGAGGTGCGTAGGAGCTAAGGTTAAGCGTAGGAGCTAAGGGTAAGCATAGGAGCTAAGGGTAAGACCTAAAAGATATATAAGGATTGTGCTAGGGTGTGGGACCCTAAAGAAAAACATCGACGAGAAGGAAGTCAAATATAAATTCAACTTAAGGGGTAACCAAGGTTTGAGTGTAGGAACTCTAAGGAAGTGATGATCCTAAAGGAATATGATCCTGAAGGGAAAAGGTGATCCTAAAGGAATATGATCCTAAAAGGAAAAGGTGATCCTAAAGGAATATGATCCTAAAGGGAAAAGGTGATCCTAAAGGAATATGATCCTAAAGGGTATAAGTATATGAAATCTAGGGAGTTTGGGAACCTAAAGAGCTAGGTGTATGAACATGGGTATATGGACCTAAAAGGACGGCTAGTATGGGAACTTAAAGGCTTTTGAACCTAAGAGGAATTGGGATCCTAGGTTTAAGTTTAGGAACTACTGGGTTACTAATTCTTGTTTCAAACGCGTGCGTTTAAGCTTTCTTGAGGTATGAGAACTCTAAAAGGATTTATGAGTTTATGAACCTAAGGACGTTGATGCGGGAGCTTAAAGGTTAATGAACCTAAAACAAGCCATTTTGGGATCTAAGAATCTAGGGGTCACAGGGATTCTGAAGAAACTTCTTAACACTTCCGAAGGCTAACTCTTAAGGCTATCTCTCACTAAAGGAAAGGCTGAAGGACAACTCTCTCTAAAGGACTGAAAGGGGACTTAACTGAAAAGGAGTTATCTGAAGGTTACTGAAAGGATTATCCGAAGTGTCTGGAGAAATAAAGGATTATCTGAAGGGAGGAAGGCTCAAGGAAGGATTATCCCAAAGGTTATCTAAAGGGTTGTCTGAAGGATATGAAGGTAAGTTTCTGAAAGATCTAAAGGGTTTATCCTAAAAAAGGGTTACCTGAAAGATATGAGGGTTTATCCTGAAAAGGGTTACCTACAGATATGAAGGATCACCTGGGGGTATCTTCCTCTCTCTGTCCTCAAGCAAACTCTCACTGAGGAATAAAACGATGATTTTGGGGAATCTGCCTGTCTCTATCCTCAAGCAAACTCTCGTTGGGTGATTATTGTGGTTGCATCTTCATGTCTCGAGAAGAACAGTAAACTTTTGCTGGGGGATTGTTGAGGTGTGTCGAAACATCGTCAGATAAAATCCGCTCGTTGTTGCAAGCGAAGTCTTGATAAAGTACTGCTTCTGATATTTACCTGCATGGTTAGTAGCCACACAAGAATGCAATCTAATATATGTACGTAAGCAATTATCACATGGACCTCGAATGAGGAAACACATAGGTTTTGCAAAAGTCGTTTCTTTATAAAAGTTGTTTAAAACTTGTTCAAAGAGATTTCGTTTGTAATGCGTTATGCATATTCAATGGGCTTTAGATATAGTTCTTGACATGACACAGACCTACTAGGACGCAAGACAATCGACTGACGCGACACTAACTTTGACGTGACACAGGGATGACTTTGATAGACTTTGTTTAAGTATGCGCAACCCCTAGCCAAGTGTGGGTGACAATGCGTATCAGTTCCAAAGGTATAAGAATTGCATAAAAAAATGGGGACATATAAAAGCAAGGCATGAGCCATGGATCAGCTGTCTACTTGGACATCTTTTGCCGCCGCTTGCTGTAAAAGAGATCCCTCTTGAGGTACGATGACTTGGAGAATTGATCTAAGATCTTTGTCATTGTCTGGACCGAGTAAAAGCTAGACTTAGAGGAATAAAGGAAGGGTGGAATATTGGAAGAGAAGCCCCCTGGATGAGAAGATGACTCTGGACTTTGGTAAAAAGAGGCTGGGCGACAATAAGGAGCCCCCAGTATAGAGGTGTTGGTTGTGGAAGGGATGTTAATTGAGCTTGAAAGGTTGAAATAGAGGTTGGGATGGTTGATAATTGAGGTTGGAAGTTTGGGAGTGGAGATGGTTGTGTCCATGAGGACTGCCTACGTATTCACGTGAAGTAAAATCAAACCAGATCGTAGTTCTGAGTTTGGTTACTTTTGTTTGAGTGTTGTGGTTGTATCCTTCTTGTGTAAGAAAAGACTGCCTACGTATCCTCCTGAAAAGGTGAAATCAAGCCATGCTCGTAGTTCAAGTGTGTGCCTAAGCTTATGTTGTTAGGACCTTAAAGTGCAGGGGTCACAAGGGTAGTATTCCTTTGGTGACTCGGAGAATCGATTTGAGATAACTCCCTTTGATCATAGACCAAAGAGGTATAATTAGGTTCGTAAAAATTTCCTTGCCATGTGAGCACACTCAAAAGTGGAACCTAAGGATGATATGGGTATGTCCCGTTCTAGGTAGCAAAGTATTTGAAGACTCCGTGTCTGGGTCAAGGTGAAACTGGATTGGATATTTGGAATGTGGAGCTCAGTAATAAGAGGCTTTGATGAACAAATCTCTGGAGCTTAATTTTGTGGAGTTAAGGCTTGATGGGATTATGGCATGTAATGTGGCTTGGAAATGGAGTCTCTTGGCTTGATGTAGCCTGAGCACATAAAGGTAGGTTAAAATGACGTGGGTTCAAGTTTCCATGTCTTGGCCCTAAAGGATGGGTATACTTGACGAGCTTGAGAGGATTCTCAAAATTCCTAACTATCTCCCCGTAACGGTCTCGAGAAGGACTTAGGGTGTGATGTTTGAAAGGCTTAGTGGGGTGCTAGCCGACCATCTTGATTGATGTCTTGATTCTACCTAGACTTCAGCAGTATTCTGTATAGCATTTGATTTCAGGCTTGTTCTTGATTCAGATTTGGATTCTTGGTCTAGGGTATATCTTGGATTTCTGCTCAGATTTTTTATCAGGTTTTGAAGGATAACGTTGTCTTTGGATATTGACTTGACTTACTTGATTGAGCCTTCTTCTTTTGTGTCTTTTGTCTTGGGCTATAGGCATAACTACGGCTTCGGATATTGATCTTGGGTATTTCTCTTGATTGAGCCTTTGTCTTTGATCGTGGCTCGTATCATCTTGGATTTGATTGTTACCCTGGATTTGGGTTATACTAGAGCCTTTGGTGTGAAACGGGTTGGTCTTTTAGTAAACTGGGTTGTTTATTGTGGGGAATGGGCTTGCCTTCCGTCATGGATTGTCAACAAGGGAGACGGTCTGGATTCGTCCTAGAATCTCTTGAGATATGCTCGTCATAGACTAGGGTTATATTGTGGTTTCTATTTCCAGACATGGAATAGGTAAGAAAAGAACACGGAGTTTCAGGCCCTCTACAACATAGAACGGAACATCATCTAAGTGTACTCACATTGACTTGGCATGTGTTGTTGTTATTATCATTTTAAAAAAATATCGCAAACCAATTCTTGCTGTCACAGGAAAAGGGTAGAGGAAGAGAATATGATAGAATATGTGGATTAAAAAGTGTGATTTTATTGAAATGAATAATGAATGTATTTAACATAGATATGAGAAGACACGTGACTCATGAGACAGCCCCCAGGTTGTCACTAGGAATGAAAATGGAGAAAGATACTAGAACAAATATGAGATAGAAAGCCTAAGACTCGGACTCGGACCCGGACTTTGACGTGATCTTAGGCCTAGACTCGTAATCATCAGCCCATGTTTGAGCATTTTCTCTTCCAGCAACTGGCTTCGGCATCTGACTTTGAGCATTCACCCATTTGAGCACCTCATCTTCGTCATTGGGAACATTGAAAGGGTAATAGTCAAGAAAAGTTTCTTGATAAGTGGTATATCCATGAGGATTGCCTAAGCTACCTTGTGGGTTAAAGGTTGAGAGGGACAACCTCCCGCATTCGATCATATCCTGAATGACGTTTTTTAATTTGTAACATTTCTCTGTATCATGCCCTTTGCCTCTATGGTATTTGCAGTAGGCATTCTCATCCCAAAACTTGGATTTCTTCTCTGGGTTAGGCGTAGGTCCTATAGGCTTCAATATTCGTTGTTCCATGAGTCTCTGAAAGGCATCGGTGTATGTAATACCAATGTTGGTAAATTTCCTTGGAGGTGTGCCCTTATTTTCGGAAGCCTTTGTAAATGACCCCGAAGGCTCCATGAGGTTGCCTTTGTTGATTTTGATTCTTGGATGAGAAGATGCAGATGAAGAATCGCGAACATAAAAATTTCTGGTTAAGCATGTTCCCAGAAAAAAGATACTTTCGAGAAACAACGAGCACGACGGAAATGAAGGAAAGTTCGGGCCTAAGCCCCTCTCTCCCGTAACTTCTTTTGCCTATCTCAGGAAAAAGATCGAATGCAATTGAAGAAGTGCCAGCCCTCTTGGTACTTTGACTTAAGTCGGTTCGAGAACTCCTTGGTCAAAGTCAAGGGTCTCTTCCCGCCTTTACGGGCATAAGCCTCCTACCTATGTAAGGTAGGGCATCTCCCCTCTTTCTCGATATCCCAATTCTATCCCAATTCCGCCTTGCATATGTGAAAGTAAAGAGACGAGGAACAAACTGACTGCCCTAGCTTTTATGCCCGGGCAAAAAAATATTAGACATTCCATATGCATCGTCTAAAACGCCGATTTTTTGAGCTGTAGGCTTTCACTTTGAGGTTATCTTTGAATTTTTCATTATTTTTCAGTTAAAAATGGGACGGAATTTCTCCAATTCACTTTTTATCTGAATTGAACGGCTTAAGGGGGAAGGTTTTTATTCTCATTTCATTTCCCGACAAAGTCTCACTTTTGACAAAACCCCGTGATTTTCGTTGATCCATGATTTCTCTTTCATTTGTTTCGAGAAAAGAAAGATAACTTGGCTCCACTATAAAGGAGAGGGGCGAGTCGAACTAGGAATAGATTGTCCATTTGTTGCTTTCTCCTTAAGACTGTCAAGCTTAGAGTTTGTCTGGACACTTTTCATCTTGAGAGGTCGGGCATCAAGCTTCTTACTCATTTCAGCAAACTGTTTCTCCATGTTGGAAAGTCGGAAGTTTAGGTTATCAATGGCTCCTTCTATTTTGGAGAATTTATTGTTGAAGGTAATGGAAAGCATGAGCATTCCATTTTGGATATCTTCATCTTCGAGGACATTGATTTCTTTATCATCATGATGATTGAGGAGATGAGAACAATCTAGAGATGGTTCTTCATCATGCTTAATGATGTTAGACCCAAGAGGGTCGATTTTCTTGGATTTTCCGACAGAAGGTGGCTTAGGAAGCTTGCCCTCTTCGATCATATCTTGGATGGTGTGTTTCAAGAGAAAACACTCTTCAATATCATGACCTCTACCTTGGTGATATAAGCAATATTTGTTGCCCTTCCAGAGGTTCACCTGTTTCTCTAATGGTGGATCCGGAGTCGGTCCTATTGGATGTAGCTTGCCTTGGGCAGAAAGTCTCTTCAAAGCATCGGCATAAGACATGCCTAAATTGGTATGCACCCTTTGATGCCTCCCAGGTTTCCTTTCAGCTGTTTTCGGCTTTCTAGGACGATGTTTATTGCAAGAGGTAAGCTTTAGATGACCTAGACTAGAGGTTTCCTTAGTTGGCATGTTCTTTTCCACCATTCCATTTTCAAGGGTGAGGACGCGAATGCTCAAATTTTCCACTGTAGCTTGAACTCCTAGGAACATGGCATAAACATCTTGGATAGACACGGTGATGGTGGCTTGAACTCCTTCGTGACCTTGCTGACTGACGGAACTTGCTGGATTCCTACTCGACAGAAATGACGCGCATTACAACTCGACTCGACATGGGATCACGCATACTAAGGCAACAAACAAAGGAAGGGACAAGATGACAAATCTAGACTTGACTTGTGAATTCATGAAATGTCATGAGCGACTTCTCGTGTTTGAAATCACGGTGCTTGACTATAATTTTAGACTCGAGTGTTAACTTTGACGGAGTGACCTCATATGATTGACCTTATTGACGGGATTGATGACACATGTTAATTCGAATTTGTGTTGTTTAAGACAGACTTGACTCGAGGTTCGGGTATGTGTGTCCCGATCGTGTCATTAGGAGAGTTCAAGAGACGGATTTTGGAATGACTCGATGTGTTAGCCTCGAGTGCGTGAGTCGAGGTGTGGAAATGTTTAGATCCTAATTGAATTGGGGTAGGGGGTCCAAAATGACGGCGTGACGCCTTAGGACTTGACTTGAATTTTGAAAATACCCAAAATGTAAAGGAAGACGAGTTTATGACTCGACGGAGTTTCGACTAGGACATAGTCGGTTTGAACTTTGACTCTAACTTAGACCAATTGAATTTACATATTCGCATTTACATGGATTGAAAATCCTTTGATTTTAAAAAAAAAATTGGTTTTTTTTTTTGTTTTTTAGTTTTTGGACTTTGTTTTTTGTTTGACTTTTTTTTGTTTTTACACGGATTTTGAAATGGGTTTGAGGCCCAAAGTTTGACTCGATATTTGGACAGAGTTTCGGCTTTGTTTTGCGCTATTTTGAAAATGTTTATATTTTGAAAAAGATTTTTGATTTTACAAAATGGTTTTGTTTACAAAATGGTGATCACATATAATATAAACATATATACAGGCATTATAACGGGATGCTGAGTGCATTTAAAAGGGTTTTGGTTTAAAGGGTGGGTTGCCATACCGAACAATCAAACCCGAAGTCTGTGGATAGGCTCGTACCAAACAAGAGTAAGGCCGATTCCTAGTCCATTTCCTCAAGTAGTGAAAGTCTTTGATACAAACAAGAGTAAGCATCATGGTATGGATGACGTCAATCGCTATCCATCCTTAGGCCCAAATAAGAATTAGGACCGTTTAGACAGGACGATTGGTCGAATGGGTTGGGTTGGGTTGGGCCTAGGAAGGCCGAATAAAACGGTCTAGGAAGACCGAGTTATGAAAACCGACAATTGTCTTGTACAAACTATTCCCTAACCTTGTTCAAGTTTCACCCTTTTGGCTACACGTAAGTGTATTATCCCCAGCGGAGTCGCCAAACTGTGGACATGGGCCACGGGGGCGCTTGGGAACGAACAAGCTTTTGCATTTTTGTGGAGTCGCCACCAATTTATTGTGGAAAATTGGAAACCGTTCGAATACCTCGTGCCATGTCAAGACACAAAGTAGTGACATGAACACTAAGCAGTCGTTACCCTTAGCATTCTATGTCTAGAATGACTCTCGTGGATGCCAACGAACACGGGTGTTCACAGAGATCTGGAGTAAGGGGTGAGGGTACGTATTAGGAAGCTCTTTTGATCGAACACCTAATCCCGCCCGCCTCGATAGCGGCCTCTACTAATGATTAGGGACATCATCTATACTCGATATATCGTCGATTATATGCATGCAATGCAACATCCAAGTTTTAATCCTAACATGTGAGAATTAGGCTAAGTCGGTTGACACGTAATTAGCAAACAATTAATGTCGAGGTAGGATTTAATGCTCAATTACATGTGAAGGCATACAAATGATACAAGAAATATGATAAACATAATAAACAAAATTGCAATAATGAAAATTACAATAATTACAATGGAATAGGCGATTTATGTCGAAAATACCTTTAAACCGGATAATTTGAGAAAAGGAATAAAAGAATGAATTATGACAAAACAAAAGGTGATAATACGAATAATAATCAATTAATACGTAAGCTAATTAAACTAGATCAGGCAACAACGGAATTCAGGGACAGAATTCAACCGAAAGCAGCAGAGAGAGCTGCGTCCCTTGAATAGGCGCAGTTAGCGATTCTTTGCGTCTCATTCTGACTCCGAATTCGCCGTGAAGCGGAATTGCGTGTTGTTAATACTCATTAGCAAATCTAAAGATTGATTAGAATTATTTACTCGGATGGAAGTGATTTAAAAGGTTATTACATGCGATTAGGGTCATAAAAGCAATAAAGCATGGATGAGACGAAATTAAACGGATTAATTACAAGATTTATGATTAATTACATGGGTGAATGAAATAAGCTAAACATGATGAATTATTAACAAATCAACGATGAACATGTGAATAAACAGATGAAAATATGTCAAAGATGAATTCCAGAAACCCAATATGGAAGAATTGAATTCCTACAACCCGGATTGAATTTTATGACGAAAACCCGCAAATACGAATTACTTGGGATTTAAGTCGGATTTAATGACGAATAAAACGTGTTAATGATGATAAACAATATATATGTGAAATTATTAGGCTATTGTGTCGAAGAATTAACAAGAAACAAATAAAAGAAATAAAATACGAACGAATTACAGAGGACGAAGGAAGAAGAAAGGAAGCAGGAACTGCGGCAGCCTCACGAAGAGGCGCAGCAGGAACTGCGCTCCTTCGAAGAGGCGCAGCAGTTGCTGCGTCCTTTCTAGACGTCTGTCTACTGGAAATCCGTAAAAAAGGTTTTAACAAAGGGTTTTATAAATCGGTTTTAATTGGTATTTTCGACATAAACCTTACAATTGTGATACAAAAAGTAAATACAATAATAAAAGAGAGATTTACACCCTCAGACTTACATGTTTGACGAAACGAGAAGGACTAAGATATCGATTAGTGATGCTCGACGCGAATGTAACGAAAGTGCCCTCGTAAGAGGAAAACGATTGGATTAATAAAGTTGATTGATGTGGAGTTGGTCAAATTGGTCGGTCATGCAAAACGAGGCCGGTACTCAAAAGGATCCAAGCTTACGTGGTCGAATGTTCAAGCACGTAGATGCCAAAAAGTAAGAACAAAGGTCTAGAATGCAAAGGGAGAAGAGAAGGGCGGACACTCGCGTGAGAAATATGTGAGACCGAAGGTCTCTATTTATACTAATCACGGAATTAGGGTTTAGGAAAGAAGAGAAAGATCCGGAAATAACTGACTTAGGTTAAACGCGGAAACTTGGACAAAAAGAAAACCTTGAGGAAAAGGCGCAGCAGAGCTGCGTCCCTTGGAAGAGGCGCAGCACCTGCTGCGTCCTCTCCTCAGCGGGTTCCTCCTGCGCAAGAAAGCGCGTTTGACTGTCTGTCGTATTTTAGGCATAACTTTCTCTACAAGACTCGGAATAAGGTGATTTCAGTGGCGTTGGAAAGCTAAGAAAGAGATCTAGAACTTTCTGTGAAATAGGCCTGACCCAAAAAAAACTCGTTATGACCTCGTAAAACGGGCCTAAAGCTCGGGTTGTCAATTTAACTAAATGAAATGCACATTTTGTAATGTAAACTTTTAGTTTAGCCTAATGAAGTGACATGTGACCAAAATGAGAATACTCATGACATTTTATGACATCCTAACCTTAGGTAGACAAGCACATTGCTTTTGACTCGGGATTTGACGGTTTTAAGAAATGAAGACGGTTTTTGACCCAGACTCCAAATGTACTCTAATTACTGCCAAAACGACTGTAATGACACCTAGATGACAACCATGAGGTAGACACAAGTGTTTCAGCGATCACTTGATGATAAACTTACGAACTGTCACAAATCGTTCCGCGTACCAAACATGCGGCCCAATCATCACCGGGTGTTTGCGGGAGGTGCAGAAACGAGGTATCTACACATGAGAAAATAAAGGAAGGGAAGAAAGCATACTAAAGTGTAGAAGCCTCCCCCAAGCGAGCTTGAAAATGATGTAAGGTCCAATCCAAGTAGCAAAGTACATGCAAAAGACAAGCTACTACAAACTAAAGCAAGCTAAATATCTTATTGTCCTAACTATTACATCAAAACCAAATGGAAATTGCAATTGTCCAAACAACTATAAATTGTCTTAAAAAGCATAAATAGAACTAATTTCCCGAATTGAATATCCATTGTCCTCTAAAAAGCATGTCAACGCCCTTAGAAGTTGATCATATTCCTGCGCATGAGCAATACACAAGCATATGTAAGCAATTGAAAAGATATAAGCATGGAAGATCAAAGGCAAGAAAGGAGAAATCTTATCAAAATGCCCATGAGAGATTTCAAATAGAGCCACCGTACTACTCCACTCGTCAACAAGAGTTGGAGCATCATGCTTAAGACCATAAAAATAAACGTTAGTGCACAAATTATAATCATGAATGTTCTCAAATTGGTGATATGAAAACTCAACGTGGTAGCACTCATCAAAAATTTGGGGGGGGGGGTGGAATCCCACTTAACTTCTATGTATGCATCACTAAGTCCTCCATTAACCTAAAAAGAGTCAACTACATCCACCACGAAAGGATTTTCAAAGGTTTCAAATGACTCGGGTAAAACCTTATTCTTTTCATGATAATCGGGCCCAACATCATCCATGGCACGTGTAACACCCACGAATTTCTCATTTTGACATTTAAAATTTATTTAACCGTTCAATTACCTTATTTTATATTTTTAAATTAATTAATTTAATTAATTCATTTTAAGCACGATTTTAATGAAAAGAATATTTTAAAGTTTAAGTTATCGGAAAATACGTATTTTTGGTCGGATAATAATAGCGATAGTAATAGCGACAATAATAGTGACAGTAATAATAATAATTCCCGTCTAGCTATAGACCGTCACATTTCCACTTGTGAGACTAATCTTTTCTCGACCTATCCTATATCGACAACACACTCACCTACCTTCTTACACTCTACCTTTAAATATCTCTTTTATATATTATTATATATTTTATATAATTCTTTTATTATTATTATTATTATTATTATTATTATTATTATTATTATTATTATTATTATTATTATTATTATTATTATTATTTTCCTTATTATTAGGGTGATTTGCATACTACTACCTATTAAACTCCAAAATTTTCAAATTACTACCTAATAAGTCTAATTTTGCAAATTACTATCTAATACCTTACAACTAAATATATTATACTACTTTGTTGACGGAATTTGCGAATTTGGTACTTATAATTTGTCGGAGCATGTTAAACGACAAGTCTACCCTTAATTAACACACTCCCCCCAATTACCCACCTCACACTCACATTTACCACTCAATCTCTAAACCTTCTCACATACTCCTCCTCAACTCACTGTAAAAGACATTCATCCACCAAAAAGCATCTCACATTCATTCAACGCCAAAAAACCTTCTCCCTGGGTTTTGTGTCGTCCACGCCGTCACCAAAGTAGCAGACTTACCACAGTGACATGTTAATAGACTTGAGCTTTGTGAGTGAGAGTTTCTTGAAGATATTAAATTCCATATCTAAAACATCAAAACCCAGAAAAATTGAAAAATAAAGGTAACTCGTTAACTGGAACAAGAAAGGACAAGAATAATGGTAGAAAAAGAGAAACTAATTAATGGAAATAAGTGTAAAGTTTAAGAGAGAGAAAACTTACCTTTAATGGAGGAGAGAAGAGATGAATTGAAGAAGAAGAAGAAGCTGATAATGGAGGGAGAGTTGTGTTTTGAATGCTTATGGTGAATTGGAGAAGGGTAATATGGGTATAAAGGATGAGGAAGGAAAAGAAAAATTGAAATAAAGCAAATCTTACCTGAGATTGGTAGAATTAGTTGTGTTTTCCGTCGATTAGGTAGTAGTCTGAGGTTATTTGTAGTTTAATAGGTAGTAGTTCGCAGTTTTCAACATAATATGTAGTAAAATAAAAAAATCGAACTTTAATAGGTAGTATTTTGCCATTTTTCCTTATTATTATTATTATTATTATTATTATTTGTAATACTTATATTATTGTTGTTATTCACGTGTACCCCCACACCTCTATTTTAGTCGACCTTTCAAACCCAGATTTCTTCCCCAATTTTCGACCAAATTCTCTAATTTTCACACCATTCTCTTCCTCTCTCCTTCCTCCTACTTCCAAGGTAAGAAAGTCTCAATTTTGTTGAGGTTTTGAAATGCCGTCTTAAATGACAACTCGGTTTCTTGTCTTAATCGACTCGTTTTTCCTCCTTTTAGCTGAAGACTGATGAGAGACTCCCATTTTTGACGTTTTTACTCGGAAATTTGAGGAGTTAAGGTAACAGTGATAGGTTATTCGACAAATGTCGAAGCTCCGTCTTGTTGTGTCGTTTTATATGTCTTGTTTCTGATAAAGTTTGATTCTTTACTTGTCTCATGCGTATGGTAAATTTTCGTCTTATGTTAGTGCTTGAAATAGATTGTTTTGGGACGGTGTTGTCCTCTTATTTGGGCAGTCGGAATAGGGGTGGTTTGTACTGTTTGGTGTCGTTTTTGGGAGCTGTGATAGACGGTTTTCATGCTGAAATTGGGACTGTTATGGTACCCTAGAGTTACGGTTTCAAGTACCCATTTCGAGTCTGTTCTTGGTCAGTCGGAATGGAATTCATAGAGCTGTTAGAGTCAAAGCTTGGATTGCCTTGTGCTCTGTTTTCTTCAGCTGTGGTAGGGCGTTGATGGTTGTCACGGTGTGATTGAGGGTCATTGTGTTCATGTCGAGTGTTGAGCTTGTGGTCTCGTTTTAGTTGTTGTTACACATTTTTGTTGATGGCTTTTTGTATGGGTTTGGTGGCTGTTTTATGGACTGTCGGGCAGCCGTGAAATGAGTGGTCGCGTGGACTGTTTTGAGTCGTGATGGTGGCTGTCTTGCTTAGGTAGTCGTAGGAGCTAGTCGGGGGTTGTATTGGTGGTTGTTTGGGGGCTGAGTGGCATGCTGATGGCATGGTCGTGGCCTGCTGATGGCCTGGCCATGGCCTGCTGATGGCCTGGCAGTGGCCTAGCTAGTCACGGGTTTGAGGCCGTGTGTGGTTGGTTGTGAGGCCGAGCGTGAGGCTGCCAAACTAGCTTTTGAGTCGTGTTTATATATTGTTTGGCGCTAGTTGGCTTATTTAAAATATTATTAATTCTCGTCTCATGCTCTATATAACTTAATTCGTTAAATATCGTTCGGTCATATATTTTTCTCACATTAATTATAAATGTGGAATTTATTATTTATTCAAGTCAAAATTTGATGAAATGTCTCACTTACCTATAATATGAATTTTTAATCCGTTCATTCTCATTTATTTATCGTATCTCAAATATGAGTGAATTATTCTACTTATTTAATTAAATTGAGTCATTTATGATTTGGATGCTTGTTTTGCTTATTATAAATGGTTCATCTCTGTTTGTTTACATTTTATTCAAGTGACAAATATTGAAGAAATGGGTTACTTATTCATATTCATGATTATGATTTGGCATGAAATGTCTCACTTGGATTATTATCGGTTCATTACACGTAGTAGTCTCTTTCCAAGTTGATTCGTATCGCTTGGTTGAGTCGTATACTTATGATAATGCCTTTATGCTATACCGTATTGCTTGACTTATCTTTACGCCTCTTTCGGACTGTTCTGCCGATTGTGGGTTTAGCTCATGTCTTCCGCCACTTTCAGATTGTCCTGCCAATTGTGGGTTCTCGATTTCCGATTTAGGGTTCGTGTCTTGGATGCGGACTATTCTGCCGCATGTCGAATCGGGAACTGTGCTGTCCCGAGAGTCTGGCCAGATTTAGACTAGGACTGAGTCTTGGGAGTACCATTGTCGTCCTACCAGGGGAATTATATATTTATATATGAGTAGTAAAGGTCTTGCTTGGTTATAAATATTGGTATTTGTCTTTCATGTGTTGTTTGACTTGGTCCTATCGGATACTAGGGGTGAGCTATAAGCCCTCTAGTTGCAATATGATCGTCGGGATTGATGTTCCCATCCGTTTTTATGGTGAGATGCAAGCCATAAGTATGAAAATGACATTAGTAGCCACGTCCCGTGCAATGTTTGCTAAGTGGTTTTCCAAGTAATGGCTCCAATTTCTATTCTTTTAAATTGCATTGGTTGATCCCTTACTTAACTGCTTCACATGATTTGGATTCTAATCTCACATCTATGTTGTATTTCCTTGAAATGCGTGCTTTGGTATAGATTACCATATTCTTGTCTTTCATATTATTTAATTGTCTCACATGAATACTTTTAACCGTGATCATGCTAATGTTGATCTATCTTGTTCCATCTCATCTGATTGCCTTGTTTACATATAAACTTTATATTCACATCTTTTGTAAGTATCTTACATAATTTACCTGTTTTAGTTCTTTGTTATGTTCATTTCGACAATTTGTGGCTGGGAGAACCTTGAGTTACTCTCCACTGACTGTGGCGTTCATGTTTACATGAATGACGGGTATTAGTTGGCGCATCTATGGGGTGAAAACTTGTGCGAGCTAGCGAGCATTTTGGCCTTGTAGTCAGTTTATTAGGATTGTTTAGACTCACCTTTTATTGTATTGTCATTCGAGGGGTATATTTTCCCTCACCTTGACTATCACGTTTGTATAATTTAAACTTTATTTCCACATTCTTTATTTGTGTTTTGTATTTTAATGAACCCGCGCTTTGAATTTTAAAAGTTTCAAAAATTTCCTATTTTCCGCTTAAATTTATAAGATATGTTTTCCGCGTTATCGCGGGGTGTCACAGTTGGTATCAGAGCCTATGTTGCTCCCGACGCACACACGTGTACCCCAAATTTAAATTTGAACTTGACCTTGAATAACGAATGAGAGATGGGTAGAATTAAGGATCTAAGGTGGTAGTCTGTAGTGTGCTTGCTCTTTGTTAAGTTCTAACATGTTTGTTGATTGTCAATTATTTTTGTGCCCTTGGATCAATAACTGTAAACTTACCAATGTGGTGATCAAGACTTTGTGCCTTTTATCAAGCATTAAAGATTTGTTCAACCCTTGAAGAATGCCTCTACCTTCTCGAAGATGTACCTCATTCTTTTGTACCTTGCCTTATTCTTTTTATCTTAGTGCTTATCCTTCTTCTAAACTCTCTTCTGTTTTACTTTAAAAGATACTCTTATACCCCTAACTTGTCCTTTGTTCCTTGCTTATCCATCCTTAATGTCTTTTTGATTGTACACTTTCTATTGAGGAATATTGACCTTGGTTGGAAATTTTGACTTTTGAGGAGATTGTTTGTGTCTGACCCTTAACCCTGGTTTTGAGAGGTTGTGATGTTGGAAAGACTTAGGTGGTGTGATGAGACATACTTAGTGATTCTTATACCTAGATCCTTGATAAAGTGAGTATATTTGATTGGTGGATTCTATGTCAGGTGTGAGTTGCATTTGCTACTAAGGTTATAGAACTTGGCTTTTTTGTTTATGTTTAGGATTTGAAAACCTTGGGAAGTGTAGTGAGACGTGTCTTGAGATACTAGTGCTTAGTACTTGACTTAGAATGGATGAAATTAAATGGTGGATTTGAGGATGTAGGATTGACTAAGTAAGTCGAGTTTGTGATCGGCTTTCGTAGTCGCTTTGGATATGAGGGTTTGATAATGTATATGTTACCATATGAGAAATGCTAATTGTGGGATTATTAGTTGGTCTAGGTGAGTGACCTTGATTACTATTTGAAGTATGGTATGAGGGTAAGACTAAGCTACATTGTTGGGAAGTCTTAACGCTTGTTGACAGGGCAGTCGTATACCTATCAAAAATAACCAACTGGCTCTAACTAATATAGCTAGGGAAGTCGGGTCAAATCCACAGGGAGATGGGAAAATGTTAGCCTCGTCTAAGTCTGTCAAGGTAACCAAATTGGGGGGTTTTAATTGATTGATTCTAAACTAATGATAAAGATAGGGAAGAGAAAATAAGAGAATAAAGATAAATCAAGTAGAGAAAACAGCTAAGACAGACGGTTCACCATAATCATTCAGTCAAGTAATCTAGGTCTCAGGTCAATGCAGATACGGTCTGAGGAGCAGTGAATATCTCCTTTCGGTCTCAATTCGCCCTAAAGCACAAATAGCTTAGCTGTCTCCCTAACTATAATGCTCTATTGTTCGCTACTAGTCTCGCCTTTTCCAACCTTTCGGTCCAGGTCAAGGGTCACTAAGATATAAATGCCTAATTGCGTCGACTCAATTAAACGGATACAATTAATTGCAGCAATTAACAACAAAGATTATACCAGCATTAACCCTACGATTCGATTACTTTCCTTTCATAATTATGGATCCCCTAAAGTCTTAGCAGAGGGGAATTAGCTACGCATCATCATTGAACTAACAATAATAACAAATAGATAATGAAGAGAATTAAACATAATAACAGTACTAATGAAGATTGAATTAGAGTAGAGATGAAATAATAAGAGAAGTAAAGCAACGAAATAACAATAATTAAGATTAAAGGATGGAAGAACAAGAATGATAGTACCAATCGTAATCCAAATCTGAGTAGCAAGATGTAAAGGAAGAACAAAATCCAAGAACAGTCGTTAAGTCTAGAGTAAAGTGAATGCCCCTCGAAGAAGAAGGAACAACGCAGTCCCTCCTTCTCTTTTCATACGAAAATCCCTTCCTAATATAACCTATTAACTAATTACAAAAGCCCATACGAAAATTAGGCGGAAAAAGTCTATAGAAGGACAAACCACTCGATCGAGTGGAAATAAACCACTCGATCGAGCAAACTAGCACCAAACCACTCGATCGAGTGGAATTAAACCACTCGATCGAGCATCCTTGCAAAGTCTTCTCGATTGGCTCCCTGAATCGCTTCGATCGAGCAACTTGGAGTATATAAAGCATTCGATCGAGTAATAAATCACTCGATCGAGCTATCTTGGCACGTAAGACCTCAAAACACCTTCCGAAACCAGCTCATGCGTCTCCAAAATGTTAGATTCCAAGATCCGGCTCCTTATTCTCCATAAATGCATGCAATTGGGACAAATTAGGCTCGATTTATCTCCTCTTTGGTTTATTTCTGCAAATTACACAAAACGAACCAAAGTAGAATATTCGGGGGTATTTGTAGCTAGATGCTACATAAATAGTACATAAATGCGTGTGAAAATGAGGTAAAAACCTTATATAAAATACACGCATCAAATCTCCCCAAACCAAACCTTTGCTTGTCCCCAAGCAAAATATGAATGCAACTAAAGAATAAACAATGGAACGGGACCAACGCATCAGCTACAAATCACCCACCAAAACCAATTTAATGCAACAACTGACAAAGTGGCAAAAGAGAAGTGCAAACGAGTTAAATCAATGTTTCAAACTTACTGAACCGTCGACCTTGCAAGACTCAAAGGATATCGGACTCTCACGGGTCGCTCATCACTCAAAATTAGGCAAAAGGTGAGTATAATTGTGAAAGATAGAAAGAAGTAAAGACACTCACCTAACTCGACCTATAAGAACATGCATGCAGTTAACATGAATAAAGTCTCTACAACCGTACATATGCATACCAACCATACTAATGACCAAGACACATGCCGAGGACTTACATTTGGGTAAGTGAGGTAATGGATAAGAAGGGGCTAAGATGAATTTGGATATGTGGAGTAAATAGCCAGGCTAGCAACAACGAATTCCAAATTTGAACTGCATCCCAACTTCGTACTCAAAATAACAAACAAAATGGTGCAAATACCATGCACTCTACTCACGAAACACCAAAAACTCGTCAACTCCCCATAAGATATAAGTGAAACATGGGAGCGAAAATCATTATACAAATTCTCATTTTTCTACACATGATTTTTCTTTCTTTTTCTTCTTTTCTTATTCTTTTCGTTTTTTTTTCTTTTTTTCATTTTTCATTTTTTTCCGTTCATTACTTTTCTTTCATTCCCTTCAATTCTTCCACCATCTTCTGAAATCAGACAAAATAACCATATTGCAATAAAACAATCCAACAACTACTCATCACTAGCTCGGCTAGGGTAGGAAGTATTATAGAAAGTAGCTAATAGGACAAAAAGGCAATTTGGTTATGTGGGGTTCATGGGTAGAATGAAATAAAGGGAATTGCCTCTCCTAACATGTGTCACCATCCACAGACCGAATGCATACAGGTATTAAGAAGACTAGACTCATGCTTATGCAAATTGATGTTACATGCCTTAAAGAGAGTACTACTCACATCCTAAATGAAATCGGTCATGGATGTCACCGGTTTATAAAGCTCTAACCTCAGAATGTAATGTAGCTTGCCGATATAATGAATCGAGTCTATTCGTTCAGATAAGAGAGAAACAAAAACTCGTAGATTATGCACATAATCATGCCAACTAAATGTTAAGAATATGCAAGGCTCAAGTAAGGGTTCAATGTAGCGTCAAAGTTCAAACGTTCCGACTCGATTTAAACGTGAATGTTTTTGAATTTTATGATTTTCATATGATTTTTTTTTTTGAATTAAATAAAACAACAATGCATGCGAAAATAATTAAACGTGCAAGCAAAAATGCAAGAAAACATGCAGACACAGATATGGATACATACCTCCCCAAACCAAACCGTACAATGCCCTCATTATACCAAAAACAGGGAAAGAAATGCAAACTGAAGAGAAAAGGAGAAGTGGAGTCGGAAAACTTACAAAATGTCGTAAGGAGGGACCTCCCCAAACCGACCATGAACATGGGAGGTCAAAGAGAGTCAAGCAGTAGCTCCATAGACGGAAAATAGCGGCTGGATGACGTAACTACTCGATCGAGCAACTTGGAATGGCTCGATCGAGTAAACTGGAATATGAAAGGACTCGATCGAGTAGAAAACCACTCGATCGAGTAAACGCGATTTTGGCTCTGGTCGATCGAGTAAGAAAATCACTCGATCGAGTGAATAAAACCCAAAAAGTGCTCGATCGAGTAGAAAAACTACTCGATCGAGTAACTGGACCTGCAAAAACGCGTTAAAAAGCAAGGAGAGCATACAAAGTTCGTAAAACAACGTCTAAAGTGCAACAAAAAGCTAAAGAAAAATAAAATGTTCAACAAAAGTACAATAAAACAATCCGGGCTGCCTCCCGGAGAGCGCTGGTTTAAGAGGTCCCGCACGACCTTTCTGGCATCAAATAACTGGCGCGTCTATCTCATCGAAGTACAAGACTTCAACGCGGATGTCTGCTGCATTCGCCTCGTGGTAATGCTTCACATATTGCCCATTCACCTTGAACCTACTACCTTCGGAGTCTTCGAGCTCCACGGATCCAAATTTGGTAACAGCTGTCACCGTATAAGGACCACTCCACCCGGACTTGACTTGCCAGAAACAATCTCAATCGGGCATTAAAAAAAAGACCTTTTGCCCAACATGAAACTCCCTAGGTAGGATTCTCTTGTCATGCCATCTTTTCGTCTTTTCTTTGTATATGCGCGAGCTATCATAGGCATTTAGCCTAAACTCCTCCAACTCATCTAGCAGCAAAAGACGATTCTGACCACACAACTTAGGATCAAAGTTAAGCTCACGAATTGCCTACCAAGCCTTACACTCCAATTCAACAGGTAAGTGACATGATTTCCCATAAACTAGCCTATAAGGGGATGCACCAATCGGTGTCTTAAAGGCAGTTCTGTAAGCTCATAATGTGTCCTCTAACTTAAGACTCCAGTCCTTCCGTGATTTAGAAACTACCTTAGATAAGATCTCTTTCAACTCGCGATTAGAGACCTCAACCTGACCACTAGTTTGGGGATGATACCCCAAACCACGCCGGTGTTGGACACCAACTTTAGACAGAATAGAGGTTAGTTTCTTTTCCTTAAAGTGCATTCCCCCATCACTAATGACGACCCTAGGGACACCAAATCGGGGAAATATGACTTTTTTGAACATTTTTATCACGGTCTTGGCATCACAATGGGTGAGGCAATTGCCTCAACCCATTTCGACACATAATCAACAGCCACTAAGATATACCTGTTACCTTTACTGGATGGGAACGGTCCTTGGAAATCAATGCCCCAGACATCGAAGACCTCAACTTCTAAGATGCCGTTTTGTGGCATCTCATGTCTCTTTGAAATGTTTCCCGATCGTTGGCAAGCATCACAAGCTGAAACAAAAGACTTAGCATCAGCAAACAAAGAAGGCCAGTAAAAATCAGACTGAAGTACCTTAGCCATGGTGCGCGATGGACCATGGTGACCACCCTAGGAAGAGGAGTGACAGCCTTTCAGGACTACTTTGGCCTCCCACTGCAGAATACTGAAGGGTAATATCCGTATAAAACCCATTAATTGAAGGATTATAACGCAAATTTTATACGTGATTAATAGTCATAAACGAAAAACATAATGAAACGATAAAGATTAAGTAATAACCTCCGGTCCTAGTGCAATTCGGCAATGAGAGATCAAAGTAGATCTCCTCCTAATTGTTGCACCCAAGATCGTCTGAGAAATGCCCTTGTGCTAGAATGAATCCTCTAATTGCCTTGCAATATTGAGAGGATTGTTTTGTGAGTTTTCGTTGGATGTGAGATCCGAATTTTGAGAGGCAATTTTCTCAAAACCCTAATAATTTTTCAAATGAATTATCATTAGGTTACAAAAGAGAGAGAGCTCTCTTTTGTTGGCATGGTTCGGCCAAACCGAGTGGATCAAGGGGAAGTGGGCTTCCACTTCCTCTTAACTTTAACTCGTGGTCCGGTTCGTTAATTGCTAAAACGTATACGATGGGTTTTTAATTATAAATTGTCATCGGTTATCGGTAATTAAAACATTAACTAATAACACGGATTAGTTGAAATGTTAATACATGTCCGACAAAGACAATATTGTATAATTATATTCAATATACATTTAATCAAATATAAATCGCTTATATTTAATTTACGAATTAACTGCTTAATTCGCCTTAGCCGTTATTATTTAATCCGTATTAAATAAAATATCTCAACATCACATTTTGACTAATTATTAGTCAAATAACTCAGACTAACTGGTTAGTCAAATTTGGCATCTACATGACTGTATTTTCATACCGTCACATCTCTCAAACGTATCCTATAGGTGTGACTTTTAGGGACCAGTTGATCACCGCCATCTGTATGACAATAACGTCAAACTTATCTAGCAAGCCAACCGTTATTGATAAACGTGGACCAACTGATTATGATACAAAAGTATACCCTTTGATCCTTTTAGAGATTTATAAGTCCTTGCACTAACTGTAAAGGACACCAGCCCCAACAAGCTCCCACTTGTCCGTACAAGTGTATGTGCAATGACGTTATCCGCACTAACCGGAGGACACAACCTCCAACAAACTCCCACTTGTCCGTACAAGTGTATGTGCGATAACCGATTCTCATATTCATTTAAAATTTCTCCCACTCAATGTAAAACAATTTGCAGATCCGGATCCGCAAAGGTCGTATTTTACAATCGATCCGTATCTAGAGTGGTTTCCCCGACTAGAGAGTAACTTAACCGATAAAACGAATTCGTATTCGAGCATGGCCATGCATTTCGATTCTGACTCCTCGAGTGGCCCCGAGAAATATCGAGTACCGATAAAGGCTGAATATTTCCTTCAACTCGAACTCCTTCCGATTTAAGCACAGCATGAAATGACCCAGAAACAATCTACTTGCCCCCCTGTTACGGATGACCGTGAGAAAGAAACCAAAGTCACCCAAAATGCCTTAGTCTCAAGAGACGGTCGATAGTCAAAAGAATCGACTCTTAGGATCACCATGGAGGTCCTATCCACGACCGGGCACCGAATGTTATAAAACATTTAGGACTCCACGTTGATGTCACAATTGTGTCCTACGAGATATCCGTATAAATCGCCTCCGTGATTGGTCGGTCAACTGTTGACTTATGGCTCGTTGAACCCACCATCAACCAACGTCACAAAATAATTACCTTGAGTTATCAGCTCACGTGGGCAATTAAGGACCAAAAATATAATGTTTCTTGATTCACTTTGTGGTGTTCAAAATTTGTCGTACAAATCCACATGAAAAACAAAATATATAAAATATCAAAACGATGATGTCGTATAGAGTACAAAAGAGAATGAATCTAATCCATAAAAGAGTACTACAACTTAGGAACACGTTTAATTCCCATGGAATTAACATGCCCTTCATGCTTATCTTGTCGTAATGGTTTAGTGAGAGGATCGTCTATGTTATCATCATCGTAGCAATCTTTTCTATCACTACTTCCTTTTGCTCCACGTAATCTCGGATTAGATGAGCTTTCCGTTGTACATGTCTAGACTTGTTGCTAGACTTTGGCTCCTTAGTTTGGAAGATGGCACCTCTATTGTCGCAATAGATGGTGATCGGGTCATTCGAACTAGGCACTACGAGATAATCCATGTAAGAATTGACGCATCCATATCGCTTCCTTTTAGCTTCAGACGCGGCATAGTACTCGGACTCAGTCGTAGAATCTGCATGTAACAGATTTGTTTGGAACTCTTCCGGTGATGCAGCGCCATTAAGAGTAAAAACGAATCAGGATCGAGATTTCGAGTCATCACGATCCGTTTGGAAGCTAGCATCTGCGAATCGGTTGCGCATAGCTTTTGTTCGCCTCCATAAGTCAATGCCCAATCTTTAGTCCTCCGTAGGTACTTAAGAATGTTCTTGTGACCATCCAATGTGATTCACCTGGATCTTTGTTGGAATCGACTTGTCATACTCAATGCATATGCCACGTCCGGACGTGTGCATATCATGGCATACATGATTGATCCTATAGCCGAGGCATAAGGAATCCGTGTCATGCGCTCTTTCTCTTCCGGTGTCTCTGGTGACTGAGACTTGCTCAAATGTACCCCTGGAGCCATAGGAAGAAACCCCTTCTTGGAGTTAGTCATGCTGAATCTCTCTAGGACTTTGTCTATGTAAGACTCCTGACTGAGAGATAACATCCGTCGTGATCTATCTCGATAGATACGGATGCCTAGAATTCTTTGTGCCTCTCCCAGATCTTTCATCTGGAAATGGTTTTTCAACCATACTTTCACCGAAGTTAAGAGAGGTATGTCATTCCCAATCAGGAGTATGTCATCGACATACAATATTAGGAAGACAATCTTGCTCCCACTCGACTTGATATAAAGGCATGGTTCCTCGACCGATCGAGTAAATCCATTTTCTTTAATCACTTGGTCGAAGCGATAATTCCAACTCCGAGATGCTTGCTTAAGTCCATAAATGGAACGCTTAAGCTTGCACACTTTCTTAGGATGTTCTGGATCGATGAAACCTTCGGGTTGTACCATGTACAACTCTTCCTCCAAAAAGCCGTTTAAGAAGGCGGTTTTCACATCCATTTGCCAAATTTCATAGTCATGAAAAGCGGCAATCGCTAAGATAATCCGAATGGAACGCAACATGACTACGGGTGCGAAAATTTCATCGTAGTGCAAACCTGGCACTTGGGTGAAACCTTTAGCAACTAGTCGTGCTTTATAGATATCTTGTTGACCTTCCACAGAATGCTTTATCTTGTAAAGCCATTTGCATTGAAGGGGACGAACCTTAGTAGGTAAGTCAACAAGATCCCATACGTTGTTCTCATACATAGAGTCCATCTCGGATTGCATGGCCTCAAGCCATAGCTTTGAGTCGGAACTAGTCATGGCACCTTTATAGGTTGCGGGTTCACTACTCGTTAGGAGTAGAACGTCATCTATGTCATGTTCCTCGACCATACCAATGTATCTGTCTGGAGGAATAGAGACTCTTCCCGACCTCCTAGGTTCCTCGGGAATATTCACCACAGTAGGGATTGAAGGAATTGGTTCCTCCAATGGTTGCTCGGTATTTGGTTCTGGAATCTCCGACAGGTCGAAGGTTCTATCACTCTTTGCATTCTCGAGAAATTCCTTCTCTAAGAATGTCGCACTAGCCGCAACAAAAACACGTTGTTCGGTTGGCGAATAAAAGTAATGACCAAGTGTTCCTTTAGGATAACCTATAAAGTATGTCTTGACCGATCGCGGGCCAAGCTTATCCTCGTGTCTCCACTTGACATAAGCCTCGCAGCCCCAAACCCGTATAAAGGACAAGTTAGGGACCGTTCCCTTCCATAGTTCATATGGAGTCTTGTCAACAGATTTAGACGGACTTTGTTAAGTATTAGGGCGGTGACAAAAGAGCATAACCCCACAATGAGTCGGCAACACGGTGTGACTCATCATGGATCGAACCATATCAAGTAGTGTTCGATTTCTCCGTTCGGACACACCATTGGTGAGGTGTTCGGTGGAGTTAAGCGTAGGGCAATCCCACGTCTATAAGGTGTTGATCAAACTCGTGAGAAAGATACTCGCCACCACGATCCGAACGCAGTGTTTTAATCTTTCGACCCAATAGGTTCTACCCTATTCTCGGTATTCCTTGAATTTCTCAAAGGATTCACTTTTGTGCTTCATTAAGTAGACATAGCCATATCTACTTAAATTGTCCGTGAAAGTGATGAAATACCTATAGCCTTCTCGTGCGGTGATTGACATAGGACCACATACATCCGTGTGTATGAGTCCTAATAGGTCAGCAGCGCGCATTCCAACACCTTTGAAGGAAATCCGAGTCA
The DNA here is from genome assembly GCF_048544455.1 of Silene latifolia. Lineage (NCBI taxonomy): Eukaryota > Viridiplantae > Streptophyta > Magnoliopsida > Caryophyllales > Caryophyllaceae > Silene > Silene latifolia. Next base: position 72,746,313 of record NC_133526.1, on the reverse strand, counting down.
TCTTACCGATGAGACATGATTCACACGTGCCAAATGATTGAAAATCAAAGGCCGAGATAGCTCCATTCTTGATGAGCTGTTTTACGCGTTTCTCATTAATGTGTCCCATACGGCAGTGCCATAGATACGTTTGATCTTTGTCACCAACCTTTAACTTTTTATTCATTACGTGTAATATTTCGGTGGTCTGATCTAAAACATAAATTCCGTTCATGGAGACTGCCTTGCCATAAATCATATCGTGTAAAGAGAAAATGCAAGTATTATTCTCTATTACAAATGAAAAACCAAGTTTGTCAAGTGCAGAAACTAAAATAATGTTTTTCGAAAGACTGGGTACATAATAGCAGTTATTTAAAAATAACTCAAATCCGCAAGGAAGCTGGATCACATATGTTCCCCTTGAGACGGCAGCCACTCGTGCTCCATTCCCAACACGCAGGTCCACCTCACCCTTTACGAGGGGTTCGATGTTTCGGAGCCCCTGCACATGATTACACAGATGAGAACCACAACCAGTATCAAGTACCCAAGTTCCGTAACTTGCGTGCAGTGGTTAATCTCAATCATATGAATAAAAGTAGAAGAAGAAGACATACCAACAGGTTTAACACGACCTGCCTTTAAGTCCTCATGATAAACAGGACATGTACGCCTCCAATGCCCAGTCTTGTGGCAATGATGGCATTCCATGTTTTCATTCTTGCTCTTTGTCGCGCCTGATGAGGTGCTCGACTCACCAGGCCCACTCTTACCTGGACCCGACTTCTTAAACTTCGGTTTGCCTACTGCTAGGCCTGGCTGAACTTTGCCCTTACCCTTGCCCTTGTTTGACACAACGAGAACATCCTGTTTCATGCTCCCACCGAACTTCATGTCCTTCTCGTGTCCGTACGAGAAGGAGTGCGAGTTCATGGGGGCTTTTCTTCAAATCATTCATATAGTAATTCGCTCTAAATTGCGAAAAACCATCGTGGAGTGAATGAAGCATGCGGTCAATAACAATGTTCTCGCTGATCTTACAATCAAGCGTCTCCAGCTTCTCGACATTCTCAATCATCTTTGAGAATGTGTGGGCTAACCGGTTGGCCCTTTTCGGAGTCTCGCATCAAAGAAGCGAGTGGTATGCTCATAGGTCACGATTCTCGGTGCTTTCGAGAATTCCTTGGTGAGCGTGGTGAAAATCTTGTTTGCACCTTGGGCTATGAAGCGTTTATGCAAATTGGGTTCCATTGCAAAAATGAGTACGTTTTTAATCGCACCCGCTTCCAAGGCGAAATCGTTATACTTGTCGATCTCTTTAATTCCAGCCGTGGGGCCTGGGTTTGACGGCATGGGCTCAAGCAGAAATTTGAGCTTCCGTCGCCAGCGGCAAAGCATTCCGTAATCCGCCTCCCGATCCGCGAAGTTTGATCCATCATTCTTGATCGAGTTGACTGATTCATCTGATTCATGAAGATCCGAAGCCAGGACTCACGGTCCAATGTGGCACTTGGCATTGGGTCGTTCAAGTGACCAGCCATATTGTTATTAGCAGTTTATGTGAACGTGATCTACACTGAAAAAGAAAGAAAACCAAAAACGAAATAAGCAACTCATCGAGGTGATTTAAGTCTATTAAAATTCATTTTAATCGTGTAGACTCATTGCACTTGTATAATTGATCTCCCTCAAGAATAATACAAGTGATCCCAAGACTCAATTTCCGTAAATTGATAAGCCAACTGTTTAGCTAGTTCTTCCGTAAAAACTCTTGGTCGATAGATTTCCGTAAATCCTATCTATAGTCCACCATAATCACAGGATCGTACGAGTGACCATAGTGTTGAGATAAAATAAGTCAATCGGTTCCAACTTACCCGACGTAGAAGGGGTCATATTATGCCTACCGACGAAGAAGGGATTCATTGGAGTTTGACCTATAAAGACCGTTCTCAATTTTTGTTTATACGAGGAAGATCCCATCAACTAAGTTTCAATTCATTTTAAGTGAACGAATAACTAGCAACTGCGTGAATGAATTAATTTAGATGATGGCTTAAATCGTGTGACATGAGAATGTCAAAGAAAACTAACTCGTGACCTCTATATGTGTCAGTTTTCATGCAATTATTAGGTGGTTTGGTTTTTAGGCGGAATATGATGCATACTATCGTTACGATAAAATAAATAAATGAATGCGATACGTAAATAAAATTCCTAGTGTGGCCTATCCTAGTAAAAGAAACATAATACAACTTTGGAATCCACCGTTGGACCCGAAAAGCTTGTCTTGATGTTCCATCTTTGTCCATGTAGCGGGAGTGAGCATCCGGTCTCCTTCTTTAGTCTTCTCAAAATTACAATTAAAATTTACAAAATATAAACCTATTTACATTCTAAATAAAAACTGTAATTAAAAGAAATAAAAGGAGATACGAGATCTCAAAATACAACCAAGACCGTGTTCCATCATTACGGTAACACGTTTTACTAAGGCCACACTAAGTTACAACCGTTTGCAAAAATAAATAAATACGTAATAAAAAGCATTCAAATTAAACAAGAACGATAAATAAAATGCATCAACTAAATTAAATTTATTCGTGACATAATTCCGTAATTATGTTAAATTATCCAAACCACCTTTTAACAATTAAAATTATGTGACAAAACCGCTTCATCAACTTAATTTTAATTCATGATAATCCGTTACTTTAAATCGTTTTAAAGTAACTAAATTGTTCGTGGGTGAACCGTTTCACTATCAAGCGAGTGCATAAATCCGTATTATGCAATAAATGGCCGAAAAAAAAAACAAAACAAATTTTTTTTTTTTTCTTCACTGCTGTACGTGAACAGTACCAGGAAAAAAAAAATTTTTTTTTTTTTTTTTTATGCAGAAATGCCGAGAGCATCAAAACAGCCCAAAAAAAAATTAAACGGCTCAAAAAAAAACGAGAGCCTCATCAATTCAAAACAAAATCGATTTGTAAAAACCAATTGTAAATTGAACATAATCCGTATTAAAACAAAATTACAATTGACACGATCTTCGCATATTGTTATAATTATCGTTTAAAACAACAATACGCAAAGAACAAATCGAAAACAAAACAAGAGATCGTCACAAGGCACGATTTCCAATGAACAAAAAAAACAGGCCGTGTAAAAAAAAAAAAAACCAGCCGAGACAAAAAAAATGATGCCTCACGAAATTTTATGTCAACAATCGATAGATCTTCAACATACTGCAATGAATATCGATTACAAAACAATATGCAAAGATCAAAAAGAAAACAAAACAAAAACCATCACGTGTAAACATGACACGGATCCCAAGACAAGGAAAAAACGCAGCAAAAAAAAAAATTTTCGAGACCAAATGGCTGCTGCCTTCACGGTTTTCCAAGCAAAAAATTATCAATTCAAAATCCGTTTGATGAAAATTACATAGAAAAATTTACGTGGTCTCGCTCTGATACCACTTGAAGGGTAATATCCGTATAAAACCCATAAATTGAAGGATTATAACGCAAATTTTATACGTGATTAATAGTCATAAACGAAAAACATAATGAAACGATAAAGATTAAGTAATAACCTCCGGTCCTAGTGCAATTCGGCAATGAGAGATCAAAGTAGATCTCCTCCTAATTGTTGCACCCAAGATCGTCTAAGAAATGCCCTTGTGCTAGAATGAATCCTCTAATTGCCTTGCAATATTGAGAGGATTGTTTTGTGAGTTTTCGTTGGATGTGAGATCCGAATTTTGAGAGGCAATTTTCTCAAAACCCTAATAATTTTTCAAATGAATTATCATTAGGTTACAAAAGAGAGAGAGCTCTCTTTTGTTGGCATGGTTCGGCCAAACCGAGTGGATCAAGGGGAAGTGGGCTTCCACTTCCTCTTAACTTTAACTCGTGGTCCGGTTCGTTAATTGCTAAAACGTATACGATGGGTTTTTAATTATAAATTGTCATCGGTTATCGGTAATTAAAACATTAACTAATAACACGGATTAGTTGAAATGTTAATACATGTCCGACAAAGACAATATTGTATAATTATATTCAATATACATTTAATCAAATATAAATCGCTTATATTTAATTTACGAATTAACTGCTTAATTCACCTTAGCCGTTATTATTTAATCCGTATTAAATAAAATATCTCAACATCACATTTTGACTAATTATTAGTCAAATAACTCAGACTAATCGGTTAGTCAAATTTGGCATCTACATGACTGTATTTTCATACCGTCACATCTCTCAAACGTATCCTATAGGTGTGACTTTTAGGGACCAGTTGATCACCGCCATCTGTATGACAATAACGTCAAACTTATCTAGCAAGCCAACCGTTATTGATAAACGTGGACCAACTGATTATGATACAAAAGTATACCCTTTGATCCTTTTAGAGATTTATAAGTCCTTGCACTAACTGTAAAGGACACCAGCCCCAACAAATACACCATCTGTAGAGACCGTCTGCACATTCCTTAAACAAATAAGGATCATCCCAGAAATACTGCTTAGCGTTATACAGAAAACGCTTCCTCTGCTGATGAGAAAGGTCAGGCGGCAGCTTTCCACTGACAACGAAGTTAGCTATATCTGCATACCAAGGCTCTTGGTTAACAATAGACGATATAACTGCAATTAAAGTATCGTCAGGAAAAGAATCATCAATAGGTAGAGAATCTTCCCCTTCTTGTCGCATCAGTCGCGACAAGTGATCAGCTACAACGTTCTCAGCTCCTTTCTTATCCTTAATCTGCCAATCAAACTCTTGAAGAAGGAGTATCCATCTCAGTAGCCGTGGTTTAGCCTCCTTCTTAGCAAGAAGATGCCTCAAAGCTGCATGGTCAGTAAAAATAGTAACTTCTAACCCAACTAAATAAGAACGAAACTTCTCTAAGGCATAAACTACAGCTAGCAGCTCTTTCTCAGTGGTAGTGTACTTCACTTGAGCCTCATCCAGAGTTCGGCTCGCATAGTAGATAGCGTTCAGAGCTTTGTCTTTCCTTTGGCCTAGCACCGCTCCTAGTGCGTAGTCACTGGCGTCACACATTATCTCAAACGGCAAGTCCCAATCGGGAGGCTGTATGATCGGCGCAGAGACTAAAGCCTGCTTTAACCTGTTAAAAGCGGAAAGACATTCATCAGTAAACACAAAAGGGGCATCCTTAAGTAGCAACTATGTAAGTGGTTTAGCAATTTTTGAGAAATCCTTGATAAACCGGCGATAAAAGCCGGCGTGGCCAAGGAAACTCCTCACCCCCTTAACATTGACAGGAGGTGGTAATTGCTGAATCACTTCCACCTTTGCTTTATCAACCTCTATTCCCCTATCAGAAACTAAGTTCCCTAAGACAACTCCCTCGTTGACCATGAAGTGGCACTTCTCCCAGTTCAGCACAAGATTAACCTCAATACAGCGTTGCAACACTTTCTCAAGGTTAGACAGACAGTTAGAAAAATCACTTCCATAGACACTGAAATCGTCCATGAAGACTTCCATAATAGACTCGATATACTCTGAAAATATCTCCATCATACACCTTTGAAAGGTGGCAGGGGCATTACACAAACCAAAAGGCATTCTGCGATAAGCAAAAACGCCCTAAGGACAAGTAAATGTAGTCTTAGCTTGATCATCTGGGTGTATAGGGATCTGAAAGAACCCAGAGTACCCGTCTAAATAGCAGAAAAATTTATGAGAAGCTAACCTTTCTACCATTTGATCAATAAAAGGAAGGGGAAAGTGATCTTTCTTGGTGGCGGCATTAAGCTGTCTGTAGTCTATGCACATCCGCCAACCAGTCACTACTCGAGTAGGTATTAACTCATCCTTATCATTCTTAACCACAGTTGTCCCTCCTTTCTTCGGGACCACCTGTACTGGACTCACCCATTTAGAGTGACCAACAGAATAAATAATACTGCGTCGCCGAGCGACTTCATTACCTCGGCCATCACAACATCCCGCATCTTCGGTTGGTCTGCGATGACCCCGTCTCGCAAGGTTTGTGATCTTCCTCCAACTCTATCTGTGCATACAAATATCGGGACTAATCCCCTTGATATCGTCCAACGAATAACCCAGTGCTTTCCTGTTTTTCTTAAGTAACAAAGAAGTCAGCTGATCATCATTAAGCTTAGCACTAACAATGACTGGATATTGCTCTGTATCGTCTAAGAAAACATATTTAAGATGAGAAGGGAGAGGCTTACGCTCCGGTACCTTTACTTCAATGGAGCAAAGAGTGCTAATCATCTGTTCCACTTGCTCTCCCTCAGCTTCGGTGAGTTCAGGTTCATCTAAATCATCAACAAGCAAATCCAACACAGCGTCACTGTCATCTGGGCTATCTGCACACTCATCAAAAAGCATAAGAGATTCTAGTGGGTCCTTTATAAAAAGAACCCGACCAGAAGTCATAAATAGACTCGTCAATAATATCAACCGAATAGCAAGTATCCTCTATCATTGGCCGAGCCAAAGTACTAGGCAGACTGAAAGTGATCACGTCATCTCCTACTGCAAGAGTCAAACGCCCTTGTTTGACATCAATAACGACCCCAGTTGTACAAAGGAATGGTCTTCCTAAGATAATTGGGGTCCGGGTGTCCTCAGCTATATCTAAAATAATGAAATCAACTGGGATAAAGAGCTTACCTATCTTCACAGGCACGTCCTCCAAGACACCTAAGGGCTTCCTAACAGATCTATCAGCCATCTGTAGGGTAATGTTAGTCACTTTAAGGTGACTCATGTTCAGTTTCTTGCAGACAGATAGGGGCATGACACTGACGCTGGCTCCTAAGTCACAAAGGGCCTTATCAATGACCACATTGCCTATAATACAGGTAATAGAAAAGCTGCCCGGGTCTTTCATTTTGGGTGGAGCCTTGTTTAAAAGCAAATTACTAGACTCTTCCATAAATGAGACTATCTCAAACTCACTTAAATCTCTCTTACGCGTCACAATATCTTTCATAAACTTAGCGTAAGTAGGTACCTGAGTAACAAGTTCGGTAAAAGGGACAGTTACCTGGAGGTTCTTCACAACGTCCACGAACTTACCGTACTGTCGCTCGATCTTTGCGTCCTTCAGACGACCTGGGAAAGGCACTCTGGTAGCAATGAGTGGACCCGCAACTTTCTCTTTACCCTTATCAACGCGTGACGTCTCCACAGCAGGGGGAGATGACACGGTTGCGGAATTAGATAGTAAAATATGATCTCCGCCGCTTCTGGTACTCGATCGAGTACTTTTATCACTCGATCGAGTGATTTCATGTTGAGAAATGCTCGATCGAGCTCTTTCCTCACTCGATCGACCATTCCCTTTTTCTGCTTTACTCGACCGAGCATTTTTATCGCTCGATCAAGTGATTTCTTCAGCAAACTTACTCGATCGAGTAAGTATATCACTCGATCGACCATCCTCGTTTTCTGCACTGCTCGATCGACCATAATTATCACTCGATCGAGTGACAGGATGAATTAAATCACTCGATCGAGTAGATTTTTCACTCGATCGAGTATTTGGACCACACGCAGCAACTATTTCGTCCAAAACCTCATCTATATCATCCTCCGGGGTATCTTCAGCTATCAAAACCCCGTCTACTGGTGCTTTTGGCCCTTCATGAGTGAGGCCAACTTGGAGATTCATTGCATTGGCTGAATCGCATGTCGGTAAAGGCTTGTCTTGGTCTTTCGCGAGTGTTAACTGCGCGACTTGTTCTCTCAACTCCGCTATGACATTTTCTTTCCTATTGCACTTCTCCTCAAATTGTTGTGTTATGCTAAACATAAAGGATTTCAGTTTGGCAATTTCTTGATTTGCGGGGGAGGAGGAACGGGTTCGTATTTGGCGTATAAAGAGTAGGAGCATTCCTTATTTCTTCGTACAGTTGAGAAAAAGGAACTCCTTGCTTGTATTTCTGATAAGCGAGGACGCGCTCTGTACTCGCCAGGCATCCAATAGGGTCATGCCCTTCCATACCACATCTACCACATAGCTCAACATACTCGGTAATCGAACAAACCTGAGCACTCTCGCCTGAAACGTCTGTAATCTCCACATTACCTAGACTTTTGCTAGGACCTTCCACTGCAGCAGCTGCTGACTCAATAACCTGCTCACTACCTCGGGGATTTCCATATTCAGAGACATGAATAGCCATCTCCTCAATGAGACGCCACCCTTGGTCATCTTCAACATTCTTCGTGAATCTCCCTTTAGCTACGCTGTCAAGAATAGCTCTCTCGCTCCGATATAACCCATTATAGAATTGGGTACAAAGGAACCATTTCTTGAACCCGTGATGAGCCACAGAGCGGACAAGTTTCTTGAATCTAGTCGAGGCCCCATTCAAATCTTCAGTAGGTGACTGCTCAAAAGAACTAATCTGAGCTCTCAAGATATTGGTGCGCTGCGGCGGAAAATATCGCCTGTAAAAGGCCAAGGCAAGGGAATTCCAGTCGGTTACACCGGCTGCCTCCCTATCAAGATCTCTCAACCACTCCCGGGCATCATCAGCTAAAGAAAAGGGAAAGAGGGCTCCCTTCACTTTGTCCTGTGTCACCCCAGCAGAAAGAGGAATGGTAGAGCAATTCTCCGTAAAAAGCTCTATATGCCTGCATGGATCTTCTTCAGATACCCCCCTAAAGAGATTTCTCTCTACCAGCTGTATATAAGATGGGTGGATTCCAAAGTTTCCTTGATCAGTAATGGGTAATAGGAAACCTTTTGGAAGTGAATCCACAGTAGGCTCTGAATGGCTGGCTAACTTGGGCATTCTGGCAAATAGATCTCACAAAGCAACAACTAACCTGCAAAGCTAATCAAAAACTTTGCAAAAAATGAGATCAATCTCAAGGAATAAATTCCCTGAGACGAGAAACAAACTTAAATAAAGCAACAAAATTGCACCACCTCCCCGGCAACGGCGCCAAAATTTGACAGGGCAGTCGTATACCTATCAAAAATAACCAACTGGCTCTAACTAATATAGCTAGGGAAGTCGGGTCGAATCCACAGGGAGATGGGAAAATGTTAGCCTCGTCTAAGTCTGTCAAGGTAACCAAATTGGGGGGGTTTTAATTGATTGATTCTAAACTAATGATAAGGATAGGGAAGAGAAAATAAGAGAATAAAGATAAATCAAGTAGAGAAAACAGCTAAGACAGACGGTTCACCATAATCATTCAGTCAAGTAATCTAGGTCTCAGGTCAATGCAGATACGGTCTGAGGAGCAGTGAATATCTCCTTTCGGTCTCAATTCGCCCTAAAGCACAAATAGCTTAGCTTTCGCCCTAATTATAATGCTCTATTATTCGCTACTAGTCTCGCCTTTTCCAACCTTTCGGTCCAGGTCAAGGGTCACTAAGATATAAATGTCTAATTGCGTCGACTCAATTAAACAGATACAATTAATTGCAGCAATTAACAACAAAGATTATACCAGCATTAACCCTACGATTCGATTACTTTCCTTTCATAATTATGGATCCCCTAAAGTCTTAGCAGAGGGGAATTAGCTACGCATCATCATTGAACTAACAATAATAACAAATAGATAATGAAGAGAATTAAACATAATAACAGTACTAATGAAGATTGAATTAGAGTAGAGATGAAATAATAAGAGAAGTAAAGCAACGAAATAACAATAATTAAGATTAAAGGATGGAAGAACAAGAATGATAGTACCAATCGTAATCCAAATCTGAGTAGCAAGATGTAAAGGAAGAACAAAATCCAAGAACAGTCGTTAAGTCTAGAGTAAAGTGAATGCCCCTCGAAGAAGAAGGAATAACGCAGTCCCTCCTTCTCTTTTCATACGAAAATCCTTTCCTAATCTAACCTATGGACTAATTACAAAATCCCATACGAAAATTAGGCGTAAAAAGTCTATAGAAGGACAAACCACTCGATCGAGTGGAAATAAACCACTCGATCGAGCAAACTAGCACCAAACCACTCGATCGAGTGGAATTAAACCACTCGATCGAGCATCCTTGCAAAGTCTTCTCGATTGGCTCCCTGAACTGCTCGATCGAGCAACTTGGAGTATATAAAGCATTCGATCGAGTAATAAATCACTCGATCAAGCTATCTTGGCACGTAAGACCTCAAAAACCTTCCGAAACCAGCTCATGCGTCTCCAAAATGTTAGATTCCAAGCTCCGGCTCCTTATTCTCCATAAATGCATGCAATTGGGACAAATTAGGCTCGATTTAGCTCCTCTTTGGTTTATTCCTGCAAATTACACAAAACGAACCAAAGTAGAATATTCGGGGGTATTTGTAGCTAGATGCTACATAAATAGTACAGAAATGCGTGTGAAAATGAAGTAAAAACCTTATATAAAATACACGCATCACTTGTTTTAGTAACTAGAAAGAATAATGGTACGGTTGACGCCAATTTTTAAGTTAAGGAACATATTTTCAATGTATGGTGTTAGGATGAGAATATATGAGGTGGTAAAGTGTTGTTACTACTAAGACCCTGTTTCTTGAGAACTCGATGGTAAGTAAAGTTCTGGGATATCGGATTTGAAGGAGTATACCTTTGGGATGTTGATGACCATAATGGATTGGTGATGTGATTTGATATTAGTTAGCCCTTGAGAGTTCTTCAGTTGGGAGAGACTTAGTATTAAGAAGTATTTGTTAACCCTATAGTTTTATAAACCTTAAGGTTGTATTGAGAACTTGAGATGCTGGGATGATGTTGTAGATGAGTGTAGCTTTGATAGGAGCTTGGACCTTGACCTCTTGGAGGTCGTTTGTAGATGTTTGAGGATTTGGAGTGGTGAAATCACACTTATAGTGAAGTACCTTTTTTGATGGGATAGCTTAGAGTGAAGTAACATAAGTGTTTTGAGGAAATCCTTTGGAGTGTTGTAGTCATGAGTTTTGTTGTTAGGAAGTTTTCGGAACCGTTTAGGAAGATGTTGCTACTTGAGATTTGAGTATCTGATGTTTCTTTGTTGACTAATCTCCTTTCTTCTTTGACCATAAACGTTACCGTTCATACCTCTCTTTCTCGCTTCATCATGCTCCTCCTTTAAGTTTGACACTCGTGACTTGTGAAACTCTATCTTTAACCTCCTTGTTGACCTTACTTCAATTCTCACCCTAGGGAGTTCATCTTTACTCTTTTGTTGGTTAGGTTTGGATTCTCTTAGCGTAATTTGCTTTTAGGATGTCTAAATTGCTTTTCATTTCATACGATTTCTAAACAATTCAAACTACCAGTTTTGATTCGTTGTTAAAAGTTTATGTTACTTTTACAAAACCTTACCAATTTTAAGGGTTTGAAAATGAAAATTTGATTTAATTCTCCTTTTGTTCCTTGAGTATAGACTTCTTTAACATGATTTTAATTGCTAAACCCGAGATTCCTTTAAATTTTATACAATTCCTGTTAACTTTGATCTATTTAAAATTTCTTGGTGAAAGTTTAATGTTATATTTTCGGGAATTTGACTCCCTTTTGAGTTTAAAAGTGAAACCTCTATTTCTATTTTGGCTTTTGCAAAAGAAAATTTGAGTGGATTGCCTTTTTCTTTTGATTTTAACGTTGATCGGATGTTAGAACTCGTTATTAGAGACGTTTAATAACTTGTTCTACGCTTGTCGGCGAATGATTTTTGTTTTAAATTTGTCTTTGGCTTGGAAAGTTAGCGTTCTTGTGTGCACGACAAGAGCAATTTCGTTCCATGAATGAGACTTATAATTTTGAAAACTCTTCGTTAATGTTTTTGAAAGTATTTTGATTTTTGATTTATACAAATGATTTGCCTTTTGACCTTACCTTTGATTTGGAATGTGATGTTCTTGAATGCGTAAAGAGAACACTTCCGTTCCTTTAATAAGAATATGGTTCTGTCGGAAAATTTTATTTGAAACTTTTGAAAGAATTTTAATTCTTACGACAAGTAACCTTTTAATGTTTTGGTTACTAATTTCAAAAGTCCAGTTTTATTTTTATACAACTTTTTGTTTCTACCTTCAAGTTTCGAGGACGAAACTTTTTAAAAGATGGGGTGATTGTAACACCCGCGAATTTCCCATTTTGACATTTAAAATTTATTTAACCATTCAATTACCTTATTTTATAATTTTAAATTAATTCATTTTAAGCACGATTTTAATGAAAAGAATATTTTAAAGTTTAATTTATAGGAAAATACGTATTTTTGGTCGGATAATAATAGCGACAGTAATAGTGACAGTAATAATAATAATTCCCGTCTAGCTATAGACAGTCACATTTCTACTTGTGAGACTAATCTTTTCTCGACCTATGCTATATCGACAACACACTCACCTACCCTCTTACACTCTACCTTTAAATATCTCTTTTATATATTATTATATATTTTATATAATTCTTTTATTATTATTATTATTATTATTATTATTATTATTATTATTATTATTATTATTATTATTATTATTATTATTATTAGTATTATTAGTATTAGTATTATTATTATTATTAGTATTATTATTATTATTATTATTATTTGTACTACTTATATTATTGTTGTTATTCACGTGTACCCCCCCCCCCCCCCCCTTCATCTCTCCTTCCTTTTTCTTCTTCTCTTTCGAATGAGATAGCAGCAACAACAACAAAACACATAGTCGTACACCTCCATTTTAGTCGACCTTTTAAACCCAGATTTCTTCCCCAATTCTCGACCAAATTCTCTAATTTTCACATCATTCTCTTCCTCTCTCCTTCCTCCTTCTTCCAAGGTAAAAAAGTCTCAATTTTGTTGAGGTTTCGAAATGCCGTCTTAAATGACATCTCGGTTTCTTGTCTTAATCGACTCGTTTTTCCTCCTTTTAGTTGAAGACTGATGAGAGACTCCCATTTTTGACGTTTTTACTCTGAAATTCGAGGAGTTAAGGTAACGGTGATAGGTTACTCGACAAATGTCGAAGCTCCGTCTTGTTGTGTCGTTTTATATGTCTTGTTTCTGATAAAGTTTGGTTCTTTACTTGTCTCATGCGTATGGTAAATTTTCGTCTTATGTTAGTGCCTGAAATAGATTGTTTTGGGACGGTGTTGTCCTCTGATTTGGGCAGTCGGAATAGGGGTGGTTTGTACTGTTGGGTGTCATTTTTGGGAGCTGTGATAGACGGTTTTCATGCTGAAATTGGGACTGTTATGGTACCCTAGAGTGTTACGGTTTCATGTAACCATTTCGAGTCTGTTCTTGGTCACTCAGAATGGAATTCATAGAGCTGTTAGAGTCGAAGCTTGGACTGGCTTGTGCTATGTTTTCTTCAGCTGTGGTAGGGCGTTGATGGTTGTCACGGTGTGATTGAGGGTCATTGTGTTCATGTCGAGTGTTGAGCTTGTGGTCTCGTTTTTGTTGATGGCTTTTTGTACGGGTTTGGTGGTTGTTTTATGGACTGTCGGGCAGCCGTGAAATGGGTGGTCGCATGGACTGTTTTGAGTCGTGATGGTGGCTGTCTTGCTTAGGTAGTCGTAGGAGCTAGTCGGGGGTTGTATTAGTGGCTGTTTGGGGGTTGAGTGGCCTGCTGATGGCCTGCTGATGGCCTGGCCGTGGCCTGCTGATGGCCTGGCCGTGACCTGCTGATGGCCTGGCAATGGCCTGGCCGTGCCCTTGCTAGTCACGAGTTTGAGGCCGTGTGTGGTTGGTTGTGAGGCCGAGCGTGAGGCTGCCAAACTAGCTTTTGAGTCGTGTTTATAAATTGTTTGGCGCTAGTTGGTTTATTTAAAATATTATTAATTCCCGTCTCATGCTCTATATAACTTAATTCGTTAAATATCGTCCGTTCATATATTTATATATTTTTCTCACATTAATCATAAATGTGGAATTTATTATTTATTCAAGTCAAAATTTGATGAAATGTCTCACTTACCTATAATATGAATTTTTAATCCGTTCATTCTCATTTATTTATCGTATCTCAAATATGAGTGAATTATATTACTTATTTAATTAAATTGAGTCATTTATGATTGGATGCTTGTTTTGCTTATTATAAATGGTTCATCTCTATTTGTTTACATTTTTATTCAAGTGACAAATATTGAATAAATGGGTTACTTATTCATATTCATGATTATGATTTGGCATGAAATGTCTCACTTGGATTATCATCGGTTCATTACACGTAGTAGTCTCTTTCCAAGTTGATTCGTATCGCTTGGTTGAGTCGTATACTTATGATAATGCCTTTATGCTATACCGTATTGCTTGACTTATCTTTACGCCTCTTTCGGACCGTCCTGCCGATTGTGGGTTTAGCTCATATCTTCCACCTCTTTCGGACTGTCCTGCCGATTGTGGGTTCTCGATTTCCGATTTAGGGTTCAGGTCTTGGATGCGGACTGTTCTGCCGCATGTCGAATCGGGAACTGTGTTGTCTCGAGAGTCTGGCCAGATTTAGACTAGGACCGAGACTTGGGAGTACCATTGTCGTCCTACCAGGGGAATTATATGTTTATATATGACTAGTAAGGGTCTTGCTTGGTTATAGATATTGGTATTTGTCTTTCATGTGTTGTTTGACTTGGTCCTATCGGATACTAGGGGTGAGCTATAAGCCCTCTGGTTGCGATATGATCGTCGGGATTGATGTTCAGATCCGTTCTTATGGTGAGATGTAAGCCATAAGTATGAATGTGACATTAGTAGCCACTTCCCGTGCAATGTTTGTTAAGTGGTTTTCCAAGTAATGGCTACAATTTCTATTCTTGTAAATTGCATTGGTTGATCCCTTACTTAACTGCTTCACATGATTCGGATTCTAATCTCACATCTATGTTGTATTTTCTTGAAATGCGTGCTTTGGTATAGATTACCGTATTCTTGTCTTTCATATTATTTAATTGTCTCACATGAATACTTTTAACCGTGATCATGCTAATGTTGATCTATCTTGTTCCATCTCATCTGATTGCCTTCTTTACATATAAACTTGATATTCACATCTTTTGTAAGTATCTTACATAATTTACCTGTTTTAGTTCTTTGTTATGTTCATTTCGACAATTTGTGGCTGGGAGAACCTTGAGTTACTCTCCACTGACTGTGGCGTTCATGTTTACATGAATGACAGGTATTAGTTGGTGCATCTATGGGGTGAAGACTTGTGTGAGCTAGCGAGCACTTTGGCCTTGTAGTCGGTTTATTAGGATTGTTTAGACTCACCTTTTATTGTATTGTCATTCGAGGGATATATTTTCCCTCACCTTGACTATCACGTTTGTATACTTTAAACTTTATTTCCGCATTCTTTATTTGTGTTTTGTATTTTAATGAACCCGCGCTTTGAATTTTAAAAGTTTCAAAAATTTCCTATTTTCCGCTTAAATTTATAAGTTATGTTTTCCGCGTTATCGCGGGGTGTCACAACACGTGTGTCAACTAACTCCTCCACGAAATGGTTAATTGGAACGACAATAGAAGAATTTCAAACAAGAAAGTCGGTCTATCATCATCGTCATCCAATAATTCAAAATTGTTAGGGGGAAAAGACTCACATTGGGAGGTTGGGAGAATATAAGAAGAGGCAATAAGCTCACATTGGCTCACTTCCTTTTGAGAAAGTTGTTCCAAACGAGGCTGAAGCACTTTGAGCTCTTCTTGGATACGCCACACATCGAATTAGCGTGCTAACTCCCGACTTTCGGAAGCCATGAAATCTAAGAAATTCCAAAGTTCCGGCTAAAATAGGGAGTTAAAATATATATAAAATGGACTTATCATCGATTGGATCCCGTTTTGAGTTTTAATAAAATTCAGATTAACATTATCAATTAGAATAAGGAATAAGTGATGTTTTAAGAGAATAACTTGATTTCTTCATGCTTGATTTTAGCAACGTTGACAACAAACTTCGAAGCAGTTTTTTGTGTTGATCGTTCAACTTTTGTACTTGATAACATCACTTTTCTATGCAATTCTCATATAATTATTTGACAAAAAATAGTTTGTTCATGAATGATGAGAATGGTATATTATCAAACGAACGTCAAATAGGGGAAACGAGAAAGAGTAAGGCCGGAGAATATTTGCAGAAAAAATTAGGTATACCATAATTACGATTCTCCATTTTCAGGGCGCGATATGAGGATGTCATTGATTTGTAACCAGATGATCTCCCTTAACACAATTGAATTATTGACAACAGTAAGGCTCCTGAGAGACGATCTTGCAAACAAAGTTACATGAAACAATTTCACATAACAGAATTGATATCAACCAATCCGACTTTGACCTGAATAGCTTGTTTATACTTGAACTTGGCTAATTTGCATAGTACATAACATGAACTACTGCAACAAAAATTACGAGTTAAGAATAAGCTACATTATTGTATGCTCGACCTTCTAAAATAATGATTACGATTAAAGTAATTTATTTTCGCAGTACATTTTTTTACTCATTTTAGTACATTTTGTACAATTATTTCCATTTGATACCCTTGGCTAAAAAAACACACCAAATCAACTCTCTCAAATTTCGACGATAATTAAACCTCAAATCAACCAAATTCCTTCAATATGATTCTTAATTTGTATGTAAAACAAGTATTTGACTCCTTAAATGCAAATTAGTGAACTAATTAGTATTTTCGTCCTTTTCTTGTTGGTAATTTATTTGATTGTTGGATTTGTTGGTATTACGGATTTATTTGGGTTTTGTTTAGGTGTTGATTGATTGTCGGGGCGATGCTGGTACGGGACTACATGGATGATTAGTTGGTGTAGGGCAAACCGGTGCTAGAGTTTGGTGGGAGTTACGACGGCGGTAGTGGTGGATTGTACACTGAAAAGGTGGTGGGTAATGTTTATTGGTGGGAGGGGTGGTGGGTCGATATTATATGGGAGGAGGGTGATTTGGTGGTGGATGTGAGCGGTAGAGGCGGTTGGTGACGGTCGTCGGATTCAGGGTGGTCGGTGGATGGGTGGGGGTTGAGGAAAGGGTGGTGGTAGTACGTGGTTTGTTCTCATAAACTTTTTTTTAATTTTCTTTCTTAATTGCAGTACAAAGAACAACATATTTGTCCAACGTAGTACAGTAGACTAGGTTGCACGGACACGCCTAGTTTTGGGTGTTCCCGTGTTGGACACGGACACGCGTTGGACACGGCTGAAAACATTTTGGTCACGCCTAAAACCGTGTCCTCAATTTTTATTTTAGAAGAAGACGTGTCGGACACGGTCCAACTAGGTTGGACACAGCCCGTGTCTGCTGGACACACCAAATAATGCTTTTTGAAAACACATTTGATTTCTAAATTCTAAAAACGAGTTCACGTTTCACGACATCACTAATCACTTCTCCTCTTACTCCTTCCACGTCGTCAGCCTCCCCTCGCCTCCTCCGGCCGCCGGTCTTTCATTGACGCCGCCTTTTCTTGCCGGAAGTACAAGTTAGGATCATAAATCTAGAAAAAAAAAAACAATTATACTGAAATTGAAATTACTTAATTGCTTTAGTGCAAACAATTTTCATAGATCGTTCATCAGAGAGTGAGGGGATGAAGACAAACGGCGGCGACAGAGAAATGAAAGTAGCAATCGACGATTTTAATGGTGCGATCAAAGTTCGGTGTTCATTATTGTATAGTGAAAGGAGGTGGCGAACAGTGGTGTCCATCTGCCGGAGAGTAGCTCGATGGAGGAAGACAAGGTTAGGATTTAGGAGTGAGGAAGAGGGGGTGAGGGAGGCTGACAGAGTGAGGGAATAAGGTTTGAGTTAGGGTTTTTACCTATATATATATATGGGTTTGAAAGTGTAAATAATGTAATGGGCCTCTATAATCGATTCGGTTCGGTCATTAAAAGGTCATTTAAGGGTTTTACCTTTAATGCTTTTTATTTATTTTGTAAGACTTGAAAGTTTATTTAAATTTGGATTTGTAATTTGGAACTTTACACTCCGTAGTTTGTAGGACATTTGATTTTCACGTATAGGACATTAGCATTGGTTGTTTTACGGCTTTGTGATCTTTAAATGACCAAAGTTTAGATGTTGGTTGTAATGAGCTTTAAATTCCCTTTAATTTAATATTTATATTGGGTTTTTTTTACGTTGTCCCGTGTCCTAAAAAAATCGGAGTGCCGTGTCCCGTGTCTGTGTCCGTTTTCGTGCAACCTAGACAGTAGAGAGAAGAACAAATGAGTGGGAGAAATGACATGGTTAATATGGGAAATTACGTACTGTAATGAGTAAAAAGTGTACTGCGAAAATCAACACCCATGATTAATACTGGTGTATTTCATTCATTCTTATGGTTGTTGGAATGAAAATCCCTAAAAATTTTGCAAAAAAGATGTTAGGAGGCTAACGGATTTGCTATGCTGAATAATTTGTTATAACATTTTAATTTACTTAAATATCCTTTATCATTTATTTGTTTCAAATTCAAAATTTGAGAGAGAGAATGGAAAAAACTTAAGCAATTTACTATTATACCCTGGATAGCGCCATCTCATTTTCCATAAAATATTAGGTTATTAAAATAGATATTTATTTTACATATTTGTTTACGTATTTTTAGTGGACTTGTTATTATTAGGCTGATCTTATTCATAAGACTGTCTTAAATAATAATTTGTATTTTCCAAATTTTAAAAGGCTTGATCGTATTACCCTGTCCAAATCCACTAACTTGCTTGGCTATGAGCTATTTGAGCGAACCACTTGAATGAGCCATTTGCATGAACCGCTAAAAATGATTTTATTTTTATTTTTATTTTTATTTTTTGATATAATGTGAGGAAACTTTAAAACCAATAAACAAATGAGTAATTACATCAAAAATGTTCAGCTAAGAACTGGAATGAAAATGTTAAAAAGTAAACCACAAAATTTAATAAACAGAGTAAAATAGAAAGAATATGGGGTTTGCAGCTAGACGAATTGGATGAATAGCTGATGTCCTGATCCTTTGGAAAGGTGATTTAAAAGTTGAAGAGCAAACACAAAGTGACTAAAGTAGGGACAACATATGAGTAAGACTCCAATGGCATACAGTTGTGCATAATTTCAATTCGGTATTTGCACAATTGCACCAACCAGCATATACGACGACTATTGTTCCCAATTTCAATTTTTACAATTTACAGAAATCGCAACTAATGACGTTATAAACAAAAAAGTTGGTTTGCTTTCGGGTGCATGCTCATGGACTCGTTTTGGCCAAGGATAAGTGCGGATCTTTGGGATCATTTAGAAAAGTTTCTTTATTACAAATACTTTTTTTTTTTTTTGATAAGGTAAGAAATTAGAATGATCTTTTGGGGTAGGGTCATCCTATCTCATCTTTTCGAATGGGTGAAGTAAGTTGAAGTCACTGGCTTTCAAACTACCTCGAAAGAGTTGGACATAAATATCCAATAGAAGCCATAAAGTCAGCAACTTTATTGGTTTCACGAAAACAATGCTTAATTATCAAGAAATACTCCTTTATTTAAGTGAATTGTCATTTTATCTTATTTTAGAGTGTTAAATTTGTGAAAAAAAGAGATGAACTGAAATTAAGCAAGAAAGAAGACAACCTTATTACTTATCTATTTCAAGTATGCGGTTAAACATGGTATATATGTCCCACACTGTTAAATTCAATAACACGGGTTTGGGCCACACGAAACGGAGGAGACAGAGTACACAATGCAGGCTCAAAATGGTTTCACTCTAAAACCAATTGACAATAAATGAATTTTCCCTTGTCCTATATAGTGAGATACTATTCTCTAATTCTCCAACGTGAGATATTACATGTAGAACTTATATTGGTTGGAGTTCTATTTTCAACACAAACCTAACAAAATTGATACACTTCGTTACACACGTATGTTGGGAAGTAACGTACAGATCACATACATCCATGATCCAACGATGGAAATATAAAAATAATAAAATAAAATGCAAAAATATTTTATTACGGAATAAAAGACTTAATAAACGCTCTTTATTAAAAGAAATAATTGTAAATTAACAAAAGAAAATCACTCTATTTAATAAATCAGAAATATACCGTAAAATAAATTGAATAATTCAATTGAGTTGAGTAAAGTAATCAAAAATTTTCATTTGTGATAGATACTTTTGATGGGGTATATTCTGCACCGCTGACCAAGTCAACATATTGAGCAAGGTCAAAGGTATCCACAGCAAAGTCAAAGACTTAGACAGTCTAGCCGACGCATCCTATCGGCTGTCACTGGTCTCGGCATGGCAACCGACCAAAGGGGCACATATCCGCGTACTCATATCCAAGACCCCCTCGGCCCCACCGCCATAGGTCCATCGCCGAGGGTAGAACGTCTTTCCACCTGCTACCACTTGGCCACTTGGCCACTACGTGACAAAAGGTGAAAGCCTATAAATACTCCTCAACCTTCATTGAGGAAAGGATCCACAAATTAACCTAATAACCACTATTCATCTGGTAATATCTTCCTTATCTCTCTACACTATACTCTTAGCCAAGTAACAACAACTTACCTCTCTAAGTTAATCGACTTGAGCGTCGGAGTAAAGACGTTCGGCCAAAGCCGAGCCCTCAGTTTGTTCATCGTTTCAGGAGACCGCAAGGAGGATTCAAGCAATGACATCGTTCTACGAGCTACGAGTGGTAACAAATATCTGCTCTGGAATTACACCCGGAACAATTTTTCGTCACAAATTTATAATCTCTCACAAAATACAAATAGGAGAGAGCGAGGAAGAGAGTAAATAGGGAAGGACCTTGTAAGTACGGTCACAAACAAGACTTTATACAAGGTAATAGAAGTGAAGAAAAGAAAAACAGAAATAAGTCCAAGAATCCGAGGCTAAAAAACAGCGTAAACCCAAACGTGTGGTCCCCATTAACACCCGCCAATTCCTACCTACGTTACTATTTAACTCAACCCTCTAGTTTACTTACTTAATTAACTCGACAAAACCAAACATTAATCCAACACGCCCCTCCCTTCTTCACTTCTTCACACACACACACTCTCTCTCTCTCTCAATTAATAAAAAAATTCAAATGCAAACTAAACACAACGTTACACTACCTCTAACTCCCTAAACGCATCGTATTGTTATACTAAGACTGTAATAATGGTGGTGAAGATGATGAGGTGGAGGCCGTGGCCCCCACAGTTGACCACCAAGAAGTACGAGGTTAAACTTCTGTTACGCCGTCTGGAGGGGTGGCCACCTTCGGATGATGGAGATCTAGATCCTAAATTAACGGTTGAGATTCGTTGGAAGGGCCCACCTAAACTCCACCTAATTCGACGGAGGTCCGTTCAACGACACTCTACTAAACAGGTTGTTGTTGATCAATTAAACGGCGCCGTTTTTAACTGGGACCAGGAGTTTTCCAGTATTTGTAGTTTTACTTCTAATATTAATGATAAAGATAATCAAGTTTCGTTTCATCCTTGGGAGATCTCCTTTTCTCTTCTTCATGTAAGTCTTTCTTTTTATTTTTTTTTAATGTTGATATTTTTGGTACAAATGTGGGTAAAAGGTTAGGCGATTTCTCCCTAATTATCCGTGTTTGGTCAGATTTTCTTCTTTTGTTAATTTCTTGCCAATTAATTATATATAGTTTGGCTTAGTTAGGACGGTCTCATAATATTATCGTGACACCAAACGAGAGTCGACATGGTTTGGTCATAGTTTGTCTAGTGGAGTTAACGGAGACGGTCTCATCATAATATTATCCTGAGACGGAACGAGTCAACATGGTTTGGTTATAGTTTGTCCAGTGAAGAGTGGAGACGGTCTCATCATAATATTATCCTGAGACGGAAGAGTCAACATGGTTTGGTTTCACATTTATATTAAAATTAAAATTAAAATGAGACGGCTATTAATTGAGTTAATTTAATTTGTTAGCAATCAATTCAAATTTTTAGGTATATAGGAGTATGTTTGAACTAGAATGGGTAGACTGAATTATGGGATTATTCTCTTTGTTTGCACTCACATTGTGGTGTGGCGAAATTGTTATTAGGGTTTGGGATATAGGAATCAGGATGATTCTGCTTTGGGTGCAATGTATTGTACTTGCAACAAATAGGAATAAGTGATGGAATTGGTTGAAATAGATTTTACTGTAAAACAATTCTGAAACTATTAACAACAATAGAGTAACTATAATAAGGGCGCTTATATCTATTTTCTATACTATTGGCTGCTCAGTCTTAAAAAGCGCTGTCTTTGGCTGACACGGGGTTTGTGGTAAGGTTCAACCATCATCAAGTCTGCTCTTAGATGGTTGGGGTACTCAAACTGTGCCTACTTCAAAGCTAGTTGAGATGATTCCTAAACTTTTTTCCTGGAAATACTTATACGTATAGATACGTTCAGTTTATCAATTTCTTTGTAAATCAAATGTACCTTACCATATCGTTTGAGATGATATTGATCATGATTGAGTGTATTTGAAATCTGTTGAGTTTCCATAAGTGGCAAATACGGAGTATACATTAGAGCAGAATCGGGATTAATTTATCATCATCATCTTTTGGGGACGTGTCTTTTGAGTGAAAACTTTTGATTCTTTTCTAAGCATAATTATTATTGAAAAGATAGGAATGCTATTTGAATATCAGAGATAACTGATGGTTATTCTGTTATACAAGGAAGGAATTATTCTGAAAGCAACAACAATAAGTTGGCCAATATAAGCCAAAATGCCAAATGTTAGATTCCATTGCATTATTCCAGTTTTGTCTTTTTAGTGAAAACTTTCTCTTACTCGTTGGGATGTTATTTTCCTCCGATTCCTATTGATCTAAAGTACATACAAGATACGACTTTGCTGCAAACTTATGATATGCTTTAGATTACGATATTAATTTTAGGCCACGAGTCCACGACACCACATCACAACCGAGTTATCAACTATCAAGGTTTGAAACTTATCGCTACTAGACTTTTTGAAGGTATTGGCTACGTTATGGTAAAAAAGCCGAGATCAGGTTGTGAACTAAATCCAATATCAAGTCTCAAACCTGTACCATGCTTTTTAGATTCCAATTTGTTGGTCCGGTTAACTCATTACAAATATCATAAAATACATATTGTCTTGATCTATTTTAGCTCATTCCTAAACATATTGCGACAAGAAATACTATATCTTCTGT
Organism: Silene latifolia; assembly: GCF_048544455.1. Taxonomy (NCBI): domain Eukaryota; kingdom Viridiplantae; phylum Streptophyta; class Magnoliopsida; order Caryophyllales; family Caryophyllaceae; genus Silene; species Silene latifolia. Next base: position 72,723,150 of record NC_133526.1, on the reverse strand, counting down.
AGTTTATCAAATCTTTTTTTGCATCACATGTAGCTTACCAAATCGTCTTAGGGTCAGCGATTATGATAGACTGTACTGGAAAGTGCTCAAAGATTTCTGAACTGGCAGAGATATGTTAAATAGTATCAGGATTTATGATTACTCTCTGTCGATGTCTATTTTGATTGGAAACTCTTGGTTCGATTCTGCATATGATTATTCTTGATAAGAATGGTACCAATTTATTGTGGGAGATGAGTAATGGCTATTCTGTAATCCAAGGAATGCATTATTCCAAAAGCATCTATATTGAGTTTGCCAATATAAGCCAAACACGAGATTCCTTTGCATTATTCCAGTACTAGTATAGATCCCGCGCGAATGCGCGGTTATTTAGATAGAATTATTAAAGAAAATAGCAATTATTCAACTTATATTTAACTCAATTTGAAATTTAATTGTAATTTATTTTTGTTAATGTTTTGCCATTAATTGGTGGATAATCCAGTTTAGATGTAATATAATGAAAGTCCAATTACAGATATGATATAATAAAAGTCCAATTACAGATATGATATAATGAAAGCCCAATTATAGCCAAATTCATTTAAGCGGGAATATTTGGGAGATCTCTTATTCTTTTAGTATAAGGGGGATGCTTTCAGAATGTGTGAATGCAAATGCTCTCTTTATGTTCCTGATCATCTTTTCCTCCGATTCCTGTTGATTTGAAAAGTACATGTGAGGATTAGGTGATACTTTATCTGTCTGTTAGGCCAACTCATTAGTCATTACGTATATCTAACAAAAGCGAGTCTTATGTGAGAAGTTTCACATGGAAGAGCAACAGAAATTCTTATAGAGTACATTACTTTTTTATTTATGGAAGTCATTTAATTATATGATTTATGGGTTCGTATCACATGTACGTGTCATATAAGTTTTTGTAATCTGAAAAAACATGTCATGTTGAATAATTTATATTGTCAAGAATTCAAGGGGGGCATAAATAAAGCCATTGCAGCTGCTATTGGTACTTTTATCCTAGCATTCTATGGCTAGGTAAGCTCACAAATTATTTGGTGTTCAGGACTCAAAAACAGGTGGGAAGAACAAGGTTTCTGTCATTGCATTTGCATCACTAAATCTAGCTGAATATGCATCCATGACTGAACAGAAAGAATTTGATGTGGCCGTTCCTCTGACAGTTCCAGGCCATGCTTCCGACCCTTGCCCTTGCTTACATGTAAGCCCATACTTTTGACATAAACTAATTATTTTTCATTGCATGAGTAGTTGTAATAATATTCTTTATTGGCTCCTGTTCTATTTATATCTTATTGTCAAGGCCTACATAGAATCGTCCAAGGAAGTTATTAGTGTATGACGAAAATGGGCACATGATTTTCCCTGATTCTTTTCATAGTGTTGAATTGTAAGCGCATGCAAGTCATTTAACTTACTTAAAAAAACTATTGTTCCAAATCTGTTTCCTTTTGTCTTGGATTTAATAATCATAGATGGTGATCTATTGTTACAGATATCTTTGAGCCTGTTGGAAGTTAGAACTGCTCAAGATTCCGGAGATTCGCTTCATCGCTCGATAGTTCCTTTGTCTTCATCTCCACCCCAATCGGGAGATACACTGCCAGCAGAGAAAGACGAACTTTCTGCACTCAAAGCTGGACTAAGAAAAGTTAAAATTCTGACAGAATATGTATCAACCAGAAGAACAAAGAAGGCTTGTCGTGAGGAAGAGAGTAGTGAAGACGGTGATTATCCATTTGATTCGGATTCGTTTGAGGAATTCGGCGAAGGAGAGATCGATGAAGGAAAGGAGGAAGCTAGTGTTAGAAAGTCTTTTAGTTATGGGACTCTGGCTTATGCTAATTATTTTGGAGGTTCATTCTTCTCTAGCATGCGGGTTAGTAGCCAGGATGAAGATTGGATTTACTACAGTCAACAGAAGTCAGACGTTGAGTGCTCAGTCAGAGAAGATGCAACTGGTTCAGTTTCTGAGTCGCCTTTAATGCAAACCACGAAGCGTAGTATCCTTCCTTGGAGAAAGAGGAAGCTAAACTTCAGATCTCCTAAAGCTAAGGGAGAACCATTGCTAAAGAAGGCGTATGCTGAAGAAGGCGGAGATGATATTGACTTTGATAGACGGCAGCTTAGCTCTGATGAATCTGTCTCACTTGGGGTGAGCGCACCTTGTTGCTTTATTGCTTTATCTGTTCTGTTTTTGCACCATAGTAAATGTTAGTAACATTTTTGCTTTTAAACGCCGTTATCTCATCCTTCTTAGATTTTTTTTTTTTAAAAAGCTCTGTTCTCTTCGAGTAAATTTGGTGGAAGTCATTGTTTCCCAAACATGATTAAAACTTGATGAACAATAATAAAAATACCTAGTGATACAATAGCTCCGCTATGGGAAGTTGGATGGCGGGATTAGGGATATATGCTACCTTCCCTTGTGCTAATAACATAGAGGTTATTTTCGAAAACTTCATAATGAAAATTGCACTGAGAACTCACTCAATGATTATTACTACACAGTACACAACAAGAAAAGCCGTAACTAAGTTTGTGACTCACTTTGCTTTCTTCAATCATAATAAACCAAAATAAAAGGATAGTGAGTTATGAGTCTTTGACTCCATTGGAAATGGAAATTAAAAGATGGCGATGTTATTTTTTTCAGTGTCTCAAGTCTGATGAAGATTCGGCAGCAAATAGGTTATCAGTGTCAGAATTTGGAGATGATTACTTTGCCGTGGGCAGCTGGGACCAAAAAGAAATCGTTAGCCGTGATGGGCATATGAAACTTTATGCAGAGGTATTCTTTGCTTCAATTGATCAGATGAGTGAGAGGGCAGCCGGTGAAAGTGCTTGCACTGCTTTGGTTGCTGTGATCGCCGACTGGTTCCATAATAATTGCGGCACTATGCCTATCAAATCTCAATTCGACAGTCTGATCAGAGAAGGTTCACTGGAATGGAGAAGACTTTGTATGAATGAAACCTACCGAGAAAGATTTCCCGACAAGCATTTTGATCTAGAAACTGTTTTACAGGCCAAGATTCGGCCTCTGTCTGTCGACACTGGCAAATCTTTTATCGGGTTCTTCCATCCAGAAGAAGCTGAGGAGGGCAAATTCGACTTTCTACACGGTGCTATGTCATTCGATGGAATATGGGTCGAGATTACTCGTGTCGGATTAGATAATTCTAGTGTCAGCGAGCCATATGTTTATGTCGTTAGTTGGAACGACCATTTCTTTATCCTCAAAGTCGAGCTTGACGCTTACTATATCATCGATACCTTAGGGGAGAGGCTATATGAAGGATGCAACCAAGCTTATATTCTCAAATTTGACCGGAATACCAAGATTGTAAAACTCCAGGATAGTTTGCCATCATCGGATGATAAACCTGTCCTAGATCAATCAACAGAGGGAGCTGAGCCTGGGCCGACTAATGGGGCTGTCCTGTCCACGGCGGATGAGCCTACCAAGCATGAAGAGGAGGAAGTGGTTTGTCAAGGGAAGGAGGCTTGCAAGGACTATATAAAAAATTTCTTAGCAGCACTACCACTAAGGGAACTACTTGTAGACCTGAAGAAAGGCCTGGTGACTTCACCCCCACTCCATCGGCTTCAGATCGAGCTCCATTACACGCAAATCCAACCACCACTAGCAGTTGAACCGGTGAATCTCACGACTAACGTAGCACATGAAATGGAAGTAGCCATCACGGAGTGTCATTAGACGGTGTATATCTTTAGCTAAGGCTCTAACTGCTTTTTCCCCTTTTGTTGAAAAGCTTTAGGTTGCGCTTTCCAGTGCTTACTGGAGGAAAGGAAACTGCCATTTCCTTTTGTAATCTTTCCTTAGGCATAACTTTAATCTTGTAAAGGATCAGTTTGGAATGATACTTAGCCTTTTGTGGGTGGTTTATCAATCTTTATTTGAGATATCCCAAAAGTATTCTTTTGATTCATCATTTTCTATAGTTTCAAATTGAGTTTTGTAATTGTCAACTAGTTTAGCTGATTTAGCTACGACATATTGCCATAGGTGATGAAAATAGTCATTTGTAAATCACTTTATATTGGAAAATCCGGATTTTTTCAATGGATTTGATTTATTTTTTTTTTTTTTGATTTTTTTGTAGGTTTGTATTTTGATCAAAGCTTGTTTTAAGTTTTCCCTTTCTATTGGAAAACACATTAATTCAAATATCGCAATATATTTTCTCCCAAATTTGATTCCTTATGTGTGATTAGAATACTTTTTACAAAAAAGTAAAAATGTAAAGAAGGAAAAGAATCGAATGGAATACTTGTACTACGTGATCCATGAAAACGTAACGTAAAGACTGAAAATGAAACCAAATAAAAAAAGTTGTATACTTTTTATGGAGTACATATTCAATTGACTAATTTTGTGTTTTGTGTAATCTTTAATTACAGAAGAAGAATATTGGCATTTGTAGAGTAAAATGGTGGTTAGTGTCATCATTATTTGAGCAGTAGGGGTATTGAATATTGATAGTTGATTAAAGTCCATAATAAAATAATGATTTAAATATATGAGCTGTAAAGCTGAAGCTTCCTTTCATTTTTGTTGCTTTTCCGCATACTGTTTCCTTTTTCTAAGATTGTACTCCCTTCAATTTTATTTACTATTCCTCTTTTCCTTTTTATCCATTTTTCTTATTGTTCCCTTATTTCTTTTTTGGACAACTTTGTGTAGTCTAAAATTAATTTGATGTAGGGTCATGTGTATTGTGTGATCCAAATTGATTCCCTTATTTCTTATGCCAAAAAGAAAGAGGAACAATAAATGAAATTGGAGAGAGTATTATAATCCCTCCAATTCATCATATTCTTCCCTATTTCCTTATTTAGTTATTCATATTATTCCCTATTTTCTTATTTGGACATAAATTATCTCTAAATGAACTATTACACCCCGTCCCAATCTCAAGTTCTCAACCCCGTGCTCTTGTTACGCCCCACCACCAACACTATCACAACCACAGATACCAATCCCTCAACCACCACCGCCAGACCAATGACACCACCACTCAACCACGACTCCAACAACTCCTCCTTTCTCCCGTCGTTCTCCCTCTTGCAGCCACCACTAACCAAGCACTACCACTTTGACCCCACGAAACCCAAGATAAAACGAGATCTGACCACCACACTATCACCGCCCTCTGACAAATCGTTTTTTTCGCCACCACCAACCACTACAATTTCAATAATTGAAAAAAAAAGTAGTGTAAATCTGACAACCAACCAGGAACCCGCCATTTCTTGTAGATTTGGTTGGAGAAGAAAGGAAGGAAGGAGAAAGGGGAAGAGAAGGAAGGAAAAGGCGGCGATAGAAAGGTTAGAGGCCATCGGAGACAAACCGCTAGAAAAAAAAAAACACCAGATGTATAACAAATGAATAGATCCGGCGAGAAGGGAAGGCCGGTTGGGCCTGCGGTGGAGAGGCTGCCGGTGAGGGAGAAGAAAGGAGAAGGGGCGAGGTCGCCGATGATGACATGATCAATATGGGCCTGCGGTGGAGAGATTGCCGACGGGAAGGAATAGTCGGTTTGGTGAAAGGCGAGAGACATGTAGGGTAACATGATGGCAAATGGGTAAATTTGCCATCTTTCTTAATTTTTGCCCTCAAAACAAAAGGAAGAAAATAGGGGGTTGAAGGGAGTACTATTTCACTCCTCCATGTTTTGTTATACTCCCTCCTATTCTAAATAACTCTCCCTATTTCTTTTTTCGTCTATTCACAATACTCTCCCTATTTCCTTATTTGGCAAACTTTTATACTTATTTTAATCACCTCACCCCCACAACAATACCCCACAATACTCCTACTTTATCTTGTTTTAACCACTTTACCCCACAACAATCTTTATTTTAATCACCTTACCCCACAAAACAATACTTATTTTAATCACACAATACCTTCCCCCTCTCCAATCTCCTACCCCACTCCAATACTTTATCATATAATACTACCCTCCCTTAATTCCCGTGTCCTCCATGAAAGGGGAGGGTTATGTAGAATAGGAGGGAATATTTGATAAACAATTAGTCTCACTATAGACGGATAAAGTAAAAAATGGGTCAAATATGCTTAAAGTTGTCATATTTTTGAGTCTTACTATACAACTTGTTGCTTATCTTATGGTTAAAGTGGGTGGATATTTAGTCCGTCTATAACTAAAGACGGATATCTCCCGTCTATAATGAGAATTTGTGTTTGACAAACTACACCCAATATACTGCCTGCACTTTGAATACTAGGGTATGTATCATGTAATGTACTCAACCAAATCGTAAAGTCTTGTTTCAGATGGCCACTTTTCATCTGAAGTTTCAGACGGGTATATGTGGCCATTATACCCGTGGCCATTATACCCGTGGCCATTATACGGTTAAATATAACCACAATGATACAACTAGTGTTAGTACTTCAAACCAAAATGACCCATCTAAAACAAGACCCAGTGCCATAAAATTTGTATTGCATTGATTTTTAAAGGACGTAGAGTGCTTTTATTTTGTTTGGTATCCGTTTCATGTTATACATATTTAGATTCAGTGGCAGACGGGGTAATAATGTGAAGCGAACGAGGGAAGCACCTCTATCATCACTTATATCTATATGCACGACATTTTACCAACTTAGTTGATGTAGACGAAGAAGCCATAAAAGAATGTCGATGAGATTTGAATTTACATCATGAGCATCAGCTTAATCGTAGTAGCCTACGTGAAATTCTTAGATAATGAATTAATTAATGATGTTCCATAGAAAGCAAAGTAGCATGCATAAGTTAGCAATACGTACTGAAGCTCTTCAATCCAATAGTTCCTTCCTACGGACCTGATGCACCCACCATCTTTAAAGTTAACACCACCTCTTTATATAACTTACATACCAACACCGCCATTAGAAGTAATAACGACACCGATAAAATGTCTAAACATGGATATTCATTCATCTTAAATATATATACAACCAACTAGATAATAATAAACCATTGTTAATTAATTACAACTGCTTAGGTAAGAGCTAGAGTGGATCCCAAATCATTATTATATGTTTTGGGGGTGTTGATGATACGATGACTAATACAACCTACGAGCTGCAGTACGTAAAAGCAGATTAATTACCTACCTTTGGAGTTGAAGACAACTTACTTAGTGAACCGCTTCCAACTTGAATTTCTTCAATCAGAGCTAGTTAACCCATTTAATTATTAACTCCCAACTTATTTACTAGTGCTTAGAATTCAGTAAGAGCAAGTTGGACACTTGATCAATCCATTCTCATTACATTTAGGGCACCTTCCAAACAAACTGCCCTTGTTTTTAGGTTCACCTTTGAAGATCTTGCAACTTCCATTACAATCTAAACAGACCAAAAACTTGACTCCACCACAATCTCTGCACTTAACATTTGAGCCTAAACCAAGTACAGGTATCCCTTCAAGAAGCACCTTAAGCACTCCACACTCATGCAACGTTACGACTCGATCTGCCCCACCTATGTGCCTTCCTTTGATGAAGAGCCTAGGTGGTATACTCTTCCCTCCAAGGGCTTCCCATAGTTCGTCCCTAAACTCTAGGTTCATTGAAATATCTCTCTCGGAATACACTACTCGAAAACTCTCTAGGAGGAACTTGATAGCACGACAATCCTCGTACGTCTTCCTTATTCCTCTTACACTTGTTGTGTAGAGTATGACTTTGTCATTCCCTCCTGGTAACCATTTCTCTTCGAAATTCAATAGGTTTTCAACACTGAGACCACGGTCACTCTCATTGTTGCTTTTGCAGTTCTCCTGCTCCCTGGCGGGAGAACTGCAAACAGAAGATGAAGACGAAGATGATGATGAAGAGATCATATCATCAAACTCGCATTCACATTCTTGAAAAACATCAATCTCCTTATTATTTTTCTGTAATAATGTTACCTCATAATCTTCCTCTTCGAAGCTGAGCCTAGAGTTTGTCCTATGCTCTACTTGTACATCGACGGTCCGAAATCTCTTCAAAAATCTATTCTTAATAATGCTTTTCATGGTCTCTAGTAATTTGTCGTCCTTGGATAATAATGTAGCTAGCTTTAGATAACCTCTCTAACTAAAATGAAGATATAGAAAATGTATACTCAAACACTTAAGACTAAAGAAAATGACTTGTAACTTTGGAAGGAGTTATTGGAAGACAAATTAAAGTAAAGAGGTGTGCCCCATTAATTAATCTCTATACAATTATATCAACATTGTTAGTTAGAATAGTGAAAGGGATGTGATCTTTCCTCTTAATTTTTCCTTTTGGCTTCCTATGACTAATTCACAAAGTCTTTCCTATAAAAGCTCATGTCCTTTTGCTTTTAAAAGTTTCCAAAGGTGTTATTGGCAATTTGTCATGACAAGTATGTATTGCCACAAACGGGTCAAATAAAACCCACATAAAAGGATAAATACAATTCATTTGCAATTCCCTATGCATTCTACTTTTTGTCTTATCTACCCATATGGGTGATACTTGACCCATCACAAGTTTGTGACGGATATATCCGTCACAAGTGAGACCTATTGATGTATTGGAGCATAATGCATCCTCCCAAAGGTCTTTAGTACTCTAGTAGGGTATATAATCAGTGGTGGAGCGAGGGGCAAGTAGGAACCGCTGCTTCAAGGTGACGGACCAAGTCCTAGTTCGTGTTATTTAAAATTACTCTATTACATTCCTAATTCGCGTTATTTAAAAATTTTAATCAATGTTTAGCTCTACTAATATGAAGTCCTTAATCGTCCAATAATAGGACAGTGCCAATTATTATAGGCACCTTGGGTCCATTGGCTACAATGTTGTTGATTTGGCCTAATTTTAGTTGGCAAAATTTGTGTCTCTACCCAAACACGGCTTAACATAAGTCCAAAAACTTAGTAAGCCGAACTAGTAAGGCTTAACCTAGAGAAATTCACAACTATACAACTTTGTCTCACTCTAATTAGAACTAAATCTAAACCAAGCCGACTTATGTCGAGTAATGATCTCATAATTTGATTTAGTTAAACATGGACTAATAACTTCAATGTAACATTTCTTTTAATAATTATAGGTGTAACCATAAACCGATTTGAGTTGAGCTTAAGTTCTATTAGGCTTAATATAATAAAGGGCCGCGTTTAGAAAAGGGGTTCTGATCATGTTTATTTCGTATTTGCACCTGAAATTGAGTTAGCTTAGCTCAATTTAAACTTTAACCAAGCCGATATGAAAGATATTTTAAACAAGCTAAACTCTGTTAATAACTCTAATTTAGCACACGAGTCTTAGTAATCCACTTAACTCGGTTCAAAATCAACCCGACTAACTCAATGGTCATCTTTAGGAGGAGTGATGATTGACATAATATTGGAGAAGGGATAAGGTGTGGTAAGGGGTCATGATTCGGGGTAACATGGGAGCAAAAGTTAGTGTTCCACTTTAAAATCCACTTTTAAAAAACTCGAGTAGGAAGCACAGAGATAAGAGAGTAAGTATGGTCCACTGATGAAACTTTGTATTGGGCTAAAAAACTGGCTTTTTTCAGATTAAAGTGAGTGAGTTAGTCGCCAATTACGTTCCTTGTTCAATCACCCCTAGTCTCACCATCTTTTGTAGCTTTCCTAGTACATCAAATATAGATGTCACATGCAGTACCGCGTTTTTACGTAATGCCCAACTTCAGTTTATCTTTGATGGGGTTATTTGGTCCCCTTCTTCTGTAACCACTGATGAGAAAATTACTCACTGTTATCAGCAACGGACACGTTAATAACGTTATCCAAATACTCCTATAAGGTATCCCAACAAAGACAATTCAAGGTTCCAAAGATTTTTTGTCATTAAGTAATCACTAATCATAAGATCTCATTAATAGTGTGTATTTGTACACGTTAATAAGTTTGACAACTCTATAGCCGAATCTTTACATAAAGAAGATAAAGGAAGATTAATTCATATACTCTCAGATTATATGGCATTAATGGCGGCCAGTCCAGCAACAGATGATCCGAAGCCAATGCTGAAGTCGAATTCAACGCAAGAGAGTTGCTTATTGTTTGCATCCACGATCTTCATCTTAAGAGTGTAGGAGCCCTGTATGATAATCATATTGGTGGATAAGAAACTCAACTACAAGTAAGGTTTCCAGTAACTGAGTAAGGAGGCCCTATTAAAATAGGATAACAGATTATGCTCTACGTTCATACAATAAACTAATTAACAATATCAACATTTTCCCTCAATAATGCCTAAGATTTTAAGAATTCAATAAGAGCAACATTATTACAAGAATGCCCCGAAGGCTCCGCATATAACAAGGTAAGAAAAAGTGCGTTGAAAATATACAGAGATTATTACACGAATGTCACAAGTTAAGTGCAAACGGTTTAGGAAATCATTTTGCTTTATTTCATTAAATTCTGAAGTAAGAATATTAAGAGTATTTTGCTCTAGCGGAAACGTCACATGAATGTATTTTATACTTCTTCTCCACAAAGGGACCTTTGCAAACTACGTACCTCCAAATTGACTATCATCATCCTTTGGTTAACTGTATACCTCTGCCCTAAACTGATCTTTCAATGATACATGAATTTCCGTGGACAAATAAGACAGCACAGTAAAACTACAACACAAAGAGGTTTGCTCTAATTGTTGTTTGCTTTACCATCACCCTAGAAACATTAGGCAGTGGTCTCAACGGAACCAAGTAATGTAATGAAGGAGTTCACTTAAGTCTTGGCTATAGCCATACACCTTTATTCCCCAACTAATGATATTGTATGAAAAAACAATCCCAGAAATTCACCGCTTCAGATAAAACTAGCATCATATGTATAAGCTGCATGTACAGATACACATTATAAGAATGTGTTGCAGCTAACAGCAAAAGAAACAAAACCAATTTCACATCCTCTTAAATGCTTTTATCTTCTTGACAAAGGCGGCAAACCGATAAGATGCTAACCAACCAGATAACAGATATTCTCTGATTAGTAGGTCTTCGAGGACCCAAAGGAAAAAAATCTAACCAAAAGAAGTTAAAGGAAACATATTTCTGCCAAACCTTTCAGCTTTAATAATTATTACCATTTGGCTTAGTGTAGGTCTACCGACTAACATTTTCAACATCAAAATCCAGAAATCATAAATTTTTCAACGAAACATAGATATACGAAGATCGCTTACCGGTGGAGTAAACCCTGGCAAAACTTGGGAGTGAGAAATAACAAAATCACCAGTTTGAACTGGACAAGGGGTCTCTCCGCATAGATCATGGCTCTCACTGTGCACATGCCATCCGAAGTATGCAACATCAAGGTTCAACTTCCCACCACTAATGGCTTTTCCTGTGGTCGGATTAGAAATAGATAACTTGACTATATTTGCATGCACATTAGAAATAGAATCTGAAACTTGTAGGTATTTGTTAAACGTCCAAACTACAAATATATTTTACACATGTACTTCAACAAACTTTCCTTTTCATGGATATTAGTGATAGATAATATCTTACTAAGTTCATGGATCAATCAGTATTATCAAATATCAAGAACACTGACTCATTAGAATATGGCAGTTGCGCTGTTCATCTGTAACATATATAGTTATTACATTCCTTTGAGTCAAAAAAATCCACTTATACTCTCATCAGAAAGGAATTCAGAGCTAGTTTGTTTAGCAATCGAACAGTGGATACTCATGATCATAGGTACAGTTGTATTGAGCAAGTCTTTACACTGAAAATCGCATTAAATTGTCTTTCTTTATTCATCTTATACCTACTGGCTACTACTAGAGGCGGATTTTCCTTTTCTTAGATAAGGATGGCTCCCGCACAAGAAAGCACAATAAAAAACCAAAAACGTAGTAGGAAAAATATATAAATGAAATATGAAGAAAAGGAAAGGGAAAGATATGAACACGTGGGAAATCTTGTTAAGGAGAGTTAAACAGAGATGTAAATGAGACGTGTCAAGAAAATCAAGCAAAAAAGTAATACAAAACCAACCCCAAGATTCAATATGAACAGAAATAAATATTTGAAAAACAAAACAAAAGTAAAAATATCAGATAATTAGACAAAAATACAAGCAAATGCGTATTTCAATGTCATTAAGAGCCAAACAAGTTAAAAGAGACGTAAAACTCAAAGGTTCAGCACAATTACTAAGACACAGGCAGAATTCCAGGACTAAAGCATACATTAACTGAAAAACAGACAAAATACCAGTAGAAGCAGCAATGCTGAAGGTAGCTGGCTGGCCTCGGGCAACTGGATTTGGCGTTATTTCAACTGCGTTTACCTTCACATCATAATCAACTTTCTTATCTGCAACAAATGCAAATATCCTTACAAAAAGGGTAAAGTTTCATACTTTTCCACCCAAATCCCCGTATCCAAACACAAGCTTATAAATTTCCTTTCATGACACAGATAATTAATTAGTCCAGCTTCTAGATAGTTACAGATAAGAGAAAGGGAGGAAGTGTAAGGAATTCATATCAGTGCTGGTGACCAACTCATAAATTTCCTAAATTCTGTGAACATCAGTGTGCTTATTTTGCAACGGTAGCTACACACAATAATAGAAAATGTTTACGGCCAAGAAAAAGATAGAGAATCAAATCAAATTGAATGGGAACATAAGAAGAATTACTGATCATGTTATCAAACTGGCTAAGCTTGATAGACAAAACCTGAGCACCATGTCTTAACCCATAGTTACTAGGCCGCATCTGAATCGGACAAGGCTATTTTTGTGAGAATTTTCAGTTCCTTTTCATCCAAAACTTTCGAGTACTCTACAAGTTGCCAAAGAGCATTGCAACTCAAACGACAAAACGTCGACTCCCACTAAAGATGTGAATCAAGCGGCTATAACAAATTATAGTCAACAACTCAGAGCGGGTTTTGAGTGAGACAGTTCGAAGACACCAAGGTCACCAACATATGGCAGTGTAAGATTTAGGGTGTGTTTGGATTGAGAGATTTGGAGGGAAAGTAAGGGGAGGGAATTGGAAGGATGGGAAATCCATTGTTTGGTTAGCAAAGTAGAGGGATTTGGAGGGGAGGGAAAATGGATCCCTCCATTTCCCTCCTACAAGGCAAATTATTTCCCCACCAACATAGGCAAGATTTGGAGGGAAAATCATCTCCTCCATTCTCCCTCCCCTCCCCTTCCCTTCCTTTCTCTTCCCTCCTCCTCCCTCCCCTTCTTTTCCCTCCTTTTTTTTCTATCCAAACAAGGCCTTAAGGTTATAAGTCCGAATTCCCAACTTGGAGCCTCAGAAACTCGCCTTCCAAAGGCCAAACCCTAGTTCTTCACAACCTCTGTCATACCCAAATTTTACCAAATATGTTCAACTTATCATAATGACTTTCAAGTTTCATGAGAAACGCAAACAACCTATCAGAAATTTTTCCCTACTCCTGCAAGCCGTTGCAGGCAGTGGCGGAACTAAAGGGCTAGCAGTGACGCTCGCTCTAGACATAAAAATTCAAACTTTTAGTAAAAATTCTCGAATATTTATCGAGTTCAAGTAATTGCATTAATCATTCAGCCACACAATTATTTCGCCCATGGCCACAACAATTAAGGAGAAAATTGTAGCGAATAATAAACAAGGAATACCATTATAAAAGTAGTGCAACATACTATAATAAAACGTAAAATAGTGAAACATACCACAATAACGAACATCAGTGGCATGAACAGAAGATGAAACAAGGGAAACCAATAAAAGAGGAACAATCATATTCATATTCATAGCCTTTTTTTTTTTTTTTTTTTTTTGTGATTAGCAGAGAATATTTGGTAAAGTAGAAGTAGAACTAGGTATGATATTATATTATATGATGAATTGACGATGATATATATAGTAATCGAAAGCAAGAGAGTTTATTTAGGAGTCGGAGACTGTTAGTTGCTGCGTTGCATCATACTCCGTATTTGTTCTGTTTCTTATGCAGTTTATGGGGAAAAGAACAATTCTTTGCTTAATAACGTTGTTTATGCCTCTCACATTAATGAGCTGCGTACCAAAGTTAAGGTAAAACTTGAAATAGATTATAACTCATTTTCAGAACCAAAACTCGACTTATAATCAATCTCTTTCGACATCTTCTTACTCGTCTAAAGAACATCATTTGCTTCCAATTCAATTGATTTCTGATGGGGTTTAAGTCGTCACAACCAAATCAAACAATAATTTATACTCAACAAACAACTAGTATAGATGTAAGCGGAGATCGAACCCAAAGGTCGGGTTGTTCAAAAGAGTTATCAATCACAAATAGTCATGTCTTGTGTCACAAATTGGGGTTGGGTTTGTAATCTAAACTACGACAAGAAATGAAATGTAAACAATTGAAAAACTAAAGCAAGTAAATAGATGAGATGTAAACAATATAGAGAAAGCATTAGGGTAGCATGGGATCATATGGGAGAACAAAAGGGAGAATCACATATAAATGAGTTTAGACTAATCAAAATTGTAATTGGATTAGAACCACGTACACCCGGTCTCCCCACCAACATCATGCATGGTCTAACTACTCCTAAGGAGAAGTTGAAATGATAGAGAATCATGCAAGGTTGTCAATCAAGCATTTCATTAAATATAAAATGTGCACTAGTTGAAATCACAACATTCAATCAATAAGATAGACTCATTAAGCATCAATTCTACCCTCTAATCATCCCCTAATCCTTCATTAACCCTAGCTAAGAGACTACCCACTACTCATCATGATTATCATGTCATTAATGGTGTCAAACTACTCAAACATCATAACAAAGATAAACATGATGATCAAAGCAAGGTAATTAACAAAGGATTAACAAAAGATTAAGTAGAGATTATGAATTATACCAACTTAAGAGATGAACAAAATAAGGAAGAACAAAAGAAGAAATCCTTGATTAGATGAGGAATTTTCACCTTCTCCAATTAAAACTCAAGAAATCTTCAAGTACAAATGTAGATCTAAGACAAATTAAGAAAAGATTAATCTAATTAACTAAGATTTTTAGTGCTAATTCTAGTCTAAAGGTGTTGTTTCTCTAACTAATTACAAGAGGCTGTCTATTTTAAGTACAATATTAGGGTTAACTAAGGGCTTAAATGAAGTGTTGGCCCATTAAAAAAATCCATAGCCTAGCTAGACCAAGAGTAGCTCGTGGGTATTGGTACTTGAAATGGTCTCCACTTCCTTAAATTCGTGCGAGTTCTCTGGTGGCTAGCTCGAGTTGAGCTGTGGCTCGTTCGAGTCCTTGGTCAGCTCGTTTGAGTCGTCTCGAGCCAGCCAGCTTTTCCTCTCCCTTGGTCCTTGCTGCCTCATAGCTCGTGGGAGCTGGCTTGGGGTCGTGGGGGATTGGCCCTTCATTGCCCGAAAACTTGATTTATTCATCTACGGGTCTTTAGCTTTGGTCTCCACTTGATGCTTGGTCGTTAGATGCCTCCATTTAGCTCCGAAATGCTCCATTAATGCGAGGTTAGCGTTCTTTTCCTACGAATGGCGCCAAACCTTGTAGAATAGCAAATAGGAAGCTAAATATATACGCAACGACCCTAATTATCACAAAAAGCATGTGAAACGAGGCTAGTTAGGAGAGTAAAAGTGCGTAAATAATTTCCCCATCAAATTCTATTATAAAACAACCCACGTAATTCACCTTAAATTCAACTTGATTCTGTTTGAAGGTGTGTCCAAATACCATGGACAGGTGTCGGACACGTGCCCAAATAAAAGAAAAAAGTTAGATACAGCTGTATAGGTGCCCGACGAGTGTTGTGTTCCATACGGTTGTCCGACACGAGTATGTCAATTGGGAGGAGTGTCCGTGCTATCTAGCTCACAAGTCTGTCCTATAAAACCATCTTATCTTATACTTTTCTTTCATTAGCGTACATCGGTCTATTTGCTGTCAATCAACAATAGTATATAAAAACCGTCAATAATGTAAGTATTCTCACATAGAGGTAAACGGTTGATTAAAGAATTTGCCTCCAAAAACAGTGTATTTAGTATACACACCGGTCTATTTACTGTCAATCAATAATGTCGTAGCCCATTGTTCTTTGTTAAAATCAGATGAGACGTGTGTACGAATTGTGAGCTCACACAATTAAATTCAAACGCACCCGTGAATTTCATGGAACAAAAAATAGTTTACTATGAAATAATCTTCCATAAAAAAAGAAAAGAATCTTATATATTTCCCAAGATTAACACCTTAAGATGAGCTAAAAATGGATCATGAAATGAATGTAGTAATAATAACCTTCCAAATTATTATGTACAAACTTGGTAGCATATAAAAAGTTTAACTAATTAATCTGCCTATTTAAAGTTCTTGTGATAAAAAACTATACAAGTACAATGAATGCGACTCACATGAAAAATACCACTATTATGGTTATTCTATCTTGGATAGCATGACCATAAGTCTTCACGTATAAATGTAATAGTCCTATAAATAGTCACCTACGCAAAGATATCCACAATTCATACTACACTGAAATAAGTTAAAGAGTAAGTATACAAAAATCAAACAGTAAGGAAAAAATGGTAAAGAAGAGAGTCACACTAAAATGGATTGAAAATGAGCGCGCAAGAAAATCTTGTTATAAAAAAAGAATTGAAGCTTTGACTAAAAAATTCAATGAGTTATGTATATTATGCGATATTAGGAGTTGCATGGTTGCATATAGCTCTGATTTTGAGGAACCTACCATATGGCCATCAAGTGAGGAGGTAAAAGAGTTGTATACAAGATTTGAGTCGATGTCAAAGTTCCAGCAAATGCAAAAAATGTTGAGCAATGACCAATTTATACAAAATAGAATTGAAAAATTAAATGAGGAGGTGTCAAAACAAGAGTCAAAAAACAAAACCATGGAGGCTTGTATCCTTATGCACAAAATACTCAATGGAAAAGGAATGGAAGAAGTGAAGAGTTTGAAAGATGTGAAACTTTTGAAGTGGTATTCCGAGGAAAAGATCAAAGAAGTTCAAAAATATAAGCAATGCTTTCCACCACCATCTTAAGTATGGTCTAAACAATCTTAATAATTGGCCTTGTCATAAGTTCTACGCAGGACTTGTGTATGGTAGATTACATGTTTGAATTTACTTCCTTTTATAATTGTTGCGACATTTTCCGTTCTCTTAAAAATAAAAGTTTGGACTATTGCTCATTTTGTACTAGTCTCAAATTATGTTACTTTATTAATATAATCGATGTCGTTCTTAGTTAAATGGTTTTTGTTTTTCTTTTTAAATATTTTTCTCATGATTAATGTTTATACAGTTAAAAATCCTCACATTCTTTTCACTTAATATTATTCAAAACTATGCCATCATATTTCTTTTGGATATATTAGTATGTTCTCATATTTATGTTATGATGATCGAATTTTAGTAGGGTCATAAAGATTTGTATAAGTTATAACTATCTCTAACATAAATTTCATATATTAATCTGTTCTCATGAGTAATTTGTTTAAAAAGAAAATATTACTATCTTATCTATTTTTTTTTTTTTATTACAACAATAAACTTTCATAAATAAATAAACTAGTATATATCGTGCATCTAAAATACAAACACAGGGGGATTAGAGACCCCTGAACTACTTAATGTAACCGAAGTAAAGGAACTCGAAGTCGAAACTGAAGAGAAACAACGATATTTTTTAAAAGGAGGATGATAGTGGGTGTCAAATTCGATCGAATGAAACTCCTTTCGCTTGGCCCATGCAACCTGTGTGGTGGAGTGAGCAACTTTGGTAAAAGAAACTGAAACATCAACAGAAACTAACGATCGCTTCTTCGAAATAAAAGAAACTTGGCCCTGTCGAGCATTCCCGTAGGAGGGACTCCTATTGCATCTCCATTTGCTATGCAACTGATTTCCGACCGCTGCAAACTTGAACTTGGTCACCGAGACCTTGCTGATATGGGAAGAAACAGAAGAGAGTCGTTTCTTCTTTTCTACTTGAAAAATGACATCCTCTTGGATCAGCGCAGCACTCTCAGTCTTCATGACATTAAACTGTGTATCAAAGTTCTCCGTAATAGGAGAAGAAATGGGAACTTCTGCTGTCCCTGAAATATCTTTCAGGGGAGTTTCCGTCTGGATAGTTTTTGAGATGAGGGGACGAACCCTCATGAAAGACATAGACCTTGGGTGGAAAAACTCCAAATTTTTACCACTCATTAAATTCTCATAGGCTTCAGATGAAAGATTAAGTTTATTATGGGGCTTTTTCCTGTTGATAAAGATGAAATTGGACGATTTTGAGCTAGCTGAGGAGACGGTGTCATCCACAACGGTCTCATTCACAACCTCGGAAGGAGCAGGGCTACACGCAGTCTCCATAGGAACCTCAGTTAGACTCTCAGAGTCCATATGCACCTGATCAGGAGACAGCGCAGGTAAACTGACAGGGACGGAATCAGCAAGCGAAGGGACGTAATCATCAAGCGAAGCCGAAGACAATAAGGGCTTCTTTCCTTTCCTTTCAGTGGCAGCGGGATCAGTTTGAGAAGATTCTCGTTTTCCGTTTGAGTTGATAGCTAAACGGTCGTGCACAGCTTGTAGCTCTCGGGAAATGTCCTTGTTATGAGGAGTAATTTTGAGAGCATATTCGAAATCAGCAATGGCCTTCGGAAAAAGATTTAGGTACTTAAAAGCTAACCCTCGTCGGTAGAGAGCTTTAACATTTGCCGGCTGAACCATCAAAATCAAAGAGCAATACCGGCACACTTGGTCATAATCGGTAGTCTTGAGCTCACAAGCTGCCAAATTCAAAAAGATTGAAAGGACAAGAGAAGTTGCAGAAGGTTCATCGTAACTAGTTGGGATACCCATAAGTAGGACACCTAAGTGACAACTTTAATCAACTGGAAAGGATAAGGCCAAATTCAATCAAAATACAGTTTCGTATGTCAAATTGAACCAAAGAATAACCTCCATAAAAATGCAAGCTAGACCTTGTTAGATTGGTTTAAGGGCGACCTTACTTTGTAACCTCGTAACTCAAATCTCAATCTTCATCTCTTAACTCAGTCTTCGTCGACCTCCGTTCACTCGACAATGTAGTGTTGGAGTATGTGTCCTCAACAATAGTGCGATCACATGATTTAAAATCATAATTAAATCTCATAATAAGAATACGTAAAGGATGATTCATTATATAGTCAACTGATCAACATTAATCGATAACGATTGGCTTGATAGAGTTTGACGTTACTGTCTAGGACAGTGGTGGTCAGTTGATCCCTTAAGGTCACACCTATAGGATGATGCCCTAATCAGTAAAGTTAATTAGTTGTATATTGATACAAGTTAATTAATTCCTTAAATAAGAACAATTTATATTTATGAGAGAAAATTTGTATCTTATTGTAATTTGATTAAATAAGATTTATTTTAGTAATTGAATAATTTTATTACAAAATTGATTATTGTTTATGCAACAATTGAGATAAGAATGAATGGTTAATTATAATTACAATATGTTGTGAATTATATTAACATGACCCATTTTATTTATGTGATCAAGAATTACTAGACAATTTGGTATATGTAATTTAATTAATGTATATAATGATATTTATTTGATAAATATGCATTAAATTAATTAATAACATGTTACATACTACATGTGACATATTGTGTGATAAATGACAAATTAACAAAATAAAATGGAAGTCCATTTTATACATGTGCCGAAAAAATTGAAGGAATTAGGGGTTAGTGGGTTGTTTGTTTATTGAGACTAAATGAGCAACATCATTACCTAGTCTAATAGGCATGCATACCTATCATATTGTAAAGAACAATTGTGAGAATATATAGGCATGCATAGGTTGCCCATAAAGGGTGCCCCCACCGGTTTTCCTCTTCAGGTTTTGAAGAGAAATTGTTCTCTTATTTTGGTCATTCATTCACATGCAAATATTCTTCTCAATTACTTGATTTTCTTTCTCAAAACTTGAGAAGTCTTAATCTAAATTGTTCAAAAATACTACTAATATTATTAATATAATATATGAGTATTAGTAGTCATTTTTAAGATAGACGACTAAATAAATATCTAGCAAATATTGTTTAGTAGTGATAAGGGCTAATCTTGGGTGCATCTCTTGAGGAGGGTTTCTACATTTGAGACCAAGGTTGTAGGATCTTCCATTGACATTTAAGTTCAAGAACAAGTAAAGGTAGAAGACCTTACTTGTGCCTATTTCGAACCATTTAACAATGTAAGGAGCACTGTTTTCTTCTTTATTTCTTTTATTTTGTTATGAATGCAACTAGATCCACATAAATATAAATTATAAGTAATTTATAAAATGATTAGATGAGTCTAACATGGGTATATGAACCTAACAATTGGCATCAAGAGCTTTGGTGTTGCATGCATAATCGGTTTGGTTTTTCCGAGTTAAATGTAACTTAATTAAAACTAGATAATTTGTGATTTATAAGGATAAAGCCACAAAATTTTTTGCATGTTATACATTCTGGTTCTAAAATGTTTTTAGATCATATTGATGATTTATGGATGATTATTGCTTATTTTAATGATTTTTAGTGAAATAATTACATTTTATTGAGTAAAATGAACTTTTATTTAAAAAAATAAAAATAGTTAAACTTCACTACTGGCAGTGATTTTTTTAGTATGACCTCACATGCTTATTTTATGTATTGTATGTAAAATTTCGTATTAATGTGATTAATATTGCATGATTTATGATTTTATGAGATAAAAATGGATTAAATGGAGGTAAAATGACTAAAAATAGTTAAACTTCGAAATAGGCCATGAAATTTTAATATGACGTCACATGCATATTTTAAAGATTGTATGTAAATTTTTAGATAAATGTGATTTATTATGCATGATTTATAATTTTAATGGTTAAAATGATATAAATAGTGACTATTTTTAGCAAAATAGCTAAAATGAATTTTATGCCATGAAATTTTTCCCTAATATTGTATATGTGATATGAATAACATATCTAAAGTTACATGATTAATTTTGATTGATTTGGTATGTTTATTGATTTGTATGTGATAAAATCGATAAAAGGGCAACTTTATTAGTCATAAAAATAAATTCGAAATTTTTGGTTGAAATTTTGCCATTTCCAGGTTCTGGAAATTTTTAAGAATGTTCAAAATTTTGATTTAGATTTTTCCATAATTTTATGTTTAATTCGGAATTAAATGGTAAAAGTTATGTTTTATACGATTTATTAATGAAATAAATTATAAATATTTTTTGGGCAAAATTTTATTGAGTTTTTGGAATATTGATAATATTCCAGTATTTACAAAATTGTGATTTCGAAATTTTTCACATTTTTATGATTTATTGGGAATTATTTCATAATTGTTATGATTAAGAGAAGGTTAATAAGCAATAATAGAAAACCAAGTTGAATTATAGTCATAAATTGAGTGAAGACTAATTTTTGAGTCCTAAGAAGGTTAGGATAATTAACTTGGACTTAAATTTGATTTAAGTATTGATTTGTGATTTTAATAAGTTATTATCACGCATTTCCATAAAACAGGATTATATACGATATAAGGTTTAAATAGGGCGATTTGGCACATAATTTGGCATGATAGATACATATTATGATGCTGCATATTTCATTGTTGACTGTCATATTTTATTTATATAATTTTGAATTATGTAATTTTATCTTATTATGGCCTTAGTTTTTAATTGGTATTACCCGTAATGAAAGGGAATACCGATTTGGTTGTAATTTTAATGTGATTTCGCATCACCGTTTTGCAATTTAATAGATTTAATTTTTTATTACAAATGTATAATAGGAATAGCCATGTATTTTTATTATTATTTTGTAATTCCGGAGTTTCCTAAAGACGGAGCCATTCGGAAAGGAGTTCCGATCAAGACGGTGTTACCTTGGAAAGCATGCCACTTGAAGATTCAAGGGACCAATGGAGTTGGTTTTCGAATATGTAATAGATTACTTGATTTTCTATTTTAGGAAGGCCATACTAGGAAATTATTATTTTCTTTGCATTTCTTTTAATATGTTGCATGCATTGCCAAATCGCCATAAACATCACATGCATATCATATCGAGTAATCGACCGTGTCAATTATAATTATCGATAATTCAACTTTTAGCTCACTTTAAATTGATAGATTATAAATTGACAAGACCTTTACTTTTAAAAGATTGAGACTTAGTCTTACCAAATAGTGGGAGCCCATGAATCTCAATTTCATACAGGTACAATACGGTATTGAAATATTATACCGGGGTTCTTGCTTTGACGTTGGGTGACTGGGGTAATAAATAGTTATTACACTTCGAAAATTTGGTTGATCTCAACAAAGGTATTTTGTGACCGTAGCCGCAATAGGTTCGGGCTAAAGATGAACTTAACGTAAATTCATCGACCGAGAGTTCTAATTGTAGAATCAGTTAAGAGGGATAACCCACCAAGTTGTATTAGTAAAGGTTGTAGAGGGACCGTTGTCCCACAATCGAGCTAGTATGGATTTGGATATCGGAATCATTTATATAATTGGGTGGAGGTCATTATATAAATGCTAGAACATGCTAAAATGTTTTAGATATAACGATGAATGTTGTATTTTCCCACTATTTCGTTGTTTTTAATGTTGTTCTATTTCATTACTCCTACTCATATGCGATATCGTTCGATTGTAACACGAGTCTCTGCTAAACCACTATTGCTAACGACAAAGAATATCTTTCTAAAAATGAACCATATCATAGGTTGTGGACTAACTCCATAGGAATCGTTCTATTCCATAGAACTCCATAGGAGTTGTCCTATGTCATATAAGATTACCATCTTAAATTCCTAACATACCTATGTATGATTTCTTGTAAAGAAATATAACTAGAAGGTAATGATTAGTCAAAATATTTTTTGATAATTCTTCTATACATATGGTTCAAAAGTCCTATTACTCAACCTAAACACTTGTCATCAAGTACTTAAGTAGTTAAGAACATGACAATGTTAAATTGGTAAATTGATTTGTTAGAAATCTTGATTAACCAAATACCACAATTGGGTTAACCCTTGTGAAGGATTAACTAGGAATTTATATGAAGATAAGTCTTCATCAAGTAGAAATTCTTGAAGTCAGTGGGAGCAATAAGAAGTAAGTACCTATCTTAATTGTTAAGGATAGAACTAGGCTCGAAAGAGAAAGTGTTAGACACTAAAATAGAAACAAGCCCCAAATAAGTAAAGATCAAGGAAGTTTGTCGTGTGACTCCAACATATTCCTTCTTAATCTATGACATTGACATAACATTCTTGCCAAATACCACATCATGAGTATTTGATACAAATTAGTGGATTTCATCATAATACTTGGCATTATCGTGTGACGAATAGCAAGAATGTTGTAGTGTACTCATTTTAGTTTTGTATTTAGAAATGTACCTCAATAATTGTTATGATGTATAATATGTCTAAATAAGAATATAATTTGAGTTTTGCACAAAAGGTAAAGGGTTTTACCATTATGCAATTAAAACAAGCGTTGAACTCTTACATACCACGATTAAGTTTATGGTGAGACCATACAAATCAAGGTAATTATATTCAAACTAAAAATAAATGTCATATTGGTGACCCTAATCATTTCTCAATTCTTGATTGAAAATCGCATTTAGAAACTAGTTTTGACTAGTGTCCCAAACCATTTGATTGAGAATCTTTGGTGTATGCGAATCTTGTATTCAAAGCAAGATAATTCATGATTTTTCCTTGAAAAAGATTATGAATAGAGCAAGATATTCGCCCAATCTACACTTTGAAGTGTATGGTCGAATATAATTTCAATCAGAGAAGGTTATTACTTCTTTATCTCTTTTACCAACGAATTAGGTAGATACTAGATATCCACTTAATGAGGTAAGAAGAAAAATTCTTTGAATAAGTTCAATGAATGTTTAAAAATTATCAAAACCTACAGATTATAAACCAAAGTATTAGTACTTTGTTAAAATGGGGAACAGTAAAGTGATATGGTATCACACGTTCATTTTCTTCACGATATGATTGAATCTTTACATTGTAGTTGAGGTAGTTTCTGTTATAAAATTTGTATAGCATTTAAATTTTCCACTAATATAAAACATGGTTAAAGCAATCATCTACTTTTCACATGAGATATGGTTAGGCATGGTACCTGAATTGTAGCTTGTTTCAATAGTAAACATGTACTCTCTCTTCCTACATGATCACGAGAACAAAGGGTTTGTGGCTCATGATGCTGTCTATTAAGAAAAGAGGATTATTTCTTAAAGACAGAGTGGGAGAAAATGTTCAAGAGCCACAAACTGAAGATAAGATAAAGGAAGATGTTCCTTCTTGGTCAAAATCACTAATTATTTCTTCGAAATCTAAAGTGGACAGAAGTCATGTTATTTTTTGAAAGTAACAAACCTGTAACTTATTAAGATGCTTTATCTAGTTTCAACTCCGCAAAAGTCCTAAATGAGCATAAACATGAAAATGTTTATTTAGCTTGGTTGGTTGGTGGCAAAAGGTTTTGCACGCAACAACAACGCCTCATTGAATTCGGATATAATTTGACAGTTGGATTTTAAAATCATCTAGCATGAGTTTTTGAAAATCGCAACTATCCTAACGTAGGATGAAAACTTAAGAAGAAATCTTAAGTAGATGTCAAAGAGTTGAATTTTATGTTTTGGTCATGAGTCATGTGATAAACTTTTCTCGAATTGTCGAGTAGTTCTGTTTATACATGGAGTTTAGTGGGAGTAATATGGTATTACTAGTCTTATATGTAAGGGACATATTGATCATTGTGAATGATGGAAGACTTAGGAGAAGAATAATACATCTCTAAGGTATCCAGACCTATAAAGATAGTTCTAAGAGGATATTAGCGTTAAATGAACATTCTTATGTTAATAAGAATCTTGACAAGTTCAAAAGTATTGAACATGTAGAAATTGAATCCACATGGCGGGATTAATTCATTATGATAAGATGTATCACCATTCTTAAACTTCGTATACTTGGAGTATGGCGAATAGTTAAAAATCGAATTCTTGAGAGAAGTCTCTATATAACCATAAAGTTCATTAGTTAGCACTCAGGAAGTACTAAAGATAATATAAAGTTAAGTATTTAGAATTGAGATGGATTTATGTACAAGGAGTTACACAAAAACCATATTCTAAACACATAAGGATGGTTAGAGAACCATCTTGGCTATATTATTTAAGGAGGATATCTGCTA
This sequence comes from Silene latifolia, assembly GCF_048544455.1. Lineage (NCBI taxonomy): Eukaryota > Viridiplantae > Streptophyta > Magnoliopsida > Caryophyllales > Caryophyllaceae > Silene > Silene latifolia. Next base: position 72,697,768 of record NC_133526.1, on the reverse strand, counting down.
GAAACATCCTAGGCAGTTGAACAATGAGATATACACAACGGAAATTGAGTACACTTGCAATAATGAAATATGCAAGTAGGAAGGGATGATATTAGGATTCGGTTTTATGAATTGGAGGAACTATGGTAGTTCGTTCCAATAACCGAAGGTCCTATCTCCACACACTGTGAGGACAGTGGGAGTTATTCAAAGGCAAGAGAGCCTATGTCCAGATTGGATCTAGACACGTACTCAAAGAAGTTCTTATAATACAAGATTATTCATAAGAATGGGAAATAGTATATAGTAAGGTTAGGGAAAGTGCAAAGTATTGCTAAAACTTGCTAACCGAGGCTTTTTCATAGGCTAAGCATTATAAGTCATGCCATGTCAATTAAGTTGAGATGTATAGTTATATACAATATTAAGTATGGATTATAGATTATGTAGTAATTGATATGGTATCAATTTTACATATGTGATAATGCATTCATCGTTTGAGTTTTATTAAAAACTCTTTTATTACTTTGTTATATCCAAATAGGTTGTATGGACAACGTTGAACCCTATTAAAGTGAACTGGATTAACATAATATTGGCCCCTAGTTTCTTATATGAGGTGACGTCTCGAAGTAACTAGAGTGTGATGCGATTGATGGCAAGTTCAAGTGCTATAGGGTCATAAGGGATGACTAGTCGATCACATAGGCAGACTGTATGGGACACTCTGTGTGGCAGTGACCGCTTATAGAGTTCTGGTAATTTTTATAAAGCCTGGTCGGATCGTGGCAAGAGCTACTATAGTATTCTTATGAGTCGATTCTTTTGACTAGAGACTATTTTCCTAAGTTGGCACAAGTTTCTGATTGGCTTTGATTTATACTCTACGACTGTCGTAACTGAAGTCAAATGGGTATATTTTGGGTCATGATGAACTGTGGCTATACGAAGGGAATAGTGCGATAGGAGTTGTCCACACCCTTATCAGGGTTGTTTAAAATCTCAGTGCCACTCGAGGAGTAGTGAACTGAAAATGCGTGGCCACACTCGGAAGTTATCTACGGTAGATAATTCCGGTCAGACAGTTACTCTCTATGAGAGGAAACCACTCAAGATATGATCAAATACAAGTACGACCTGCAAGACACCTTGCATTGAGTGGGAGATTGTAATAGGACAAGAGAATTGGTGACGCACACTTCTCTCGGACAGGTGGGAGATTGTTGGAGTATGTGTCCTCAACAATAGCGCGATCACATGATTTAAAATCATAATTAAATCTCATAATAAGAATACGTAAGGGATGATTCATTACATAGTCAACTGATCAACATTAATCGGTAATGTTTGGCTTGCTAGAGTTTGACGTTACTGTCGTAGGACGGTGGTGGTCAGTTGATCCCTTAAGGTCACACCTATAGGATGATGCCCTAATCAGTAAAGTTAATTAGTTGTATATTGATACAAGTTAATTAATTCCTTAAATAAGAACAATTTATATTTATGAGAGAAAATTTGTATCTTCTTGTAATTTGATTAAATAAGATTTATTTTAGTAATTGAAAGATTTTATTACTAAAATTGATTATTGTTTATGAAACAATTGAGATAAGAATGGATGGTTAATTATAATTACAATATGTTGTGAATTATATTAACATGACCCATTTTATTTATGTGATCAAGAAATAATAGACAATTTGTTATATGTAATTTAATTAATGTATATAATGATATTTACTTGATAAATATGCATTAAATTAATTAATAACATGTTACATACTACATGTGACATATTGTGTGACAAATGACAAATTGACAAAATAAAATGGAAGTCCATTTTATACATGTGCCGAAAAAATTTGAAGGTAGGGGTTAGTGGGTTGTTTATTTATTGAGACTAAATGAGCAACATCATTACCTAGTCTAATAGGCATGCATACCTATCATATTGTAAAGAACAATTGTGAGAATATATGGGCATGCATAGGTTGCCCATAAAGGGTGCCCCCCCCCCCCCCCACCGGTTTTCCTCTTCAGGTTTTGAAGAGAAATTGTTCTCTTATTTTGGTCATTCATTCACATGCAAATATTCTTCTCACTTACTTGATTTTCTTTCTCAAAACTTGAGAAGTCTTAATCTAAATTGTTCAAAAATACTACTAATATTATTAATGTAATATATGAGTATTAATAGTCATTTTTAAGGTAGACTACTAAATAAATATCTAGCAAATATTGTTTAGTAGTGATAAGGGCTAATCTTGGGTGCATCTCTTGAGGAGGGTTTCTACATTTGAGACCAAGGTTGGAGGATCTTCCATTGACATTTAAGCTCAAGAACAAGTAAAGGTAGGAGTCCTTACTTATGCCCATTGCGAACCATTTAACAATGTAAGGAGCATTATTTTCTTCTTTATTTCTTTTACTTTTGTTATGCATGCAACTAGATCCACATAAATATAAATTATAAGTGATTTATAAAATGATTAGATGAGTCTAATATGGGTATATGAACCTAACATGTAGTTATTTCTTTATACTCAATACGTTCCAATCATTTGTTTAAATTTACCTAAAATATCTCTCGCAAATAATAAATACGGTAAGAAATAAATGGGACACGGGGGGGGGGTGGTATTTGTTTATGTTATCGATCTTAGTAGATGCAGTGAACACATCACCACCAACGCTCGACTTATATAAGAAAATCTAAACGTAAAAGGTTTCCTTTCTCTATAGATTGTACTAATTGATTTGAAGACACATTATGTAATACCCGGATATTGTGTGACCCGGAAAAGAACTTTGGGATGCGTAAGAGGACCTTAGACTAGACTAGAGGTGACTCGGGAGTGAGGTATATCTATAAAGTGGACCGAGTATAACCTATACTAGACCTAGTGGAGTTGTTATAGTGTCCGCCTATAGAAGGGTCATCTTAAAACTGTCATAACTTGAGATCTAAACATGGTATTGATGTAATTCTAATTGGATATGATAGCTTGTTCTATTAATATTTCAACGGTAGGTTACACGCACAAAATGACCAAGAAACGAGTGAGATATGACTGTTTTACGAAAACTGGTCATTGTTGAGAACTGTGTCGCACTCGACCGAGTGAGATTCATTCGATCGAGTGGACTCGGCACTCGATCGAGTGAGTGACACTCGACCGAGTGGACTCGCCACTCGACCGAGTGGTGCTGAATCAGAACACAGGATAAGGAAATCTTATCCCCTTATCCTCATTCATTCTATCTTCTTCCTTCTCACTCCATATGCTCTCCCTTCTCTCTAAAACCCTCACAAACATTATTACATGGGATTCAAGCTTACTTTCATGGATTGTTCATCCTCTTTATTTCCTCCCTCAACATTTGTATGTTAAGATCTACCCTTGTTTAATTATTTTAAACCCTAACTTTTGGGGGTTTTGTGTTGGGTAATTAATTAGTAATTAGTATATGTAATATGGGTAATTAGTGGGTATTAATAAGGAATTTTGTAGTGTATAATAGTGTAGGATGTATTTGTGATGGTATTACATGATTTATATAGGATTATGACGGTCTTGTGAGACAGAATCGTAGGGAATTCGAGTAGCTCATGAAGAATGCTAAAAGGTAGGTTTATCCTACTCGGTTTCAATATTTTTATGTGCATATTTGTGTGTCTTTCATCATCATTTCGAGTATGAGTAGATTTGGATATTATGTTGGTATTTGAGGAAGTTTTATCCATGATATGTTGAGATTGAGTTCATGATGAGTCATATAATTGGTGTTGTGTTGTATTTCCCATGTATGGTCATTGTTGTGTTGTGTTGTGTTGGAGATCATTGGTGGTGTTACTTGGTTATTGTGGAGACGTAAGGCGGTTGGGAGACCGTCTTATGCTTGAGTAGGCTCTTGGAGCTTCCCACTTCAAGAGGGATGTGCACATTAATGGCTTGAGTCACGGAGGGACTCGTGTAGTTGAGACACGACGTCTGGCAGGGGATCCGGTTGGCTTCCGGATCCGGTACGTCTGGGCGTGTCCCGGTACCTGTTTATGGTTGTTGGTATGTCTAGGCGTGTCCCGGTATCAGTGTGATTATCAGTATGTCTGGGCGTATTCCGGTACTGTGGTAGTGGTATTTGTTTGATAGCATGTCGTTCATATCAATAGTCATGTTGCGTATTCACACACTTGAGTCGTGTCACACTTTATTTGTTTATTGCAAATGACGTGTTGTGTGTCTGTGTAATTGTCACCTATTTTCGGGGTGGCCTGTATCGATCCATATGATATTTCCGATCATATGGGAAGCAGGTTAAGTACAGGTTGTTTGGATAGCACGCGGGAGACGGGACGAGCTTGATAAGTCACGAGACGAGTCTAGTCGGTTAAATGGGTATAGTGGTCATGAGTTGTATTCTATTCATTAGTTTATAATTGTAATAACTAAACTTTTTATTTATTTAATAAATTTTCTTAACTGTAATTCCTATTTCACTGCCTCGGGAAACCGAGACGGTAACATTCCCTAATTACCTTGGCCGGGTAAGAAGGGGGTGTTACACATGATTGTATTTTGAGCTGTAAAAAGTAAGCTCCAACCTATCTTATTCACAAATAAAGCTACTTTTTATATTGCCAAATGGTTGTACTAATTTTAAGATGACAACTTGTTACGCCCAGGTTGAATCTTTCTCACCTCTTTGGATGTGACGCAGACCCTTGAGTCCATCGAATATAGTAACAATTATTATGAGCAACTCCAAGAAATAAAAATGATTAGATTGGGCTTCGCCAAGCTCTTTGTTCACCTAACCTCAATATAATTAAATTAATATTACGTTTTCCAACTAAGTTTTATGAAGTATAAGAAGATTAAGAAACACAACTTGATATATTTTGTGAGAGCATTAAATAAAATAAAAAGTAGAAATATTACATTATCTTATATTAAGAATGTTCGAATCCTTGTGAGAACGTTATAATATTGAATCTAGTATAAACTAGTTTTTGTACCCGTAAAAATCACGGGTGCGTTTGAAATTAATTATGTAAGCACACGAATAGCGTAACCTCGTTTGTTTGGTACATATTGACATCTTTATTGCTTCCACTGACACGCAAAACTGTTGCACATGAATTGTTCATGTATTTTGGTGAGAAGTAAAACAACATATTTTTTTAAGATTTCATAGTGTTATAATATTAGATGGGAAAGTAGATCTAATATAGTACCAATGTGACCTAGAACTACTTACTACAACGTTAAGAATTGTGATATAAAATCAAACATGTCAAATGAATATTTGACACCTACGTAACTTATTTTTATCATTGACCAATGTTTTCCTATATGCTCCGTGATAAAGTTTGAAAGTGTGTAGTTGTATAAGCAATTATAGTGTCATTTTTTAGGATTATCATTATACAGTATAACATTTATAATATCACGATTAATATTTATATTAACTAAAATAATGTATGTGTTTATGTCCTTAGTACACTTTTCATTTCCACATTCTTACCTTTAAAAAAACAATAAACTCAGTTCTCTAAAACCTTTGATTATAGAAAAATGTATTTGATTTGTTTATTAGAAACTGCTGGTCATATTAGTGTTTTTCTTCTCCATTTTCTAGTATTCATTTCCGTTTTATTCAGGGACTTAGATTTTTGAGGTTTTTCTTTGATTGACGATGGTTGTGTTGAAGTAAGGTGTAAAATGCGTATCGGTTAGAAGGGTACAATGATGGTGAACAATTGGTCAATGAGCGAAAGAGCTGGTGCTTGACATGTTTCTAGGAGGGGCGGAGCGGGTTGATAGTGGCTTGGAAGAGGTTGATAGGTTGGTTGTAGGTTAGGAGACGGTGGGCGTGTTGGTGGTGAAATAATGATTTTTTTTTTAATTTTTTCGAAAAAAAAAAAACAATCTCTATACCGTGCACGATTTGTTTGATTCTCTTATCTCTATTTCTTTATTTATTTTTCTTTTCATGCAATATTGTTTTTTTTTTATGATGTATTTATGAAGTGTTTTTGGTCACTTGTTGTAGCATGTGCTATTTTAACTTGTTTTGTTCTCATCGCAGTGCATTTTATTTAATTGTTGCATTAGACGACTTTAGAAGAGTTCATGGCGTATTTTACATTGTTCTTATAGTACGGTATATTATTTTTTTACGCTATTATAATATTTGAGGATGTTATATGAAAAATTATGTTAAGACATTAATTTTTAGGTTCTCTTTATGCATCTAATTTAGCAAAATTAAGGAGATATACTGATGAAAGATGTCGTCGGGTCTCCCAATCAAACACATTTATATTCTCAACAAACAACTAGCTAGTGGTTAAGTCGAGGTCGATCCATGGGATGGTATGCTTTGGGTTCTAAGTCTATCTATCTCAATTTATGCTAATTTCACAATTGTTGGGGTTTTTAGTTGTGTTCTAAACTAATGAAAGAAATAAAGTAAAGCAAGCAATAAATCAAGAGATGTAAACAAATGATTAAAAGCACTAGGATGTCATGAGTTCATAGGGGATTCATGTTGGTGATCATACAAACATGTTCTCAATTAGATGCAAGCATTTATTGTTGTGATGGGATCGAGTTGGTATATAAGCTTACAATCCCTAAGAAGGTTTGGGTCCCGGAGCCGAATCGATTAGATTGTACAACACCTAAGTCGACTTAGTCCTTCCTATCCAACTATATGCATGGTCTAATGAGACTCGAGTTGGTTTATATGCTTACAAGCCTCATTAAAAAGATAAGTGATGGGTAAAAAATGCAAGGATTCATAGACTCGCATTTCATCAAACATAACATGTGCATAAGTTGAAATCACAACAAGCAAGCAAATTAATTATGAAAACATATTAGATTAAGCATGATCAATCCCCATGTTTATTTCCCCTAATTCCCCATTAATCCTAACTAAATAACTACTCACTTATTATCATGGGAAATATGTTATCAATGGTGTCAATCATCACAACAAGTATAAACATGATAAGAGAGTGAGGAAATAAGCAATAAAGAGTAAAGAGTAAAGAGATTATACCAAACTTAAGATGAACAAATGGAAAGGAAATAATAATAGAAGAAAACTTGATTAATTGATGAAGAATTGTCAATTCTCCAATAATAACCCAATAATCTTCAATTACCCAATAATAATAAACTTGAACAATAATTAAGGAAAGATTAATGTGTAATTTTGTGGAATGATTGAGATTAGTCTATTCTAATCTACTCCTAATCTAATCTAAGAGAACTTTCTACTATGGGAACTTGGTTCTCTTGATTATTACAAATGGAGTATATATAGTAGTACATCATTAGGTTAAGTAAGGGTAGATTATTAAATAGCATTGCTAAGTGTTGAGTAGGGAAATGCAAGTCCCGAAGGAAATGCGCATATCACGTTGCTAGTCCTGGCACGGGACGAGCGTCTTGAGAATAGGCACAGGCTCCCTAGACTGTGATCCGAGCGGATTGTCAGGGGAGACGATAAGATCTTCTTGCTTCAGGACGAGCGTCTTCCAGCAGGAGACGGGCGTCTTCTTACGGGGACGCTCGGATGGTAAGACAGTGTGAAGATTCAACTTTTGAAACAGTCAAGACGCGCATATCTCCACCGAGACGAGCGTCTTTCAGCAGGATACGAGCGTCTTCTTACGGGGACGCTCGGATTGGCGGCCAGTTTGTCTATTTGAGCTCGGATTGTAAAATGGACGTCATTTCCTCATCCGTACTCCTATTGGAGTGATTCAAAAGCCTAGACCACTTGATTTTTCGATGCCGTTTCATCTAGCATACTTTCAAAGCAAAACAAGAAACTCTTGGTTTGGGTTCCGAGCAATTTCTTCATGTAATGGTTTCCTTCTCGTCATCCTTGCTTTTAAGCCTATGATCCTTCTATATACTCTTTATTCCTACATCCTTGGTCATCATTCTTACCTCCTCTTCATACTAGTCCATCCAAGGTCGTCAACAAGCTTCCAAATATGCACGGGAGACGGGAATTCCGCCTCATTATCTTCTTTCCTACAAAACATATACAATGCAATAGGAAAGCCAAATAGGAAGGAATTGACGGATAAAATGGCCATGAAATGCTATATTAGTATGTAAAATAGGTATAATTAGGAGACTAAATGTGCGCAATTAAGAGTCACATCATATACAACAAAAGAGGGGATAACATTTACAAACAACGTAAAATATAGAGTGATGTAATATGATTTTTATTTGTCGTATAATTGATTTTGACAATAGAACTCAAAAAAATTTATTTTTATTTTTATTTTGATGTTTTATAATCTATTTTAAAAAAAAATCCAAAATTTAATGTTTATTAATGTTCTAATTTATATTTAATGCTATAAATATACTAAAAAATTTCTTTTTAAATAATAAATGGTAATGATGTGGCCTATTAGGCTAGATATATTGATGTGGCAATTAGATAAGTGTTTAGTTTGTGTTTTAATTATTATATATAGATATAGATATAGATATAGATATAGATATATATATAGATATAGATATAGATATAGATATAGATATAGATATAGATATAGATATAGATATAGATATGAGTCTTATGTATCATTTTTATGTCATGAGACTCGATTATTAACCTATATGAGTGGGTAAAAAAGGTTGATGCGTGCATTTTATATAGACTTTTTTGTACCATATTTACACGCATTTCTATGCATATTTAGTAGTGTTTAGCTACAAATGTCCTCCGAATTGTCTACTTCGCTTTCTCTTGTCCTATTTGCAGGAATGAACCAAAGAGAAGCATAATCAAGCTTAGAACATGCCCTTATGCCTGCATTTAGGAGATGAGTTGAGTCGGAGCTTAGAAACTACTAATTGTGATGCGCGTAGAAGTAAGGTAGCTAGGCGAGCAAAGGAAGAGCTTCAAATTACTAGTGCCTATTTTGAAGAGCTACATCTCGAGTTCTACAACTGATTTTCAGGTGATTCTAATTGAAGATGAAAGCTTATCCTCTTAGATTTCCAACGCCACCAAAAACGCCTGATTTGCCCAAGTAACAAAGAAATGGTGTCCATTTGAAGTTCAGTGCGCAAAGCAGGAAGTATGCGCTGAGTTCGATCGAACACAAACCTTTCGATCGACCAACTACTCTACTGGATCGACCATATTACCCCTCGATCGACCACTTTTGACCATCAAACCTCTCGATCGACCTCTTTACTATTCGATCAAGAGCCTACTAAGTCGGACACAACTCTATTTTAGTCGAGACTCCAGTTTACCTTATTTTAGCTTATCTTATAATAATATCTGTACTATATAAAGAGATAATTAAGTCATTAGGGGATCTCTTCTCTCTTCTCTCTCCTTCAATTTCTCTACCCCTTTTCCTCTCTTAGAACTTGAAAACCTAATTCTCCATTGCCCTTTCTTGTAATCGGTATTCTCTACTTTTAATTAATCAATTACTTTTGCCTTGTTACTCTTATTTCTTTAATCTTTATTCTCTTTATTCTCCTCTTAGATTGTTAATTATGTCTGATTCTTATAGTTTATGTGTTGTTATTGTTTGTTCAATAGTCATGCATAGATAAGTTCCTTTGCTAGGACATAGGGGAGCCATGATTTTCAGGGAATTATGAATAGGAGATTAGGATCAAATGCGAATTAAATCTATGTTGTTAATCGCTGTACTTAATTGTTCTTGTCTACTTGAGTCGATGCATTTAGATAATTAACCTCGGTACACCTTGACCTGGATCAGAAGATTGGAATGGGTAAGACCTGCAGTGAACATTAGAGCGTTCTAATGAGGGCGGAAGCTAAGTTAGAATTGTTTTAGGGCGAATAGCGGACCGGAAGGACCTTTTCATTACCCTGTAGATCGAATTTGCATTGACCTAGGACCCTAGACTAGATTTCTTAAGAATCATGGTGAACCGACTGTCTTAGCTGTTTTTCTCTGCTTGGGTAAATCGTCAGCTTACTTCTTTATTTCTCTTTACTTTATTTCTCTCTTAATATCCGTAGTTTAGTGACAAAATCAAACCCCCAATACAATGACTTAGACAAACTTAGTTTAGCGAGTAGAAGCAATATAGCCTCCCTGTGGAGATCTACCCTACTTTTACTAGCTTCTGTTAGTTGTTTTAGGTATTTATTTTTGGTACTAAACGACGCTATCAAAGGTCACCCCTCATATATATTAGCGAGTTACACATAGAGTACATGTGATTTACTCATGACTAACGAGTTACGCACAAAATAAGTGGCGAGTTAAGCATTTATCTTGGCCGACGAGTTGTATACGCATCAGTGATGAAGAAGATAGAGTCTAACAGGACAAAGAAACGTCAACATTTTTCTTCCTTTTTCTCCTTAATATTTTTATGTATTTTCAAACATGGACATTTTATCAAATTACCATAACTTTGAGGGAAGGTATTAAGGTAAGTGGAGTATTACGACGATTAGGTCACTAGTAGAATTTAAGTGATTGACATCGGTTGTAAATGCTGATTGGTATTGGTTATCAGACGATGTCAATGAAGGTAATATAAATGGCTGGTTTTATATTGGCATTAGTTGTGAACCGATGCCTATTTGGCTTAGCAACCAAAATACTTATATTATCTTATTTCTTGTTTCACACTATAAATTTTATCTTTTTTTTTTTGTAATGTTATCTCTGAAAAGTAAAGGTAATGTAAATGGCGGATCCAGAAATTCTCGGTATGTCAGGATGCGGGGGCTCGGGTAGCCGCTTATATTTTTACTAGACTTAGCTTTGCTGTTGCTAAGGGTGTGGGGGCCCAGAATGCCTCTCGGCTCCCCACCAATTTCATGTAAAGTTCTATTTTTCTTTCTATGAAAGCTGCGCGCTCTTTATAATAATAATAACAATAATAATAATAATAATAATAATAATAATAATAATAATAATAATAATAATAATAATAATAATAATAATAATAATAATAATAATAATAATACGTTGATGTTTAAGAGCGTAATTTAAGAGTTTTTGATGGGGTGCGTAGAGATGTAAGTGTGTTGTTAAAGCAGATTAAATACGTTGTTTGTGTCCGTATGTATGCTTGGAGTAATGGGATATACAATTCCCAAATGCTCCAGTTACTTCTAGGGTGACTCGATTGTGGTCAGTTAGGTGTTTAGTCTTTTAGTTGGTTCTGCTTTGTAAGAAACTTTATTCCCATTTTAATGAGAATTCTGACTTTCTTCAAAAAAAAAAAAAAAAAAAAAAAAAAAAAAAAAATAATAATAATCTCTCTCTCTAACTTCTCTCTACTTCCAAATCCTCTCAAATTCTGGTAGCGTGAGGTGGTCACCTCATCTCATCTGAGCTGTTACTTTGCCCCGGGTCCGGCCAGCTAAAAAACCGGTGGTTCCACCGGTTGAGGCTTCAATCGAGAATGAAGTGGATCCTCTTACTTTAGATATTATTCTTCCTGTCCCACCTAGGGTTACTTTTTTGGAGGTGGTTGAACATGCTGTTCCATCTGGTTCTACTGTGGCATATGGGTTAAAGAAGTCGGGGAATCCCCCTCCGAAATCGAATCAGCAAAGGACATACTCTCAGATCCTGAAATACTCCTCTAGCAAAGGTATGGGCCTCTCTTATGTCAAACCTTGTTCTGATGGTGTTCATATTGAGGAGTCTAATATTGCGGAGGAATTGGATTACTGGAAATATACTTTGGTTGGTATAGTGTTGGGTAAATCTACTTCAATTGTAGAAATTGATACCCTAGTTAGTAAATTTTGGAATCATATTACTACCCTGCATGTGATTTATTTTGCTAAGAGGTGGTATTATTTCCGATTTCTATGTGAGGAGGACATGAATAAAATAAAGAACGATTCCTGGAATCTAAATGGTTTTTTTGATCATTAAGGAGTGGAGCCCTACTATTGTTGAGGAATTGACCCAGGTTACTACTGTTCCGATCTGGGTTCTTTTCCCTAACCTTGATCCTTGTTTTTGGTCTATTACTGCTCTGAGTAAGGTGGCCAGCTCTGTGGGTAGGCCTATTTATGTTGATGAGGTCACAACTTCGAAAAGCAAACTGGTCTTTGCAAGGATTCTGATAGAGGTTGACATATCAAAGGAGTTACTATGGGCAGTTTGGCTTAATAGCCTTTATAGAGGTCGTCTTCTTCAAAAGGTTGACTATGAGTGAATACCTATTATTGTCACCAATGTAAGAAGTTTGTCCATATAAAGGAAAAGTGTAACCCAAATCATAAGCCCAAGCCTGCTTATAAGGCAAAGAAAAGGATCCCAGTGGCAAGTAATGCTGCTCCTGTCACAATTGCTAGTCCTGTCATAATTATCTCTGTCCAGGATGAGTAAATTTTTGATATGATTACTACAATGCCAGTTCAGGTTACTGTTGTGCCAGTGAGTGAGAGCCATGTGAAGACTGGAGGAATTGATGAGATGAATACCCCCTACTGTGCACTTGGATAGGAAAGGTTTTGCTAAGCCTCAGACTAAGAGTCAGCCTGTTCAGCAATGCAAAGCTAGTATCTCTCTAAACCTGGATAATAAATTTCAAGAGCTATTCACTAAGGAGCCAGTTATGGAACATAAAGCTGCTGTCATGGATTTAACTATTGGTGAGACTACTTTGGAGCCTTTGGACCAAGGAGGGGGTTCAAGCATCCCCCCCCCATGATCTTCCTCACTTGGAATATTAGGGGGATGAATGACCCCCTAAAGCAACACGAGGTTTTGGACCTCTTGTTGGATAATAAGGTGGATTATGCATCTGTTCTTGAAACTCATGTGAAGGATGCAGCTGTCCAGTCTATATGGAAAAATAATTTCTCTAAGTTTCAGATGGTTTAGAATAATTTCTACCATCCTAATGGGAGAATTTGGCTTTTATGGAAATCTTATATTGTCTCTCTTACAATCCGTGGCATGTCTGCACAACATGTCCATTGTAAGCTGCTGCATCATGCCTCCCAACAGTCTTATGAACTTACCTTTGTCTATGCATTTAATCAAGGGGGAGCTCGTAGAGAACTATGAGATCACTTGAGTTGGACCATATAAATATATGTTTATGTTTTGATGATGTCAATAGTACTTGATATTTTATATACTCGTTGCGCGTAATTGTTTGTTTAGTCCTTTTAGATTAGACTTACTAATTGCAAGTATTAAAGAACTGTGATGGAAGTATACAAGAACATATCATGTGATCAAGCCCTCAATCAAGGATCAGGATACTACAAGCTATTAAAGTATTATTCAAGCATTTATGTGAAGATGAAGCTCATTTAAAGATTAATCAAGCTTGAAAAATGAAGAAGCCTACATTCGAAGATCTCCTCAGAAGATTAGAATAGTGTAGGTGGTTATCTCGTAATGGTAACGTAAGAATGCACTTCTTAGATTGGTATAGTTATAGCCTCACAGCTATAACATTACCTATATAAGAGCTCAATGTTATAGCTCTTCTAGTATAACATTGAGATGTGAAGTTTATACACGACAAAAATAGTTTTTAAATTGTTTTTAGAAAACTGTTTTTATTCTTTTAAAGGTTTTTAGTAGAAGTATTTATTTTACAAGGAAGCTTATATTCATATTAAGTGTGGTTTTATTTTAAGCTTATAACTAGTTATTATGTTGAATCAACTTATGATTTGAGTCATATTACTAATTAAGGTTTCTAATACTACACACTCTAAAACCCTAAATCTAACCTGATGTCAAGCTAGGGTTTTCACGAAAAATGAGGCCTACGAGCCGTGTGGACCTTCCTGTCAAACTTGATTGTAACACCCGCGAATTTTCCATTTTGACATTTAAATTTTTTTTTTGTTTTTTGCAAGAGAAGCAAGCCATATTATTCCTCCATATAGGGAAAGATGGCCAATCTTACAAAAGAATAACCACAAGTTTTCACAGCTAATATCCGTCTAAAGCAACTACAATCTCACCCTCTTTAGAGGGGTGAGTTACATATAATAAGCGTACTTTAACTAAATATTGAATTCGTTTCACTACATAATCAACCTGATGCTCATGTCCAGAAAAAATCCTTGTATTGCGCTCTTCCCAAATGCAGTAGACTGTAGCACCCAAACAACTTATGTACCATCTAGCCTTCCAATGTTTGCAGGTTCTTCTACTAGCAATCCAGTGCATTTCCTTACTCATTTTGACAGTTCTATATTGCATATTCAACCAATTGAGAATTTGCCCCCATATCAGAGCAGAATAGCTGCATTGAAAGAACAAATGCTTGTGGCATTCATTGTCCATCTTGCATAATATACAGCGATTAACCATGCACAATCCCCTAGCATTCAACTTATCAATAGTAGCCAGTTTCCTTTGCATAGCCATAACCAAGAAGAAACTATGCTTAGGCAATAGAGCACGATTCCAAGCAACCTTAGCCCAACTCAATTTGTTTCCACGCTGCCTAAAATGATTATATAACAGGTGAAGCTGGAGCTTCCCCCTCCTGACACAGCTCTGCAGCAGCCCTGTAGCATTATCACCAGATCCTGCAATAACCAACAAGTCATCCCTGACCTGCAGTATACTCCTCCAACTCTCAGAATGATTACTTTTCTTCTGCAGAGTCCAGAAATCTCCCTGCTTGATATTATAAGTGTGATTTCAAGTGACCCAAAACTCATCAGACTGATTAATGAGTTCCCAAATCCACTTACAGATCACACATTTGTTCCATGACAAAATTTCCTTGATATTAAACCCACCTTCCTGGTAAGGATAGCAACATGAGGCCCAGCTTTTCATGATCATTTTCCTTTGCCCTTCCTCAGAGTTCCAAAAGAAATTTTTGCAGAATTTGTTAATTAGCCTGAGCACACCTTTTGGAAGCAGTAGAGTGGAGCACCGGAACTGTTCCAAACCAAAAATAACAGAGTTAATGAGGCTAATTTTCCCAGCATAAGAGAGTTTATAATTAGTCCAGTGATTAAGAGCCCCCTGAACCTTGGAAAGGAGATCAGCAAACATGGTTTTGTTCAGCCTGCCTTCATTGAGAGGGACACCAAGATATCTGAAAGGAAAATTCCCTTCAATATAACCAGTAGAAGTCAGGATTTCCTGCTTAATGTTCTCCCTTATACCACCCATATAAATATTAGTTTTATCAGGATTAGCAACTAATCTAGACATTTTAGCAAAGGAGTCCAGAGAGGAGGTAATAGCTCTGACAGAGGGAACATCACCCCTGACAAAGAGCATCAAATCATCAGCAAAGATCATATGATTTAATCCAATCCTTCCACACTTAGGATGATAAGAGACTTGGTGCAACTTATGTATACCTCTTAAAATGCGTGACAAAATCTCCATACTCATGACAAACAGAAAAGGAGATAAGGGATCTCCTTGCCTGAGTCCACTAGCCCCTTTGAAAAAACCAACATGATCTCCATTCACCTTTAAACTGAACCAGGTGGAAGTTATACACCCCATAATCCACTTCCTAAACTTCTCAGGGAAATGAAAGTGCTGTAGCTGTTGGGGCTGGTGTCCTCTACAGTTAGTGCAATAACATTTAAATCTCTAAAAGGATCAAAGGGTATACTTTTGTATTATTATCAGTTGGTCCACGTTTATCAATAACGGTTGGCTTGCTAGATAAGTTTGACGTTATTGTCATACTGATGGCGGTGATCAACTGGTCCCTAAAAGTCACACCTACAGGATACGTTTGAGAGATGTGACGGTATGAAAATACAGTCATGTTGATGCCTAATTTGACTAAGCAGTTAGTCGGAGTTATTGACTAATAATTAGTCAAACGCGATGTTGAGATAATTATTTAATACGGATTAAATAATAATGGCTAAGACGAATTAAGCGGTTATTTCGTAAATTAAATATAAACGATTATATTTAATTGATGTATATTGAATTAATTATACAATATTGTCTTTGTCGGACATGTATTAATATTTCGACTAATCCATGTTACTAGTCGATGTTTTAATAACCGATAACCGATGACGATTTATAATAAAACCCGTCATATACATTTTAGCGAAATCGAGTCGGACCACGAGTTAAAAATAAGGAGAAAGTGGAAAGCCCACTTCCCCCTTCATGAAACTCACGGCCGAATGAAGGAACAAAAGGAGAGCTTCTCCTCTTTTTGCCCTAACTGATTTCATTTGAAAGAAAATTAGGTTTTTGAGAGCATTCTTCTCTGAAAAACCTAGATCTCACATCTAGCAAAAATTTACACAAAACTCTCTCAATATTGCAAGTCAATTAGAAAGTATTTCTAGTACAAGGGGCATAGTCTCAGACGGTCTTGGGTGCAACGATTAGGAGGAAATCTACTTTGATTTCTGTTCTTAGGCCGAATTTCAAAGGACCCGAGGTTGATTCTTGTTCTTTATCGTTTCTCTATTGTTTTCGTTTATGACCATAAATCGCATGTTAAATTTACGTTATAGTCCTAAAATTTAAGGGTTTTATACGGATATTACCCCACAGTAGCATCTTATCAATAAACTCCCATTGAAGGGAATCAAATGCTTTCCTAATGTCTACCTTGATTAAACATCTAGGAGAAACACCCTGTTGAGCATATCCTTTAACCAGAGATTGAGTTAACATAATATTTGTTGGGAAATGTGTCCTCAACAATAGTGCGATCATATGATTTAAATATCATTATTAAATCTCATTTTAAGAATACAATTGGGAAGTAATATTGTTACTGTCAACTGGTCAACATATATCGGTAATGATTGGCTGACTAGAGTTTGACATTACTGTCGTGTGACGGTGGTGATCAGTTGACCCCCTAGGTCATACCTATAGGGCAATACTCTTAATTGATTATTTAATTAATCGTATAACGTTACGAGTTAATTAAATTACTTGAAAAATTGACGGACGATTTTGGAAGTAAAATTTATGATTCAAATTGAAGGAAATGTAGATTCGTATACATATTAACATACTCTTATATGTCTAAATAATTTGTCATAAAATTAAATACGGATTTTATGCATGCAAACAATAATATAAAAGAAGAGAAATAATGTCCTTACATTCAATATTTCGGCTATTAGGGCACAAGAGAGATCTCCTTTCTCTTCTTGTTCTTGAGCCTTTCCAATGGAAGAACAAAGATCTAAGGGTAAGATCTCTCCCTAAGCTTTATACCCAAGGCTTTCTCTTAATTAGAATTAATATTATGAGTACTAGATAATATTAATTCTTGTAGAAAAATGACCCAAAATTATTGTTTGTGCTCTTGAATATTCGGTCAAGAGTAAGGGGATTTTGGAGTTTATTTCTCTAGAATTCTCATAAATTGTAGAGAGTATTTTTCATTTTCTTACACTAGAAAAATAAGAAGCATGAATGAATGAGTAAAGTGAAGAGCTCTCTTCTCTATTGTTGTTGGTGGCCGAAAAAGAGAGCATTGGGTAGTATGCCCAATGCCTCTTGTTTTTGCTCTTCTCAAAAGCTTAGGCTTGCAAGGCTAGTAGGTAGTCTTTAATAATTATGTTTTCCACTAAAATGAAAAGCACAATATTAACCCAACACCCCTCTAATTTTCGGCACTTTTATAATAAAATGGATGGTCCATTTTATTTTATCATTTGTCAAATTTGTCACATGTAACATGTTACATGACATGTTACAATGAAATGTATTTTTATCATATTAAAAATCAACATACTCATAAAATATGTCATTTACCAATTGAAGGAAATGTAGATTCATATACATGTTTAACATACTCATATATGTCTAATTAATTTGTCATAAATTAAAACGGATCTTATGCATGCAAACAATAAAATGAATAGAGGAGAAATCATGTCCTTACATATTAAATTTCGGTTATTTGGGCACAAAAGAGATCACCTTTCTCTTTTGTTCTTGAGCTTAATCCAATGGAAGAACAAAGATCTAAGAGTAAGATCTCTCCCTAAATACTATACCCAAGGCTTAACCCTTAATACAATTAATATTATAAGATCTAGTATAATATTAATCTTAGATAGAAAATTGGAACCAAAAATATTTATAAACTCTTATACATTTTCGGTTTTTAGAGAGATAAAAGAGAGGATTTTATTTCTCTAGAACTTATGTTTTGGATGAGTGAATGAATGAAAAATCTAAAAACATTTTTAGAGTATTATTAGGTAAAAATTATAAGAAAAACAATGATGTATTTGTCTTCTCCAAACCGTGTAAGAGAGGACAAAAGGAGAGCCAATGCATGGTAAGGTTGTTCTTCACAAGGAACAATAGGCTTGCATGGCTAAGATGCTTTTTAATCATTGTGTTTTCCACTAATTACAAACATCTTATAATTAGCTTAAAATCCCTTCTAATTTTCGGCCACTTCATAATATGGACTTCATATTATTTTTTGTCAATTGTCTATATGTTACAAGTCACATGTCACATATATTTGTTATGTAATTTTTAACTTATTAAAAATCAACGCATTAATAAAAATACGTCACATACAAAAATCGACTTAGTAATATCATAATTACTAGTACCAAAATATTTTACCAATTATAAATTACAACCGATTGTATTTATAACAATTCATTCAATTTTAATTGTTACATTAAACAATAATTTCATCCGAGTAATTATACAATTTAATTACTCAGACCGTATCTTATTTAATCACATTTCAATATGATACGTAAATTTTACTTCCAAAATCGTCCGTCAATTTTCTAGTAATTTAATTAACTCGTAACATTATACGATTAATTAAATAATCAATTAAGAGTATTGCCCTTTAGGTATGACCTAGGGGTCAATCGATCACCACCGTCACACGACAAGTAATGTCAAACTCTAGTCACCAATCATTACCGATATATGTTAACCAGTTGACAGTAACTATATTACTTCCCAATTGTATTCATTTTAATGAGACTTAAACATGTGATCATCATGATCAACAGTCGTGATCGCATTATTGTCGGAGGACACATATTCCAACAATCTCCCACTTGTCCTCGACAAGTGTGCGCCACCAATTCTCTTGTCCTATTACTATCTCCCACTCAATGCAAGGTGTCTTTCGGTCGTACTTGCAAGTGATCATATCGAGAGTGGTTTCCTCGATCTGGAGAATAACTGATTGACCGGATTTATCCACGGATACTATCCGAGCGTGGCCACGCATTTCATTCATTACTCCTCGAGTGGCCCCGAGATATTGTTATAACCCCGACTAGGGGTGGACAATTCCTATCGCACTCATTCCCTTCGACTAGCCACACCATCATAACCCAAAATATGCCCATTTGACCCCATTTACGAAGGTCGTAGTAACACAAATCAAAGTTAATCAAATCGTGCCATCTTAGGCGAATAGTCTTTAGTCAAAAGAATCGACTCATTTGAATACTATAGCAGCTCGCCACGACCAGGCTATATAAATTTGCCAGAACTCTATAAGCGGTCATAAGGCCCGACAAAATGTTCCTAACAATCCGCCTATGTGATCGACTAGTCATCACACATGACTCTATGGCACTTGAACTTGCCATCAATCGCATCACACTCTAGTCACTTCGAGACGTCACCTCATATAAGTAACTATGGGCATAAACAATGTTAATCCATGTTCACTTTAACGGGGTTCAATTGTCTCCACAACCCGTTTGGATATAACAATGTACCAAGTGAGTTAATAATAACTCTAACGACAAGTGTCGACATCACACTCGGGTAGTCAATATCATATTACAACCTTGTGATGTTTATCATAAGTGTAAACACTTATCGATTGCAATAGAAGTTTAACATCCCATGTGTCCACGTGTTCAAACTTCTTACACTTGCAATTTCCTTCACATTCATGTTCTCATACCATGAATCTTACCAAGTACACATTAAGGTTCTTGACCTTGGTTTTGGTTCTTTAACTTGAAAGAACTTTCTCATTGCTCATCTCATAACGAACGAATTTGCGATGAATAATACAACTTGCACCGATCAAGTATTTCATCCACACACAATGCACTAGGTATATGTTTTGTAGAATCTTGTAACAATTGACAAGATTATTAGCTTAGTACTTCTCACAAGTCCTAGCTTAACTAGGAAAGATTATCTTTGAATAACTTCTTATTCTACAAACCATCTTTCCAAAACTTCTCATTTCTCTTTCTAGCTCGAAAGTTTTAGGATTCTCATAAATCCTTATATGTGCTCGGATCTTCTGCAAAATGTGCAACCTCTTATCACATAATGGAACATTCCGACAAGCACTGAAATCGTTCATCGGATTCTACTTGAGAATTCATGACGTTTCTGTTATGGCTCACCAACCAATCATCATGCTCTTATGCATACGATTCAAAATTGGACATGTACATGATTATTCTAATGGCGGAAACATTAGTTACTAATAATCATGAGATCAACCGTTCTCAGGTTCAATGAACTACCATGACTGCTAATGGTAATTCCATTTTCATTCATATGAATAACCTATGTAAATGTTGATGTGATGTGTATATCTTAATACTAATCCAACATCCCTGATGTAATTGGATTCATCATTGTCCATTTTCATCCAGAATTGAAAACTCAAAAGCTTCTTTATGAAAGAAGGTATTAGCTCGTCATTCTTTAATGAGTAATGGATTTTATACATTCAAGGATGATAGCTCCCACTAAATTCCATGTCT
Organism: Silene latifolia; assembly: GCF_048544455.1. Taxonomy (NCBI): domain Eukaryota; kingdom Viridiplantae; phylum Streptophyta; class Magnoliopsida; order Caryophyllales; family Caryophyllaceae; genus Silene; species Silene latifolia. The sequence continues at coordinate 72,677,059 of NC_133526.1, read as the reverse complement.
TCACATGAGAATATCCTAACTCCCACTCAATTCAACATGTTTTGAAATTGACTTCTCAATCAAAAAATGTCAAGAATATAAATATAAATTGCCGTGCCAAGTTACTAGGATAAAACCATATATGTTCCCACCATATCCTTTCAAAATGCCTATTTTGAAGTGGTCTCATCTTAACCTTACGGAAAGAGATTTTAAATCTCTAACACACTCATGTCATAATGATGTGTAGTAATGTCATTATTCAAATACAAATAATATTTAGAATAGGTCCTTCGGAATACCCTTTCGAAAGGAGGATTAACCATTTCCTAGCGAGGTTAAGCAATGACATTTGCGTGGTTAAAACGTTGGCTATTGAAGATATCGGAATATCAATCTATGCAACTTAATCTGGATCATAACTAGTATGTTACTTTGATTCATTTAGGCTCTTAAGTAAAACTCATGATTGAAACTATTGGTCAAATGATTCATAACCTTAGTCAAAAGCTTGTTAAGACTTTACATTAGTCATTTTTCTTCCAAAACTTCTTTTGGTCTCCTCGTGTAGTTATCTTGAGAATAAACTCTTATGATTACTTTACTTGGTCTCTTAAGTCATTTAGAACTAACTTGAGACTATAGATCTCATCTATTTGGTATACTATGTAAATAGATATACCTTCATTCAAAACATTCTCTCTTGCGTAGATCTTCATTTACACAAGTACATAATTATCTTGCCTTGTGTGTTGTGTCCTCATTTGGTATACTATGTAAATAGATATACCTTCATTCAAAACATTCTCTCTTGCGTAGATCTTCATTTACACAAGTACATAATTATCTTGCCTTGTGTGTTGTGTCCTCATTTTTCTCCCACTCTATCTTTAGAATGAATACACTAAACATTCAAAGATAGGATATGAGACACAAATTAATGATGTTGAAGTATAAGGAGAACTATCTCATAGATTAGACTAATAGTTATTGTATTCATATATATACTTGGTGATTGACATACCTTTAGGAGAGTTCATAGACTCAAAATCACTTTATAAGTGATCATACACACGCCTTAAGCATGTGGACATATAATGAAACCGGTCATTATATTTGTCTATTAGATCACTTTAAGTGAATAATCTTATGTTTCAAAACGCAAGCATTTTAAAGATGAAATTTAGAACATTAAAAGGATAAATGATAAAACGGGTGACTTGGGTTGCAAACCAAGTCACCATCATCCAAAATACATATCATCATCCAAAATACCTTTCCATGTCAAACACGGAAACTAAAGTTCTAAAAATTCAAAGCATAACTTAAAATAAGACAATGAAAAACAAAGCTCCATAAAAGCTATCCTTAGCTTCTTCATGGTTTCTTATGCTTGCTTTTCTTTTCCTTTGTCTTTGCTTGGTGGAGGCCCTATTTACAATAAAAAGGGAGATACATTATCACAACTTTGCATCATAATACCATAGTTGAATTAGAAACATAAAAGAAGGTTAGTCATTTACCTACCGGAGTGATCTTTCCAGCTTTGATATCACCAAGGTATTTGGAACAATTCCTCTTCCAATGTCCCATGCCATTACAATAATGGCATTTGTCAAGAGGACCCTTCTTGACTTTGGAGGTGCTAGCTTCACAAGACTTAGCTTTGGTGAATGTGGGAGCTTGTTTCTTGCCCTTTCTCCCATTCTTCTTGAACTTCCCCTTACTCTTTGTGCTTATGTTAAGCACATCCTTGGGAGGGTTCACATTTAACCCCATGTCCCTCTCGGCTTGCACAAGTAACTTGTGCAACTCCTCAAGAGACACATCCTTGTCTTGCATATTGAAATTCACCCGGAATTGCACATATGCCTTAACCTTAGACAAGGAGTGTAGAATCCTATCTACGATGAGTTCTTTGGGGATTTCAACCTTTTGAATTTTCAAGGTCTCGACAAGCTCCATGAGTTTGAGCACATGAGGGCTAACCTTTTGGCCCTCTTTGAAGTCGAGATCAAAGAATGCCGCGGCCGCCTCATATTGGACGATCCGCGGAGTTTGTGAAAACATGGTCACAAGTTTGGAGTAAATCTCATTAGCATTGCCCATTTTGAAGGCTCTCCTTTGGAGTTCCGCCTCCATCGCAAATATTAAGACATTTTTCATTGCGGCGGACTCCTTTTGGTAAGCCTCATAGGCTTCCCTAGTGGCCGCGGTGGACCTAGTGGAGGGCTCGGGTGGAGAGGCCTCGGTAAGGTAACGAAGCTTGTCGTCACCTTCGGCGGCTAATTTGAGTTGGGCATCCCACTCGGAGAAATTTGACCCATTCTTTTCAAGTTTACATCGATCCATAAAGGATCGGAGCCATGATGAAGTAGCGAGTGGTGTAGCATTAAGAGTTGGTGTTGCCATTTGTTATGAATAAGAAGTGGTCTACAAAACAAAACATAAGGAGTAAAACAATTGTCGTTTTAATTATACTCGTAAAAATGTATGATTTAAACAAGTTTTATGCATTTTTCTAGTGACCTCTACCCAACTAGAATAAATGATTCCAAGACCCAAATTCATATCGACTTAGGCACGGGGTAGCCGATGAAACCCTCATCAATATAACTCGGTGGATTAACCTTTTAATCGATTCTACTTTTAGAACTCTTGGTCGATAAAATTACTCTAATATTTATCTATAGCCCAAAACACATCAACAAGGGCACGGGGTAGCCGATGAAACCCTCATCAATTACTTTTGTTGAGTTCAATCCAAATTTCGAATAAATGGTTCCATTATCCAAACCCATATTAATTTAGGCACGGGGTAGCCGATGAAACCCTCATCAACATGAATTCGGTGGAATAGACATTTATCACCCACTTCCCCTACGTAACAAGGTTTGTACCCCGGGGTAGCCGAGTGCACTCCCTCGCGAAATAGGTTTTCATGGTTTCTACTATTTGGTAAGGCTATGTCTCAATTAGTTGTTTTAGCGAGAGGTCATGTCAATTTATTATCTATCACGTTTTAAGTGAACTAAAGCGGTGAACTACGATAATTCTAATTGACACGGTCGAAAAACTCGATAAAATAAGAATGCATGTTTTAGTTATGGCGATTTAGCGATGCATGTGACATAAATAAAATGCAAGCATAAAAGATAAAATCCTAGTATGGCCTTTCCTAAAATAGAAAAACTATTAATCTATTACATATTCGGAAACCAACTCCATTGGTCCCTTGAACTTCGGTTGTGGCACGCATCTCGAGGTAACACCGTCTTTATGTATCGCCATTCTTGAAGAAATCCGTCTTTTGGAACTCCGGAATGAATAAAATTACATAATAAATTACATAATTTCCTATTATACATTTGTAACTAAAATAAAATAAATCTATTAAATATTACAAAACGGTGATACGAGATCACAATAAAAATTACAACCGAATCGATATTCCCATACATTTCGGGAAATACCAATTAAAATCTAAGGCCATACTAAGTAAAATTACATAATTCAAAATTACATAAATTAAAATTATGACAATCATAAAGAAAATGCAGCATTATATTATGTATGAACATGCCAAATTTTTATGCTAAATCGCCTTTAATTAGCCAATATCATATATTACTCGGTTTTTACGGATTTGCGTGATTTCAACATTTTATAATCACAAAAATGCATAAACTCATATTTATGCATAAGTTAATTACCCTAACCTCTTAGGACTCAAAATATAGTCTCCACTAGTAATTTGACCATAATTAACTTTTATTTACAAAATTGTTCATAAAAGGACCAAAATTACAAAAATAAGCTATTAAACTTCAAATAAATCACAAAATTTCAAATAAATTCAAAATTTGAAATTTAAATTCATGAACATTCTGGAAAAATTCCATGACACTCATAATGTTCAAAATCTTAGGTTAAAAATTTCGAAATTTTTTCGGAAAAACAATGTTGCGGTTTATCGATATTTAATAAAATAATCATAAAAACATGGAAAAATTATTTTCATTAACTTTTCAATTTTAGATCTGAAAAATATAATAAAATGCAACATTAGACGTTTTTCCTAAGTCATAGATTATATTTTATTAATTTTCATTAATAATGTCACTATTTATGCCATTTTTCTTCAAAAATTCATAAATCATGCTAAAAGACTTCTTTATAGCCAATTATTTTACACACATCTTGTAAAATTGCATGTGACAACATATAAATTTTCTATGACCAGATTCGAGATTTAACTCATATTAACCTATTTTTCTCTTAAATCCGAATTTAATAATGAAAAATTCATTTTTCGAGCATAACAAGTGCAAAAATTATGAAAATTTACAGGTTATCTCAAAATAATATATGTAACAACATATCCAAAAACCAAGTGAAAATTCGAAGTATAGCTTATTTTCGACCAAAAATGACATTTTTACTCATAAAATCACATTTAAATGTCATTATTATAAAATATGAACAATAAAAATCCGAAAAATTAACCAAAATATCCTAAAACACTTTAGGACCAGAAATATTAACATGCATGTAATGATTTCGTGATATATCATAATAACACAAATTTTACAAGTTTTATTTTGTTATTCATATAACTCGGAAAAACTTTTAACCAATTTGCATGCAAACAACCGTGGCTCTGATACCAATTGAAGGAAATGTAGATTCATATACATAATAACATACTCATATATGTCAAATTAATTTGTCATAAATTAAAACGGATCTTATGCATGCAAACATTAATAAAAGATAAGAGAAATAATCTCCTTACATTGAAGTATTTCGGCTATTAGGGCACAAAAGAGATCACCTTTCTCTTTTGTTCTTGAGCTATTCCAATGGATGAACAAGATCTAAGAGTAAGATCTCTCCCCAAGCTTTATACCCAAGGCTTAACACTTAATCTAATTAATATTATAAGTACTAGTATAATATTAATCTTAGTAGAAAATTGAACCAAAATAATGTATAACACTTGAATTATTTCGGTTTTGATGAGAGATAAAGAGAGGATTTTATTTCTCTAGAATTTCTCTTTTTGGATGATTGTATGAATGAAAAATAATACACTAGCTTTTAGTATATTACTTTGTAAAATTATAAGAAAAACAATGACATATTGCCTTCCCCAAAACCGTGTAAGAGGAGGCTTATTGGGGAGCCAATGCATGAAAATTTTGTTCTTCACAAGAAACCATAGGCATGCATGCCTAGACTTACTTTTTCATCATTGTGTTTTATCAACTAAATAAAACAATTAACTAGCTTAATCTCCCCAATTATTTCGGCACTTAACATAATATGGATCCCATATTATTTTTGTCAATTGTCTATATGTTACATGTTACATGTCACATATATTTGTTATGTATTTTTAACATATTAAAAATCAACGTATTAATTAAAATACGTCATATACAAAAATCGACTTAGTAATTTCATAATTACTTGTACCAAAATATTTTACCATTTATAAATTTCAACTGATTGAATTTATAATAATTCATTCATTTTAATTGTTACATTAAACAATTTATTTCATCCGAGTAATTATACAATTTAATTACTCGCATCGTATCTCATTTAATCACATTTCAATTTGATACGTAAATACTACTTCCAAAATCGTCCGTCAATTTTCAAGTAATTTAATCAACTCGCAACGTTATACGATTAATTAAATAATCAATTAAGTGTATTGCCCTTTAGGTATGACCTAGGGGTCAATCGATCACCACCGTCACACGACAAGAATGTCAAACTCTAGTCAACCAATCATTACCGATATATGTTGACCAGTTGACAGTAACAAAATTACTTCCCAATTGTATTCTTAAAATGAGATTTAATAATGATATTTAAATCATGTGATCGCACTATTGTTGAGGACACATTTCCCAACAATCTCCCACTTGTCCTCGACAAGTGTGCGTCACCAATTCTCTTGTCCTATTACTATCTCCCACTCAATGCAAGGTGTCTTTCAGGTCGTACTTGCAAGTGATCATATCGAGAGTGGTTTCCTCGATCTGGAGAATAACTGATTGACCGGATTTATCCACACTGGATACCTTCCGAGCGTGGCCACGCATTTCCAATTCATTACTCCTCGAGTGGCCCCGAGATATTGTTATAACCCCGACTAGGGGTGGACAATTCCTATCGCACTCATTCCCTTCGACTAGCCACACCATCATAACCCAAAATATGCCCATTTGACCCCATTTACGAAGGTCGTAGTAACACAAATCAAAGTTAATCAAACTGTGCCATCTTAGGTGAATAGTCTTTAGTCAAAAGAATCAACTCATTTGAATACTATAGTAGCTCTCGCCACGACCAGGCTATATAAATTTGCCAGAACTCTATAAGCGGTCATTAGGCCCGACAAAATGTTCCTAATAAATGCCTATGTGATCGACTAGTCATCTCACATGACTCTATGGCACTTGAACTTGCCATCAATCGCCTCACACTCTAGTCACTTCGAGACGTCACCCCATACAAGTGACTATGGGCAAATACTATGTTAATCCGTGTTCACTTTAACGGGGTTCAAATGTCTCCACAACCCGTTTGGATGTAACAAAGTATAAATTAAAGATAAAAGACAAATGTGATTATGAACATGAACAAAAACAACACTTTTATTTCATTTCAAAATCTAACAAAAATTTGGTACACGTTTAAGTCCCATGGACGTAACATGCCCATCATGCTTAGCCTGCGATAAAGGCTTGGTGAGCGGATCGGCTATGTTGTCATCCGTCCCAACCTTACAAATCGCAATTTCCTTTCTTTCAATGAAATCTCTTATTACATGATACTTTCTAAGTACATGTCTAGATCTATTACTAGACTTTGGCTCCTTAGCTTGGAAGATCGTCCCACTATTATCACAATAGAGAGTGATGGGATCATCGGCGGTAGGTACTACTTTTAGACCTTCCGTGAATTGTTTGATCCACATAGCTTCCTTGGCAGCCTCTGATGCTGCAATGTACTCAGCCTCCGTTGTTGAATCCATGATTCTGACTTCCTTGAAGCTTCTCCACTACGGCACCACCATTGAGCATGAAAACAAAACCAGCTTGTGATTTCATGTCATCTCTATCTGTTTGAAAACTTGAGTCCGTGTATCCTGTAACACGTAACTCAGTGTCTCCTCCAAACACAAGGATAGAGTCCTTAGTTCTTCTCAAGTACTTAAGGATGTTCTTGACAGCAATCCAGTGACTCTCACCTGGATTCGCTTGATATCTACTCGTCATGCTCAAGGCATACGAGACATCAGGACGTGTGCATATCATGGCATACATGATTGATCCAACAGCGGAAGCGTAAGGGATCAACTTCATGCGTTCAACATCATGGGGTTCGGAGGGACATTGAGTCTGGCTCAATATCGTTCCGGTTACCATTGGTACCAAACCCCTTTTGGATTTGTCCATGCTGAATCGTCGAAGAATCTTATCAACATAAGACTCTTGACTAAGTGCCAATATCCTCTTAGGTCTATCTCTATAGATCCGGATACCTAATATGCGTTGTGCCTCTCCTAAATCCTTCATTTGGAAGTGGTTACCTAACCACTTCTTAACTGAAGACAACATTGGAACATCATTTCCAATGAGTAGTATGTCATCGACATACAAGATTAGGAATACAACATTGCTCCCACTGAATTTCATGTATAAACATGGTTCCTCAATATTTCGAGTGAAACCATTTTCTTTTATAACATGATTGAATCGATGATTCCAACTTCTAGATGCTTGCTTAAGACCATAAATGGATCTCTTAAGCTTGCACACCTTGTTAGGATTTTTAGAATCAACAAAACCTTCGGGTTGTATCATGTACACCTCCTCTTCTAAATGCCCATTTAGAAAAGCGGTTTTGACATCCATTTGCCAAATTTCATAGTCATGAAATGCGGCGATCGCTAACATAATCCGTATGGATCTTAGCATGGCTACGGGGCGAAGGTCTCATCATAATGGAGACCTTGGACTTGGGTAAATCCTTTTGCCACTAGCCTAGCTTTGTAGACATCGTCATGTCCTTCTATGCCATTTTTGACTTTGAATATCCATTTGCATTGGAGGGGTCTTGCCCCTTTAGGCAAATCTACCAAGTCCCAAACTTGGTTTTCAAGCATAGAATCCATTTCGGATTTCATGGCTTCAAGCCATAAGGTGGAATTAGGACTAGAGATTGCGGCCTTGTAGGTGGCGGGCTCGTCACTTTCCATAAGCAACACATCGAGTGTTCCATCTTCCTCGATAAGTCCCACATATCGATCGGGATGGCGAATAACTCGGCCCGTCCTTCTTAGTGGAGGAGGTACAACCGCGTTAGACGACGAAGGAACATCTTCTTGCGTCTCTACCTCGGTTTGTGGCTCTTGAACTTCATCAAGTTCAAAATTTCTCCCACTGTCTCTTAGAAATAAATTGACTTTCTAAGAAGACAGCCTCACTAGACACAAACACTTTGTTTTCTTGAGGTTTGTAGAAGTAGTAACCTCGAGAGGTCAAAGGATAACCTACAAAGATGCATTTTTCGGATCTTGGGGCCAGCTTATTGTCGGGTTTAGCCTTGACATAAGCATCACATCCCCAAATTTTCATATAGGATAGATTAGGAACTCTTCCTTTCCATGTCTCAAATGGAGTCTTTTCGGTGGCTTTAGTGGGACTATTATTCAAAGATAGAATTGCAGTTTGGATTGCAAATCCCCAAAACGAGTTCGGTAACTCGGTTTGACTCATCATGGATCGAACCATATCAAGTAGGGTTCGATTTCTCCTTTCGGCAACACCATTCAGTTGTGGTGTTCCGGGTGGAGAAAGTTGTGATATAATACCACAACCTTTCAAGTGTGAATCAAATTCAAGACTAAGGTATTCACCACCACGATCGGATCGTAGTGCCTTAATCCTTTTGTTCAATTGGTTCTCTACTTCGTTTTGGAATTCCTTGAATTTCTCAAATGCTTCACTCTTGTGTTTCATTAAATAGATATACCCATATCTACTTAAGTCATCGGTGAAGGTTATAAAGTAGTCATAATTACCACGAGCGGTGATGCTCATTGGTCCGCATACATCGGTGTGTATGAGTCCTAATAGCTCACTAGCTCGTGTCCCTTTACCACTAAAAGGATTACGAGTCATTTTGCCAAGTAGGCAATATTCGCATGTACCAAATGATTGATAATCAAATGGTGCAATCACATTAGTAGAAATTAATCTTTTGATGCGATTCTCGTTTATGTGACCTAATCGACAATGCCAAATGAACGCTTCACTTGGGTCACTTGTTTTGAGTTTCTTTGATTGTATGTTATAAATATCATTTGTTGGATTTGAGGTCTCTAAAATGTAAATGCCATTAATGGAAGAAGCTTGGCCAATAACCAAATCATTCCTAGAAATAGAGCCACGGTTGTTTGCATGCAAATTGGTTAAAAGTTTTTCCGAGTTATATGAATAACAAAATAAAACTTGTAAAATTTGTGTTATTATGATATATCACGAAATAATTACATGCATGTTAATATTTCTGGTCCTAAAGTGTTTTAGGATTTTTTGGTTAATTTTTCGGATTTTTATTGTTCATAATTTACAATAATGGCATTTAAATGTGATTTTATGAGTAAAAATGTCATTTTTGGTCTAAAAATAGCTATACTTCGAATTTTCACTTGGTTTTTGGATATGTTGTTACATATATTATTTTGAGATAACCTGTAAATTTTCATAATTTTTGCACTTGTTATGCTCGAAAAATGAATTTTTCATTATTAAATTCGGATTTAAGAGAAAAATAGGTTAATATGAGTTAAATTTCGAATCTGGTCATAGAAAATTTATATGTTGTCACATGCAATTTTACAAGGTGTGTGTAAAATAATTGGCTATAAAGAAGTCTTTTAGCATGATTTATGAATTTTTGAAGAAAAATGGCATAAATAGTGACATTATTAGTTGAAAATTAATAAAACATAACCTATGACTAAGGAAAAACGTCTAATGTTGCTTTTTATTATATTTTTCAGTTGAAGGAAATGTAGATCTATATACATACTAACATACTCATATATGTCAAAATTAATTTGTCATAAAATTAAATACGGATTTTATGCATGCAAACAAAATATAATAGAGAAGAAATCATGTCCTTACTTTGATGATTTCGGTTTAGAGGGCACAAGAGAGATCACCTTTCTCTCTTGTTCTTGAGCTTATCCTTATGGAAGAACAAAGATCTAAGTATAAGATCTCTCCCTAAGCTTTATACCCAAGGCTTTCACTTAATCTAATTAATATTATAAGTACTAGTATAATATTAATCTTAGTAGAAAATAGACCCAAAAATATTATATACTCTTAATATTTTCGGTTATATGGGAGAGAAGAAGAAGAGAGAGTTTTTTTGTCTCTCTAGAAATCTTATATTTTGATGAGTAAAAGAATGAATAGCATCCACTACCTCTTAGTGAATATTAGGCAAAATAAGAAAAACAAACTCAAGTGTTTTTACTTCCCAAAACCGGTGGGAGTGGAGGAAGGAAAGAGCCAATGCATGAAATTGTTGCTCTTAACAATGTTCATAGGCTTGCATGGCTAGATTACTTTATAATCATTATGTTTTCTTATTTAAAATATAAACATAATATTAAGTCCATTCCCCTCTTATTTTCGGCACTTTACATAACATGGTGTCCATATTATTTTTTGTCAATTGTCTATATGTTACATGTCACATGTCACATATATTTGTTATGTAATTTTTAACATATTAAAAATCAACGTATTATCAAAAATACGTCACATACAAAAATTGACTTAGTAATTTCACAATTACTCGTACCAAAATATTTTACCACTTTATAAATCACAACAGTTTGTATTTATAATAATTCATTCAATTCAATTGTTACATTAAACAATTATTTCATCCGAGTAATGATACAATTCAATTACTTGGACCGTATCTCATTTAATCACATTTCAATTTGATACGTAAATTTTACTTCCAAAATCGCCCGTCAATTTTCAAGTAATTTAATCAACTCGTAACGTTATACGATTAATTAAATAATAAATTAAGTGTATTGCCCTTTAGGTATGACCTAGGGGTCAATCGATCACCACCGTCACACACGACAATAATGTCAAACTCTAGTCACCCAATCATTACCGATATATGTTGACCAGTTGACAAGAACAATATTACTTCCCAATTGTATTCTTAAAATGAGATTTAATAATGATATTTAAATCATGTGATCGCACTATTGTTGAGGACACATTTCCCAACAATCTCCCACTTGTCCTCGACAAGTGTGCGTCACCAATTCTCTTGTCCTATTACTATCTCCCACTCAATGCAAGGTGTCTTTCGGGTCGTACTTGCAAGTGATCATATCGAGAGTGGTTTCCTCGATCTGGAGAATAACTGATTGACCGGATTTATCCACTCTGGATACCTTCCGAGCGTGGCCACGCATTTACAGTTCATTACTCCTCGAGTGGCCCTGAGATATTGTTATAACCCTGACAAGGGGATGGACAATTCCTATCGCACTCATTCCCTTCGACTAGCCACAGCCATCATAACCCAAAATATGCCCATTTGACCCCATTTACGAAGGTCGTAGTAACACAAATCAAAGTTAATCAAACTGTGCCATCTTAGGTGAATAGTCTTTAGTCAAAAGAATCGACTCATTAGAATACTATAGCAGCTCTCGCCACGACCAGGCTATATAAATTTGCCAGAACTCTATAAGCGGTCATTAGGCCCGACAAAAAGTTCCTAACAGTCTGCCTATGTGATCGACTAGTCATCTCACATGACTCTATGGCATTTGAACTTGCCATCAATCGCATCACACTCTAGTCACTTCGAGACGTCACCTCATACAAGTGACTATGGGCGAATACAATGTTAATCCGTGTTCACTTTAACGGGGTTCAATTGTCACTACAACCCGTTTGGATGTAACAAAGTATAAAAGGAGTTTTTAAAGGAAAAACTCGAACGACAAATGCGATTATCACATATGAATAGTCAATGCCTGATTACTATTCCATATTCTATAATCTAATTTGATCTTTCATGTAGTTGTTCATTTCAATTCAATTGAAATGACATGAGTCATCATGTTTAGCCTATGAGAAGGCTTTGGTTAGTAGGTTTTATCAACTTCTTGTACCTTACTCAACCTCACTACATACTCGTTTTCCTTTGTAATGTATACATTTGCATTACAAAACTTTCTGAGTACGTGTCGAGATCCAATCAAGACATAGGCCCTTTTAGCCTAAGAATATCTCCCACTGTTTTCACAGTGCGCGGGACTCATCCTCTTACACATCTCATGATTGCAAGTGTACTCAATTTCCGTTATAAATATCTCTCATTGTTCTTTATTGCCTAGAACGATTCTAGAAAATCTACTTCTTAATTAACATTGCAACAATGGTATCTTAACCATTCAGATGTGTTTTGATTATGGTTTTGTCGGAAACCATGTGCAACCTCAATTGTCAATTGTCACTTGTGTAACACCCTTACACAAAATTGCATCATAAACACTTTGCTTTACTTCCTTAATGCTTCTGCAAGCACTTAAGGGTAATCTTTATATACTAGGTAAAGATTACTTAAATTCGATTTTTGAAAACAGTTCATCATACTCAAAGTATATGAAGTGTTATACATCATTACTTATTTAATTGATCCGGCAGCGGAAGCAAATGGAATCAATCAAATATGTTCAATTTAATTGAACTAGTCATGAATCTTATCAACATAAGACTTCTTACTGACGCTGATATCATGTGGATTTATCTTCACAAATCCGGATATTCAAGATGTATTATAATACTCCAATAAGTCTAAAATCATTCGCAATGATCAATATGTCATCCACATATCAGACTAATTAAAATTTCCGTAACTCCCACTAAACTCCATGTATAAACACAACTTCTCGACTTATCGAGAAATGTTTTATCACATGATCAAAATGTTGATTCCAACTCATTGATGTCCTACTTAAGACCCTCTCTTAAGTCTTACATTATCTTAGGATTGCAAGAATCTACAAAACTCCTAACATGTAATGAATACATTCCTTCTTTTGAAGAAGTGGGTTTTATATTCACTTGATGTGCGCATATCTTCATAATGAAACACAATCCCTTAAGAAGATCCAAATAGGCTTAAGCATTTCAATTGGTGCAAAACCCTTTGTAACCAATCAAACCTTGAAATCTCTCTTTATTAGTACAAAATCCTTTGCAACTAATCAAGCCTTTTTATTTCGGATTTTCATGGCTCTAAGACTTATATTGAGTTGTGACTTAAACACTCTTATGTAAGTCATATGTTCATTACTTTCTAGAAGTAATCAATTTGAATCAAACGATTTCTTTGTAAGTTATAAGCTCTTTACTTTCTTAAAAGTAGCATGAATCCATCATTTTCAACAATTTGACGAATTTAACCTCCTAGGTTTTAAAGAAACAACATCTTACACAAAATGTCTCATGTAGCCAAGAAAGACCAGTTTCTTGCGACATAATACACAAAACGTCTCATGTAGCCAAGAAAGACCAGTTTCTTGCGACATCATATTCTTTGTGGCTCTTGAATAAATTCCCTTGCGACATAATATTGCGACATAATATTCTTTGTGGCTCTTGAATAAATTCTCCCACTCTGTCTTCTAGAAATAAACTTGTATTTTAGAAAGACAGTTTCACGAGCCGCAAACCCGTCGTACTCGTGATAATTGAAAGGGAAAAATGAGCATTTGTTTCTTTGTGAAAACTTACAAATATGGTACCCTTACCATTTCATATCTCATATGATTCGGTTTAGTGGAAAAATAATTTAGACAAAAATGATAAAATCCCCAAAAGGATCAAGTAACTCAAAGTAACTTGATTGAAATCCAAACCATATCGAATAGCGTTTGATTTCTTATCTAATCACACATTATTCCATAATGCGTGCTAAGAGAGATTAACTTGTGATACTATATCACATTTCCTTTGGCTTATATCAAAGTCTTCACTTTGATAATCCCATCACGACTAAATCGTGATTCCTTGAACTCTTTGAAATTCTTCAAAGATTTCTCCTTTTACCTTATTAAGTGAACATATTAGCGTCAACTTAAATCGTTGGTAAAAGAAAATGATCAACCTATTTTGGATCAATGATATACAACCTCGATCTCCTTTTCAACCAAAAGGCACGAGACATCTTGCTTTGAATACAAGATACGCATATACCATTAACGATCTAATGGTTTCAAGAGTACTTGATAACTCTTTGCGTTCATCATTCCAAAATTTAAGGTTTAATCTTGGGTTACCAATTTGAATATTACATCATCTACATGATATGTCATCCTAGTTTGGTTTAGAATATAATCACCTTGATAATGGGCTTGCCATACATCAAATCGTGGTGTATAGGGTCACAAAAGTGAAACCTCTTTTGTATCTTAACAAGTTTATATTCTTATTTAGAGTTTATGCACTTAATAGTCACAATTAAGTACCACTTTAAATCCAAAACTAGATTGAGTACACAATTACTCTATCTCTCGACTTCATTGTTGCTAGTCGTCATATTCTATTCATCCTATGTATCCAACACAATGATGAAAAACCTCCACTGGTTTCTAATATTGACGAAGTAGTATTAGCAAAATTAATGTTTAATCAAATAAACATTTTTAAAGAAGAAGGTCCCATTAGATGTCCCACAACTAACTTGTTGATTCTTCAATAATTTGGGGTAGTTTCCTTTCTCGTGTCCAACATTTTAAGACAATGGAAACTTTATCGGTCGGGATTGAAAGGTTTAGTATCGTTATTCTCAACAACTTTACCTTTAACATTACCTTGTATCAATTCCATTATAATCTTTACTTCTTGAACCTCGTTCTCATCTTAACGGTTTAAGAGAATGCTCCCACTTATTTCAATGAGTCTTTGCTTTGAGAAGCAAAATTGAATTCATGAAGATTACTCTTCATTTGTTCGTTTTAGTCTTAAAACTTTCATCGAAGTGGTTGCGTTATTTTGGTCAATTACGAATTCTGAAAATCTAATCACCAAAACAATATTATCTTTTCAAAATACTTAATTCATTTAAGTATATGAAAAACAATCCATTGTAAGTAGATGTGTTAGTCAAGAATCAAAAACCTGTTTGATAATGACTAACTTTTATCTATACTCTTTACAAGAGATCCTTAGCAATGGTTCATTTGAGGTTTTAGAAGCAAATACATATTTGTCTTTAGTTACGATATTTTAATGGAGATTTGAATCAAAAACGAAATGATATCGTATATGAGTTGTGGTAAAGAAAATAGAACAATATGATAACGGAATAGTGGAAAACAAAACATTCATCGTTATATTAATACTTGTAAACAAGTATAGCATTTACATAGTGACCTCTACCCAACTATGATAAATGATTCCAAGATCCAAATTCATATTAACTTGGGCACGGGGTAGCCGATGAAACCCTTATCAATATAACTCGGTGGATTAACTCTTTAATCGATTCTACTTTTAGAACTCTCGGTCGATAAAATTACTCTAATATTTATCTATAGCCCAAAACACATCAACAAGGGCACGGGGTAGCCGATGAAACCCTTATCAATTACTTTTGTTGAGTTCAATCCAAATTTCGAATAAATGTGTCCATTATCCAAACCCACATTAACTTAGGCACGGGGTAGCCGATGAAACCCTCATCAACATGAATTCGGTGGATTAACATTTATCACCCACTTCCCCTACGTAACAAGGTTTGTACCCCGGGGTAGCCGAGTGCACTCCCTCGCGAAATAGGTTTTCATGGTTTCTACTATTTGGTAAGGCTATGTCTCAATTAATTGTTTTAGCGAGAGGTCATGTCAATTTATTATCTATCACGTTTTAAGTGAACTAAAGCGGTGAACTACGATAATTCTAATTGACACGGTCGATAAACTCGATAAGACAATGCATGTTTAGTTATGGCGATTTAGCGATGCATGTGACATAAAATAAAATGCAAGCATAAAGATAAATAAATCCTAGTATGGCCTTTCCTAAAATAGAAAAACTCTTTAACTATTACAAATTCGGAAACCAACTCCATTGGTCCCTTGAACTTCGGTTGTGGCACGCATCTCGAGGTAACACCGTCTTTATGTATCGCCATTCTTGAAGAAATCCGTCTTTGGGAACTCCGGAATGAATAAAATTACATAATAAATTACATAATTCCTATTATACATTTGTAACTAAATAAAATAAATCTATTAAATTACAAAAGGGTGATACGAGATCACAATAAAAAATACAACCGAATCGATATTCCCATACATTTCGGGAAATACCAATTAAAATCTAAGGCCATACTAAGTAAAATTACATAATTCAAAATTACATAAATTAAAATTATGACAATCATAAAGAAAATGCAGCATTATAATATGTATGAACATGCTTCATTTTATGCTAAATCGCCTTTAAATTGCCAATATCGTATATTACTCGGTTTTTACGGATTTGCGTGATTTCAACATTTTTATAATCACAAAAATGCATAAACTCATATTTATGCATAAGTTAATTACCCTAACCTCTTAGGACTCAAAATATAGTCTTCACTAATAATTTGACCATAATTAACCCATATTTTATAAAATTGTTCATAAATGGACCAAAATTACAAAAATAAGCTATTAAACTTCAAATAAATCACAAAATTTCAAATAAATTCAAAATTTGAAATTTAAACTCATGAACATTCTGGAAAAATTTCCATGACACTCATAATGTTCAAAATCTTAGGTTAAAAATTTCGAAAATTTACCGGAAAAACAATGTTGCGGTTTATCGATATTTAATAAAATAATCATAAAAACATGGAAAAATTATTTTCATTAACTTTTCAATTTTAGATCTGAAAAATATAATAAAATGCAACATTAGACGTTTTTCCTTAGTCATAGATTATGTTTTATTAATTTTTCACTAATAATGTCACTATTTATGCCATTTTTCTTCAAAAATTCATAAATCATGCTAAAAGACTTCTTTATAGCCAATTATTTTACACACATCTTGTAAAATTGCATGTGACAACATATAAATTTTCTATGACCAGATTCGAATTTTAACTCATATTAACCTATTTTTCTCTTAAATCCGAATTTAATAATGAAAAATTCATTTTTCGAGCATAACAAGTGCAAAAATTATGAAAATTTACAGGTTATCTCAAAATAATATATGTAACAACATATCCAAAAACCAAGTGAAAATTCGAAGTATAGCTAATTTTCGACCAAAAATGACATTTTTACTCATAAAATCACATTTAAATGTCATTATTATTAAATATGAACAATAAAAATCCGAAAAATTAACCAAAATATCCTAAAACACTTTAGGACCAGAAATATTAACATGCATGTAATAATTTCGTGATATATCATAATAACACAAATTTTACAAGTTTTATTTTGTTATTCATATAACTCGGAAAAACTTTTAACCAATTTGCATGCAAACAACCGTGGCTCTGATACCAATTGAAGGAAATGTAGATCTATATACATACTAACATACTCATATATGTCAAAATTAATTTGTCATAAAATTAAATACGGATTTTATGCATGCAAACAAAATATAATAGAGAAGAAATCATGTCCTTACTTTGATGATTTCGGTTTAGAGGGCACAAGAGAGATCACCTTTCTCTCTTGTTCTTGAGCTTATCCTTATGGAAGAACAAAGATCTAAGTATAAGATCTCTCCCTAAGCTTTATACCCAAGGCTTTCACTTAATCTAATTAATATTATAAGTACTAGTATAATATTAATCTTAGTAGAAAATAGACCCAAAAATATTATATACTCTTAATATTTTCGGTTATATGGGAGAGAAGAAGAAGAGAGAGTTTTTTTTTGTCTCTCTAGAAATCTTATATTTTAGCCATGATTATTTATGTGAGTTAAAAATTTTTGGTTAATTTTTCGGATTTTTATTGTTCATAATTTACAATAATGGCATTTAAATGTGATTTTATGAGTAAAAATGTCATTTTTGGTCTAAAAATAGCTATACTTCTAATTTTCACTTGGTTTTTGGATATGTTGTTACATATATTATTTTGAGATAACCTGTAAATTTTCATAATTTTTGCACTTGTTATGCTCGAAAAATGAATTTTTCATTATTAAATTCGGATTTAAGAGAAAAATAGGTTAATATGAGTTAAATTTCGAATCTGGTCATAGAAAATTTATATGTTGTCACATGCAATTTTACAAGGTGTGTGTAAAATAATTGGCTATAAAGAAGTCTTTTAGCATGATTTATGAATTTTTGAAGAAAAATGGCATAAATAGTGACATTATTAGTTGAAAATTAATAAAACATAACCTATGACTAAGGAAAAACGTCTAATGTTGCTTTTTATTATATTTTTCAGATCTAAAATTGAAAAGTTAATGAATATAATTTTTCCATGTTTTTATGATTATTTTATTAAATATCGATAAACCGCAACATTGTTTTTCCGGAAAAATTTCGAAATTTTTAACCTAAGATTTTGAACATTATGAGTGTCATGGAATTTTTCCAGAATGTTCATGAATTTAAATTTCAAATTTTGAATTTATTTGAAATTTTTGGATTTATTTGAAGTTTAATGGCTTATTTTTGTAATTTTTGGTCCATTTATGAACAATTTTATAAATAAAGGTTAATTATGGTCAAATTATTAGTGAAGACTATATTTTGAGTCCTAAGAGGTTAGGGTAATTAACTTATGCATAAATATGAGTTTATGTATTTTTGTGATTATAAAATGTTGAAATCACGCAAATCCGTAAAAACCGAGTAATATACGATATTGGCTAATTAAAAGGCGATTTAGCATAAAAATTGAGCATGTTCATACATATTATAATGCTGCATTTTCTTATGATTGTCATAATTTTAATTTATGTAATTTTGAATTATGTAATTTTACTTAGTATGGCCTTAGATTTTAATTGGTATTTCCCGAAATGTATGGGAATATCGATTCGGTTGTAATTTTTTTTTGTGATCTCGTATCACCGTTTTGTAATATTTAATAGATTTATTTTATTTTAGTTACAAATGTATAATAGGAAATTATGTAATTTATTATGTAATTTTATTCATTCCGGAGTTCCAAAAGACGGATTTCTTCAAGAATGGCGATACATAAAGACGGTGTTACCTCGAGATGCGTGCCACAACCGAAGTTCAAGGGACCAATGGAGTTGGTTTCCGAATATGTAATAGATTAATAGTTTTTCTATTTTAGGAAAGGCCATACTAGGATTTTTACTTTTATGCTTGCATTTTATTTTATGTCACATGCATCGCTAAATCGCCATAACTAAACATGCATTGTCTTTTATCGAGTTTATCGACCGTGTCAATTCGAATTATCGTAGTTCACCGCTTTAGTTCACTTAAAACGTGATAGATAATAAATTGACATGACCTCTCGCTAAAACAACTAATTGAGACATAGCCTTACCAAATAGTAGAAACCATGAAAACCTATTTCGCGAGGGAGTGCACTCGGCTACCCCGGGGTACAAACCTTGTTACGTAGGGGAAGTGGGTGATAAATGTCTAATCCACCGAATTCATGTTGATGAGGGTTTCATCGGCTACCCCGTGCCTAAATTAATATGGGTTTGGATAATGGACACATTTATTCGAAATTTGGATTGAGCTCAACAAAAGTAATTGATAAGGGTTTCATCGGCTACCCCGTGCCCTTGTTGATGTGTTTTGGGCTATAGATAAATATTAGAGTAATTTTATCGACCAAGAGTTCTAAAAGTAGAATCGATTAAAAGGTTAATCCACCGAGTTATATTGATGAGGGTTTCATCGGCTACCCCGTGCCTAAGTTGATATGAATTTGGGTCTTGGAATCATTTATTATAGTTGGGTAGAGGTCACTATATAAATGTTCATATCTTGTTAAATTTGCAAGTATGATTTAAAAAGACAAATGTTAATATTTCCTTTCCTCCATATTTGTAGTGCATTACAATGAATCCATCAAATGCTACCGCACCCATTACTATTGAGTCATATCACCATGTTCTTGACGACGTATGCTCCAACAATAATTTCGATACCACTAGAGAACTTCATTTCGGGATAGGTTCGGATGGAAACCTTAATTTCATCACTTCTTCTAAACCACCCACTACTACTAGACCTCGTGTGAGTCCGTCTCAGGAAGACTACCTCATGCGATCTATAGGGTCTTTGTCTCTGGAAGATAAAGATGCCAAAGCTAGTGGGAGCTCTAGCAATCAAGTTCTTGCGTCAAAGGGCAAGAGGTTCAAGAAGAAAGGAAAGAAAATCAAAAACTTCAAGCAAGTTAATGATGAGTGCCATTATTGCTATGGCATGGGACATTGGCTAAGGAATTGCCCTATGTATTTGCGAAATATAAGGGAGGGTCTAATTACTCCAAAAGGTACAATTCCTAAAGAAATTTATGTTATTGATATAAATTATACTTCCACTACGACATGGGTACTAGATACCGGTTGTGGTTCTCACCTTTGTAATCATTTACGGGGTTTAAGAGATGTGGAGAGGCTTAGCAAGGGAGATGTGGATCTTCGACTTGGAAATGGAGCTCGGGTAGCGGCCGAATCCAAAGGAACTTATGTTCTAGCTTTGCCAAATGGTTTTGAGTTGTATTTGCATAATTGTTTTTATGTTCCTACGCTCTCTAAAAATATTATTTCAATCGCCATGCTAGACATGGATGGTTTTTGTTTTGTCATTAAGAACAATCGTTGCTCTATTTCTAGGAATGATTTGGTTATTGGCCAAGCTTCTTCCATTAATGGCATTTACATTTTAGAGACCTCAAATCCAACAAATGATATTTATAACATACAATCAAAGAAACTCAAAACAAGTGACCCAAGTGAAGCGTTCATTTGGCATTGTCGATTAGGTCACATAAACGAGAATCGCATCAAAAGATTAATTTCTACTAATGTGATTGCACCATTTGATTATCAATCATTTGGTACATGCGAATATTGCCTACTTGGCAAAATGACTCGTAATCCTTTTAGTGGTAAAGGGACACGAGCTAGTGAGCTATTAGGACTCATACACACCGATGTATGCGGACCAATGAGCATCACCGCTCGTGGTAATTATGACTACTTTATAACCTTCACCGATGACTTAAGTAGATATGGGTATATCTATTTAATGAAACACAAGAGTGAAGCATTTGAGAAATTCAAGGAATTCCAAAACGAAGTAGAGAACCAATTGAACAAAAGGATTAAGGCACTACGATCCGATCGTGGTGGTGAATACCTTAGTCTTGAATTTGATTCACACTTGAAAGGTTGTGGTATTATATCACAACTTTCTCCACCCAGAACACCACAACTGAATGGTGTTGCCGAAAGGAGAAATCGAACCCTACTTGATATGGTTCGATCCATGATGAGTCAAACCGAGTTACCGAACTCGTTTTGGGGATTTGCAATCCAAACTGCAATTCTATCTTTGAATAATAGTCCCACTAAAGCCACCGAAAAGACTCCATTTGAGACATGGAAAGGAAGAGTTCCTAATCTATCCTATATGAAAATTTGGGGATGTGATGCTTATGTCAAGGCTAAACCCGACAATAAGCTGGCCCCAAGATCCGAAAAATGCATCTTTGTAGGTTATCCTTTGACCTCTCGAGGTTACTACTTCTACAAACCTCAAGAAAACAAAGTGTTTGTGTCTAGTGAGGCTGTCTTCTTAGAAAGTCAATTTATTTCTAAGAGACAGAGTGGGAGAAATTTTGAACTTGATGAAGTTCAAGAGCCACAAACCGAGGTAGAGACGCAAGAAGATGTTCCTTCGTCGTCTAACGCGGTTGTACCTCCTCCACTAAGAAGGACGGGCCGAGTTATTCGCCATCCCGATCGATATGTGGGACTTATCGAGGAAGATGGAACACTCGATGTGTTGCTTATGGAAAGTGACGAGCCCGCCACCTACAAGGCCGCAATCTCTAGTCCTAATTCCACCTTATGGCTTGAAGCCATGAAATCCGAAATGGATTCTATGCTTGAAAACCAAGTTTGGGACTTGGTAGATTTGCCTAAAGGGGCAAGACCCCTCCAATGCAAATGGATATTCAAAGTCAAAAATGGCATAGAAGGACATGACGATGTCTACAAAGCTAGGCTAGTGGCAAAAGGATTTACCCAAGTCCAAGGTCTCCATTATGATGAGACCTTCGCCCCGTAGCCATGCTAAGATCCATACGGATTATGTTAGCGATCGCCGCATTTCATGACTATGAAATTTGGCAAATGGATGTCAAAACCGCTTTTCTAAATGGGCATTTAGAAGAGGAGGTGTACATGATACAACCCGAAGGTTTTGTTGATTCTAAAAATCCTAACAAGGTGTGCAAGCTTAAGAGATCCATTTATGGTCTTAAGCAAGCATCTAGAAGTTGGAATCATCGATTCAATCATGTTATAAAAGAAAATGGTTTCACTCGAAATATTGAGGAACCATGTTTATACATGAAATTCAGTGGGAGCAATGTTGTATTCCTAATCTTGTATGTCGATGACATACTACTCATTGGAAATGATGTTCCAATGTTGTCTTCAGTTAAGAAGTGGTTAGGTAACCACTTCCAAATGAAGGATTTAGGAGAGGCACAACGCATATTAGGTATCCGGATCTATAGAGATAGACCTAAGAGGATATTGGCAC
Source organism: Silene latifolia (assembly GCF_048544455.1). Taxonomy (NCBI): domain Eukaryota; kingdom Viridiplantae; phylum Streptophyta; class Magnoliopsida; order Caryophyllales; family Caryophyllaceae; genus Silene; species Silene latifolia. The sequence goes on along the minus strand of NC_133526.1, from coordinate 72,654,190 downwards.
TTAGTCAAGAGTCTTATGTTGATAAGATTCTTCGACGATTCAGCATGGACAAATCCAAAAGGGGTTTGGTACCAATGGTAACCGGAACGATATTGAGCGGACTCAATGTCCCTCCGAACCCCATGATGTTGAACGCATGAAGTTGATCCCTTACGCTTCCGCTGTTGGATCAATCATGTATGCCATGATATGCACACGTCTCGATGTCTCGTATGCCTTGAGCATGACGAGTAGATATCAAGCGAATCCAGGTGAGAGTCACTGGATTGTTGTCAAGAACATCCTTAAGTACTTGAGAAGAACTAAGGACTCTATCCTTGTGTTTGGAGGAGACACCGAGTTGCGTGTTACTGGATACACGGACTCAAGTTTTCAAACAGATAGAGATGACATGAAATCACAAGCTGGTTTTGTTTTCATGCTCAATGGTGGTGCCGTAAGTTGGAGAAGCTTCAAGGAAGTCAGAATCGCGGATTCAACAACGGAGGTGAGTACATTGCAAAGCATCGAGGCGCCAAGGAAGCTATGTGGATCAAACAATTCACGGAAGGTCTAAAAGTAGTACCTACCGCCGATGATCCCATCACTCTCTATTGTGATAATAGTGGGACGATCTTCCAAGCTAAGGAGCCAAAGTCTAGTAATAGATCTAGACATGTACTTAGAAAGTATCATGTAATAAGAGATTTCATTGAAAGAAAGGAAATTGCGATTTGTAAGGTTGGGACGGATGACAACATAGCCGATCCGCTCACCAAGCCTTTATCGCAGCTAAGCATGATGGGCATGTTACGTCCATGGGACTTAAACGTGTACCAAATTTTTGTTAGATTTTGAAATGAAATAAAAGTGTTGTTTTTGTTCATGTTCATAATCACATTTGTCTTTTATCTTTAATTTATACTTTGTTACATCCAAACGGGTTGTGGAGACATTTGAACCCCGTTAAAGTGAACACGGATTAACATAGTATTTGCCCATAGTCACTTGTATGGGGTGACGTCTCGAAGTGACTAGAGTGTGAGGCGATTGATGGCAAGTTCAAGTGCCATAGAGTCATGTGAGATGACTAGTCGATCACATAGGCAGACTGTTAGGAACATTTTGTCGGGCCTAATGACCGCTTATAGAGTTCTGGCAAATTTATATAGCCTGGTCGTGGCGAGAGCTACTATAGTATTCAAATGAGTTGATTCTTTTGACTAAAGACTATTCTCCTAAGATGGCACGATTTGGATTAACTTTGATTTGTGTTACTACGACCTTCGTAAATGGGGTCAAATGGGCATATTTTGGGTTATGATGGTGTGGCTAGTCGAAGGGAATGAGTGCGATAGGAATTGTCCACCCCTAGTCAGGGTTATAACAATATCTCGGGGCCACTCGAGGAGTAATGAATTGGAAAATGCGTGGCCACGCTCGGAAGGTATCCGGTGTGGATAAATCCGGTCAATCGGTTATTCTCCGGATCGAGGAAACCACTCTCGATATGATCACTTGCAAGTACGACCTGAAAGACACCTTGCATTGAGTGGGAGATAGTAATAGGACAAGAGAATTGGTGACGCACACTTGTCGAGGACAAGTGGGAGATTGTTGGGAAATGTGTCCTCAACAATAGTGCGATCACATGATTTAAATATCATTATTAAATCTCATTTTAAGAATACAATTGGGAAGTAATTTTGTTATCACAATCGGTCAACATATATCGGTAATGATTGGTCGACTAGAGTTTGACATTCATTGTCGTGTGACGGTGGTGATCAGTTGACCCCCTAGGTCATACCTAAAGGGCAATACACTTAATTGATTATTTAATTAATCGTATAACGTTGCGAGTTGATTAAATTACTTGAAAATTGACGGACGATTTTGGAAGTAGTATTTACGTATCAAATTGAAATGTGATTAAATGAGATACGGTCTGAGTAATTAAATTGTATAATTACTCGGATGAAATAAATTGTTTAATGTAACAATTAAAATGAATGAATTATTATAAATTCAATCAGTTGAAATTTATAAATGGTAAAATATTTTGGTACAAGTAATTATGAAATTACTAAGTCGATTTTTGTATATGACGTATTTTAATTAATACGTTGATTTTTAATATGTTAAAAATACATAACAAATATATGTGACATGTAACATGTAACATATAGACAATTGACAAAAATAATATGGGATCCATATTATGTTAAGTGCCGAAATAATTGGGGAGATTAAGCTAGTTAATTGTTTTATTTAGTTGATAAAACACAATGATGAAAAAGTAAGTCTAGGCATGCATGCCTATGGTTTCTTGTGAAGAACAAAATTTTCATGCATTGGCTCCCCAATAAGCCTCCTCTTACACGGTTTTGGGGAAGGCAATATGTCATTGTTTTTCTTATAATTTTACAAAGTAATATACTAAAAGCTAGTGTATTATTTTTCATTCATACAATCATCCAAAAAGAGAAATTCTAGAGAAATAAAATCCTCTCTTTATCTCTCATCAAAACCGAAATAATTCAAGTGTTATACATTATTTTGGTTCAATTTTCTACTAAGATTAATATTATACTAGTACTTATAATATTAATTAGATTAAGTGTTAAGCCTTGGGTATAAAGCTTGGGGAGAGATCTTACTCTTAGATCTTGTTCATCCATTGGAATAGCTCAAGAACAAAAGAGAAAGGTGATCTCTTTTGTGCCCTAATAGCCGAAATACTTCAATGTAAGGAGATTATTTCTCTTATCTTTTATTAATGTTTGCATGCATAAGATCCGTTTTAATTTATGACAAATTAATTTGACATATATGAGTATGTTATTATGTATATGAATCTACATTTCCTTCAATGTTTTCTACAAGAATTAATATTATCTAGTACTCATAATATTAATTCTAATTAAGAGAAAGCCTTGGGTATAAAGCTTAGGGAGAGATCTTACCCTTAGATCTTTGTTCTTCCATTGGAAAGGCTCAAGAACAAGAAGAGAAAGGAGATCTCTCTTGTGCCCTAATAGCCGAAATATTGAATGTAAGGACATTATTTCTCTTCTTTTATATTATTGTTTGCATGCATAAAATCCGTATTTAATTTTATGACAAATTATTTAGACATATAAGAGTATGTTAATATGTATACGAATCTACATTTCCTTCAATCGGTATCATGAGCCACGGTTGTTTGCATGCAAATTGGTTAAAAGTTTTTCCGAGTTACATGAATAACAAAATAAAACTTGTAAAATTTGTGTTATTATGATATATCACGAAATCATTACATGCATGTTAATATTTCTGGTCCTAAAGTGTTTTAGGATATTTTGGTTAATTTTTCGGATTTTTATTGTTCATATTTTATAATAATGACATTTAAATGTGATTTTATGAGTAAAAATGTCATTTTTGGTCGAAAATTAGCTATACTTCGAATTTTCACTTGGTTTTTGGATATGTTGTTACATATATTATTTTGAGATAACCTGTAAATTTTCATAATTTTTGCACTTGTTATGCTCGAAAAATGAATTTTTCATTATTAAATTCGGATTTAAGAGAAAAATAGGTTAATATGAGTTAAATCTCGAATCTGGTCATAGAAAATTTATATGTTGTCACATGCAATTTTACAAGATGTGTGTAAAATAATTGGCTATAAAGAAGTCTTTTAGCATGATTTATGAATTTTTGAAGAAAAATGGCATAAATAGTGACATTATTAGTGAAAATTAATAAAATATAATCTATGACTTAGGAAAAACGTATAATGTTGCATTTTATTATATTTTTCAGATCTAAAATTGAAAAGTTAGTGAAAATAATTTTTCCATGATTTTATGATTATTTTATTAAATATCGATAAACCGCAACATTGTTTTTCCGGAAAATTTCGAAATTTTTTAACCTAAGATTTTGAACATTATGAGTGTCATGGATTTTTTCCAGAATGTTCATGAATTTAAATTTCAAATTTTGAATTTATTTGGAATTTTTGGATTTATTTGAAGTTTAATAGCTTAATTTTGTTTTTTTTTTTTTGGCCCTTTTATGAACAATTTTGTAAATAAAGGTTAATTATGGTCAAATTATTAGTGAAGACTAAATTTTGAGTCCTAAGAGGTTAGGGTAATTAACTTATGCATAAATATGAGTTTATGTATTTTTGTGATTATAAAATGTTGAAATCACGCAAATCCGTAAAAACCGAGTAATATATGATATTGGCTAATTAAAAGGCGATTTAGCATAAAAATTGAGCATGTTCATACATATTATAATGCTGCATTTTCTTTATGATTGTCATAATTTTAATTTATGTAATTTTGAATTATGTAATTTTACTTAGTATGGCCTTAGATTTTAATTGGTATTTCCCGAAATGTATGGGAATATCGATTCGGTTGTATTTTTATTGTGATCTCGTATCACCGTTTTGTAATTTAATAGATTTATTTTATTTTAGTTACAAATGTATAATAGGAAATTATGTAATTTATTATGTAATTTTATTCATTCCGGAGTTCCCAAAGACGGATTTCTTAAAGAATGGCGATACATAAAGACGGTGTTACCTCGAGATGCGTGCCACAACCGAAGTTCAAGGGACCAATGGAGTTGGTTTCCGAATATGTAATAGATTAATAGTTTTCTATTTTAGGAAGGCCATACTAGGATTTATTTATCTTTATGCTTGCATTTTATTTTATGTCACATGCATCGCTAAATCGCCATAACTAAACATGCATTGTCTTTTATCGAGTTTATCGACCGTGTCAATTAGAATTATCGTAGTTCACCGCTTTAGTTCACTTAAAACGTGATAGATAATAAATTGACATGACCTCTCGCTAAAACAATCAATTGAGACATAGCCTTACCAAATAGTAGAAACCATGAAAACCTATTTCGCGAGGGAGTGCACTCGGCTACCCCGGGGTACAAACCTTGTTACGTAGGGGAAGTGGGTGATAAATGTTAATCCACCGAATTCATGTTGATGAGGGTTTCATCGGCTACCCCGTGCCTAAGTTAATGTGGGTTTGGATAATGGACACATTTATTCGAAATTTGGATTGAACTCAACAAAAGTAATTGATAAGGGTTTCATCGGCTACCCCGTGCCCTTGTTGATGTGTTTTGGGCTATAGATAAATATTAGAGTAATTTTATCGACCGAGAGTTCTAAAAGTAGAATCGATTAAAGAGTTAATCCACCGAGTTATATTGATAAGGGTTTCATCGGCTACCCCGTGCCCAAGTTAATATGAATTTGGATCTTGGAATCATTTATCATAGTTGGGTAGAGGTCACTATGTAAATGCTTTACTTGTTATTTACAAGTATTAATATAACGATAAATGTTAAGTTTTCCACTATTCCGTTGTTATATTGTTCTATTTCTTTACCACAATTCATATACGATATCATTTCGTTTTTGATTCAATCTCCATTAAAACATCGTAACTAAAGACAAAATTTGAATTTGCTTCTAAAACCTCAAACAAACCATTGCTAAGGATCTCTTGTCAAGAGTATAGATTAAAGTTATTCATTATCAAACAGGTTTTTGATTCTTGACTAACACATCTACTTACAATGGATTATTTTTCATGTACTTAAATGAATTAAGTACCTTGAAGCGATAAATTGTTTTGGTAATTGGTTTTGTCAGAATTCGTAATTGACCAAAATAACGCAACCACTTCGATGAAAGTTTTAAGACTAAAACGAACAAATGAAGAGTGAATCTTCATGAATTCAATTTTGCTTCTTAAAGCAAAGACTCATTGAATTAAGTGGGAGCATTCTCTTAAACCGTTAAGACGAGGACGAGGTTCAAGAAGTAAAGATTATAATGGAATTGATACAAGGTAATGTTAAAGGTAAAGTTGTTGAGAATGACGATACTAAACCTATCAATCCCGACCGATAAAGTTTCCATTGTCTCAAATGTTGGACACGAGAAAGGAAACTACCCCAAATTATTGAAGAATCAACAAGTTAGTTGTGGGACATCTAATGGGACCTTCTTCTTTAAATGTTTATTTGATTAAACATAATTTTGCTAGTACTACTTCGTCAATATTAGAAACCAATGGAGGTTTTCATCATTGTACTTGATACATAGGATGATTAGAATATGACGACTAGCAACAATCATATTGAGAGATAGAGTCATTGTGTAATCAATCTAGTTTTGGGTTTGGAGTTGTACTTAATTGTGACTATTAAGTACATAAACTCTAAATAAGAATGCAATTTGTTAAAGATACAAAAGAGGTTTCACTTTTGTGACCATATACACCATGATTTGATGTATGGCTAGCCCATCATCAAGGTGATTATATTCTAAACCAAACTAGAATAATATATCATGAAGATGATGCAAGACTCAAATTGGTAACCCAAGATTAAACCTTAATATTTTGGAATGATGAACGCAAAGAGTTAACGAGTACTCTTGAAACCATTAGATTGTTAATGGTATATGCGTATCTTGTATTCAAAGCAAGATGTCTCGTGCCTTTTGGTTGAAAAGGAGATCGAGATTGTAAATCATTGATCCAAAATAGGTTGATCATTTTCTTTTACCAACGATTTAAGTTGACACTAATATGTTCACTTAATAAGGTAAATAGAGAAATCTTTGAAGAGGTTCAAGAGTTCAAGAAATCACGATTTAGTCGTGATGGGATTATCAAAGTGAAGACTTTGATATAAGCCAATGGAAATGTGATCTAATATCACAAGTTAATCTCTCTTAGCACGCATTATGAAATAATGTGTGGTTGGATAAGAAATCAAACGCTATTCGATATGGTTTGAACTTCAATCAAGTTACTTTGAGTTACTTGATCCTTTTGGGGATTTTATCATTTTGTCTAAAATTATTTTTCCACTAAATCAAATCATATGGGATATGAAATGGTAAGAGTACCATGGTTGTAAGTTTTTTACAAGAAACAAATGCTCATTTTTCCCTTGCAATTATCACGAGCACGACGGGTTTGCGGCTCATGAAGCTGTCTTTCTAAAATACAAGTTTATTTTAGAAGACAGAGTGGGAGAAATTATTCAAGAGCCACATAGAATGTTATGTCGCAAGAAACTGGTCTTTCTTGGCTACATGAGACGTTTTGTGTAAGATGTTGTTTCTTTAAAACCTAGGAGGTTAAATTCGTCAAATTGTTGAAAATGATGGATTCATGCTACTTTTAAGAAAGTAAAGAGCTTATAACTTACAAAAGAAATTGTTTGATTCAAGTTGATTACTTCTAGAAAGTAATGAACATATGACTTACATAAGAGTGTTTAAGTCACAACTCAATATAAGGCTTAGAGCCATGAAAATCCGAAATAAAAAGGCTTGATTAGTTGCAAAGGGTTTTGCACTAATAAAGAGAGATTTCAAGGTTGATTGGTTGCAAAGGGTGTTTACACCAATTGAAATGCTTAAGTCTATTTGGATCTTCTTAGGGATTGTGTTTCATCATGAGGTTATGAAATACATAGCGAGTGAATCTAAAACCCACTTCTTCATTAGAAGCAATGTATTCAATACATGTCTTAAGTTTTGAAGATTCTTGCAATCCTAAGATAATGTGAAACTTAAGAGAGGGTCTTAAGTAGAAGATAATGTGAAACTTAAGAGAGGGTCTTAAGTAGGACATCAATGAGTTGGAATCAACATTTTGGATCATGTGATAAAACATTTCTCGATAAGTCGAGAAGTTGTGTTTATACATGGAGTTTAGTGGGAGTTACGGAAATTTTAATTAGTCCGATATGTGGATGACATATTGACCATTGAGAATGATTTAAGACTTTTGGAGTATTTTAATACATCTTGAATATCCGGATTTATGAAGATAAATCCACATGATATTAGCGTCAGTAAGAAGTCTTATGTTGATAAGATTCATGACTAGTTCAATTAAAATTGAACATATTTGATTGATTCCATTTGCTTCCGCTGCCGAATCAATTAAATAGGAAATGATGTAAAGCACTTCATATACTTGGAGTATGATGAATTATTTTCAAAATCGAATTTAAGTAATCTTTACCTGGCATGTAAAGATTACCCTTAAGTGCTTGCAGAAGCATTAAGGCTATGATGCAAAGTGTTTATGATGCAATATTGTGTAAGGGTGTTACACAAGTGACAATTGACAATTGAGATTGCGCATGGTTTCCGACAAAACCATAATCAAAACACATTAGGATGGTTAAGATACCATTGTGGAAATGTTTATTAAGAAGTAGATTTTCTAGAATCGTTCTAGGCAATAAAGAACAATGAGAGATATTTATAACGGAAATTGAGTACACTTGCAATCATGAGATGTGCAAGAATGATGAGTCCCGCACACCGTGAAAACAGTGGGAGCTATTCTAAGGCTATAGGGCCTATGTCTTGATTGGATCTCGACACGTACTCAGAAAGTTTTGTAATGCAAATGTATACATTACAAAGGAAAACGAGTATGTAGTGAGGTTGAGTAAGGTACAAGAAGTTGATAAAACCTACTAACCAAAGCCTTCTCAAAGCTAGGCTAAACATGATGAGTCATGTCATTTCAATTGAATTGAAATGAACAACTACGTACAAGATTAAATTAGATTATAGAATATGAAATAGTAATCAAGCATTGACTATTCATATGTGATAATCACATTTGTCGTTCGAGTTTTATTTTAAAACTCTTTTATTATACTTTGTTACATCCAAACGGGTTGTGGAGACAATTGAACCCCGTTAAAGTGAACACGGATTAGCATAGTATTCGCCCATAGTCACTTGTATGAGGTGACGTCTCGAAGTGACTAGAGTGTGATGCGATTGATGGCAAGTTCAAATGCCATAGAGTCATGTGAGATGACTAGTCGATCACATAGGCAGACTGTTAGGAACTTTTTGTCGGGCCTAATGACCGCTTATAGAGTTCTGGCAAATTTATATAGCCTGGTCGTGGCGAGAGCTGCTATAGTATTCTAATGAGTCGATTCTTTTGACTAAAGACTATTCACCTAAGATGGCACAGTTTCAGATTAACTTTGATTTGTGTTACTACGACCTTCGTAAATGGGGTCAAATGGGCATATTTTGGGTTATGATGGGTGTGGCTAGTCGAAGGGAATGAGTGCGATAGGAATTGTCCACCCCTTGTCGGGGTTAAAACAATATCTCAGGGCCACTCGAGGAGTAATGAATTGGAAATGCGTGGCCACGCTCGGAAGGTATCCAGAGTGGATAAATCCGGTCAATCGGTTATTCTCCAGATCGAGGAAACCACTCTCGATATGATCACTTGCAATACGACCTGAAAGACACCTTGCATTGAGTGGGAGATAGTAATAGGACAAGAGAATTGGTGACGCACACTTGTCGAGGACAAGTGGGAGATTGTTGGGAAATGTGTCCTCAACAATAGTGCGATCATATGATTTAAATATCATTATTAAATCTCATTTTAAGAATACAATTGGGAAGTAATATTGTTACTGTCAACTGGTCAACATATATCGGTAATGATTGGCTGACTAGAGTTTGACATTACTGTCGTGTGACGGTGGTGATCAGTTGACCCCCTAGGTCATACCTATAGGGCAATACTCTTAATTGATTATTTAATTAATCGTATAACGTTACGAGTTAATTAAATTACTTGAAAAATTGACGGACGATTTTGGAAGTAAAATTTAAGTATCAAATTGAAATGTGATTAAATGAGATACGGTCTGAGTAATCGAATTGTATCATTACTCGGATGAAATTATTGTTTAAAGAAACAATTGAAACGGAATGAATAAATTATTATAAATACAGAATGTTGTAGTTTATAATTTGGAAACATTTTTGGTACGAGTAATTACGAATTACTAGTCAATTTTGTAAATGACATATTTTATGAGTATGTTGATTTTTAATATGATAAAAATACATTTCATTGTAACATGTCATGTAACATGTTACATGTGACAAATTTGACAAATGATAAAATAAAATGGACCATCCATTTTATTATAAAAGTGCCGAAAATTAGAGGGGTGTTGGGTTAATATTGTGCTTTTCATTTTAGTGGAAAACATAATTATTAAAGACTACCTACTAGCCTTGCAAGCCTAAGCTTTTGAGAAGAGCAAAAACAAGAGGCATTGGGCATACTACCCAATGCTCTCTTTTTCGGCCACCAACAACAATAGAGAAGAGAGCTCTTCACTTTACTCATTCATTCATGCTTCTTATTTTTCTAGTGTAAGAAAATGAAAAATACTCTCTACAATTTATGAGAATTCTAGAGAAATAAACTCCAAAATCCCCTTACTCTTGACCGAATATTCAAGAGCACAAACAATAATTTTGGGTCATTTTTCTACAAGAATTAATATTATCTAGTACTCATAATATTAATTCTAATTAAGAGAAAGCCTTGGGTATAAAGCTTAGGGAGAGATCTTACCCTTAGATCTTTGTTCTTCCATTGGAAAGGCTCAAGAACAAGAAGAGAAAGGAGATCTCTCTTGTGCCCTAATAGCCGAAATATTGAATGTAAGGACATTATTTCTCTTCTTTTATATTATTGTTTGCATGCATAAAATCCGTATTTAATTTTATGACAAATTATTTAGACATATAAGAGTATGTTAATATGTATACGAATCTACATTTCCTTCAATATTTTCAAATATACTTCTCCCAGTAACAAATGCCCCTGCTCCTTTCCCACAATATCTGGCAAAAAAGGTTTAAGCCTGGAACATAAGATCTTGCTGACAGTTTTGTAAAATACTGTGCAGCAAGCAATGGGCCTATAATCCATGACAGTTTCCACCACAGGCTTCTTTGGGATGAGGGCAAGTAAAGTTGTATTAGCTTGCTTAGCCATCTTACTGAGTACCTTGTCAGACCACAAAAAAGGATCTAAGTCAGGAAAAAGAACCCATACTGGAACCTGAGAGACAGAATCCATTTCCTGGGAAAAGGAGGACATTTAAAATTTATTAAACCGTTTGATTACTTTATTTTATATTTTTGAATTATTCAATTTAATTAATTTTATGTCAAACACGATTTTTATAAAAGTAATATATAAAAGCTCATTTTTATAAAAATACGTATTATTAAATTATATTTTTAAGGCATAATTTATATAAGAATATATGTATATATATTTTTGGTCGGATAATAATAATGACAACACTTATAATAATTCCCGTCTTAAATTCCGTCTAGCTATAGACCGTCACATTTCACCTTGTACATGTTTAATCCGGACCAACCAGAAATTGACAACATGCTCACCTATCCTCTTACACTCTACCTTTAAATATCTCTTTTATGTATATTTAGATATATTATTATTATTATTATTATTATTATTATTATTATTATTATTATTATTATTATTATTATTATTATTATTATTATTATTATTATTATTATTATTATTATTATTATTATTATTATTATTATTATTATTATTATTATTATTATTATTATTATTATTATTATTATTATTATTATTATTATTATTATTATTATTATTATTATTATTATTATTATTATATATTATTATTATTATTATTATTGTTATTATATATTATTGTTGTTGTTGTTGATGACCCGTCCCCACCCCCTCACTCTTTCCTTTCTTCTTCCTTTTCCCTGCGAGAAACAACAAAACAACAGCAACAACCAACAACCATTTTCATCGACCTTGAACCTCCATTTCCTCCCTTATTTCTCAACCAAACTCCATTATTTTTGTACCATTAGCTTCCTCGTCCCTTTCTCGTCCTTTTAAGGTAAGAAAGTTTCTGTTTTGACTTAGTTTTCGAATGGGTCGTCTTATGACAACTCGACCCCTTGACTCATACAACTCGTTTTTCTCTTTTTAGTCGAATACCCAAGAGCAGCTCTTACTTAGGGACGTTTTTGCTCTGAAATTCGTGAGGTTAAAGGTAACGGTGATAGGTTACTCAACAATCGTCGAATTTTTCGAATTATGTGCCCTTTTAAATGTTCTTGTTTAATAAAGTTTAAACCTTTATATTGTTTGGCATTTGTATGATGTTCCTCGTCTTGAATGGTGTTTGAAATGGGACTGTTTTGAGCCCGAGACTCCGTCATGAGCCCTGTGTGTTTGAGCTCGGTTTATGGCTCATATGGACTCGTAATTGTGGTCGCTTGAGTTTAGTTTTGGGGTGGTCTCTGCTATGCGCCTTAGACCGGGTCGGGCTCGGTTTTTATGCGTCTTCGGTTCATTTTGGACTAGTTTGGTCTCTGTTTTTGGGACGGGTGTGTGAATGGTCATTGGCGGGTGGTTGTGGCAAATTCTTGGCTGAGTTGGGTCGTAATGGTGACCGGTCTCAGGACCGTCTTGGGTCTGATTTGGGATGGGATATGGAGTAGTAAAGGTTGGTTAGTTTGTATGGGGTAATGGGCGTATGAATATGTGTATATACGTATCCATCTTAAGCAAGTTTCTATGTCCGTCTTTTGGTTCAGATGTTTTGTTGATTCGGGTGAGATGTGGTGGTTGTGAGGTGACTGTGTGGTTGGGTAGGAGACGGCCGTGGGCTATGGTGTTGGACACGGTTGGTTGAACGCGGTGTTGGTCACGATTATAGGCGGGTACACACCCCTTCTTCCCCTCTTCCCTTGTTTATTTCAAGCCTTGGTAATTTGGGTTATTAAATGATTTGGGCTTACTATGGCTATCCAATTGGGTTGGTCTTGTCCATCTAGTCGAACTTGTCTCGTCTATTCGTTTGGGCTCGTTTGCATCTCATGTCATTTGGGCCACGTTTTATGGCACATTTGGTGTCACTTATGAGTTATTGGAAATAATTAAATATCCGTCTCGTATTTTATATAACGTAATTTGTTAATATCGTTCATTTACATGTTATTTCAATTGGGCTCATTTGACTTTTTGTATTGGGCTCTTATAGTATTGTTTGTTGGGCTCACTATAAATTATATGTTGGGCTCAAGATGTTTATAATTTTGGACTTAAAACCTTGCAAAGGTTGGACTCAAATCCTTGTTTGCTCTGGGCTCAATTTCTTTGTTTATTTGGGCTCACCTTGTCACATGTATTGGTTTTGTGTGCTTTCTATAAATTCTCACATGACGTAAATTATTCATTACTACTTGTTATATTTTATTTATTTTATTTAACCGACATGTTAAATTATAAAATGGAATATTTATTAATATAATACAAGTATGAGATATTTATTATAAGTAGTTACTTGTAGTGAGTCGTCCTCTAGATAATATCTAGTATTGTTCGGTTGTGTGAGTCTTGGTTCTACCGGATACTAGGGGTGAGCCAGAGGCCCTCTAGTTGCGGTATGAACGTCGGGAGTGATGTTCCCATCCGTACTTATGGTGATGCAGGCCATAAGTATGAATGTGACATTAATCATCACGTCCCCGAGTCTCGGTCCTATCGGATACTAGGGGTGAGCCATAGGCCCTCTAGTTGCGATAAGGTCATTGGGATTGATGTCCCCATCCGTACTTATGGTGAGATGCAAGCCATAAGTATGAATGTGACATTAATAATCCCGTTCTATGTACTTGTTTGTTGTGCTTGTTTGTTGTACTTGTTTGTTGTATTTGACCATGTTTTAAAGGTAACCGCTGAGCCAGATACTTGTTTGTTGTGCCTCGGACATGTTTTAACGGTAACCTCTGTGTCGGGCACTTGTTTGTTGTATTTGGCCATGTTTTAAAGGTAACCGCTGAGCCAGATACTTGTTTGTTGTGTCTCCGACATGTTTTAAAGGTAACCTCTGAGTCGGACACTTGTTTGTTGTATTTGGCCATGTTTTAAAGGTAACCGCTGAGCCAGATACTTTTTTGTTGTACCTCAAACATGTTTTAAATATAACCTCTGAGTCGGGTACTTGTTTGTAGTATTTGGACATGTTTTAAAGGTAACCGCTGAGCCAGATACTTTATATGTTGTGTCTCAGACATGTTTTAAAGGTAACCTCTGAGTCGGACACTTGTTTGTAATATTTGGACATGTTTTAAAGGTAACTGCTGAGCCAGATACTTTATGTGTTGTGCCTTGAACATGTTTTAAAGGTAACCTCTGAGTCGGGCACTTGTTTGTAGTATTTGGACATGTTTTAAAGGTAACCGCTGAGCCAGATACTTTAGAGGTCGTGCCTTGGACATGTTTTAAAGGTAACCGCTGAGCTAAGGTACTTAAGAACTTGTGTCTCGGACATGCTTTAAAGGTAGCCTCTGAGCCGGATGCTTTGCTTATTATGTGATGTTAGTAGTCCTATTTCATGTATTGTATGTTGTTTGGTTTTCAAAGTTGGATGTATCATATGCCTTATCTATGATTGACTATGCCTGTTTTGAATGTTAGTCTCATGTCGGAGTGCTTGCATCAAATGTTTATATTTATGATGTTCTAATATGTTCTTGTATATCTGTGTTTCGACATTTTGTGGCTGGGAGAACCTTGAGTTACTCCCCACTGACTGTGGTGTTCATGTTTACATGAATGACATGTGGTGCAGATGCTTACGTGGGGAAGACGTGTGGGATAGCGAGAACTAAACCCTTGGACCTTATTTTGCTAGTTTAGAAACCCTTTATTTGTTTATTCGTGGGATATCTTTTCCCCGCTTTCTAGACTTGGGTTGTAATAACCTAAGTTTGTCTATTGTAGTATTTGTTTCATTTCTTTTTGGCACCCGCATGTTAATCTTTAACTAGTAATTTAAAAGTTTTTAAAATCTCTTAAATTTTCGCTTTAATTTATTAGTTATATTTTCCGCTTTATCGCGGGGTGTCACAGTTGGTATCAGAGCGAATGTTGCTCCCGACGAACACACGTATACCCCAAATTTAAATTTGAACTTGACCTTGAATAACGAATGAGAGATGGGTAGACTTAAGGACCTAAGGTGGTAGCCTGTAGTGTGTTTGCTCTTTGTTAGGTTCTAACATGTTTGTTGATTGTCATTTAAATTTTGTTGTGCCCTTGGATCAATGACTGTGAGCTTACCTACGTGAAGATCAAGACTTGGTGCTTATTGCCGGGAATTGAAGATTTGTTCAACCTTTGAAGAATGCTTCTACTTCCTCGAAGATGTTTCTCATTCTTTATGTACCTTGCCTTATTCTTTATCTCTTGGTGCTTATCCTTCTTCTAAACTCTCTTCTGTTTTACTTTGAAAGCTACTCTTATACCCCTAATTTGTCCTTTGTTCCTTACTTATCCTCCCTTTTACACCTTTTGATAGTACTCTTTCTTTTGCGGGATGTTAATCTTGGTTGAATAATTTGGCATTGTGGAGTTTGTTTGTGGTTGACCTTAGCCCTGGTTTTGAGAGGTTGTGATGTTAAGACCTAGGTAGTGTGATGAGACATGCTTAGTGATTCTTATACCTAATTCCTTAGTTGAGTGAGTATAATTGATCGGTGGAATTCTGTGTGTTAAGTGTGAGTTGCTTATGATACTAAGATTATGGAACTTGCCTTGTTTATACTTGGAAGTTTGAGTTAAGCTTGAGGTTAGCATAGTCGGTATACTTTTGTGAGTGCTGTGATGATTACATAAGAATCATGTTAGGCAAGAGTTGTTGTTAGTTTTGGAATCACATTTAGACATTCTCTTGGCGATAATGAGGATTAGTAGCCAGAGTCCTTGGGATGTAATTATAAGTTAGGATCGATAGATGCTCAGCTGAGATAAGTTAAATGTTTTGGGTGGTTGTCTCGTAGTTTGGAGAATGTCACTAACTATGCTTTAGATTTCGAGAGTATAACAAGATGTCCTTGGGATGATAGAATGTGTAAAGGAACTTTTGAATTTGGGTTTTTGATTGATGGTTTACCATTTTGAGAAACTCATGGTTGACCCTAGTTGGATATGAGTATAGCTTTGTTGAAAACCTTGACCTTGATCTTGTGGAAGTTGTTTATGGATGTTTGGGGATTTGGAGTGATGAAATCATACTTATAGTGGAGTACCTTGTCTCAGGGAATAGATTAGGATGAAGTAATGTGAGTGCTTTGAGGAAATCCTTGGGAGTGTTGTGATTATAAGTTTTGTCGTCAGGAAGTTTTCGGAACCGTTTAGGATGATGTTGTTGTTTGAGGTTTGAGTACCTGGCGTTTCCTTATTGTCTAATTCCCTTTCTTCTTTGACCATAAGCGTTACCGTTCATACCTCCTTTCGTCGCTTCATCATGCTCCTCCTTAAAATTTGATGTTGGTAACCTATGAAACTCTATCTTTGACATCCTTGTAGATTTGACTTCAACTCTTACCCTGGGAAGTTCATCATAACTCTTTTAATTAGTTAAGTTGAATCCTTTTGCATACCGGTATCTATGATGTCTAAGTTACTTTTATTTTATTCAATTTCTAAATATTTCAAGCTACCATTTTATTCATTGTTAAAAGTTGATGTTACTTTTGCAAAACCTTACCTATTTTAAAGATTTGAAAATGAAAATTTGATTTAATTCCATATTTGTTCTTGGAATATAAACTTAATTATCATGATTTTAATTTCTAAACCCGAAATTTCTTTAAATTTTATCCAATTTCGGTTAAATTTGATATGTTTATGATTTCTTGGTGAAAGTTTAATGTTATATTTTCAAGAATTTGACTCCCTTTTTGAGTTTAAAAGTGGAACTTTTATTTTTGTATTGGCTTTTGTAAAAGGAAAATTTGAATAGATTACCTTTTCTTTTGATTTTAACGTTGATCGGATGTTAGAACTCGTTATTAGAGACGTTTAATAACTTGTTCTACGCTTGTCGGCGAATGATTTTGTTTTAAATCTGTCTTTGACTTGGAAAGTTAGCGTTCTTATGTGCACGACAAGAGCAATTTCGTTCCATGAATAAGACTTACACTTTTGAAAACTCTTCATTAATGTTTTTGAAACTGTTTTGATTTTTGATTTATACAAATGATTTGCCTTTCGACCTGGTTCCGACGGAAAATTTTAGTTGAAACTTTTGAAAGAATTTTAATTCTTACAAGTAAGTAACCTTTTAATGTTTTGGTTAACGATTTCAAAATTCCAGTTTTACTTTTATATATAACCTTTCATTTCTATTTTCAAGTTTCGAGGACGAAACTTTTTAAAAGATGGGGTGATTGTAACACCCGTGAATTTTGTTGGAATATGTGTCCTCCGACAATAATGCGATCACAACTGTCGATCATAATGATCACATGTTTAAATCTCATTTTAAGAATACATGTGGGATGTAATATTTTTACAGTCAGCTGGTCCACACATATCGGTAATGATTGGCTGACTAGAGTTTGACATTACTGTCGTGCGACGGTGGTGATCAGTTGATCTCCTTAGGTCATACCTATAGGGAAATACTCTTAATTGATTATTTAATTAATCGTATGCCGATACGAGTTAATTAAATTGCTTAAAATTGACGGAGATCTTGTGAGTAAAATTAACGTGTTTTACTGTAATTCGATTATATTAGATACGGTCTAAGTAAATAAATTGTTTTATTACTTGGATAAAATTATTGTTTACGAAACAATTGAAATAGAAATTGAATGAATAATTTATTATAAATACAAAACGTTGTAATTTATAATTTGATAAACCGTTTTGGTACAAGTAATTATGAATTACTAGTCAATTTTGTAAATGACATATTTTATGAGTATGTTGATTTTTAATATGTTAAAAATACATTACATTGTGACATGTCATGTAACATGTTACATGTGACAAAATTGACAAATGACAAAATAAAATGGACTACCCATTTTATTTTAAGTATGCCGAAATAATGGAGGAAGTGTAAGATTTATATTGTGTTTTTATCTTAAGTGGAAAACACAATGATTATATCTAACTAGTATCCATGCAAACCTAGCTTTTGAGAAGAGCAGAAATAAAAAGCATTTGGCATGCTACCCAAGGCCAATTATTTCGGCCACCATAGGTAAAAAGAAAAGAGTTTTTCTTTTCAAGTTTTATTCATTCATCATTTTTATAAAAAATTTCTAGTGTAAGAAATGATACTCTCTCTATCTTTTGTGAAAATCCTAGAGAAATAAAAACTCACTCATCTATTCTCTCTCAACCGAAAACAAGAGAGAACAAGTAAATATTTTGTGTCAAAATTTTAAGTAAGACTAATCCTAATATTAGATCGTATTATTTTAGTCTTTAAGAGTTTTTCCTTGGGTATCCACTTTTGGGAGAGATTCTATACTTGAATCTTTGTTCATCCATTATTTGGAATGCTCAAGAACTAACAAGAAGGAGATCTTGTTGGTGCCCATAAAACCGAAATCACATAGTAAGGAACATGATTTCTTCTTTACTTCTATTTATGTTTGCATGCATAAGATTTCTAATTATTTTATGACTAAATAATTTCTCACATATATGAATATGTCTAATTATTGAGATTAATAATTTCTAACAAGCGGTATTATGAGCCTTAGGTTGTTTGCATGCAAATCAGTTATAGTTTTTCCGAGTTATACGATTAACAAATAAAACTTATAAATTTGTGTTTATTATGACATATCATGAATTTAATTTGCATGTTAAAGTTTCTAGTCCTAAAATGTATTTAGGATATTTTGGTTTATTTATGGATTTTTATTGTTCATTTTATATAATAATGGCATTAAAATATAATTTTATGATAAAAATGTCATTTTTGGACTAAAAATTGCTAAACTTCGATTTTTCCCGTGGTTTTTAGATATATGTTCACATATATTATCTATTGATGACCTGTAATCTTTCATAATTTTATGAGTTCTTATGCTCGAAATATGGATTTTTCAAGATAAAATCAAATTTAAATGGAAAAATCGGTTAATATCAGTTATATTTCGAATCTGGTCATAGAAATTTAGTATATTGTCACATGCAATTTTACAAGATGTGTGTAAAATAATTGGCTATAATGAAGTCTTTATGCATGATTTATGAATTTTTGATGAAAAATCACATAAATAGTGACTTTAATTAGTATAAATTGCTAAAACATACTTCATGACTAAGGAAAAACGTCACATCTTGAATTTTATCTCATATTTCAGATCTAAAATTGAAAAGTTGATAAAAATAATTTTTCTCATTTTTTAATGGTTATAATTGATAAATCCGATAAACCGCAACATTATTTTTCTCGATAAATTTTGAAATTCTTAACCTAAGTTTTTGAACATTATGAGTGTCATGGTATTTTTGCAGAATGTTAATGAGTTTAAAATTTTAAATTTTGAATTTATTTGAAATTGTTATGATTTATTTGAAGTTTATGGCATTATATTGTAATTTTAAGTCCTTTTATGAACAATATTAAGAAATATAAGTTAATTATTGTCAATATGTTAGTGGAGACTAATTTTGAGTCCTAAGATGGTTAGGGTAATTAAATAGTACGTAAATATGATTTTATGTAATTATTGTGATTTTAAAAGGTTGAATCACGCAAATCCATAAAAACCGATTAATATACGATATTGGCTCCTTAAAGGCGATTTATCATAAAATTGGGCATGTTCATACATATTATAATGCTGCATTTTATTTATGATTGTCATAATTTTATTTTATGTAATTTTTGAATTATGTAATTTTACTTAGTATGGCCTTAGTTTTTAATTGATATTACCCGAAATGTATGGGAATATCGATTCGGTTGTAATTTATTGTGATCTCGTATCACCGTTTTGTAATTTAATAAATTTATTTTATTTTAATTACAAATGTATAATAGGAAATTATGTAATTTGTTATGTAATTTATTTATTCCGGAGATCCTTGAAGACGGTGCCACTCGAGAAGGCGATCCATTAAAGACGGTGTTGCCTTGATATGCATGCCAAGACCGAAGTTCAAGGGACCAAAGGAGTTGGTTTCCGAATTTGTAATAGTTAAATTAGATTTACTATTTTAGGAAGGCCATACTAGGATTTTTATTATGCTTTGCATTTTATTTATATGTTGCATGCATCGCTAAATCGCCATAACTAAAACATTCATCATCATTTTATCGAGTTTATCGACCGTGTCAATTACAATTATCGTAGTTCACCGCTTTAGTTCACTTAAAACGTGATAGATAATAAATTGACATGACCTCTCGCTAAAAGTAAACAATTGAGACTTAGCCTCACCAAAAAGTAGAAACCATGAAAACCTATTTCGTGAGGGAGTGCACTCGGCCACACCGGGGTACAAAACTTGTTACGTAGGGGAAGTGGGTGATAAATGTCTATCCACCGAATTTATGTTAATAAAGGGTATTTCGGCACACCGTGCCCTAAGTTAATATGAATTTGGTTCATGGACACATTTATTCGAAATTTGGGTTGAACTCAACGAAAGTATTCACGACGATTTCCGGATGTGTTTCGGGCTAGAGATAAATATTAATGTAATTTTATCGACCAAGAGTTCTAAAAGTAGAATCGATTAAAGAGTTAATCCACTGAGTTATGTTAATAAAGGGTATTTCGGTACACCGTGCCCTAAGTTAATATGAATTTGGATCATGGACACATTTATTCGAAATTTGGGTTGAACTCAACGAAAGTATTCACGACGATTTCCGGATGTGTTTCGGGCTAGAGATAAATATTAATGTAATTTTATCGACCAAGAGTTCTAAAAGTAGAATCGATTAAAGAGTTAATCCACCGAGTTATGTTAATAGAGGGTATTTCGGCACACCGTGCCCTAAGTTAATATGAATTTGGATCTTGGAATCATTTATCATAGTTGGGTAGAGGTCACTATGTAAATGCTTTACTTATTATTTACAAGTATTAATAAAACGATAAATGTTAAGTTTTCCACTATTCCGTTATCATATTGTTCTATTTCTTTACCACAATTCATGTACGATATCATTTCGATTTTGTTTCAAATCTCCATTATAACATCGTAACTAAAGACAAAACTTGAATTTTCTTCTAAAAACCTCGTATTATCCATTGTAAGGATCTCTTGTGAAGAGTATAGATAAAAGTTATTCGTGATCAAAAGGGTTTTTGATTCTTGACTAACATATCTACTTACAATGAATTGTTTCTCATATGCTTAATTGAGTTAAGTACTTTGAAACGTTAAATCATTTTGGTAACTAGATTTGTTGGAAATCAAAATTGACCAAAATACCGCAACCACTTCAATGAAAGTTTTAAGACTAAAACGATTGAATTGAAGAGTAGCCTTCATAAGATTCAACTTTGCTTCTCTAAAGTAAAGATTCATTGAATTGAGTGGGAGCATTCTCTTAAACCGTTAAGAAAAGGATAAGGTCTTTAAAGAAGTAAAATTAGAATGGAATTGATACAAGGTAATGTTAAAAGTAAAGTTATTGAGAATAACGATACTAAACCTATCAATCCCGACCGATATAGTTTCCATTGTCTTAATTGTTGGACGATAGAAAGGAAACTACCCCAAATTATTGAAGAATCAACAAGTTAGTTGTGGTACATCTAATGGGACCTTCTTCTTTAAATGTTTATTTGATTAACATAAATTTTGTTAGTACTACTTCGTCAATATTAGAAACCGGTGGTGGTTTTCATCATTGTACTTGATACATAGGATGATTAAAATATGACGACTAGCAACAATGATGTTGAGAGATAGAGTAATTGTGTAATCAATCTAGTTTTGGGTTTATAGTTGTACTTAATTATGACTATTAAGTGCATAAACTCTAAATAAGAATATAAACTTGTTAAGATACAAAAGAGGTTTCACTTTTGTGACCCTATACACCACGATTTGATGTATGGCTAGCCCATTATCAAGGTGATTATATTCTAAACCAAACTAGAATGATATATCATGTAGATGATGCAAGACTCAAATTGGTAACCCAAGATTGAACCTTAGATTCTGGAATGATGAACGCAAAGAGTTATTGAGTACTCTTGAAACCATTACATTGTTAATCTTATGGTATATGCGTATCTTGTATTCAAAGCAAGATGTCTCGTGCCTTTTGGTTGAAAAGGAGATCGAGGTTGTAAATCATTGATCCAAAATAGGTTGATCATTTTCTTTTACCAACGATTTAGGTTGACACTAATGTGTTCACTTAATAAGGTAAATAGAGAAATCTTTGAAGAAGTTCAAAGAGTTCTAGGAATCACGATTTAGTCGTGATGGGATTATCAAAGTGAAGACTTTGATATAAGCCAAAGGAAATGTGATATAGTATCACAAATTAATCTCTCTTAGCATGCATTATGGGATAATGTGTGGTTGGATAAAGAAATCAAACGCTATTCGATATGGTTTGGACTTCAATCAAGTTACTTTGAGTTACTTGATCCTTTTGGGGATTTTATCATTTTGTCTAAATTATTTTTCCACTAAATCTAAAACGAGTCATATGAGATATGAAAAGGTAGGGTACCATATTTGTAAGTTTTCAAAAGAAATAAATGCTCATTTTTCCTTATTATAATCACGAGTACAACGGGTTTTTGGCTCGTGAAACTGTCTTTCTAAAATAAAAGTTTATTTCTAGAAGACAGAGTGGGAGAAATTACTCAAGAGCCACAAAGAATGTTATGTCGCAAGAAACTGGTCTTTCTTGGCTACATGAGACGTTTTGTGTAAGACGTTGTTTCTTCAAAACTTAGGAGGTTAAATTCGTCACTTGTTGAAGATGATGAATTCATGCTACTTTTAAGAAAGTAAAGAGCTTATAACTTACAAAGAAATCGTTTGATTCAAGTTGATTACTTCTAGAAAGTAATGAACATATGACTTACATGAGAGTGTTTAAGTCACAACTCAATATAAGGCTTAGAGCCATGAAAATCCGAAATAAATTCCGAATGGAATGGTTGGATATCAAAGAGAGATATCAAGCAAAGTGTTTTGCACTATTCAGATCTTCTTAGGGATTGTATTTCATTAGGATGATATACATATAACGAGTGAATCTAAAACCCACTTCTTCAATTAGAAGGAATGTATTCAATACATGTCTTGAGTTTTGTAGATTCTTGCAATCCTAAGATAATGTGAAACTTAAGAGAGGGTCTTACGTAGGACATCAATGAGTTGGAATCACTGTTTTGATCATGTTATAAAACTTTTCTCGATAAGTAGAGAAGTTGTGTTTATACATGGAGTTTAGTGGGAGTTACGGAAATTTTAATCAGTCTAATATGTGGATGACATATTGATCATTGGGAATGATTTAAGACATGGAGATATATAATACATCTTTAATATCCAGATTTATGGAGATAAATCCACATGATATTAGCGTCAAATAAGAAGTTTTATGTTGATAAGATTCATGATTAGTTCAATCGAGTTGAACATATTTGATTGATTCCATTTGTTTCTGCTGCCGAATCAATTAAATAGGAAATGATGTATAACACTTCATATACTTTAAGTATGATGAATTGTTTCAAATCGAATTTAAGTAATAGTTACCAAGTAAGCCATAAAGATTACCCTTAAGTGCTTGCAGAAGCATTAAGGATGTAATGCAAAGTGTTTTTTGATGCAATTTTGTGTAAGGGTGTTACACAAGTGACAATTGACAATTGAAATTGCGCATGGTTTCTGATCGATGCCATTTGGTGTTCACAATTAAGCATATGTGGTCGTTGGTCAATGGTCGATACAAAACACAATTTATACTTCACAAACAACTCTACAATTAGTAAAGAGGCAAGTAAAGGTCGGATCCCAAGGGACGGGTATTGAAATGAAGATTCTATTGTAACTAGTGGTGTCTAGGGGTGTCACAAATTGGGTTGATGTAGAAGGTCACTAAACTAAAATAGCAATGAAAATAAACTAACAAGGTAAATGAAACAAGGGTGTAAACAATTGATTAAAAGCACTAGGGTGTCATGGGTTCATAGGGGAATCATGGGATATGATCATACAAACATGTTCTCAAATTATAAGCAAGCAATTATTGTTGTGATGGATTGAGTTGGGTTATATCTTACAATCCTAGGAAAGTTTGGGTCCCGGAGCCGAATCTCTTGGATTGTACAACACCTACAAGTCGACTTAATCTTCCCTACTTAACACATGCATGGTCTAACAAGACTCGAGTTGGGTTATGTCTTACAAGTCAAGTTGAAAGGATAGAAGATGATAGTAAATGAAAGGATTCATAGGCTTAGCATTTCATCAAATATAACATGTGCATGTATTAAGATCAAAACAAGCAAGCAAATAAGATATGAAAGCATATTAATTTAAGCATGAATCATTCCCCATGTTGGTTTCCCCTAATCACCCATTAAACCCTAGCTAAGAGACTACTCACTCATTATCATATTGATCATGCTAGAAAGGTTGTCAATCATACTAACATAATGAAACATGATGAACAAATGAAAGTAATTAGCAATAATTAAAAAGGGATTAAGAGATTATACCTACTAATGATTCCAATAATAAAGCAAGAATAATAGAAGAACTTGATGATTGATGGAAGGTTGTCAATCTCCCAATAAACCCAATAATCTTCTAATTACCCAAAATAAATGAAGAACTAGAGAGAGATTAAAGAACTAAAACTTGGATTAAAACTTGATTAATATTTGATTACAATATTGAAGAGAGATTTGATTGATATTAACTACTCTAATTATTGATAAGAAGAACATGCTCCTCTAATTAGACTAATGGGGTATTTATAGTGAAAATTAGGGAGGATGCATTAGGGTTAACTAAGGGCTAAACTAGTAATTACACTTTTTAAGTTGAGCAAGGAGCCTCCGGGATTGTCCGAGAGAAGGGCTTCTCCATTTCGTAGCTTGAAGAACGAAAGCGTGTCTTGTGTGTTGTGATCCGTGCGGCCGGGAGTCGGGACGGCCGGATCTGGGTGGACGATCCGAGCGGATCGAGGAACAAGACGCTCGGACTGGGCATGGGGAATCCGAGCGGATTCTTGGTGAGGACGCTCGGACTGGGGAGGACGGACGGATTCTCTACAATCCGTTCGGATTGTAGTTCAAAGACTTTTCTTCTTCTTTTTCTTCCCTTTTCTTCATGGATTCCTTGGGGATTTCCTTGGGGACTCAAGGATCCTTTTCTCAACAATGCTCTTCTACTATGCTATGTACAAAGGCCTTCTAGTCTTGTCTCTCCTTGATGCTTGGTCATTGAATATGATCAATTTAGCCTTGTTTTGCCATGAAAATGCAAGATTCTTACTCCTTTCCTACCAAGGGATCAAAATCTCAAAGAATATGCAAAACAAAGAACTAAAGATAAGAAATGACCCAAATAGGCACTAAAAAGCATAGAAACAATGGTAATTCGGGGGCTAAATATGCGCCAATTATGGTCGCATCAAATATCCCCAAACCGAACCTTTGCTCGTCCCGAGTAAAGAGGTGACAAAGACTAGGACCAATACTAACCTAACCTAATAATAATAGCCGATATGAGACAATTAGCGGGTCTCACTCCGCCCCTTCAACTCACAACAAGACAACCATGAGGTAGGATGCCTTCTTGCAAGGCAAGGTGGGTCTTGCCAAAATGGCGACACATCCAAACATTAAGCACACAAAATCAAGTAATGGATGCATCTACAAAAAGAATAGCCACTTTCCTCATCTAAGTGGCGGAAATTATCTACAAGGGAAGCAATTCAAGGGTACACACTCCTTCATAGATGCAATTTGTTCAAACTACTAAGCCTAGAAGGATACCAATAAATCACCTCCAAAAGGTGTCAAGCTAGGGTACCTTTGTCCTCAATCGTTAAATGCTTTTGTCAAGAGTAGACTCCCTATGGTGTTAGAAACACTGGAGGATCGCGGAATTCCCCCTCTTGCCTAGACAAGAAGAAGGGTCGTCCCCTCTCTACCATGCACAAAAATGGATATGATGGATAAAGGGATCGATAGATTTTGAGTTTCACTTTGGGAGTTTGCTTTGTTTTTTTTTTTCCCCAATTTCATTTGGTATTTGACATTTGAGAACACTTTCTTTGCCATTTCTTTTTGATTTTTGGCATTTCAATACTTGACAACTTTTTGCATTTCTTTTTGAACATTTTCAAAGTCACCCCAATTAGTAACGAGGGTGCCTTGTATTTGAAGCTTTAGGAGTCTATTTTTGCTCCTCTTTTCTTTTGATGCATTTTTGCAAACTTTCTTTCACTTTTTCATTTCATTGAACTCAAATTGATTTCTTTTTGTGCCCATTCCCTTTGGTGACAAAATGTATGGTAGAACATGGATGAATGATAGAAGTATGCATGGTTTCAAGGGTCACCTTGGAATAAACGGTAGCCAAGGAGTTATCACACCACAAGGTACTCTTGACTTGGCCTTAATCCATGGGTCAAAGGATACTAGCATGACACATCCTAGGGTGTTTTACAAATATTCTAACAAGCAAAGTCTTAAGAATAAAAAGCATCTACTAGGGCCTATATACACTTGTCAAGCTTTCCAAGTAGACGGTTTCGCAAAATTTTCTAACATGCAAACTACATGCCATGATGCAACTAACATTTATACATCCTAATGCAAATGATTCTACCAACTAGTATGCCATATAAACTAGATGCAATCCTAAGTTCACATTGTTATACCGCATCAATCAAAATGAAGCCACATAGTCATTAACATAAAGAGGAAAAAGGAGATTAGAAAGATCATACCATGCGGTCTTCAATATCCTCATGTCTCGGATGTGGCGTAGTCAATCAAAGTGAACAAGGATGAACAAACACAATATATACAAAACAATATATACAAGGGAAATGAACTTGTTTTTGGTTTTTCAATTTTTAAATTTTTATGGTTTTTGAATTTTTTTCAATTTTTATGGTTTTTGAATAAAAGTTAAGTGTTAGAATTCCCATCCCCACACTAATATGGGCATTGTCCTCAATGGCCAAAATGATGGAAATTATGCAAGGATGATGCATGATTTTCTATACTAAATGCAATTCTACACTAAACTATACTACATGATGCATGATTTTTGTTATGACGGAGAGGATAATTTAAATTACCTCCCGTTGCGTATGCATTAACTTCCCCAAACCAAGTAAGACACTATTGCTAATGTCAAAGCATGGGGGAGTTCATGCACATGCTATGCTATGCACGAGACTAGATTGTCATTTTGGATTTTACAAAAGTGGGAACAATAAAGAACACCTCAAAGGAACCGAGGTGGGAGTCCTTTGATGTTGCTAGGACTAAACCAACAATGATCAAAATGAAATAAAATACAAAGAGATATAGACAAACCGTGGGAGAGTAGGAATCTCCAAGGCTAGTCTTCCATCATGCTACTATCGTCATCACTTCCCTCATGAGAAGTGGTCATATTGCCACTTTCCTTGGCACTTTCTTCTTTGCTTTCCTCATCACCATCTTCCTCATCATTATCTTCACCATCTCTTTCTTCATCTCCACTTGCTTCTTCCTCAATGTTATCATCAAATTCCTCATCATTTCCAACAACCTCATTGCCTTCCACCACGTCCCTAGATGCACCCGGAAATAAGGCTTCTCTATCCGCCCAACTAGGCAAAGGACAAGATGGATCAAGGAGTCCTTGCCTAGCTAGATGTAGGAGGGGAGGATATTGAGCCAAATAAGCATTCTTCCGATCTTCATAAGCTTGCTTGTGCATGGCTTGCATTAGAAGAGTGACATAATCTTTTCCAATTTCAACTCCTTGCGGTTTGAACTCTTCATAATCATAGGGGTAAGGTGGTATAACAATGGAAGAGGAGGGAGTTTCATGATCACCCTTTTGTTGTTGAATGATGTACTCGGCTTCCGTGGATAGGGGGAGTAAATAGTTGGTCCGGTGGACACTAAGACGGCAAATCTTTGCGGGTAGAGTGAATGATCGAGCCTCACTTGTAAGCCACCCATACTTGGTATCAAGGGGATTGTGAGCAACCCACTTAAACTTGTTAATCAAGGTGGACATATCAATAAGATGGCCACCATCCTTAGCCTTGTACTTGCTATCCCTCCGGGTAATGCAAGAGTTGATTAATTACCGGAGTAGAGGGTGATGCTTCCATAGAAATTTGTTGAGGTGGTTGCACTTCCAAGCTTGGTGTTGATACCACCATTGCCAAAGCTTTCTTCATTTGTAGAGCTTTTTGCCTTTGAGAAAGAGTTGTAGTCTTTGGTGCCTTTGCTTTTGCTTTTGTTGCTCCCTTTGTTCTTGCCATTTGATGAGCTAACCAAGAAAAAGATCAAAAATCTTCAATTTGTAGAATGCCCAAATTGATTTTGAAGGTGAAAGGCTTTGCCTTTATGAGAACAAAAATCAATTCAAAGGTGAAGATTTTGTGCTTGGTTTTGATTGTTAATGAAGATGGAGTGATTGATTTGTTATTTGAAAGATGGTTTGATTTGATTTTGGTGAGTTTTGTTGAGGGTTTTTGTTTTTGAGATGGAGAGTATGAGGGTTTTGATGTTATGGGTAGTGTTTATGAGTGAATGAATGAATGAATGAAGGTGGGGTGGGTATTTAAAGAACTCGACATTTTTGGTGCGGGGACAATCCGTGCGGATTAGGCGCAATCCGCTCGGATTCTTGACTTCAAATTTTCAAAAATCCCGCCTAGAGACGGGCGGATTCGGAGAATCCGCTCGGATTCTTTTTGGATGAGACGGGCGGATTTCGCACAGGACGGACGGATTCTTATCCAGAGAATTTTCTTTGTTTTTCTTCAGTTTGCAAGACGGGCGGATTGATCACAAGACGGACGGATTCGAGAGACAGGCGTCTTTTCGTAAATCCGCTCGGATTCTTCATCGAGACAAGAATTTGCAGTTTTCAGCCCTGACCCAAGACGGGCGTCTTCTCGCCAGGACGCTCGGATCCACTGCAGACGGGCGGATTGTCGGGAATCCGCTCGGATTGGTCCTTGTGTACACGGATTTAGTTCCATCCGTGCACCAACGCATTCCCTTATCATTCTTTCTTTCTTTCAAATCTTGTGTTCTTCATTGCGGGGGCACTACTAAGGCATGAATAGCCTAGGCAATTGCCATCCCCACACTAAGGTAAAGCACTACACATCAATTAAAATCATTAGTCCCTCCCTCACTTCTCTCTTTTCATGACAATTATTTTGATCAAAGTAAATAAAATCCAAAAATGACAAAAATGCAATACAAAAATTAAAGTGTAAGTTAGGGAGTTAGAAATATTTACAAGTGGTGGTTTAGGGAGGACTCCACCAAACTCTCATTCTTGATGAGATGTCAAGGGGGCATGTTCAAGGTGTTGTTGATGTTGCTCAACACCTCGAAGAAGTAATTAAAAGCTTGTTCATTGTTGTGGTAGAGGTCCTCAATAGACCGTGGCCCTTGTTGTTGATCATGATCGATGGCATGCCCAATGTAGGGATTAAAGATCCCTTCAAATTCGTCGTCCCAAAGACCACAAACTTCATTGAGTTGATCATTGAAAATCTCTTGCTTGGATGGAGACAACTCTCCCAATTTCTTTTCTTGGCCAATGAGGCCATCTTCTTCTTCCTTGGTTGATTTTGATGAGCTTTGCAAGCTCTCCTTTTCACAATTCACTTGCTCTTTGAATGGAGCATCTTCAACTTTCTTCTTCCATTGGAGTTCCGATTTCTTCTTTTCATCTTTTCGGCTATAATGATCAATCATGAAACATGGCTCATGCAAACAAGGAGCTCTCATGGTCTTGTCAAGATTAAAAGTTATGCTTTCATCTCCCACTTCTAGAGTGAGCTCTCCATGTTTCACATCAATTACCGCACCCGCGGTGTGTAGGAAAGGTCTTCCTAAGATGATTGGAATGTTGGAATCTTCCTCCATATCAACAATGACAAAGTCCACCGGGATGAAAAACTTCCCAATTCGCACGGGGACATCTTCCCATATCCCTAGCGGTGTCTTCGTCGATCTATCGGCCATTTGAAGAGAGATGTTGGTACATTTGAGCTCTCCCATTCCCAACCTTTTACTTACCGAGTACGGCATGACACTCACACTAGCCCCTAGATCACATAAGGCTTTGTTGATTGTTGTGTCGCCGATGGTACACGGTATTGAGAAGCTTCCCGGATCTTTTAACTTTGGAGGTGAACTCCCTTGAAGAATTGCACTACTCACCTTAGTGAAGGCGATAGTCTCAAGTTTCCGGATTGACTTCTTCTTTGTGAGGATATCTTTCATATACTTTGCATAGGCCGGAACGTGATTGATTAATTCCGTGAAAGGAATTGAGACTTCTAAGTTCTTCACAATTTCCATGAACTTTCCAAGTTGATCATCAAATTTGGGCTTGGCTTGACGACTTGGAAAAGGAAGTCTAATCACAATGGGCTCCTTTTCTTTGGTTTTGTCTTCTTTTTTCTTTGAACTTTCTTCTTTTGATGATTCCCCTTCCTTGGGACTTTCCACCACAACTTCATTCTCACTAGCTCTCACAACTTCATCCTCATCTTGCTTTTTCGGTGCTTCATATCTTGTACCACTTCTCAAGTGAATGGCACTAACCGTTTCATGTCTAGGGGGATTACCTTGAGGTGGTAATTGC
Source organism: Silene latifolia (assembly GCF_048544455.1). Classification (NCBI taxonomy): domain Eukaryota; kingdom Viridiplantae; phylum Streptophyta; class Magnoliopsida; order Caryophyllales; family Caryophyllaceae; genus Silene; species Silene latifolia. The sequence goes on along the minus strand of NC_133526.1, from coordinate 72,623,612 downwards.
CCCTTTTGTCTTGATGAGCTTGAAGATGCTAGTTGGGCCAATTGTGTTTCCAACATCTTGGTGTGAGCTAGAATGTTGTTGATGGTGGTATCCTTCGCTTGGCTATCCTTTTGCATTTGGGTGAAGAATTCTTGTTGATTTTTTTGCATTTGAATGACCGCTTTTTGGACATCAAAACTTTGGTCATTGTGGTGATTGTATGGATTTTGGTTTTGGTAGCCTTGGTTTTGATTGAAAAAGGGTCTTTGATTTTGATTTCTCATGGGTGGTGGAGTGTATGTAGTTTGAGGGTTTTGGACATTTTGGCTCTTGTATGAGAGATTTGGGTGGAACTTGGTGTTTTCATTGTAAAAATTTGAATAAGGGGTGCCACTTTTGTAAGCTTGGAAAGCATTGACTTGTTCGGTTGTTCCCCTACATTCACTTGAGTCATGACCCAAGGTTCCACAATTCTCACATATCCCGCTTGGGATTGATGAGGATGCCGTCATGGCATTGACATGATGCTTTGATGATTTTGAGCTTTCCTCAAGTCTAGCCATAGCTTGTTCAAACTTCAAGTTGATTGTGTCAATGTGAGCACTAAGTTGAGCACCCAATTGAGTAACGGTGTCCACTTCATACTTTCCTCCTCTAGTAGCCTTGCGAGGCCTACTATATTGCGAATTATGGACCGCCATTTCCTCAATCTTGTTCCATGTTTGATTGTCATCAACTTCGGTGAACATTCCATTTGATCCCATATTGAGAATGTTCCTTGAATCTTCATATAAACCATTCCAAAATTGTTGCACTAAAAACCATTCGCTAAGTCCATGGTGAGGACATGAGCGACAAATACCTTTGAACCGCTCCCAAGCTTCATACAAAGACTCTTCATCCCTTTGCTTAAAACCCGTAATTTGAGCTCTTAGCATATTGGTCTTCTCCGGTGGGTAGAATTTTTTGTAGAAAGCTAGAGCTAGCTTCTTCCAAGAATCTATTCCAAGGGTGGTCTTATCAAGGCTCTTCAACCATTGCTTTGCGGTGCCGATTAACGAAAAAGGAAATAAGACCCATCTTATTTGGTCTTGAGTCACGCCCGTTTGAGAGATAGCTTCACAATAATCACAAAATGTTTCCATATGAGAATGAGGGTCCTCACTAGGCATTCCCACGAATTGGCTCCTCTCAACTAGTTGGATGAAGGCGGACTTGGCAATAAAGTTTCCGGTAAGATGTTGTGGGGTAGGAGTACCATTTGGTAGATCCTCCTCGGTGGGTATAGAGTGTGACGAGAATTTAGGCATTGTAGGTGGATTTTGTGTGGTATTGTTTAATGGGTTCTCTTCTCCTTCTATTGCGAAAGGATTGACAAACTCACTAGTGGGTTGAACAACTTCACCAACACCTCCCAAATTCCTCCTAACAAGTCTCCTATTATTCGTCAAGGTTCTTTCGATTTCACGGTCAAAAGGTAACAAATCTCTTTGTAACCTTCTAGACATGCAAAATATCAAACAACTAGAAAACAATTAGAACAAACCTTGAGGAGTTTTACTTCCCAAGGTGAAAAAGACACAACTAAAAACAATAAAAGAAATCTTAAATCAATTAAACACCGTCCCCGCCAACGGCGCCATTTTTGATCGGTGCCATTTGGTGTTCACAATTAAGCATATGTGGTCGTTGGTCAATGGTCGATACAAAACACAATTTATACTTCACAAACAACTCTACAATTAGTAAAGAGGCAAGTAAAGGTCGGATCCCAAGGGACGGGTATTGAAATGAAGATTCTATTGTAACTAGTGGTGTCTAGGGGTGTCACAAATTGGGTTGATGTAGAAGGTCACTAAACTAAAATAGCAATGAAAATAAACTAACAAGGTAAATGAAACAAGGGTGTAAACAATTGATTAAAAGCACTAGGGTGTCATGGGTTCATAGGGGAATCATGGGATATGATCATACAAACATGTTCTCAAATTATAAGCAAGCAATTATTGTTGTGATGGATTAAGTTGGGTTATATCTTACAATCCTAGGAAAGTTTGGGTCCCGGAGCCGAATCTCTTGGATTGTACAACACCTACAAGTCGACTTAATCTTCCCTACTTAACACATGCATGGTCTAACAAGACTCGAGTTGGGTTATGTCTTACAAGTCAAGTTGAAAGGATAGAAGATGATAGTAAATGCAAGGATTCATAGGCTTAGCATTTCATCAAATATAACATGTGCATGTATTAAGATCAAAACAAGCAAGCAAATAAGATATGAAAGCATATTAATTTAAGCATGAATCATTCCCCATGTTGGTTTCCCTAATCACCCATTAAACCCTAGCTAAGAGACTACTCACTCATTATCATATTGATCATGCTAGAAAGGTTGTCAATCATACTAACATAATGAAACATGATGAACAAATGAAAGTAATTAGCAATAATTAAAAAGGGATTAAGAGATTATACCTACTAATGATTCCAATAATAAAGCAAGAATAATAGAAGAACTTGATGATTGATGGAAGGTTGTCAATCTCCCAATAAACCCAATAATCTTCTAATTACCCAAAATAAATGAAGAACTAGAGAGAGATTAAAGAACTAAAACTTGGATTAAAACTTGATTAATATTTGATTACAATATTGAAGAGAGATTTGATTGATATTAACTACTCTAATTATTGATAAGAAGAACATGCTCCTCTAATTAGACTAATGGGGTATTTATAGTGAAAATTAGGGAGGATGCATTAGGGTTAACTAAGGGCTAAACTAGTAATTACACTTTTAAGTTGAGCAAGGAGCCTCCGGGATTGTCCGAGAGAAGGGCTTCTCCATTTCGTAGCTTGAAGAACGAAAGCTGTCTTTGTGTTGTGATCCGTGCGGCCGGGAGTCGGGACGGCCGGATCTGGGTGGACGATCCGAGCGGATCGAGGAACAAGACGCTCGGACTGGGCATGGGGAATCCGAGCGGATTCTTGGTGAGGACGCTCGGACTGGGGAGGACGGACGGATTCTCTACAATCCGTTCGGATTGTAGTTCAAAGCAGACTTTTCTTCTTCTTTTTCTTCCCTTTTCTTCATGGATTCCTTGGGGATTTCCTTGGGGACTCAAGGATCCTTTTCTCAACAATGCTCTTCTACTATGCTATGTACAAAGGCCTTCTAGTCTTGTCTCTCCTTGATGCTTGGTCATTGAATATGATCAATTTAGCCTTGTTTTGCCATGAAAATGCAAGATTCTTACTCCTTTCCTACCAAGGGATCAAAATCTCAAAGAATATGCAAAACAAAGAACTAAAGATAAGAAATGACCCAAATAGGCACTAAAAAGCATAGAAACAATGGTAATTCGGGGGCTAAATATGCGCCAATTATGGTCGCATCAGTTTCCGACAAAACCATAATCAAAACACATTAAGATTGTTAAGATACCATTGTGGCTATGTTATTAAAGAAATAGATTTTCTAGAATCGTTCTAGGCAATAAAGAACAATGAGAAATATTTACAACGGAAATTAAGTACACTTGCAATCATGGGATGTGCAAGAAGGATGAGTCCCACACACTGTGAAAACAGTGGGAGCTATTCTAAGGCTAGAGGGCCTATGTCTTGATTGGATCTCGACACGTACTCAGAAAGTTTTGTAATGTAAATGTATACATTACAAAGGAAAACGAGTATGTAGTAAGGTTGAGTAAGGTAAAAGAAGTTGATAAAACCTACTAACCAAAGCCTTCTCATAGGCTTAACATGATGAGTCATGTCATTTCAATTGAATTGAGATGAACAACTACATACAAGATCTAAATTGGATATGAAGTAGTAATCAAGTATTGACTACTCATATGATAATCACATTTGTCGTTCGAGTTTTTAAAATCTGAAAACTCCTTTTATACTTTGTTACATCCAAATGGGTTGTAGAGACAATATTGAACCCCGTTAAAGTGAACCCGGATTAACATGGTATTCGCCCATAGTCACTTGTATGAGGCGACGTCTCGAAGTGACTAGACTGTGATGCGATTGATGGCAAGTTCAAATGCCATAGAGTCATATGAGATGACTAGTCGATCACATAGGCAGACTGTTAGGAACACTTTGTCGGGCCTTATGACCGCTTATAGAGTTCTGGCAAATTTATATAGCCTGGTCGTGGCGAGAGCTACTATAGTATTCTAATGAGTCGATTCTTTTGACTAAAGACTATTCGCCTAAGGTGGCACAATTACAGATTAACTTTGATTTATGTTACTACGACCTTCGTAAATGGGATCAAATGGGCATATTTTGGGTTATGATGGCTGTGGCTAGTCGAAGGGAATAAGTGCGATAGGAATTGTCCACCCCTTGTCAGGGTTATAACAATATCTCAGGGCCACTCGAGGAGTAATGAACTGGAAATGCGTGGCCACGCTCGGAAGGTATCCATGGTGGATAATTCCGGTCAATCAGTTATTCTCCAGATCGAGGAAACCACTCTCGATATGATCACTTGCAAGTACGACCCGAAAGGCACCTTGCATTGAGTGGGAGATAGTAATAGGACAAGAGAATTGGTGATGCACACTTGTAGAGGACAAGTGGGAGATTGTTGGAATATGTGTCCTCCGACAATAATGCGATCACAACTGTCGATGTAATATTTTTACAGTCAATTGGTCCACACATATCGGTAATGATTGGCTGACTAGAGTTTGACATTACTGTCGTGCGACGGTGGTGATCAGTTGATCCCCTTAGGTCATACCTATAGGGAAATACTCTTAATTGATTATTTAATTAATCGTATGCCGATACGAGTTAATTAAATTGCTTAAAATTGACGGATGATCTTGTGAGTAAAATTAACGTGTCTTACTGTAATTCGATTATATTAGATACGGTCTAAGTAATTAAATTGTTTTATTACTTGGATAAAATTATTGTTTACGAAACAATTGAAATAGAAATTGAATGAATAATTTATTATAAATACAAGACATTGTAATTTATAATTTGATAAACCGTTTTGGTACAAGTAATTACGAATTACTAGTAAATTTTGTAAATGACATATTTTATGAGTATGTTGATTTTTAATATGTTAAAAATACATTACATTGTGACATGTCATGTAACATGTTACATGTGACAAAATTGACAAATGACAAAATAAAATGGACTACCCATTTTATTTTAAGTATGCCGAAATAATGGAGGAAGTGTAAGATTTATATTGTGTTTTTATCTTAAGTGGAAAACACAATGATTATATCTAACTAGTAGCCATGCAAACCTAGCTTTTGAGAAGAGCAAAAATAAAAGGCATTGGGCATGCTACCCAAGGCCAATTATTTCGGCCACCATAGGTAAAAAGAAAAGATTTTTTCTTTTCAATTTTTATTCATTCATCATTTTTATAAAAAATTTCTAGTGTAAGAAATGATACTCTCTCTATCTTTTGTGAAAATCCTAGAGAAATAAAAACTCACTCATCTATTCTCTCTCAACCGAAAACAAGAGAGAACAAGTAAATATTTTGTGTCAAAATTTTAAGTAAGACTAATCCTAATACTAGATCGTATTATTTTAGTCTTTAAGAGTTTTTCCTTGGGTATTCACTTTTGGGAGAGATTCTATACTTGAATCTTTGTTCATCCATTATTTGGAATGCTCATGAACTAACAAGAAGGAGATCTTGTTGGTGCCCATAAAACCGAAATCACATAGTAATAAGGAACACGATTTCTTCTTTACTTCTATTTATGTTTGCATGCATAAGATTTATAATTATTTTATGACTAAATAATTTCTCACATATATGAATATGTCTAATTAATGAGATTAATAATTTCTAACAAATTTTCCATTTTGACATTTAAAATTTATTAAACCGTTTGATTACATTATTTAATATTTTTGAATTATTCAATTTAATTAATTTTATGTCAAACACGATTTTTATAAAAGTAATATATAAAAGCTCATATTTATAAAAATACATATTATTAAATTATATTTTTAAGGCATAATTTATATAAGAATATATGTATACATATTTTTGGTCGGATAATAATAATGATAGCACTTATAATAATTCCCGTCTTAACTTCTGTCTAGCTATAGACCGTCACATTTTACCTTGTACCTGCTTTAATCCGGACCAACCAGAAATCGACAACATGCTCACCTACTCTCTTACACTCTACCTTTAAATATCTCTTTTATATATATTTATATATTATATTATTATTATTATTATTATTATTATTATTATTATATTATTATTGTTATTATATATTATTGTTGTTGTTGATGACCCGTCCCCACCCCCTCACTCTTTCCTTTCTTCTTCCTTTTCCCTGCGAGAAACAACAAAACAACAGCAACAACCAACAACCATTTCCATCGACCTTGAACCTCCATTTCCTCCCTTATTTCTCAACCAAACTCCATTATTTTTGTACCATTAGCTTCCTCGTCCCTTCCTCGTCCTTTCAAGGTAAGACAATTTCTGTTTTGACTTAGTTTTCGAATGGGTCGTCTTATGACAACTCGGCCCCTTGACTCATACAACTCGTTTTTCTCTTTTTAGTCGAAGACCCGTGAGTAGCTCTTACTTAGGGACGTTTTTGCTCTGAAATTCGTGAGGTTAAAGGTAACGGTGATAGGTTACTCGACAATCGTCGAATTTTCCGTCTTATGCACCCTTTTAAATGTTCTTGTTTAATAAAGTTTAAACCTTTATATTGTTTGGCATTGTATGATGATTTTCGTCTTGAATGGTGTTTGAAATAGGACTGTTTTGAGCCCGAGACTCCGTCATGAGCCCTGTGTGTTTGAGCTCGGTTTATGGCTCATATGGACTCGTAATTGTGGTCGCTTGAGTTTAGTTTTGGGGTGGTCTCTGCTATGCGCCTTAGGACTGGGTCGGGCTCGGTTTTTATGCGTCTTCTGGTTCTGTTTTGGACTGGTTTGGTCTCTGTTTTTGGGACGGGTGGGTGAATGGTCATTGGCGGGTGGTTGTGGCAAATTCTTGGCTGAGTTGGGTCGTAATGGTGACCGGTCTCAGGACCGTCTTGGGTCTGATTTGGGATGGGATATGGAGTAGTAAAGGTTGGTTAGTTTGTATGGGGTAATGGGCGTATGAATATGTGTATATACGTATCCATCTTAAGCAAGTTTCTATGTCCGTCTTTTGGTTCACATGTTTTGTTGATTCGGGTGAGATGTGGTGATTGTGAGGTGACCGTGTGGTTGGGTATGAGACGGCTGTGGGCTATGGTGTTGGACACGGTTGGTTGAACGCGGTGTTGGTCACGATTATAGACGGGTACACACCCCTTCTTCCCCTCTTCCCTTGTTTATTTCAAGCCTTGGTAATTTGGGTTATTAAATGATTTGGGCTTACTATGGCTATCCAATTGGGTTGGTCTTGTCCATCTAGTCGGACTTGTCTCGTCTATTCGTTTGGGCTCGTTTGCATCTCATGTCATTTGGGCCACGTTTTATGGCACATTTGGTGTCACTTATGAGTTATTGGAAATAATTAAATATCCGTCTCGTATTTTATATAACGTAATTTGTTAATATCATTCGTTTACATGTTATTTCAATTGGGCTCATTTGACTTTTTGTATTGGGCTCTTATAGTATTGTTTGTTGGGCTCACTATAAATTTTATGTTGGGCTCAAGATGTTTATAATTTTGGACTTAAAACCTTGCAAAAGTTGGACTCAAATCCTTGTTTGTTTTGGGCTCAATTTCTTTGTTTATTTGGGCTCACCTTGTCACATGTATTAGTTTTGTGTGCTTTCTATAAATTCTCACATGACGTAAATTATTCATTACTACTTGTTATATTTTATTTATTTTATTTAACCGACATGTTAAATTATAAAATGGAATATTTATTAATATAATACAAGTATGAGATATTTATTATAAGTAGTTACTTGTAGTGAGTCGTCCTCTAGATAATGTCTAGTATTGTTCGGTTGTGTGAGTCTTGGTTCTACCGGATACTAGGGGTGAGCCAGAGGCCCTCTAGTTGCGGTATGAACGTCGGGAGTGATGTTCCCATCCGTACTTATGGTGATGCAGGCCATAAGTATGAATGTGACATTAATCATCCCGTCCCTAAGTCTCGGTTCTATCGGATACTAGGGGTGAGCCATAGGCCCTCTAGTTGCGATAAGGTCGTCGGGATTGATGTCCCCATCTGTACTTATGGTGATATGCAAGCCATAAGTATGAATGTGACATTAATAATCCCGTTCTATGTGCTTGTTTGTTGTGCTTGTTTGTTGTAGTTGTTTGTTGTATTTGGCCATGTTTTAAAGGTAACCGCTGAGCCAGATACTTGTTTATTGTGCCTCAGACATGTTTTAAAGGTAACCTCTGAGTCGGTCACTTGTTTATTGTATTTGGCCATGTTTTAAAGGTAACCGCTAAGCCAGATACTTGTTTGTTGTGTCTCAGACTTGTTTTAAAGGTAACCTCTGAGTCGGACACTTGTTTGTTGTATTTGGCCATGTTTTAAAGGTAACCGCTGAGCCAGATACTTTTTTGTTGTACCTAAAATGTTTTAAAGGTAACCTCTGAGTCGGGTACTTGTTTGTAGTATTTGGACATGTTTTAAAGGTAACCGCTGAGCCAGATACTTTATATGTTGTGTCTCAGACATGTTTTAAAGGTAACCTCTGAGTCGGACACTTGTTTGTAGTATTTGGACATGTTTTAAAGGTAACCGCTAAGCCAGATACTTTATGTGTTGTGCCTCGGACATGTTTTAAAGGTAACCTCTGAGTCGGGCACTTGTTTGTAGTATTTGGACATGGTTTAAAGGTAACCGCTGAGCCAGATACTTTAGAGGTCGTGCCTTGGACATGTTTTAAATGTAACCGCTGATCCAAGGTACTTAAGGACTTGTGTCTCGGACATGCTTTAAAGGTAGCCTCTGAGCCGGATGCTTTGCTTATTATGTGATGTTAGTAGTCCTATTTCATGTATTGTATGTTGTTTGGTTTTCAAAGTTGGATGTATCATATGCCTTATCTATGATTGACTACGCCTGTTTTGAATGTTAGTCTCATGTCGGAGTGCTTGCATCAGATGGTTATATTTATGATGTTCTAATATGTTCTTGTATATCTGTGTTTCGACATTTTGTGGCTGGGAGAACCTTGAGTTACTCCCCACTAACTGTGGTGTTCATGTTTACATGAATGACAGGTGGTGCAGATGCTTACGTGGGGAAGACGTGTTGGCTAGCGAGAACTAAACCCTTGGACCTTAGTTTGCTAGTTTAGAAACTCTTTATTTGTTTATTCGTGGGATATCTTTTCCCCGCTTTTTAGACTTGGGTTGTAATAACCTAAGTTTATTTATTGTAGTATTTGTTTCATTTCTTTTTGGCACCCGCGTGTTAATCTTTAACTAGTAATTTAAAAGTTTTTAAAATCTCTTAAATTTCCGCTTTAATTTATTAGTTATATTTTCCGCTTTATCGCGGGGTGTCACATTGATAATATAAGTTAAGTATTGTTAAGTTTTATTCTAGAATTATCTTAAAATATCTTTCATATTTAGCATGATATGGTTATATATGATAAGATATTTTTGTTATGGAAAAATCTTATCATATCTTTAGATTTAAGGAAAAGATAATAGGAGAATAATTGATAAAATTATCTTTTAGTTATTCTCTATCATTTCCTAAGATTTTAAGGATAGAAATAATAAGATATGATTTTTTTACATATCTTATATTTTGGCCATCTAGGGTTTTGGTGAGACCGTGAGTCTTGCTTTCCCTTGTTCTATAAATACTCTACACTTTGCATAATTTAAACGTGAGACCTTTAAGCATAACTTTGATTTATTTTCAAAAAGCATAAACCGTGTTTTAAAGCAAAAACTATTTTGTTATTTTTCGAAAAAGGTCGTGTGATTTATAAACTTGTGCATTCGTTCTTTCGTTATCATTATAAGATAATAGTGCTTAATTGATTTCTTACTCGTTCATTAACGTGAACCTTTATTATAATCATTAGTGCTTTCTTATTAGCGTAAGTTAGTCACTCGAGTATTTAACGGTACTCACTTGAGTTATAACTAGGGTTAGTTGTACGAGTTGGGTTAGTAAATTTGTAATCCGTAGAAAGGTACTAAATTTATTAATCGAGAATAGTGGACGTAGGTTTCGATTTGTTAAACTGAACCACTTCAAAAATCCGTGTGTCTCTCTTTCTCTTTCGTTTATTTCGTGTTCTTTCAATTCAATCGATTACTTGGTTAAAGTTTGATCAATAAACTTTAAATAAGTAATCAATTCATACGCTTAAACAAATCGTTTAAAAAGTGGGTTAAGTTTTTAATCCTCAATTCACCCTCCTCTTGAGTATTCCGGATCAATAGACTCTTCAACTTGCATAAAATTTCTCTAGCAGTTACAAATTCCTGGTTCTGTCTAGGGGACTTTATTGTTACTCTTACTTCTGCTGAGAGCACTACGCCAAATCGGCAATCAATAAGGAGTGTATCACAACGGTTTAATGCATTTAATAACGACACTTAGATTACTGTTTTTCAAATATTGGCGGAAACCTAGACCGCGCTAATAGGAATAACGGTTTCCCTCGAAAACCGTTGTTATTATAATTTGACAACGGCTGCTTAACAAACCGTTGTCAAAAACGTTTAACGGTTTCCAAAAACTCGTTATATAATCACTCTTATCAACGATTGTTAGAAAACCGTTACCAGTTTAAGAAATCGGCATTTCGAAAACCGTTACTAAATTAATACCAGCAACGGTTTTTGTTACCCGTTGTTATGTTATAGCTACGGATTTTTCGTAACCGTTATTATTTTCTATTATGAAATAATGGTTTTTCAATTCAACCGTTGTCAGTATTTGATTAGATTTTTCAGTTTGACTACTGCATTGAAAATATTATCAGAACTTTAATAAATATTCAATTTGACCAATAATATTCAATTTGACCAAAATAATTCTATACATATGTCTTCATAATGTGTTAGGTCAAATTCTAAATTATCAAACATTTACTCTTTAATTTCTCTCTAAGAAAAATATGGCTGGTGTATCGGAGCTACAATCACATTCTCGTTACGCATATCCTTTTAATTGAATTCTCCATAATCTCCCGGTTCATTATGGTGTGAATGGAAAGGGTTTAAACCCTAATTTTGGGTGGTTGACGCAAATGCTTCATGACTCCGGTTTCACCGCGGTTAAAAAAGTGTACCCTGTGACTACAAACAAGCAAGGTTTTGTAGGCTTCGCTTTTATCGTGTTTGACGAAGACAACTGCCATGATAGTTTTCGTCAGGCAAGAAAATTAGGGGCTAGATTTGCGGGGGATTATGCGGGGAAAAAGGACTTCTATTCGGATGATAAACAACAAGGCCCTTATCTATGGGTTGCGACCCATCTTGATCATCATCTGCTGAAACATTACAGGAAGCATGACATTCTTGCCATCGTGCCTATGTCATGGGAGAAAGAGGCCATTCTACCTGCGCTTCCCGGTGATAATAAAGGGTCAATCTACGACTTGCTCTATACCGAAATTCATGATCAGTATCCTAATACTTCATCAGATTCTAATAATTAAGTCTTTAATTATTATTTGGCATTGTAAGTTGTATTTGGATTATGGTGGTGGTTTGAATTAAAGTTTAATTATATATGTTTTTTGTTACGTTTTTTGTTACCCTATTCTCTGGAATTCAGAGACAATATCACCAGAAAAATATCTAACTTTTATTATAATGACTTAGGTTTTTAGGAGTACATTAAAATATCAAGCTAAAGATATTTATCGCGTAAAACAAGCGTTGACAAACGTGAAAAAGCAAATGTGTAGTGTGGAGTTGAATGGAGGGAGTATGTTTTTTGTTACCCCATCCTCTGGAATACAGAGACAATATCACCAGATATGTCTCTTTCACCTTCAGCCAAATCAACACAGTCGTTTTCCCATTCCAACGGCACAGTCTCCTACTCGGCAATGCGACCTTGGCGGTGCAGAATCGGAAGTAGTAGGAGACGGTCAGATTCATTCACAACCCATAAATATGGGCCTACCCGCTGATCATCGTGATCAAACCAGAGTCTCGAAGAGTCATTGTTATAGAATGCCCGCTCAAGTTTGCAAGCCTGACGAAAGCATTCCCGCTCCTCACCACCGCCAAACTCGATGAGGGCGCACCGCCCGAAGCCATCATGTGCATCATTGTCCGGGTAGATAGTTTGAACCAAATTCAATTCGACTAACCGAATCACACCTATTAACCAGTCAAGTCTATACGAGAGTATAGCCTTTCCAAGCCCGTCCTCTGTATACGGGAGATTGTGAATGATACACGTAAAGGGTTTAGCTTACATAAATCTACTTGGGGGTCCTGCAAGAGGTTCATATGATCCTTCATCATCATCATCATCATCATCATCATCATCATCATCATCAGCGGATGAATAATATGAACCACTATAAGTTGATGAACTTGACGACATAATCGATGTAAAAAATTAATGGAGGACTTAACAAGTTAAGAATTGGAAAGTGCAAACGGTACAAGTTAAGATTGTGAAAATTATAATTCTACTTATAATGAGTTTGGGTTGTATTGGAAATGGTATAATAACATAGTAAGAATTGGAACCGGTATAATAATAAGATAATAATTTGAAACTTAACAAGTTAAGAATTGGAAAGTGGAAACGGTACAAGTTAAATAAGAATCGGTCAACTCTACCATGTTAAACATATAAGCTTACAACGACTATCCAAAAAACCATTGTCCAATGAGTAAGAACACAACGGTTATCAAAAAACCGTTGTCCAATTAGTAATAACAAAACGGTTATCAAAAAACCGTTGTTTAATGACTAAAAACACAACGATATTGATTTGACTAATGCATGCCTTGTAATTTTTACTTTTTCTGATTCAAAGTTGCAGTATTGATTGTTTGACCATATGTATAACACAAAATGGTTACGGTTCTTTGTTAAGCCATTATCACATTACATATATCAACAACGGTTGGACAGAACCCATTTTAAAAAAAATTGTTTAATTATTTGTGATTTTCTAGTGTTTGTGATTTGACTAATGCATACCCTGTAATTTTTACTTTTTCTGATTCAAAGTTGCATTATTGATTGTTTGACCGTATGTATAACACAAAATGATAACGGTTCTTTGTTAAGCCGTTATCATATTTCATATATCAACAACGGTTATTTTAAATCTGTTGTCATATTACACCAATAAACAACGGTTTTTCTTATAACCGTTGTAAATACAGATCCACTGTAAAAACTGAAAAGTTTGTGGTTTTACTATTGCATGCCCTTTTATTACGCGATGCTGCTGGGAAGGCAGCTTCTAAGTCTCTTAACCCATTGAGGGACATCCTCATTGAGAATGGGTTTTCAAATGTTAAGGCAATCCACCCGGCTTGGATTTCTTGGATATGCTCTGATCGAGGGGATGGTCTTGACGATTTTCGCCAAGCAAAACAACTCGCTGCAAGGTATGCATCACGTGACCATCAAAGGGGCAAAAGTGACTTTTATGCCGATGACCCTAAGGATCGTTATGTACACGCTGGGCCTTACTTATGGGTTGCCACCGCCGAGGACGCTCATTTGATGAGAAGGTTCATATCGTACATGTTAATTAATGTACCGAAATCATGGGAAGACGAAGAAGTACCTCATTTTGATCACCGTCTTGATGTCGATGTAGTAAGCTTGATTTATAATCAAGTTTATCCTCAGTACCCACCTCCTAGTCAAACTCCTATTAGGGTGTTTAATTAATTTACTTAGTTAGCTGTTTGTTTTTGTGGTTTTTTATTTTTTATTGTGTTTCCTTTTTCTTTCCTTGTTGTACTATTTTTTTTTTTGCGCCATTGTATGATATGCTCATTTTAATATATAGTTCTACTCTTTATTACATGCAAATGCTTATTAACATAGATTTTAAATAACTTGCGAACAGACAAATGAATGAAACAATAACTTATAATATAATGACAACGGTAGTGCATAAGAACCGTGTTAGAATATAAATACCTCTAAAAATAAATGGAAATTGGAAGATATTAATAAGATAATTACAACCGTTCTTATAGGAACCGTGTTAGATTATGCAATTGCTGAATAACATATATTTTAAATAACCTTCTCTCTCTCTCTCTCTCTCTCTCTCTCTCTCTCTCTCTCTCTCTTATTACTCAAATTATGTCAAGTGGTGCTCTTCTTCGTCCTCTATTTCAACAGGAACATGTAATTGGTCAGTGCCGGCAGCATTGCGGACTTCTTGGACTTTGCAAAATCCGGGAAGAATGTTTCTTACTTGCAAATTCTATAATCCCGAGACTAAAATGCGTGGATGCAATTACTTCAAGTGGGTTGATGAACTAATGACTGAGTGGCAGAGGAAGGTTATAAACAGGTTAGTGAATGAGAAAAAGAGCATGGATATCGAGATTACTCAAGTGAGAAGTATACTACATCAACTTGAAGAATCGAAGCGGGGAAATGACAGTGAAATATTGAAGGCAAAAGAAGAATGCAAGAAGTTAACCATGGATATCGTAGAACTCAAAAATAATGAGGCATGACTTAAGTTAACTGTCAAATTTCTTCTTCTAATTGTTATTTACCTAGTTTATTATGTATGGTGGTAGTTTGTACTATTTATGTGTAAACTTGTAATCCTTTAAATTAATGGAAATAAGCAAGATTTTCTGAGAAACATATTGTAATTAGCTGGCATATACCAAATGATGCTTTATTTCTTGGCGGTAAAATCAAACACAATGAAATATAAAATAAAACGGTTATACCTAAACCGTTGTTCAGGTCGTATACAGTTATAACGGTTCAGGCCGTTGTTATGTATATAAAAATGATGCTTTATTTCTTGGCGGGAAAATCAAACAAATTGAAAATCTTTAAGACAATGGTTATTTCTAACCCGTTATAGATAATACTAATCAATTACGGTTGCAAACAAAACCGTAGCCTGTTTGGAAATAAAATATAACGATTTTTCTTATACCGTGTTTATTACTTTCCAATAAACAAGGTCTTGCAAGTGTTGTATGACACATATATACTCTAAGCTTCGCCTCTCCTACATAATATCCTTAAACACTGAGCTCTCCCTTAAACACCAGCCTACCCCATCGCCGTCGCAGTCATCGTCATCATCGTCATTGTCGCCGCCAGATTAATCCGGATTCTCTTCTTTAGAGAAGTAATAAACACTCCTCTCTAGAGATTTGTTTGTTATTATAAGTATGGATTATTATTATTTGTTTATTAGTTTCTGCTTTAGATATGGTCGAAAAGCGGAAAAGAAACGATGGAAATGCGTCAGGCGACGAATCAAGTGATGAGAATAATTTACAACACACTGCGAGTCGAATGCGCCACAAGGTTTCCCTAGAAGCAATAAATTCAAAGATACCTAATTCTTTACAATGGGATAAAGATACGGGGCTGCCATATGGTGAGAATGCCGGGTATTTTGCGAGTTGGATTGGTTGTTATGTAAGACAGTATGTGCCTCTCGGTACACCGCATATCAGTGAACTGAATAAAATACGGAACACCATGCTAATAAACAGAATAAAGGTATGTATATACAATAATGAATGTTTTACCTGAAATTAAGTTACTACTTGATATGTGTATTAGCCGAAACACTTGTACCAACTATACTCATCATATATGCAGTTAGCTTACGTTGTCCCCGAAAAGTATGATAAGTACCTAAGAAAAAAGACAGGGGAAGCCCTCAGTTCTTGGAAGTTAAAGATTGCTGAGAACCACTTGTTCAACAAGAAAACCGGGGAGATGAACAAGAAACCACCAACAAAGAAGTATCCGTATGTCAGTCAAGACCATTGGGATAGCTATATCGCTTATAGGCAGTCTGATAAGTTTAAGGTAATATAATAATAATAAGTAAAGAAATATACTTAGTTTAGTGTTTGGTCATGCTTACGTTTATTGATACAATTTATTTGATGAAGGCTATGAGTGAGAGGAACAAGGCGAACATTTCAAAGAAAAAGACCGTCTTTTACGGCTACCGAGGTGGTTATAGATTGATTAAGAAGAAACTTGTAAGTACATAATTCTTATAGTATTAGACTATAGGTGTTTTAGTCGGATGTTATATATGTTCATAGTAATCATACATATTTTGAGAGGATATCAATGTAATGAATGAATTATAGGCAAAGCTTAGAAAATTCAGTCGTCATGATGCTTGGGTGGAAGGTCACACTCCTAAGAACGGAAAGACGGAAACTGAATATGATAAGGACATCAAAGAGAAAATTGTAAGTTTGACTTAATATGTCACTCCTACGGCAAACTGGTGGTCAGAGTTATATAATTTTGAGTTTAAATAAAATTTAGTTGCTTAATGGTTTTATGTGAATGTAGAGGATCCGTTAGAAGGAGGTAAAGGAAGGAAAATGGAAGCCTGAAGGACGTGATGACATTCTTGCTAGGGCAATCGACAAAGCAGAGCATCCTGGTCGTGTGAGAGGGGTATCGATGCATGTTTGTATCACTAAGTATTTTGGGAAAACTACTCGAAGTGGTGATGATTCCAAGAAGGTAATCTATAAATACTGTATTTGAACCAACGTAATTTATAACTATATATGCTGACATTAATTTCTACTACACGACTACAGAAAATAGCCAGGTTGATGGTGAGAATGTTGGAAACTGGGGAAAAGCCATCAGAAAAAGAGTTGAATATGGTTCAAGAAGTCATAAAGGAAGCAGAGGAGGAGGAGGAGGAGGAGGAGGAGAAGGAGGAGGAGGAGGTGTAATACCCGTCCTTTTAGGGACCCGTTGACCGATGTTGACTGACCTTAGACACCTACTTTGACCTTCGCAAACCTTACGAGTGATGACTTGTGATGATGTGAACCTTGGAGTGCATGTTACTCAATCTAGCGGAGGTTAATCGATCGAGTAGCTTGGGAACTCGATCGAGTAGATGCCACTTGATCGAGTAAGTGCGTTACTCAATCGAGTAACGGGATTTCAGCGGGGAATTATAAATCGTATAATCATGAAACCCAAATCATTTCTCCTTTCTTCCTAAACCTAAATGCCGACATTCCACTTCTCCTTCATCATAATTCATCTCCTTGAGGCCTTTGAGAGTGTTTACACCATAGGGATAGGATGCTTGAGTAGGGTAGCAGTCTTGACGCCGGATTGCTTTGTATAGGTATGTTGTCATCATCATCGTCTCCCTTGATTTCAGTTATGGTTATGGTAGTAGTAATAGATGGTTATGGTGGTTGTTATAGGTGGTTTTGATGGTTGATTGTTATCTTGTGATCGGACGCGGAATCGCTGCGGTTTGCTAAAGGTAGGTTCGCCTACTCAGTACTGTCGATTGTCTAGAGTGTCTAATGTTGTTGTATAGTTGGTTTAGCGTCTGTGTTGATGGTTGATTGTGGTTGATTGATCAGTGTCGTGTTGGAATTGATAGTTGGGGATTGTTGATTGTACGGTCGGTTGTGATTGTTTGTCTGTGGTTCTCGAGGTGCATCCTCGGCTGAGTGGAGTCACTTGCGGGAGTGGCTTCACGCCTTTGATTCGCCTTCTGTGGAACCCGCCACAGAAGGGATGTGCATGTTAAGTAACATGGGTTATCGCTCGGAAAGATGAGCGGGGCTTAGGTGGGAATGACTGCGGTTCCCCACTAGCAGGACTAGACATTCGGGCGGTCAGTGATGTGTGGTTGGTTGGAGGAGGTGACGTGTGTGTGTTATTGTATTTCCTTGTGTCGGCCTTTGTATTTGTACCTCAGTTACTGACCTTGTGTGGTGTTGTTGTGTTGTCTTCTTGTGTTGTGTCTTCCGTGATCCACTATGGTAAGCAGTCAGTCTTAGCAGGTTGATGTATGGATCTTAGCTGGGTGCTTGGAGAGACGAGTCTACCACGAGTCATGGCAGAGATAGCTTTACATAGCCGATAGTAGTCATGAGTTGTATCTTTTATATCGGTTGTTTGTTTGGTTTAAATCACTTGTAATATAATATAATCGTTCTATTATCGACATTTGATTATTACTGTTCTCGGGCAACCGAGATGGTAACGCCCTTATCTACTAGGGAAGGTCTTGTTAAGGCTCCTTGGTAAATGGGGGTGTTAGAAAGTGGTATCAGAGAGACGATTTTGGAACATATAACTAATGAGCCCAATGAATGTAGTGAGTCTAATAAAATGAACTTGGTGTATGTATGTTGGGAGCCCCAGCTGATGCTTGATTTTGGGTGAGAAGACGCCCTCATTTCAAAATCACGGCCCCAATATGCTTAAGCTAGTCACCGGATATGGGAATATCGAGTCGGGAATTATTTACATAGATGTGTATGATAGATAAGTTAGAAATAGCTGTGATGGAGTCTGTGGTAATGCTTAGTGCGTGTAATTCATGATGATGAGCTGTGAAGGTTTGTGGTTGAGTGGAAGTGTGTGTGGATGTAGTACAGATGGTGAAAGCACTGATAGTTGCATGATAGTATTGGATAATTTGATGATAATAATGAGCTGTAAGTCTTGTATGCGTACTAGTTATAAAGGAATTGTAAGTCTTTGTATATGATGATAATAATGAGTTGTAAGTCTTGTACTAGTTGATAGTGTTTGTCAAGTAGTAATTGGAATTGCAATGGACGAATTTGTTGAGTACTTTTGTGCTATGGAATTTTAGTAAACTTGACTAATATATGATGGTTTATTGATAAGTGGATGCTTAGTGTAGTGTATACATAGGTTGGATAGTTGGATTTGCAAATGCGTAAGAAAATGTGAAGTAATGTGTTGATTGTATATGTGAGTAAGTTGATAGTATAGCGAATCGTCTTGCGTAATGTTTGTTATAGGATAGAATGATATGTGTAATGTTCGGATGAAATATGTTTTGTGTGGATTTTGCGCAGGGCGAAATCAGGTCAGGGAAGTTTTAGGTAGGGTTAACTAGCTCTAGTTAGTCTGTAAATCGGGTCGTCAGGGTGAAACACAAAAGTGAAAGTATAATAAAAAGAACAATAATAAGACAAATAATTTTGTACGTGGAAAACCCTTAAATGGGAAAAAACCACGGGCACCAAGCCAAGAGAGGATTTCACTATTATATTGAGTCTTTAGCACAATGGGACGTAATTATCTCAAAAATTGTGTAAAAGTGTTGTATGCTAGAATTTGTCTTGTATATGTCTTCTCTCTTCAAATGATTTCCAAATGTTTCTTATATAGTCATATGCTGAACGGCTGGTAAATCTCTTCATAAATGATAAATATTCCGTATTAATTACCCGTAATAATATCCATTATTACGTCCTTAATTACCGCTTTAATGGCTGAATCTTCCCATTTAATGCTGTGCGCGTAAGCTTCTTATAATATAATCTCTTGGTCTGATATCGTCCTGATATTATGACCGTTGTCCTCTCTATGGCCTGTCGCCTATCTTCATGTGTCCTGGTAGCTTGACATCCTGACACCCTGACAGTCAGGCCAAAGCAAGATATTGATCAGGGATATCTGCGGATTTTCAGGCCCAACAATTGCCCCTTATCTCCTTATTTTCGATGTGTCAGGACAAAAAATAAGGAGATAACTTCAATCTTTGGAAAACTGTTCAATGGTTAAATTGTGGCTAGCCAGTTCCTGTAATGGCTAGTTTGTTCAGTTTGTGAAGCGTGTTGTATTTACTGCAACTTCTTCAATGATTATCCATCTAAATTGCTGTAGAAACCCTAGTTTCACCCACTATAAATACCCCCTCACTTCATTAAGTTAATCTTCACCAAAAAATCTGCTTTGCCCCCTTCTAATAATTTTCTTCTTCAATTTCCTTAATTCCCAGTTTTTAATCTTCGTCTAATTTTTAATAATCCCTCAACAATGGCCGCAAAAAAGAAATCTACCCGGGTGATGCCTCCTGGAACTCCACCTGCTCAAAACCCTGAAGAAACCACTTCTGAAAACATTCCTTCATCTTCTCCTGTTCAACCTCCCGTGGTTGGTGATACCTGTCGATGTAAGTATCAAAAATAGTATTTATAATTTCCAAACTACAACTAGCAAGCGGTAGTAAGGGTCGATCCACAGGGAGGTAAGGAGTTCTAATTGTCTTGATTTTAGTCTAAGATTGAGGGGTTCTGATTGAATTATAACTAAGTTTAAATGCAAAAAAATAAATAAGCAAGTAATAAAAATAGGTGTAAACAAATGATAAAAAGGAGCTAAGACGGACGGTTCACTATAGCTATGATGGCACATGATCCTAGGTAAGTCCGAAATACAGTCGCGTAGGATGGGTATAACATGTCCTCTCGGTCCAAGTTAACTAGTAGCTCCTTTCGGCCTATGCTACTAGTCCCTAGGTCTCACTAATACTCGCTCTCGCCCTGAAAAGTGATTCCTAAAGTCTAAATTACTTATCTTTCGATCTTAGCAATTTAGTCGTCTTAATTCATTAATTAATGCCCTCCCCTATCTCTCGATCTACGGGTTGGTCAAAACTAAGCATCTAACAAATCTCCTCTCGGTCTCATTGTCAAATATTGCACTTAACGAATCAAATGATGCTAATCAGACACGGGTCTGGTCGATCGACTAACTACCTCAGTCGACCGACCACACGACATAGTCGATCGATCAGTTAAGCCAGTCAATCGACCATGCCCTAATTCGGGGTCACCTATTCTGCGCCATCTACGCTATAGCTCCCCTACATCTTAGCAAAGGGTACTTAGCTACTCATGTGAATGATAATAACAACAACGAATTTGATGAAAACTATAAAGGAAAACATGATTAAAAGCAATAATAACGCAATAAAGCAATTAAGGCTTCGGGATCTAACTAGCAATTTCTAGACTAAATAAAGCAAATAAAGGTAAACTGTAAATTAAAGAACAAGAATTACCGAAAATAAAGGAAGGATAAATAAGATCCGGAAGCAACGAACTTTATTAAGAATGCTAAAACTATGCTAATCTACCGTTCTTCTCTCATGCGAGAGAGACCTCCTCTAAACTGATGAATGATGTTTTGTTTTTATAGAGAAATCTCGTAACTTATTCCTAAAACCTAATTACAAGTGGGCTTCGGAATTCTAATTTTAATTTGCGCGTCAGAGTCGTGGGGTGGTCGATCGACCACTGAGACCAGTCGATCGACCAAGGGTGCTGTACAGTAATGCATTCTGATGAATTCTGCAGCGCGCATCGATCTTAAAACAGCTGCCATATCTTCGTTACTTGGTCAAATCAGGCGTTCTACACGGCGTTGGAAAGCTAAGAGGTTAAGCTTTCACCTCCAATTGGAATAACTCGATTATCAGATCTATAACTCGAGATATAGCCATTTTAAGCATCCTGCAGTAAACTGTTCAGCATTCTGACAGTCTATAAACCATGTAGGTCAGTCTATAGACCAAGTCAGCTGGTAATCCGCTTCTGAAACTCTCACAAATCTATCTTTCAGGCCTTGCTACGCGCACCAAGTTCCTCTCTCGAGTTACTAAATCATGTCAAATCCTATGCCAAGCACTCGGGGACGGATTTGGCTCGATTTCCGCTGAATTCTTCACATTTCTGCAATATTACACAAAAACACGAAAGTAGACGGAAAAGGGGAATATAGTAGAATAAATTACACATTTGAGCTCTGAAATGCGTGTAAAAGAGGGTGTAAAACATCATATTCTAGACACGCATCAGTTGATAAAACGAATGATTCTCTTCTTGAGATGATTTCAATTTCCCATGGTGATTTCCAATTCAAACCCACAAAAGGTTTGAAAGATGACCAGTCTCTCTCAAATCGCCTGAAGCCTGATTTTGAAAAGGTGCTAAAAGATAAGGGAATCATTCCTGCTGATTCCGAAGTTTGGATCCATGAAGATTCTCCTATCAGGGCTGACTGGGCATGTCCTGGTTGGCTCTGTATTCATGACTGGGCCTTCAGGGCAGGTTGCAAGCTTCCTTTATCTCCTCTCATAGTGGAGGTTATTAAAGAAATCGGTGTCCCTTCTTATCAGTTGATGCCTATGGCATGGAAAGTGGTCTGCTCTGTTGAGTATCTCTGCAAAAAGCACAATATTTTGTTTTCCCTCGATGACCTGAAGACCTATTATGCTGTCAAGACAAACAGTCCTGGCCGTATAAGCTTTAAGGTCAGGCCTTCCACTACTCCCCTCCTCAGCAATCTAGACAGTGGCCATGACAAGAATTGAGCTGCTGGGTACATGTTTATCAGGACCAATTCTGTGGGTCCTGATCTGGCATATTTGAACTATGAAGCTTGTGTTGTTGGTGAGTATTTTAACTTTTCTCTTATCCTGCATGTTTTATTCATTAGTAAAAAATAAAATCATATTGAATCATACCTCTTGTGTGCGCAGTTGATGACTGGGTTACTGAAATTGAGTACCCTACTGCAAATATTTCTGCTTTCCTTGCCATTCCTCCTTTGGAGAGGTCTTGGCCTCTCTGTTGCGGGGCAGGCCATCTTCCTCGCTGCTTGAAGGCTGATGGTGCTACCAGGGCGCCTAAACCTTTGAAGGCTGTTAGTGCTTCCACTTCAGGCAGTAAGTTTATTTTGTTTTCTTCTTTCTTCCTATTTTTGGTTCTTCCATGATATTTAGTTTATATTGCTAATGTAGTGTTTCGTTTTATAGCCACCAGGTCATCTACTCGCCTTGCCAGATTTGGTATGGCTGATCTCTCAGCCAGGCTGGCTAAGATTAAGGAGGAGGGCTCCCAGGAAAGCGGAGATGCTGAGCCTGTTATTGATTTAACTGATTTGCCTGATACTTCCAAGGTCTCTACTGTTCCTGTTGCCTCTGCTGAAACAAGTTCAGCAGCTCAGAAGAGAAAAATTGAAGATGTTGATGTATCTGCCCCAGTCAGGGAGGTGAGAGCCAGGGTAGATAATGTGGAGGTTGCGAAGGTGAAGATTAGGGATTATGCTGCTTCCAAGTCAGATGTCATGCTCACCCTTGACCCTGTCGAGACTGCTACCTGTAGATACCCAGTATCTACTGAGACTCCAACAAACACCCGATGATTATCGGACTACAACATGTTTTGGAATCGCGGCGTTTGATCAACAGTTTGTGTACAACTTTACGTCGGAAAACTTAAAACGATTTCGAAAATAACACATTTCAAAACTTTTCAAAAGTACCTGGAGTGTGTAATGCACGACGACGGGGTTGCAATGACACTAATTAGAGTCAAAACCGACACCGGACCAAAAACCGACTCAAAATTTCAAATCCCGACTCCAACAACGAGTCAAACCGAGTCAATCACAAAAAACAAACCATTTCAAACCTTCTATACTAAGATTTCCCGGATTCATGAATGGTCAAGTACCAAACATGTAATTACAAATCCTAGGATAGAACAAATCATGATTGCACTTGTGTGAAAGTGACAGGACAACTCGAGGACCCGCGACATGGCTCGCGCCTCTTTGAGCAGCCCAGGTGGCCACGTCGCTCAAAACTCACACAACCACTCATTTTCCTATAAATACCCCTCAAATGCCCCCATTTGAGAACTGACGCGAGTGTCCGCCCCCTCTTTTCTCCCTTAAAATTCTCGACTCGACTTCTTAAGTCACAATCCGACGCGTATTTACGACCTACCGATCGTAAATACAAGCCTTACACATTGTTTAGTACCGTCATCGAGCATTAAATCACTTGACCGACCACTTCGACCACTACACCATCACTAATCTTAATAAAACATTCTTTTTACTTACCAAAACGGTTTTAAACCGAGTCTTTTCCGACCAAACGAGTTGTTACACTTACGTCGGTTTCTCGCCATAACCAAACATGTAAGTATGAGGGTGTAAAAATCCTTCCTTTATCATGTCTTCATTTGTTTTATGACTATAACATGCTAAAACATGCATAACACGATCCAAAACATGGGATAAACGAGCCAAAACTGAGTTTTGGCCTGAGGCAGAAGCCCCTTATTGTGCACAAAGGCTCGCGCCTCAATGGGGTGCCCAGGTCAGAACTCAACCGTGTTTGTTCTCGTGTTTCCCCTTTAATTCATTTTCATATTTGTAATCGGTTTTTACCATTTCAAATATTTTCAAACCTTTTTTATTTTATTTCATTTGTTTTAACCATAAAACATTTTTCACCCTTGGTTCCTCATACCATGACGGTTAAATCCGTGTTTCGGTGATAATATTTGGTTAATAACACATTTAAAATATATTTTAAAGCCTTTTATTTCATTTTGGGAGGTATTATAAAGCCTTTCATCATTTCTTTACATTTTCAAAACAAGCATATTAGTCACCAATACAAAGTCATCCTTGGTTCTACATACCATGCCGGATTTTAACCTGGGTACGATGATGAGTATCGACTAATTATATTTAAGTGAACTTAAAATAATTAGTTCATAATTATTTTCAAAACTATTCATGTCAAGCTTGCCAAGTCAAACCCGACGCCGAATGTCATCAAAATAATGATGATTATTCGAGCCTCGTTGCTCAAATAAACAAATGCGGTCTAAACTACCCTTTCAAACCAAATCGGGTCAAATACCCATTTTTCAATACGTTTTATAAACGGTTTTCAAAAGGTTAGAACAGGGCATAAAACTGTTGGTTGACCCGCGCCTAAACAGGCCCCTTATTTCTTATTTCCAAAACCAGGGGAGACCCCCTTGCACTGCCAACAGGCTCGCGCCTCATGTGGTCGCATGTTGTAGGGTCTGTTTCCTTTCCAGCATTAGTCTAGGACGATCCGGACTCCGGTTAGCCCGGATATAGGACGGATCAGATGACTATTTGCTCATTCAAAATCATATTTGCCAAGTGCTTCACTAAGACAAATGGATCACGTTATGCACCATAAACCTAATACAGTAAATGGATGTTTAATTTCCGTCTTGCATGCAAATCAATCATTAATCCAACTCAACATCTTATACTTGATATTTGGATCAAATCAACCGACTTAGAAAGCTCTCACATGTTAGGTTTAAATTATTGGATGCGCATTCATGCATTTAAACCATTTTATCAACTTTTGCATTCAACCAACCAAGATCGATCAGTAGATGCCGCTACCGCGGGCGGGATTGGGTGTCTGATTAAAGGGCTTCACAATATGTACCTTCACCTCTTACTCAGAAACTTTGAATAATGGACGACCTTATCCAGGGCGTACGAGAGTCATTCTAGAGATAGGATGCTAAAGAGGGACGATTTCCTTATCTTTAGTACCTATGTCAAACGCTGCTTTGTGCTTCGATTTGACCGAGGTGTAAAGTGGATTTCGAACGGGTTCCAAGCATCCTACAAATGCTTGGTGGCGACTCCGAACATCTCTAATCGTTTCGAGACCCTTACCGAGACGAAACCGACCGATCTAAAACGATCCGGTCGAAAGCATTTTTACGCCGCCGAGCGTGGCTTTCAAAAGACCGCTGTATGTTCGCAGATCGAACCGGACCTGCAGGTGGGCCATGTTCACAGATTGGCGACTCTGCTGGGGAGAACTAGGACACTTACGTCATTGTGATCCCTAGATGGTGAGACTCGAATGAGGTCTTGGTTGGAATGCATTAATTGATATTACGGTCACGGTCGGGTTCCTTGTCCGGACTCACAACCTAACCCTTTTCGACCAATTGGCTCGTCTCGTCGGCGTGAGTTTTCTCATCCCCGCGTTTCGAATCCCGATTGAGTCAAGTTTACCATTGACGTCACACATTTCTGTTTTGTCAACGAGCTTTCATCACTTTCGAGCACGAGGCTAGGGCACCCTCTTTACACATTTTGTTTGGATCGGTATCCCTCTCGTAAATCGGGGTTTGATTGCTTGGTGTGTAACCCACCCTTCTAAGCCAAAACCCGTGTCAGCATAATGCATAATATAATGAACTGTGAGTGCTTATGTGCTACTTGATCATAAGTCCTTCCGCGTCATTTTCAAACTCCCAAAATCACCTTTTTGCGCCGTTATAATGGCCATTTCAAACCTCGGTCTTTTACCGACCGTTGCACGCCTTTCTAGGCCGTCGTAATGACGATTTTCAAACCCGGTTTTTATAACCATTTTGAGCACGCCTTTCTAGGCCGTCGTAATGACGATTTTCAAACCCGGTTTTTATAACCACTTTCAAACACACCTTTCAAGGCCGTCGTAATGACGATTTTCAAACTCGGTTTTTTGTAACCATTTCAACACGCCTTTCTAGGCCGTTGTATTGACGATTTTCAAACTCGGTTTTCTACAACCATTTCAAATCACCTTTTTACGCCGTTATAATCGCCGCGTCTAGACACGGACTTTAACCCGTTTCACGCCGACAATGGCTCTTTCAAAACCCGATAAAAGCACACACCCTTTTTCTCGAGATACTTTCGAGATCCCGAGGACCATGCACCGTCCCCGAGACCTCTTCAAACATTTCAAACTCGATTTTCAAAACATACAATTTTGAATTTCAAAAACCATCTTGGGAGGCAATACCTTGTTTTCTGAGCCGATTCAAACTCAAACCGTCTTCTGTAATTAAAATTAAGACAACCCTTTCAACTGACCAACTTGCGGAGATCTCTATCTTCGGAATCCGTCCACAAAGCGACAAATGAATCTTTTTGAAAATTTCTTTTTTCAAAAACTTCAGTCCACCATTCCAATTCCGCCTCGTGTCTATCGAGTCGAAGCAAACGTACTTGTGGGTCTTTACTTATGAATCGTCTCACCACAAGACTTGTCCAATGGCATCACGCCGCTACGTTGGACACGTGTCAAAGGTTCGGTCAACACCGTCACGTCATAAATCGAATCAGCACCGAGGTACCACACACGGTCATCCTCGTCCTGTTGAGTCTGATCTTTGTCTCGTCCTTTGTGTTGTCTGCACTCAGTCTTCGAACCGTGTCGGATTGAGTTGTAATGTTAGCCGTTTTTCTGCCTTAGAGCCATGGCCCCCGTCTTCAATTTCGTCTGTCAACAGCAACAACAATGATAACAACAGAGATGTCACGACTGCTCAACTAGCCAGCCTGCTCACCGCTCTTAAGGTCACCCTGGATCGTGTCGAGACCCGTATCGACACCCAGGAAAACAAAGAAGCTGGAGAACATAACACTTCACCTCTGACTGAAACTGAGAAGAGGCTTAAACTCTTGGAAGAACAGATCCTAGCCCGGGGTAACAATATCCATCTTGAGAACAACCGAAGGTTTGAACCTGTTGGGGATCAATTACCCGACAACTTTACCATGACTGATGTACCTATGTTCAAAGGAGTGGAGAACCCGCTCAATCATGTTCGAGCCTTCAAAGACTACATGGCCATAAAAGGGGTCAAACGGGAGCTCTTCACCCGGATCTTCCCATCATCCTTGGAACCGATCCCTCGCCAATGGTACTACTCCCTTGACCCGAATAACCTTACTACCTGGGATGAGGTCACAGTTGAATTTGCTATGCAATACGCTGACAATGTTGAGATCCAAGCCAATACCCGCACCCTTGAGGTCCTAACCCAGAACGACAAGGAGGGATTCACCGAGTTCTTAACCCGTTGGAGGAGGGTAAGCACTCAGTTGGTCAGCAAGCCAAGTGAATCAACTTTGGTGGAAAAGTTCGTCAACAATCTCCGCCCAGTGTATGCCAACTTGCTAAGGTATCAAAATAATAAGACCTTCCAGGATCTGCAAATTCTGGGGACACGCATTGAAGATGACCTCCGAAAGGGTGTCCTAGCCAAGACCTCTGGCAGAGGCTACCAGGGATCCACCTCAACTGGATCTCGCCCTTATGGTCAAACGAACAAGATCGATGAGGTCAACCTCGTTGATCCATCTGCTAAGAGAGCCGAGCGCCCCCACAGAGTGTTCACTAATATAGGGTCAACTTATGCAAATGCCCTGAAGAGGCTCATGGACCATGTAAAGTTACAACCAATCGGACCTACCCCGGATTCGACCGATGCTAAGAAATCCCGCTTCTGGAACCCCAATGCCTTCTGTCAGTACCATCAAGGGAAGGGGCATGATACAGAAACCTGCTTCAAACTCAAACACATCATCCAAGACATGATTGAGAAGGGGGAATTGCCTTTACCCCCACCAACTAAGCCGAACAACAAAACAAACCCTCTCGGAATCCACGCTATCTCCAATGATGAACCAACTCTGGACTGCTCTCACCTCATCCTGCCAATTGATGACGAGGTGAATACCTTGGAGAAAGATCCCTTGGACGGGGTATTTGTGTTTAGTGCCGCAACTATGCTCAGCATGTTCCAACAGGTTGAGGAAGCCATAGCCAGCCTCTCCAAGAGGATTACCCGACTTGACGATGCCTACCGTCGGCTTATCTTCAATCCTCCACCACCACGCCCGAGGGAGAGTCCCTCGAGCACCCAAAACTACCCTCGCTAGGACGGTTTGCTCCCGCGACCATTCTGGCATGCACCTCACAATAATCATTCTCACAATAATTATCCTCACGATAATCACCTTCACAATAATCAACCCCACAAAAATTACCCTCATAGAAATATCCCTCACAAAAATTGCCTACCAAAGTATACCCCTCCAAGGCGCCTTCGAGATCCTGAAATCAATGGCATCTGGAGAGATGATGTTGAAGATGTCTATATTGTCCCAGGGAAAGAGAAACGGGCGAAAGAGATCAGTCACCTTACCCGGTCCGGACGCCTCTATCAGAACCCGAACAATTCAGTGGTCGCTCCAAACGACCAAGTCATCCCGGAAGTAGACACTCAACCAAGAGCTCCTGAGAATTCGATCCTCAAGCAGCTTCAGAAGGCAAAAGCCGAGATCTCGATCTAGCAACTGATTGTGACATCCTTTGAGCATCAGCATGCTTTACTACAGGCCTTGGGAAAATTAACTGTCCCCTCAACCTCTTCCCCTGAAGAAATAGTGGCACACATGACGAGGGACGCCCCTGAATTGAACAACCCGGTCGTCTTCTCTGACGAAGATATCCCTCCCTTCGGAGCCAATCATAACCTCCCCCTGTACATTACCGTACAATATCTCAAGAAGAATGTACCCATGGTCCTTGTAGATGACGGATCTGCGGTAAATGTCATTCTCCTCAAGACTGCTCACAAGCTGGGTATTAAGAAAGCTGATTTGATCCCAACAAATCAAGGAGTACGCTCCTATGATGGCATTCATCGCAAGGTCGCGGGGCTCATCACTCTGACTGTCGCAACCGGACCACTGGATAGGCAAACCAGTTTCCAGGTGGTCGACATCGACGCCTCCTTCAATATGCCCCTGGGACGCCCCTGGATTCACGCCGTCAAGGCAGTTACCTCGACTCTCCACCAGAAGATCAGGGTCCCCTTCAACGGGAAAACAATCACAATTCCTGCTTCCCCGATCAAAGCTGTCATGAGGAAGGGAATAGCCTCCCAGACCATTGAGGAAGATGATAATGAAATGTGGGGATTCCAAGCTGTGAATGACATAACTGATGAATCAACACTCTTTGATTGTGACCCGTTCGTCAACCTCACGGTCAACCGCATCATGATGCGCCAGGGCTACTTCCCGGGTTTGCCCCTCAATCCACTGAAGAGCATCTTACCTCCCTTGAAACAGGCTAAGGTCCCCGACATTCCCTTCGGACTGAGATATGAACCTACCATTGAAGATATCCAGGAGATGAACCTCCTAGTTCGGAAGCGTAAGAAGCACGGAGTTATCCTCCGTCTATATCATCTGACCCTCAATGGATACTTTGTTCCTGAGGGAGAGTCCGAGATCTACCATGGGTTTCCGAAGCCGATCTATAACTCTGTAGCCAAGGCCAGGTGCCCGGGTGTGGAAGTCTTCCCGGACTGCTACTTCATCCCCAACAATACCGAAGCTGCATCAACAGAGTCTAATCCGTCGTCATGCCTCGATGGACAAGCTGTCACCCTCCTCTTTGGAGAGGATAACATCAAGCACCTCGACTATGATGACATCATCAACATCGCCCTGAAGGACAATCAATTTGACCCAACTGCTTTGATATCCGACACTGACCCGGAGAAAGCTACACAAGGCTGGAGAAAAACCGTCAAGTGGACCGATCGCCGAGGCCGCATTCTCAAGATCACAACTGGAGAAGGCCCTATGTTCAAAGAAGGAAGTGGAGAAGAATCTGAATTTGAGTCTGAGTCGGAGTCAGAGTCTGTCATAGCTCCTAACACTCCTGATGTCCCAGTCAAGGTCCCCTTCCCACTATTTTATCATAAGGTCGTGGCTGATTCAGAGGCTGAGTCTACTAGGGTCCCCCCACTCCCATGAAAGGTGACCTCCTTTGCTGGGTCGCCTATGACTGACTATGAGATCTCTGTCCTCTCCGAGCTTTTTGCTCGTGTCAACTTAATGAACGCTAAGTTTGCTTATGACTCGTCTCAATTTAACTACAATGCAATTCTGAATGACTATGAGGAATTTGACTTGTGTGACTACCCACCTCACCTAGCCAAAGAACTTGACAAACGGGAAACCAGAACCCCCATCATTAAGGAGACCGAACCTATTAACGTATGGACCGACAACACACCTCAAGAACTTAGGATAGGGACAACCCTGGACCCCTCGGAAAGACAACAGTTCATTGACCTCCTCCACGAATACAAGGACGTATTCGCCTTGTCCTACAGATATATGCCTGGGATTGACAGGGAAATTGCAGAGCACCGGATACCCATTAAGCCCGGAGCTATACTTCGATGGTGCTTCTAATCTAACGACCGATACATGGTCACTTCCTGACAAAGACATCCTTTGTGCCGATTCCGACGCATGGGACCTATACTTCGATGTTGCTTCTAATCTGAGAGGCTTTGGGGTAAGAATCCTCCTAATATCTCCAGAGGGAGAACTGGTCGGGCTCACTTGGAGGTTTAGTTTTCGGTACTTGTCGTTAGGAGCACCTAGACCAAAACACAATTTATAACTCCACAAACAACTCTACAATTAGTAAAGAGGCAAGTAAAGGTCGGATCCCAAGGGACGGGAATTGAGATGAGATTTTCAATTGCAACTAGTGGTGTCTACGGGTGTCATAATTTGGGGTTTGAAGTAGAAGATTACTAAACTAAATAGCAATAAAAGTAAACAAGCAAGATGATTAAAAAGGGATGTAAACAATTGATAAAAGGCACTAGGGTGTCATGGGGTCATAGGGGATTCATGGGAATAGATCATACAAACATATTCTCAAATTATAAGCAAGCAATTATTGTTGTGATGGATCGAGTTGGTTTATATCTTACAATCCTAGGAAAGTTTGGGTCCCGGAGCCGAATCGATTAGATTGTACAATACCTATAAGTCGACTTAATCTTCCCTACTCAACTATATGCATGGTCTAATGAGACTCGAGTTAGTTTATGTCTTACAAGTCTCATTGAAAAGATAGGTGATGGGTAAAAAAATGCAAGGATTCATAGGCTCGCATTTCATCAAACATAACATGTGCATAAGTTGAGATCACAACAAGCAAGCAAATAAACTATGAAAACATATTAATTTAAGCATGAATCATCCCCCATGTTGATTTCCCCTAATTACCCATTAACCCTAGCTAAGGAAACTACTCACTCATTATCATGTTGAACATGCTAGCAAGATTGTCAATCATACCAACAAAGTAAAACATGATGAATAAATGAAGATAATTAACAATAAATAAAAAAGGGATTAAGAGAATTATACCTACTAATGATTCCAATAATAAAGCAAAGAATAATAGAAGTACTTGATGATTGATTGGAAGGTTGTCAATCTCCCAATAATAACCCAAATAATCTTCAATTACCCAAAATGAAAGATGAACAAAAGATAG
The DNA here is from genome assembly GCF_048544455.1 of Silene latifolia. Lineage (NCBI taxonomy): Eukaryota > Viridiplantae > Streptophyta > Magnoliopsida > Caryophyllales > Caryophyllaceae > Silene > Silene latifolia. Next base: position 72,591,652 of record NC_133526.1, on the reverse strand, counting down.
ATTAAGGAAATGAGATTTGTATTAAGACTTGATTAAAAGTTGATTACAAGATTAAATAGAGATTTGATTGATATAAACTACACTAGAGATTGCTAAGAAGAACCTTATAACCTAATTAGACTAATGGGGTATTTATAGTGGGGATTAAGTACATAAATTAGGGTTTACTAAGGGCTTAAATGACGATTAAGTCCTTGAGGAATCGCCGGTCTCAAGAGAGACTCCGGTCCCCTTTCGCCGGTCTTTTAAAAATATGCGCATCCTTCATTGAACAAGTAGAAGACGGATTAGCTGTCACACAATCCAAGCGTCCAGGGCACGGGACGGGCGGATTGTGGGTCTTTTGGACGAGCGAATTCTTGGGGTGGACGGGCGGATTGTGGTGGTTCTGGACGAGCGTCCAGCTGAGGAAGACGCTCGGATTGCTTGTGCTGGACGGGCGGATTGTGGGCAATCCGCTCGGATTCTCTGTCAGCTTCTTCCTTTCTTCTTTTCTTCCTTTCTCTTCATAAAATCCTTGAGGATTTCCTCGGGGATGCAAGGATCTTTTCTCATCATTGCCCATCTACTATAGTATGTACAAAGGCCTTCTAGTCTTGTCTTCTCTTTGATGCTTGGTCATTGAATTCAATCAATTTAACTCCATTTTGCCATGAAAATGCAAGGTTTGCACTCCTTTCCTACCAAGGGATCAAAACCTCAAAGAATATGCAAAACAAAGGACTAAAGACAATAAATGACCCAAATATGCACTAAAAAGCATGGGAACAAGGCTAATTCGGGGGCTAAATATGCTCAAATTATGGTCACATCAAGAACATGTTCCGACCTCGGTCAAACTAGACTTTGCCGTCACCAACAATGCCGCTGAATATGAGGCATGTCTCATCGGCCAGCAAGCAGCCATCACACTTGGCATCAAAAGACTGAGGGTCCACGGCGATTCCTTGCTCATCATCAATCAGGTGTCCGGATCATGGAAAATCCAAAGTGACAATTTAAGCTCCCTACCAAGCAAAAATCAAACAAGAGGCCGAGTTCTTCGACCAAGTCGACTACTTCCACTTGCCAAAAGAGGAAAATCAATTTGCTGATGCCCTGGCAAAACTTGCCGCGCTCGTCAACATACCTGACGACATGACATCGATGCCCCTATGTGTCGAGAGAAGGAGCGAGGCAGCTCACATTTGTGCCATCAACAACGACTAGGAAAGCCATGTCGAACCTTGGTACCAAGCCATCCTCAACTACAAAACCAAAAACGAATTCCCTCCTAACTCTAACCCAAGAGAACAAAGAGCCATCCGTTTACTTGCATCACAATTCGTGATTAACCAAAATCAACTATAAAAAAGAACACCCCAAGGGATTCTCCTCCATTGCATTGACCATCACAAAGCCAAAAAGGTCATGGGAGAGGTCCACGATGGAGAATGTGGCCCTCACATGAGCGCAATGATGCTTACCCGAAAAATCATGCGGCTAGGTTACTACTGGACAACCATGGAAGCCGATTGCCGTAACTACGTCAAACATTGCCACAATTGCCAAATCTTCGCCAACATACAACATGTACCGCCATCCCTTTTATACACCATGACGTCACCCTGGCCTTTCTCAACCTGGGGCATCGACATCGTCGGGAAAGTTAACCCGGTGGGCACCAAGGGACATTGTTTTGTCCTTGTCGCCATCGACTACTTCACCAAATAGGTGGAAGCGCAGTCATATGCTGTCTTGACCGCTAAACAAGTGGCTAAGTTCATCCAGAACAACATCATCTGCCGATATGGGGTACCCCATGAAATCATCAGCGATCAAGGCTCTCACTTCCGGGCGGAAACTCAGGCCTTGCTGGACAAATACAAGATCAAACAACATCGATCATCCCCTTACCGTCCCCAAACCAACGGAGCGGTGGAGGCAGCCAACAAAACTATTGTCACCATTATCAAGAAAATGTAAGACAACTACCGCGATTGGCCGAGCGAACTCCCATTCGCAATCTGGGGATACCGAACCTCCATTCGAATACCGACAGGCGCCACACCCTTCTACCTAGCATACGGTATAGAGGCGGTTCAACCGGTAGAGTTAGAGGTCTTTTCACTACGCATCCTACTGGAGAGTCAAGTCCCTGAGGCAGAATGGACCCGCCGAAGGTACGAACAACTCACCCTTCTAGACGAACGGCTGCTCAACGCCTTGCACAACGTCCAGCTATACCAACGACGTATACAACGGGCATTCAACAAGAGGGTCAAACCCAGGAACATTAAGGAGGGCGACTAGGTCCTCAAGTTGGTCCGAGCACCGCTACCCGTCGATTCGAGGGGAAAATTCAAACCCAACTGGGCCGGGCCATACCTGGTCAAGAAAATACTTTTTGGGGGGGGGGGGGGGGGTGGCGCAATGAGACTTAGTGGGGAGGATTTTACAAACCCGACCAACCTAGACCAACTCATGAAATACTACCCTTGAACCATAGCAACCAACGATCCAAGCCTAGTTTTACAACTAGCGTCCACCTTAACCCTTTTCAAGTCAAGTTCCTCAAACGCGTTCTGATTTGAAATTGCATGTTTTATCGAGTCTAAGTTGTGGCACCTTACCCGTTTCGAATGTCCTTTGATCTTTTAAAGGCGACGTCCATTTGCACTAAAACAAAAAATACCCCTAAACTGCGAGCATGGTTTGATTTCACCTCTTCAGGTGGATACGTAGGCAGTCCCTCTTATACATGAGGGATACAACCACAAAACCCAAATAAATTTACAAAACATTTTGAACTATGATCATGGTTTGATTTCACCTTTCCAGGTGGATACGTAGGCAGTCCTTTCTTACACAAGAAGGATACAACCATCCCCATAATAAAAAAAACATCACCCACATCAACTTTCAAAAAAAAAAAGAAAAGGGAAAAGCATTCCCTTTCCCACAAAAATGCCAAAAATAAGCCTTTCTCCCTTCCTACAAAAATCCCACTTTCCCAAGTGCAAACGTTTAGGACGATTCAAATCGAATTGCCTTTACGAAATGGATGGAAGAAACTAGCGTTCACGATTTTTGACACGAGTAATCCTCTTATTTAGTTAATAATAGGAGGAATTACAATTTCAACAACAAATAAAGCTCGACGAGTCTACAACTTGTCAAAGCTAAGGTGTCAACTAAAACACCTCACATAATAAAACAAGCACAAAACACACAATAACTAGCTAGTACAACATAATAAAAATTCACAACACTAATACAACATAATAATAAAGTGAGTAATGGAGGTCTTCACTCTTCTATTCTACCTTTGCCTTTTCCCTCTGGGTACATCTTCCCCTTGTTCTTCTTGTTGGCCCGCCTAGCATGGATTTCCTCTTCAGAACGGATCCTTAACGGATCTACAATGACAACGGCCTCCGGTCTAGCGCAAGACCCCATGTTCGGCCCAAAATGAGCCCATGCACGGCCCACCATGTTCTTGGGACCCGAGCTTCTCTTCTTTGGTGGTATCATCACATCGGGACTAGCTCTATCAACATAATCCTCGAAGGAGGCACGACATCAGTTTTCCTCCAAAATTCAAGCACTCACAAATTCGAGTCTTGATCTCACAAAAATCAAATCAAATACACTCGTAAAAATCTTTTCAAAAATTCTTCCCTGACGATTTGAGTTTGAATTTTTCGAGTCACAAATCAATTTCAACCATTTCAACGCAATTTAATTCAAGACACGAGTTAATTGCTCAATTTTCAAATTAATTCCTTTTGGAATTCCAAACGTGACGACTTGTCGCGGAATTTTTCAAAATTCATTTTATTTTTCAAAATTCAATTTTAACTTCAATTCATCTTGGTTAATTTTGTTTTCAATCAAATGCTTTTACGTGTTTACGTTTATGCATACGTGCTACCTGTTGCCTGTTTTCTACACTAACGATGCAGGAACTAGTGCGAAGCAAAAAAGGAGAATTGACAGTCGACAGCGCTCCTCCGAAACACAACACAAAAAAGCCAAAAATCACAAAATGAACCACAATCCAAAAACACATATATACAAACCGCACAAACAGGATCCAGTACAGACATCTATCGTACAGACACTGGCCTAAAACAACCATCTATCATACAGACACTGGCCTAAGACGACGAACTGGGGGCTATCCGCCACCTACCGAACAAAGCACTCCCCATCCTTTCGCTCGGAAAAGAAAGGGAGCAACACGGGAAACATAGGAGCAACAACGGAAGCAGAGGTGGTTACCATAACGGTAACACCTCGTTCCTGCTCCACGACAAAAAGAAAAATGATGCCTGACAGACTTCAGACGACACGACTACCGAGGATCATAACTCAGCAGGTTACCCCGACGTTGACCTCCAATCAGCAGAATTCAAGAGTGAAAGAGGACCATGACAACAGACACTACCCCGATGTTGACCTCCAATCACCAGAACTCGACAACGATCAAAAGAGGCAACATGGGATAACACGCCCGTATTGAACCCCACTCATCGGGAATCCAATTCTCTGCAGACAACGACTAACGATTGATACCCGATTATTGGCCGGGCAAAGGCCGCCAGAAAGAAACACAACCAAGCCTGTAACAAAAAACAGTCGCCTCTCCTCCTCCAGGATCATCCTCCTCTTCCAAAACCTCCACGACGGACCCCATAGGTTCCAAATGGTACCCTGCGATCAAAAGAATAAACAAAAAACGTCAGCCGAAATTTCGGCATTATGACGGCGTAAATCGGACAAACCCAGAACAAACAAACAACGTGCAAAGCAAAGCAAGGGCAACCCCGCCAAAATCCAACCAAACAAAAAAAAAAAAATTCACAAAAACGCAAAAAAAAAAAAAAAAACGACTCGCCCTTCTTTTCAAGCCAAAGATGAGTCAAACCAACCACAACAAAAAACGGCACCCCAAGACCCACACAAGGTCCGCCAACAAACCAAAATACATTCCCAATGCAATGAGGAATTTTTCTACGGCTCAAAAAGGCAATTTATACGCCAATTTGAGCACAAACCAGTCAAAAATTCAAAAACGACCGCAGAAAGGCAAAAGTGATTTTATCACACCTCAAGGCGACCTAAACTACCAATAAGGTCCATTTCGAGGCAAACTGACTCAATTCAAGCTCAAACAGGCGCTCATTTTGTCAGACATAAGACCGTCACAAAAAGCAAAAATTCCAATTTTGCCCACAATACCCAACAAAGGTCCACAATGGCAAATACGGTCTTTCCCAACTACAATACAACCTAGTGGGATCCACTACCCAAGCAAATAAACTTCGCATTGTGAGATGAGACGGTCTCTCCACCTCACTCACATTTTTCGAGCATAAGGAGCGGGAACGGGGACCAAAATGCAAACCAAAAGCACCCCTATACTCCTAAACGGGTTTCTAACCTAATGCAATCATTAATTTCACTCGACATGGGCTCAATCAAAAATGCCCAAATCTATTTTCTCGGGTAAAACTTTTGCCCTAATTCAATTTAGATAAAAGACCAACAAATTCAAATGGATTCAAGAGGGAATACATACCTTGAGATGACATTGTTGATGATAGCACGAATTCAAGCAAGCTAGAAGACCCAACAATGGCGATTTTAGTTTGTTTTGTCGAAATTTGGAGAAGGCGAAGGGATGAATGACGAGCAGCCTGGTCTCGCATCTTTTCTAAAAAATAGGAGAGCCCCCCCTCTATCGCCAAAGGGCTCGCGCCTCAATGAGGCTTCCCTTTGCTTTATTCAGCAAAATTTGGGCTTTGGCCCAATTTCCTGCGTAAATTCTTCAAAATTCAATGACGGCAATTAAAACCGTCATTTCAAAAATAAATGTGAAAACAAAATTCACTATTTCCTCAAATTTCAAACAAACGGCGATCAAAACCGCCATTTTCCTTTCAAAAATAGTGAAAAATTCTAAATTCACTATTTCTTCAAATTACCACGACGGCAATTAAAACCGTCAATTTCAAAAACAAAATAGTAGTGGAAAATTCAAAATTCACTATTTCTTCTATTTTCAATTTCAAAATAATAGTGAAAATTCAGATTCACTATTTTCCCTTCAAGTTTCAACGACGACAATTAAAACCGTCGTTTTCAAAGTACTAGTGGAAATTCAAATTTCACTATTTTCGCCACACATGTCAACGGCGGCACATAAACCGTCAACTTCAAAATAATAGTGAAGATTCCAAATTCACTATTTCCTTCACATGTCAACGGCGGCACATAAACCGTCACTTCAAAAATAATAGTGAAGATTCCAAATTCACTATTTCTATCACATGTCAACGGCGGCACATAAGCCGTCACCTCAGTCGTAATAGCGAAATTCAAAATTTGCTATTTCCTTCAAAAATTCAAACGAACGAAAAGTGAAGTTTCCAAATTCACTATTCCTTCAAATGTCAATAGGGGGCTTCCTCGCGGAACCCGCTTGTTTAAAAAACAGTGATAGTGAAAATTCAAAATTCACTATTTTCACGGCGGCATCATGAATCCGCCACTTTCAAAACAAGCCCATACGACGCGGCTATTCTCACGGTCACTTAACCGACCCACCATGGCTGACGAGCCTTACAACGCGTCGCGGCTGGCGAGCCCTCCTCATATACGCACCATGGCTGGCGAGGCTTACAACGCGTCACGGCTGGCGAGCCCTCCTCATATACGCACCATAGCTGGCGAGCTAACAACGCATCGCGGCTGGTGATCCCTCCTCATATACGCACCATGGCTGGCGAGCTTTACAATGCATCACGACTGGTGAGCCCTTCTCATATACGCACCATGGCTGGCGAACCTTACAATGTGTCGCGGCTGGCGATCCCTCCTCATATACGCACCATGGCTGGCGAGCCTTACAACGCGTCGCGGCTGGCGAGCCCTCCTCATATACGCACCATGGCTGGCGAGCCGTACAACGCATACTGGCTGGCGAGCCCTCCTCATATACGCACCATGGCTGGCGAGCCTTACAATGCATCGCGGCTGGCGAGCCCTCCTCATATACACACCATAGCTGGCGAGCTTACAAAGCGTCGCGGCTGGCGAGCCCTCCTCATATGCGCACCATAGATGGCGAGCTTACAACGCGTCGCGGCTGGCGAGCCCTTCTCATATACGCACCATGCCTGGCGAGCTTTACAACGCGTCGCGGCTGGCGAGCCCTCCTCATATACGCACCTTGGCTGGCGAGCCTTACAATGTGTCGCGGCTGGCGAGCCCTCCTCATATACGCACCATGGCTGGCGAGCCTTACAATGCGTCGCAGCTGGCGAGCCCTCCTTATATACGCACTATGGCTGGCGAGCCTTACAACGCGTTGCAGCTGGCGAGCCCTCCTCATATACGCACCATGGCTGGCGAGCCTTACAACGCGTCGCGGTTGGCGATCCCTCCTCATATACGCACCATGGCTGGCGAGCCTTACAACGCGTCGCGGCTGGCGAGCCCTCCTCATATAGGCCCCATGGCTGGCGAGCCTTACAACGCGTCGCGGCTGGCGAGCCCTCCTCATATACGCAAAATGGCTGGCGAGCCTTTATCCGCAATGATGCAAGGACGTATCCGAAGATGCCTCGGGTATGACTCTTTCTTGTGGCTGGCGAGCCTTTGTACGTAGTCTAACGGAATTAAACGACCCGCATGGATAGTCGACATACTCTAAACTGTTCCCGACGACAGGTCCTTGGCTCATACCCTTGAGTCGTCTTGGCGTCGCCCTTCCTGACGGCAGGTCCTTTGCCCGAATCCTTTCGTGTAACACCCCCATATCCAGAGGAGCCTTAACTAGGCCTTCCTTAGCATATAAGGGCGTTACCATCTCGGTTGCCCGAGGAAAGTAGTTATCAAACGTCAATAAAAGAACTATTAAGTTATATTACAAGTGATTCAAACCAAAATACAATACAAAGGTACAACTCAAAGACTACTCGCTATGACCATCATCTCGTGAAGACTCATCCCTGCCCGGACCTCAGCTATCAACAACATCAACACCTGCTAAGACCGACTGCTCACCATAAGGGATCACGGCAGACACATAACAAACAAACAACCAAACAAGGTCAGTACTGAGATAAGGTAAGACAATGGCAACTGAAATCAACAATACAAATAATACTACTTGTCCCAACCACAATCACAACAATCCAACCACTCTGTCACTGACTGTCCACTGGACCAGCCCTGCCAGTGGGGGACCGCAGCCGTACCCACCAAATCCCCGCCCATCAAATCGAGCGATAACCCTGTCCATTAATGTGCACATCCCCTCCCGTGGCGGGTTCCACGAAGGGCGAAACTAGGGCGTGAAGCCACTCCCGCAAGTGACCCCACTCAGCCGAGAACGCATCTCGAGAACCATCAACAACGACCACGACTATCACGATACAATAATTATAGCAAACAACTAAACACAACACAGCCACAATATCCGACACACTAGACCATCTACAGAAACTGAGTAGGCGAACCTACCTTTAAGCAACCGCAACCAATCCACGCCCGAAACGGATAACCTATCCAAATGTACAAGCAAAGCCTATAACCACCATACAAATATCTATTACTAACAAGCAAACCCTAACTATAGAGACAAAGGCACGGATGATGACTATGACATACCTATTAGGGAGAAACTCAGCAAAAGACCGCTACCCGACTCAAGAGGCGCTCTCCTAAGGCTCAAGAATCTTCACAAAGGTTTCCATGGAGGTTTTGAGGTGAAGGGAAGGGAAAGAGGCGACTGAAAGATAGGAGGAAAGTGGCGGAAGTGATTTGCGGATTGAACAAAACGCGATATAAAACCCTCGCAAAACCCCGCACTCGATCGAGTACCCTAACATACTCGATCGAGTAGCCCCCTACTCGATCGAGTAACCTAGCTACTCGATCGAGTAGCCTCTACTCTATCGAGTACCACCCTTAACACGCACCCCAAGATGGTTTTGGCATACTTTCCTAAGATTACTCCCGCTCCCAAGGACAGTCAATGATGGTCAAAGGGTCCCTAAAAGGGCGGGTATTACAGTCTTCCCCCCTTAAAAAGAACTTCGTTCCCGAAGTTCAACTCACCTCTCCCGCTCACGACACGGAACCAACACAATCTCACCAACCTTCCCGGTCAAACCATTATCTCTTGGCAACACCATTCCCCCCCCATGCCATCGTCATCACCGTCTATACCTTATACCTAATGACTCTTACCACTATCACGCAAGCATTATCACCGTTAACTGTCACTCTACATGTATGCATCAATTCTTACTAATGATTAAGTATCAAACATCGACTTTGCCATATGAGCCAACGCAAACAACCATCGGTCATCGTGTGACAACAATTTATCAACCCGAAACGTATCTCATATTGACCTCATACTGTACAATTAACACCGCCGTGTTACTTAACTTATTCTTTTACGGCGCAGCGTGCCGGAATAAAACTCTTTATGACATACATTCTATTACTTCTACTACAACGCACTACTCACTCCACAAACCGAGGTAACCAATTACGCTTCATACAAGTAAGTTTCGAAAATTTTGCAATTAAACAACAAAACCTTCTAAGTAAACAAACCTTCTAAGTAAACAAAGCATAATTTCGAAATCACCCTTTTATTTCGCGATAATTTTCGCGACATTACTCTTCCCCTCTAAAAAGGAACTTCGTCCCCGAAGTTCACCACCAAAATTATAGCACATACTACCTATTATATGCATCAAAACATTAACGAAACCATATTAGTTGTTATGGACATTACTCTCTAACTATACACTTGTTAAATTAAAAATCATACACTCGCCACCGAAATGACTAGTCACCATTGATAACACATATTAATATGGTATGCACAAATGTACGAGAAGTTACAACTCCGATAAATAGATCGTAATGGGGCGTATGCAATATTAAAGTAACAAGAAATTATTACCGCCTTACTAATTGTGACAAACACGCTTATAAAACTTCAAACACGACTTCCAACACATGAAATTAACGGTTCAAAGGTGTTACTACACACTAATAACCACATTAAACATTAAACTTGCCCTTATAAAACAATCGAACATTTTTAATTTTTGAAAACCCCAGTAATAAAGTGCTACTCGATCGAGTAGGTAACGGTACTCGATCGAGTGCCATGCTACTCGATCGAGTGTCCTGGCTACTCGATCGAGTAGCCTACAGTCGAATGCTTTTTACCCCATCTTCCTGCAGCCTACTCGATAGAGTATGGGGGTACTGTCGAGTACTGCAGGCCAAGTTCCCTTATACAACCTGTCACAAGCCACATACATGCACATATTTGTCATCTAGAATTGAGTCGGAATGACTCCCCGATGTCTAATAACCTGCAACAAGTTAATAATAGGAAATCCGACCTTATGGCCAACAATACAAGTTCCAAAATAAAGTTTCAACTGAAACAACCGAAAATCTAACCATGCTACCAACAACAACTACTACTAACAATCATGAACGAAGATAGAAACAAGGAGTATCACTCCTCCCCCTGCTTTGCCGCCGCTTGCTTCGAACATCACCTCATCATCACCACCACCCGAAGTACCGCTCCCGATGTCCCAATCCCGCGTCCACTCCTCGCTCCCGCTCCCGGGCCCACATACCATGGAGTCAAGCCCCGTAGGGGAAGGACCGAGGTGCCCCCACGTCGACCGATCCACCCCGTAGGAATGGAAAACCCCGGTGTAGTCTCCAACTCCACTCCACCAAACTGGATGCGGTCCCTCGGTCCCTATCCCCTGAGCGCACGCCATCTCGTGCATGTTCCGGAGTGTCAAGGTAGATGACACTCTCTCCGCTGTAAATCGGATCGCGTCTCCGGGGTGTCGAGGTAAGGGTAGCATGGGAAAGCTGCCGCTTCTTTGTGGTGCTACTTGGTCGTGGCCTAGTCCCCGAGGCCCTCTCCCTCACTCGACGGGGTCCCCTCACCACTCTGGGTCTCTCCACCACCTAAACTCCCGCATTCTCACCCTTCGTCGGCTCCGGCATCTCCTCAAGGATGGTACCGTCGATGAGATAGGTCTGTAGCTGGCGGGGTCCGTCATCATCCTCCTCCTCCTCGTCATCGGAGTCCACCGTCACTACTATCGGCTCCAAGGGCTCCGTGGGTGGGAGGTGTTCAGGAGCTGGAATCTTCATCCAACTCATCCCATACACCCTCCATGCTAGGCTACCGTCAGCCAAGGTCCTCAAACATTTCAGGTCGAGATAGTATTCACGATCCATGGTAGGCACTGGGGTAGCTAGAGGCACGTACGCCGAAGAAGCCTCAAAGGAGGTTAGCTTTTCAGCTAACCGAGTGGCAATGGCACCACAACTCGTGTACGGGAAGAGGAAGAAGCCATCAAGGCAAGGGCAAAGACAAACTATAGAAGGAGCATTAAAGACCACTTTCCTGGCCCGCTCCGGGTTGAGGTACGACATCAAAAGTAAGACCTCATGATTATTCAATTTACTGATATCCTTTCGGTCATAGAGGAGGTTCGAGAGAGAACGGAGAAAGACCCTCAAGGTAATATCTTTGAACATCATTAATCAGCATGTTGCTCGAGGTGGGAGCTTGCTTCCCAGTCAAGCAAGGCATTAGGCGGCAGACGCCGCACTCAGCTGGAATGTCGGTAATGGAGTCCTTGGGAGGCTTGGCCAACCCAAGGTGAGAGGCAAACAAATCCATGGTCAACAGAAAACTGGTATTCATCAATCTAAACTCAACGTCGACCCATTTGGGTCATAGTTAAAAGAGCTCATGAACTCCAAGGTAAGAAAAGGGTAAGTATGCTTCCTCAGCCTATACAAACCCGTAAAACCCAAGGTCTCGAATATGTGACGGACATCCGTCTCTATCTCCAACTCCTCTAACACACTGGTGTCTATACACTTTGTAGGTCTCATCTTGCGTTTTTGTAAGGCTACAAAACGCTCCCTTTGCTTGAAGTCAACAAAAACAACTGTAGGGTATTCGGGGACTGCGGGTACCACAGGTCCACTCCCCTCTCCCGACTCAGGTGGGTTACCCCTCCCCCGCTTACTTTGGCGGAGTCCAAGGTTCAGTCTCGGCATCTGCTTAAGGCATATGTTCAAGCAACTTATATAAACATACTACCATTTACCTCATGTAATTTGAATTCAACTTGTCAGCTAGGCACACCAATTTATCAACAAATTTCAGCATGTGGAGCACATAATTCACGTTGTTACTTTGAATATTAAGATAGGTACACATGTTCACTAGCAGTTTCTACGATTTTAACATACAAGTTCAAATTATTACTACTCATAAGCCATAGTGGTGAAAGAAATTATCATGATGATTACATATGCTCAACAAATTTGAATGTCCTAGCATAATCCAAAGGTTATTCCAAACACACTCCTAATCACATGTTACTAATTCAAGAGAAAGAATAATTTATAACATATCATTATCACCCTTCACTATTATGTACAACAACTCAATTAAAATTTTCAGACGGTCTTTACAGCTGTGAAAATTTCGGCATATATTCATCAATCATCGTTTCTATTATCATATTGAAGTTCAACTCATGCTTATACTGTCAATTACAACATCAATTTTTCAGTTATGAATCACGAATTTCCATTTAAGGCACTTTTAAGACGGAGTTTTAAGGCAACTTTCTAAGGGTAAAATCATCAAAATCTATCCTCCAACATGATATAAACAATACTTAAGGCTCAATTCTACCATCTAATCATTGTAAAACAACCAAAAATCGATTTCAATTTTGGAAACCCTAGAAATTTCGGGTTCAACCCTTGCAATTCCTAATCTAATTTACAGTAATTAGTCACCAACAAACATGGAAAGGAGGCATGTGAATCATAATTCAACTATCAAAAGCAACTACCTACTCATATAAATCGAAAATTTCAGATTATTTCACTATTTTAACACATTCAAAGCAATAAACCATGTACATTAGGAAGAATAGCATACCTTGATTGATGAACAAAGTAGAGAAACGAAATTAAACTAAGAAATCAACCCCAAGATTCACTACTAACCCAAGAGAATGAGAGGATTTGAGAGGGAAAAAGGAATTGAGAGTAGATTAGGTGGAGGTTTGTCGAAATATAGAGGAATAAGAAGAAGAAATAGAAAGATTTGGGGTTTTAAGAAAACCCGTAGGATTTGCTGTACAGTAACCTACTCGATCGAGTGCCTGGGGTACTCGATCGAGTACCACCCTACTCGATCGAGTAGGAGCTAAATCGTCGAGTATCTGCAGGAATTTTCCCACATCTCGACGTTATAGCCTCCTAACTAGATCGAGTGAGGTCTACTCGTTCTAGTAAGCACTCGCACTCGGTCGAGCAAAGTTAAGTACTCGGTCCGAACACTAAGTAACTCGAAGATACCTGCAAAACAACGCCGCGTGTCGATTCCAAACTAAGTTCGGGATTCGACACTAATGATCACATTCAATCACGTTTTATAACCATTGTCGCGCAAAATACAACCCTTCAACAACTAAGAGACATATCCCGTTACGTTATACAAATTACCCAACTCGGTCTACCTGTCACCGAGTTATATATAAACCTAGCCGTGTCATTTTATTACACTTAAACTTACTTTACATGCTATTACTAAACTCGTGTTTACTTAAAATTGAAACGTATAATTAACATTAATTCTTCCTTTCACTTATCACATAATTATATACCTTGCAAATCACTTAATCAATCATGTCTTATATTTTATCCTAAGCAATCTATTTTGCATAAATCAAATATTACGCAGCGGAAAAAAAAATTTCAACTAGCTAACAAAGCATATACACATTACCATATGCCGTGTTTCGGATTATTACTCATCCATACTATAATTATCATTGTAGTCATCGCGGTAGGATCTACAAGCTCACTTACAACTTCCGTCATCATTAATTTATGGCAACACCTACGTGTTCACTATTCATGTTACAACATTCGATTTCACGTTTTCACGCATTTCCATGACGTATAATTTTGTCACATATCTCATAGCTATCATATAAGCTCACTAATCATCCACAGAACCTCACTAATCTCATCGACAATTACCATACACGGTCAAATATATCACTAATACACCCCTATCATTTCTAACAAAGACTTAACCGGAGGTAGCTCCGGCACAATTAACATACATACCACACATAGACACACGGACTCCACATTCCCATCCCATGTGACTGGCTTAAGTGTCATGGGGCCAAGATTTTGAAATGAGGGCGCCTACTCACCCAAAATCTAGCATCAGCCGGGGCTCCCATTACACATACACCAGGTTCATTTTATTAGACTCCCTACGTTCATTATGTTCATTTGTTACAGGTTCCAAAATCGTCGCTCTGATACCACTTTGTAACACCCCCATATCCAGAGGAGCCTTAACTAGGCCTTCCTTAGCATATAAGGGCGTTACCATCTCGGTTGCCCGAGGAAAGTAGTTATCAAACGTCAATAAAAGAACTATTAAGTTATATTACAAGTGATTCAAACCAAAATACAATACAAAGGTACAACTCAAAGACTACTCGCTATGACCATCATCTCGTGAAGACTCATCCCTGCCCGGACCTCAGCTATCAACAACATCAACACCTGCTAAGACCGACTGCTCACCATAAGGGATCACGGCAGACACATAACAAACAAACAACCAAACAAGGTCAGTACTGAGATAAGGTAAGACAATGACAACTGAAATCAACAATACAAATAATACTACTTGTCCCAACCACAATCACAACAATCCAACCACTCTGTCACTGACTGTCCACTGGACCAGCCCTGCCAGTGGGGGACCGCAGCCGTACCCACCAAATCCCCGCCCATCAAATCGAGCGATAACCCTGTCCATTAATGTGCACATCCCCTCCCGTGGCGGGTTCCACGAAGGGCGAAACTAGGGCGTGAAGCCAATCCCGCAAGTGACCCCACTCAGCCGAGAACGCATCTCGAGAACCATCAACAACGACCACGACTATCACGATACAATAATTATAGCAAACAACTAAACACAACACAGCCACAACATCCGACACACTAGACCATCTACAGAAACTGAGTAGGCGAACCTACCTTTAAGCAACCGCAACCAATCCACGCCGACAGATAACCTATCCAGCGACCAAGCAAAGCCTATAACCACCATACAAATATCTATTACTAACAAGCAAACCCTAACTATAGAGACAAAGGCACGGATGATGACTATGACATACCTATTAGGGAGAAACTCAGCAAAAGACCGCTACCCGACTCAAGAGGCGCTCTCCTAAGGCTCAAGAATCTTCACAAAGGTTTCCATGGAGGTTTTGAGGTGAAGGGAAGGGAAAGAGGCGACTGAAAGATAGGAGGAAAGTGGCGGAAGTGATTTGCGGATTTAACAAAACGCGATATAAAACCCTCGCTGAAAACCCGGCACTCGATCGAGTACCCAACATACTCGATCGAGTAGTCCCCTACTCGATCGAGTAACCTAGCTACTCGATCGAGTAGCCTCTACTCTATCGAGTACCACCCTTAACACGCACCCCAAGATGGTTTTGGCATACTTTCCTAAGATTACTCCCGCTCCCAAGGACAGTCAATGATGGTCAAAGGGTCCCTAAAAGGGCGGGTATTACATTTCGAGCCGCCTCAACGTCGCTTGGGTCTCCAGGTTGTAATCTTCGATTGACCTGGGGGCTCTACTTTGACTTTCGCCCTGTCCAAGCCTCGGTCAAAGTGGGGGCTCTGTAGATACCCAGTATCTGCTGAGACTCCAACAAACACCCGATGATTATCGAACTACAACATATTTTGGAATCGCGGTGTTTGATCGACAATTTGTGTACAACTTTACGTCGGAAAACTTAAAACGATTTCGAAAATAAAACATTTTAAAACTTTTCAAATGTACATGGAGTTTTTAATGCACGACGACGGGGTCGCAATGACACTAACTAGAGTCAAAACCGACACCGGACCAAAAACCAACTCAAAAATTCAAATCCCGACTCCAACAACGAGTCAAACCGAGTCAACCACAAAAAACAAACCATTTCAAACCTTCTATACTAAGATTTCCCGGATTCATGAATGGTCAAGTACCAAACATGTGACTACAAATCCTAGGATAGAACAAATCATGATTGCACTTGTGTGAAAGTGACAGGACAACTCGAAGACCCGCGACGTGGCTCACGCCTCTTTGAGCAGCCCAGATGGCCACGTCGCTCAAAACTCACACAACCACTCATTTTCCAATAAATACCCCTCAAATGCCCCCATTTGAGAACTGACGCGAGTGTCCGCCCCCTCTTTTCTCCCTTAAAATTCTCGACTCGACTTCTTAAGTCACAATCCGACGCATATTTACGACCTACCGATCGTAAATACAAGCCTTACACATTGTTTGGTACCGTCATCGTGCATTAAATCACTTGACCGACCACTTTGACCACTACACCGTCACTAATCTTAATAAAAAATTCTTTTTACTTACCAACACGGTTTTAAACCGAGTCTTTTCCGACCAAACGAGTTGTTACACTTACGTCGGTTTCTCGCCATAACCAAACATGTAATTTTGAGGGTGTAAAAATCCTTCTTTTATCATGTCTTCATTTGTTTTATGACTATAACATTCTAAAACATGCATAACACGATCCAAAACATGGGATAAAGGAGCCAAAACTGAGTTTTGGCCTGAGACAGAAGCCCCTTATTGTGCACAAAGGCTCGCGCCTCAATGGGGTGCCCAGGTCAGAACTCAACCGTGTTTGTTCTCGTCTTTCCCATTTAATTCATTTTCATATTTGTAATCGGTTTTTACTATTTCAAATATTTTCAAACCTTTTTTATTTTATTTCATTTGTTTTAACCATAAAACATTTTTCACCCTTGGTTCCTCATACCATGACGGTTAAATTCGTGTTTCGGTGATAATATTTGGTTAATAACTTTTAAAAGGTATTTTAAAGCCTTTCATCATTTCTTTACATTTTCAAAACAAGCATATTAGTCACCAATACAAAGTCATCCTTGGTTCTACATACCATGTGGGATTTTAACGCGGGTACGATGATGAGTATCGACTAATTATATTCAAGTGAACTTAAAATAATTAGTTCATAATTATTTTCAAAACTATTCATGTCAAGCTTGCCAAGTCGAACCCGACGCCGAATATCATCAAAATAATGATGATTATTCGAGTCTCGTTCCTCAA
The DNA here is from genome assembly GCF_048544455.1 of Silene latifolia. Taxonomy (NCBI): domain Eukaryota; kingdom Viridiplantae; phylum Streptophyta; class Magnoliopsida; order Caryophyllales; family Caryophyllaceae; genus Silene; species Silene latifolia. The sequence continues at coordinate 72,574,365 of NC_133526.1, read as the reverse complement.
ATCAACAAATGCGGTCTAAACGACCCTTTTAAACCAAATCGGGTCAAATACCCATTTTTCAATACGTTTTATAAACGTTTTTCAAAAGGTCAGAATACGGCATAAAACCGTTGGTTGACCCGCGCCTAAACAGGCCCCTTATTTATTATTTCCAAAACCAGGGGAAACCCCCTTGCACTGCCAACAGGCTCGCGCCTCATGTGGCCGCCTGGTGCAGGGTCTGTTCCCTTTTCAGCATTAGTCTAGGACAATCCCGACTCCGGTTAGCCTGGATATAGGACGGATCAGATGACTATTTGCTCATTCAAAATCATATTTGCCAAGTGCTTCACAAACACAAATGGATCACGTTATGCACCATAAACCTAATACGGTAAATGGATGTTTAATTTCCGTCTTGCATGCAAATCAATCATTTATCCAACTCGACATCTTATACTTGATATTTGGATTAAATCAACCGACTTAGAAAGCTCTCACATGTTAGGTTTAAATTATTGGATGCGTATTCATGCATTTAAACCGTTTTATCAACTTTTGCATTCAACCAACCAAGATCGATCAGTAGAGGCCGCTACCGTGGGCGGGATTGGGTGTCTGATTAAAGGGCTTCCCAATACGTACCTTCACCTCTTACTCAGACACTTTGGATAATGGACGACCTTACCCAGGGCGTACGAGAGTCATTCTAGAGATAGGATGCTAAAGAGGGACGATTTCCTTATCTTTAGTACCTATGTCAAACGCTGCTTTGTGCTTCGATTTGAGCGAGGTATAAACTGGATTTCAAACGGGTTCCAAGCATCCCACAAATGCTTGGTGGCGACTCCGAACATCTCTAATCGTTTCGAGACCCTTACCGAGACGAAACCGACCGATCTAAAACGATCTGGTCGAAAGCATTTTTACGCCGCCGAGCGTTGCTTTCAAAAGACCGTTGTATGTCCGCAGATCGAACCGGACCTGCAGGTGGGCCATGTCCGCACTACCCAGGCAGTTGCTTTAGTGGACCACTCTGTCGGCCTTTTGGCAAGTGCCTTGGCTGCTGTGAGGGAGGTACGCTATTTTTATTATTATGTGTATTTCGTAATATGTGTATTTTGTTTGGATGTTTTTATTATTATGGCATAATATTCATATTATTCTTTTTGCTTTTGGTCTGGGTGCCGTGGCCTGTCTCCATAATGCTTATCAGGCAACTTCTCTGGTAGCTAGGATTGACCTGATGAGATCAGATTTTGATAATCTGAAGTCTTAACTAGACTTTGCACGGGCTGACCTGGCTGCTAAAGCTGCTGACTTGGCGAGGGCGCAGGCTGAGAAGGATGCTGCTAAGGCTGAGGCAGAATCAAATAAATAGCTTTCGCAGGAGGCATTAGACAGAAATGAAGAGCTCACCTAGGAGAGGGATGATTTGGAGTTTAATCTTGATGATGCCTCCCTTTATTTTTATATTAAGAGGAAGGTAGCTGCTATGTCGGAGCCTATTGAGGCCAGGGCAAATTGGAACCCTGAAGCTGAGATGGCTTTTGGTGCTTCAAAGTATCCTGACCTGCATAACATGGGAAATGAACAGGAGGTCGATTCTCCAGGGGAGCAGGATGTTGATGCTGAGGCTGATCAGGCTAAGAGTAGGAGTGCTGATGCTGTTTCTAAGGAGAAGCAGTAATTTCATTTTTTCTTTGTTGGTATTTGGCCCATCCAGGGGGGATGTCCCTGGACAAACAATTTTATTTTCTATGTCTCTGCTCAGGTCAGGGAAACTATCCCTGGCCTTTATGAATATTTTGGTGCCTTTGCCCCAGGGAGTAAGGGCTTTATTTATATGATCGTAACGGCCTTACTTGGCTGATTCTGCTTATTTCCTTGACATTCAGTTTGCTTTTGAATTTCTTTGAACCTGTGAACTTTGTTTTTTCGATCCTGTGGGCCTGTCAAAATTTCTATTTTGTTAACCCGTGAGATATTTTTTGAACTTGTCATGTCATTTGAACTGTCGTGAGTAATTCAACCAAGTATAGTTTTGGCCATAGTGGTTGAAGGGGTAGGAAAACCGGCCTGACAGGAGGGCTTATGTCCCTTGCCTGACTGGAGGGCTTGGTACTCGGCCTGACAGGAGGGCTTTTTAGACTAATGGTTGGGATGGCACACCCTTCCACCGTCTTACTATGTCTAGCCGTTTGTAAACATGTGCAGTAAACCTAGTCAGGTCAGGCAACTATTTCATGCCTGATTGGTCCTGACATTTACTGTATCCGGTGATGGTTACCAACTCGTTAGGCACAATTAAGTGCAAAGTTTTGTTTCAGATTTTGACATATAGTAGATTAGCCCTCAATCCTGAATATTTATGCATATAAACATTTATCATGTATAATTGTTCAGGATTCAAAAAATAAGAGAAGTTGAGTTAGTTAAATATATAGACATGGATTGCACATAGAGCATATAAAACACATAATTTTTCAGATAGCACATTAGGTTGAATTACTGATAGTAAAGATATAATTTTATACCTGATTATGGCCTGATATCGGTTTTATACATGGAATAATTTCAAATGAGTTACACTCCAAGATCTTAGGATCATTTCTCCTTCGAAGATCGGTTTTATACATGGAATAATTTCAAACGATTGAATCAATTAAGTAGGGGCCTTCCTATGTGGGGGCAAGCTTGCCTGCTGATTTTTCTTTTTTGTTTGGAAAGACTTTTCATAGGACGAGGTCTCCTTCCCTGAAGACTCTAATTCTAACATTTTTATTGTAAGTCCTGGCTACTGCTTGTTGGTATGATGCCATCCTGATTTTGGCAGCGTCTCTTAGCTCTTCTGTTAGGACCAGGTTATCTTGCATTAGGTCTCTGTTTGCTTCAACATTGTTCAGGCTATATCTTGATGTTCGCACCCAGACTTCTGCATGAATGACAACTTCACAGCCGTATACCAAAGAATAAGGTGTTTGGCCTGTTGATGTCTTTGGAGTTGTTCTGTCTGCCCATAGTACTAATAGAAGTTCTTCAGCCTATCTGCCTCGTCTTCTTTTTAGTTTCTTATTTAGGCAGCTTATGACTACCTTGTTGCTGGATTTAGCCTGGCCATTAGCTTTTGGATATCCAGGGGTGGATGTTACCAAGCTGATATTCCATTCTTGGCAAAATGCTTGGGTCTTTTTCCCCACAAATTGGGTTCCATTGTCACATACTATTTCTGATGGGACTCCATATCTGCAAATAATATTCGTTCTGATGAAGGATATTACTTCTTTTTCAGTTACTTGCCTGAAAGAGTCTACCTCGATTCATTTGGAGAAGTAATCAGTCATAGCCAACATGAATACTTTTTGTCCTGGAGCTACATGCAGCTTTCCTACAATATCCATGCGCCACTTCATGAATGGCCAGGGTGCAGAAATTGAGTGAAGGAGCTCAGATGGTTGATGTATGATTGGTGCATGAACTTGACATGCTTCACACTTTGAAGAGTATTCCAGGCAATCAGCCCTCAATGTAGGCCAGTAGTAGCCAGTCCTGAGTACTTTACTTGCCAGGCTTTTTCCTCCTTTATGGTTACCACAATGTCCATCGTGTATTTCTTGAAGTACTGATTTGGCTTCGTCAGGCTCCAAGCATCTAAGGTATGGTCCAGCCTGCGATCTCTTGAATAAAGTGTTATTGATAATAGCATAGGTTGAAGCTCTAATTATAAAAGCCCTTGCTTCGTGTCTCCCCTGAGGTAGTATTCCTCGGAGAAACCAATCATAATAGGGTTTAGTCTAAGAATTACTATCCTGATTGATAGGGTTGACTTGTTCAGGCTTGCTGATGGCTGGCTCTAATAAATGAACAATTGGTATTTTATCGAAAACTGTAGGGGTAAAATTTGAACCTAGGCTGGCCAAAGCATCAGCCTGCGTGTTCAGGTCTCTTGATATTTGATCTATATCAAATAAAGCAAATTTAGCGGTAAGGTTTTTTGCATATTCTAAATACGAAATTATTTTTGCATCCTTAGTCGTATAAATTCCCTTTATTTGATTAGCAATTAAGAGAGAGTCAGTTTTTATCTTTAGGTTTTGAACACCTAGGTCTAGACATACCTTTAAGCCTGCTATCAGAGCTTCATATTCTGCTTCATTGTTAGTAGCTTTGAATTCACAGCTTATAGCCTGAGGTATCACGTCTCCCTCTGGTGATTTAAGCACTAATCCTAACCCTGTCCCCCTGGCATTAGATGCCCCATCTATGAACAAAGTCCATTCCTGGTCGGGGGTTTTATTTTCTAATTGGTTGACATCTTTTTTCAGGTCAGGTTCTAGGTTAGGGCTTAAATCAGTCACAAAGTCTGCTAAGGCCTGCGATTTAATCGCTGCCCTGGGTTCAAAAGAAATATCATATGTTCTGATTTGAACTGACCACTTCGCCATCCTACCTGATAATTCAGGCTTGTGCAGGACATATTTTATGGGTAAGTTGGTCCTGACTATAATGGGGTGGCTTTCAAAATAGGGTCGTAGTTTAGTACATGACATAATTAAAGCTAAAACATATTTTTCAAGTAATCCATACCTCATCTCAGCATCCAGCAGGCTCTTACATACATAATAGACCGGATGTTGTTAGCCTTCCTGTTCTTTTACAAGTACCGCACTGATTGCTTTGTCAGTGACAGATAAGTATACTGACAGGGGTTCTCCTTTCTCTGGTTTGGCCAGTAAGGGTGGAGATGACAAATAAGATTTTAAGTCTTGAAAGGCTGTCTCATGTTCATTCGTCCAATGAAACTGTTTATTTTTTCTGAGCAGGTTGTAAAATGTTTTACACCTTTCAGAGGATCTTGATATGAACCGGTTTAGGGCAGCTACCCGGCCTGTCAATTTCTGAATATCTTTGACAGACTTGGGTGACTGAAGTTCCAGGATAGCTTTTATCTGTTATGGGCTGGCTTCTATGCCTCTCTTCGTAACCATGTATCCAAGGAACTTACCTGCAGAAACTCCAAAGTGGCATTTTGCAGGGTTGAGCTTCATGTTGTATTTTTCCAATATTTCGAATGCTACTTCCAAATGCTTTACATGATCTTCTGCATTTTTGTACTTTATCACCATGTCGTCTATGTAGACTTCCATGGTATCGCCTATTTGATCTTTAAACATCATGTTGACCAGGCGCTGGTACGTTGCCCCTGCATTCTTCAGGCTGAAAGGCATGGCGGTGTAACAGTATATGCTTCGGTATAAGCTTCTTATAATATAATCTCCTGGTCTGATATCGTCCTGATATTTTGACCGTTGTTCTCTCCATGGCCTGACGCCTATCTTCATGTGTCCTGGTAGCTTGACATCCTGACACCCTGACAGTCAGGCCAAGGCAAGATATTGATCAGGGATATCTGCGGATTTCCAGGCCCAACAAAATCGTTGAGTTACATTTGAGTGGTAATAATGTGTCGTGATTGGATGAAATAATCTGTGATGATTTCCAAACGTACTTTGAAATCGACACGAGTTGTTGTTTCGCAGGAATCGTTAACTAAAGTTGTAACTTTTCACCGAGTACCTAGCCTTACTTGACTGAGTACGAGTGCCTACTCGAGCGAGTAGACCTTACTCGATCTAGTTGAGGAGTTATAAGATCAAAAAAGTTGGATCTGCCAGCGAAAACTCGATCGAGTAGCTCCAACTCGATCAAGTAATCTACTTACTCGATTGAGTAAGTGTACAGTACCCGGTAATAGATGAGATTCTTATACCTTTCCCTATCTTTCTTCTTCTTATTTCCTTATAATTCTAAACCCTAACTTCTATCATCTCACTCTTTGCTCTCAACACTTGGTGATTTTGTGCTTGTTTTCTTGGTTTTATTCTTGTTTAATTCGTCCATTCCACTTGCTAATCATTCAAGGTAAGAATGTTTATCATATTCCTTGTTTTTAATCAATTAGAACAATATAAAGTGTTGGATTTTTCTGAAAATTCGGTTTATATACATGTATTATTGCTTATAATTGTTGTAACATGGTATAATTGCTCTAGATTGTTGATTTTTGATGCTAGAAGTAGAAAAAATTGAATCAATATGGGGGTATGTGGGCACCGAAATTTCTAGGGTTGGAGATTCAAATTGAATTTTTGTTTGTCTTTTGCATATAAAAGAGGGAAAATTGAGTAATGTATGTTATGGGTATCATGTTTAGTGTTGATTTTGATTGGTTTTGCTCAAACGTTTATCTTAAAACTCCGTCTTAAAAGTGCCCCAAACTGAAATTCGCCCCAATTGTTTATGATGCTTGTCTATTTGTGAAGCTATTTTGAAAGATTAACAATTTAATTGGTTAGCGGGCTTGTTAATTGATGATATAATTTTAATATTTTAGAAGCTGTAAAGACCGCCTGACATGAATTTTGGAAGTAGCATGTTTAAACCTTTTGGATTGTTTGGTGAAAGTGTGTAAATAGTCATTTCTTCTTCCATGAGAATGCATGAAAAGTTTTTTTGTATGTAAGTGTTGTTTGTGTGCCTAAATACATGTATTGGAACAGATGCCAAGACCTACAGTTGGTACCCATCAGAGTAAGAGGGGGAGGGCTACTGAGCCTGAGGTTGGTGAAGGGAGTCGGGGATCCACGGTCCCACCTGCGCCTGAGTACCCTACCATCATCTTTACTAATTTCAAGCAAAGAGATGCTTTTGATGAGTTACAGAAACGTCGTTTGAAGCCAACACGTTGTGTCGACACCACAATCTTAGAGGACCTGGGGTGGAGACAGATGTAAGGCACATATTTGAGACTTTGGGTTTGACCGGTTTGTACCGTCTTAGGAAACATTCCTATGCCTTCTTGACATTGGAGTTCATGAGTTCTTTTCTTTATGATGCGGTGGCTAAGACCGTCCAATTTCGCCTCATGAACACTAGTTTTATCTTGACCATGGACTTGTTTTCTAGCCACCCTGGCCTTGCCCGACTGGAGAAGGGAGCCCTTAGGGACATCCCGACTGAGTGTGGAGCCAGTAGTTACATGCCTTGCTTCACCGGTAAGAACGCTCCCACCTCTAGCAACATGTTAATCAATGATGTGAAATATATCACCTTGAAGATCTTTCTTCGTGCCTTGACTTGCCTACCCTATGATCGGAGGGATGTAAGTAAGCTTAACTCATATGAGGTGATGTTGCTTGTTGCCTACCTTTACCCCAGCCGAGCCTCGAGAGTCTCGTACAGTGCCCCGGCCATAGTTTGTGCTAGCCTAGCATTGATGGCCACTTCTAAGACCCGTTTCTTGAGCTGCGGTGCCATTGCCACACGGTTGGCGAAGCGGTTGACCACCTTTGAGGCCTCCTCAGCCTATACACCTTTGGCTACATCTGTACCTACCTTGGACCGTGAGTACTTTCTCGACCAGAAATGGTTGAGAACTTTGGAGGGTGGTGGGTTGGCCTGGAGAGTTTAGGGGATGAGCTGGATGAGGGTACCCGACCTCGAGCACCTTCCTGCGATTGAGCCCTTAACAGCAGCGGTAGTGGAAGCGGACTTCGACGACGAGGAGGAGGCTCCTGCACGGCAATATTACCTCATTGATGATGACCTTTTGGAGGTAATGCAAAAGCCGACTAAGAGGGAGCAGGGTAGACCGGAGGATAGGCAGCCTAGAGTGGGGAGGGGGCCGAGACGGGTGAGGGAGAGGGTTGCTGAGACCCAAACAGAGGAGCACGTGCCACCACAACATCAGTTTCCCAGCTACCCTTCATTCTTTAGCCCGGAGATGAGAGTGAGTGAGCTCACGGAGAGAGTGTCGGCCACTTTGACACTCCGGAACCTCCATAAGATGGCTTATGTTTAGGGCATTGGGACCGAGGCGGCCTATCCGGTGTGGTGGAGAGGTGTTGGAGATGACAGTGGGGTCTTTCATTCCTTCGGCGTGGATCGGACTACTTGGGGCGAGCCTCAGAGTTACCCCTACGGTTGCTTGGCACCATGGCGAGTGGGAGCAGATTCTGGCACTGGTGATGTCGCGGGTGAGGGTACAGTTGGAGCAGGCACATCCGGAGGCGGTGGTGGAGATAAGATGATGGATGAGCAGACCTTGGAGTGATGATGTTCCTTTTATTTCTATCTTGTTTGCATGGACTTGTAGTATTTGGTACTTGTTTTGGTTGGTACATTTGTTAGACCTCGGTTTGTATTGTGGCCATAAGGCCGTATTTTGGATGATTCTCGTACTTTTATGCAGGTAGTTAGTATCGGAAATGAAGTTCCGACTCATATATATATTCCTTTGGCTTTGCTAGGTGATTAATTGGGGATATCGACCTGTGACTACTCGATCGATTGCCCTTCACTCGATCGAGTAACTGCAGGAGTGGTTTAAAGGTGCATTCCGATCTCGACGTACTCGATCGAATAACTGGTAACCTCGATCGAGTAACGTCAACTAGATCGAGTAACGTTCAAGCTCGATCGAGTGCCCCTGTAGGATGTTTATTTCGTTTCAACATTTGTTTGTATCTTCAAATTGGTGGTTCTTGTGATCAATGTCCCTTGTTTTGGGTGAGTGACAACATTTTTTTCCTGTGTCGAATATGGTTTATGAAGTTATATATAGGTGTGGTTTATACAGTATGGGTTTGATTCATACACTTTTGCAGGCTAGATCGTTTTGCCTCAAGTAACATGTTGTACAATGATTATAATTTTTGTTGCATATTTTGTATGGTCGCATGAAAATTAATAGATGTCAGGTATGATAATGGATGACAGAATGTGTAATTAGGTGGTTTACTGTTACGATGGTTTGCATATAAATGAATTATATCTATGTCTTGTCAAGGAAGTCTTATGGTCGTGGTGAGCCCGAATGTCTAATATGATTTGTTAGTAATGTCAATATGGAACAAAATTTATCGCCTTGCGTAATAGTTACAGTTGTTTGGATGGTGAACTTCGGGGACGAGGTTCCTTTTAAGAGGGGAAGAGTAATGTTGCATGGAGAAATGACTTAATTATGACAATTTTATAGTATTGTAAGTGGTAGTTTGAGTAATTAGTAGTGGTTATTGTATAATTGAGTGGTAGTTTGCAAATGTTGATTAAATTATCATGTTGTTGTATTTTGTTTCCAAGTAATTGTTCACAAAGTTGGGTACTTGTTAAATAATTGAATCGTTGTTGCGTGATTGAGTAATAGAAATAATTTAAAGGAATTAATGTGAAGGAATGGAATGTTGTTGTGCGTAAGTGATCTGCTTTTGGGTATTTGATAACAAATGATTGTTGACAAGTGATTGATAGCTGAGTACTGCCAAGTAATTGATGGAGGAATAATTTGATAGTCGTGTTGGTTTACATTTGAGCAATGACATGAGATAAGTACAAGTGATGGTAGTCGAGTTGGCTGTTCCTTTATATTTAATAGGAAATCATGTTATGTAATGTGTGCTAAGGTAGATGATGATGATGGTTGATGAACAATCATGTCGGGGTGGTATTCATGAACGGTTGTGTTGGCCGTGTCGGGATGGATAGTGGTAGTTTGACTTAGTTCTTTTTGCTTAGTGATATGGGGGGAGGATGAGTTGAACTTCGGGGACAAAGTTCTTTTTAAGGGGGGAAGACTGTAATACCCGTCCTCTTAGGGACCCGTTAACCGACGTTGACTGACCTTAGACACCGACTTTGACCTTCGGAAACCTTACGAGTGATGACTTGTGACGATGTGAGCCTTGGAGTGCGTGTTACTCGATCTAGCGGAGGCTACTCGATCGAGTAGCTTGGGAACTCAACGAGTAGATGCCACTCGATCGAGTAAGTGCGTTACTCGATCGAGTAACGGGATTTCAGCGGGGAATTATAAATCGTATAATCGTGAAACCCAAATAATTTTCTCCTTTCTTCCTAAACCTAAATGGCGTCATTCCACTTCTTATTCATCATAATTCATCTCCTTGAGGCCTTTGAGAGTGTTTACACCATAGGGATGGGATGCTTGAGTCGGATAGCGGTCTTGACGCCGGATTGCTTTGTATATGTATGTGGTCATCATCATCATCGTCTCCCTTGATTTCAGTTATGGTTTTGATGGTTGATTGTTATCTTGTGATCGGACGCGGAATCGCTGCGGTTTGCTAAAGGTAGGTTCGCCTACTTAGTATTGTTGATTGCCTAGAGTGTCTAATGTTGTTGTATAGTTGGTTTAGCGTCTGTGTTAATGGTTGGTTGTGGTTGATTGATCAGTGTCGTGTTGGAATTGATAGTTGGAAATTGTTGATTATACTGTCGGTTGTGATTGTTTGTCTGTGGTTCTCGAGGTGCGTCCTCGGCTGAGTGGAGTCACTTGCGGGAGTGGCATCACGCCCTTGATTCGCCTTCTGTGGAACCGGCCACAGAAGGGATGTGCACATTAAGGGTATGTTTGGATAACAAAAGTGGAGGGAAAGGGAGGGGAGGGGGGAGGAGGGAAGGGGAAGGGAGAGAAGGGAAGGGGAGGGGTAATGGAGTGTGGTTGTTTGGATACAATTTCCCTCCAAATCTTGCCTAATTTGGAGAGATTTTGATTAGGCTTGGAGGAGGGAAATTGGATCCCTCCAAATCTCTCCCCCTCCATTTCCCTCCACCCTCATTTCCTATCCAAACAAGGGATTTTAAATCTCCTACTCTCTCTCCCTTTCTTTTCCCTCCAAATATCTCAATCCAAACACACCCTAAGGAACATGGGTTATCGCTCGGAAAGATGAGTGGGGCTTAGGTGGGAACGACTGCGGTTCCCCACTGGCAGGACTTGACCTTCGGGCAGCCAGTGATGTGTGGTTGGTTAGAGGAGGTGACATGTGTGTGTTACTGTATTTCCTTGTGTCTGCCTTTGTATTTGTACCTCAGTTACTGACCCCGTGTGGTGTTGTTGAGTTGTCATCTTGTGTTGTGTCTGCCGTGATCCACTATGGTGAGCAGTTGTAGATACCTCATTTCTACACCTCCCGCCAACCACCCAGTGATGATTGGGCCGCATGTTTGGTACGCGGAACGATTTATGACAGTTTGTAAGTTTATCGTCAAGTGATAGCTCAAACACTTGTGTCTACCCCTTGGTCATCATCTACGTGCCTATACGGTCGTTTTGACAGTAGTTAGAGTTCATTTGGAGTCAGGGTCAAAAAAATCGCTTCATTTTCTAAGAAACCGTTTAAAATGCCGAGTCGGAATGCTCTAGAATATTCCGGATATTTGTTCCATAAATTAAATTTATATCTTTTGGTAAAATATATCCCGTATATCACATTTTAAGGAATAAGGAAGTATAGATCTACCGCAATTCCATAATAGAAACGCGGAAATCTTTCTTCCGCAGGAGGAAACCTCTGAGGAAACGACGCAGCAGGTGTTGCGCCTCTTCTCCAGCTCGTTTTCGCTGTTTACAGAATTTTTCCGTGATTTCTTTCCAAAGTTTGAGTCATTCCAAAACTCTTAACATTGTTTAGTATAAATAGAGACCTCCGGCCTCCATATTTTTCACGCGAGTGTCCGCCCTTCTCTTCTCCCTTTGCATTTTAGACTGTACTCTAAGCTTTCGACGCCTACGTGCTTGATCAATCGACCACGTAAGCTTAGATCATTCTGAGTACCAGTCACATTGCATGACCGACCAATTTGACCACTGCACATCAATTAATCAATTAATCTAAAATCCTCCAACGAGGGCACTTTCTACATACATTTGAGTCGAGCAATCACTAACGTTAACTTAGTTAATCTCGTTTCGTCAAACATGTAAGTCTGAGGGTGTTAAATCCCATATTTTTTATTGTATTTTTATTATTTTTATCGATTAATGTAAGATTCACGTCAAAATACATTTAAAACCGATTTTAAAAACCTTTATTACAAACTGTTTTTACGAAACAGCAGTTACCAGACGTCGAGAAGAAACGCAGCAGCAGCTGCGCCTCTTCGAAGGGTCACAGCACCTGTTGCGCCTCTTCCAGAGGCTGTCGTTGCTCCTGCTCTTTTTCTTCTTCCTCGGGTTTCTGTGGTTTTGTTCTTTTTATCTTATTTTCCTTATTTTCTTCCATTCCTTTGTATATAAACCATGTTTTGATCACTCCTTTTTATTTTTCGACTTAAATCCTTTATAAATCGATATTTGCGGGTTTTCGTCATTAAATCAAACTCGGATTTTAGAGACTCGATTTGTCCATATCAAGTTTCTCGAGTTCGTCTTTTGTACATGTTTCCATTATTTGATTTCAGTTTATCAATTTCTTTCAAAGTTCGTTTCTTTTGTGTTCCCGATATCGTAAATAAATCTAATTCGTTTTTAACTCGTTTTAATTCGTGTTTATCACTTTTATGACGGTTTTATATGTAGTTAACCTGCTAAATCACTTTCACTTGAGTTTAATTTCGATAATCAATTGTAAAACATACCAATCAATCATAAAACATACCAAAGAACATTAACTACCCGTGGTTCTGACTTCACAGCCAGAGCTCAACTCAAGAACATACGCAGGAATAGCTTCGCCTCTTCTAAGGGACGCAGCAAATGTTGCGCCTGTTCTGAGGTGACTTCTGTCCCTGAACTTCCGTTCTCACTTTGACGTAGCCTTTGATTACGTAATTAATTAACTAATAATCGTAATATCACCTTTAATCTTCCCTATTTTGTCACTTTAATTTGAAACTTTTATTTTCTTTTCTTCAAATTTCCGTCTTAAGTGTATTTTTGACGTAAATCACGTAATCATTATAATTCATTGTAATTTTAATTATCGCTATTTTGTTTATCGTTATTTATCGTTTATGCATGATTTATTTACTTGGTTTTTCATATGTAATTAATTACTTGTTTACCGACATAGTTTAATTCACATGCTATGATTAAAACGTTGGATGTTTCATTGCATGCATATAATCGACAACATATCAATTATGAACAACTTCCCTAATCATTAGTAGAGGCCGCTATCGAGGCGGGCGGTATTAGGTGTTCGATTAAGGAGCTTCCTAATACGTACCCTCACCCCTTACTCCAGATCTCTGTGAACATCCGTGTTCATTGGCATCCACGAGAGTCATTCTAGACATAGAATGCTTAGGTTAACGAGTTCTTAGTGTTCATGTCACTACTTTGTGTCTTGACATGACACGAGGTATTCGAACGGTTCCAATTTCCCATAAAAATTGGTGGCGACTCCACAAATGCAACGCTTGTCCCAAGCGCCTCCGCGCACGCCGCGGCGTGGCCCATGTCCACAGTTTGGCGACTCCGCTGGGGTTATACACTTACGTGTTACCCAGGGTGAAACTTGAACGAGCTTAGGGAATAGTTTATACGAGACAGTTGTCGATTTTCATTACTCAACCTTCTTAGGTCATTTTATTTGGCCTTCATAGGCTCAACCCAACCCATTCGACCAATCGTCCCATTTGGACGGTCCAAATTCTTATCTGGGCCTAAGGATAGATAGAGATTGACGGCAACCATACCATGTTACATACTCTTGTTTGTATCAAGGGCTTTCACTACTCGAGGAAATGGACTAGGAACCGACCTTACTCTTATTTGGCACGAACCTCTCCACAGACCAGGGATTGATTGCTTGGTATGGCAACCTACCTTTTTAAGCCAAAACCCTTTAAATGCACTCGGCATACTGTTATAATGCCTGTATGAATGTTTGTATCATATGTGATCACCATTTTGTAAACAAAACCATGACAAAATTTTTGTAAAATTAAAATCCCTTTTAAAATGTAAATATTTTCGAAAGTGGCCTAAAATAGCGCAAAATGAGTCGAAACTCTGTCCAAATGTCCAGTCAAAATTCGGTCCTCGAAACCCATTTGAAGAAACTCACCTCGAGTCAGCACTCAACTACACTACAGTTGCCTAGGACAAACATTCCAAAATTGGTCATTTTCAAACCTCACTTAACACAGTGGCACACTTCCACTTCACAAGTCGAGTCTTTTTCAAGTAAGTGTGCTAAAATGGTCGATCAAGTTTTGATTTGTCGTCGATCTCTTATCCCCAGTTTCCAAGATGCCTTGAACTAGTCACGCAAGTGTTAATGGACAACCAAGCGAAGACGTCTTTTAACTCATGTAGGAGGTCGATGAAATTGACCCTTTCAGTTGGGTCTAGGGTCGTCCTTATCCTAAGTTCTTGGGGTTCTAATTCCGTTCCTACGTTGATAGGTTTGGTGTTTTCTATAACTGGTGCCCCTTCCCCCTCGTCTAGTATTTTTTTTGATTATGTAGGGAGGTAATTCGATTGAGTCTTGGTCAGGATCATCTTCATTATCATCGTAAATAGAATTGCATTTAGAATAACACAAGGAGTATGGAGAATCAGATTTATTCATATTAAAATTTAAAAACAGCTGAAACAAAGAAGCCATCTGCTCAGTAGTCAGTGGCGGTAAAGGGACAGTTGCTAGGATATGCCCCAAGCTACTGTTACTAGGTGACGCTATGCTATAAGGAATAGAGGGATGGGGAGTGACGATAGGAGGAGACTCTCTAGCGAATTCTCTAGACTTAGGTTCTGATTCCGACTCTGACTCGAATTCATCATCTTTGGGTTCTCCTTTGAACATCTCTCCTTCTCCAGTGGTGACCTTGAAGAGCTTTCCTTGATTGTTGGTCCATTTGATCGACTTTCTCTATTCCTTCTGCTGATTTGAGTTGGTGTCAGTGATCAATGTTGTAGGTTGAAATGGTCGTCTTGAAGTATCATGGTAATGATCTCATCCTGTGCTGCCCTGACAAATCGATCTTCTCCAAATATGAGGCTAACAACCTGCCCTCAATTCCAGCTAGTTGAATGCCTTTGTATCTCTAAGGTTCGGGAAATGTAAAAAGATTTTATTTTCGCAGTGGGAGTCCAAATGCAACCCTATCTCCCCACACTAAATAGCTATTTCGTTAGAGAAGGGGCATTTTGGTGAGCGTTGCTACCTTGCCACTCAGAGGGATCTTGATCTTCTGGTGTAAGGTGGATGTTACTGTTTTGGAAGCGTGAATCCAGGGCCTACCCATAAGTATGTTGAAGGATGCCTTTATGTCCACTATCTAAAAATTAACCTTTCGCTCGATCGGCCCTGTGGCCACAGTAAGATTAACCAGCGCCATTACTTTACGTCGCGTCCCATCGTATCCGCGAACGCCTTGGTTGGTAGGAGTCCAGTCTGATTCTTTCATGCCTAATTTTTATGCCGTTTTCAGTGGTATGGCATTGACTGTGGAACCATCATCAACCAAAGTCATTAGTACATTTTTTTTCAAGCATGTGACTGTGATGTATAGACCAAGGTTATGGGTGACGCCAAAGGGAGGCAAGTCCTCATCTGAGAAAGTAACTGGGTTACATAGTTTGACCGGGTCTTGAAAGACTAGGTTGACGATGTCGTCAGGTGTAGAGTTAGATGCCACGTTCTATTTAGCCAATGCTTGCAGTAAAGCCTGGCGATGAGGAAATGAACTTGCAACTAATTGCCAGACTGAAAGATCAGCCTTTGTCTTTTGAAGTTGTTTTAATAAATGGTCAGGAGAAGTATCTTCGCCATCATTTGGTCTGATGACATTGGTATTGGTAGTAATTGGACCATTTGTTTGAGTAACATTTTGATATGGACGTCCTGAGCGAGTAAGGTGGTCCACATCTTGATCTTCACTAGCCTTGACTAGAGGGTGTTCTGTGTGGTAAACATCTTCATCGTCATCCTCCCAAACTCCATTGACGATATTGAGCTCTCTTAAGCCTATGATTTCAGCCTCTAGGTTGATTATTTGCTCGACCAAATCGTCGGTTACTGCGATCACTTCTTGCATTGTGGATTCTTGGGATAAAATTGGAATCACTGGCCTATTTTCTCTAGGTACAGTGCTTGGATTATGTAGGGATCCCACTACAGCTTCTAGCTTTGAAACCTGTCTACTCACACTCTTTACCCATGCGACAAAATCAGCAATAGTAGGGGAAATGGCGGAATAACTCTCTTCATTTTCTAGTGCATTGATTTCGTCTTCAGCTGGAGAAATGAGGTGTGAGCAATCTAAGGTGGATTCCTCATTTGTTATCATCAGAATTCCAAGAGGATTTTGAGTGTTGTTAGGCTTACTTGCAGGAGGTATATGTAGGCGCCCATCCTCAATCATATCCTGAATGGCATGTTTTAATTTGAAACATTTCTCTGTGTCATGCCCTTTGCCTCTATGGTACTCGTAGTAGGCATTCTTATCCCAGAATTTAGACTTCTTCTTTGGGTCAGGTGTAGGTCCTATAGGTTGGAGCTTACCTTGTTTCATCAGTCTTTTTAGAGCGTTGGAATATGAATCACCAAAGTTTGTGAACTTCCTTTGTGGGTTATTCTTCTTGGTAAATGATTCGACAAGGTTGACTTCGTCTGTCTTGCTAGAAGAGCCTTAAGAACGACTCATTGTGCCTTGATATCCGCGACCTACCGTTTTGGACAAGAGTCCTTTACGGATGTCGTCTTCAATTCTTGTGCCTAATACAATTAAGTCTTTGAAAGACTTTATATCAAACCATCTATTCTATTTACAGCATCATTTATTCACTACCATGGCTCCCCTAATCCTAACATAAAAAGATTTAGCTACTCATATTTATGGTGAAACTAATAACAATAATGGATGAATTAATCAAAGACATAATATAAAGATGATAGAGAGGAATTAACATAAACTAAGCAATAACGATAATTAAAATAGTAATTAAAAACAAAGAGTAAAGATGTAAAGAGGAATTCAATTGAATCAAGAGTATAAGAAAGATTACAAAGTTTAGAATCCGGCAATAAGGACGAAAGCAACGTCGAACAAGAGAAGAAAGAAAGTTTCTACTTAAGAGAATAATTAAGAACTGATTAAGAGAGTAAAAGATTGATAAAAGATGTTTTAACCTAATGACGTCTTCACCTTATATAGGGAAGATATTTATTAAACAAAACTAAGATACTAATTAAGTTTACACGAAGTAAAATCCCGTGTAATATAGCAAAGTGCTCGATCGAGTGATTTGAGACTCCTCGATCGAACACTATTCCAGCAAATCCTCTCGATCGAACAGAAAGCACGTTCGATCGAGTAACCTCCAAATCCCACCTTTCGATCGAGTACAGAAAGGACTCGATCGAACAATCTTCACCACCAAATCCACTCGATCGAACACAGAAGCCTTTGATCGAGTACTCAGCCACTGAAACAGCTCGTTTTCTTCATTGGTTAGCTTTCGATACCACTTCACGCTTCCCGAGGCATAGTGATTCCGCTTCAAAACTTCCATCTCCATAAATGCATGCTAAGGGGACTGAAAAAGGTACGATTCCGCTACTTTTGGGTCTGTTCCTGCAAATAAGGCAAACCAAACCAAAGTAGCCTATTCGGGGCATTTTGCAATACAAAACTACGAGAATTACATGGAAATGCGTGCATAACAGGCCAAAAAGGACTATGTAAAATGCACGTATCAGTATACATGGGTATGTGGTATGATTGGCATTCATGATATATGAGAAAGAGGTACAATTGGTAAGCGTGATGCATATTCATTGTGAAATGGGCATATTGGCATATTGTGATGCATTTAGTGATATATGTGGTGGTTGAAAATTGTTGGTGATGATACATGTTGTGAGGAGACGTAAGACGGTTGGGAGACCGTCTAATGCTTGAGTCGCCTCTTGGAGCTTCCCACTCCAAGAGAAATGTGCAAATAAGTGACTTGAGTTATGGAGGGACTCGTGTGGTTCAGGCACGACATCTAGTAGGGGATCCGAGTCGCCACGGATGTGTTCCGAGTACCTATTTCTGAGGTGTGTAACACCCCGCGATAAAGCGGAAAATATAACTAATAAATTAAAGCGGAAATTTGTGATGTTTTAAAAACTTTTAAAATTACTAGTTAAAGAATAGCACGCGGGTGCCACTAACGAAAAAAAACGAATACAACAATAGACAAATTTAGGTTATTACAATCCAAGTCTAGAAAACGGGGAAACGATATCCCACGAATAAACATATAAGGGGTTTCTAAACTAGCAACTAAGGCCCAAGG
The DNA here is from genome assembly GCF_048544455.1 of Silene latifolia. Classification (NCBI taxonomy): domain Eukaryota; kingdom Viridiplantae; phylum Streptophyta; class Magnoliopsida; order Caryophyllales; family Caryophyllaceae; genus Silene; species Silene latifolia. The sequence goes on along the minus strand of NC_133526.1, from coordinate 72,556,292 downwards.
GTTTAGTTCTCGCTAGCCCACACGTTTTCCCCATGTAAGCATCTTCACCACCTGCCATTCATGTAAACATGAACGCCACAGTCAGTGGGGAGTAACTCAAGGTTCTCCCAGCCACAATATGTCGAAACGAACATAACAAAGAACATAAACAAACAATCATATTAGATAAGACATGAGTGAATCGAATCATAACTAAACATGGGATCATACGTGTTTAAACCAACAAGGAATAAAGAACTGATGGAATAAACATGTAAGGCATAAGCAACAATAAATAAATGGAGAAGAAAGACAAGGAAACAGACACGACCACTTAGCCACGAGCACGTATTATAAGGAGAAATGACCAAAGTAACCATCCAAATAATGCAAGACATTTATCACTCTTAGACTATAATTTCCCCGGGTAGGACTACGATAATAATACGGTCCTACTCTAAATCTGCAGATTCTCGGGTGTACATTCTGATTCGACGTACGCCAGCACAGCACGCACCCAAGACTTGACTACTAAGGAGACCGAGTAGCCCAATCGCCAGAACAACACGAAAGTGGCGGAAAGACTAAGATAAGACTCACTTGCCAGAACAGCACAAGTGGCCAAAAGCGTACTTGCCAGAACAGCACAAGTAGGCCAAAACCGTACTTGCCAGAACAGCACAAGTAGGTCAAACCCGTGCTTTCCAGAACAGCACAATCAGGGCAAAAATGTATGTCAAGCACATACGATGGTAATATGGCATTTCTACAAGAATACGATTCTTACAAGTCATTATTTATAATAACCTTTTCATGCTTGTAACATATAAATAAACATTTTATTTCATAATTATACATGCCGGTTAAATAGAATAAACAAGTACAACAAACAAGTACATGGGACGGGATTATTAATGTCACACTTATACTTATGGCTTGCATCTCACCATAAGTACGGATGGAAACATCAGTCCCGACGATCATATCGCAACTAGAGGGCCTATGGCTCACCCCTAGTGTCCGGTAGGACCACGACTCACACCACCGAACAATACAAGACATTATCAAGGATATGACCCTTCACAAATAATTATTTAACAATAAATATCTCATACTTGTTTTATGCAGATAAATATTTCATTTTACAATTTATCATGCCGGTTAAATAAAATATAATGAATGATAATGGATAATTTGCGTTATATGAAATATACGGGATAAAATGTGACCAAGTCCAAGTGACCCATTTATAAGCCCAATAAATAAATCATGTGAAATCCAATGAATGGACTAGGATAAGCCCAATAAAAGTGACATAGTAAGCCCAAAACAATGAATATGTTAGGTCTGTCATCGGAAGCATGTGAAAACCAATTAGTCCAACACGATAATTCCAACAAAGACTTAAGGTGAGTCCAATCAACAAAATTAAATGGGCCCAAAATCTCACATATAGACCGGTCCAAATATGAAACACAACCACCCGGCCCAAAATGCTAACACAACAATTACCATAAGAGAAAAGGAAGAAACAAAAGAATGGGAAAAGAGGATGGGGAGCACGAGTATGCAACTCTGTCCCGTGACTACCCCCGACACAACCAGTGCATGGCCACACCGTCAGCCCACTGCCGGCCACCAGCCCAGCCACGCTACATCCACTGTCTGTCCCCCATTACCAACCAGCCCAACCGAGTTCGACTCGACTACAACCAATTGCACGAACAGCTGTAAAATAAAGGAGTAAATTGGACAGCCAAAATCCCGACCTCCACCAACAGCCTTACACATCCTTACCACCAGGCATATACTCCGCCCCAAGCTCAACCGCCATTCGCCCAGAACGGCCACGAACACCCGCCAACACTCGACTAAAACAGAGTAGAGCATCCCAGTAGTCCGTATTTTCGGACGGGAAATGAAAGGCAAATTCGAGACGGAAATAGACACGACTATACATGGATAACCCCACATACCTTACCATAGCCACGCTCAACAAAACCCAGACAAACGCAGCTGTAAACACCTGCCCTTTTGAGACGGAAACAGCACTCAGTTCAACAACCCCAAACCCGTCTGTCACGGTTCCAACACAACACCCAAACAGTCCATTTCAGAAACTAAAATCAGACGGAAAATTTACCATACTAATGAGGTAGTTAAAGAATCGTACTTTACTAGAAAAGAACATATAAAATGACCCATAATACGGAAATTTCGACATTTGTCGAGTAACATATCACCGTTACTTTTAGCTCTCGAATTCCGAGTAAAAACGTCCAAAACACGAGCCTATCTTCAGTCTTCAACTAAAAAGGAGGAAAAACGAGTTACATGAGTCACAAAGCCGAGTTATCATAAGGTGCTCGTTTCGAAACTAAGTCAAAACATAAGCTTTCTTACCTTAAAAGAACGAGGAAAGGACAAGGGAGCTAATGGTACAAAAATAATGGAGTTTGGTTGAGAAATAAGGGAGAGATCTTGGGTTGAAGGTAGACGAAAATGGCGTTGGGTTCGCTGTGTTTTGTTGCTGTTTGTTTTCGAAAAGAAAGAGAAGAAGAGGTGTGCAGGTGGGTCACGGTATTAAGACCACAAAAAAAAATGATATACACTAACATATATATAATTAATAATAATAGTTGTAATAATAATAATAATAATAATAATAATAAAAATAATAATAATAATAATAATAATAATAATAATAATAATAATAATAATAATAATAATAATAATAATAATATAAAGATAAAGTGTAAAAAGGTAGGTGAGCGTGTTGTCGATTTCTGGTTGGTCCGGATTAAAAAGGTTACAAAGTAAAATGTGACGGTCTATAACTAGACGGAATAATGTCTCGAGTCTATATTAACTTGAGACGGGAACTAATATTATCACTGTCACTATTATTGTCCGACCAAAAATATGTATATATAAATTCTTATATAAATTATGTCTTAAAAATATAATTTAATAATACGTATTTTTATAAAAATGAGCTTTTATATAATACGTTTATAAAAAAAAACGTTTTTGACATAAAATTAATTAAACTGAATAATTCAAAAGAAAAAAATATAAAATAAAGTAGCCAAATGGTTTAATAAGTTTTAAATGTCAAAAATGGAATATTCGCGGGTGTTACAAGGTGTAGTGTCGTGGGCGTGTCCCTGCCACTGGTGGTTGTGGGTATGTCTGAGCGTGTCCCGGTACCGGCATGGTGATTGTATAATAATGTCTCATTCATATCATTGTCATGTTGCATATTTATCTATCATGTTGTGTCTTATTATTGAAACTGACGTGCTTGTGTGTCTGTGTAATTGTCAACTATTTCTGGGGTGGCCTGTGTCGATCCATATGATATTTCTAATCATATGGGGAGCAGGTTTAATACAGGTTGGTTTAGTGTCACGCGGGAGACGGGACACGCTTTGGACTCTGAGTCGAGCTACATAGTTGGATGACTTAGGCTATAGTCGAGTTGTATATGTTATATTTTACATTTATTAATCATTTAATCATTTGTAAATCACCAAATCTTTTATTTATTTAAGTTATTTCTCAATTGCAACTCCGATTCATCGCTTTGGGAAACCGAGATGGTAACATCCTCCCCATTACCTTGGCCGAGTACGAAGGGGGTGTTACAGGGAGTCACAAGGAGCGATAAGGGGATGAAGTCAATCTCTCGACATTGCTTCATAATCACAACCATTATCACCACCTCCATCTCCATCAAAATACTACCACAATAACAACCACAACAATAACCACGATAATAATCACAATAACAATCACAGTAATAATAATCACAACAATCATATATATACAATACTATACCATCTCACGATTAATCATATAATTGTACTAGGTAGGGAAACCCTACCTATAGCAAATCTACTAGCAATCACAACCAATCACATAATCGCATAAGGGATACCAACATCGTCACCTACATCAATCAACTAGACTCTATTACAACGACCAACTAATATCATTACATCACATATTAGTGATAATCACAACGACTTACCTAGTAAATACAAGAACTAGACTACGACGGAGCTCACGCGCCGACTCGTTAATCTCGTGCCCAAGTTATTGTCCTCTTGATCTTGTGTATAATTATAGATAACGGATGAAAACAGAGAGAGGGAGAGAGAGAGAGAGAGAGAGAGAGAGAGAGAGAGAGAGAGAGAGAGAGAGAGAGAGAGAGAGAGAGAGAGAGAGAGAGAGAGAGAGAGAGAGAGAGAGAGAGAGAGAGAGTGTAACACCCCCATTTATTCGGGAATGTCTAGCTAAAGGCTCCTGAATAAATGGGGGTGTTACAAAGTGGTGTCAGAGCAAAACGATCCTCAGGCCTAACGAATGAACATAATAATGAACATAGGATGTGTCTAATAAAATGAACACGGATAGAAACTGTTAGGAGCCCACTTAAGTCTTGGGATGAGTTAGGGGCCCCCTCACACCAAACTTCTGGCCCTTCCAGTTTCGAACCGAATACCTTTAGAGATGTTATAGTGTGGGGAAATTTAAAATGAATGTTATTACTTTGTCTTAGGAGTTTTTGGTTGCCTTGGTTGACTATTCATTTCGTTGATGATTGCGGTTACTGGGACGTAACCTTGCTTTTAAGGTGATCGAAATGTGATATGATTTTAAGCATTATTTTAAACATGTTGATATGGGTAAAGTATGTTGGCATGTATGTGGAAGGTGTGAATATGATTAAACATGTAAAGTATTAATTATTGTGTGTAATTGTGAAGAATGTGATTTTGGTTGATTTCACAAGATTTTTACCCTTGATTGTTTTAGCTGCCATTTACTGTCTGTTTAAAATTAATTTTCGAGATTTTTATGTGTGATAGCCTTATTAGTTAACTTTCATATGTCACAGGTCTCGTGTTCAAATAATATACGGTTTAGGAGAAATAAATATTTTAGTTGACAGTGGTCGGAATGTTCCTGTACAGTGATGTTTTCGCGCCATGTTTTTGTAAAAATTGCCATTTAAAAACTACTTGTCGATTTTGTGTAATTCTAACTCCATTGTTTAATAGACTAATGTAAGTTTTCAAATTGATAAGCCAAGTCATAATTTAAATTTTTAATAATTAATAGTGATTTTTACAAGTTGACCTAAGTTTCTGACGTGATGATGTAAAATTTCTGTTTCGACCAAACAATTTGTAAAATGTATTATAAATTGACCTTATGAGTTTTTAACTTGATTATTTCGCCCATTATTTACTAACTCTCTTTATTTTATAAAAAGTATAAGTTTTCAAGAATTAATTATGTTATTAATCATTTATGATTTTTAGTTATAACATGTTTTGCTTAGTCTTGAACAAATGAAAGTTTTTGTTTCTTGATATTTTAAGCATTGTGAATTGTGTGAAGTAGATTAACATATCTAGTGATATACGGAATGTGTTTCCCTAAGCCTATATATATGATTACAATAGTTGTATCCATGTTTAAGTTAGATATCATTATTAAGAAAAGATTAATTAATTAAATAGTTATGCGTATCTTTTGTTATAGATTATTATTTATTTGGCAATGTATTCGCCAATAGTTAAGTAAGAAGTTGAAATAAAGATTAGTTAGAATATCTTATATGTTGTGATTTTGCTATTTGGAAGTAAATCAAAAAATTTGTGTTCAGTTAACCATTAATTCGTGTTGGAAATAATACTTGTTTTATATTACAATGTGTGTGTTAATATTTTGTGACGTTACAACAATGAATTGTTTGTTCCTATTATTTGATATTCTGAACTTTGAGGACAAATTTTATTTTTAGGGGGAAGGAATGTAATACTACGAATATTTTGGGTTATTGTTGTGTTACCTTGTGATAAGATTGGCGTGATTGATAATCGTAAAATGCTTAATTGTGTTGGATGATGCTTAGTTATGAGGATGTTATAAGTGTTGTGGTAGTAGTTGTGGGCGAACTTCGGGACGAAGTTCATTTTAAGGGGGTAAGACTGTAATACCCTATAATTTAGTGAAATATATATAACTAATTTACGCAATTCAAATAATTAATTAAAAGCAGTTATATTAAATAATTGGAAATAGGACGTGATAAATATAATAATAAAATGATGAATGAGTCGGGATTAATTGTCGGGCTGTATGCATTGGGCCGCGTGCCGAGTATAGCTCGAGTAAATTATTTTATAATAATAATAATAATAGCAGGTGTAATTGTATTATAATAATTGTATTTGATTAAAAATAATAATAATCATAGTTGTATAATAACAGTCGTATTTGTATAATAATAATAATAATAATAATAATAATAATAATAATAATAATAATAATAATAATAATAATAATAATAATAATAATAATAATAATAATAATAATAATAATAATAATAATAATATTCTTATTACTGCCGTTGTTTTTCCATTTCTCGTTCTGTTTTTGGTTGGACTTGCTAGGGTTCCGGCAGGCTCTAGGGTTCGGGCGTGGTCCTTTCTAGGGTCCTACGTGGTTCTCCTACTGTTTGAGGTTGTCGTGGGTAGGGCAGTGGGTTGCGGGTTTCGACATCTGCGGGTTTTTGGCATTTCGGTCTTCTTTGTGTTCTTCATTGCTCCGTGGTTGGGTTTTTCTCTTCCGCTTGTTCTTTTGGCATTTGGGTGGCTACTGGTGGTTGTCGTTTGCCTATAGCTGCCCGTTCAACAGCCTGCCCTTTCCTCCAGCTTTCCTTTTCTTTTCCTTTGCCGTGCTGGTTGTGTTTGTTCTTGTGGTGCAACATTTACATGCACGTGCTTCTTTTTTGGTAAATTTGTTTTTGACTTCTTTTTCTGGAGTTATGCCCGACTTGGTACGGTTTCATTGTCCGTTTGTTGGTCTTCATGGGTGTCTGGATAATGGTGGTAAGGGTCTTGTTAAAACTGCCATGCTACGACACTTGTAGGATCGACACTGTCGTGGTGAAGCTATGGTTCTAACCCGTCAAACTCTTTCGGATAGTTTGACTGTTTATTCTAATGCTGAGATTACTTTGCAGCGGATGGGGGTTTGGTTGTGTGGGGAATGCCTTAGAACCCATACCTTACCTAAGAGGTGTCGTCATAGTCGGGACGACATTGTCGCGTCTCCGATTTGTGATGATGGCCATGTCCGTTTTTTTCATTCTAGTATTCCCCGACCTACTGTTCCGTCTCCGTCGGTTATCTCATCTCGATCTTTGGGGTTGAGCCGTTGGTTGGACCGTCTCTTTGCTTGATCGCTTGCTTTCTTTGGGGTTACGCACTGTGAAATCTATCCCTCCTAAGTGTCGCCTTGGGTTTGCTCGGGTTTTAAAAGGGGCTTTGGATGATGTGGGTGGCTCTCCAGATGACCTTTCCTGCTGGATTCGTTTGATTGTGTTGCCCCTTTGTATACTTAAGACCTTTTCCCCGAGGAGTAATCTTGAGTGTAGGACCGCGGTCGACGCCGCGCCGAAGGAGAGTATTGATGAGTGCTATTCTTGCTTGGGGTGTGCCTCGGTGGCGTTTGCGCTCTTACGGGCAACTTTGGATGAGGTTCCCCCTTCCTTTCGTGTGGAGGAGGATCTTGATTTGGGTGAGCTTAACCTTCGGCAGTGTCGGAGGAAGATTTGTGATGGTCATTATATCTGTCTCGTGCGGGTGCTCTCTTCATCGTGTATTGCCCCTTACTCGATGCCACTCTTGTGGCTTTGCAAGAGAAGCACCGTCGTCCCACCTCCTTCATTGCCTCCTTTGTCCGTGGATCTTCATCCTCTTGTTGCGTCTTGAGCGGTGGTTTTGGATATGATTCGGAGTTTCCCACGTGGCACTTCTTGTGGGAGGGATGGGTTTCGTGCCCAAGACCTTATGGATCGTTTGAGTGGCGCCGCCGTGGCTATCTCGAGATGATTTGATCGATTCTATTACTAGGGTGGTTAATCTTTTTCTTGAGGGCCGGTGTCCTCTTCCTCTGGGTGAGTACATTGCCAGCGCCCCTCTCACGCCGCTTGTTAAGCCGGGTGGTGGTGTTCGTCCTATTGCTGTTGGTACGGTCTGGAGACGGCTTGTCTCTAAGGTTGGTGCTTATATGGTTGGCCCGTCTTTATCTTCTTATTTTGATGGGTTACAGTTCGGGGTGGGTGTGTCCGGTGGAGGAGAGGCTATTTTGCATGCCTTGAACCGGCTCATTGAGGCTCGGGGGGCTCGGGTGGGGCTTTCTATATCGCTGGTTGATTTCTGAATGCGTTCAACCTTGTTGACCGTTCGACCATGCTCCAGGAGGTTCGCCGTCGTTGCCGTGTTCTCTCTCGTTGGGTGGAGTTTTGTTATTCCAGCCCCGCCCGCCTTTTTTATGGGGAGCACGCTGTGGTGGTCTTGTCGGGGTGTTCAGCAGGTGATCCGTTGGGGCCTTTGCTTTTCGCGTTGGTTTTGCATCCCTTGGTTTGCAAGATTCGGGACACTTTTGACCTCACTTTGCAGGCATGGTACTTAGATGATGGCACCATTGTGGGTGATACTTTGGAGGTGGGGAAGGTTTTGGACTTGATTAGGTTGGATGGCCCTCGTTTTGGTTTACACCTTAATGTCTCCAAGACGGAGGTCTTTTGGCTCGTTGAGGACCCACGGAGCCGGCTACCCGGGGTCTTCCCCACTTCTATCTCTCGACCATTGCGCGGTGTTACAAAGATTGGGAGGACACAAGACTTGTCCGGGTTTAGCAAAGTGAGATTGTGGCGACGAGAGTAACTAAGACCATTGAGCTAATGGACTTGGTTGCGAGGATTGAGGACCCGCAATGTGAGTTGCTTCTTGTTCGAGCTTGTACTGGTATTTCTAAGCTCTACTTCTCCCTTCGTACTTGCTCCCCCCCTAGTGTTTTTAGGTCTGTCCATCTTCCTTTGATACCGCTCTGCGTTCTAGCTTGGAACGTATTGTCACCGCGTCGGGCCGGGATTTGGGGATTGGCGGTGGCGCCTTGCTACATTCCCTTTTCATCTTGGTGGACTTGGTGTCTATGCGGCGGGAGATGTTTTATTTTATGCTTTTATTGCGTCCCGTCATCTGGTTTTGGTTTGCAGTGCTAAGCTCCTCGGCCCTTCCGGTGTTGTAGCCGCTGGCCCCGCTTTTGATGATGATCTTTGCGCAGTGTTTCTCGCGACTACGTGTTCGATATTTTAGGTCACCCTAGTGAACTTGTCGCCCCCAAACTTATGAAGAAATTGGCGACATTTATTTGACGACGGTTCGCCGCCTCGTAGTCTGTTTTCTCTTTGACACCGCGCTTGCCTTGCTTTATGGCGGTCTCGGCAGGTTCTCACTCCTCCGATTGGTTACGTGCGGTTCCTATCTCGGGGTTGGGGCGAGACTATGAACGGGAGGACTTACCGTAGTGTCTTTGGGGTATCCTCCGGGTGTTCCGTTATTCACGGTATCTAGGCCCCGTCCCGCTTGCTCTCGGGTTTTTTCTTTGGGGATGTTTTTGGGGACCACTGTTTCTTGTCCGGGCATCGTGGGCGTTAAACATCGGCATAACCTTGTCCGGGACACTCTTTTTGACATCTGCTATAGATCCGGTATTTCGGGAAAGGAGGTTGATATCGGTTTGGTTGATGGGCATGGTGGCTCTCTTCTCTCTTCGTCTGCGGATTTATTGCTTTATTCTTGGGACGGGGCGGGATGTGTGTATCGACCTGACAGGTTCTTCACCTTTGACTCAGATTGGGTTGGCGATTTTGTGCGGGCCGGGTTGTCGCTGATCTGCTCAGCGAAAGTGTGCTAAGTATGGGGATTTGTGCGCGGTAGCGGGTTATGGTTTCCTACCTTTCTCTTTCTCTTCACTTGGGGAGTCGGGTTCGGATCTTTGTTCTTGCTCAAGCGGATCCGAAATTCTCGGTATCTCAGGATGCGGGGGCTCGGGTGGCCGCTTACATTTTTACTAGACTTAGCTTTGCTATTGCTAAGGGTGTGGGAGCCCAGATTGTCTCTCGGCTCCCCACCAATTTCATGTAAACTTTTATTTTTATTTTAATGAAAGCTGCGCGCATCCCTTCATAATAAAAAAAAAAATAATAATAATAATAATAATAATAATAACAATAATAATAATAATAATAATAATAATAATAATAATAATAATAATAATAATAATAATAATAATAATAATAATAATAATAATATTAATAATAACAACAACAATAATAATAATAATATGATAATGGTATAGTTTCCTAATTGCTTCCTTGTACCCTATGACCTAACTATATAAATAGACCTTATTCATCATAAAACACAATAATTCACATAAAGAGAAAAGAAAAAGAGGAGCTAGCTAGAAGATCGTCACAAGGTAATATTTTAATCGTCTCATAACTTACTCACCTTAAGACTAATATAACTCGTTGTATAGACAACCGTTGACCGACCCGAGACCATCACCTTGACCGTGGGACACCAGGGATTTACCGGACCCACTGTTGACCACCTTTGACCGAGGTAAGGGGTTGTTTTCTGGGTGTTTTCGTCGGTGGTTAGAAGGGGTTGTAATATGGTTTTACTCGGGTTTTGAACCCTTAATTGGACTCGACTTGACCTGGGTACGATGGGGTTGTGACCTGGGTGGTTAGTCGACCAAGTTAGGTGGTAGAGGGAGGTCGTAGGTGGTGTTTCGTGCGGTTGTTAGCCAGAAACACGCGCTAGGGCAGAGTATGTTTAAACACGTTGCAACCCGTTTTTATACTCGTTGCCTTGACTGGGAATGGTAGGGGATGGAACCTGGTGGTTATTTCGACCGTATTGGGGCTGCTGTGGCGGCTTTAGGCGGTGGTTTGAGGCGGTGGTGGTCGTTTTAGCGTGAAACAGGGGAGGGGGTAGTGCGACTGCTGCTGTCGATTTTGGGAGGTTGTAGTGGTGGACGTGGTGGGTCGTTTGTGTCGTGGCTAGGGTTTCAGGACGGTATGAGGCACGGTGCTTAGTACGGTGGCCGTCTGTGGTTGTAGTGGTAGTCGTAAAACGTTGGTATAAGTCGGGTTTTCGGTATTAGGTGTCGCGGTTGTTATTTCTAGGGCGTGATATTGTAGTGGCTAGAGGCGGTTGTTGATGGTGGTTAAGGGCTGGTTGGGTTCTTTGTGGTGCAGGCTAGTGGTGGTGGGTTTCGATGGTGTCGTTGGTGGCTTGTGGTGTTGGGAAAAGACAGGTGAATGAAGGGTGTTGGACTCGGTTTAGCCATGTTTAATGGGTGTGTTTTGTTTTGGGGTTTGACGTGATTAACACGGGTTTTGGGTCATGGGTTGGTTTTATTTTTAACACGGATTGACTCGGGTTTTAATGAGTAATCGGGTTTTGACTTTTAAGGCGGGTTTTAACCAATGTTTAAGACGGGTTTAATAATTAATAATTTACGTGAAGAATATAATTGAAATAGTTAATTTATAATTAATGTAATTAATTATATGGTTTGATTGATAAAGTAGTAATTATAATTGTCGGAATTGTTAGGAGACGATCTTGTGAAGGATTGTGACGGTATTCGCTTGCTTAACTGTTAGGATTGCTTGAGCTGTTTATTTGGAGAATTTGCTATCAGGTAGGGATAAATCCTACTCAACTTTTATTTCGATATTGTTTGATATAATGGATGGACTATGTGACTGTGGAATTGATTATAGTGTGTTGTGTTGGGTGATATTATCATAATTGTTGGAAGGGAGAATTATATTGTATATGTTGGTTATATTGTGGTGGAATATTGTTGTAGTAGTAACAGGTTTATTCCGGCAGACATTACTTATAGTAATGTGGAGTGGTTGAACAGATTTATTCTGGCAGACGATATTTATCGTATTTACTCGAGGCAGGCCCCAGATTGGTCTGCAGGCCATCTGGTGGATACTACTCAACTATATGTTGAGGTAGACATTACCTTTTGGTAATGTAGTGTGTGTTTACTCACCTTTGGGTTGAGGCTGCCCCGGCCAGGGATTGGCGGGATGATTAGTGTGCTAAGTAAAAGGAAGGAGCACGTTGTCAGGGGGTTGTGCAATGTAAAAAAAGGAAATTGGATTGTTTATCGTATGTTTTTGTTGTTAGTATTTATTCCTACTCAACCTTGCGGTTGACTGCGTATTCATGAACACCTGCGGTGGACCGTTTCATGGGGAGCATATTTGACAGTGATGTGACCATAATTTGAGCATATTTAGTCCCCGAATTAGCCCCGTTCCCATGCTTTTTAGTGCATATTTGGGTCATTTATTATCTTTAGTCCTTTGTTTTGCATATTCTTTGAGGTTTTGATCCCTTGGTAGGAAAGGAGTGCAAACCTTGCATTTTCATGGCAAAATGGAGCTAAATTGATTGAATTCAATGACCAAGCATCAAAGAGAAGACAAGACTAGAAGGCCTTTGTACATATTGTAGTAGATGGGCAATGATGAGAAAAGATCCTTGCATCCCCGAGGAAATCCTCAAGGATTGTATGAAGATAAAGGAAGAAAAGAAGAAAGGAAGAAGCTGATCTACAATCCGAGCGGATTGCCCACAATCCGCACGTCCAAGACAAGCAATCCGAGCGTCTTCCTCAGAAGGCCGCTCGTCCAAAACCACCACAATCCGCCCGTCCACCCCACGAATCCGCTCGTCCAACAAGAAGACAATCCGCCCGTCCCGTGCTCTGGACGCTCGGATTGTGTGACAACTATTTCGTCTTCTACATGTTTTATAAAGGATGCGCATACCTCGGGAAAGACTAGCAAAAAGGAGACTCGCATATTTTTCTGAGAAGAGCGATTCCTCAAGGACTTAATCGTCATTTAAGCCCTTAGTAAACCCTAATTTATGTACCTAATCCCCACTATAAATACCCCATTTGTCTAATTAGATAATCATGTTCTTCTTAGCAATCTCTAGTGTAGTTTATATCAATCTAATCTCTCTTTAATCTTGTAATCAACATTTAATCAAGTTTTAATACAAATCTAATTTCCTTAATCTCTCTTTTGTTCATCTTTCATTTTAGGTAATTGAAGATTATTTGGGTTATTATTGGGAGATTGACAACCTTCCAATCAATCATCATGTACTTCTATTATTCTTTACTTTATTATTGGAATCATTAGTAGGTATAATTCTCTTAATCCCTTTTTTAATTATTGTTAATTATCTTCATTTATTCATCATGTTTTACTTTGTTGGTATGATTGAGAACCTTGCTAGCATGTTCAACATGATAATGAGGGAGTAGTTTCCTTAGCTAGGGTTAATGGGTAATTAGGGGAAACCAACATGGGGGATGATTCATGCTTAAATTAATATGTTTTCATAGTTTATTTGCTTGCTTGCTGTGATCTCAACTTATGCACATGTTATGCTTGATGAAATGCGAGCCTATGAATCCTTGCATTTTTTTACCCATCACCTATCTTTTCAATGAGACTTGTAAGACATAAACCAACTCGAGTCTCATTAGAGCATGCATATAGTTGAGTAGGGAAGATTAAGTCGACTTGTAGGTGTTGTACAATCTAATCGATTCGGTTCCGGGACCCAAACTTTCCTAGGATTGTAAGATATAAACCAACTCGATCCATCACAACAATAATTGCTTGCTTATGATTTGAGAGTATGTTTGTATGATCAATTCCCATGAATCCCCTATGACCCGATGACACCCTAGTGCCTTTTATCAATTGTTTATACCCCTTTTTAATCATCTTGCTTGTTTACTTTCATTGCTATTTAGTTTAGTGATCTTCTATTCAAACCCCAAATTGTGACACCCCTAGACACCACTAGTTGCAATTGAAAATCTCATCTCAATTCCCGTCCCTTGGGATCCGACCTTTATTTGCCTCTTTACTAATTGTAGATTTGTTTGTGGAGTTATAAATAGTGTTTTGGTCTAGGTGCTCCTAACGACAAGTACCGAAAACTAAACCTCTCAAGAGAGCCCGACCAAAAATGGCGTCGTTGCCGGGGACGGTGTTAACTTGATTTAGATTTTCTTAGATTGTTATTAGTTGTGTCTTTCTTTGCCTTGGGGAAGTAAAACTCCTCAAGGTTTGTTCTAATTACTTTCAAGTTGTTTGATATTTTACATGTCTAGAAGATCACAAGGTAATTTGTTACCCTTTGATCACGAAATTGAAAGGACTTTGACAAACAATAGAAGACTTGCTAGGAGAACTTTGAGAGGTATTGGTGAGGTTGTAGATATTCAACCAAATACTATTGAGTTCGTCAACCCTTTTGCAAGAGAAGGTGAGGAGAACCCAACACAAAATCCAACAAAAAATCAACCCACAATGCCTAAATTTTCATCACATTCCGTACCAACCGAGGAGAACCTACCCAATGGTACTCCCACACCACAACACTTGACCGGAAATTTCATTGCCAAATCCGCATTTATCCAATTAGTCGAAAGAAGCCAATTTAGGGGATGCCTAGTGAAGACCCTCACTCTCACATGGAGACTTTTTGTGACTATTGTGATGCGATTTCTCAAACCGGTGTAACTCAAGACTAAATTTGATGGGTCTTATTTCCTTTTTCTCTAATTGGCACCGCAAAACAATGGTTGAAAGGCCTTGATAAGGCTACTCTCAGAATTGACTCTTGGAAGAAATTGGCTCTAGCTTTCTACAAAAAGTTCTACCCACCGGAAAAGACTAACATGCTAAGAGCTCAAATTACGGGCTTTAAGCAAAGAGATGAAGAATCCTTGTATGAAGCTTGGGAGCGATTCAAAGGAATTTGTCGCTCATGTCCTCATCATAGACTTAGCGAGTGGTTCTTGGTACAACAATTTTGGAATGGTCTTTATGAAGACTCAATAAACATTCTAAACTTGGGATCAAATGGTATGTTCACCGAAGTTGACGATAATCAAACTTGGAACAAGATTGAGGAAATGGCGCTCCATAATTCACAATATAATAGACCTCGCAAGGCTACTAGAGGAGGAAAGCATGAAGTGGACTCTATTACTCAATTGGGTGCTCAACTTAGTGCTCACATTGATACCATCAATTTGAAGTTCTAAAAAGCTATGGCTAGACTTGAAGAAGCCTCAAATCACCAAAGCAACATGTTAATGCCATGACGTCATCTTCATCAATCCCAAGTGGGATATGTGAGAATTGTGGAACTTTGGGACATGACCAAAGTGAATGTAGGGGAACAAATGAACAAGTGAATGCTTTTCAAGCATACAAGAGTGGTTCCCCTTATTCAAATTATTACAATGAAAACACCAAATTCCACCCAAATCTCTCATACAAAAGCCAAAATGTTCAAAACCCTCAACCAACATACACCCCACCTCCCATGAGAAACCAAAATCAAAGATCCTTTTACAACCAAAACCAAGGTTACCAAAATCAAACTTCATACAATCAACAAAATGACCAAGGTTTTGATGTTCAAAAAGCGGTCCTCCAAATGCAAAAGAATCAACAAGAGTTTTTCACTCAAATGCAAAAGGATAGTCAAGCAAAGGAAATCACCATCAACAACATCCTAGCCCACACCAAAATGTTGGAAACCCAATTGACTCAACTAGAATCTTCGAGCTCACAAAGACAAAAGGGGGAATTACCACCTCAAAGTAATCCCCCGAGACATGAAACGGTTAGTGCCATTCACTTGAGGAGTGGTACGAGATATGAAGCACCAAAGAAGCAAGTTGAGGATGAAGTGGTGGAAGCTAGTGACAAAGAAGAAGTTGTGCAAAACTCCAAGGATGGAGAACCATCAAAAGAAGAAGTTTCAAAGAAAAATGAAGACAAGGCCAAGGAGAAGGAACCCATTGTGATTAGACTTCCTTTTCCAAGTCATCAAGCCAAGCCCTTTGATGACCAACTTGGAAAATTTATGGAAATTGTGAAGAATTTGGAAGTCTCGATTCCTTTCACGGAATTAATCAATCACGTGCCGGCCTATACAAAGTACATGAAAGACATCCTTACGAAAACGAAGTCAATCCGGAAGCTTGAGACTATCGCCTTCACTAAGGTGAGTAGTGCAATCCTTCAAGGGAGTTCACCTCCAAAACTTAAAGATCCGGGAAGCTTCTCAATACCGTGTACCATTGGCGACACAACGATCAACAAAGCCCTATGTGATCTAGGGGCTAGTCTGAGTGTTATGCCGTATTCGGTAAGTAAAAGGTTAGGGATGGGAGAGCTTAAATGTACCAATATCACACTCTAAATGGCCGATAGATCGACGAAGACACCATTAGGGATATGGGAAGATGTTCCCGTAAGAGTTGGGAAATTTTTCATCCCGGTGGACTTTGTCATTGTTGACATGGAAGAAGACTCCAATATTCCAATCATTCTAGGAAGACCTTTCTCGCACATCGCGGGTGCGGTAATAGATGTGAAGCATGGAGAGCTCACTCTAGAAGTGGGAGATGAGAGCATAACTTTCAATCTTGACAAGACCATGAGAGCTCCCCGTTTGCATGAACCATGTTTTATGGTTGATCATTATAGCCGGAAGGATGAGAGGAAGAAGTCGGAATTCCAATGGAAGAAGAAAGTTGATGATGCTCCATCAAAAGAGCAAGTGAATTGTAACAAAGACAGCTTGAAAAGCTCACCCATGACAAGTGAAGAGGATGGCCTCATTGGCCAAGACAAAAAAGGAGGAGAGTTGTCTCTATCAACT
Source organism: Silene latifolia (assembly GCF_048544455.1). Classification (NCBI taxonomy): domain Eukaryota; kingdom Viridiplantae; phylum Streptophyta; class Magnoliopsida; order Caryophyllales; family Caryophyllaceae; genus Silene; species Silene latifolia. The sequence goes on along the minus strand of NC_133526.1, from coordinate 72,539,643 downwards.
CAAGAGATTTTTAATGATCAAGTAGACGAAGTTTGTGGTCTTTGGGACGATGAGCTTGAAGGGATTTTCAATCCCTACATTGGTAATGCTATCGATCAAGACCAACATGGAGGACAACGAGTGCAAAGATCTATTGAGGATCTTTATCATGATAATGAACAAGATTTTGACTACTTCTTCAAGGTGTTGAGTAACATCAACAACACCTTGGACATGCCCCCATGAAATCTCTCTAAGGATGAGAGTTTGGTGGAGTCCTCTCCAAACCACCATTTGTAAATATTTCTAACTCCATAAGTTGCATTTTAATTCTTATATTGCATTGTTGTCATTTTTGGATTTTTTGTGCCTTGATCAAGATATTCATCATTTTTGAGAGAAGTGAGGGAGGGACTAATGATTTTATTGATGTGTAGTGCTTTAACTTAGTGTGGGGATAGCAATTGCCTAGGCTATTCATGCCTTTGTAGTGCCCCTACAATGAAGAACACGGGATTTGAAGAATGAAAATGACATGGGATATGCAAGTGCACGGATGGTCCTGAATCCGGGTAGACCAGGTGGAATCTGAGCGTTTTCTGGGTAATCCGCTCGTCTTATAGGAATCCGAGCGTCTATGGGAGAATCCGTCCGTCCAAATGTGCTGCAAAATGAAAAATTTTGGTCTGTTAGAGAATTCGAGCGTCCTAGCTGAGAAGACGCTCGTCTGAAAGAATCCGCTCGTCTTTGTAGAAAGACGCTCGTCTTTCTGCCAGTGCAAATTTAGCAAAGTTCCTGTAAGAGAATCTGCTCGTCATTAAGGGAATCCGCTCGTCTTACTTACAGAATCCGCTCGTCTTCACTGAAAGACGCTCGTCTTTAGGCAAGTTTTCCTGAAGCCAAATTGAGCAGAATTCGAGCGTCCCGACAGGAATCCGCTCGTCTTCCCCCTGCAGTTTTGAAAATTTCGGGTGTTTTAAATACCCCTTCCCACATTCATTTATTCATTCAAACATTCAAACACTACCCAAAAACCCCAAAAACCCCAAAACCCTCATCCTCTCCATCACCAAAAACAAAATTTCCTCAACTAAATTCAACAAAATCAAATCCAAACTTCCTTACAACAACAATTAATCCCTCCTTTTGCAACAATAATCAATCCAAGCACCAAAATCTTCAACCTTTGAGTCGATTTTTGAAATACAAAGACAAATCCTTTCATCTTAAAATCGATTTGGGTATAATTAGAAATTGAAGATTTTCAACCTTTTCTTGGTATAATCAACAATGGCTAGAACAAAAGGAGCAAAAAAGGCACTCAAGGCAAAGGCACTCTCAAAAAGGCAATAAAGCCTTCAAGCAAAGAAAGCTTCAATGGCTATGGTGGTTGCTAATGCAAACTTGGAAGTTCAACAACAACAAGATCCTCCCTTGGAAGCAACAACAACAACAACTCCGGAAATCGCTCAATTACCCAACTATCCGGAGATAATTTTCATTTCTAACTCCCATAGGGATACATTTGCCAAGTATGCTAAAAAATCCATTCTACCCACCAAATTCATATGTGAAGATGCCTTGAACAAATTGGGTGTCCTTGAACAACCAAAAGCCTTCTTTGAAGCCATGGGGTTGGGAAAATTGTTCACTACAAGAGAATTGACATACCCCTTGATGCGTGTCTAAAATATGATGTTTCACACTTTATTCTACACGCATTTCAGAGCTCAAATGTGCAATATATGCCAATATTTCTCTATTTTCCTCTACTTTCGTATTTTGTACTTTATTGCAGAAATGTGAAGAATTCAACGGGAAATCAAGCCAAATCCGTCCCCGAGCAATCTGCACTGCAAATGACGTAAAGGAATCACTTAAGGAACGAGCCTGGTGCGCAATTCAAGGCCCAAAAGAAAAGTCCACGTGTTTTGAGAAGTCAAGTAGCAGCTCATCCGGTCGATCGACCGACACTTTCAGTCGATCGACCAATGCTCGGGTTCCAGAAGCCACTGTTTGCTGAGGAGCAGTCGATCGACCAGCATTATCAATCGATCGACTAGATTTCTATCTCAGACGTGAATTGAAAGACCGCGAATCTTGAAGCCCGTGAAGTTTAGGTTTAGGAAATAAGATGTTGCGTTGATTGCTATATAACGTAACATAAAACCATCAGTTTAGATATCAAGTTTTTACCTAAGTTTCTATCACAAATACAGTACTTTGAGTTTTATTCATTCGGGTAGTTAGGGTTTGAAACATCGGTTTGCCATTGGATTTTCCTGTTCTTATTCTTAATCGTTCCGCTAAATCTCGGTATTTCTTCGACCCTAATTCCAATTTTATTGTTTTACTTTCATTGTTAGTATAGGTTTGATAGTTAGTGCCCCAAAGCCAATTATCGTATCATCATTATTGTTATTTACTTTAAGCATGAATTCAGTAATTGTTATTATTTTCATTGTTGTTTTTACCTTCATCATGAGTAGCTAATTCTTTAGTGCTAGGATGTAGGCGATTTATGGCATAGGCAGCATTAGATCAGAGAGGGTTGTTTCGCGTGTTGGTCGATCGACTGGCATTTCCAGTCGATCGACTGACCTCGTAGGGTTTTATATTCGTTTTAATTGATTTAATCTTGTTTTTGACGAGTTGAATGCATGCGACCAGTTAGATACCTATTTCGTGACTGACCCATTAGATCGAAAGGTAGGGGAGGTTATTAGACCATCAATTAAATCGACTAGACTGTGCTAAGATCGAAAGATAGGCATAGTTTAGACCGTTAGTCACTTTTCAGGACGAAAGTTAGTATTAGTGACATTAGGGACCTATAGCGAGATCGAGAGATGCTATTTGTTAAGAGTGGACCGAGAGGACCTCTTTATTTCCCGCCTTACCTGTGTTTGATTCAGACCGACTTAGTTTGCTGCCGCCGAAGCTATAATGAAACGACCATCCTTGTACCCTTCTTTTATATGTTTAAATCGTATTTTTAGTTTATTATCTTTGTTTGCTCTTAGTCTTAGACCAATTCAAATCAACCCCCATAATAGTTACCTCAGACTGAACATAAATCAACTAAAGTTTACAACTGCCTCCTTGTGGTTCGACCCTGTTACCACTAGCCTAGGTTAGTCTTAATAGGAGATTATAAATTTTAACTTTGGTGCTCACAACGACGGGTATCACCCCTCCCTTACCTTGGAATTCTTAAGTTCATTGAAAGTGACTAAGGTAGAGACTAGAGAATACATCGAGTTTCGTCTTGCCAATGTGAATAGGCGCATCACCTTTGATGTTATGAGTAAAGCATTAGGCCTTAGTGATACACCATATTATCATAAGATGCCCGAAAAGTATGATCCCGCTCCTCTTTGGGAGGCAATTTCCGGGAAGAAATTTGTGAGCTTTCACGCGTGTCGCGCTCTATTAGTCCACCATCCGGGCATTAGAGTGTGGCACAAGGTCATCGGGAATACTATAATTGCGAGAAAAGGCACTAATCATTTTACAAAGCTCGATTATGTTCTACTTGAGTCGGCCTTAAATGTTGGAAGGGAGTTCACTAAGCCTTATAATTCTCTAAGGCTTTTGATGGAAAGATGGCTTAATGTTGATTGTGGCAAGGAAGGCACCGCTCATATTGTAAATGGAGGTCTAGTTACTCTCTTGGCCAAGCACTTTGACGCAAATTTCAACAAGGATAACACCTATGTGGTGATCAAATGGGGTCATCTCATTGACATGGATGCCATGATTTACAAGTACAAATGGGTCAAGCATAACTCTCTTGACACCAACTACGGGTGGCTAACCAATGATGCTAGATCTTTCACTTTGCCTTCCAAGATATGTCGATTAAGTGCTCATCGAACAAACTACCTACTTCCACTCTCCAAGGGCGCTGAGTACATCATCCATCAACAAAGGGGCGAGATAGAAGAGCCCTCCTCCATTGTCACACCACCCTATCCATTCAAATATCAAGAGTTCAAACCCAAAGATGTTCAAGTGGGCAATGACTACATGACTCTAATTATGCAAGAGATGCATAAACAAGCTTACAATGATCGAGTAGATGCATACTTGCCCCAATATCCACCCCTCCTTCATTTAGCTAGGCAAGGACTACTTGATCCTTCATGTCCTTTGTCTAGTTGGGCGGATAGGGAAGTCTTCTTTCCAAGCACATCTAGTGGTGAAAGACCGGGTGAAGATGAGAATGCCGATGATGAGGTTGTTTATGATGAGGGTGTTGATGAAGAGGTAGATGAAGAAGAAGAAGAGGCTAATGAAGATGATGAAGGAAGTGAGCAAGGAAATGGAAGTGAAGATGAAAGTGGAGATGAGTCCGCTTTTATGGAGGAAAATGATGACAATGATGATATTGTGGAGGACTAGCAAACTTTGGAGGCTCCTACCCTCTTGCGGTTTGTCTACTTCTTTCTTTGTTTTCTTTATTTTTATCTTGATCATAGTTGGAGAGTCCTAGCAATATGAGGACTAACACCTCGTCCCCATTGAGGTGTTCTTTTATTGTTCCCATTTGAAAAATCCAAAATGACAACATATAGTTTCATGCATTGCATCTTGTGTGCAAGAACTACCCCAACATTTAAGACATTAGAAATAATGTCTATCTCGGTTTGGGGAAGTACATACATACGCAACATGAGGTAATCTAAATTACGCTCTCCGTCATAAACAAAAACCCATGCGTCATGTAGTGTAGATTAGTATAGTTTGCATTTAGTATATAATTCATGCATCATACTTGCATAATTTCCTATCATATTGGCCATTGAGGACAATGCCCATATTAGTGTGGGGATGTGAAATTCTAACTTAACTTTTATTCAAAAACTCAAAAAAATCAAAAAATTTCGAAAAATCAAAAAATTTGAAAAATTAAAAATCCAAAAACAAGTTCATTTCCTTTGTAGTGTAGACTTGTATATATTGTTTGTATATATTATGTTAGTCTATCCTTGTTCACATTGATCGACTACGCCACAACCGAGACATGAAGATATTGAAGACCGCATGGTATGATCTTTCCAATCTCCTTTTTCCTCTTTATGTTAATGACTATGTGGCTTTATTTTGATTGATGCGGTATAAACAATGTGAATTTAGGACTTGCATTTAGATTATATGGCATATTAGTTGGTAGAATCATTTGCTTTAGGATGTATATATGTTAGTTGCATCATGGCATGTAGTTGCATGTTAGAAAAGTTTGCGAAACCGTCTACTTGGGAAGCTTGACAAGTGTATATAGGCCCTAGTAGATGCTTTTTCTTCTTAAGACTTCACTTGTTAGAATACTTGTAAAACACCCTAGGATGTGTCATGCTAGTATCCTTTGACCCATGGATTAAGGCCTAGTCAAGAGTACCTTGTGGTGTGATAACTCCTTGGCTATCGTTTATTCCAAGGTGAACCTTGAAACCATGCATCTATCATCCATGTTCTACCACATTTTTGTCATCAAAGGGAATGGGCACAAAAAGAAATCGATTTGAGTTCAATGAAATGAAAAGTAAAAAAAAGTTTGCAAAATGCATCAAATGAAAAGAGGAGCAAAAATAGACTTCTAAAGCTTCAAATATAAGCCACCCTCACTACATATGGGGTGACTTTGAAAATGTTCAAAAAGAAATGCAAAAAGTTGAAAAGTTGTCAAGTGTTGAAAAGCCATAAATCAAAAGAAATGGCAAGAAAGTGTTCTCAAATGTTATATGCCACAAGAAATTGGGGGGAAAAACAACAAAAAAGCAAACTCCCAAATGAAACTCAAATTCTATCAATCCTTTTATCCATCGTATCCATTTTTGTGCATGGTAGAGAGGGGACGACCCTTCTTCTTGTCTAGGCAAGAGGGGGAATTCCGCGATCCTCCAGTATTTTTAACACCATAGGGAGTCTACTCTTGACAAAAGCATTTAACGATTGAGGACAAAGGTACCCTAGCTTGACACAACTTGGAGGTGATTTATTGGTATCCTTCTAGGCTTAGTAGTTTGAAGAAATTGCATCTATGAAGGAGTGTGTACCCTTGAATTGCTTCCCTTGTAGATAATTTCCGCCACTTAGATGAGAAAAGTGGCTATTCTTTTGTAGAGGCATCCATTACTTGATTTTGTGTGCTTAATGTTTGGATGTGTCATCATTTTGGCAAGACCCACCTTGCCTTGCAAGAAGGCATCCTACCTCATGGTTGTTTTGTTGTGAGTTGAAGGGGCAGAGTGAGACCCGCTAATTGCCTCATATCGGCTATGCTATTAGGTTAGTTTAAATAAAGGTCCTAGTCTTTGTCACCTCTTTACTCGGGATGAGCAAAGGTTAGGTTTGGGGGATATTTGATGTAACTATAATTTGAGCATAATTAGTCCCCGAATTAGGCCCGTTCCCATGTTTTTAGTGCATATTTGGGTCATTTATTATCTTTAGTCCTTTGTTTTTCATATTCTTTGAGGTTTTGATCCCTTGGTAGGAAAGGAGTGCAAACCTTGCATTTTCATGGCAAAATGGAGATAAATTGATTGAATTCAATGACCAAGCATCAAAGAGAAGACAAGACTAGAAGGCCTTTGTACATATTGTAGTAGATGGGCAATGATGATAAAAGATCCTTGCATCCCCGAGGAAATCCTCAAGGATTGTATGAAGATAAAGGAAGAAAAGAAGAAAGGAAGAAGCTGATCTACAATCCGAGCGGATTGCCCACAATCCGCCTGTCCAAGACAAGCAATCCGAGCGTCTTCCTCAAAAGGCCGCTCGTCCAAAACCACCACAATCCGCCCGTCCACCCCACGAATCCGCTCGTCCAGCAAGAAGACAATCCGCTCGTCCCGTGCTCTGGACGCTCGGATTGTGTGACAGCTATTTCGTCTTCTACATGTTTTATGAAGGATGCGCATACCTTGGGAAAGACTATCAAAAAGGAGACTCGCATATTTTTCTGAGAGGAGCGATTACTCAAGCACTTAATCGTCATTTAAGCCCTTAGTAAACCCTAATTTGTTTTCTTAATCCCCATTATAAATACCCCATTAGTCTAATTAGATAATCATGTTCTTCTTAGCAATCTCTAGTGTATTTTATATCAATCTAATCTCTCTTTAATCTTGTAATCAACATTTAATCAAGTTTTAATACAAATCTCATTTCCTTAATCCCTCTTTTGTTCATCTTTCATTTTGGGTAATTGAACATTATTTGGGTTATTATTGGGAGATTGACAACCTTCCAATCAATCATCAAGTACTTCTATTATTCTTTGCTTTATTATTGGAATCATTAGTAGGTATAATTCTCTTAATCCCTTTTTTAATTATTGTTAATTATCTTCATTTATTCATCATGTTTTACTTTGTTGGTCTGATTGACAACCTTGCTAGCATGTTCAACATGATAATGAGTGAGTAGTTTCCTTAGCTAGGGTTAATGGGTAATTAGGGGAAACCAACATGGGGGATGATTCATGCTTAAATTAATATGTTTTCATAGTTTATTTGCTTGCTTGTTGTGATCTCAACTTATGCACATGTTATGTTTAATGAAATGCGAGCCTATGAATCCTTGCATTTTTTTACCCATCACCTATCTTTTCAATGAGACTTGTAAGACATAAACCAACTCGAGTCTCATTAGACCATGCATATAGTTGAGTAGGGAAGATTAAGTCGACTTGTAGGTGTTGTACAATCTAATCGATTCGGCTCCGGGACCCAAACTTTCCTAGGATTGTAAGATATAAACCAACTCGATCCATCACAACAATAATTGCTTGCTTATGATTTGAGAGTATGTTTGTATGATCAATTCCCATAAATCCCCTATGACCCCATGACACCCTAGTGCCTTTTATCAATTGTTTACACCCCTTTTTAATCATCTTGCTTGTTTACTTTCATTGCTATTTAGTTTAGTGATCTTCTATTCAAACCCCAAATTGTGACACCCCTAGACACCGCTAGTTGCAATTGAAAATCTCATCTCAATTCCCGTCCATTGGGATTCGACCTTTACTTGCCTCTTTACTAATTGTAGAGTTGTTTGTGGAGTTATAAATAGTGTTTTGGTCTAGGTGCTCCTAACGACAAGTACCGAAAACTAAACCTCTCAAGAGAGTCCGACCAGACAGGCACTAAAGGTTAGCTGACCTGGGGAGCATTGGGATGAGAGCTTGACTTGGACCATAGTTGAAGTCTAGATCACATAGAATAATTATATCAATTTATTTATTTCCGCTGCGAGTTGTAATTATTTTATGTTAAGTTTTAGTTGGTTAAGTTGTAATAAACATGTATTCATTAAAGTTTTAATTTAAAGTAATTTGGTATTGTTGTACTTTGTTATTCACTACCTCGGGAAACCGAGATGGTAACAGTCCTATTTATTTGGGAATGTCTAGCTAAAGGCTCTTGAATAAATGGGGGTGTTACAGAGAGAGAGATACTGTCTTTTAAACTTATAAGAGTAAAATAATTGGGAAAAGAAATGATATAAGCCTTGACCCCCGGTCTTAAATATAAAACCGCTGAACGGCCACACTTGGTCGAGTACAGACCCCTACTCGGCCGAGTGACCATCACTCGACCGAGTACAACCAATACTCGACCGAGTGACACCTGCTAAGTTGAGTAAAGACCGTCAGTCTTCCAAATTGGGTACACCAACCCTCCACCTGACACTAACCAAGGGCTCCCTAAACACGAAGAGCCTTTTATAAGGTCTTCTAAAAAGGCGGGTATTAGACTATATGTAAACATCGGTCGTGGAAGATAAAGCCCAACGTGTACTAGAAACTGACCTTAGTTCTTATTTATCGTCATTGCAAAACATACCGCCATAGGAGTTTTCGTCTGTCAAACTGTACATAGAACTTACTGGAATCAGATTGAGTAAGTGTTGTATGGGGAATATGCACTTTATCGTCCTTATGACTACCTGGTACAATTATTTCTCTAATCACACCTGATTCTAAATCCGTCATTATCATTCGAGTGTCATTGCACAATCCGCGAGATTGGTCAATGTTCTTAAGAAGCATCACTATAGCACCTACCTACAGCCTTAATTCTTGATTTGAAGGCCAGACCACTTAGTTGAGTTAATAAATTATGTGGAATACAGATCACGCACCCCAGTATTACTCTCATCTTTAGTAACCTCATCTGAACTTAAGTAAATTTTGTCCTCTCCTGGAATAAGAGATAATATCTTGTGTAGGTGCAAGGATGGCCCTCTCCCGAAGATACTCGAGATTCCATAGTTTATTCTCAAGAGATGGGTAAATGGTCTCTACAATAGAAGCGATGAGATCCGTGATGTGTGGTTAATCAAAATGTCATATGACAACTCTAGCTCAACATCCCTATAATTAGGATCTCCAGCTTCCCCGTCTCCAAATTTCAATATTAATTTTCAAAACTCCCTTATCTCAGCAAAATCGGAACATGAATCTCCAACTTGAAAGCACATGATTTTTTTCTCAATTTCATACCCTGTATGATTAAATAAATATGTAGTTTATTAGGTCATATATAATAAACTAATAAGCCTTACTTATTATAAACGTAGTTTATTCGAAACCATGCATTTTTTTTCATACCTTGCATGTAGATCACAAATATGAAGCACAAAGTGTTTCTTTCACAATTTTTGATCTCCTTCTTTTCGGGATAACATGAAGTATTTATCGAAAATTACCTCCAAATACAACCACCTTACCACCAAAGGATTGATTAATATCTCCATCATTCGAAAAAAGCATGACATCTCTTAAATTCCTGTTAAGAGCCTCGAAAGCTTATATGTGCATCATTGGTGCTTCGTCCCATATAAAAAGCTTTGTCCTAATTAGAAGTTTAGTTAAATAACTTGCAGGTTTAATCCCGCGACACATAGAGTTTTTAGCGGCATTGATTGGAATACCAAATCTCGAATGAGTTGTCCTTCCACTGGGAAATAAGATTGACGAAGTGCCACGCGATGCTACAGGAAAAACAATTTCTCTTTTACTTCTTATTGTTGCACATAGGTTCTCCAAATAAACGTTTTACTGTCTTACCATAGTCATATACAAACAAAATACCCCCGCAATTATTACAGACTGCGTCCATTAACTCATTATTGTATATTGATAATATTATATATGTGATTTATACCACCCTCGCAAATATTGCATTTCGTATCGTTATTTGAGCTTAATTCAGTTAAATGCAATGTATCTTGTGAAATATCGCTTCTCCCGCCTTATTCTCCCATTTTACAGGTTTTAGTCTACATTTGGAGCTTAAAATAACGAAATGCGTATGTGCAAGAAAACAAGGAATGATAAGGAGAAGCAAGGAGCATAGAAGGGAAGATGTTACAATCTAACTATGAAGCAACCAATAGGGAAGCTTAAGTCACTCAATTCGGAGTCCGAATGAGTAAATAACAATGATTTTGTAAAATTTTTATTAATCTTGGATCAATTGACGTTTGCCTATTATTATCTTGCTTACTATTACATGTTGCGTAGCTCTGGTTGGACGTCGTTGGTTGAGACCATGTCTCCAGGTAACCCTAAAAATCCCAATTCCTTCACAATTCTCGACTCCTATATGAACACTCATTCTCTCAAAATTCCATTATCCCTCACTCAATTTTCTTGTAAATCAACCGCAATTCCTCTCGAGATAATTCTTATATGATGTTGATGATGTGGAAGAAGATATGGATGACATTTAGTGAAAATAGTCAGTACTTCATTTTATTTCATTAAGGAAGAAAACTTGGAGTTGATGATATAATGATGTTAATGATATGCAATTGGCTTGGTGGAGCACGTTATTTATTAGAGGTAAGGGACATGATACAGAAAAATGCTACAAGCTAAAGAATGTGCTTCAAGACATGATTGAAGACGGTCGCCTACCAATACCGCCTGGAGGCAAGCCTAAAAATACTCAGAATCCTCTTGGAATTCTGGTGATTACAAGTGAAGAATCTACCTTAGATTGTTCACACCTCATTTCTCCAGTCGAAACTGAAATCCACGCAATAGAAGAAGAAGGGAACTACTCTACCATTTCCCCTACCATCACCGATTTCATCGCATGGGCAAGGAGTGTGAATAGGCAAGTCTCGGAACTAGAGAGCGTAGTGGCAACCCTACGCGATCCCAATGCAACACCCAAAGAACGTGTGCCACTAATTTTCCCTCAAAATGCTACAATGCAAGAAGTAGTAGCCATGGTTGATGAACTAGTCGACCAAATTATCCAATTGGAGGCCGAGATCATGAGGATTAAAGAACTTGCCACTATTAATGGAGTGTGGGCCGACGATGATGAAGATGAGTATCTCACTGAACACTACCTAGTCAAAGTCAATGAGGAAATAGTCCAAAATAGTGAGGACCAACATGTAGACCACCTTACTCGTTCGGGGCGTCCATACCAAAATATTTCTCAAAATGGTCTCATAGCGAATGGTCCAACCAACGTTGTCACACCAAATGATAACGAAGATACCTATACTGACCATTTGCTAAAACAACTACAAAAGACAAAGGCTGATCTTTCAGTCTGGCAACTAGTTGCAAGCTCATTCCCACATCGCCAAGCTTTACAGCAAGCCTTGGCCAAACTAAATGTGACACATAATTCAACACCCGATGACGTAGTCAACTTGGTCTTCCAAGAACCACCTCAGCTAAGTAACCCTGTTAATTTCTCGGATGAAGACTTGCCACCCTTTGGTGCTATTCACAACTTGGGTTTTCACATCACTATTATTTGCTTAAAGAAGAAGGTGCAAATGACTTTGGTAGATGATGGCTCGACAGTTAACGTTATACCTTTGAAAACGGCATACAAACTGGGCATGAAAGAGTCGGATTGGACCCCTACCAACCAAGGTGTTCGCGCATATGATGGTACACGACGAAAAGTGGTAGGACTTGTTAACCTGACCATAGCCACAGGGCCGATCGAACGAAAAGTCAACTTCCAAATAGTAGACATTGAAGCATCCTTCAACATACTTCTGGGAAGACCTTGGATTCACGCTTCCAAAGCGGTGACATCCACCCTCCACCGGAAGATCAAGATCCCACTAGATGGTAAAGTGGTGACAATCACTTCATCGCCCATCAAAGCGGTAATAGAAAAGAGATCAAGTAACCAAGTACTTGCGGATCCAGTACACGAACTTGGGGGCTTTCATAGCATAAGTGTCATAGAAAGCGAGTTGGCACCCTTGTACTTCAATCCTTACTCCAATTTAGTGGTCACCCACATACTCAAATCCCAGGAATACTTCCCGGGAATGCCTTTGAATCCAATCCGAAGGAACACCTTTACACCCTACAAAGAAGGCAACTCACAAAGGATACCACTTGGATTAGGGTACAAACCCACTAAAGAGGAAGCTCTCGAGATGCTCGCCCAAGTTCAAAACCATAAGAACATGGGAATCCAAATGCGACCTTATCTCCCTACCCTAAATGGATACTTCGTTAGGGAAGGAAGTCAAGAACTCTTTCATGGATATCCCGGACCTTGGCATTATCTCGAAAGGAAGTTAGCCGGAATCGAGATCTTTCACGATTGCTACTTCATTCCTCCAGAAATGGTTCCTACCGTCAAAACTCGTCAAGCACCTTGCTTAGATGAACAAGCTGTTAGCCTACTATTTGGGGAAGATCGATTTATTAGAGTCGCGCTGGATGAGATCATTAACATGATACTTCAAGACGATTATTTCAACCCTACCGCATTTATCACAAAAACCAACTCAAATCAGCAGAAAGGATGGAGAAAGTCGATCAAGTGGACGAACAACCAAGGAAGACTCTTCAAGCTCACCACTGGAGAAGGAGAGATGTTCAAAGGAGAAACAGAAGACGATGAGTTCGAGTCAGAGTCAGAGTTAGAGTCATAGTCGGAGTCTAGAGAAGTCCCTAGAGAGTCTCCTCCTGTCATCACTCTCATTCCCCTTGTTTCTTCTAGCTTAGCATCAAATAGTAACAGCAGTTCGGGAAATGTCCCAACAGTTGTCCCTTTACCGCCACTGACTACAGAACAAATGGCTTATTTGTTTCAACGACTTTTCTCAAATTTTAATATGAATAAATCAGGTTCTGCTTACTCTTTGTGTTATTCTGAATGCAATTCTGTTTACGATGATAATGAGGATGACCCAGACCCAGACTCAATCAAAATACCTCCCTACATAGCCAAAGAAATACTACAAGAGGGGGAAGGGGGACCAGTAATAGAAGATACTGAACCCATCAACGTAGGAACCAAACTAGAACCCCAAGAACTTAGGATAGGGATGACCTTGAGCCCCGCCGAGAGGGCCAGTTTCATAGACCTCCTACACGAGTTCAAAGACGTTTTTTTTGTCTTACAAAGACATGCCAGGGATCGACAGGGACATTGCAGAACATAGAATCCCGGTTAAATTAGGTTTCAAACCCGTAAAATAGAAGCTTTGACGAATGAGGACAGAATGGGCTCTTAAGATCAAAGAAGAAGTCGACAAAAAATTCAAAGCCGGGTTTATCAAAGTTTCCGAGTACTCAGACTGGGTAGCTAACATAGTACCCTTACCCAAAAAGGATGGGAGAATCCGGGTTTGTGTGGAATTCAGAGACCTAAACAAAGCAAGTCCCAAGGATGACTTTCCTCTACCACATATCGACATATTGGTGGATAACACGGCAAATCACGCGCTATTGTCCTTCATGGATGCATACGCAGGATATAACCAGATCAAGATGGCCATAGAAGATATGCATAAGACCGCCTTCGTCACTCAATGGGACACCTATTGCTACACGGTTATGCAATTTGGGTTAATCAATGCCGGAGCTACATATCAACGCACCGCAACTACGCTCTTACATGACATGATGCATAAAGAAGTTGAGGTATACGTAGATGATATGATTGTCAAGTCCAAGGATAAAGAGGGGAACATTGCGAACCTTCGCAAATTCTTCTCAAGGCTACGAAAGTACAACATGAGACTCAACCCTCAAAAATGTGCATTCGGGTTAACGTCTGGTAAACTCCTGGGATACGTTGTTAGCCAACGAGGAATAGAAATAGACCCTTCCAAGATCAAAGCTCTAATCGAGATGCCGCAACCTCAAACAGAGAAGGAAGTTAGAGGATTCTTGGGTAAGGTGCAGTACATAAGTCGATTCATATCGAAACTCACCATGATTTGTGAACCTATCTTCAAAAAGCTAAAGAAAACAGATCACACCATGTGGGATGATGACTGTCAGAAGACATTCAACCAAATCAAGGAGATACTAGCCAAGCCACCAGTGCTCATCCCACCTCAACGAGATCAACCTCTTGCTTTATATCTCACGGTAACTTAAACAGCCATAGGCGCCATGCTAGCCCAAACCATAGGAAAAGAAGAAAGAGCTATCTACTAGCTTAGTAAGAAGTTCTTGGAGTACGAGTGCAAATACACACCACTCGAGAAGACATGCCTCGCTCTTGTGTGGGCAACGAAGAAGCTACGCCATTACATGCTTAGCTAATCCGTCAAAGTATACTCCAAAATGGATCCTGTCAAATACCTCTTCGAGAAACCCGTTCTCAATGGACGCCTAGCAATATGGACCTTGATGCTCTCAGAATTCGATCTCAAGTATGTACCCCTGAAAGTTATAAAAGGGCGCGCCGTTGCCGAGTTCTTCGCAGAAAATCCCATCAATGATGCACAAACAATAGACACCTGGTCATTTCCGGATGAGGATATACTCCAAACCGATGTAGACTCCTGGGACCTTTATTTTGACGGGGCATCGAACTTGAGAGGATTTGGAATAGGAGTTTTGCTCATTTCTCCTGAAGGCGGGCATACACCAATATCTGTCAAACTCGACTTTGAGGTGACAAATAACGCGGAAGAATATGAAGCTTGTCTCATCGGATTACAAGCAATAGTAGGTTTAGGCATCAAGAATCCTCGCGTACATGCATATTCATCTTTGATCATCAACCAAATTACGGGATCTTGGAAAATTCAAAGTGAAAGCCTAGCACCTTATCAAGCCAGAATAAACCAAGTAGCCCAATTCTTCGATCAAGTAACATACCTACATCTACCTCGAAAGGAAAATCAATTTGCATATGCTCTTGCAAAACTTGCATCTTTGATTAATATGCCGAATAATATGGTAGAAATGCCTTTATGCATCGAACGATGGTCAGAACCGTCTTATGTGCACCAAATCACAGATGAAGAAGAAATTATAGAGGAACCTTGGTTCCAAGCAATCCTGAACTTCAAACTCAACGGCACCTATCCACCAGATATGGAGAAGAAAGGACAACGTGCTATACGCCTACTAGCTTCCCAATACGTCCTCATGCAAAGAGAATTATATAAAAGAACGCCTCTTGGCGTAATCCTGCGCTGCCTTGATCATTCACAGGCACGGAAAGTGATGGAAGAAGTCCATGATGGAGAATGTTGCCCTCACATGAGTGGACCAATGATGGCAAAGAAAATCACGCGTTTAGGATACTATTAGACCACAATGAAATCCGATTGCATCAACTATGTCAGACATTGTCATAACTGCCAAATTTTCGGGAATGTGCAACATGTCCCTCCTTCATTACTCTATACAATGACATCTCCTTGGCCTTTTTCTGCTTGGGGAATTGACATCATCGGAAAGATCACCCCAGCCGGAACAGGAGGTCACTGTTTCATTTTGGTGGCTATTGACTATTTCACCAAATGGGTAGAAGCGGCTTCCTACACTAGCCTCACAGCCAAGAATGTGGCAAAGTTCATATAAACCAACATCATCTGTCGATACGGTTGCCCACATGAGATCATTAGTGACAATGGGTCACATTTCCAGGCTGAGACTGAGCAATTGCTAGCCAAGTACAAAATCAAGCATCACCACTCCTCGCCATACAGACCACAAACTAATGGCGCGGTAGAGGCGGCAATCAAGAACGTTGTCACAATCCTCAAAAAAATGATTGACAACTATCGAGATTGGCCAAGCAAGATACCATTTGCCTTATGGGGATATTGCACATCTGTTAGGATGCCCACTGGGGCCACCCCTTTCTATTTGACCTACGGCATGGAAGCCGTGCAACCAGTCGAGCTCGAAATACAATCCTTGCGTATTTTACTCGAAAGTCAAATCCCGGAAGCCGATTGGAAGAGGGATAGGTATGAAGAACTCATCCTCCTGGATGAATGAAGATTTCACGCGTTATATAATGTGCGAACATATCAGGCACGTATCAAACGAGCCTTCAACAAAAGGGTTAGGCCAAGGAATATCAAAGAAGGAGACTTGGTCCTCAAATCAATTAGAGCTCTTTTACCTGTCGATCCACGAGGGAAATTCAAACCCAACTGGGCCGGACCATTTCTACTCAAGCCCATACTTCCAGGGGGTGCGGTTAGGATCACAGACTTAGATGGGAATGAATTTGCCAACCCGACAAACCTCGACCAATTAAAACGTTATTATGCCTAGAATAGGAAAAAACGCTCCTTGCGTAACCCCACGTTTCGCTCCTGTGGCACGGAATATAAACGGCCCCCGGCCAAGCTAAATAAAGCTAACGTCACCTTGCTCTTGCATTTTGACAATTTGTCATCCTCATATCATCAAATAAATTGAATTGCACTTTAGGAGTAAGTAAAAAGCTCATGCTTATTTTCTAGTTCACTACAAGCTCTTGCTTAGAACAATTATTCTTTTACATTTACTTGAACTACGCGCAAGGGTTTGATTTCATTTTTTTAATGAATACGTAGGCAATCCTTCACAGGATACAACCCAATATTTTAAATGTAAATAGAAAGACATTTGCATATGCATTTGGAATTCGACAAGAATAATAATAGAAAATCCCAACGGGTTCATAACCAATCAACCTCTTTTATTTCATTTCTTTTAATAATGATACGCTACATAATAGAAATAAAGCTAAAAAAAAAATTGGCTAGGATTCTAAAAACCCCACCTTCTTATTACAAACAATAATAATAATAATAAATAATAATAAAGACTCAGGCTATTCTTCCATTTTCCCTCTGCCTTTGTCATTTTTATCATATTTCTTGTCTCGACCTTGAGCCGGACGCTCTTGCGCCACTTCAGACCTAATCACCAACGGTCTCTCTCGTGGTCTCGCCTTGCCATTCTTGTCAACCACCTTTTCCATGGCAGGAGAAGTCTTCGGTTTCTTCGAAGGATGAACAACTCGAAACCCGGCTTCTTCCTCTCCCTCAGTCAGATGCTTCTCTTTCTCCTTTTCTACATCACGAACCTTGTAGTCAACAGGCTCGCGCTTCCTCAATCTCTTGCGCTCCTCCGGAGTAGTAGATTTCCTCCACCGCGTATAATAAGCAGATACCTATAATGCGCTAACAGAAGAATTCAAGAACCACATGTTTCTTTAAGCCCATTTGATGGCCCACTCTCTTCGGCTCTCAGTGGTAAGGGCCATAGCGGTTTGCGGGACGCTATCAAGCTTCGGACTCATCTGCTTCAATCCAACCTGCCTCATCAACCTCTTCGGGAAGATGCATATCATAAACTCCAAGCCAGGAATGCGCACCTGTAATACTCCGTATTTATGAGTCTTTGGGTACTCTATCGAGTAGGCCTTACTCTGTCGAGTAAGGGTAAGTTGCATTTTAAAATAGTTTCTGACATGTTGGTTACTCGATCGAGTAACTAGGATACTCGATCGAGTAAGGGGGTACTCGATCGAGTACCCCCTTACTCGATCGAGTAGCCGGTTTACGGGGAGTTTTTCTCAGGTTTTGTTAATTATGCGATTATGATATATAACCTTTTCCGTCATCATTCTAAACACTTTTGCAAAACCTAATTTACTGTTAAAGAGAGAAAGCAAATACGTTCATCATCTTAATCGCATTGTCAGCAAATCCCGGATTTTGGAAGGTCGGTTTTCATCGTTTGTTATACCGTTGAGATCCTTGCGTCAAGGGTAAGATCTATGTACCCTTTTTGTTGTCTTTCCTTTAAGTTGGTTAAACCCTAATCTAGGGATTTGGGGGTTTTTGAGTAGTTTGTGATTTGGTAGCATTTGTATGTTGTATGATAGGAGGAGGTTTCGTAGAAGAAGCTTTTTGATACAGCTGTAGAGACCGTCTGATAGTTGTGCTTTCCAGGTAGGATTTCCTACTCAGTATTAGTCCCATAATGGGATGATTGTTGATGTGTTGAGATTGATTGTTTGATATAGCAATTGTATTGTGACGGTTGTGGTTGTGATTGTGATTGTTTGTCTATGGTTCTCGAGATGCGTTCTCGGCTGAGTGAAGTCACTTGCGGGAGTGGCTTCACGCCCTAGTTTCGCCCTTCGTGGAACCCGCTGTAACACTACGGATTTTGTTAAGTTGTATACTCGATCGAGTAGAGCCTACTCGACCGAGTAGTGATAATTGTGGAGTCTGTTTTGGTTCTGCCGAGTAATACTTGGCCGAGTATGGAGAATACTCGACCGAGTAGAGGATACTCGGCCGAGTATAGCTTTACTCGACCGAGTATCCGGTCTGGCGAATGTTATTTTATCGGTTTGATTAGGGAATGTTAGGGTTATTTTATATTCGACGTCAGTTTCTAAAAACATCACTTCCAACCCTAATCATTCCACGATCTCTCCCTAATAACTCCCTAATCATCCTCTAATCTCGTTGTGTGTGCAAATCGTCGTGATCCTTGCGTGTAGTCTCTTATTCTACTGTTGGTAAGTTTCATTCCCTTGTCATTTATATTCTTTTGGGGTTACTGTATATATGGAATTGGGGAAAATGGGATTGTGCAATGTGTAATTGTATTATGTGATTATTGTTGTAGGTGACGATGTGATATTTGTTATGCATTTGTATGGTTGATTGCAGCGTAAGCGGATTGCGAAAAGGTAGGGTTTCCCTACTCAGTTCTTGTGTAATTGATTTGAGATATTTGTTGTATTGTGTATGATTGTTGTCTGCTGATCATCGGAGTGTTGGTGTTGTGGTGACGGTGGTGATGTGGTTGTATTGTGACAGAAGTGGTGTTATGACAGCTGTGATAATGTTGTATGATTGTGATTGTGGTGGAGTCACTTGCGGGAGTGGCTTCACACCCTAGTTCGCCCTCCGTGGAACCCGCCACGGGAGGGGATGTGCACATTAAGGGACAGGGATTGTTAGTCGCTCGTTGATGAGCTGGACTAGGTGGGGATGGGCTGCGGTCACCCACTGGCGGCGAGGATTACCTGTTGCGATGGGTAATCTGGCAGGGCTACACACTTCGATGTGTAGTCGGTTAATGTGTGATATTGGGAGACGGTGATGGAGGATGATCAGCCGGTTACATTATTTGTTTGTCTTATTTAAATTATGCGGTAACTGACCCCGTGTTGTTGTTTTGTAAAACCTGCGGTGATCCATTCGGGGATGGTGAGCAGATATGACAGGTAATGCAGATGTTTAGTCATGGGACAGACATGGGGAGACATCACTTCGAGTCTAGTTTCCGCCGTCGCGAGTTTAGCCGTCAATGATTTCAGTTGTATTGAAGTTCTTACACTTTTAGTTTGAGTTGGTTTGAGATGATGTATTCGCTAACTCTTTATACTTTAATAAATGTTGTTTGGAAATTGTAACTTTGATATACTAACCTCGGGAAACCGAGATGGTAACAACCTTTCATGCTAGGGTAGTCCTTGGTAAGGTACCTTGGTATGAGGGAGTGTTACACCCGCCACGGAAGGGGATGTGCACATTAATGGACAGGGTTATCGCTCGGTATGATGAGCGGGGCTTAGGTGGGAACGGCTGCGGTCCCCCACTGGCAGGGCTGGTCCAGTGGACAGTCGGTGATTGAGATTGTTGGGATTGGTGTGGATGTGTGTGTGTGTGTGACGGTTAAGCTGTCTGTTTATCTTATTGTTGATATATTGAGTTGTGTGATTAGTACTGACCCCGGTTGTTGTTCTGTAAACCTGCGGTGATCCATTCGGGGATGGTGAGCGATAATTGAGCAGTTTGAGTTGAGTCTTGGGATAGTGGGATGTGCCACCGTCGACGATAGAAGTCTTCATTTGTAGTCTTTTAGTTTTATGACATTTCAAGTATTTCAAAGAGACGAGTTGGTTTTAAGAACTTGTACCCGTATTTTGGGATTTGGTTTTAATTGTACTTTTCACTAAAGTTATATCATTTAAGTTGTTTCGTTATTGTCTTATGAATATCATGCCTCGGGTAACCGAGATGGTAATATCTTCATACCTGAGTGGTCCTGGTAAGGCACTTGGAGTATGGGGGTGTTACAAATGGTATCAGAGAGACGATCCTGAAACCTGTAACCAATGAACCTAATGAACATAGGGAGTCAATTAAAATGAACCCGGGGTAAAGGTTGTAGGAGCTAATGCAAAGGCTTGGGAGACGTCCTGAAGCCGCGAACTCGCCCTACAATTTTGAACCGGTCACATGGGGGGGGGGGGTGTATGTCAAGGTCGTATGCGTTGTTTGGTTAGCTTGTGTGTGAATGTGATGAAGTGTGTGTAACTGTTGGATATTTGCAGTAGAAAGTTGAGAATGTGAAAGAAAGGTTGATGATATATGTAGAACTGTTGTTGGAATGAGAAACATGATGGATGTTTACAATGTGGCGTTTAATAACATGATATAATAATTTCGTAGATCGTATGAAAAGATGCGTAGAATTATATGCTTAGTTATGATATAACGTTGGTTTTATAAAGTTTTTAGCATGTTAGCATATGATATAACATGCGGGTAGCGTTTCTGAGTTAGCATGACTCGATCGAGTGGGACTGACTTGATCGGGTGGGTTTTTGACGATTTTGAGTCCAGAATCGTGTTTTTGGGCACTCGATCGAGTACCTCGGGCACTCGATCGAGTAGCCTAGCTACTCGGTCGAGTATGTTAGAGATCAGAAGGTCTGTTTGGGGACTGATGTTGGGGCACTCGATCGAGTATGGTGGGCACTCGATCGAGTAGCCTGTTACTCGATCGAGTATGTTTGGGAACTCGATCGAGTAGGGTCTGGGCAGCTTGTTTTCTTGTTTTGAGGTTTTGGCGCGTATGTTTATATCCACCCCTTTTTCTGTTATAGTTTCAAGATGCCGCCCAAGAAGAATGCGTTGTATGCGAGAGCTGAGCTTATGAACATAGATGACATCGTTAAGATGTTGGAGCATCAGGATGCTCTTACTGAGGCTTTAAAGACTGTGGGGAAAAATAAGGATAAGGATAAGGAGAAAGAGAAAGAGGTTGATCATTCTAAAATTAGCCTCTATATAGCGAGGTTTAACCCGAAAGAGTACAAGGGAGTTGGGGAGCCTAACCTTCTTGATAGCTGGCTCAGAGAGATGGAGAACATATTAGATTTGGTTCACTGTCCTGATGAGATGAGAGTGGAACAAGCTGCGTTCTATCTGAGGGAGGCAGCTGGCAAGTGGTGGGATACGGTGAAAGTGAGTGCTAAGGAATTATATGCGAACCAAGGCTTACCTGCTATACCTTGGGAAGAGTTTCGTAGGGCTATGAGAAAAGAGTTTGTACCGGAGCATGTGAGGAGTAAGTTGAGAGAAGAGTTTGACAGTTTTAAGATGACCGCTGAGATGTCTATGGCCGAGTACTACAGGCAGTTCAATGAGAAGTCCAGGTATGCTGAGGATATGGGTTTGAATGAGGAGAATCTGGCGCTGAGGTTTGAGAGGGGGTTGACCCCTAAGATTATGGATAAGTTACCCGTGGGAGTCCTTATTGATGTTAAGGAAGCTTATGAGAGGGCTGGGAGAGCTGAGAGGTTGGTGGAGATGGCTCAGGAGAGGTTAGGTGCCGAGAAAAGGAAGTCTGAGAGCGAGGGTGGTGGCCAATCTAATCACAAGAAAGGCAACCACAATCAGTCTAGAGGGTTTTCTTCTGGGTCAGGGTTCAGTGCTGGGGCTTCCTTTAGGCGTGGCCGTGGAAGTGTTAGTGGTAGTTGGGGAGTGACCTGCTTCAGTTGTGGTGGTGTAGGCCACAAGAGACATGAGTGCACAAGTGCACCGGGAACTTTCCAGAGACCTGCGCAGAGATACGCGAGCAATAGACCGGCTGGGTCGTGGTCAAACCAGGGAAGTCAGAGCTACCAGAGTGGAGGCAACCGCAACAGCGATAATTCTTATCAGAAACCACCAATGAACAACAACAACAATCAAGGGTCGGGTGCTAAGCCAACCACATCGCCAAGATCTTGTCCAGGGAGGTGGGAGAAGACCGATGGAAAGTTATTCATGATGGAGAAGAAAGCAGCTGAGGAGGATGCACACGTTATCACTGGTACTTTTCTTGTTAATGATATTCATACCTTTGTTTTGTTTGATTCGGGGGCTTCTCAGTCGCTTGTATCTTCGAGTCACGTTAAAAGGTTGGGTTGAGAGTATATGAGTCTGTGAATGAGAAAGTTTTTATACCTTCAGGTGAGTCTGTATCTTGTGGGAGGTTATATAGGGATGTACCTATGATAGTTGGGCAAGTTAATTTCCCTGTAGACTTGCTAGAGTTTCCTTTTGACGGTTTTGAGATGATAGTTGGGATGGATTGGCTGGGAAAGTATAAAGCTAAGATAGACTGCCATCAAAAGAAAGTGTCTTTAAGAGGTCCTAAGGGTGTTAGTGTGTCTTATCATGGGTTTCTAGTCAAGCCCAAGGTTAAGTTGATTGCAGCTGTCACCTTGAAGTCTTACCTGAGGAAGGGATGTCCTTTGATCTTGTACCATGTGAGAGATGACCGGATAGAGAGTCCGACAGTTGATCAGATACCGGTGGTGGGAGAGTTTGCAGATGTTTTTCCAGAGGAGATTCCGGGGTTGCCACCGAAGAGGGAGATAGATTTCACCGTTGAGTTGAAACCGGGGACGGGGCCAATCTCTAAGGCACCGTACCGTATGGGTCCTAAAGAGATGGAGGAGCTCAGGAAACATTTAGATGATCTGATAAAGAAGGGATACATTAGACCTAGTGTATCGCCGTGGGGAGCACCAGTTCTTTTCGTGAAGAAGAAAGATGGGAGTTTGAGGTTGTGCATAGATTACAAGGAGCTGAACCGAGTGACGGTGAAGAACAAGTATCCTTTGCCAAGGATAGATGACCTGTTTGATCAGTTGAGTGGTGCATCAGTCTTTTCTAAGATTGATTTGAGATCGGGGTACCATCAAGTGAAGATTAGAGAGGTGGACATACCAAAGACAGCTTTCACGTCGAGGTATGGCCATTATGAGTATGTGGTGATGCCGTTTGGGCTGTCTAATGCACCGGCAGTGTTTATGGATTTGATGAATAGGATCTTCAGACAGTTTTTGGATAAGTTTGTGGTGGTGTTTATCGATGACATCTTAGTCTACTCCAAGACTAAGGAGGAGCATGAGGAGCATCTGAGGATTGTGTTGCAGACTTTGAGGGAGCATGAGTTGTATGCTAAACTGTCCAAGTGCGAGTTCTGGTTAGAGAAAGTTGCTTTTCTGGGGCATGTGATCTCTAAGGAGGGAGTAGCTGTGGATCCGGCGAAGATTGAGGCAGTGACAAACTGGGAAGCACCAAAGAATGTTCTTTGAGATCGGGAGTTTTTCGGGTTTAGCCGGGTACTACGATGGTTCGTGAAAGATTTCTCCAAGATAGCTAGACCTATGACAGCGTTGATGAGGAAAGAGAACAGGTTTCGTTGGGATGAGAGTTGTGAGACGGCGTTCCAAACATTAAAGGAGCGTTTGACCACAGCTCCTATCTTAGCATTACCTGAGGGGATCGAGAACTTTGAGGTTTATACAGATGCCTCAAAGAATGGGTTGGGATGTGTGTTGATGCAGAACGGTAAAGTGATTGCCTATGCTTCTAGGCAATTGAAGCCTTATGAGGAGAACTACCCTACTCATGATCTGGAGTTGGGTGCAGTGGTGTTTGCTCTCAAGATTTGGAGACATTACCTTTATGGAGCAATCTTTAAGGTATTTTCTGATCACAAGAGTCTCAAGTGCATCTTCACTCAAAAGGAGTTGAACATGAGACAGAGGAGGTGGATGGAGCTGATTGGCGATTATGACATGGAAATTATCTACCATGAAGGGAAGGCCAATGTAGTTGCTGATGCTTTGAGTAGGAAGAGTGTACATTCTCTATGTAATGCTCTATCTTTGATGAGGCTGAGAGATGAGGTAGCGAGGTTTGGGATACATATGATGCAGAAAGGAGATGTCATGGGTGATCTGACAGTGCAGCTTGAGTTTTATGATGACATTCGAGGTAAGCAGGCGTTGGATCCTAAGATAGTGGAGTGGAGAGCTGGAGTAGAGAAAGGGACAGTGTCTCGATTCTCTATTCATACTGACGGTAGTCTGAGGTTTGATGGTAGGTGGTGTGTTCCTAATGATGAGGAGTTGAAAAAGACTATCATGATAGAGGCACATTGCACACCATATTCAGTACATCCAGGTGGTGACAAGCTATATAAGGATTTAAAGAATACGTTTTGGTGGCCTGGGATGAAGAAAGAGACAGCTGAGTTTGTGGCCCGTTGTTTGACATGCCAGAGAGTAAAAGGGGAACAGCGACGACCACAAGGTAAGATTCAGTCTTTAACGGTACCTGAGTGGAAGTGGGAATCCATTTCCATGGATTTTATCGTGGGTTTGCCAAAGAGTCAACAAGGTAACAACATGATTTGGGTAATTGTGGATCGACTGACCAAGTCAGCTCACTTTGTTCCAATGAAAGATACATGGACTAAAGCACAATTGGCTATGGCCTATCGAAAGAACGTGCTTAAGTTACATGGAGTCCCGAAGGACATAGTGTCTGACAGAGATGCGAGATTTATATCAAGGTTTTGGAAAGAGTTGCAGGAATCGTTGGGAACAACTTTGAAGATGAGTACTGACATTTCATCCCGCGACAGACGGATAGATCGAGAGAACAATCCAGACTCTTGAGGATATGTTGCGAGCTTGTGTGATGGATTTTGGTGGTAGCTGGGAACAGAGGTTGGACTTGATAGAATTTTCTTACAATAATGACTATCACACTAGTATTGGTATGGCACCGTTTGAGGCTTTGTATGGGAGGAGATGTAGGAGTCCGATTTGTTGGGACGATAGTGCTGAGGCAGTGGTTTTAGGACCAGAGATGGTGCATGAGATGGTGAAACAGATTAAGATGATCAGGGAACGGATGAGAGCAGCTCAGGATAGGCAAAAGAGTTATGCAGATCTACATCGCCGAGACATAGAGTTTCAAGTTGGGGACAAGGTTCTTTTGAAAGTGTCTCCTATGCGTGGGGTTATGAGATTTGGGAAGAAAGGCAAGCTAAGTCAGAAGTTTATTGGGCCTTATGAGATCTTAGAGCGAGTTGGGGAAGTTGCATATCGTCTGGCTTTACCAGCTGCGCTAGAGAGAGTGCATAATGTGTTTCATGTATCGCAACTGCGGAAGTATGTCAAGGAGGGGGGTGAAAAGAGGGTGATTATGTTTGGATTAAGTTACTCTCTGGCAAGGGACTGGATTATTGATTGGATTAAGTTACTCTCTGGCAAGGAGGGGGGTGAAAAGAGGGTGATTATGTTTGTCGCTGTTTTGTGGAGATTATGGAATCTTCGGAATAGAGTCAAATTTGACGGGCTGGAGCTGAATTGGCATAACATTATGGCTCTTTTCTATGACCATATTGGAGAGAAGATTCGGGTCCTCCATGATCAGGTTGATAGAGGACAGCTTGGAGCCGATAGGAGGGGATTCTCTGAGGAAAGGATGGATACGGTAAAATGGAATTTAAGGGAAGGGTATCCTTTTCATCTGGTGTTAGAGGCAGAGAGCTTAGAGCTAGATGAGTCCTTATCATATCTTGAGGTGCCTAAGCAGATTCTTGACCGAAAGGTTAGGAAGACTAGGAGTGGTGAGACAGTTTTGCTCAAGATCCTTTGGTCTAACCACGAGACTGAGGAAGCTACATGGGAGCCAGAGGAAGCTATGAAAGAGCATTACCCTTTTCTTTTTGATCAGGTATGCATGGTTACGGGGACGTAACCTT
The DNA here is from genome assembly GCF_048544455.1 of Silene latifolia. Taxonomy (NCBI): domain Eukaryota; kingdom Viridiplantae; phylum Streptophyta; class Magnoliopsida; order Caryophyllales; family Caryophyllaceae; genus Silene; species Silene latifolia. The sequence goes on along the minus strand of NC_133526.1, from coordinate 72,513,542 downwards.
GTTTCTTTTAAGGGGGTAGGAGATGATCGCGAACAGTTTTTAAGAGTGTTATACCCTTTTTGTATGTTGTATCGGTATGTTTGTCGGGATGAGTTGGGTTAGTAACATGTTTTATGTTGAGTTTTGTTTTGGTTGTTGAGTCGGAAGTGTTGTGGGAGTACCTTTGTTTAGTAGTGGTTTGAACTTCGGGGACGAAGTTCTTTTTAAGGAGGGAAGACTGTAATACTCCGTATGTATGAGTCTTTGGGTACTCTATCGAGTAGGCCATACTCTGTCGAGTAAGGGTAAGTTGCGTTTTAAAATAGTTTCTGACCTGTTGGGTACTCGATCGAGTAACTAGGATACTCGATCGAGTAAGGGGGTACTCGATCTAGTACCTTAAATACTCGATCGAGTAGCCGGTTTACGGGGAGTTTTTCTCGGGTTTTGTTAATTATGCGATTAAGATATACAACCTTTTCCGTCATCATTCTAAACACTTTTGCAAAACCTAATTTACTGTCAAAGAGAGAAAGCAAGTACGTTCATCATCTTAATCGCATTGTTAGCAAATCCCGGAGTTTGGAAGGTCGGTTTTCATCGTTTGTTATACCGTTGAGATCCTTGCGTCAAGGGTAAGATCTATGTACCCTTTTTGTTGTCTTTCCTTTAAGTTGGTTAAACCCTAATCTAGGGATTTGGGGGTTTTTGAGTAGTGTGTGATTTGGTAGCATTTATATGTTGTATGATAAGAGGAGGTTTCGTAGAAGAAGCTTTTGATACAAATTTGTAGAGACCGTCGATAGTTGTGCTTTCGGGTAGGATTTCCTACTCAGTATTAGTCCCATAATGGGATGATTGTTGATGTGTTGAGATTGATTGTTTGATATAGTAATTGTATTGTGACGGTTGTGGTTGTGATTGTGATTGTTTGTCTATGGTTCTCGAGATGCGTTCTCGGCTGAGTGGAGTCACTTGCGGGAGTGGCTTCACGCCCTAGTTTTGCCCTTCGTGGAACCCGCCACGGAAGGGGATGTGCACATTAATGGACAGGGTTATCGCTCGGTATGATGAGCGGGGCTTAGGTGGAAACGGCTGCGGTCCCCCACTGGCAGGGCTGGTCCTGTGGACAGTCGGTGATTGAGATTGTTGGGATTGGTGTGGATGTGTGTGTGTGTGTGTGACGGTTAAGCTGTCTGTTTATCTTATTGTTGATATATTGAGTTGTGTGATTAGTACTGACCCCGGTTGTTGTTTTGTAAACCTGCGGTGATCCATTCGGGGATGGTGAGCAAAGAATTGAGCAGTTTGAGTTGAGTCCTGGGATAGCTGGGATGTGCCACCGTCTGACGATAGAAGTCTTCCGCTATAGTCTTTTAGTTTTATGACATTTCAGTATTTCAGTAGACAGTTGGTTTTAAGAACTTGTACCCGTATTTTGGGATTTGGTTTCAGTTGTACTTTTCACTAAAGTTATATCATTTAAGTTGTTTCGTTATTGTCTTATGAATATCATGCCTCGGGTAACCGAGATGGTAATATCTTCATACCTGAGTGGTCCTGGTAAGGCACTTGGAGTATGGGGTGTTACAGCACCGATCGGGTAGGATCCAGGGACGATACTCCAGTGACAGATTTGAGATGCCACCATGGTACGATCCATCTAATCAGGGGACCATCATCACTCTTCAGTTTGTTCTCCCAATAGTTGCAGACTCGAGTGAAGTCCACCATGTAAAGTCTAGTTCTCATTGCAATTGAGTGAGCATGATAAGAAGGAACATTAACTGGGGGCTCGATCAATCGAAGACGCTCTATAAGCCAGACCTACCAAAACGCGGGTATTAGAAAAAAAAAAAAACAAAACAAAACAAAAATCGAAAAAAAAAACAACAAAACAAAAAAAGGGAAATAAAAAAAAGCTTCATTCTGTTACCTGCAATATGATGGGACTTCCCAAATAAGGAAGGTCGCGGTTGGCTTTCCTGTTATCTAACCCCAACAGGATCTCTCCTAAACACATGCAAGCTGGGCTCCTACACAGCTCAATTTGCTCAATTAAGCTCAAGTAAGGAGGGTCACCTCTCAAATCCTCATCAACATACCCTCGAAGGACATATACATGCAGTAGGCAAAATATGAATGCCCTTCGCCTTGCAACATAGGAAATGGTAGGATCTGCCCTGTTTATGAATCGATCGATGAAGTCCAACATTCGCACTCTTTTTGAGGTCACAACACGGTCAACCTTAGCTCTTGTAAACCCAAGCAAATCTCTGAACTTATTCTTATACCCTTGAGAAGTAGAGGGTATCGCTGGCAAATGTTTCGGGTCCTAACCACCGATCGCAGCAATTTCTTCGGGAAATGGGCAAATATCGCCTCCAGGAAAGGCAAATACGTGATCATTCGGGTCCCAATAATCAAGACAAGCATCTAGGAACGGTTTGAATACCTTGACTAGCTTCAAACTCAAGATCGACCCAAAATTATAGGCGCCCATATCGTGTTTCTCCACATTAGAGAACTCATTTGTCCACTCTTTCAGACGGATTTCAAAAGTATTCATGATGTATGCTTAATTAGAGAGTTTTTATGTAATAAGACGAGAGAAAGACGGAAGAATTATGTGAATAAAACCTCCCTCAACGTCTATATTTATACTAAAAGCTGTTTCCTAAAATCTGTCAGGACAGACACATCAGAACAGGCGCAGACTTTGCGCCTCTTCAAAGGGACGCAACTCCTGCTGCGCCTCTTCCTAAGCCTTCTTTCAGTGATTTTCCGCGTTGGATCTTTCCTAATTCCTCCAAGAATAATTTCCTATTTATACGGGTTATTATTTTGGTAAATCCGTCAAATTACCATGTTGCATGTTTCCTAAATTCCACGGGCACGCATTTCGAGGCAATATCGGCATTTTCGTCATTTCAATACACTTATACATTTCTTTTTAATTTTTTTTTTTGGGAATCATTTCACCAATTTAGATATTCATTTTCAAAGTTACACATTTTATTTTAATTTTCTTTTTTGGGGAATTATTTCACTCCCATTCCATTTCACATTTCAAACTTATATGTTTCTATTTTTTCTTTTTTTTTTAGGGGGTAACTCTCCCTACCGTCCGGTCATTTTCAATAAATTTTTTGCATTTTCGAATCTTTGTCTTGCGCTAATTTAGGCCATGTGTACGAATATGTATCCTATGTGAATCTCTGTGTACATTTCGGCAGCATGACGGCATAAACCGTCATCTACCAAACCTGTTCAAATCTAACCTGCAGGTACAAACAAAGCAACCCAACAGCAAAAGGCACTCAGGTCATCATATATACAACCAAAAAGGGTATGTGTACACGGCTCGAGCCCGAAACAAAGTGTATAAAGTACAGCCAACAAAAACATTAGACAAACTACAGCTGGTCACCGCCTAGCTCAGCAACTCTCGCCTCGAGAGCAGCAATCTCGGCGTCGCGGACCTCTACCTCCCTCAGCAGGCGAGCTGTCTCCTCCCGGGACTGGGCAAGCTCTCGCTCCAAGTCACGCTACCTCTGCAAAACGACAAGAATTGGCTCATATCAATCAAGCAATAAAGGAAGTTAGAAAATTCAAAAATGAAGTAAACGGAAGGTTCATACCTGACGTCCTCGACCGCCAGCAAGTGCCTCGATGGCAGTAGCCCGTAGTCGGTTGGCCACCCTCCACAAAGCCACGAACTGGGATGGCGAAACCTACATTTCAAGGATCCTCAATAATTTGATAAGTTTAAACAAGTGTATTCTTGTACGAAAGTTGATTAAATTGGGGAGCATACCCTCCGAATCAGATGCTGCCACTCGTCTAAACCAGCATCTCTCACCGCCGCGTTAAAATCGCGAAGCTCAGAGATCATCGTCATCCCCGTCGCATCAGTGTACTTCAGAGTCTCGGGGTACGTCGGGGGCTCGATGCCCGCCACCTCAACCTCCTGCAAAATTCAAATGGTTTTCATTAATCGATGATCATTCATCATGTTTTCATGTCAATCGAAAAAGAATAAAGCACTTACCACGACTGGCCAGTACGCCAATCTCCCGTAGAGGAACGCCGAGTAGTCCTCAGCAGGAAGAAGGAGGGCGTCGCCACCGACGCCAACTAAGTCAGCCTCCCTCTCAGCATCGGAAGGCTCCCTGAACATCGTCCGAGGAGGATCGATGGGAACCGTCAAGACATCTCGGGAGCACTGACGAGCCAAGCGTTCGCCCAAGTACCAAAGACCCATCGACGTCCTCAAAAGCAACCGGCTCGAGCTCCTAGGTCGAAGGACCTATGCCACAAAAGGAGGAGCGCCAGTGTAGTCCGCCCAAGGTCTGGGTACCCACTATGAAAAGCAAACAAGAGTTCATTCATATGATCGGTTCCAAAAGAGAGCGATGAAAAAGTGAACAAAGAAAAGTGGCTCGAAGATACTCACGCCGTCTAGCTGTAGAGCGTTCACGTCCCATCGACAGGCGTCGTGGAAGGAACGCTGGCTCTTCATGCGACACATCACCCAATCCCTCAGGACGGGATAAGCTCTATCCCCTGGCTCCGTCCTCTTGGGTGCAAGACTCGAAAAGTAGGAGTACACCCATGCCTGTAAAACAAGATAATCAATAACGATCTTTCGTGATTCGATAAAGAAATGATCTTTCATGAAAAGAAATGGAGGTTCATACCTCCAGCAACAGTCCAGGGCCAACAGTAGCAGGAGAAGTCCCCTTCTCTATCAACTCCGGACGAACCATGACCCTCACATAGCGAATGAGGACCACAAGGCCAGCAGTGACCCAGTCCCAATGGCCTAGGAGACTCAGGTCATAAAGGAAGGGAAAAAGCTTCGTCGACAGCCTCTCTCCCTTGTCTCTGAGGTAGATCGAAGACAAGAACCACCAGAGCCACAAACGAGCTCTCTACTCTATAGTGCAAGGAGGAGGAGCCGTCTCCCTTCCATCGATCACCACCATCGCCGGTCTCTTCCCAGCAAAGTAATCCCAAACATAGGAACTAGGCACCAACCCGGGAACCGCAGAAGCCTTCGACATCAAGTTCCAGCCGATCAAGCTCCTAGCCTCAGCCGAGTCTACCCTCATGGCTGTCTCCGGCCACACCACCACCTCAGTCCCGCACGGCAAGCCAGAAATCATGTCGTAATCCTCCAACGTGACCCCAACCTCACCGAAAGGCATGTGAAAGGTAGAGGTCGTGTCCCAGAACCAATCCAGGAAGGCTCGAACCAGGCTAAGGTTAGCCCGAATCTTCCTCCTCGTGATGTCTCCCCAAGCCTGTAGTAAGACACCAAACTCTCCTCGCTCGATGATGGCCCGCTCCTTTGCCGACAGTCTCTCGTAGGCCTCCATCGTCGTCGTGTAACCCGAGAACGATCTGATGTTCCCGGCCTCCTATTTTGATTTGAGTCATGAGCTATCTTTAGCTCGAATGAAAGGGAAAAGGAATAAGAAATAGAAATGAAAGAAGATGAATGAAAGAGTGATGAGTTCAAGTTACCAAGCTCTTCACCGTCCTGTAGGACAGGTGACCCTCCGCAGCCCAGATGATGTGTCTGGTGTCCCAGCTCTCAGCCCACGCGGGTGCTCCACTCAGCTGGTGACCACCTCGTCCGACGTTGGCCCGCCTCGGGGCCTCCTCCTCCTCAACAACCTCCTCCTCGACGACCTTGTCCTCAGCACCTGCCACTGCTGTTATGAAAGCCTGCTCTAACGCCTCCTCAAGCGTACGAGAAGGGTCAAGAGCCGTGACCACGTCCATGAGAGCTCTCCCTGATGTAGAAGCCACATCACCTGCAAAATTAAAGTGAATTTAGGCCGCGTCAAGTGACGACAAGCCTTAATTAGGGGATTTTCGAGTTTTCGAAGCTCTGAAATCGCTCTTTTCTCGCCATCTTTGGCCAATTTTCCCATAAGCCCGTCCGCTCATGTGGTAATTTGGGTCAAGTTAAGCCTAAGCTGAAGCCTAGTCATGGGTTCTAGTCGAAATTTCAACAGCATTTCGTTATAACGACGATTATGCCCTAGAAAAGTGTCCTGAAAAAGCTGTCACAAATCAAAATTCCGAAATGGTAGGAAGTTTACCCATCATACAAGGATTCCAAATACCAAGTTTCATCACAAATGGGCAATCCTAAGGCTATTTTCGAAGCAATATACGGTTTAGCTGTAAGACCGTCTCAATTTCACTCAAATGCTCAAAACTCAATGAAAATTCAAAATAAATACATGGTTACGATCCTTATACTACCAATTATCCATTTGCAAGGTCAATTTTTTAAGGCAAAATCATTTGGGGGAAAAGCCCCAAATTTTCGACTTTTTAGGGTTGAAAAACCCTGATTTGTCGATCCAATTTGATCAAATACGGAAGATTAATGCAAAAGCAATATACATACCTTGATTAGTTATGGTAACTGCAAGCTTTTGATCAAATTTTGGCGAGAAATGGTTGGAATTTGATAGAGTAGTTGGGATTTTATGTTTCAAAATTATAAAATGAATCCCGTGTTTCATCGAGTTTTTACTCAGGAAAGTCGCACTCAGGAAAAGACGCAGCAGGTGCTGCGCCTCTTCCAAGAGACGCAGCTCTTGCTGCACCTCTTCCTCGGTTTCCCTCCAAATGAATTTTTGAAGATTCGTAATAAGTTCGTTATTTGTGGGCCCATCTTTGGTGCGCCTCTTCCTTGATACCACACATCGTATATTTGGTCCATTTGACATTTGTTCTTCGCCCAAACCCGCATTTCCAAGCCAACTGCAAACTGTCGAAATATATATTTTTTACCAAGACTTTGCTTGCCACAACGAGCGGATATTTTCTGACAGGTGTTTCGACACACCTTTATTCTGTTCCCCCAGCGAGAGTACACGGACAGCCAATCGTCCCTCTCGAGACATGGAGATCAGTTCTGTTCCCCCAGCGAGGGTACACGGACAGCCAATCGTCCCTCTCGAGACATGGAGATCAGTTACTGATTATGTTCCCCGACGAGAGTATACGGAGAGACATTTGTCCCTCTCAACACGTGGAGATCAACATCGACCCCAAGCTCTTCCGAAGTTTGTTTGAAAGCCAACCCAAGCAGATTTCTCCTAGCAGTTCATGCCTACGTCCTACTGCCTCCTCCAATATCGCGTTTTATTTCCCCATGGAGTTTCAAGGAATTTCAGGTATGGTCTCTTCTTATGGCTGCGAGCCTCCTTACGTAGTCTAATGGACTTTAAACGACCCTAGCCGATAGTCGACATAATCTAAAATGTTCCCGACGACAGGTCCTTGGCTCAGACCCCTTGAACCGCCTCGCGTCGCCATAGTCGTCAGGTTGTAATCTTCGATTGACCTGATGGCTATACTTTGACTTTTGCCTTGTCCAAGCCTCAGTCAAAGTGGGGGCTCTGTAGAAAACTCATTTCTGCACCTCCTGCAAACCACCCGGTGATGATTGGGCCGCATGTTTGGTACACGGAACGATTTGTGATAGTTCGTAAGTTTATCGTCAAGTGATCGCTCAAACACTTGTGTCTACCTTATAGTCGTCATCTACGCGCCGATACGGTCATTTTGACAGTAATTAGAGTACATTTGGAGTCTGGGTCAAAAATTGTCTTCATTTTCTAATAGCCGTTTAAAATGCCGAGTCAGAATGTTCTGGAATGTTCCGGATATTTCTATTCCATATTTTTTCCAATCTTTTAATCTTTGGTAAAATATATCCCGAAATTATAATATAAAATATTAAGGAAATAAGATTAATCCGCTATTCCATAATAGAAACACGGAAATCTTTCTTCCGCGGGAGGAAACCACTGAGGAAAAGACGCAGCAGGTGTTGCGCCTCTTCCAAGAGACGCAGTGCTTTATGCGCCTCTTCCTCAGTCCTTTTCTGCGTATTTTTTCGTATCTTTTCGAGATTCACTTCCAAAGTTTCTCCGAAACCCCTAATTTTGTCGCGTGATTAGTATAAATAGAGACCTTCGGTCTCACATATTTCTCACGCGAGTGTCCGCCCTTCTCTTCTCCCTTTGCATTCTAGACCACGTTCTTACTTTTTGGCGTCTACGTGCTTGAACTTTCGACCACGTAAGCTCGGATCTTTCTGAGTACCAGCCTCGTTTTGCATGACCAACCAATTTGACCAACTCCACAGTCAATCAACTTAATCAATCTGTTTAATTCCTCATAGAGGGCACTTTCGTCGTACATTCGAGTAGAGCAATCACTAAACGTTAACTTAGTTCATCTCGTTTCGTCAAACATGTAAGTCTGAGGGTGTAAATCCTTCTCTTTTAATTATTGTTCTTTATTTTTGTAATCACTATTGTAAGATTTATGTCGAAAATATGCTTAAAACCGATTTGTAAAACCTTATTTCAAACCCTTTTTACGGATTATCTGGAGACAAACGTCGAGAAAGGACGCAGCAACTTCTGCGCCTCTTCTTGAGGCTGTCGCAGTTTCTGCTTCCTTCCTTCTTCTTGCGTCTTTTGTTCGTCTGATTCTTTTTGTTTCGTCTTTAATTGTTCATTGTTCATTAACATAATATTTTCGAGTATGATAATTCTAACATGTTAATTAATTCATCTCTCAAAATCCCGACTTAAATCCCAAGTAATTCATATTTGCGGGTTTTCGTCATTCAAATCAATTCGGGTTTTTAGAGGTTCGATTCATCCATATTGAGTCTCTGGAATTCATCTTTGATATATTTTCATCCGTTATTCATCGTCACCATCATTAATTCGTGTTTAACCTAATTAATTTGATTAGTTTGTTTATTCCCATAATTAATCTTTTAATCTTGTAAATAATTCGTCCTAATTAGTTTTTATCCATGTTTTATCGTTTTTATGACCTGAATCACATGTAAATAATCTGTTAAGCACTTCCATCCGAGTCAAATAATATAATCAAGCATTAAAATCACCAATGAATATTAACGATTTGCAATTCCGGATTCACAGCCAGAACTGGGCTCAGGAACAGACGCAGCATTTACTGCGCCTCTTCCAAAGGACGCAGCTGTGCTGCGCCTTTTCCTGGTTGAGTTCTGTCTCTGAACTTCCGTTGTTGCTTTGACTTAGTTTATTAGTTTACGTATTTAATTTACTATTACTCGTATTATCACTCTTAACCTATCCGTCTATTTATTTATTCTTTCTTTTCTAAAATTATCCGTTTTAAATGTATTTTCGACGTAAATCAATTAATCCAATGTAATTATTGTAATTTTCTTTATTGTATTTTTATTGTATTCCTTTTATCGTATTGCTTGTATGCTCTTACATGTAATCGATCTTAAACCCTACTTCGACTCAATTGCATGTTAAATTACGTAATAACCGACTTAGTATTAATTCTCACATGCTAGGATTAATCTTATGAATGTTGCATTTCATGCATATAATCGACAACATATCGAGTATAGACAATTTCCCTAATCATTAGTAGAGGCCGCTATCGAGGCGGGCGGGATTAGGTGTTCGATCAAAAGAGCTTCCTAATATGTACCCTCACCCCTTACTCCAGATCTCTGTGAACATCCATGTTCATTGGCATCCACGAGAGTCATTCTAGACATATAATGCTAAGGGTAAGGAGTTCTTGGTGTTCATGTCACTACTTTGTGTCTTGACATGGCAGGAGATATTCGAACGGTTTCCAATTTTCCACAATAAATTGGTGGCGACTCCACAAATTCACAAGAAAAGCTTGCTCGCTTTTCGCCCCCGTAGGCCCACGTCCACACCATGATAGGTATCAGGCTTACATGGTCGAATTAATCAAGCACGTAGATGTCAAAGAGCAGTAGCAAGGACTAGAATGCAAAGAGAGAAGAGAAGAGAAGAGAGGACATTGGCGTGAAAAACAACGAAGGCGAAGCCCTCTATTTATAGTTTTTACAAAAGATTTAGAAAATATTCAAAGCTACTGGGTTCAGATCTCAGGAAGAGGCGCAACAGCTACTGCGACCTTTCCAAGAGGCACAACGCCCGCTGCGTTCTTTCCTGGAGGGTTTCCTCCGCAGCAAGAAAGATTTCTGCGGTTTAGAATAGGAAGGAGGAAGATACATGACTTCCTTATTCCGCAAGGCAACATATTTTGTATAAAATAATATTGAAACATATTGGCGCGATGGAACTTTAGAAAATTTCGACTCGGTTTGAGACGGTTTTTGACCCGGACACCAAATGAACTCTAATTACTGTCAATACGGCCGTGTCGACACGTAGATAACGACCAAGGGATTGACACAAGTGTTTGAGCTACCACTTATTCCTGGATTTACGAAATGTCAGAAAATCGCGATGAATGCTAGACATGTGGCGCAATCATCACCGGGTGGTTGGCGGGAGGAGTAGAACCGAGGTATCTACAGAGCTCCCACTTTAGCTGAGGGTAGGACAAGGCAAAAGACAAAGTTTATCCCATAGGTCAATGATTACAACCTCGGCTATGGCATAAGGAAGCTCGCGAGCCATAAGAAGAAACATACCTAAGACCACTTAAAGGCTAACTAGAACACGGAGGATCATTACTGCTAAACTCCGTGGGGGAAACATAAGATTGGTGGAGGAAATCTTGGAGAACTCCTGGGGATAATTTAGCTTGCGTCGTCTCAAGCGAACTCAAATAAAAATAGAAACTTGACCTTTTGAACCCGGGTCATGCATCTGTTTCCAAATAATGAAGCGAAACGACTTCTGAGAAATATGCTGGCTGTAGGCAGCAACGAACTCTCGCTGGGGAAAATAAATTGAGATATAATATTTTTGCTGGAGAAAGCTTGAGCTTGACTAATACTGCTTGTAACACCCTCATTTAGGTAGGAGCCTTTGACAAGAAATTCCCAACTAAATGAGACTGTTACCATCTCAGTTTCCTAAGGCAATGATATAGATAAAACAAAACCAAGTATTTTATGATTAAAATCGCTTCTTGCAGAGAACTGTCTTAAACCTCTTTATAACCTCGAGATGATTGAAGTATAAATTAAAAATATAACTGAAACAACACGAGTTAAAGCGAATACTTCTTAGTGGGAACTCTAGACTCGATGTCCATCTCGTCATGCTCCCCATCCAAGCACAGAAACCAAACTGCTACAACCGAACCTGCTTAACATACTGCTCCCCATTCAAGCAGAAATCATTGAATGCATCAACATAGGCCACCCCGGAAATAGGTGACAATTTTCAACACAAACACAACCAAGTCAACTCATGCTCGACAATAAAAATAAATGACAAGGTATGATAAATTTAATGCAAAGTTTTAAAACTAAGATCACAGTAATTATCAGAATAACAGTATACAGAATATTATTGTAACCCACGCACGCGGCCTCGGAGACAGTGTGGCTCGCGGCCACAATGCACACCCATGTCACACAAATTTCCTCACATTCACACACGGCACCGCAGTACCACCTTCTGGTCCACATCGCTTCGACTTCTACGTGCCAGGCCTACTAATTCATCAGGTTCACAACCGCAGCTGTGCCTGGCTCACAAATTTCATCCCAGTCACGTTGCCCCGCAGGCAACCAATGTCATCTCATAAGATAATAAAACCATTCATCATAATTCATAATGAAATAACCACTCAGCATGTGACGGTCTCAATATATGATGGTATACAATAATTCAGTGTAAGGCGGTCTCAATCATAATTCCAGCTATGATAGCTCAATACACGAATAATCCTACTTCATTCATCACAATACTACCGTCGAGGACCACAATAATAACCGTTCACGTAACCCAACAAACAAGAAAAACAAGTTGAGTAGGAAAACCTACCTCAGCAGTATTCCTGTCATAGCAGTAAACACAATATAGCAAAAAGGAGCTTCTCTGCCAACCCCACACCTATAATAATTAAATTAACATCAATAAATATCGCTATAACAATAATATACGCAACACACTATCGCTATGACCTAAATATCAAGGCTAGGCAGTAGCTAGGCTACGCCCTGCCTTTACCAAGGCCATGGCTAGCCTTGCTCAGGCCGCACCGACCCATCCCAGGCCACGGCCAAAGCCATATACCCGAGTCTGTGTCCATGCAGCCATAACCCGACACAACACACCCTTAACCCGACACCCTTGGTCCAATAACGTCAAACACATCATCATTATACCGTCTTGACAATCTAAAAGCGACATCCCTCAATAATAGGATGAATGCTGAATTAGGGTTTGAGGCAAGGTATATAAAATCGCATAAAAACTATATTATAATGAATTAAAAAGTGGTAGGGTTGTACCTACGATTGAAAGGATGAAAATTAACGGAAGATCGTCTTAGGAATTCATGCCCTAGCCTCGTGTGGTGTCGCCTCCCTTCGTCGCTCCTCTTCTCCCTTCTCTTTTTTTTTTTTGTGTTTTGAAAATGAAGAAAAGGTATGTGTAGTGTAGTTTGGATGCTTATATATCCCGAGCCCATTAAAACAACTTAAGTGAATTCCGACTCGCACATCAACTCCTCCCTTCGGCCTATACTCGGCCTATATGGTCTAGTAACTAGTCCTTATACTCAATTTCCGACTCAGTACTCAGTTCATACACGTATCATAATATATATACATATAACATCTGATATAGCGTAATAAAATTAATACATGAGTATTAATGTATATTGATAAGGAAATATATTTTATAAAGTAAAATGGAGAAATATAATAAAATGTTATTCTAAATACACTTTTAACTTTTATCAAAATACGAAGTATTACAGTCTTCCCTCTTAAAATGAACTTCGTCCCGAAGTTCGCATCGCTCTTAAATCACAACTTACCCGAAACATCACTCGAAGTACTAGCGTTGTCTACCAATAACAGTAATTAGCATAGTACTGACATGTAGTATCACATTCTATCCCTCTTAAAGAAACTTCGTCCTTGAAGTTGGCTCAATCAAGCTACACAAGCAATAGGTGACCCATATAATAGACCGCAACACACGTATAACAGTTCTGAAACATAAATTATCATTCAAAATAGCTTCTTGTAACAAGTCAAAGTCTATCAGGTGCTGCATCACCTTGTACGTCTACCATGGACCTGAGGCAATGGGTGAGTGAGTAAAAGGTGAACCTGTGAAGGAATGTTTCATCTCTATGTCAACGTAAGATTCAAAACAATTCTGAGTCTCTCTGACCCGAAGGATTTGCTTGGTGCACAAGCCTCAATTCACGTGAGAAATCGGTTCTTCTCCCAGTTAAATATTCATATTGTCAATGGTTACGTTGCACCTTTACTCATTCATCCACAAGCTGAGGTCAAGGGATATATTACTTTAATACAATCATTAACTTAACACGATCCTTCGTACCCGCGTGACATATATTATTACTTGACGTAACCATACCACAGTCAGTCAAAACATGCAATTGAAAAAAGTGGGCTCATATAATTGCATATTTCACGTGTAACAAACAAAATATTCATTCTGCGTCCTCTATCCCCTATCTTCACATTTGATAACTCCACGTACTTAACATGTAATCACATCAGTTCATGCAACTATTCTATCAGGCGAGGTGATTTATGTCAACATGAAAATTTGATATCATACACAACCATATACATATTAATGCATATATGCACCCCATTATTCCTGTTGGTCTCATAGTAATTTCTGGTATAGCAACACAATACACCCAACATGACGATACATATACACACAAGATTCCGAATGCGCACCATTAATCGAATTAAGTTTTAGAGCTCCACCATACCCGGCGTTCCCCTTTGTTTTATATATATATGGTTAGATTCATACAATCACATGCTATCATCTTGTCACACTCATGTTCACATACATGCTAGCACAGGTACACAGTTCACAACTTAATATTTAAAGTTTGAGACTTTGCTCAATTTTCATCAACAATTACCACACATTACTATATAAAAAACCAAAATAATCCACAATAACTTCGATTAGACTTTATAAAAATAAATATTTCTCAAGCATGCATACCTCCGTGCCTAAACATGTTTTAATCAAAATGCAACAAAGTATAGTAGCATAATTCGACGACTGACTCGATCCTTTTTATGTAACACAGCGTAGCATAATTTTTAGTGAAATAAAATAAAACAAAATGAAATAGCACAACTGCAATGGTCTTCTCATTTCAAGCTTCACGCTACCCTCGACACTCTACTCCTAAATCGACAACACCCATACTTTTTAGGTCCAGGGTTGTGTGACTCTCCTACTATTATTACATCATCACCAGAATCGGAGCCAGCGTTCTAATCAGAATCTCACTTCCTAGGTCCATCCACTTCTCCAATCTCATCATCACTCTCCCCTAGGGCTCCTCTGTGTCGCTACTGACTTTTATCACCTCAGAGTTCTCGCTAAAATTTTTAGACATTACCCCGCTAGACTCATCCCCGTCATCACTACTAATTTCTATCACTTCGACTGACGCACTGAGATTCTCTGAGGTTTTATCCTCAAGGTCAGCAATGTTATTGGCTCGGCTGCACTATCCTTGTTTGAACTGTTTGCTAGCATGGTAATCCTTCCATTAGTAGTAGAGGTGTCCTAACCTACCCTTCATGTCTTCATAGGTCATATCAGCCGGGCACCTAAGTCCGCGTTCATAATCGGGGTTATCAAGCAGACGCATGTCATGTTTGGTGTACAGCTTCATAAGAAAATTCTCGGCTCCACCTATTTCAGCGGTTTTAGGGAGTGTACTAATCAGGGTGACAACCCTCAAATAAGTATCGGTCAGCTACTCTTTATCCCAAAGCCTCCCGTAGGCTTCCATGTATTCTTCTTATCTTTGGCAGTGTAGGTCAAAATCTGTTTCAGGGTGCATGTAAAACTCTTCGGGGTGATCCTGTCTACGGGGATTCACCCTAAGTAAGGATACATACACAAGATGGATTAGACCACACCAAAGCATGTAGATATATATATATATATATATATATATATATATATATATATATATATATATATATATATATATATATATATATACCCAATCGATTACATTCACAAGACTTTTAACTCAAGTATCCGTCATCTCATTCTTTAACTTTGAGTTCATTCGAAGGACTCTAGCCTACTGGCCGATTATGGTAAGAATTTAATTTCATTTGACTTTATTTGAATATCTACTTGATAGCATTTGACATTTTGACTTCAAACTTGACATGAGATCGTCGACGCTGGCGAGGAACCCCCAGTTATCCCTGAGATTCTGGAGTACATGGGGACAGCTAGTGCGATGGTGACCACGACGGTTCCGGCTTTTACTAAGGCAGTGATGGAGGATTGACTGGACGAGTGGCAGCATGCCGTGAAGAGGGTAAGCCGCCAGCTCGGAGATAACTTCCATCTCTGTTCATATATGAATAGTGTGTAAAATTGACGTTTGCGGAATGCTGGTGGCGCCATCGAGACATGTCAACTGGTGGCGGATGGCGAACTGACTCAGAGCGATGGCCGTCGAGGCACTCTCTAGTGGTCCGTGAGTACAAGTATGAACCTCTTCTCATTTATTTCTTTTAAGCAAATATGCATTTGCTTTTCACTTGACTTCGGATTTTAGACCGCTTCTACTTACTTTTCTTTTCCGCAGCGAGAGCCTGAGATGGAGGGAGAGCCGACTCAGTCTCGGGAGGAGGTTGGAGGCTTGGAGAGAGAGCTCGCGGTTCGAGATAGATAATCAAAATTTATTGATTTTATTAACAAAATATATACTTAATGTACAAAAATACAATTAGGTATACTAAAATGACTATAGTCGCACGAAAACGAATACTAGGTGCATGAAAATTATTACATGCATGAAAATGATTACTAGGTGCATGAAAATATCAGGCTCTTGGTGCACGAAAACGAGTTCTAGGTGCATGAAAATTGTTAGATACATAAAAATGAGTAGCATGTGCATGAAACTTAATAGATTGTTTCTCGTCTCGATTTCCGTCAATAATGTATATTTTTGGACCAACAAATATGTTATCTAACAATGAAATTCAATGCCGAATCCAACTATGTCGTTATTTTTTAGAAAAAAAAATCCATATGGTGGAGTTCTCACGGTTCTCACTCTGTAGGTGGTTCTCACCGCATCCCAAATCTATCTATCTATCTATCTATCTATCTATCTATCTATCTATATATATATATATGTATATATATATATATATATATATATATATATATATATATATGTATATATGTGTGAGGCCTGCGCACCTTTAGTTGTTGTTGGAAATGTACCTACAGGTTAGTGTGGTCGCGCGCACCCGCGCGTTTGTTTAGAGGCGGCGACACTTATCCCACGGAACTCCGGCGCGAGGTCGAGGTGCGTCATGGGCCGTTACCGATTTGAAAGGCAATGAAACCGGTGAAAGGTTTGGCAAGCCTGCATTTGTGGACTCGCCACCAATTTTTATGGAAAATTGGAACCGTTCGAATACTTCGCGGTCACCTCAAGACACAAAGTAGTTACATGAACACTAATAAATCTATTACCCTTAGCACACTATGTCTAGAATGACTCTCGCGATGCCAATGAACACGGATGTTCACAGAGATCTTGAGTAAGGGGTGAGGGTACGTATTAGGAAGCTCCTTTATTTTAAACCCTAATCCCTCCCGCCTCGATAGCGGCCTCTACTAATGATCAGGGAAGTTATTCATATTTGATATGTTGTCAATTGTATGCATGCAATGCAACATCCAATGTTTTAATCCTAGCATGTGAAACTAGTCTAAGTCGGTTAACAAATAATTTAGCAATTAATGGTCGAAGTTGGAGGTTAGATTAATTACATGCGATCGCCAAGTAAATAAATCATACATAATACCAAATAAATAGATATGTTACAAAAAGAAAACAAATTACAATTGAATTACAATGGATAACTTGAGTTTACATCACAAGTACGCTCGAAACAAGACGGATTTTGAAAAGAGAAGAAATAAAAAAAAGGTAAAAGAAAGTTAAATACTTAAATAAAATATTAAAATATGTCGAATTATTGGTGATAATACAAATAGTAGTCGGTAAAACCTAACTAGAATGCCTACGTCTGAACGAGATGAGTTCAGGGGCAGAATCCATCTCACAACAGGGGCAGCATCTGCTGTGTCCCTTAGAAGAGGCGCATCAGACCGTGCGTCTATTCTTGAGTTGGGTTCTGACTAAGTCTGACTCGTTAAATCGTTATGGTTCGTTGGTTGATTAATATGGATTGTTGACATATAACTCGAGTGAATATGATTTAGTCAGATTACATGCATTAAGAACCGTCATAAAAACATTAAAAAACGGATTAAAACGAAGTATTACATGTTTAGATATTATTTACGATGTCGGAAACTGGTTTGCATACAAAACTTAAATTTAGAGAAGGAAATTGGAAGATAAAGATTGATGAAGAAACATAATCAACATTATATATCAAAGACGAATTCAAGGGACTTGATATGAACAAATCGAGCCTCTTTAATCCGGGTTTGATTTTAATGACGAAAATCCGCAAATATCGGTTATAAGGGATTTAGGTCGGAAATAATTGAAAAGTATTAACAAAAACAATTTATAAATATAAAATCTAAGAATTTTGAAGGAAAGAAGAAGAGAAAACGAAAAACAAAGAAAGGACATATACTCGAGGACGAAGAAGAAACGGAGCAGGAGAAAAGCAACCCCTGGAAGAGGCGCAGCAAATGTTGCGATCCTTCCAGACGGCGCATCTACTGATGCGTTTCTTCTAGGACGTCTTTCACTATTGTTTTGAAAAATAGATTGGATAAAAGGGTTTTGAAAACGGTTTTAAGCGTACTCGTGATATAAACTCGTACATTAATTAATACAAAATAAAATACTGTAAATAAAATTGGGATTTATAACCTCAGACTTACATGTTTGACGAAACGAGATTAACTATGTTGTCGTATTAGTGATTGCTCGACTCGATGTAATATGAAAGTGCCATCTAAAGAGGATTTAGAACAATTGATTGAGTTGATTAGAGTGTAGTGGTCAAATTAGTCGTTCATGCAAACGTGACTAGTACTCAGAATGATCTGAGCTTACGTGGTAAAATAGATCAAGCATGTAGGCGTCAAAAAACAAGAGCGCGGTCTTGGAATGCAAATGGAGAAGAGAAGGGTGGAAACTCGCTTCAAAAAATATGTGAGGCAAAGGCCTCTATTTATACTAATCACACGGATGAATTATTGTAAAACAAGGAATATGAAAGAAATCCGGAGGAAATCTGGAAACTGGAGACAAAGCAGCCCAGGAAGAGGCGCCACAGGAACCGCGATCTTTCCAAGAGGCGCAGCACCTGCTGCGTTTTCTCTTGGGCAGTTTCCTCCTCAGCAAGAAAGATTTCCGCGGTTGGTTTTAGGAATTAGGGAAGATGGAGGCTTCCTTATTCCGCAAGGTAGATATTTTCATCATAATAGATAAAATTTAGGAATATTACTCCGGAAAATTCCAGTATATTCCGACTCGGGTTTCGGACAGTTTAGAAAATGGAATCGGTTTTTGACCCAGTCTCCAAATGAACTTTAATTACTGTCAAAATGACCGTATCGGCGCGTAGATGACGACCATGAGGTTGAATCAATTGTTTGAGCTATCACGTATCGACGAACTTATGAAATGTCATAAATCGCACCGCGTAATTAAACATACGGCCCAATCATCACTGGGTGGTTGGCGGGAGGTGCAGAAATGAGGTGTCTATGGAGCCCCCACTTTGACTGAGGCTTGGACAAGGCAAAGTCAAAGTATAGCCTCCAAGTCAATCGAAGATTACAACCTGGAGACTATGACAACGCGAGGCGGCTCAAGGGATCTGAACCAAGGACCTGTCGTCGGGAACTTTTTAGAGTCTGTCGACTATCGGGGAGGGTCGTTTAAAGTCCATTAGACTACGTAAAGGGGCTCGCCAGCCATAAGAAGAAATCACACCTGAGACACCCCTGGGTGAAATGGGACTGAAGGCGCTTCGGCAAAACTCTTTTGTTTAAAGATAACTTGGTGTCTGAAGGCATTAGGGGTCACAGGGCTTCTGAAGAAACTTCTTAAAATTCTGAAGGCTATCTCTAAAGAGAGGCCGAACACTACACCAAATAAGACCTTCAATAAGGTCAAATAATGTAATTACCGTTTTTAAATAGAAACACGGGACCGTTATTGAAACGACGGTTGTTAAATATATACCACTGTTGTACAAATAACATGCGACTGGTAATCCAAGTGGAAACAAAAACAGTGTACTGGATTGACTCTCGCGAAGGCAAACCCTCTGACAGTTGTGTAAGGATGATAACTGAGTAAGTTTACAACCTTCAATAATGTCATTTGTTATTGTATGACTTGAACCATATATATGCAAACAATAATGGCATGTGTGTATATTTATGAATTAGTGTTTTTGAAGCAAAAAAAAGATTATGTCCACTTGGGAAATATGAAAGCAACGTTGTTCTCAATTTTATCTTGCCATTAGTAAGTGTATTCTTAATGATTACTCGTATCATTTAATTTATGTTTTTGCGAGAGTTTGATTATCTAATTCAGCTGATTTGTGTGTGATTTATATAATGGTCTTCTAAAGCACTAGACGACAAACAATGCGCCTTTTACGTTTGTCAGTCCATGTGGGAGGTTATCAACAGAAAACTATCTACCATTCTGATACGGGTTAGTGTGATTTAAAAACAATTTCAGACGTAAATTGAATTCAATTCTGTATACTTCCATGTATTATATCTATTTTGATTATGTATATTTTGAATTGTAGTTTCCACTAATACTCAACAAAGCCCCAGAATATTCGCCAAAGGACATTAACCAGATGAGAAATATGTGGGCCAGTTATGTTGTTTCATTAACGGAGTCTCAATAGTTTTCTCATGCTTTATGTACGAGTGTGTATATATAAACCCATTGTGTATTGGCTTCTTTTGTTTTTCTTAGGAAGTTGTGTTTTGGCTTTTGATCATCCTGTTTGTATTGTTTTTAAACTGGGTTTAATTGATCACGGGGTGTAATATTTTGATACAGGATTGAATTTTTGCACGCATACAATTTCTTTGGAATGCTATTTTTCAGCAAAGAAATTTGAAAAAATAGCATTTCAAAGAAATTTGCTACAAATTTGCTAAAAAATAAGAAATTTCAGCAGCTGCTAGAACAAGTTAAAATCATTTTTGAAAAGAAAAAAAAATTAAAAACGATATCGGTTAAAAACAACTCGTTGCAAACAATTATTTGACAACGGTTTTATTTAGATAAATAACCGTTGACATATTTTCCCTCCCATTCAAACCGGCAAAAATATAAGATAACGAACGATAATCCTTGTCGAGTTCAAAACTTTTACAACGGTTTATTTAAGGAGAACCGTTGTCAAAGTTTCATCAATAAAAATAGATAACGTTTACATACCATTGTCAACAGATGAATATAACAACGGTTTTGCATACAATAAAGCCATTGTTAAATTTTGACATTCAATTAAATAAGATAACGAAATGAACCGTTATCATATATAATATTTAACAACGGTTTTGGAACGATAAGACGTTGTCAATAGTAAACTACGACAGCGGATTTAAAACTGTTCATAAGATTTAATAACGGTTTCTTAAAAGATTTTATAACGGTTCTTGATGTTATATAACGGTCGCATGTTATTTGTACAACCGTGGTATATATTTAACAACCATCGTTTTAATAACGGTCCCGTATTTCTATTTAAAAACGGTAATTGCATTATTTGACCATTATTGAAGGTCTTATTTGGTGTAGTATTCGACCTCTCTTTAGAGATAGCCTTTAGAGTTAGCCTTCAGAAGTGTTAAGAAGTTTCTTCAGAAGCCCTGTGACCCCTAATGCCTTCAGACACCAAGTTATCTTCAGACAAAAGAGTGTTGCCGAAGCGCATTCAGTCCCGTTTCACCAAGGGGTGTCTCAGGTATGATTTCTCCTTATGGTTGGCAAGCCTCCTTACGTAGTCTAATGGACTTTAAACGACCCTCCCCGATAGTCGACAGACTCTAAAAAGTTCCCGACGACAGGTCCTTGGCTCAGACCCCTTGAGCCGCCTCGCGTCACCATAGTCTTCAGGTTTTCATCTTCGATTGACCTTGTGGCTATACTTTGACTTTGCCTTGTCCAAGGCTCAGTCAAAGTGGGGGCTCTGTAGACACCTCATTTCTACACCTCCCGCCAACCACCCAGTGATGATTGGGCCACATGTTTAATTACGCGGAGCGATTTATGACATTTCGTAAGTTCGTCGACACGTGATAGCTCAAACGGTTGAGTCAACCTCATAGTCGTCATCTACGCACCGATACGGTCATTTTGACAGTAATTAGAGTTCATTTAGAGACCGGGTCAAAAACCTCTTCCATTTTCTAAACTGTTCGAAACCCGAGTCGGAATATACTGGAATTTTCCGTAGTAATATTCCTAAATTTTATCTATTATTATGAAAATATCTACCTTGCGGAATAAGAAAGCTTCCATCTTCCCTAATTCCTAAAACCAACCGCGGAAATCTTTTGTTGCTGAGGAGGAAACTGCCCAAGAGAAAACGCAGCAGGTACTGCGCCTCTTGGAAAGGTCGTTGTTCCTGTTGCGCCTCTTCCTGGGCTTCTTTATCTCCAGTTTCCAGATTTCCTCCTGATTTCTTTCCTATTCCTACTTTTACCATAATTCCTCCGTGTGATTAGCATAAATAGAGGCCTTTGCCTCACATATCAAGTGAGTTTCCGCCCTTCTCTTCTCCATTTGCATTCCAAGACCGCGCTCTTGTTTTTTGACGCCTACATGCTTGATCTATTCAACCACGTAAGCTCAGATTATTCTGAGTACCAGTCACATTTTCATGACCTACCAATTTGACCACTACACTCTAATCAACTCAATCAATTGTTATAAATCCTCTTTAGAGGGCACTTTCATATTACATCGAGTCGAGCAATCACTAATACGATATAATAGTTAATCTCGCTTCGTCAAACATGTAAGTCTGAGGTTGTAAATCCCAATTCTATTTACTGTATTTTATTTTATATTAATTAATGTACGAGTTTATATCACGAGTACGCTTAAAACCGTTTTCAAAACCTTTCTTTCAAATTTATTTTTCAAAACAGCAGTGAAAGACGTCCTTGAAGAAATGCATCAGCAGATGCGCCTTCTGGAAGGATCACAACATTTGCTGCGCCTCTTCCAGGGGTTGCTTTTCTCCTGCTCCCTTTCTTCTTCCTCGAGTATCTGTCCTTTCTTTGTCTTTCATTTTCTCTTCTTCTTTCCTTCAAAATTCTTAGATTTTATATTTATAAATTGTTTTTGTTAATGCTTTTCAATTATTTTCGACCTAAATCCCTTATAACCGATATTTGCGGGTTTTCGTCATTGAATTCAAACCCGGATTAAAGAGGCTTGATTTGTTCATATCAAGTCCCTTGAATTCGTCTTTGATATATAATGTTGATTCTGTTTCTTCATCAATCTTTATGAATTACGACGAATGGTTTTATTATCTTATGAGATGACATTGGTTGCCTGCGGGGCAACGTGACTAGGATGAAATTTGTGAGCCAGGCACAGCTGCGGTTGTGGACCTGATGAATTAGTAGGCCTGGCACGTGGAAGTCGAAGCGATGTGGACCAGAAGGTGGCACTGCGGTGCCGTGTGTGAATGTGAGGAAATTGGTGTGACATGGGTGTGCAGTGTGGCCGCGAGCCACACTGTCTCCGAAGCTGCATGCGTGGGTTACAGTAATATGTTGTATACTGTTATTCTGATAATTACAGTGATCTTAGTTTTAAAACTTTGCATTAAATTTATCATACCTTGTCATTTGTTTTTATTATCGAGCATGAGTTGACTTGGTTGTGTTTGTGTCGAAAATTGTCACCTATTTCTGGGGTGGCCTATGTTTATCCATTCAATGATTTCCGCTTGAAAGGGGAGCAGTATGTTAAGCAGATTCGGTTGTAGCAGTTTGGTTTCTGTGCTTGGATAGGGAGCGTAACGAGATGGACATCGAGTCTAGAGTTTCCACCTAGAGTATTCACTTTAACTCGTGTTATTTCAGTTGTATTTTTAATTTATACTTCAATCATCTCGAGGTTATAAAGAGGTTTAAGACAGTTCTCTGCAAGAAGCGATTTTAATCATAAAATACTTGGTTTTGTTTTATCTATATCATTGCCTTAGGAAACTGAGATGGTAACAGTCTCATTTAGTTGGGAATTTCTTGTCAAAGGCTCCTACCTAAATGAGGGTGTTACAAGCAGTATTAGTCAAGCTCAAGCTTTCTCCAGCAGAAATATTATATCTTAATTTATTTTCCCCAGCGAGAGTTCGTTGCCGCCTACAGCCAGCATATTTGTCAGAAGCCCTTTCGCTTCATTATTTGGAAACAGATGCATGACCCGGGTTCAAAGGGTCAAGTTTCTGTTTTTATTTGAGTTCGCTTGAGACGACGCAAGCTAAATTATCCCCAGGATTCTCCAAGATTTCCTCCACCAATCTTATGTTTCCCCACGGAGTTCAACAGTAATGATCCTCCGCGTTCTAGTTAGCCTTTAAGTGGTCTTAGGTATGTTTCTTCTTATAGCTCGCGAGCTTCCTTACACCATAGCCGAGGTTGTAATCATTGACCTATGGGCTAAACTTTGTCTTTTCCCTTGTCCTACCCTCAGTCAAAGTGGGGGCTCTATAGATACCTCGGTTCTACACCTCCCGCCAACCACTCGGTGATGATTGCGCCGCATGTCTAGCATTCATCGCGATTTTATGACATTTCGTAAATCCAGCAATAAGTGGTATCTCAAACAATTGTGTCAATCCCTTGGTCATTATCTACGTGTTGACATGGTCGTTTTGAAAGTAATTAGAGTTCGTTTGGAGTCTTGGTCAAAAACCGTCTCAAACCGAGTTAAAATTTTCTGAAGTTCCATCGCGCTAATATGTTTCAATATTATTTAATACAAAATATGTTACCTTGCGTGATAAGGAAGTCATGTATCTTCCTCCTTCCTATTCTAAACCGCAGAAATTTTTCTTGTTGCGGAGGAAACCCTCCAGGAAAGAACGCAGTGGGTGTTGTGCCTCTTAGAAAGGTCGCAGTAGCTGCTGCGCCTCTTCTTGAGCTTTTAACCCAGTAGCTTCGAATATTTTCTAAATATTTTTGTAAAAACTATAAATAGAGGGCTTCGCCTTCGGTTTTTTTCACGCCAATGTCCTATCTTCTCTTCTCTCTTTGCATTCTAGTCCTTGCTACTACTCTTTGACATCTACTTGCTTGATTAATTCGACCATGTAAGCCTGATTCCTATCATGGTCCCGTCTCGTTTGCGTGACCGACCAATTTGACCAATTTGACCAACTACTCATAAATCAATCAATTTAAATCAATCTTATTAATTTCCTTGAGAACTCGAGGGCACTTTCACCTGCATTAAAGTTCGAGTCGAGTTACCACTGTACGACGTATTTGGTTAAATCTCGCGACGCTAACATGTAAGTCTAAGGGTGTATATCCCACTTTAATCTTTTATTTTTGTGTTGTAATTTATTTTGTTCAAGTTTATATCATAAGAATGCCTTAAAAAGAGTAAATATTTCATTAAAAACCAAGTTTTAAAACCGTGTTGATAAAAAAAAAGCCCAGATCCGGTGTAGAGAGAAAACGCATCAGCTGATGCGTCTCAAAGAATAGACGCAGCCCTTGCTGCGCCTCTTCTAGAGGCTGCTTTCAGCTGATGCCTTTCTTCTTCTTCCTCGGGTTTGTTGTTGTTTCGTCGTTCTTTTTCTCTCGTCTATTAATTCTTCGAAAATTCTTTCCCCAAATTATTTTACATATGCTTTTGACTTGAAATGCTATTAACCAATAGTACTTAGTTCTTGTCGTCGCTTTCAAATCCCGGTTTAAGAGTTTCAGTAATTAATGTCAAATCTCTTGAATTCGACTTTTGTACATGTTTTAGTTCGTTTTTGCACAATAATCTGACCTTTATACATCAATTTGATCTTTGTTTTATCCTTTAAATTCACTTTTGGTTTGCTAATCCTTTAAGTTCGAGTTTGCAATTTGTTTAAATTCTTTCCTATAAACCAGTTTTATAGCCATAATAATCAACACTAACAAATTCATGATGATTCTTATACACTAAAATATGCTAAATTAACTTTCTTTGAGTCGTAAAACAGCAGTCGATCAAACTAATGAACCATAACAATCTCGTGGGTCTGACTTTCACAATCAGAACCCACCCCAGAACAGACGCTGTGATGTTGCGCCTCTTCAAGAGGGCGCACCTCCTGCTGCGCCTAGTATGAGTTGGTTTCTGCCTCTGAACTCTTATCGCTTCGACCTAGCTTGTACATTAGGTTTTGATATCAACTATTATTCATATTATCACGTAAATATCTTCACATTGAGTCGGCCTATTTTATTTTCTCTTTTCGCTTATTTTTTTTCCTTTTATTCCTCAAAATTTCTTTGTGAGCATTGTTATGACGTAATTTCGATCAATTTCATTTGTCATGCTTTGTATTACTTGTTTGCTTCTCACATGTAATCAATGTAAATATTTCTACTTTGACACTTGTAATTCTAAATTGTTTGTTTCACCGACTTAGATAATATATTTACATGCTATGTTTAATCTATTAGATGTTGCATTGCATTTATATAATCAACATAATCGACATAAACAACGTCCCCAATCATTAGTAGAGGTCGTTATTGAGGTAGACGGGATTAGCTGTTCGATTAAAGAACCCTCCTAGTACGTACCCTCACCCCTTACTCAAGATCTTTGTGAGCATCCGTGTTCATGGACATCGTGAGAGTCATTCTAGACATAGAATGCTAAGGACAACGAATTTCTTAGTGTTCATGTCAATACTTTATGTCTTAACATGGCATGAAGTATTCGAACGATTTCCAATTTTCCACAAAATTGGCGGCGACTCCTCAAACGCATGCTTGTTCAACCTTTCAATCGTTTCAAAGCCTCTTAAATCGTTAACGACCCATGACGTGCTTTGTTTACAAATTTTCGTGGGAGAAGTGCAGCCATCTTATTAACTTCCAACGCGCGGGTGACTTGGTCCATAAGACTTCTGAAGGATTAACTAAAACCCGGCTCCATGGGAAACATAAATTAGCACTACGCTTCGGAAAATTATTTTTAAAGAACAGTGTTCTCCAAGGACACTTCTGATGCCGAAGATTGTAATACCCGCCTATTTTAAAGAAACTGTCTTTGGGGACGTTTACAGATTCAGTTAGCGGACCTGACCTCTTTTACTCGGCCTAATTGGCGTTACTCTTTTGAGTCTCTGTGGTACTCGACCGAGTAGGGCCTACTCGGTCAAGTGGTGGTGAAACTCGACCGACTGTTGGTGGAAGCGGTTATTTTACGATCGTGAGCCGGGATTTGTATCATTTTATTTCCTTATTTACTTCATTTCTCTAACCCTAAAAGTCAGACTCTCCCTTATATTTCCTCTTCTTTCCTTCCCTATAACATTTATACTCTCTACCTAAAGAACCAGCTAGTGGATACGGGTTTAACAAGTTGGGATGTAACCTTTGTCGTAAGTCCAATATGGCAAGGTAAGTCGCTGCTATCGTCATTGGTATTAATCGATGATAATGGTTGATCGTAATAGAGTCTAATTGATTGTTGTAGGTGGCAATGTTGGTGTCTTGTGTATATATTTGTGGTTGAGCGTGCTTGCAAGAAGATTCACTAGAGGCAAGTTTTTCCTACTCAGTATGATTATATGTTTGATTGTAAAACGATTGTGCCTATGTGGTTTTGGAATTCCATTAATGTGATTATTGTTGAGTTGTTGGCGATGGAGTTGTCATTGATATCGTGAAGCCATGTCGGGAGATGGACTTTACCCCCATTTATCACCTCTTGTGACTCCCGTCACAAGCGAGATGTGCACATTAAGGATCTGGGTTCGCTCGTTGCGATGAACGGGACTTTTGATGATCAGTGCTGCAGTTTGGCGTTGGCAGGGGTTGGTTAACTGTTACGATGGGAACCAGTAGTGTCTGCACTGCGGTTGAGATACAGGTCATACCGGAGTTTGGGAGTTGGAGGTTGTTTTGTCTATAAAGGCTCCTTAACTAGTTGTTATTGTAGTGTGTCTTATGTTAATTCGTATTATTGTTACTGACCTTGTGAGGCGTTTGTCTGGTGTTGTCTTGTTCTGTCTGTGTCTGTAGTGATTCACTTGAAATTGCCAGTAAATGGTGAGCAGTAAGACTTTTCAGGTTGTCTGTGATTGCTGGGTTGCTGCTGGGTGGTTGATGTGGACGCGACCACATTGAGTTCAGTAGATGTTATGACATTAGTCTTTCATTTGTTTTACTTCATTTAACAGTTATCAGAGTTTATGAGTAGTACCACTGTTGTAAATCTTCCGTATTAAATTTGTTAATATTAATTGCCCTTTTATTGTCTAATGATATGTACTACCTTGGGAAACCTATATGGTAACACCCTTATTTACTAAGGAAGGCCTAGCTAAAGGCTCTTTGGTAATGAGGGTGTTACAAAGATAAACTCAGTGGGAAACATAATATGCAAGGCACTTCGGAATGCTGTTTCTGAAGAACATTTACTCAAAAGGGTTAGCTTGCATTTGACAAAAATTGCTTTTAAATGAGTTGTTCATCTACTTTATGGAAATCTTGACACGAAGCTGACTTAGTATTCAAGCTCTTAGATTCTTGCTGGGGAATGCGCTGACTGTTAAAGATGCATCAGACTTTCGCTGGGGAACACAATATCGACGACTAGAAACATCTTGATAGCTAGAGATTTATAAATCTTGATTAGTACTACGAATACCGTTGGGGAATATTTGATGACAGAGACTCAACCGCCATTGCAGAAATGAAGACTTGGACAAAGGCCCCGGTCTTCTGAAAAAATATAGGGTCAGCTGAGAAATGGACTTGAGACGTTTATCATTGCTTGAAGGAATTCAACCCCCAGTTGGAACGAGCCTTGCTTGTCATAATTGCCTGCACGGCTAGTGGCGACAAAAGTTCGTACTCTCAAGACAAAAAGCACATATATAGACGCAAGTGATGAGTGTATTTTATATGTTATTTGTACCCCTGTTACAATGTATTTTATGTCGTTATTCGTGCTTATTATGGTCGAATTCATTGTCTTTTATGAAATATTGTTTCTCCCATATTGTTCTCCCATTTTGTAGGTTATAAGCTACTTTCGAGCTTAAAGGAATGAATTGCATACGTTCAAAGAGGCAAGGAGTTAAGAGGAGAATAATCAAGCTAGGAAGAGCAGAATAGAAAAGAACTCGACCGAGTAGCAATAACTTAATCGAGCAAGGGGACACGAATGAGTAAACCTTACTCGTCCGAGTAGCACTTAATTTCGGGATTAACTCGATTTTTAGGAAATAATTAATGTGAAGTATAAATACTCTTAACATAGTATTAAGTTAAAGACTTACGGACCATTATTCATTCAAATGCACTTTTACATTACGTGCAACATTAGGACTGTAACACCCTATGAGGTTATAAGATTAAGTAGTTCCACATCGTAAAAATAAGGGGATTGGGATATGTTTATAAGAGATTCTACTCGCCACCTAGTAACAAGGTCTTATGCTTATTAAAATGTAAACTGAAATGTCATCGAAATATCAGCGGAAGCTATAACTAAGTGATACTCTCGTCTAGTTTCCATCAACCCCGCATAAAAGTTTTGCAAATCAACACCTCCAAGAACTCACTGTTTTCCATTTGCCGGAAATGTCAAATGGTTCACCACAGCTTATAAAACATTAAGAAGGTCAGTAATAATTATACAATTAATCACAAAAACAGAGATACAATCACACATAATAATCCACATAAAAAATTCCAATCCCATCCTTCATCTCCCAACCTCCATAGTAACCTGTGTCCGAACCGCAGCGCTGAACACTAAATGGCTCTCACCACAGCGAGAAGCCCTAGTTCTTATCGCAATGAGCAAGCAACCTCTGGTGATGTCCGACCATAGTACTGAACATCAAAATTCACACTCAACGCAGCGAGTGAACCCAGATCCTTAACGTGCACATCCTCCATGTGACGGGAGTCACAAGGAGCGATATCAGGGGTGAAGTCAATCTCCCGACATTGCTTCACAATCTCCACCACCACGACCATAATAACAACCACGACAATAACCACAATAATAATAATAATCATAAAAACACATAAACATAATACCAAATCCGTCTCACAATTAATCATACAACCGTATTCAGTAGGGAAACTCTAGCTTATTAGCAAATCCACGCACAAACGAAAGATAACTAGAATTGCTCATCTACGAAGTCGTCACCTACATGAATTACACAATCACAAATACAAGACACCCCCCCCCCCCCCCCTGTTGGGAAATGTGTCCTCAACAATAGTGCGATCACATGATTTAAATATCATTATTAAATCTCATTTTAAGAATACATGTGGGATGTAATATTTTACACCAATCGGTCCACACATATCGGTAATGATTGGTCGACTAGAGTTTGACATTATCGTCGTGCGACGATGGTGATCAGTTGATCCCCTTAGGTCATACCTATAGGGAAATACTCTTAATTGATTATTTAATTAATCGTATACCGATACGAGTTAATTAAATTGCTTAAAATTGACGGATGATTTTTGTGAGTATAATTTACGTATCTTATTGTAAATATGATTAAATGAGACACGGTCTAAGTAATCGAATTGTTTCATTACTTAGATGAAATTATTGTTTACAGAAACAATTGAAACGGAATGAATAAATTGTTATAAATACAGAATGTTGTAGTTTATAATTCGGGAACACTTTTGGTACAAGTAATTACAAATTACTAGTCGATTTTGTTAATGACATATTTTATGAGTATGTTGAGTTTTAATGTGTTAAAAATACATTACAATTTCATAAGTCAAGTAACATGTCACACATGTTACAATTGACAAATGACAAAGATAATATGGACTACCATTTTACATGGTAACCGAAAATATGAAGGGCATTAAGGGTTTGTGTTGTTTAATTTATTTTATTCTAAATAAAACACAATGATAACCCTAGAGTTGCATGCCTAGCCTCTTGTGAAGAGCAAAAGTGAAATGCATTGGGCATACTACCCAAGGCATTTTTTCGGCCAACCATAGGAGAAAAGAAAAGAGTTTTTCTTTTCAATTTTATTCATTCATCCTTACACACAACATTTTTAGTAGTGTAAGAAAGATACTCTCTACAATATGTGATTTTTCTAGAGAAATAAAATCTCAAAAATACTCCCTCTTGACCGAGATTTTCAAGAGTAAAAATACAATTTATTTTGTGTCAATTTTATAGTAA